>NC_142051.1:2807500-4007500 GCF_982192425.1 Myodes glareolus
CGCTGTTCATTCTCTCTGAGTCTGGGAATCCATCCCATCCCCCTGCCCCTTCAAGCCTAGAGGTAGCAAGGATCTCTTGCTGTCACTGACTCCAGGGTTCTTGGTTTTCCTTTATCTGCGTCCCTCTGCCCGACACTCTGCAGAATCCTTCAGCTAAGCAGCCACAGTGTCATGTTTTGTTATACCATGTTCCGGCTGATAAAGATGGTGACTCACACAGTTCCTAGTTTGGGACTTTTGACTTTATGAGGGTGCAAAAGTGATATGAATCCAGTAGAAACTGAACATTGAACTCTTGGATTTTGTATCTTTTCTCAGGATGGTAGAGATATGTGCAGTAAATTCTCAGCAGAATGTGCGACAGCAGTGAGCCACAGTTCCCAGGCAGGCATGGTATCTCAAGGGTAAGACACTGGATTCTTCAAGGCCCAGTTTGACTAAGCTACAGGGGTTTGCTAGATTAGGTAGACTTAATGTGTTTCTTGACTTATGATATTTTCACTTTAAGATGGGGCTTATCTGACTTTACCCTGATAGCAAATCAAAAAGCGCCTCCCTAAGCACAGTACCCTGTAGATTACAGAGGCTAAAGACCAGATAACCACAAAAGACTAGAGAATACGGGCTCTTTGGAGTGGTCCGAGCAGATTCCTGCAAAAGGGAGAACTGCAACTTAGCTTAAGAAAATGGACAGACAGACTTTTCGTAGGGAAGAGAACAGGCGTTCCACACCAAAGGACAACATAGTAAATGGAGGAGAGCCCAAGGAAGGATTACAGACAGAGATGCTCGTGTGTGAGCCAGCTTCACCACTGGTGGAATCCACAGGATAACTGTCTTATAAGGGACAATGGTCGTTTTGTTCAGTTTGGAATATTTTAATCTCTAATCAATGCCCCTATTACTTTTGGGCCTGTGATGAGAACAGCATCAGGGCAACACTGTACGGTTGAGCAAGAGGGTCCATCATCATCAAGAAGTGAAGGGACACATGAGGAAGGAGCTGATGTCACAAGTTTTCTTCAAGGGAATTCGCTAATGACATCAGGCCCTTCCACAAGGCGCGACCTCATAAAGCTTCCATCATTTTCTAGTAGTTTTGGATTGTGCCATGCAGGAGACAAAGCCTGCAACACAGGACCCCCCCAAATATGTGTGTGTGTGTGTGTGTGTGTGTGTGTATGTATATATATATATATATATATATATATACATGCACACACACACATATATATATATATATATGACATACATTTAAGTTCCAAACTATAAAACCAAGTATATTGATAAACACCTTTAACTCCAGCACTTGGGAAGCAGAGGCAGACAGATTTCTGTGAGTTCAAGGCCAGCCTGCTCTCTACTGAGCATTCCAGGACAGCCAAGGCTACATAATGATACTGTTTCAATAAACAAAACAAAACAAACAACACACACACCCCATACAATCACACAAGATCCAAACTACAGCACCCCTAACGTGGAGAATGACATAAGGAAGGAAATACTGGGAAGCAGGGTGCATGGCAACCAGGTCAGTCACATTGAAGGCTGTTGACGGAGGGTGTAGACGGAGGCCACAGGCCATGAGTTGACTGAAGGAAAATGTGTAGCCCAGACTGTGCGTCAGTGTGATCTCAGAGCTAAGCAGATGGAGCAAAAGCACCAGTTTGGGCCATTTCAGTGACGCCTCTAGGGTCTAGGGGACCTGCCTACATTTTGAAGCCAGAAGAGGCCTAAAAAAGCTGGGTGGTTTCTGTTTTGTTTTGTTTTATTTATTTATTGGTACCATATGCTGTAAGAACTGACATACCTCTTCAGTCTGCTTATCTAGGGGTTTTATCACAAAGCTCACTCCACAGTGACACGAAATATAATTGCAAGATAGCCAGCAAGTAATCTTGGACTGTGGCTGTGGCTCGGAGGCAGAGGGACTGTCTAGCCTGGGCTTGACAATCAACAAAGAGAAGAAAAGAAGAAAAGGTGCAGCATTCAAAGGGCCCTGTTAGTTACAGCCTTTCCTGGTAGCCTGGGCCCAGAATAGGAGGAAATGAGCCATAACAAAGGAGGGAGAAGCAACGTATGTGCCCTTGAGCCTTCTGCGTTCTTGGTTCATGCAGAGAAAGGATTGGTGTCCTAGCTTCCTGCTGACATTGTATTTAGAATATTTAATTTTAAAGTAAAGAGTTAATGCAATTAAAAGAATTCGCAAAAATCTGAAGACCCCTCTTCCATCTTGTTTTTAAAAGAACTGAAGGAAAGGTGGGATGGAGAAGACGCAGGGGGAGTGACATACTGAGGACAACCTTGGTGCCCTGGAAGGCCTGGGCCCTAGATTTCCCTAGAGTCCACTGCTCGTGGGTGTGCTAACTCCTGCTATATGATGAAGTCCTCCAGCTCCAGCTTTGCACAACTAGGAACCAGACACAAATTTAACTTTGTCTTTAAATACAGGTCCATTTCAAGAAAGCACAGGAAAGACCTGGTCACCACACCCTACACGTTAGGGATAACCCAAGATTCCTGAAATATCCCCAGATAAGGACTTCTTAGACTGGCTTAGATGGAAAGGAGATGCTACAAGACCTAAGGGTAAGGGCCCTTCTGGAGTGTTCTCACAATGATACACAATATTTTTATTTTTCTGACATTTTCCATTGACAGCTGTGATGTCACTATGACAAAATACTCGACAGAAACAACTTAAGGGGGAACGGCATTGCTTGACTGATGGATTCAGAGGGCTAAGACACAATGGAGTAACTCCGGTCATGGTGGCAGAGGTCTGTGCTGGAGGACACCCACTAATGATGGACCAGGAAATACAAAGCAAGGCAGAAGCCAGGGGCTGCCTGATATATATATAATATTATATAAAATATATATAATATATATGTGTGTGCGTGTATGCCATATATGTATGTATATGTATATATTATGTATATGAAAGATTTATATTATAAATGATATTATGTATTAATATAAAAATATAATAATAACATAAAGTTTTAAAATATTATATATGAAGGACATACGTGTGTGTATGTGTGTGTGTGTGTGTGTGTGTGTGTGTGTGTGTGTATACTTCAAAGTTCTACCTTTAATGACTGACCCAGCTAGGCTTCACCTACAAAATTAGCATCAATAGGTAGGTTGAAGTGTTAAAAACATGAACCTGGGTGGGGGGCGGGTAATAACAGTTTCCTTCAAGATCAAAACAATTCTATCCTGCAGGAAGACTGACACTTGAAATAGCTTCAGGAAGTCCCTGAAACTGGCCGGATTCACCCGGCCCCTCCTTGCCACAGTAAGTAATAAAAGCCGAGAGTGCCTCAGACTGAAGAGAACTACACTGCGAAGAAGCCTGCGACCAGATCAGGTGCCTGGAAAAAGCCAAAGCCACCCTGTCGAGCTGCCCGCAGGCTGTGCACCGTGCTTCAGGTTCCTAGCTTTGTGGGCTACACCGTGGTGTGGTGTGCTTTGGTGATGCAGCTGTCAGTCATTTCTGCTCCTGTAGTAACCCCTCACTCACATTCCTGTAAGTAACCCCAGTAAAACGCATTGGTTCACCAAGCTGGCGTTTGGCGGTGTCTGTACTTTGTCATGGGGTCCCTATCTTAGCTGAGTAGATATGTGCTACATCTCCCCAGGAAAAGGTTTTTGCACAACAGGGGTGCATTTCAGATCCAAACCACAGTACGCTAATTGTGTTATTGTTTTATGTCTCTGCCTGTATCAACCATCTCATGTAAGGATGCTATTACATACTATTAGTCTTTAAAGGTAAGGCTGTCAGAGCAGAGAAGGGTTAGCTACCTTACCCAGATTCACAGCAAGAGCCTATGTACTGTTGTTTTCACATTGGTTGTGACCAACCAGCTGACTGCCGGCATTTCCTCCATCTCCTTACCACCGAGGAACGTTTCGGCACAGATGAACCCTCCATGCAGGCAGCGCCTCATGTCTATTTGGCCACCTTTATCCCAATGCCCATGGCAAGCTTGCCTCACAGATGTTCAATGAGGCACAAAGCACGAAGCTGCATGCTTATGTCATAGGTGTGGGAGAGGAGGCATTGAGTCAGACTTTATATATTTTGGTGGCCAATAAATCAAATTTAAATTTTTATTACATTATTTATTTAGTGAGAGAGTGTGTGCACGCATGTGTGCACATAGTCATGGCTCTGCATAGAGGACAAACTGTAGCAACTGGTTCTCTCCTTCCATCACGTGGGTCCCAGGAATTGAACTCAAATTGTCACGTTTTGCTACACTTTTCTCGCTGAGCTATTTTGCTGGTCCCTAGATTTTTATAAAAATTCCCAAGGATTTTTAAAATCACATGCCATAGGATGGTCAAATTTGTGATAATGTTTTGACTTACGATGAGGTGGGGTTCCTATGATTCTCCCAAATTAGTCTGATCTTTAGGAAGAATCTGCCGGATTCATACTCACACTAAACATATACTAAACATGAGTTCATTGTTTCCTTTGGCTTTATCATGGGAAATTTTTTTCCCTGGCCTTCAACTGCCTGGAGAAGAGGTCTCCACAGCACCAGAAATGAATGTTTTCTACCAACATGGTCTTGTGCACAGTAATCTAGACACCAGAGGATTGCTTTTAATGAAACCATACACTTATTAATAGCTACGTTCTCCTTCAAGTTAAAGACTAGATTGACAGTGTGCTGGCTTATTTATAATCAGCAGCCAAAATCAATGACTACCACCTTCCCCCAAGAAAGAAAAAAAACTTACAGAAGAAGAAGAAGAAGAAGAAGAAGAAGAAGAAGAAGAAGAAGAAGAAGAAGAAGAAGAAGAAGAAAAGAAAAAGAAAAATTGGGCTTAATTATTTGATTAGGAGAAAGAGAAATTGTCTGTAGTGATTGAATAATCTCAGTAATGATTGTTTATAGCCCTACATAACTTTTAAAGCTTTCCCAGTATTTCTTTGGTCAATTAAAATTCACTTCAAATATTATTACAATGTATTTAATGCTTGCCAGCCATCTTTCCAGAGTTGATATTTCAGAAGCCCATTGTTCATGAGCACCATTTTCTGGGGAAAGTCTGAAACACAGAAACTCTAAAGCAAACACTGTCTTCAGCACACATGGAGATTGTCATCTCCAACTGGCACAAATAATAGAAATTAGCCAAGAACTAATGAACTGCCGGTAGGCAGAAAATAACTGAAATGAAAAAGAGATTAAGAGGGAGCTTGCTCAGTGAGCGTTGCTTTGGGGAAGAAACGGACAGCTTTCTTATGACTTAGAGGAGGCAAGAGATAAAGAAACTGGTGGGCTCTGTAGACTGACACTTTAAGAGAACAGAAAGGGTAAAGAAGGAATTAGTGGGTACTTGACAAAAGGAAGAAGAAGAAAATGGAGTACTTGGGGAAGAAGGGGAGCAGGAGAGAGGAGGGGAGGAGTTTTATGGACGGTTTTCATCAGAATGATGAAGCACATAATGAGGTGTCGGGTGACATCACACATGATATAACAGGTAAGAAAGCAGAGCAGAGAAATGTGATTCAATTTTGGTAATGAGCTTTCCTCTTGTCATACGCGATGCCTGGACTAGTCTTCCTCAAGGGTTCTCCTGTGCTGGCTGGCAATGTGTCTGCTCTCTCACTGGGGAGGCTGCTCTCTGTCTTCCCTCCTCTCTTCCCCTCACACTTAACTAACCTTTCTAACTTGCCTAATTAATCCACAGTGAGCAATGAACCCACCCACCCCGTCGTATAAAGCATACTAAAAGGAAGAATTCCTTACTTGCTCTGGGTGAAGTGTTTTGCCTGAGCCCCCCTCCCACCCCTATTCTCACAATCAGTCAGTGAAGCAGATACATCACTATCCTGACTTTAGAGACAAGGACTCCCAGATTGAATGGCTAGGTGACTTGCTTGCTAGTTGCAAGGGCATTTGACCTTGGAGCAATCTAATGAAGCTCATGCCTCCCTACCCAGCACAGGTTGCTAGCTGTTCTGGTGTTGTGGGGCATGAAGACGGGCAGATCCCTGTCTTCTGCTCTCTGCCTGAAAATTTTCATCTGACTAGCAGTGCCAAACAGTGCCACCTTCATCTTTCCCCAATGGCTAAGAAATAGGAAGTTAAAGTTCCTATAAAGAAATTCCTGTGTCAGCATGCCCAGCCTGAGTGCGTCCAGTCAAATCCTTTCAGTGTGCCTGCTTCCATGGTCCTATTTTCTAGTCTGTTCTCAATTTGCCTTCAGTAACATGCTTACCTCTTGGCCAGAATCCCTCCCTCCATCACATGGTCTGTTGTCCCAGGCAGGGTTCTCTGACAGAACTGATAGAATAGTTTTATATACACTCAGCAGGGTTCATAAGAGTGACTTACAGGCTGAGGTCTGAGTAGTCCAATAATGGTTGTCTCCTGACGGAAAGACCAACGCCCCATTAGTTGTTCAGTCCATGAGGCTGTCTGTCTGTCTCAGCAGTTCCTTTCTTGTGCAGGAAAGTCCTCAAGAGCTGCGTGCTTTTAGTCTATGTTAGAATCCTAAAGAAGTGGGTTCTAACACTAAAGAAGGGTTGTCTAGGGAACAAGTCAGATGAACTTGCCGGCCAGAATGAAAACTAGCAGGCAAAATGAAAAATCTTCCTTTTCCCTTGTCCTTTTCTGTGGGCTGCCACCAGACTGTGTAGCCCAAATGTAGTGTGGATGTTCTCCTGACCTCAGATTATCTGGATTTAGTGTGGGTCTTCCAATTCAAATAATCCAACCAAGACAAATCTCTCAAAGGTGTGCCAAGCTATTTGGATTTTAGTTAACCCAAATGTGGTCAAGTTGACTCCCAAGATCAGTTATCATAATTATTAAGACAGTATATGAAAGGATGAGGACCCAGGGGCTCCATGAAGTAGTCAATCCAATATGAAAGTTGGCCTGGAGTTGTTAACTTCCGAGATGGTTAGCTTAAACTTAAACATCTTCAAGTTGGAATATTTGGTGAATAATGAAACTTGTTAGCAAAATAATAATAATAATAATTTTAATGGCCAAGGATATGGTATGTCTCAAGTATTTGAAATAAAGCATGTGTCCACATATCGTCAAGTGAGTTCCCTCTCCTTTGAAGAAAAATGGTCGACATAAACTTGTGATGAGATCAGCTCTAGAGGGAAAGCTGTTATGGATCGAGAACATAGATCCCATTAGATGGGTAAACAGCTAAAATCTGGTTATTTCACACACACACACACACACACACACACACACACACACACACCCCAAAATGGCCCTCCAAGACGAAGTGTTCTCTGCTACTTGGAAAGACAGCAGAAAAGAGAGAAAAAAAGTAATAGACGGAGTTCTCCATTTAGTTAATTGGCAGCAAAAATTGTCTTAAACTCTGCAGGAACACTAAAGGGACTGTCTGTAAAGAGTGAGCTGAGGGCCACTAATATCCTGAAACCGAGAACATGCCAAAGGCATCCATAGACATCCATGGGGCTGCATACGTTGGTGGCAACTTCACCATCTTTCCAATGACAGCATCAAGTCTCCAGGACACAATGGAAGAAAAGAAGGAATTTTATAAACCTAGGTCAATACAGGTGGTGCTGCAAAGTCCATGTGCTGTGATCCGGGCATTTTACTAGTAAAAGACTTGCTCATCACTTCGCTGTGTGTAAAACGTAGAACAAAGGTCACATGGTCTAAGTACCATGTGACTCAGCTTTGCATTAATAGTGTGCCCTCTGGCCTGTTTCTCAACAGCTCCCTCGTAGTTCCTAACTCCTAAAATACTATCTTCATCATAGCCTTCCTAGAGGCTTCAGTAATATAATCTCTTTCTGATGCACACGACAGAATCTAGTACATAGAAAGGACACAAACTAGTATATATATACATATATATATATGTATATATATATATGTATATATATATATATGACTTATGACTTAGTATCGTTTGATAACCCTATGGGTAAACGTAGATGTTCGTTCCTGGATTACTGCTTACCACAATTAGCAAATCAAGAGGGATACAAAGGTGTCAGTAAAATATACATCAATAATCACATTAAGGGAAGTAAATTATTTTTAAAAACCTGCGAAGCATGTAAAAAGGCCTTGTGGCCTTTCAATGTTCTAGAATTTGAAATGTCAAATGATGATGTGTATAATAGCTTGCCATGAGAGTCACAAATCCACTTGAAGATGTTGTGTTAATTTAAACTGATATATTTATTATCAAAGATAGGCACCTCACGCTGTAACAGGCATAACAAAAGAGCACAAAATGTGTTTAAAGCAATCCCCTCTCCTTCTCAAGCCTGTCAGCCCATTCAGGCAATGGATGTGGAACCCCACTTTTCACTGTCCCCTTGTAACCTCTGCCACAAGTTCATCACCCAGAGTGAAGGCTCTGGGTGAGGAAGGGACAGTTGACATCCCGACACCTCCATTTTGTTCCCTGCCTGTGATAACTCCTGCCATTACATATAACCGTGCTTTTAACTGGAGGGAAAAAAGAAGTCATTTGACCACCTAAGCAGTCAGCTTTTAGAACGGTAAGAACTAATCCACATGGGCATTTATTCTCTCAATTACTGCAAGGCAGAAACATGAAGAAGGAAGAATCTGCCTTCCAAATGCATAGGTAAATCTGGAAAAGAAGCCATCCCAAGACAAAGGGTCTCCAAGAGTTCCCAGGCAGATGGAATTCTTCCCAGATCCCTGTCTGTGTTTGTTTTGTTTCCTGTTGTGATAAATATTCTGACAAATACAATTTAAGGGTAAGGAATTTATTTGGTTCACAATTCCAGGCTGCAATCTACTATTGTGGGGAAGTCAATACAGCAGAGACTTCAACAGTTACCCACATCACTCCCCTAGTCAAGAACACAGAACAATGCAATTAGAAGTCACAATGGTGCTCAGCCCCCTTTCTCTATTCTTAGAGAGCCTAGCAAACCCTGCACAGGGGATGGCGCCACCCACTGTAGGCGGATCTTCCCATTATACTCAGAATAGTCCCTCACAGATAGGCCCACAATCTAACCTAAACAACCCCTCATTAGGACGTCTTCCTTACTTAAGTCTAGATTGTATCAAGTCGACAGTTAACACTAGTTACCACAGGGTCCCTGAACCAGGGTCCAGACACCTACAGGGATGGATAAAGGTGAAATATCCCACAAAGTCTATTCAATCCCTACAGATTTCCTCTTTGAGTGAAGGTTTCCAGAGAGAATAATGGAGAAAATGACTTCCTAGGAAAACTATGTGAAAGACCCAGGACTGTAAGGAAAATCTTGACTGTGTGCTGAATCTAGGCAGAGCCAGGCCTTTGGCTTCTACCTCTATGATTTCCGAAATATCCTTTGAAGAAATATTTCATGACACTCTTTCAAAACGTCAACCTATTTTGGAGTCAGCAAGCATGCATCTGCCTTGTTCCAGGTTGTATGAACTTAATGCAAAGAACTATAATTTGAGAAGTCTTACACACAATAGGAAATCTGGAGACTTTCATTTTAAGAAATTCTGAAAAGGTAAGAAATTATGTATATTTTATTATTATTATGCTTTTACTACTGTATATGTGAATACAATACTTCAGATAGAAGTAAAACTTTACATCATACGTAAAATGAGTAGATTCTCCTGTGCAGGGAAGATAATTCTCAAAGCCATATACGGATCTAATAAATGGGTTCTGTCGATAATTAAAACCATTTGCATGTAAGTGATAAATTTAGAAAATGAAAGTTAGAGTAGCATTTCTGCAGATATCTTGTTTGGCTTTTACACAGGGCTTTTTGATGATACGAACTCAAGTCTAGCATTTTAAAATTAGATTTCATGTAAATGCCCGTATTTCTGGTTTTTTTTTCTAGAAACAACACAAAATTCCAACCCCATTAGTCTCCCTTCTATCTTTTACAACCATGACATACGTGTGAGCCTCCCTAGCCCCACCTGCACCCTGTGCCCTGCAGGACACGGCTCCCTACCACTTCCTGTTATTGTATTTGCTAGTGTCTTCCTTTCTGCCTGCTTCTCTAGCATTTCTCTAACCTCTCACGTGAGCTTTGTCATTAATGAAATTCCCTCACCATCCTTGTCCCACAGATGTAAATATATCCCCACCCCAACTCTTTCCTCTGCTGATCTAAGTATGTACACTGAGTGTAAACAAAAAATACCGGTTTTGTTTATAAATACATATCGGTGGCAAGAAACATTGCTTTGCTTTGTAGTGAGGTGTGGGGATTCTAAAATCGCTGCCTGTTTGAGATCTACCTGTGCAGCTACTGGAGACAACTCTATGGGACTCATCCCATACTGTAGAAGCGTGCCTTGCTTTTTTGTCTGGAAGTGGCTAAGGTCCTGAAGTTTATGCATAAGTTCACAAGCATGCTTTGAATAGGGCAGAAATTCCCATTTGTCTCACTAGGATAGAAGAGCTCAGGCAAAGAACACCTTTAGGACAAGAGTGAACCTTGATACAGCCTGCTTACGCAACAGCGCTTCCTAGGTATTTGATATGCATCTGAACATACCTTAGCCAGCATTACATGCGGAACTTCGACCCTTTCAAAGGGTTTTTTCCCAGTGTGTTTCCCATCTCAGCACAGGGAAGTTCCAGTGTTCTAGACATTCAGGCCGCATGCAGTGACGTCATTTGTGCTAGTTGGTTTTGCCAGCTTGACACAACCAAGAGTCACCTTGAAAGTTGGAACCTCAGTTGAGGAATGCCCAGATGATAGTCATCTGTGCCAGTGTCTGAGAGGGACTGTCTTGGTTGATGATGTCAGATGTGGGAGGGCCCAGCCTACCCCAGGCCCAGGCTACACAAGGAAGCCAGCTGAGCATGAGCCACGGAGAGCAACTGTTTCTAGGAGATTCTGTTCTCATTTCCTTCAGGGATGAACTGTGATCCGGAAGTGCAAGCCAAATAAACCCTTTCCTCCCCAGGTTATTTTTGGTCAGAGAGTTTTATCAGAGCCACAGAAAAGTGAGTAGTACATGGCTCTTATTTTTATTAAAATGTTTTATTTTATATATTATATAAGCCCCATACATTTGTTTCTGAAAACTAAAAATGCAATATTACAGTAGAACATCGTTCTTTATTCCCCATTTGCTCTTCTTTTTCCTTCCTAGCCGTCTATAAAACCTATTAGTTTTACACACAAAAATTATACATTTGGCTCACTTCTCCCTGTCACTGATATCATCATAATCAAAGGCCATGGTGCTGCTCAGCTGCATCAGGAGAAATACCTTACCGGTCAGTGGTGCTCCCTTCCTCTCAGCACAGTACCCACAGGTCTCTTTCTGATGATCTTACACATGTCCCTTCAGATGACATGTCCCCTTCAGATGACTCTGTCACACTGCTTCTCAAAATCCCCTGACACGTTTCCATTGGCCAGAGTAAAAGTCAAAGTTCTTGGTGTCGCTAAAGGCTCCTAAGTGATGCTCACCCTCCATTTTCACCTTTGGATGTGAAGCACCATTCAGGCATCCCACTTCAGAAGCACAGGCCTTTGTGATTGCCGCTCAAAAATACCACACTCACAGCTCAGGCACTTGCTGTGCAAACATGAAGGTGTGAGTTCAAATCCCGGGCGCTCACACAATAGCTAGTGTTGCAGCCTCTGCTTCTAACTCCAGCTCTGGGGAGGAGGGACGTAAGGAGGAGGAGGGGGAACAAAGGAGATCCTTGAGACTCAGCGGCCAGTTAGCTCTAGATGAAGAGACAAATGCTGGGTTCAGTGGAAGAAAGACATATGTCAACATTTAACTTGGAGAGCCACAGAGGAAGACTGTCGAAGTTAATCTCTAGCTTCCACATGCTCGGAAATGGGAGAACACTGTGCACATACATGCAAGTATGTAATACACACACACACACATATATACACACACACAAATAACGTACCACATTCACTTCCACACCCAGGACCTTATTTGTATTAGCTCCTTGCCTTGACTGCTCTTCCTCTAAAAGCCCTTACCTCTCTCAGCTCTTTGTTACATGGTGCCTGTTTGCTGGAGTCATCCCTAGTTGCTCCACTGAAGAGAACACACATGTCCACACACACACACATGCATTCACACACACACCATTTTTAGGCTCTCACCATCTGGCATGTCATGTGTCTTTGCTCACTTGTTTTCACTTTGCTGTCGTCTTCTAGAATTCAGGCTTCTGAGAACAGGGCTTTTCATTGTACTTCCCCCCCACCTGCTGTTTTTTAGTACCCGGAATACTTCACGGCAATGAGAGTTTCCTAATAAATATTCAGTGAATAAATTGGGTAGAAATGCCATTATTTAAATTCTTTTATTTTCCGAGTCAAAATCTGTAAGGCAAAATGTATGCATTCAATCATGTGTGTGTTTATACAACCTTCAGAAGTACAGCAGGCAAAATAAAAATGTTTATTTCTTACATTCTTTGGACATGACCCACAATTTCTAGTTTATCAAAACTATGGCCCTTCGCTCAGTTCCAAGCATGTGCTATGTCTATAGATGAATAAAGAAAAGTTTGTCCTTTGAATTATGCCATAAGGGGCCCACTCTGATATTTCAGAGGCTGCTCACTTGAGTCAGCTGCACACAGGATTCTCATGCATTTTAAAAAGGTCCTTTATAGGCCACTGTGGAGTTGGGCGTGGCTCTTGGCGTGTCTTTACTCTGTGGATTCAGTGGGATCACTCACATTTCCCATAGATCTTCCCATAGATGATGCAGCTTTTGGGCCTATATCATTTAAATGCACCTTACATCTTTTGAAGCAAACAAAACAAAATGGTGCGCAAAATAATATAAAACAGGGGGAAAGTATCCTGCCTTAGCCTGAATGATTATTAAATAAAACCAAAAAGGACAACATATTCAACTTTCTAATAGGTGCGGATTTGATGGTGGGTAAAACACTCTGGTGCAATCTACTGTTCTGACAAAACGCCATCAAAGAAGCTGCATTCGATCAAGAAATGATCAGTTGTCAAACCCGGTCCTCACTTGTAGAGCTGGCATTTAGCCTTCTGAGGGAATTCACTTTTCATACTGACTTTGCTTTAAACCTCTGAGACCCAATTTGCCTCGTGCCCTCACTGTTCAGTTCCTGTGGCTGCTTCTACTGTCCCTGACCCCAGGGCAGGCAGTGGAGGATTTGAACTCCCTGTTAACCATTGAGAAAACCAAGGCAGACTGGTAACAAACTTAGTCACAGGACCTAGTTTTGACCTGAGTAACTCAGCTCTGGAGTTCAAGTTCTTAGTGATCACAGTATGGAGGGAGGGATAAAGAGCAGAGGATTATCATATGCAAAGTGAACTAAATAATTAAGGTATTTCTAAAATTCTACTTAAAGGTGAGCATTCCCAGGGAAATGCCTTTCTTCCCACAGTCTCAGGGGCGGTTAGCTGACAGAGTAATAATAGAAAACAATGGCAGAAGGGCGTGGCAGGTCCTGTGTGCTGGGATGTGTCTTTATTACGTCTAATGTTCTGGACACAGACACAGGGTGGACATGGCTGTGTCCACACACCTGCCGCACTGATGGCCGTGGGCCGCAGGACAGCTACTGTCTAGGCAGGAAAGGCGCAAGGCTCGCAAAGACCATGGCATTACCTGTTCATGGGTTCTAGTCACACATGCCAAGTTGCCTCTGCCAAAGATCTGTCAAGCAATGACACAGTCTCCCCACATGCCAGGTTATAAATGTGAGGTTTGGGTTTTGCTTTCTCGCTGGTCTTTTGAATATGTTTTCTAAGTGTCCCATAGAAATGTATCGCCCTTAAACTAGAAAAACAAACTCCCTGAATCACTTCTTCTCATGCTTAAAGCATGACTTAGCAATAAAGTTTTGAAATTTCATTCCCTTCTATTCTATTTTTCCTCAAAGCACGAAGGGGCAGTATTGTGATTACACTCAAGGTTCACTCTATATTATTGAAGTTGAAAACTTGAGAATCAGAGGAAATTGTGCTCTAATATGCAAATCTGACCCTGTTACTCCTGCATTTCAATGTTTCCATGGCTTTGTACTGCTCTCGGGATAAAGTCCAAATTCCTTAGCATAGGTTAGCAGTAGAGAAGAGCCACATTGTACCAGATCTTGAAGTGCCCTGGTCCTTCTCTGGATGCTGTCCATGTGCATTTCCTGTGCCTTCTTCCGGCCTCTTTCCTTTCCCTTCAGGTCTTTTCTGAGCAAACCCTGCTAAGACCATCATATGCTGTAATAGACAGCATTTTCCAGAGACCCAGAATATTTGTTCATAGGGTATTTGTTTAGCCATATAAAAGGAGACTTACTGCGGAGGATTTTCTCATGTGATATGAACCTAAGAAGCCTTATGACCTGTCATCTATGAGTCAGGTGGGGAGTGATGGTGCAGTTCCCATGACATGAAAGAGGCCTGAGAATTGGGGGCAGGAGGGAGGCCGGTAGTGTCATCCTTGTCCTGGGTCAGAGACCTGGAATCCAAAGGAGCCAGTGTGTGAAATCCAGAGATGGTGGCTCTCACGGCTCAACAGAAAGTGAAACAGAATAAAGACAAAACAGAAGAACAAAAAAATGTTCTCTGAGCTTTTTTTCTTACCCTTGTAATTAGAAGGAAGAATTGTGCCCATGGCCTACAGCCCACACAAAGTGGTGAGAGCCATTTTTCCTCAGTCTGCTGATCAAATACATTCCCAGAAAAACACCCTCACTTGTCCATCCTGGATCGATGCTTCCCCGACCAGCCAGGTATCCTTCAGCCCAGTCAAGTAAATTAAAAAATGAACTCTGTCAATTCATCCCTTGCCAATTTGGCACCCATGTTTATGTACTTAATCACAGTTCATCTCCACGTAAAGACAACGAGATCACAGTGTTATCTGCCATGATAGTTTACTTCACATTACAAAAAAATTCATTAACATCTTCCCTAGGAAAGAAAAGGGAAGTGTTAGAGGCATGTTGATGCCTCTCCGAGAACCAAGAACAAAACACTCTGGATCTAAACGAGCAATATTCAAATATTTATATAGGATCAAGGCATCTGAAGTCACACATAAAGGACTCTGAGGAAAAAGGAAGCTAAGTTATTTGTTACGAATCCATCCACACAAACATACTCGAAATAAAATAAGGAGGAAATACGCATGGCAATTATAGTCCTTGTTTTGTAGCTGGTTACATGGTAATTACCTGGTCTTTATAGTGATCTTTTATTGCACACTCTGCATTCCCATTGCCTTCAGCAGGACTTCAGCTAGGAGTTGTTTATCTGGTGAATATGACCAAATCTTTATTCCTGAAGGGTCTGGGCCACTTGTAGGTCTACTTTCATTGGATTTCAGTTTTCTAATGGCCTCACAGTGGGCAGTGCTAGGAAGAGGTCCTCGAAGGTGTTATCTGTGTTCCAAACAGAAGTCCACTGCGGGCTACTAGTCAGGTCACACAGTACCACCATAATCCCCTTCTTGGCCTACTGACTCAAGGGAATAAAGAGCTCAAAGTGGCTGGGTGACAGCCATATCTGCAGTTCAGTGGAATCATTGGTGTGCCTCCAACACAGGGAGTGTAAACAGGAACAGGAAACAGTATTTTTTGCTAGTCAGTTAATGGGAGTAATAAATAGTCGTGTTGTCATTGGCTAGCCTTAACCCCTGACCTGTGAGTCCTGCTGATGAGAGATACTGCTGTGTGCCTTGGATACCGGTCCAGGAAGGAATTAGAGACTGAGTCTGAGTCTTTAGGACTCTGTTGGGGTAGTTGCTCTTTCGGGTAAGACCAGTGAATTCCATGAGCATGAGTCCTTCGCCGTGAAATAAGCTCTAGAAATCATGTGACCTGGAATGCTCTGTTGCTGAATATTCTGTCAGTCTATTGTGAGCAGATGTTTCAAAAGCATCACTAAGAGAGAAGATAAATTTATATGTAGAATGTATACATCCCCATGGGCAGGATGGGAGGGAGAAGGACAGGGTTAAGTGTTATAGAGACCAGGCTCCTTTATGCAATTCACTTGCATCTTCAAGAGTTGCTCAGCCCTGATAACAAACCTGGCTTTTCTTTGGGATGATGGACTACTGCTATATGTCTAATTTTAAGGTTGGATGGCTTAGATAATACCAAATTCTTCATAGGCAGTTTAAGCAACGCATTGACCTAGTAGCCCATGGTCATGATCAGGCCCTGCTAAAGATCACAGTAGGATTTTCCAGAAGTTCTAACAGCATCCTTATCTGTCACTGACCCTTCAAACACCACTGTATCTGTTGTAACCACCAAATGGCAATAACTGTCAAATGGCAAAGCAGCAGTAGCCAAGACCTATTGTGATGTGGGATTCCCTTCTATATGCTGTGAATACAACTGATTAATAAAGAAAGCTGACTTGAGACTATGGCAGGGCAGAACAGAGGTAGGTGGGAAAGATGGAACTGAATGCTTGGAGAAAGAAGGGTGGAGTCGGGAAAAGCCATGTAGCCCCTGCCCGAGACAGATTCTAGATGGAACTTTGCTGGTAAGCCACTGCCATGTGGGCAATACACAGATTAATGGAGATGGGTTAGATTAGTGTGTTAGAGTTAGCAAATAAGAAGCTAGAGCTGGGCTGGAGAGATGGCTCAGAGGTTAGGAGCACTGGCTGCTCTTACAGAGGTCCTGAGTTCAATTCCCAGCAACCACATGGTAGCTCATAACCACCTATAATGAGATTGGGTGCCCTCTTCTGGTGTGCATGCACAGGCATGCAGGCTAAATGAATAAATAAATAAATAAATAGTTAAAAAATAAATAAAACCAGTATTTCTAAGTACAAAGCTGGTTTCAAAAAAGAAAAAAAAGAAAGAAAGAAAGAAAGAAAGAGAGAGAGAAAGAAAAAAACAAAGAAGCTAGAGCTAATGGGCCGAGCAGTGATTTAAATAATATGGTTTCTGTGTGATTATTTTGGGGCTCTGAGAGGCCAGGGACCAACAAGCAGCCCCTCCTACTTCATTATTGCAGAACATTCTTGTATTTTCGGCTCCAATCAAACCAGTAAGAAATGAGCCAAAATGGCCCATGCCAATGAGGAATACATTGTTTCAAAAATTTAAACATGTCTGTTTGACACTGTAGCATTTCAAGCTGTAGGGGAGACCATACACAACAAATTAACCTCCTTCTTAAAAGAGATCTGTCCATACCTCATGCCACTGGATGCCGAGAAATTTCATTCAAGAAAATGTTGCTATATTTTAACTGTCACTGGGGTTAAGGAGACAACTTGCACTTGGTAGAGAAGATTCATCAGAATTAACAGTTTCAATGTCCCAGTTCTATTAAGTGTCTGCCCCCAAACTACCTTCCCTAATCATTGTCCATTTGATGCCAATTGATGGTAGATAGCCTGTAAGGCTGGAAGCTTGACTTCTGTCGTATTTCATCCAGCTTCCCAATGAGGTTCTGCATTTGATTTTCAGAAATGCCATCCCTTCAAATGTAGAAGGTGAGGGACTCATGGGCACACACAGACTCTCTTAGGTCTTTCACAGATTCCAAGAGTAGGAATTTGAATACTGGGTATTATCCTATTTGTTTCTTTATCCTCCCCACCCCCAACTTCGACTAGCAATGCCAAGCATTGTTGTAGCCAATGTCATTATATTTCTTAATTTTCCAAGTCATGTTTGAAAGTATCATACTCAGAACCACCTAACTTTTTACCCTTGTAAGGATTGATGAAAACTAGCTAGTACAAACATTTTGTGTTTTTCTCTAAACTGTCTTGCTGGTGAGGATGAATGTTCTCTGTACTACTGGAGAGGGTCATTGGAGTCTTCATTTTGAATAAAACTGAATGTCAGTTCTAGAAGTCATGAAACAAATTCAGAAAACTCCTCCTGAAAATTATGTTCCTCTACTGTTCACAAATCTGTATTAGTTAATATTTGTTAATTCATATTTTCCAGAATAGAAGATTAGATAAACAATTGATAGATAGATAATAGAGATAGATAGATAGATAGATAGATAGATAGATAGATAGATAGATAGATAGACAGATAGACAGATAGACAGATAGATAGGATGGATACACAGATACACAGATATATAGACAGACATTGTTGGATTAATAATCTATGGTGGCTCCATAAAAGTTCCTGAATTGCAGAGTTCAGGGTAGTTATGGGCTGCTGAACACATGGAAGTGTTAAGAAGGTGGCCTGCATAGAGAAGGCAAAAGTCTCCAAGGCCTTCACATATAGTGTACTGTAGACATCTTCATCTGGCTGTTTCCCTGAATCCTTTGCAATAGATAAACTTAAGTAAAATGTTTCTCTGAGTTTGTGAGCCATCCCAGCAAATTACTGAAAAAGTGATCAAGATCACGGGGTTTTCTGAAACATGAACAGCTAGCCAGAAGCACAGGCCACAACCTTGAACATTATGATTGGCATTTGAATTAAAAGGAAGTCTCATGGGACTGAATTAGAAACCCACAGGGTCTACAGTTTTCAGTTAGTGTCCAGCATTGAGCTGAATCACAGGACACCCTGTTGGTGTCCACTGAAAAATCTCTGTTGTAGGGGAAAGTGGGCCACATTCACTGAGCAGAGTGATCTGCATGGAGAACCCGAGAGCAGAAAGCAATGCTCAGCCTTTGTCTGTTGGTTGTTTTCTTGTTTGTGGAGAGAATAGCATGCAATTGTTATTCTAATTTTAAACTGGGTAATCAGGTGGGCCTCACTGAATGGGTGGCATTGGAATACTTTGACCCATGTGTGTTTTAAGAGAAGAAGACCCAGGCAGAGAGAACTAAAGCAATGGCCAGGTCATTCTTAACTTTCCAGGTATAGCCCAGAGACCACGCGGCTGGAGCCCAGAGAATCAGGACTGAGGAGGGCAGCACAGCAAGGCCACAGGGCTGGGTGTGCTCGAGGAGGGGGAAGGGACCCACCTAATGTTTGAACAGATCACCACTACCTGGAAAACAAACTCTACCTTAATAAGCAAGAATATTATCTTTCTGAATTGACAGTTTCCTTTCTCATATCCCTTGTACATTGGGGTGTGTATGTGTGTGTGCATGCGTGTGTGTGTGTGTGTGTGTGTGCGTGTGTGTGTGTGAATTCTGCACTGAATGAAGCCCGTCTTATATGTCTGAAATTTATCTAGCATTTTTTAGCCCCTGATTAGGATTTTCTGAAAATATATGACCAATTTAATTTTAGAAGACTGTCCTAAGATAAGGAAAAGTAAAATAATTTAAATTTTTTTATTTAAAATATTGTTTTAAAGTAAGTTTTCATAATAAGGTGCAAAAGACTCAAGGTGTGCTACAAAGTATGTCGTTACCACTACATAGAGGGCCTGATAAATATGGTGTGCCTTCAGTCAGACACTGCATGGGCTCCGGGACAGTGACAGCAGGGGGGAAATCCGCCCTCCTCTCAACTCTTATCAGTTTTAACCCAATCAAAAGTGAACTTGAAATTGTATCAGAACTGATCCTAGGAGAGTTTTGTTGTCCACCAAAAGAAAAAGTCACATGCAGATATTTTAAAAACGGAGGACAGCGTCTTGTGTATGATGGTTACATTGGGTGACCAAGGAAATGCGGAGTAACTGAGGTGCTGCAAAATTAAACTACAGGAAGAAACACAGAGATAGTCTCAAAGTCATTGGCCACAAGAGCAGGGAATCTCCCATGGTGCTGCTGGGTGGAGGGGGGAGCAGAGTGTGGTAATGAGGAGGACTGTAACCGTAAAAATGGATCCTATGCCTTAACCTTGTGGTTTTATACCTCAGGAGAGTGTAATTATAGCATTAGTTAATTAACTAACTAGAGACAGGAAATTGTGAAACTGGTCTCTAACTCCTAATTGAAGTAAGACTCCTGCCTCAGCGCCCCCAAATAGTTAGGATTCCAGGCATGGAATACTGCACCTGGCTGTAACCATTGTTGTTCTAGACAGGGTTTCCCTGCAACCTGGGCCTTCCTGGAACTCAATCAATAGACAAGGCTGGCCCTGAACTCACAGAGATCTGCCAGCTCTGCCTCAAGTGCTGGGATCAAAGGCATGCATCTCCAAACCTGGCTTGCTATTATTTTAAATAAAGAAAAATTTTATCTTCCAATAGAAAAAGGGTTAAATATTTTAAATCTATATAGGGAGTTATGATACAATACTAATATTCTAGAAAAATACGAACATGGGAAAATACTGACACCGTAAAGATACATTTGATACAGAATAAAACAAAGTCCAGGTGACTGGGCTTGGGGGACATAAGTACACCCATGTGACAGAAGTAAAGCCAGGTGGAAAGGCAGTCAGGTCGTAATGATTAACCTTACATGGCAAGGGCACAGGGATTTTTCTTAGGTTTTCATATATAGCATTCACAACAAACTCATTGTTCATCTTTAGCATAAATTCCTCACTGAATATTTGTCTTTTCCTATTGTCTGTATGCAAATTTTTAAAGTTATTATTGTTTATATTAATTTATTAGGAGTAGTTGGGGGCTGTGGAGCTCAGAGCACAATGTAGGAGCTGACCTCTCATTTCACCCTGTGGCTCAAGAATTCAGCAGAGACCATCGGGCTCGGCAGTATGTGTTCTTGTGAGCCGTCTTGACACCCTACCGCACCTGCCCCATTATTTTAAAATGGAACAAAACTAAACTTACACCACACCTACGCACTGAAATCCTTTGATGTCGTCAGCGGTATGGAAAGGATACAGGGGTTCTGAGGAGATGGCTCAGCTGGTGAAGGCCTGCTGTGCAACCAGACCAGCCTGTGTTTGGATCTCCAGAGGGTAAGCATGAAGTCTGACATAGTAGCACACACCTTTCATCCCCGTGCAGGAGCTGAGAGTGGAGATGGGTGGATCCCCAAACAGCTCACTGCCCAGTCAGCCAACACTGATCAAAAAGCTTCAGGTTCACTGAGAAATCCAGTCTCAAAAACATGAGAGTGAGCAAGGAAAGGCAACTGGTGCCAAGCCCTGCGTGCAAGCGCGTGTGCACTCACCTTAACAAGTACACATACCATACACAACGAAACATAATGCGCATGTGTTAAAAAAAATTAAAGCGTGATAGGGCCACGGTATGTTGACAGAGGTTTCTGTCCGGCCTGGTCCCACAGTTGTTTAGTCCCAAGGAAACACACAGAGGTCTATATTAATTATAAACTGATTGGCCTATTAACCAACCAGACTTTCTTATTTACTAACTCTTACATCATACATTAACCCATCATTCTTGTGTGTGTTAGCTACGTGGCTTGGTGCCTTCCATCAGCGTGGCGTTCTCATCTTGCTTCCTCTGCATCTGGGTAACAACTGCAGACGACTGAGCCTTTCCTCTTCCCAGAATTCTCCTGTTCTGGTTGCCCTGCCTATATGTCCTGCCTGGCTACTGGCCAACCAGCATTTAATTAAACAAGTACAAGAGACAAATCTTTAGAGGGTACAAGACCATTGTCCCACAGCAATGGTATAAAATCACCTCAATTAAAAACAACTCTCAGTATCCTAGATACCAAGCTAGCCTGTTAGTCCTCTGGGTAAAATGGTCAGAGGTGAGCTCTCTGGTACTGGCTGTCAGATATTTTAACCTTTAACAAGTTATTGACCAAACTAACTTAACAGAGCCTTGAAGGTGGGTCAAGCCTTAAAAGTGATGGATTGAGAAATATAAATGTCAATCTTTCAAGTACAATAAGTCGGCAAGGAAAGATAATGTATGCTTAGAAATCTGAGGTGAATTGCCAGGAAACAATCTTGTTAGGAAGCATGGAAGACCACAGTGGTATAACCCTCCATGGAGTTGTTCGAATATTACACACAGGACACAAAGGAAGAACATAGCCCCTCCCCAGTTTTATATTAAACAAAAAAATAGTACACATTTTTTCCCCTTAAGTAAGTTTTTAATCTTCCCAAGGCAAGCACTTTATCTTCACTACTGGGGAAAATGTTATTGGTTATTTTAATAATGCAAGTGCTTTCTTTCTTTCTCTTCTTTCTTTTCCTGTTTCTTTTAATTAAGTCTTAGTTCTTAAAATTTTGGAAAAATGGCTTTTTCAGAGTCATTCCATCGTGAGGCAATCATGTTCAATGAGTTCTGCACGTCCCCAGTGGGTGTTCCCGCCTTCTGGGAGTCCTCCTTCCACAGCTGGCTTAGTAGAAAACTAAAGCGCCAAATGGCCCAAAGCGTCCTTCAAAGCCAACAATGTGTCAGTTTAAAACTCTATTCAGATAGAGGCACACATGTCAAGTCTCCAGCTCAGGACACTGACCCATGCGTGGGATCCTGAAGGAAACTGCATCCACACCACAGGGACCCACACCTCCTTCTCTGGAAGGAAACTGTCCTAGAAGCTTTTGCTTAGTGGATGGAGGTGAGCAGTTCTGCTTCCAAAGATTTGTTCTCGTCCTGCTCCACCCCATGGTGCTCTTAAACATCTTGTTGTAACAAGATATTCTCTCCCAGGAATCAGAGCCTGGTACACGACTGTGACTCTATTTCAGTCTTTGCTTTCTTGAGATGGACATGAGGTTTTCTTCTTCCTTCCTTCCCTCCCTCCCTCCTTCCTTTCTTCCTTGAAATAAAAGCTATAAGATGAATCCCTAACATGTCTTGCAAGTCACCTCACTGCTTGGTGCCCTCTAAACCAAGAGAAAACAAAACTGGAGTATGTAAGACACAGAAGAGAGAAGAAACGGCCGAGCAGCGTTTCCAGGTAAACTCAGCTCTTAGCTGGGACGTCACTCTCCTTCCTACTCTACTGCCTTTGAAGACTCTGAGTCAGCCATAATCGACTGGGAGTATGAGCCACTTGCTCCCGGAGCACCTGTGAAAACAGAACGATCTGGGCTAAGCCTTGGTTGGCTGCAGCTCCAGCAGGCATTACGATTGCTGCTGACTTACATCCTCACATCCTAACCCAGCATTGTGAAAAGCCAAGTCCGAATTCACAGGGTAAACTTTCTTTCAGAGCAGCCGCACCAGCCTCCTATAGACAGAACGTGCTGGGTGAAATCATTAAGGAAGCATTCAAGGAACACTTGTCTATTTGGCTCAGGGGCCGACATGAAAGAGGAGATTCTTAACTTTAAGTTTCTACCGCCGGGACTGGAGGAGCTAGCATCAATATCACCCATCAGCTTTATCAAATATGAGTGCTGCTCTGGTCCAGGGAAATCTCCCTTCTTGAATGTTCTTGCAGCATGTTGCTTTAGATGATCTCTTCTGCTTTTTTTTTCTTTGGGTTTGGTGAGGAATTAACACGCAAGGCCTAATCCAGCTCGTCTTGCTCAGTGAATGCTTTCCTTGGCCAGCCATAGCTGTTTTGTTCATGTTTACCTGATGTGCCCTCTAGCTAAGCTGGATAAATTACAACCTTGATATGAATCCACGATGGCACACACACCTTAAAAATCTTTATATCAAGGACCACTTTGAAAAAATGCTGGTGCGTTTTATGGAAGTTTCCTGGAAGTCCTACAGAGTTAGATAAAGTATACTAGTTACACTAAGAGATTTTTAAAATGAAAGAAAGCAAGGAGTTGCCCTAATAAAAAATGGTTTCATCTGGGACTCAAGTTGCCGACTTCACTATCAACCTCCCTCTTTTCTAGCCTTGGTACCTTGGGTACCTACAGCAAATCACCATGGCAAACCAGCCAGGCTAGCTAATATGTGTAAAAACTCTCGGAGTTAAGTAGCTTACATTATTAGTAATCCGTTTTCATAGAAGAGGAAAATGAAACTAAAAAATTAAGTTATCTAATGTCAAATGGCCTTCTTATTGGTACTCACAGCCATGGGTTGGTGTTGCTTTCAACTTTGGCTGGCGAAAGTTTTTTGTAATAGGTAGTGGTTCTTGCAGAGATTCCCAGAGCGGTACACAGATACACAGAGCGGTAGGTTGTAAATGAGATATTTACAGCATGGGCATGCACACACAGACAACCCAGTGAGCAGCACAGATGAGGGGACAGAATATAAAAGCCAGGGCATGGGAGGGGTGCTGGAAAATGCCGTCTTCTGGGTTCGAATATGGCTATTGCACTCAAACTCACAAAAATTGTAGTCACAAGCTGGGCAGGATCTGTTGGAGCTCAAACTCACCAACATTTCAGTTTGGGTGGCTGAGGGGCTCATGAGGAAGGCTCCCATGCTTTCCCAAAGAGCTTTGACAATTAAAGGCTGCTGGGAAGAAGTCATTTTCTTCCGTGGAGTCGCCGCTAGTCAGTCCCGATAGTCAGTCCATGGTCAATTAAATAACCCTTCACATATGCTCACATAAGCAACCCTAACCAAATCCAGTGGGTCAGAAGTGAAAGGCATGGAAAGAGGAGCTGGGGCTTGTTGGAAAGGAAAAGGACTGGGGGTGGATAAGAGAGGGTAATGGGGGTGAATGTGATCAAAATATGTACATACGCACAGGCAATTATTAGAGAATTAATACAATACTTTTAAATTAAGCTTCTAGCTTTGAATGTATGAATTAGCAACTAATTCATGATTTTCTGCTTTTATGTTCAGCACGTCTTCCTAGGATAGTGACCCCTAACCTAACACTGCTCTCACGTTTGTCTGCAAAATGGTCTCTACTAAATAAATAATTGGCTTTTGCGTCTCTTTCAAGCATAGATATCGATGGCTGTTTTTAATAAGATCCAGGTGGACGGGCCATGATCAGCAGGTCAGACAGGAGTGAGGATCCCTTTCGGTGAGACCTCCAGAGTTCCTAGTGTATCTGGGTTTTCTGTGCTCCATTTCTGTAGGTTTCCAGGCCACTTGCTCCCTGGAATTTCAGCACAAAATTTCTTAAGTGTTGTTTCTATCTGAAGTGAGACAAACTAAGGGATCCCTCCGCCAGCAAAAACTTCAATGCCTTTGACAGTGAATAATTTGTGTCCTAAAGTTGAAACTAGTTTGCTATTTGCTTCCTTGGTTAGCGATTTCCCAGATGCCTTTTGCAGTCTGTCCCCACAGGTTGTAACCCACACAGTGTGTCTTTCCCTTTTGAGCAATTGGTACTACACCAGCCTTTGCTGTGAAGGAAAAAGGTAAATGATCAATTATTGGCACTATGGCCTTAGTGATCAATAATAAACTTCTTCTTTGAGATTATTTTCCTTCTTTAGAGAGGAGCTAAGTCAAAAAGTATTTGACTCAAAGCGCCGAGGATGCTATGGACAGTGGGCAGTCTAACACAGCACTGAGGGCGATGGACAGTCTAACACAGCACTGAGGGAAGTGGACAGTCTAACAGCACTGCAGATGGTGGGCAGTCTGACACAGCACTGTGGACGCTGTGAACAGTAGAAAGTCTGACACAGCACTTTCAAAGACTCTGGGAAAGAAAGCGACTTTAGACAAGGATATGATATCCCTTAAATTACCCAAGAGGGGCTCTTAACTTTGAGCATGAAATCCCTTTGTAATAATAACAAGTGTGGGAGAATGGGGCAGTGGGGAATATAACATGTTCTCTGCTTACACAGCTGAAGTCAAGTCTGAATGTCAAACTAAGACAACATCAGGATATGAACAAGGCTGAAATCATGGCGTTAGACAGACAAGATTCATGTCATTAGCTGTAGCATGAATTCTGGTTGGTCAGATATTAGGGGGTGAAAGCTGCAGGATCCGAGAAGCAGGGCAGCCAGCCTCTTGTTCTTACTGCTGCTCAACCCTCAGACCGGAGGACAAGATCTGATTCTACAAATCCTTAGACTGAATACACTACCCTGTCTCTACAAGTCCTCAGACTGACTGGGCTGAGCTCCTGTCTCCTCCTGCCTTACATTCCTCTCTCTGCAAAGCAATATCTCTTCCCGTCTTCACCATCCTAATGCTGGGATTAAAGGCATGTGACTGCCAAGCCCTGGATTAAAGCTGTGAGCCACCACCGCCTGGCCTCCACAACTGACTAGTGGCTAGCTCTGCACTCGGATCTCTGGATAAGCTTTATTTGTTAGAGCGCACACCATGTACCATTGGGCACCTATGCCTGTGATTTCCCCTGAAAATGGAGGGTGCTCCCAGGCAGGGTGAATGTGAGGTCACCCACAGGACCCGCCATACTGTGACATCTATGCTGAATGCTTGCTCAGCACACGTGACCTTGCCTTCTTCCCCGCTGATAAAGCTCTGCTTTCCTGACTTTATTTCTTAAAACAAACAAAAAAAAATTTTCTAGGAATTGGCAGTCATTGCGATCACATGGAATGCTTTAAACTCCCATGAGAATTCAGGGAAGGCAGCTCCTAAGCAGAATTTTTTCTATAGATTTATTTATTTATAAAACATTATTTACAAAGGACTCAAGTTGTGTGTGCATGCGTCAGTGTGTGTGTGGCGGGGCGGGGTGGAGAGAGAGATTCAAGTCAAATGGCTTCTCTCCTCTTCCAAGATTTAAGATGAAGCTTACTGCAGTGCACCTGTATGCTGCACAGCCCACCACGTTTCAGGGAGTTTGATTTTCAGATCTAATTTTAGAATACGAAGTAGCCTGTACACCGAGAGTCCCAGTGGTTCTGGCTCCTAAGGCAGTGTTATTTCAGCACTCCCTCATGAAATCCTAAATATGCAATCTTTTATTTCTATTTTTTGAAAAACCACTCATGTAAATTCTGTGAGAATCAGCATTAAGATCTTGTACAGAACCCTCATTTAATTCTCTAAGAATGCCAAATCTGCCATAGTTTCTCTAGAAGATCACAAATGATTTTTAGAAGGAACAAGATAAACCAGAGACTCTTATGGCAGATAAGCACAGGGCTACTTTCAGCTGATCTCAGATTAAAACCATTTCCTTGTCTGAACACTTCATGGCACCTGTGCTAATATTTTCCAGGCCGGTCACCGCCCGAATGGCCTTTCACTGAGGCCTCAGTGTTCACGCTTGCCGGTTTCCCGAGCTTAGCAGACAGACAGCATGCAGGCCAGCACTGAGGCTAGCTCAGACTGCACAGCATCCAGGCCAGCACTGCGGCTAGCTCAGACTGCACAGCATCCAGGCCAGCACTGCGGCTAGCTCAGACTACTGCTCATCTTCCAATTGCTTTGAGGTCAGGAACGAAATCTTTAACCATGTGTGGTGGTGAAGTTCTGTAATTACAGCACTTGGGGAGGTAGAGGCAGGGGTTCAAGAAAGAGTTCAAGGCTGACTTCAGTTGCATGCCAAGTTTGAGTATCATCTAACCTTTTTTTTTTAAATTAAAAGGAAATACTGGTTGATGAGAAAGAGACTACACTCATCTCAAAACTGGTTAAAGAACAAAATCAACAAAAAATAGGTTTTGTTGACAGAAGTCCTGGTGATCAGATATTTAAAACACTTGGGTTTGCTGTGGAGCATGCACTGTGCTCTCTCTGGACTCTTCCAAAGGTTGTCCTTTGCTGTGGAGCGTGCACTGTGCTCTCTCTAGACTCCCAAAGGTTGTCCTTTGCTGTGGAGCGTGCACTGTGCTCTCTCTAGACTCCCAAAGGTTGTCCTTTGCTGTGGAGCGTGCACTGTGCTCTCTCTAGACTCCCAAAGGTTGTCCTTTGCGCCACAGATTTAACTTCTCCAGAAGTCTTCCGGTGTTACTCATTCCCCAAGGAGTCCTCCTTCCTATGGAAGGAGGCTTAGTTCCACCATGAACTAGAACAGTCCAGAATCTAACACTATGTCTAACACCAAAGTCAGTGATCAATAACCCGCCAGTAAGTTCTAGATGAATGAAAACTAGTCCCTGTCACTTGGAGATGTTTCAACAATTACCAATTATGATAAAGCATTGGTTTTTAAGACAGCTTTAGTGTGTGTGTGTGTGTGTGTGTGTGTGTGTGTGTGCTACCAGACCAGTGTGGCAATTCAAGGACAACTTTTAGGAGTCAGTGCCCTCCTTCCATTTT
Source organism: Myodes glareolus (assembly GCF_982192425.1). NCBI lineage: Eukaryota > Metazoa > Chordata > Mammalia > Rodentia > Cricetidae > Myodes > Myodes glareolus. The sequence continues at coordinate 2,835,401 of NC_142051.1, forward strand.
GTTTTTTTTTATTAATTTATTTATTTGTTTATAAAAATTTCCACTTCCTCCCCTCCTCCCCATACCCTCCCATTTCCCCCACTCCCTCTCCTCCTTTCCCCCCAACTCCCTCCCCTCCTTCCTCTCCAGTCCTAAGAACAGTCAGAGTTTCCTGCCCTGTGGGAAGTTCAAGTTCCACCCCTCTCCCTCCAGGTCTAGGAAGGTGAACATCCAAACAGACTAGGATCCCAGAAAGCTAGTACATGCAGACAAAACAAGACCCAGTGCCATTGACAATGGCTTCTCAGTCAGCCCCCATGTCAGTCACATTTAGAGACTCCGGTTTGATCACATGCTCATTCAGTCCCAGTCCAGCTGGCCTTGGGGAGCTCTCATTCGATTAGTCCCCTTGTATCCGAGGGTGAACGCACCCCCCACGGTTCTGATTTCCCCTATCATCAGTTTGAGTAGCAAGTGTGCTTAGCCATGGAGCCATCTCACTAGTCCTAATAGATTACTTGTTAGAATGTTGGTGTGCCAGTATTGATCCAACGTGCTTCATTCCTAACCTTTAGAGCTTGCACAACAGCTCACTCTTGGTGCTATATGTTTGATGAGTTGTAACCAATGAATAATGGAAGGCACCCACCATTGCCACATCATTAGGAATAGCTTGACCAAGTCATCCTTCAACATAGTTGTGCGTTATCTAATGATGGGAATATTCTGAGAAGTGGATTCTCAGACTCCCCCATCATTGTGATGGCATCATGGAGTATAGTCACCCAAACCTAGATAGCGAAGGTCAGTCAGTCACTTAGCATGACCTTTAATGTAATCCAGAGATACAGCACACTTGAGATGCATGAAGCTGCTGTGGCCATAGCCAGCTTGCTGTTGCACAGGGTGCTTTTTTAGCAAATAGAAATGCTTTCAAAAGCAACAGCAAAAACAATAGTCTAATCAACACATGAACAAGTAGAATAACTGACTTCACTACTTCTTATTGTGTCAGGATGGCTATTCTTGGTTGTCAGCTTGACTACATCTGGAATGAACTTCAGTCCAGAAATGGAGGATACACCTGTGAGAGATTTTCTGTTTAGTTTGAATTTGGGTGAATCCATTTCTATTTCAGACCTTTGGGGAAGGAAAACACACACCTTTGATGTGGATATTGAGCTAGTAAGACACATCTTTAATCTGGGCCAGCCCTTCTGCTGGAAGTCTTTATAGTTACATAGAAGAAGGAAGCTTTTTCTCTTTGCTTGCTTGCCCTCGCCTTGCTAGCACATCTATCCCTTCAGTGGCCTTGGAGTCTACTTCTTCCGGAGTCCAGTGGGTACAGAAAACCAGCTGAGCCCCCAGCCTTGTGGACTGAATAACTACTGGATTCTTGGACTTCCTTCCTGTTCGTAGGGAGTCGTTGGATTTCTGAACTGTAGCCTGTAAGTCATTCCAATAAATCCCTTATTTATTCATGTAGAGAGGTTCATTCTATACATTCTGTTATTCTAGAGAACCCTGACGAATGCACTGTGTACAATGTCCATCCTTCATACCAGCGCCACCACAAACATGTGTGTGTAAGGCATCGGGCTGTAAGGCAATGGGAAGCTTTTCAACTCTACTGTGATTGTGTCTGACTGCTGTCACATCTGTATTTCAGTAGTGACTGAAAGGTTGTTATATTATGTGTGGCTATATCAAGAAAATAGCAGCACCTAATCCTGTCTACCTACGGGAGAAGCCTAGCTACACTATAAAAGTTACAAGAGCTTCTATTCATATATTTCACTTGTTTATTCTTTTGTGTGTGCATTTTAATGATGTTTGTGTATGCCATGTCATTGGGTTCTCACAGTCATTTGCATGCCCAGTTTCTAAGATCTTGAGGCTCAGAAAGGATAACAAAGCTTCTCAAAGGTTCGAATGGCCAGGAAAGGGCAGAACAAGGCTTCCAACTCAGATTAAATGGGACTAGCTCATGCTGCTAAACTGTGAGTTGTTTAATGACAGAAATGCTAAAATTAGTTCCTTCCGCCATTTGTGAAGCAATTAAGAATGCAGATGAGAGTGGAGCCAGATGGCCTCGCCTTCCCAGGAGCATGTGTTCTTGTGCTGTGTGGTAAAGGGGGGATGAACTCCAAGTGGGGCTGGGGTGGTCGTGCTTGGTGCCCTAATCCAGCTCCCCAAGGTCATCAGCCACAAGGAAAGCGCTCAGTCCAGGCAGAGCACTGGTCAGTCAGGCCAGGAGCTGGAGTGGGGCACCAAGTGGGGTAGCATGTACCATGGTCCAGCGGTTCAGTGTTGTTCAGAGGAAGTTTGAAGAGTGGAAGGAGTGTACAAGAGGAAGGGGGACACAAAACAAGTTAGGGGTGAGCACAGAGGCCAAAAAAGGCAACATCCCTGCTAGTCATTAAGGGAGAAAAAGAAAGAAAGCCATGCTGGACTTTTCTGAGTATTCAGAGAACAGCCCCTCGGCCCGCAGCAGGGGTCAGGGCTGTCAAGCATGGGCAGTAAAGATACATGTCCCCTCCAGGGATTGCCTGCCTTTGGGAAGCTCTGAGTGACCAAATTCTTCCTTTTCAGCTAAAATCCTCAAATGCCTCTCAGAGTCAGGACACGCATTGTTCCTCTTTTTTGGGTCGTTCCCTCAAGTGTCACACACAGGCTTATTTTACACGTGTGACTGTCACACCCTACGTCCTCAGACACTGAATACCAACGCAGAAGCGTGAGGTCTCAGTTCCCAGATAAGAAATCGGCCTCGTAACATCCATTTTACAGAACTATTCACTGGGCATCGGCCTGATGCTAATTATGAAGATTGATAATTTTACAGGTAGGTGTCTGCCCTAGAGCAGCAAGGTCAGCTTCGCTACGACAAGGTGATGATCTCAGGTACAGGAAGAGCCATCGGCCACTATGACAGAAAACCTTAGCTCTCAGTGACTCAGCATGCAAGTACCTGGTACAGACTCTGACACAGGTCCCCTTTGATAGGTAACCTTCACTGTAACTGTCACATCGGGATCCTAAGGCCCAGTACCTCAAAACATAAGCTTTTGGGGAACAGGATTGTTATTTAGTTAATATGAGGTCAGTTAGAGCAGGGGAGACCTCTAATCCTATTAGATTTTTTTTTCCTTGTAAAACTACACAAGCACAGTGCAATAATGAGAAGGCCACACAAGCTAACATAGATGCCTGGAAATCTGAAATAAATCCTTCCCTCACTGTCCCCAGGAACCAACCCATCCACACCCTCGGTTAGACTTTCAACCTCTAGAGCCTTGTGAGGCAATAACTTCTGTTGCTTAAACTACCTAGTTCACAGCATTTGATATGACCGGTCTAATGGATTAATAAATGGACAACTAGAGTCGTCTTTCCATGATGTGGCTTAGCCATTGTCAAGGGCTTCTTAGTGCTTTAATGGTGCCACTGTGTCTACATGGTAGGCGAAGGGCATTAGGAGGAAAGTGACCTGGAAGTCCTTGGGGGCAGATGTGAAGGGTCATGCCTGTCTGCTACATGTACTACATTGTCGAGAATTCAATCACGTAGCCAAGCCTAGCTCAAGGGGAGCTGAGAACTGTAGGCTTGCAGTGTGTCAGTCAGCACAGATACCTTTGGCTAAGTTATAGCGGAGAGATCCTGAAGGGAAAAGTCTCACTGTTTTATCTACTCCCCAACCTTTTACAGTGCCTGTATTTGCCAGCGTCTAGCTGGGTATTAGAAACACAGCAGGAATCAAAAGGGGACAATTGTCCTTCTTTCAAGGAACTCACCCTATGGGAAACTGTCAAAGATATGCAGATATGCGAAGGATTCCTAGGTAACCTAGAGCTGGTAGCCAGGGAAGGTCTCTCACAGGAGGGGGTGTAGCAGGAGAGTAAGGAGGAGATGCTTGTCTGCAGCCCCTTCTCTGTAATCCCCACATCCAACACTCTGGGACGCTGAGGGGTTTTTGAGAGGGAGGACTAAATTACTGACTGCATGTGACATCTTTGGTAACAAAGTCAAACGTGGCTAAATACAAGATCGCCGCCATTCTCAGTCAACTGGACTTGGCATTTATATTCACAGACCTTGTCAAGATGATATTGATACATTTTTGATCAAAATAGGTGATGGAAAAAATATTGCTAAGTTGTCAATCACCAGAGGATTGAAACAAAGGGTGAATTTTAATGAGAACCAGGGGAAAATCTTCTATTCACTCAGGTGTGTAGACGACTTTAATATGTTTTATTCCATTTGTTCTAATAATCAACAGATTCTTCACATTTAACACTGGAGAATTACAACCAGTGGTTCACTTGACACTTGGAGCTATAGGAGCGTACACCATGCAGACAAGGCTGGACATCTCAGGGAGAGCAGGATTCAGTAGCCATAAAGCTGTGTCTGGAGACCTGACACGGAGTTCACTTAGGATCTGGGGGTTCTGCTAGCAGGGAGTTGAAAGTGAAGGTATCAGAATCACTGAGATTTCCTTTTGTCTTCTGCTTGGTAACTATGGTATGGCGGGATAAGGCAGTGTTGGGGTTTGTGAGATGTTCTGGGTAGATTAACCAAGAACCCACCACCAGAAAAATAATTCTTGATTCCAGTCACTCACAAGACTCATAAATACATACACACAAGCAATGAGAACAGGGTTACTTTGTTCCTGCATCAGGACAGCTGGGGAGTGACCTGAAAACCATGGTTGCCTGGAAGTGCCTTGTGTGCTGGTGGGAATGTAATATTATGACCTGTTGTTTGAATATAATTGGCCTCCACCATCTCACAAGGAGTGGTTTTATTAGGAGGCGTAGCTTTGTTGGAGTGGGTATGGCCTTGTTGGAGGAAGTGCATCACTATGGGGGCAGGCTTTGAGGTATCCTATGTTCAGGATACCACCCAGTGTCTCTGTTGACTTTCCTGTTGCCTAACTATCAAGATGTAAGGATTCTCAAATATAGTGCCATGTCTACCTGTACACCACCATGATTAAAATGGACAGAACCTCTGAAACTATAAGTGAGCCACCCCAATTAAATGTTTTTCTTACAAGAGTTGCCATGGTCACAATGTTTTAGCAATAAAAACCTTAACTAAGACAACTCATGGTCTCCAATGCAACAGTCACAAATGTCTTATGATTGGGGCACTCCATCTACTGACATACAGATATAGTAAGAGGAGAATGCTATTTTTGATTATTTTTAAATGTTAATTAATTTAGTTGAGAAAATCGATAGTTACAGTGGTTTATTTTCATTCTCTGATATGGTGGCTAGAAACCCAAGATCTTGGCTCTGGCATGTATGTACATGGCTTCTAGTGGCAGGATTTAGGGGTTTAACATTATGAAGTGATACAGAAATCTCAGGGTGCAGGCTCATAGTATAAGAACTCGCTCCTGAGGAAAATAACCAGGCCCTCGAGAGTAGCAATGATCCATCTGTGAAGTCAATGTCCCCATTACCTAGTCCCTGTTGTCTCTAACACTAACACACAGGGGCTGGTTTCCCAACAGGATCTCAAGAGCACACATTCAGACTTAACAAGCTCCTCGCTCAACATGTTCTGCTCTCAGCAACTTATCCTTCCCATTTTTATTTCACTTTCCTCTCAGCCAAGTAGAGAAAGAGAGAGGGAGAGAGAGAGAGGGAGAGAGAGAGAGAGAGAGAGAGAGAGAGAGAGAGAGAGAGAGAGAGAGCCCTACAATGCAAGATGTTAAGATCAGCATGCCGGCAGACTGTATTTGACATGCCTTTGGTTCACATGGTTGTCTCAAGCGGCTGGGTAAGACGAGTTTTCTTCAAACTTTAGTCCTTCTCTTAGTGATCAATGGGATGCTCTTTTCAAAGTCAGGGACACATTTAATTTGTCCTTATGTGACAGAGTGCCTGGTACTGAGCAGACATTTGTTAAATGTGTGTTGGATCCCCTGGCTCATCGCTGTCATCCAGTGTTTGAGTTTACTTGGCAAATACTAAATACTTAAGCTGGGCGTGGTGTCTCACACATTTGATCCCAGTGTTTCTACTTGGATAAAAAATTTTCCATACATAATCAAAATGGGGACCCTGTGCAAAGCAAGAGAATTTCATCCAGAGAAAATGGCATCAATATGATGGATAATCCTTCCAATATTAACTAAAGTAAGTAAAAAATGCCAGAGATGTATTTATTATCTCAGACAATAGAAAAAAATTAGCTTTATGAAATGTCATATATGACCTTAGTCAGTACACAGTATGTCACTTAGTAGGTCAGATAGTCAGGAGGGGGTGGAGTCAAATGCCTGCCTTCCATACCTTTCCCATCAGCAGCTTTCAGATGTTCAGACTAGCTCCTGGTGTGTAGACATAAACCCAGTCCTAGAACTCCTATCCACGTCCTTTCCATTCGCTCTCTCTCTCACCCTCTCCCTAGCTGCCTGTCTCCCTCCTGTCTCTGTCTCTCTCTCTCTCTGTCTCTCTCTCTCTTTCTCTCCCTCTCTCAATGAATTATACCTAGGGTTTTAGGTTTGCAATATAAACACTCTGTCATTGGCCTATATCCCAAGATTTTTATTATCTATTTTATTTATTTATTGAAAGATTTGCCCAGACTGGCCTCGAACTCTTTCTGTGACTCAGGACTTGTACATGTGATCCTACCAACCTTAGTCTCTGGTTATTGGCCCAGCCCACCCAGAAAGTTATTAGCTTGGTGATGTCATGATTCATCACCATTCTTGGGGTGTTCTGACAAGCACTTTGCTTGGAGATAGCTCCCCTAGGTAAACGTAATTCACAGTTGGTTGGCAAAATCAACCAGGTGGATTGGCTAACAAAGTCCTCTACTGAGTAGGAGAAGGGAGAGCCTGGGGCCAACTGGCATTCTAGAACTAGGCTCAGCATCAAAGTGTCAACTTCAGTGCTGTTTGGATTCCTACAGCTTATTCATATGAGGGAGGGCTTTTCCATACAAATCTTCCAAGAGACTACAGAAAGCACAACCTTTTTCACTAATACCAATTTCTAATATCTTCCCGTGCATAGTCAACCCTCTGCGTATGCATGTAAATAGCAATATTTGAAGCATTTGCTATTGGCACGCAGGACCCTGTGTTGGCAGACCTTTTCAGTTTTAACTAATTACCTTCGGATATGATTTCTGATCCAAGTACTTCAGATCTTGTTTAACCAGTTTAGGGACAGTAACAGAAAACCCAGGTGGATGTGTAGGTGTTTCCTGCCAATTACAGGCACTATGACAAAGTAATCAGAGGACTGCCACTAGTGTGGCTCAAGGCCCTTGGAAGATTTGTCCTGAAGGCTTGGGAAGGGGCACTCTGTTGTCCACCTATCTTCCGAGGGCTGCCTCACCACGATTCTTTCTCCCTTCCCTTCATCCTATGCCATTCATGGGAAGTCCCATTCTAGTGAAAGCAAGAACAAAGCCCCTAAAACCTGGCTGCCTGGGGTAACAGGCCTGACTCTCAATTACAAGGTTACAGCCTGTGTTCTCTTTGTCTTTGTTTCCTTGCCTGAAAGAGAACAGTAAGATGCCCATCCTATTCCATTGCTCCGAAACTAGAAATGAACTCAAATAACAGCTTTGGCACTCGGAGTCACATGGAAAGCCAGATGCAGTCCCACACTCTGTGACCTCAGTGTCCTCCAGTGAGACGGGAGGCAGAGAAAAGAGAATCTGCAGAAGTTCAGGACGTAGCTAGCCTCGTGTGTATGGTAGCAACGAGCAAAGCAGACGGCAAGAGTCGGCACTGGAACTTGTCCTCTTGTCGCCACGTTGTCCACACAGAAAAGATGAATGGAGGAACGACTATATAAAGGCAGGTTATTACTATCTGTGATACACAAAGTAAATTATATCTTGAAGATAACTTGGTAACTTTTAAACAACTGAGGAGCTGGAGAGCTGGCTCAGTGGTTAAGAGTACTTGATGCTTTTGTGTGGACCAGGCTTTAGTCCCTAACACCCTAGCATCAGTTGGCTCACAAGTGCCTAAAACTTCAGTTCCTGGAAACTGACGCCCTCTCTGGTCGTCACCTGCATGCATGCAGTACATATACGCAGGCACACACATTCATTCACATAAAGTGTTTTTTTAAAAACTTATATAGAGCACAAGGATATTTTAATTTAAATGTTCTTTACCAAAATTTTGTCTCTTTGACTGCTGAAAACATTTTTCAGGGCTGTTTGCCAGCTAGGAATGAGACTACTGTAAACATGCCAACAGTTAGCTGCGTGCATTGTCTTTCAGAGCTCAGTAGGATTCCTGAGCCCAAATCTATGACTTCAAAACACTATCCTGCCACAAACGCAGAGCAGAATGATATCTGGAGACAGAGATTTCTGAAGGAGCAGAAAGGTTTGTCTCTTTTGCAATCTGTTGCTTGCTCCTTATTTTAATTTCAGGCCTTTTAGCTGAGAGAGATGGTGCTGTTGTTTTCCGTACCCATTGTAGATATAAACTAAGATTTCAATGTGCAAAAATGAGCCATTTCACTGGCGATGCAAAACGGCTAATTTAATAAATCAAACAAACAAGCTAGAGTTTATATTTGAAGAGAGGGGGTCAGGCTGTAGATTACTCTATTAACCTGCTTATCAAAGCTGCCCTACATGTGAACAAAACAAACAATGAAATTTAAAAAGTCTTTTATCATGCTGAGCGGTGGGGGCACATGTCTTTAATCCCAGCACTCGGGAGACAGAGACAGGTGGGTCTCAGTGAGTTCAAGGCCATCCTGGTCTACCAAGTGAGTTCCAGGACAGGTTCCAAAGCTACAGAGAAACTCTGTCTCAAAAAAAAGTCTTTTATCATAACAACTTCTATGTACCTAGCACCTTATGTATGTGCAACAAGATAGCTTGCTCCAATAATTCAGGATAGAAATAGATGAACATTTTCTATGCACGGTCTTGCATCCAAAGTGCAGAAAATCGAATCAATAGCAGTAGCAAAAAACCAAACTAAAGAGTAATAAAGAGGGCGAGTATGACAGACGTGCACTGTCTGGGGTGGCAACGTGAAATCTCTTACTTTGTGCAGTCACGAACACCCTTGTGAAGGATAAGAGGGTATCTACCACTTCAGTGACCTGGATAGCAATCTCAACATAAGTAGGTTTTGTTTTGTTTGGAATAATACATGTACAGGCTTGCAGCATGAAGGTGGAGGAAATAGAAGAGTGTTAGGTTTTACAAGAGCACTCAGCGTAGTGCTTCACATCCCTATATGGTTCTCTAATTGGCTCTTAAGAATATTAGGAGATTGCACAGAAATGTTGCAGAACAAAATGAATATAAGAATGGAGGTAGGTCATTCAATAAACTCTTAAGATGGCTTGCTGGGAGAGATTTGGGTGGGAGCAATACAAGGACCAAAGGGCCAAGAGACATTGCTATTAAAACCCCAAAATTTTCATCCGAAATTATAGACTCCAGAATGACTGCTGTGTTCACAAAGGTAAGGAGAAAACTCCAATCTAGTTCAAACCATTTAATGGTGGAAAGCAATCAGTTTTCATCTTAAAGAAATCTTAATTGAGAACATTAAAATGGCCCATTAGTACCTATCTTTTATATCTGACTGTTCACCAGGATGTCATTTTGCCTACGTCTTTTCTCGGCTAGTTCATTTTCACAGAGATTCACAAATGATGAATAAAATTATGATTCTATTTTTTTGAAAAATTATTACTACACATTTTCCTCATTGGTTTCACTTGTGAGCGTAGCTTCAGAATGAAATTCAGGGGTTCTAAGTACATCAGACACAGAAGTGAGTTTGTCATGTATTCACTCAATGAGAGGTTAGATATTTATTTGGTACAGCCTCTTCCCAGCAAATGGAACTGGATAAGATCTAACTGGGCAATGAGAAGTGTCTCTGGACCAGGTCCCTGGTGGTAGATAGAAGCTGGGGCTATGCCTTTGTAAGAGCTGATTCTAGTAATTTTGACCTCTGAAGGAGCCCATTCTCTTCCTTAGTCAACAAAGTTCTCCTTACTTCCGCCCCATGTTATGTTTCGAAAGGCCAATAGGCTCAGGTATTGAAGACTCATAGCTGAGGGCGCTGTTGGGTGGTGACTGACTTAGGAGGGTGCTAACCGCGATAATGGGTTACGATTCCGTCAACGGTTTCCACACTGAGTGTTCCGAGGTGGAGCAATGTTTCTCTGCAGCTTAGATCTTCCCTGGACCTTTCTTCTCCCACACTCTTTGCTTCCTCACCACCACAAACTGGAAGCGAGCAACTTTCATTTTCTTTTCCCTTAGCACGATGTTTCTGCCTCCTGGTGGATCTAAGACCAATGGCCAATGGCCATGGGCTGAATCCTGTGGCCCTAGGAGCTCAAACACAGCCTTCCTTCTTTAGTCGCTTGCTCTGCCATTTTGTCACAATGACAAACTAACTGACTAGCACATCCCAGGTTGGTCTTAGCTGTCCCATGAGTACCAGCAATGTCCTTAAAGCTTCTGTTCCAGGACTCTCATCCACGACCCCTTCCAACTTCCCGCGAATTTAAATATTATCAGTAAGCTTGCAATGTGTGTGCCAGATCTCACAGCAGCAAAGATACCCTTCTTTTCCATGACCTTCTCTGACATTAGGCTTGATTATTTCCAGGGGGCCACATCTCTACCTTCTTTGTGGAAAAATGAAACTGTTCATTTAGATAATGAATGCCCATCTATCTGCCCAGGGCCACAAGCAAAGCAAAAACAATAAGACAAAAATCAAAATACATAGTGTGTAGATTTTCAAGGGGGCCTTCCACTCCATTTATGCTTAATGATAATTAGGTGGCCGCTGCTTCCCGCTGCTGCATGTGTCTGTCTCCCCTTTGGCTCAGACGACTAGGACAAGTACCACACTCTGGGGGCTTCCATGGCTGAAACTTCTTTTCTCATGTTTCCAGAGACGGAAGCAGCAGTGTGCGATAGTTTCTGGTGTGGGCTTTTTTCCTGGCTGTAGGCATCTACCTGCCTTCTCTTTGTGTCTACACATGGCAGACAGTGAGCCCTTTTATGCCTTCTCCTACAGAGGCACCTGCACCCCATTAGACCAAGGCGTTCACTCTGAGGGTCCGTCTAACGCTTCCTCTTGGGGTTGCAGCTCAAAGCATCACATTCAAATTAGAGCTTCAGCACATTCATTTAGAGGTGGGAAAGGCATTTGGGGCCTTAATAGTGAATATTAACTCCACTGTCTTTGTAAAGACATGATCCTTATTTAAGACTTCTTTAATTCCTGAACTATATTTTTTCAACCACAGAGAAACAAACATCAAACAAAAAACCAAAATCTGCTTTTATTAGATATTTAATATTTTGAAAATGTAAAGAGAAAGTAATATCTCAAATTCTGCTTTTTTCTTTTCTTATTGTTTATGGTAATAAGTGGATTTTTAGTGAGAGATCAGAAAACACACAAAAAAAGAAAATATACAAAAATTGGTATAAAAACTAATTTTAGTTCTGCTAGAGCCAAAAATCCTTTGAAGTCTCTGTTTTTCAATAACCAAATAAATATGAATATGCTTATATGATTGAATTTTGATAGTTTCTTCATTCTGACTAAATTTACCTAAATTTTGTATAATGATTTCTATTTGAGGAAAGATAAAACAAGATCATTACTGAAAGTCCTATCTCACTAAAACAATAAATATTAATATTAAGTTGCTACCATAAAAGAGTTGGTAGATGATTAGAAGCAATGCAGTTCTGTTTTTATTTCGATTTAACCAGGTTCTCAATTGGAGTAATGGTCACATTTTCAGTCAGGACACTTGGGTGACTTTGAATACAAGCTGTTTATTTAAGCTTCCTTTCTGAAGACACCGATCCACTAGAATTACAATGCAACTACATCGGCAACTAATAGAGCATGATATCAAATGTAAAATGTCTTAATAACTGTTGAACCCAGAAGAAAAGGTTTGGCAGAAAACGTGCTGTGTTGTTTTCGCGAGAGTTTCCGTGGGGTTCTTACCTCTGCCATGCATGGTAGTGAACACAGCTGTGGCATTGACTGGGGACTGTGCAATCCAAAGGGAGACCGAAGTGTCAGCTGTCTATGTGCCCTGTGGCAGGCCTAGATGTCATCATTTTATATTTTTAACTTTTATTTATTGTGTGTTGGTGTTATATCTCTATGTATATCTGTGCATCATCTGTGTACAGTGCCTTTTGTAGGCGAGATGAGGATGTTGGCTCCCTGGGGACTGGAATTTCAGGTGGTTGTGAGCTGCCATGTTTGGGTTGAGAATCCAGCCTGGGTCCTCTGGAAGAGCAACCACTCTTAGCCCCTCTATGCATCTCTATGGCTCTCATTATTTCACATAAAGGGAGGGTCCTTGCAACTTTGCTGAGATTGACAGGAGGAATTTTCTATTGTGCAAGCCTTTCAGGTGCTCCAGAAGAGTTTATATGCTACAATTTTTAAAAACAAATGTCATGGCTTAATCACCTCTGATTTAGGAGAGGTGATAGTTTGCTGGATAGAGACGCCAGTCAAAATACTGGTTTACTCCCAGCACTCGGTAGACAGAAGCAGCAGAGCTCTGAGTTCAAGGCCAGCCTGGGCTACAGTGAGTTCGTTTCACTGTTTGGTGATCTCTGTTGTGCATGCCAGTGTTGGTGACACGGAGGCAGAGGAGCTGAATATTGCCTTTCTAACCCCAGCCTGGGAAACTGAGATGGGATGCAGCCATAGAGCAGTGCCTGCAGCAGAGAAGAGATGGTGAATGACAGGGTGTGCATGCCTACTGGATGGAAGGCTCTGGGCTGACCATGCCGACTGTATTAGCCCATCGTACAGCAACAAATTGACCATGTGTACATAGTGCTGTTCTCATTTTTACAGACAAAAAAGTTTCTACAACACCCAAGGCCACATACCAGACCCTCTGTGTTTGAACTTGAATCTGCCTGACTTCAGGCACTTCTCTCTTCAGTGGTCACCATACTGTGAACCGCTCTGCCACAGGCCCCTACCACAATGAGCTAACACCTCTAAAACTGTGATCTGAGTGCATGACTGCCCCCTTACAATTCTTTTAAGGGATTTTGGTCACAGCAGCATGAAAGTAACTAATACCTTTGCCTTCCTGGGCCATCAATAAGGCTAAGTGAGATAATTTGTATGAACGTCCATCGTAAAATACAGAACACTATACAAAATTCTAAGTTACTGCCAGGTTGCTCATTCGGTGCTTCAACAGCCTTTACTGTCTGCTGCCCTTATGTGACACACGAGGACTCAGCTAAGGTGACAGTGACTAGCACATCTCACCTTGTCAGAAAGTCTCCTGATCCCATCTGTGCAAGTCCCAGGTCCCAGAAATCCCACAGTGCACAGTAGACCAGGAGGTGTATTTGACCTAGCAGTTAGGATGTTACCTAATAAAAAAATAAATGAATTCTACCATCTTCTTTTCTTTACCAGGAAGAAGCCAGCCACTGTTTCCATACAGACCCCAAAGCAAGAAAAGTTTCTCTGAGAAACGTGAGGTGGCCTGTAACAGGAAGGGCATGGAGAGGTTACCCTAGGGGCTACTCAGTGGTATCTTTAATAAAAACAACAAAAAGCTGAGTCGCAGGTTCAGAACTGATTTGCCTGTATACGGCCATCAGTAGGTTCTGATGAACCATTCTGGGGGAGAGTGGGAATCTACACAGCACTGGTTTCTACTTTCCTGGCCCCTCCTTGCCCCTCCCACTCACACCCAATGATCTGCCTGGCACCCATGTGCTTATACCATCATGTGAAATGTTCAGCCCTCTTAAGATACTATAATATCTTATCTTTTTTTTTTTCTTCCAAATAGGAGCCAATCACTATGATTCCATAAACTGCAGACTCCCAACCAAGCTTGGGTCAATCAACTCAATTCCAGATGCTCCCTTCCCCATACCTCAGAGCAATGAAGAGAAATGATACAACCGTGCTTCCTTACTGCCTGGATGACTCCTATGTGGCGGAGATACCGCCTGATCAAAGGTGTGTTGTTTGGCTTTGGCACGGGAACTCGTTGGCTGCAGGTGTATCTGTAGATCATGGATCATGGACATGTTAGTAGGGAAGGGGCCAGGAGAAGACAGAGCTAGTCTCATCACTTTGACCTGCACAATCATTTATGGAAACAAACAAAGAAACAAACAAACACCTCTCTTTGAACCTTAGAGAAGGAATGAACCATCATCCTGTAATCAGAAGACTCCAGTGGCCCCAAAGCTACAAATGACTTAATCCATGAACTGGCCAAACAAGCTGGGTTGGTTTGCTGGTGAGTCAGAGTAACCATGGGCCTTGTAGAGCTGCAATGAGCTGAAGGCCCTTCGCTCCTGGTCCCTCTGACCTGCAGTACGCACATTCTTAAAATGTTGTCTTCATGCCACCCGTCCAGTTCTTGGTCTTCACCAGGGCTTAACACAAGAGTCCTGGAACATGTCTCTGATCTTTGCAGGTGTATGGTGAGGTTTATGGTGCACCTTTTAAAATGCTGATGATCCTGACAGTGAAATAGGCCTTAGGAGTTAGGGGATGGGAGAGACCTAGCTGCAGCTGGCTCTTCTGGAAGAAATTAGGTTGAGGATGTTTTTAATGAATCCTGATTCCTTCAGTGGGAAAGGAACGGTAGTGTGCTGACAGATGTTTAAGGACAGGCACCCTGGGGGAAACAAAAGCAAAAACAAACCCTGACTGTGTGTTGGCCCCTTTCCACTGTGTAAATACTCCCACCGTGAAATCTATCTGGCTCTCATGTGCCTTTCAGAGAGATCCCTGTTTCCCTTAATAGAGACACGTCTCACCTGATGCATGTTATGAAAATATATTTATTAAGAATTAAAAAGGAATAAAGATTATTAGTGTGTGAGAGACATCCCAGTTCGGGCTGTGAGGCAGTTGTCCTTTTTGTGGCCCCGAAGAAGATGTTTGCTGCATACAATATGCCCAATAAATACTTGTTGAGTAGCTGAATAAGCCCATGAAAGACAATGGAGGAGGTTTCTTGATTATCTTTATGGTGGTGTGAGTCTGATGTCTCTCCCACAGGTTCATATATTTAAATGTTGTCAGCTGGTAGCACTGTTTTCAGGGATTACAGGATCTTTAGGACACAGTGTCTTACCTAATAGAGGTGAAATTCAGGAGGCAGATTGTTGAGGGCATAGCACCTTTGCTTCCCAAATGGTCAAAATGGGAACAAATCATTCTGCCCTATGCTTCTGTCAACATGGTCCAAATTGCTCCATCTTCCTCTGTAGCCACAGAGGACTGAAATCCCGTGAGACCATGAGTCAAATAAGCCCTTTCTCCATTAAGTTGTTCATGTTGGGCACTTGTTCACACAATTACTTCTTAAAATCTGGAGTCCTTCAGTCGTTCACTGAAAATATCAGTCAGGGCAGTATAACGGCAAAGGAAATTGTCTCAATGAAACATGGTAAAGCCACAGTGTGGAAATGTCCAGATGGTAGGATTCCAGAAGAGGAACTGCCTAGATGCTAAAAAGGAAATATGAGCAGCACTATCTAGTTCATCTAGGCCAGTTCTCAGCCCCTTTTGGGGTGAAAAGACCCTTTCACAAGGGTCACATATCAAATATCCTGAATATCGAATATTTACACTGTAATCATATAAGTAGAAGAAATACAGTAATGAAGTAGTAACAAAAATAATTTTATGGTCGGGGTCACCATAGAAGAGACTTATTAAAGGGTCGCAGTATTAGGGAGGTTGGAACCACTGACAAAGGTAACTAGAATGGATCACACATGCAGTGTCTCTAGAAATAAGGTTGTGAAAGCAGGAGGCATGTGTAAGAGGATGCTTGCTCTCTGGTTTATTTATTATTTATTTTGTGTTTACCTTGAACATCATTGCTTTAAACAGGAGGATATTCATATGAGGGAAAGGTACCAGGGATTTCATGGGGATGGGGGATGGGCTGCAGTTTTCTTCTTTAGTTTCTTCATTATTATTCTTTGTGATGATCAAGTAGAGTGTTTCTGTTTTTTACACTGAAGCTAAAGGCAGTAATGTTCTTTGCACAGGCAGATTTTTTCTCCATCCCAGGAAGTGGGTTATCTTTCTAATCGAAAGCTCCAGCGAAATCTGTTTCCTGGCGATGGTTGCCAGGGCATGTTGCCTCTCTCTCCCTCTCTCTTTCTCCATCAGCATCTCTCTGGACCGGAAGAGAACAGAATCAAGGAGTAGCATTAGCATAGCTCGTGTGTGCCAGAGAGAGACACTTGGCATGCCCACTGGCTGGGAGCAGCAGTTCAACCAGCGTCCCTCTCAGACGCCAAGAAAGCCTTTGAAGCCCAGCTGGGAGGAAGACGGTGTGGACGGTGAAAGTCGGCTATTACTTCTTGCACAGCACGGTTCCCGTGTCTGCCTTAGAAAGAACACATTGTCTCTCTTCTCATGCATCACACATTTTTCTATTAACCTATTGCTGCAAACTAGAAAGAAAAAAGGTATTTTCAGTGAAAATTGCCAGTTCATTAACACTGATCATTTAAGACCTGATATAAATAATGGTAGGTCCTGAAGGAGGCCTGCCTCTGTGAAAAGCAGCATCACAGGTCATGGGCATGAACACAGACTTAGATAAACTATGCTGTGGCATGAAGCACCCATGGTTTAAAGCTGAGAATTTATTGGATTCTTTTCGATTTTCCTCAAAGAAACTCCCAATGTCATTGCTGTGGGAGAAGTGGAGAGCTGAGAGGCGGGTACCACAGCGGCACTGTGAAGGCCATCGTCAAAATGGCACCGAGACTTAGGGTCTGGGGCTGTGTGCCACTCCTCTGTCCTCGTTGCTACACTGGATATGCAGGAAGTGACAGGAGTCTGCGGCTCTACGAGGAGAAAAGCAGGTGGAAACGTAAGCGGAGGCTGGGGGACCACAGCAAGTCTGGAGAAGGGAGTGACTGTGCACACAAGCTATCTTCAGCTTGCCGGGAGCTTCATGGTCTCAGGAGGGATGCAAAGAGGGTATTATTCATCCCATGGAGACCTGAGGCCTTGCGTCCAAATTCTCTCTGGTTTAAGCTGCTGGTTTCTGTTTTATGAGTGCTTTGGTTCTGATAGCTTGAAGCTCCAATGTAAGCAGAGAAATGAGCTTCCTAGGCTGACCCTTGACTGGGGAACCTGGGGGAGAGTTTGTTCCCATTGCACCGGTCATACACATATCAAAACAGTGCTACACACAGCAAAACATGTAACTTGTGTCTGTTTACAAAGGACATAAATCTGGGGATTACAGCAGCGCCACCATTATGGTAGATCTCCGGCAAGAAATCTCAGACAGAGTAGGTGCAGAGCTTGGCTTCGCAGCAGCCGTAGCAGAGAACTGCAGCTCGCTTTGTACCGCGCATACAGTCCCATGGGTTCACAAAGGGGTGGGGGACCTCTGAACCACAGACTGCCTCTCCGGACTTTAGTTTCTTCACGTGAACAAAGTCTGACATGGAGGAAGAGGACGATTCTGTACGGTGATTACATTTGGCTCCGAGGAATAGAAAGCCAGCCCCACCTGGGCGGGGTGATTAGGGCAGCCTGAGTTTACAAGCAGTCTTCACACCTGTCTGCTCCGGAAACACAATGATTTCTGTCACAGATCCCTGTGCTTCTGTCCCACCTGGGTGTCACTCAAGGGAGCTCCTTTGGGACTTTGCTTTCTTTTCTTTTTGCTAAATCTATCTATCATCTATATATCTATCTATCTTTGCTTTTTATCAAAAATAGAGGTTTCTCTTTTTTTTCTCCTGACTATCGTTTCTCCTTCCTCTACTCCTCCCTAATCCTCCCCATTTCCTTTCCCGTCTGGATCCACTCCCCTCTGTCTCTCACTAGAAAACAAACAGGCTTCTGAGAGATAATAGAACAAAATATAATGTAATAAGATAAAACAAAAATTAACATATTGGAATTTGACAAAACAAACAGCAGGAAAGAAAGAAAAACAAGAGAAGGCAGAAGAAACAGAGATCCACTCATCCACATGCTTGGGAATCCCATGAAAACAGTAAACTCGGAGCCGTAATCTATAATGAGGACCAGGTGCAGACCTATGCAGGCCCTGTGCTTGCTGCTTCAGTCTTTGAGTTCATAAGACTTTGCTCAAGTTGATTGACAGGGCATTGTTTTCTTGGTGTCCGCCATCCCCTCTGGCTCTCACACTCTTTCTGCCTCACCTTCCTCATAGTTTCCCGAGCCCTGAAGGAAGGGATATGATGGAGATACTCCATTTAGGCTGAGTGTTCCAAGGTCTCTCACTCTTTGCGTAATGTCTGGCTGTGGACCTCTGTTTTTGTCTTCAACTGTTTTATTCATTTCTGTCCATTATTTATGGTTTCATAGATTTCTTTAAGGGATTGATTCATTGCCTCCTTAAGGACCTCTATCATATTTATAAAGTTCTTTTTAAAGGTGTGTGTGTGTGTGTGTGTGTGTGTGTGTGTGTGTGCACGCGCGTGCATATGCTCTTATATCCATTTTAGATAGATTTCCTTAGTTTCCATGCTTCAGAACATAGGAACTGTTGTGATATGAGCCAGGAGAAAATAGGAACCATTTCAGATGAAAGGAGAAGAGAGATAGGTATCTGTGGATGGTGTGGGAGGTCCTTCTGTCTATGTGCTGCTTTTATTGGTTAATGAATAAAGGAACTGCTTTGGGCCTATAGCAGAGCTATAGTGGAACAGAACTAGACAGGGAAAACTAAATGGAATTTGAGGAGAAGGAAGGCAGGCCAGAGAGATGCCATGGAGCCACTACCGGAGATAGATGTGCTGAAACTTTGCTGGTAGGCCATGACCCTGTGGCAATAGACAGATTAATAGAAATGGGTTAAATTAATATAGAGTTAGTCATTAAGAAACTAGAGCTAATGGGACAAGCAGTGATTTAATTAATACGGTTTCTTTGTGGTTATTTCAGGGCTGAGCAGCTGGGAACCAACAAGAGGCTCCTTCTCCAACATGTAGATCTCATGAACCCTTGAGATTTGGAACCAACCACTGGCTGTATTCCAAGGAAGCTAGAGATACCCCAAATATATGGGGGTGTATCTCAAGAGACCAAAATCATAGAGATGGAAAACCTTCAGACCACTTCAGTCCTGGGGAAGAGTCTGTAATGAGCAACTGTTCCAGGTTGGTCGGAACTGCCCTTGGGATGGAAGACTTTGAGTGCTGGAACTTGAGATATTCTGGGCAAATCAAGGAAAATTGTAATTCTCCTAGGGGAATCTGATAGAGCGGAGATCAGAAGATATTTCCTGCCTTATGGACACAATGTCTGCCTCCTCCATGCTTGTCTCTTCCAAGAAGAATAACTTCAAAGGAGAAGGAATTATAACATGACTGGAATATTTGGGAAACATAAGTTCAACCTTCAGTTGAGAACTTTAGGCCAAAATTTCAACGTTCATACGTTTTTTCATTCCTATAAAATGCCCTTTTTACTATATTATAACTCCAAAAAGTATCTTGTAATCAGACACGTTAATGTGCCTATAGGGATATTTGGTGATATTGATGTCAAACAAGCGAAGTGCTATAAGTGTCAGATATAAAGCTCAGGCCAGGTGTTGTTGCCAAATGGGCCCAAGTTAGTTTAAATTTTGCTTATACTTATTATACTATAGTAACCATGTATTTTCAGAAATCTTATGGTCTTGGAATGACGGCTAGTGGAGTGCTGTATTTATAGATGGTGGTGGGTCTAAAAATCCATCCTCAGTTTATGACATCATCTATCTCATGTTCCAAGATCAAATCTACCTTGTGTTCCCCAATAATTGACTGCGGATTCCAGAGAATTAATAAGCACGTAATGCCACTTACCATACTTGTGAGACTGGAATCGATAACTCATTTAAATGGCAACTCCTGATGGCACATGCAGCGCTCACATGCTCTATTTACACATAGTGGGTTTCTAATGCTCACAACCAAGGTGCAATTATCACAGTTTAAAATAGCTCTGTAAAGGTTAACTGAGATTCTGGATCTGCTTGACTGGACCATAACGAAGCAAAAGTCCGTCCTTGAGCAATACTGCTGACTGAAGGCTAACCATGGGCTTTTCGTCAGACAGTTTCCTTTGATGTCTATAAGGAATCAAAGTCAATGACATTTGTTTATAAAGTCTCCTAGGAACCAAAACAATAACGCATTTGTTTGTAATTCTAGAAGGCATGATTATGGCCAGCACAGTTGTGCACAAACCCAGTCATTCTCCTCCTGATGCAAAAACTATCAACCTGGGCCTGAAGAGTTATGCCAAGTAAGGTAACCAAGGGTATCTTAGACAGTTTCTTTCTAATAAAACCATGCCTATCATGGACCTGGAAGTGACTCTGTGTTGTGCCTGTCTTATTTTGCCACACAGTGTGTAGTTTGGCTGTCTACTCAGACATGCTTGGTGGAGGTCTGAATGAAGGCTTTTGCTTTCATTTCATTTGCTTTTCAAAGGGCTTCAAAATCAATCTTCATGTCAGACCCATTTACACAGGTGTTTTAGGCCTCCTGGGTTTTGGGGTTCAATGCAAATGACAAACTCATGACCTGAGGAAAGTCTAAACTATTTGTGAACATACGACACCATGGTTCTAATAATCGCAAATGAGGCTTTGTCCCTTTTGGGGCATCTCATCAGCAAGTGAACTCTCACGTTTCCATTTCCTTTCCTGCCTCATTTAAACCTTTGAAAACAACACTCTGCTGCTCCTACAGTGGTCAGTGCACACGACAACCCTGTTGCCTTCGTATGAACAGGACACTCCCGTGACTGGCAGGAGGCCTCCCTGAAGTGACAGCAGCGACTGGTATTGGCTGGCCAACTTTGCTTTCCACTTGTTCAGCAGGCTAACACGACACAGGTAAGTGTGAATTCAACCCTGCTCTTCCTGTAAATGCCCCCCAGAACCCTAGCTAATGATAACCTGAAAAGAGAGACCAGAGTAGAAGCAGATTCTTCATAAATATAATGATTGATATTTGCTTTAAGCCTTGAGCATGGAAATCCATATTTCTTTCATTGTCAGTCTATAACTAATCACCCTGTATGAAAGAAATCTGATAGAAAATCATGAAACCAATAAGTAAATAATAGTATGAGTAAACAATGCAGACTTTATTACTTCCCTGTATGCCCTGCCCACCCACTGTGTAGCTCAAGTGTAGT
The DNA here is from genome assembly GCF_982192425.1 of Myodes glareolus. Taxonomy (NCBI): domain Eukaryota; kingdom Metazoa; phylum Chordata; class Mammalia; order Rodentia; family Cricetidae; genus Myodes; species Myodes glareolus. Next base: position 2,856,603 of record NC_142051.1, read on the forward strand.
GGAAAGCTGAGCGGTTTCTATACTTAAGGCTACATGCTGTAAACATTGTACTGCAGTCAGAGGTACCTATACTCACCTAGGCAGCCTTTTTCAAACTTTATCAGACAATAGGTGTCCATCCCATAATAGTAAGTACCACAGGTGCTACTGATTAGCCTATTCAACATTGTGGAATGACTCCAGAAAGAACAGTGTAAATGAATCATCGTGATCAGTTGGAGACACTGGTGACTTGGAACGGTGTTCAGCAACACTTCAACCCTTGGTAGCACCCCAGCCAGAGGTTCTCATCCCATATGGATGCTATGCATACTCATACATGCACAAAAAGGCAGACCTTCCCCAAATCCTCTTATCCCCTACAACCTCAGTGGAACTCTGAAATACAGCCTGCTACTACACAGAGAGGACCAAGAGAGGAACTCTGAACCACATGCAAGAAGGCCAAGAGAGATCTTGGTGGCTCCCAAAGACACAGACTACCACTGAAAGTTTTGTACCAAGAGGCAAAGACACTGCTGGCATCAATTGGAAGGAAGGATGGGTAGGCGTCAACGCAAAAATTCTTTCAACAACCTAAAAAGCAACATGGTAACACGGAACCCAGTGGTCAAACAACAGTAATACTTGATCATCCTAACCCAGAAGAAGCAGAAGAAAACAATTTTAAAAGTAATTTTAAGATGATGGAGATCTTTAAAGAGGAAATAGACTCCAAACTAAAATCAATCAGAAAAGATGGAGAAGGACACTTTATACTTATAACAGAAACAACCCATCAATCCTGAACATCTATGCCCCAAATACAAGAGCGCCCACATATGTAAAAGAAACATTATTAAAACACACACACACACACACACACACACATCAAACCCCACACACTAATAGTAGAAGATTTCAACACCCAACTCTCCCTCAATGGACAGATCAAACAGACAGAAACTTAACAAAGAAATAAGAGAAGTAACAGATGTCATGACTCAAATGGGCTTAACAGACATCTACAGAACATTCCACCCAAACACAAAAGAATATACCTTCTTCCCAGCACCTCATGGAACTTTTTCTAAAATTGACCACACTCAGTAGCAAAGCAAACATCAAGAGATACAAAAAAATTGAAAAACCCCCTGTATCTTATCAGATCTCCATGGCTTAAAGTTAGAATTCAACAACAACACTAATTGCAGACAACCTACAAACTCATAGAAATTGAACAGTGCTCAGTTGAACCACCCCTGGGTCAAGGAAGAAATAAAGAAATTAAAATCTTCCTAGAATTCAATGACAGTGAAGGCACACAGTACTCAAACCTATGGGACACCATGAAAGCAGTGCTAAGAGAAAAGTTCATAGCACTAAGTGCCTACATAAAGGAAGTGGAGAAATCTCACACTAGCGACTTAACAGCACACCTGAAAGCTCTAGAACAAAAAGAAACAGACTCACCCAGGAGGTGTATATGATAGAAAATAATCAAATTGACAGCTGAAATCAATAAAATAGAAACAAAGAAAACAATACAAAGAATCAATGAAACCAAGAGCTGGTTCTTTGAGAAAATCGACAAGATAGACAAAACTTTAACCAAACTAACCAAAAGGCAGAGACAGAAAATCCAAATTAACAAAATCATAAATGAAAAGGCGGACATAACACCAAACACTGAGAAAATCCAGAGACTCATTAGGTCATACTACAAAAACCTGAACTCCACAAAATTGGAAAATGTAAAAGAAATGGAATTTTTTTTTTTGGCTAGGTGTCAATTAAATCAAGACCTGGTGAACCACCAAAAAAAAAAATAAATCCCAAAGCTGGATGGTTTCAGTGCAGAATTCTACCAGAACTTCCAAGAAGAGCTAATACCTTTACTCCTTAAAGTTTTCCACATAATAGAAAAGAAGAAACATTGCCAAACTCTTTTTATGAGTCTACAGTTACCCTGATACCGAAACCACACAATGACTCAACCAAGAAAGAGACTTAGAGACCAATCTCACTCATGAACATAGATACAAAAATACTCAATAAAACATTGGCAAACTGAATCCAAGAACACATCAAAAAATCATCCACCATGATCAAGTCAGCTTTATCCTAGAGATGTAGGTTTGGTTCAACATACGAAAATCTATCAACATAATCCATCATACAAATAAACTGAAAAAAAAACATATGATCATTTCATTAGATGCTGAAAAAGCATCTAACAAAATCTAACACCCTTTCCTGATAAAGGTCTTGGAGAGATCAGGAATACAAGGAACATATCTAAACATAATAAAGGCAATATACAGCAAGCTGACAGCCACCATCAAATTAAATAGAGAGAAACTCAAAGCGATTCCACTAAAATCAGGAACAAGATTAGGTTATTCATTATCTCCATATCTATCCAATATAGTTCTTGAAGTTCTAGCTAGAGCAATAAGACAAAACAAGATCAAGGGGATTCAGATTTGTAAAAAAGAAGTCAAACTTTCTATTTGCAGATGATACGATAGTATATGTGTGTGTGTGTGTGTGTGTGTGTGTGTGTGTGTGTGTGTGTGTGTGAGAGAGAGAGACCCCAAAAACTCTACCAGGGAACTCCTACAGCTGATAAATACCTTCACTGATGTGGTAGGGTACAAGATCAACTCAAGAAAAATTAGAAGCCCTCCTATATACAAATGATAAAGAAGTTGTTTTCTTTGTAAATATAAAATACAATGCAATACAATAAAAAAGAGAAACAAAAAGGCAGACCTTCCTCTTCAAGGTAATAATATAGCATACTCCTTTCTATCCAAGAGGGAGCCATGGTTACCCTAGGGTTGCAGAAACAGTAATATTGACTGCCCAGTTCACATGAGTAGGAAAAGAACGCTGAAGTCTGTTGAGAAGTCTTAAAGTTTGAGAGGAACCCAGGATTTTAAGAACTGAGCAAACAATGGCCAGCACTGTGGGACACATCTATTACTGACATGACTAACCTTCACTTGCGAAGTTACTCTTCGCAAGTGTACCCTTTACTCACAAACAGTCTCTCTTGGGTTAACTGTGCTGTGAGTTGTGAAGACACAGGACATTTGGTGCTGTTCTTTTTGGTTCAGCTCAGAGAATTTGGAAGATTCCACCCATCACCTTGAAAGTAAAATTAGGTCATCTCTGTTCCCTAAAAAACTCAAATGGAAGCCAGTTTGCTATTTGAAGGTGAAGTATTTATGTTTAGGTAACTATATCACCTCTAAATTGTTATGTTTAGCATGATACTAACTGTTTCTGAATGACAGTTAGAAGTGGAAAGGTGACCTGTAAGTTACCCATATGGGCTACTGCTAAGAGATTTCTTGGGTACCAGTTTCTTATAGCGTAAAGCCTTCACTACTGAGCATCTGAGAGAGCGGCGACCTTTACCCACACTTATACATACATATATGTATATATGTACACATCCATTATAGAATCTGCATATGAGAGGGAGTATATACTGTCTTTCTGAGCTTGGGTCTCCTCACTTACGATTATGCTTTCCAGCCCCATCCACTTTACTGAAAGTGTCACAATTCCCTATTCTCTGCAGTTGAGCAATATTCGACGGTGCATACGCACCACATCTTCACTATCCATCCTTCTGCTGATGGACAGTTCAGCTGGTTCTGTTTCCTTGGTGTTGTGGATAATGCAGCAGTATGTGAATGAAGTACAGGTCTTTCTCTGGAAGGCTATAGCATCTCTTGGGTAAAGGCCTAGGAATGGAATAGTTGGACCATGTTTGTTCTATTCTGAGGAACTTCTGCTGACTTCTGGAATGGTTGTAGTGTTTCCTCTTTCCACACAACCTCTCCAGTATTTGTGGTCGGGTTTCTTAATGACTACCATTCTGACTGGGGTAAGGGAGCATCTCAACATAATTTTAATTTTCATTTCCTTGATGGATAAGGGTGTTAATCTTTAAAAGATAAGTTCTGGTTGTCTGTACCTCTTTCTTTTTAAGAACTATACATTTCATTAGCTTCTTTGTTGGTTGGCAGTTTTGATTACTTGGTGCTTTGAGAGAATTTTTTGTAAACTCAGGATATTAGCCCCCTATGCTGGTTTGTCTCCTTTGTCAACGCAACACATGCTAAGGTCATGGAGGAAAGAAGAACTTCAGTGGAGAACATGCCTCCATCAGACTGACTTATAGATGGGTCTCTGGGATGATTAGTGATTGATGTGGGAGGAAAAGTAGAAAAACTGCACGGAGAAGATGAAGGCCTGGTGCTCTTCCCTGGCAAGCTCAGCTTTAAGGTCTTGATGCGAGTGTTAGGTTTAACTACAAAGCTGAGCAGTACTGGTCAGGGTCTGGTTCCACACGTCAAGGACCCACCATTGCCTTGCATTCAATCTCTCCTGACAAGTTGTCAGAACTACCTACTAGGGTGAAATCTCTCCCTAAGAGACGAATTTCTTCTCCAGTTGGCACCAAGCTTCAGCCTTTTCCTTCTCCCAACATCAGACTCCTGGGGAAATTCCAGTTTCTCCAAGACCATCTTCTCAGCCACCTGACAACCGAGAGGAACAGACGGTGTCTCTTTATGATACCTTTACTCCTGGCGGCTCCCAGAGACGAATTGCACTTTTTCCGTGTTTGTATATTCAGAGCCTAGCACACGTCCTGAGAACAGTTGGTGTTTAATATAAGTCTGAGGGCTGACTAGATTAAAGTGAATGAATATGTATTCCTAATAACAGACAGGGAAGTCGAGAGTGCAATGCCTGTGCTTAAGTGCAGTAAAAGAAAATCTAAGAGGAAGGAGTGAAAAGCCAGTCTTTTAGGGATGAGCCAGCAGCTGTAGGCAAGAGCTCCTCAGAGAAGTCTTAGGGAGTAGGAGGCTGAAGCTAGAGAGGTGTGGAGGGGGAAGGGGCTTCTGTAAACATGTGGCGTGCTGAGTTCATACTTGGCAGTGCAGGATGTGTTTTCTGGCAGCCTAGTGAATAATGGAATCTGAGAGCTAGAAGTGCTTGTGAGAGCCGCTCTAATCCAACTCCTCCTTTTGTAAATGAGATGTCTGAGGCTTATTAAATTATTGGGAGGGAGGAACTTGATTCTAATGCCCTTTCCACTCTTCTGAATGCCCAGATTGCATTTGCAAGGCAGGGTGAGATCACCAGCAATCGTGCCTTTGAGTGCCTACTGTGTGCTTTCTGTATACATATGTGTTTGTAATTCCATGGGTCGTATTCTACAATAGAGCAATTCTCAGATGTCCTAGTAGATACTGCAGGTTAGTTTCATGACACAGGATCAGACAGTTGTAGTTTTTGTCCCTTTCAATGCTGTAGCAACCCTGACTTTGAGTTATTAGGGTTTGCCTGGCAACCAGCCAACTCTGCTGTCACACCCTATTGATAACTGGTGATAAATTGGTCAAGGAACTCTAAAGTACAGGCAGCCAAGTCAGCCTAAAGTGAAACCAAGGCCAGATCTCTCCAACTGGTCGTCACCAGTAGAAGACGGAGAGAAAGAATTGTGTGGAAACGGATTCAGCTTTCCTCCGGTAGAAAGGAAGTGGAGGTACTGCAGGTTTGAAGAAAGCATTCTCGCTTTCACACTGGAATTTGAAACAGATTCCCTAAACAGCTGGTTCTACATGATGGGCACAGGGCTTAGAGGTATCCCACTATGGTAGATGCTTAAGATTTGGAGATGAGTAAACCAAAGCAAGGAGAGAGAGAAACAGGCAGGGATAGGAAGAAGATACTGTGACCTACGTCTTCTAAAGATGTTCCAGTTTGGAGAGACCTCAAGGAGCTCATGTTCCTAAAATATGAGATTAGCTCCATAGTGGTTTTTACATGAAAGCCGAGTAGTGTTCTTAGTGCTCTCAGAGCTGACCAGCGTGGCATTTCACACCCTGCTAGGGACAGAGAGCTCCTGTTTCCCATGTGTGTGTTATTGTCACCATCTCTCTGTGATTAGAGATTAAGTTCTTATTTCTTCTTTAAAAAATCAAGTCACTCTTCCAACAAATTAACCTTCACTCTTTATGGAGTGGAGGGAGACCTGAGTGAATGTGTATTAATGACAGAGACACCAATGACTGGGAACCATGATTTGACAAAGCCTTCCTCAGGTCTACGTGTGGATGTTGATAGGGTGCACCAGAAGCATTGACCACAGTCTGCTTCTTTGTGGTGTTTACTGTGTGAGATGTTTACTGCTCATTTTTCATTGCCGCTGCAGACTCTCCAGGGGGCTCCAGACATCACCAGTGGGTGTCTCCTATTCTGAGCAGTCACTGGTTTCTGCAGCCCTCCACCCTGCCACTGTGGACTAGCTAGACTCTGGATGGGTAAACTAATCCAATGCATTTCTCTTACAATTGCATATGTATTCTATTGATTCTTTTGCTCTTAAGAGCTCTAATACAAAAGTAGACCTCAAGCTTTTCTCCCCATTCAATTAACTTGTGCAAGCTAAACAATTTTCCTGAAGTACTGTTTTCTATGTCGTTCTCACAGCCCCAATCTCTCTTTCTCTTTCTCCTTCTCCATCTCTTTCTCTTTTTTCCTTTCTCTTCTGTCTTAATTTTTCTTTCCTTCTTTTCCCTTTCTCCTTTCTTTTTTCTTCTTTCCTTCATTACTTTCTTTTTATTTTTTAAGATAGAATCTAACATAAGCCAGGCTGGCTTCAAACTCACTACGTAGCTGAATATGACCTTGAATTTCTCATTCTCCTGCTTCCGCCTCCAATCCCAGTGTTGAGATTATAGGTGTGTGCCATGTCTGATTTTTCCGGTGCTGGAAGTTGAACCCACTGTTTCACATATGCTAGGCAAGCACTCTACTGTGTTAGCCATTTCAGTACTTTCCATAATTTTTAAAATTAAACTTAGAACCTTTTACATGTTTGGCAAGCACTCTACCACTGAGCTATGTATCTCCAGCACAAACATTCCCAAACTTTTAATGGTTTCTGTTGGCCAATAAAAAATAAAAAAGACTAAACTTCTCTGGAGTTAGATATTCAACTTACTCTCACCCTCATTTTCTCTGTTCCTCCGCAGGACAGGCGTGCTAAGGGACACACTCAAAAACCAATGTGGGTCACAGACTCTCAGCTCTCCACTTTCTTCTCCTGCTTTTGACTTACCGAACATCCATCCATTCCCTCTAACTGCTTACTTTGGATAAATACTCATGATGTTCATAGGGATCCAGAAGTAAGACAGGCAGAGTTCCTATTTCAAAGATCTTTAAACTCTGACTCATAAATGTCATTCCCAAATATACAGTGTTATGATGACAATAAAGGATGTCCCCCTAGAGTGTGATTTTTTGACATTAGTCCTAGACATAAAGTGGTAAGAGATTTACCTTGGCCAAGGAACACTCTATGAAGAAAGAAATGCATGGAGAACATTAAAGCTGTTTTCAAATCCCACTCTCTTTCCAGGTTGAAGTCAATATGCAATTCCTCAAGTTGTCTTTAATTCTGGAGTCTACATTGACAAACTATTTACTCTTCTGAACTCCCTGCCATTTTCTCAGATCTTCGTCATATTTTGTCTTCCAGTTATACCAATCGTGTTCACTGCTCCACCTTGCCACCTGGGTAATGTCATGACAGAACCATATTTTATATGCCTTACAGTCACTTTGAGTACTTGATCCAAGGAGAAGCTCAAAAATGGAAAATAAATACACGTGTGCATAAATGAACATACTGATTAGTGGGCGCTCCTGGTTCGAGTTCCATGGAGAGTCAATGAGCCCGAGAGAGGCTACTGCAGTTGTACCAAAGACACTGTGCTCTTTACCACCACAAAGATACACTCAGTGTTGATGACAATAAAGAGACCCTACCCTCAAGTCCCTCAAAAATGCGTAAGGTTGGATAGGTCGTCAGGAAAAGCTGGGTCTGTTCATAGTGCTACAAGAAATGCCTACTCTACATAATTAGTCTTACATTGCACACAATGTTCTCAAGAAAATCTCTAGAGGGGAACATGCTGCATTCTGTCAGCTAACAAACATTCTCAGTGAAAAAGAAACTGTCTTCACTAGTCTCCAGGCAGAAGAACAATGGAAACCTGCTGATGAAGATAGGCAAACAGATAGCAAAAATTTTTCCACCAACTAAAATTGAGAAATGGATACTACATGCCAGCTTGTATCAAATCATCTTTGCCTTGCTCCTAGGTTTGTCAGCACCCCCCTCTCTGTGGCTCCTGCCTCCTCCATCTTGATTCCTTAATCTTCTTGCACAGGAGAAAGGAATAGGAAAACTCAGTGAGTGACTCACACCCCAGCTCCGACTCTCTCTGTTTTCCCCGTTCTGTGGACAGATGAAGCGCCAGATCAATCAACGTTTTGTTCTACGTAAGTAATGGAGTGATCTTTGCTTCGGGTGTTGAAATGAAAGCTATGAGATTGTGCCTATGTGACGAAGACTCGATGACAAACAGTTCCTATGGTTCAGAGAACACCTCTGAAAACCCCTAAGCTGCATTACAGTCGCAGGAGGCTATAAATATAGAGGCAGATGAACTATGGCCTCTGATTCAAAGGTGCATACTATCTAGTAGAGGATTCAGACATTTTGGTGGGTGATCACTACTCTGCACTGTACAGAGAGTACAGTGAGGAACAGAGAGAGGGAGGAACAGGAGGGAGGAAAGTCCACCTGCCTCAGGGAGAGTAGGAAAGTAGACAGCTAAATGGCCGTGCTAATGTAGTTATCAGATTGTCACATAGCAGTATAAATGGTCCTCTGTAAAAAGAGGTCACTGTTTCAGGCAAATAGCTCCCAGTGGCTCACAGGAGGGTTCTACAGCCCAGATGAAAGCCAACCACTGTGATATTCAATATTTTAATAAATTAGTATTTTAGTGTGTGTGTGTGTGTGTGTGTGTGTGTGTGTGTGTGTGCGCGCGCGTGCGCGCGTGCACATGTATGCCATAGCACACATGTAGAAGTCAGGAGACAACTCATGAGTCAGGCCTTTCATTCCACCGTGTGTAAACCTGGGGGATCCATTTGAAGTTATCAGGCTTGACAGCCAGTATCTTCACCTGCCAAGCCATCTTGCCAGCCTGAGATTTACTTATTTCGATCACCCAGAATAGACCACACTCTCAGCTCTATGCATAAATTCTGAAATCTAAGATTATTTTGAATTGCTTAAAGTGAGGTTTATGTCCCTTGGCCATTTGACTGTATAAATATTGCTATGAGTTACCCTTGTGCTTAGCTATAGCTATACACACTTGTGCCAACTCTTCTTCTCCCTGGGAGAACACTCCTGAAATTGTCAAAATTGCCTCTGGTTCAGTAACACAAGTTGGACTGTAAGCGTAAATACAAACATGTCACTGTCTTTTATAGATGCTAGTAAGTTCCTGTGCAGGGCCTCTCGTAACCAGGAACTGGTAGGCACTATCATAGTTAAATCTTGTCTTGGGCAGTGGCTACTTGAGATACAACAGCAACTGTGGCAGAACCCTCCCTATTTCACTTGATCCAGCCTAGAAAAACAACCCAATTTCCTGCTGGATTTTCAGAATAAGCCCCCCTTGGTCTCATTAATGAACTACCAGAGAAGTAGGTGTGCACAGTTCCCACGACTGTCAGGAAAGGCTGGACTCTGCCTCTTACCCTTTCCTTTTTTTTGATACCGCTTGCTGTGAGTACGGTTGCTGGGCCTCCAGCACCAACTCTTGATTGTGAAGTGACAGGAAGTGAAGCCACAGATGTCAGCCTAGCAGACGGGAAGAGTGGATGCTGCGGGGGCCTTGTGGCCCTCACCCACTCCTACAGGTCATCCCGAGGTTCTGCTTTCTCACCGCCGCCAACCAGTCTCTGCTCCCTTAGATGCACCTGATGGGGACCAGAATCGTTGCCCAAAGCAGACACTCAAGTATTTCTAAAGGTTGTCTTTAGGAAGCCGCCACAGCTTTCCTGATGGGATCTTGGTAGGATCCTGTCCCCATCTTCTCTCTTCCCTTATGGTTTGGGTTTTGTTATTCCAACCATAGGTTCTCCTACCACCTTTCGCTAGAATACTGCAGTCTGCTGCTCATGCTAGCTGTACTGTATGTGATATATTGCCGTCTTCTTAGGAGCCACTTACTAATACCTAGAGAACTGAAAAGGGCCTGCATGTTTCCACACATCTGCTTCTAAGAAGTAAAATCAATACCATGTATAAGGATATTTATTGCATTTTTCTTAAGAAAGGAAATATTTCATATAAAATGAATAGCTGAAGATATCTGAGCTCCATCAACATGGTGTCGGCATTTAAAATGATAGGGTTTGGATGGAGTAAGACGATGAAGAGCCTGCCACAGCCTGAGAACCTGAATTGCATCCCCTGTGCTCATGTGACAAGCCAAGCATCTTGGCACAGGACCTGCAACCTCAGTACTGAGGAGCTGGAAGAGGGGGATTTTGGAGCTCACTAGTCACTTAGTCCAGATCAATCGTTGGCTCTAGGTTCAATGAAAGACTATGCCTCAAAAAAATGGCCTTCACATGTACACAAAGACATGTGTGCATTCACACATGTATACAAATGTGTGTGTGCATACACATGAAACAAAGTGAGAGAAAACAAAATTAATGTTTAGGGATAGATGAATTTGCCTGGCACAAGTTGCAAAAGAGAAGAGAGGAGACCTAAGGACTGAGACCTGGACCTTTCCAGAAGTCTGGGATTAGGAGGATGAGGATCTGGTCAAACAAAATAAGGAGTCATGGCCAGCAAAGTGAGCATGGAGAAAGGACAATGGTTTCTCAGCATCCAAACAAGGAAGGCTTTTTAGAGGATGAGAACGGCTGCCATGCCCAAAAGCTGCTATGAGTTGAGGAGGGAGCATCCAGAAGCGCATCACCACAGCAACAGCAGAAGTAGTGATTGGTAGACACATACCTGCCTTCAGCAGGGTTGAGAAAGAACGGAGGTTAGGAAGCACAGAGAGGAAACAGGTAACTGGACTTCTTTCCATAAACAAAATGTGTCTGTTGGTTAACAGGGAACAAGACATTGTACCACATTTTTAGGAAAAGAAATGACAACAGAGAATAAAACTAGGTGACTCGAGGGAGGGGTCATCTCCAGAGTGAAGGCCACCATTGGATAGTAACTCAGGGAGGGGCAAACCCCAGACTGAGCCAGGACGGCACACTGCACCAACCCAAGGGGAGCTAGAGCATATGGGCACCAGAAAGTACCACAGCACATTTGGTGGTGAGCGTGGAAGAAATTCTCCTCCGATTGCTTTGGTCAAGATCCAGCTAAACTGCAGTCTAATGAGCAAGCACGGCAGAAACCAGAGGAACTGCGAAGTCTAAATCATCAGCTCACAGACACATGAGCTACATGCTTACGCTAAGCAACTGAATTTTGGATGGTGTTTTACATGTTATTACCATAGCAATAGATAACTGATGCTAGGAAGGGTCCAACTCTCACAGTGCCGATAGAACCGCATCGTTTTCAAAGCTTCCAGCCCATCTTACACGATGTGCCGTTTACTTCACCATTTGCCTGTACGCTTTATGTCAGCGGCTGCCGTAAACAGAGCTACAAGGGAGAGCTGCCTACACACGCCTTTGCCTACACACATGGGTCTGAGCTATGAACTCCTATAAGTAGAATTTCTAAGTCTCTATATATCTATAATACTAATTCTATTAGGAATGGGGATTTGGCTTCTATAAAAATATAGCAAGAGTCCATATTTATATGCCAACAATTTGTTTATACATAGTGGGAATTTTTTTCTTTCTTTTTTTTGCTAATGCAGTAAATAAAAAAGGTAAATGACTACATTTATCTTTTTACGTATCTTAGTAGATGGCTCTAGCGGGAACTTTCCAGCCCCTCTGGTCCCACTGACTACTCAGGATCTATTCCAGACTCATCACCTGCCTCAAGAGGCATGAAAACCTGGCTTCACACCATTCCCCAGTACTTCTCTATTGTCAACGACTTCCTTGGCCTCATACTGAATGTCAGTCATTTCTGCCTAAGGTAATGCAAGACGGGGCGGTGGGGGGGGGGGGTCCATCACAGACTTGGAAGATGTGTTCATAAATGGACATGGTGAAGAGTGGTTGGAAGGACGGATGCAAAGAGAAAATTAAAGAGAGAGAACAACGAGATGGGTGGGGTTTCTGGAGTCCCCACCTTTGACATTTACCATGTTTGCTCTTTGAGCCTCTCAAGGAATTTTATGTTAACCACAATTTACTTTTAAATTTTTTTGAATTTCACACTCGAGTATTATTTATATCATTTCCCCTCCCTCTCCCTCCTCCAATTCACCATCCCTCCCCAGCTCTCTCTCATCTTTATGGTATCTTCTCTTTAACTGACTGTCACACACATATATTATACTTGCATATATTCATGTCAATTAAGTGTTTTCGTATGTATATGTTTTTAGGGCTGACCCTTCCTATTGGATAACCCATGAAAAGGCTAATCCCTGGGAAGACAGAGTCTCCCTTTCCGTGCAGTCACTAATTGCCTGTAGCTGTCCATCTAGGGATGGGCCCTGTTACATGAGACCACGAGATTCTGTTAAAGGGTCTCAAGAATCTATTTAGGTAGAGGATAGGAACAAACACTCCCGGATACCAAAGCAAATAGATGCTGCGATTGATCTAGCAGCCTTTGTCCAGTCGTTCTGCCCAGGGCTGAAGAACACCACCTGCAGGCTGTCTCTCCACTGCCTGCTCTGCTGTGACCCCCAAGAGAGCCGAGAGCGAGAGTCCCGACCCTCTCCCTCAGCTTTCTGCTCCGCTGTGACCCCTAAGAGAGCCGAGAGCTAGAGAGTCCCGACCCTCTCTCTATGTCTGCTCCGCTGTGATCACCCAAGAGAGCCCAGAGCAAGAGAGTACCGAACCTCTCCCTCAGCATTTAAACTGTTTCATAGGCAGACAAGACCACACCCTAGGGCTTGGTGCCCCAAAAGTCATTGGCTAAACAGATTGAAATCCCACCACAGAGCTCTGTGAGATTCCCCCAACTATGCTGGCCTATCAGCTGCGGGCATCCTTGTTCAGGTCTTGTTTAGGCAACCTTCTACTAACTTTGACACACTTTGTAACAGTCAGAGTAATGTACTTGTGGGCGAGCATTTTCATCTAATCACCGGACCATTGCTCTAAATAGGCTGACATTCTCACTGCCACACAGCAAAATATTAAACATTGAGAGGAACTGACTGCCCATGATGGAGGAGTCTCGGCCCTCATCCCTTACCTATGTTATAGTCACAACGCCATATAAAACACATATTTATGTGACTCTCCAATGTGCTGTACACTTCCAAAGTGGGAGCTGAAGTGGGTGAGTGTTAGATTTGATTCCTCCCAAGGGTAGAATTGCCATGCTGGATGCCTTTCTAATTTTTCCTCAGCTCCCTAGATTTATTGCTTTACACCCAAAGGGCAATTAGTTTAGATAGTGCCTTCTGATATTTAAGGTTTTTTTTTTGTGTGTGTGTGTGTGTGTGTGTGTGTGTGTGTGTGTGTATGTGTGCGTGCTTCTAACTAAATCGCTTTTTAAATAATAGCCATGTCTGAAATTAATAGGTCTCTAGAGGAAAAAGGGAACGTGGGTGCCCGAAGAGAACTGAGATGGGGTCCCACTCAGGACAGAGTACAGAAGCCTAATGTAGTCTTTTGTCTTCCCAGTCAAATGGGCCTGCAAGTAAGTGGGTGCAGAGAGTTAACCTCTTATAACTGATATGATTTCCTAGATGACTCAAGAAAACACAGTGTCTTTAAGCTCTGAGCTGGAATCCTTAAATAAAGCGCCAAGTTGAAAAGACATATTTCAATCGAGCTGTTATCTTCATTTCTATGGCTCTCCCACTTACTGTGCTTTTCCCCCTTTGTGCAGAGTCTTAGGAGGGAAGGAGCTGGCAGGGAGGACAACTGTGCCATTCAGGGCTTCTACTGGGCTCACCTGACAATCACAAAACATTGGTGCCATTGAGAGGGAGTCTGTAGGAAAGAAAGACAGAAGGACGCAGCCTCGGGCTCAGAGGCCTCGGGCTCAGAGGCTGCGCTGGGACTCTGCAGCAGCCCTTTCCTTGAACAATTCATTCGAACAATTGTTTTCTTCTGTCTGGAGAACAACCGGTTATTTGAGTCAATTTGGAAACAAATGGTTGTTTTGACTTCAGGCTCTCTACCCCAAGGCGAAACTGAAGTTTGCATTTTGCTACAGCTATGTTCAATTCACTACTAAATTGACATCTGGTTAGAGAGACACACAGCTGCCAATTATGTCCCAAAGGCAGCAAATCAGTGTTGGCGTACTTTGCGGCCTTCATAGGAGCAAGAGGATGTACTGCAGCAGATGCAGATGCTCTGGGTGACTGTGTTGCAAAGCCAGGTATGGTGGTGCTGGCTTCCAATCCCAGCACTTGGAGGTAGAGACGGGGGATCAGTAGTCCAAGTTCTCAGATGCACTGTGAGTTCCAGGTCTATCTCAACAACAACAACAAAATGGTAGGGTGACTGGAGAGGTGACTTTGTGGTAAACGCTTGCTTTGGAAGCATGCGGACCTGACTTGGGATTCCTCACACCCAAGCGACATTTGTGCCTAGTTCTGCACAAACCTCACCTTTAGTAATGGGTGTGGGGGGCAGAAGGACCCCTGGGGCTCGTTGCTCATTGACTGCTGGGCTACTCAAATCAACCAGAGCTACAGGTTTCAGGAAAGACTGACTCAATAGAACAAGGCAGAGAGAGAGAGAGAGAGACATATTGTGTGTGTGTGTGTGTGTGTGTGTGTGTGTGTGTGTGTGTGATAATATGTTGTCTTAAAAGCAATTGTTTCTCACCCCTTTATTCTGTTTATACTGGTCATGTTTCCAGGCCTGAACTGTCTAAGATATGCCATGTTGCAGGTGACTCCGTCTGTGTGTCTTTCTTGTCTGTATATCTGTCTCATGGTTGCATAGACTCCAGCTGCCCCATCCTTTCATCTTCCATGAAAGTGTCTGACAAGAGAAAGCCAGGAAAGTGGTCCCAGTGCCCCATCAGTTCACATGGCTGGGCATGGCAGTGTCTCAATGGCTCTGTCTAAGCTCCATGGAGCCTGGAGGCTGACAAACGAGGCCTTCTAGGTATCTACAAATATTTATCCTCTCTCTCAATTCCAAGGCATATTTGGGCTCTTGACTGAATTTTTATGCATTTGTTAGCACTTAGCATTCTTATAAGTACTTAGGGGATCTCTCTATCCTCAGCAGCAGTGAAGACTTCTTCAGAGGATGATTTTTATAGCTGTCCATAAAAGGGCTTCCAGTGACAATAAGTTTGACAACCGCAAGAGGTCTGTGATGACTGAGGCCAAAGCAAAGAAGCAGAGGTCACAAGGCAAGGGCTCCAACTCACCCCACCCCACCCCCTCAGTTGCACTAATGGCTCTCATGCCACATGGAGCACTTGGAACCTGTGAGGCAAAGTGGAAGTGGTTTCCATGGTGATGAAAAGGCCTCAGCAGGACTCCAGCCTCTTGGAGGTGGTCATCCATTGGCTACCAGTGTACTTACCTCCAGCCGGCCTTACCAAGCTGGGGAACTCTGGAAAGCAGGCTTTCATGAATAGGTCTCTGGAGTGCTTTGTGGACACAGTTCATCCTTTTCAAAGTTCCCCTCCAAGAAAGGAGCTCTGCTTCCTCGACGACCTTCTTTTTACAGACGGTTCTTTGCATGTGCTGTGGGTAGTCTAGCAGCAAACTTTCACACGTGCACACGCTCCAGCCATGGATCCTGCATCTTCACTTGCAGTGCGCCTGAAATACTGGGTGGCAGGGAAGGGTGCATCCAGAGGACAGGGATCCTCCAGTTAGCAATGTTGTATCATCAGAGACAAGTCAACATCTTCATCCTCATCTATTGAAAATGGTAACTCATTGTCCTGTCTACTTGAAAGAGATTTTTTGCTTTTAATATGAAAGAAAGACATGCTTCTCAAATTTCTTTGTAAAGTGTAGATTGTATGTAGATGTTTTATTACTGCTATCCCTTTGCAAAGCTGGTCACTATACACTACTGTAGGGTGATAATTATGCTATAAGAAGATTGGATTGTCCCTTGTGTCACCTGACCAAAGAATGATGGACTTAAGGCAGTGTTAATTCCACATAATTGTTACTTATTTGAGATTCTCTGCATCGTTCTACCGAATCCTGCCTGATTTCTTGACATTAGCCATTAATCCAGCAAAACTCAAGATGAAGAAGCTAACGGGCCACCTTCTCAAGGCATCATTGGTACGTGTGCCACCTTACGCAGAGACTTTATCATTGTCATCCAATCTGTAGCAATACGGATGGTCCTTGAGGACATTATGCTGCGACGGCAAACACAGGATGAGCACTGGGCGATTCTACAAATAAGCTGCCAGGACAGTCAGGAGACTGGAATACTCTGCCTTCTGTTACTATAATAACACCATGACCAAATGTGATGTTGGGAGGAAAGGATTTTCCATCTTCCAAGTTACCCTTGAGGGTAAGCAAGGAACTCAGACAGTCTCTTGAAGCAGAAACTGGAGCAACGCTGCTCACGAGTTTGCTTGCTGTGGCACTCAGCTTCTGGCTACAGTAAGTTGGTGCAAGGCTGCAGACATGAGGTCATCACTGGCATCTGGTTCCACACACCGAATCCAGTGAAGGCCTTCACAGGACTGTATGAGAGCACTTCAACTCGGCTTCCCAACAGTGGAGCCACACATCCTTAATTCGTGTTACCAAATGATAGAGAAACCAAGTGATTACTCACACCATCCCATAGTGAAGTGATGGCCATGCTGCCCTTTGACCTCATGCAAAGCTAAGACACCACCTACAAGAGGAGCCACTTGAACTTTCCTTGTGTGCTAAGCCAAAGGGTTTACTGCCAGGTAGGAAGGAACTCTTGTGAGCAGGGATGCTACAAGGCAGCGGGTGTCTGATGACAAACCAAGCCATACCTCTAGGGGTCCCTCTCCTCCTCTCTGCCCTTACAGCAGTTCTTGCTTTAGGTAACATCAGAACCTATACTCTGCAGTTCCAACTCTCCTCCAAAACAACTAGCATTTCTCTCCGGCCACTTTTAATTCTTTGGGACTCTTTTTCCTCCCGTTTCTCTGTGGTTGCGTTGTCCAGCCTTGTTTACTAACACATCTCAGTATGGCAGGATCCCAGATGTTTCAGGGAAACTATGGGCCTTTGTGGAATTTCACAGCTGGGTGTCTGCTAGTTTCTGTTGTAGCTTCAGTTTGCACTGAACTTTATCATGCTATGCTGATTTGCAATACATTTCCTTCCCAGTGAACCCACAGCTAGAGAAATGGCCAATAGAATTGTTTCAGAGCTGCTGGATCAAACTGCACACCAATGCAGGATAAAGCGAATGAACGGCTTAGTGGATCTTCCCTCAGATGGCCACCACGAGGAGTTCTAGACATTTATGGTGAAGGTTCAATGAGCAAAATATCTGGCTTATAGACTTAGATCCTTGAAGAAAGGACTCCCCCTGTACCAGTCAGTTTGGATCACAGGGCATGGGAAGGAAAGAGATCTACTTCCTCCTGCTTTTGCTTCTGTTTCCTTTCTTCCCCTCCTTCTAAAATTTGATTTATTTGTTTTTATTTTATGTGTATGCATGTTTTGTCTGCATATATTTATGTGTATCGTGTGGTGCCCTCAGAGGTTGGAAGAAGGCATTGGGCCCCCTGGACCTGGAGTTATGGATGATTGTGAGCCACCATGTGAATGCTGGAAACTTAACCTGGGTCCTCTGTAAGCTCATTGCTTATAGAGCTGATCCATCTCTCTAGTCTCACTTCTCTTGGTCTAAAGACTCCAGTTCTGTTTTGAGAGATACAGACCCTTTCATGGCCTTATTTATTTAACCCTCATTATCTCCCGAAGTCCCCATCTCAGGTTAGAACCTCGGTGGGTAGCCTGGGAGAGAAGACAGTTGACACACAGCATCACCAGAAGAGTACACTGGCCAAGTCCCATTGCCCACACCAAACTGAGGACAGCCCAGGGCCCACCACAGGTGTTCAATACATGCTTGCTGAGTGGACTAAGACAATGTTTATCCCTGTCACCAGAGCTGTCTTTCTAATGCCATGGGACACATAGTGAAGATTCAGAATGCATTTGCTTGGCAAACAAATCCTTATTTATTTGTTTACCCTAGGGCAGGAGATGAAACCTGAGGTCTAATAGTAGACGAGTACTTTATCACTGAGCCACATCCTAAAGCCCCAAACAAAACATTATTAAATAAATAGCTAATGGGCGCATGCTGCAGTACTGTGGGTCAGCCTCTGGTCATTTGTAACTAAATGTGTGTTCTATCTGCCTGCCATAGCTTATGATTTCCACTGAAGACCATTGATGGTTATCAGCAGCTACAAGAAAAAAATGAGGGTGGGGAGAAGTTTTCTTTAATTAGGGCTCTATTCCTAAGTAGTCATTTCATATTTGGGTAAAACTTGAAAAGAAATCTCCGAATTTTCCTGACATTCATGCCTCTAGAAACACAAGTCCCTTCAAAAGGAAACATTGCAGATGAATAAAAATTGAGAACAAAGTTACATTTCAGCACTTCGGCATCTGAATGGTACTTACTTTCTTCTTGGCGTTGGCAATTTCCATATTCCATGAATGTCGCTGATCCTGTGGAATGAGCTCTCTAAAGTCATTTTCACTCTGACAAGCCCGTCAGGGTACTTTGCCCCCTTGACGAGGTCCTAGAGGTCTGTTCCTCCTGATCCATCTCTGGATCCCTCAGTGTCCCCCTGGGGCAGATAAGAAGCCCTGAAGACCACATTGGACAGAACAATTGGGGAACAAATGTGCTGACATCCACCCATGCAGATGTCATGAGCACAGCTGAGCACAGCTGGCCCTCCAGTTCCACATGTTTCTGTTAAGGCTTGAATGTGAAATACCGCCCCCCACCCTGCATTTGTGTTTGAGACTTGGCCCCCAGCAGTTTTGAGGTTCTAAAACCTTTAGGACATGTGGCCTAGCTAACCAAAGTGAGTCTCCCAGGGTTGAGCTTTGAGAGTGAAATCCACCCACTGGCCCCAGCTCTCTGCCTCCTGGTCCACCAAGACACACAAGCAGCTGTGCCATAAACTCCCACAGCCATGGCTAGAGCTATGCCGGTGGCCAAGACTTCCCACCATGATGAATCGTTCCCTGTGAACTGTGGGCCAACACGAGCCTCTGCTCCGTTGAGTATCTTCTGCCAGAGATTTCATCATAGCGCCAGATAAAGTAATTAACACACTATATCGAAATTGATACCTAGAAACTGATTGTGTCCGGAAGAGCATGAATACCCATGACAGTTAACACACAAAGAAGGAGTGGGGAAAATAGGAACTAATGGCCCAGAGGGTTTACTGAAAACATACGATATTCCTTAATCATCTAACCAACTCTGCCATGTTGCATGGCTTAGGCTAGTACACAGGAGATAAAACATAATTGGCTTCAGTTCAAACAACAGAAACAAAATACTGTGAGAACCTTCTTTCCCCACTTCCCAAACAAACATGAAGAAGCCAGAATTATAAATGAATATCATGCTTAACATCCAAGCAGAAACTAGGGAATCTACCTTGGCAGAGATAAAAAGAAAACTGGAACTACCTCCCTAAGAGAGTTATAGTCTCCAGAGAGCAACCATAATCACTCCCTGACTTCTTCAAATAACTCAGAAGCACAGTATTCCGCAAGATTTAAGAGTTTCACAAGGAGAGAAAGGACGTATACTTTCAAGAACGGTGAAAGGCTAAATTTCTCTTCCTCCTCCCACCGCTGCTTTGAGGAATTGGAATTATCAGCCTCCATCCTCCATGGCACACACTACCACATGTTCATACAGATATACACACACACATGTATACACAGAGACATGTGCAAAAGAAAACACCAAAAATGAAGTGAAATATATAAACTACAAATATTTAGTACTTAGGGTACCAAATATTGATACAAAAATATTGATATGAACTATAACCTGGTTAAGTTTGCTGATAATCAAACATAAATTCATGAAAATAAATTATAAATTCCAAATGTGAAGCAAAAATAGAAAATCACTGATAAGGATAGAAAAAAATATTTGAAATTTGCCTACCCTCAATTGCAGTGTCAAGATAATCCAGCAAGATCAACATTTCAAGGGAGGTATGATTCCAAAAGTCAGGCCTAACAAAGAAACAAACAAACAAAGTCATCTTTCATAGGTAATTCATGCACAAAAAGGCACATACAAAAAATGATTTTCCTCCCATACTTAAGTCTTCCTTTAAAGAGTTAAATACTGGTTATTAGTTAATTCTGATATTTTTGAGACGTATTTTATATCTAGCAGGCAGATATATTTTCCTTCCAATGAAGTATGTAATCCCAGAAAAAAAGACAGAAAGGGAGGAAAAGTCAATACAGGAAGAGAACGATGGATAGACCACCACTAGGTAGTGACAGGATGTACTTCCTAAGTGACCTTCCAAAGCATCTTAGTTACTTTTCTATGGTTATGAGGGACACTATGGTCAATGCATCTTTTGAAGAAAGACTTTATTTGCATTTTCAGAAGGTTAGCATGGTTGATTAAATGGCAATGACCCTCATATATTCCAATTCTTGGTCCCCAATTGTTGGAACTGTTTGGGAAGGATTGAGAGGTATGGTTTTGTTGGGAAGGTGTGTCAGTGGAGGTGGCCTTTAAGGTTTCAAAAGCTCACACTATTCCAGTTCTCTCTCTCTCTCTCTCTCTCTCTC
Source organism: Myodes glareolus (assembly GCF_982192425.1). Classification (NCBI taxonomy): domain Eukaryota; kingdom Metazoa; phylum Chordata; class Mammalia; order Rodentia; family Cricetidae; genus Myodes; species Myodes glareolus. Next base: position 2,877,401 of record NC_142051.1, read on the forward strand.
TCTCTCTCTCTCTCTCTTTCTCTCTACCACATGAATGTTGTCTCAACATATAAGCTCTCAGCAGCTGCTCCAGTACCATGTCTGCATTCCTGCTTCCATGTATCCTGCCAAAATGGTCATGAACTCACCCCATTATTGTATAAGTTTCTTTGGTCATGGTGTCTCTTCATAGCAGCAGATGAAGAAAGTTAGAGTCCCTGACCATTATGGTAAGAAACATGGCAGTTGGCAGGCAGGCATAGCACTGGAACAGTAGGTAAGAGCTCACATCTTGAGATACAACCACGGGGCAGAAAACCAACTAGAAATGACTTGGTGGTGTAGGAGGTTCTTCTGTATTTGGGTTGCTTTCATTGGTTAATAATGAGACTGTCTTGGCCTTTTGATTGGGCAGCCCTTTGGTGGGCTGAGTAGACAGAACAAAATGCTGGGAAGAAGGCAGTGTGGCAGATGCCATGGTTTTCCTGCCCAAGATGGATGCTGGTTTGACTCATGCTGGTAAGCCACAGTCAAGTGGCAATAAACATTAAAGGAGATGGGTTAAATTAATATGTGTGAGGTAGCCAATAAGGGGCTGTAGATAATGGGCAAGGCAGTATTTAAATGAATACAGGTTATTTTGGCGTTAAGCTAGCTAGGCTGTGGGACACAGCCCATTCCACATACTACAACTTGGGGTTTTACAACCTCAAAGCCTGCCCCTAGTGGCACATCTCCTTCAACAGGACCACACCTCCTAATCCTTCCCAAACAATTCTACCAACTAGAGACCAAGTATTCAAACATGAGACTATGGGGCCAGTCTCATTCAAACCACCACAGTCTCATAAAGCATGCCTCTGATCTGTTTCTCTGAGGCAGAACCAGAAGCATGCCAGTGTTCCTTCCTGTCCTCCTCTTGTCAGGGTAGATTCCAGGCTCCTGGAGTGTGAGTACTGAAATAAACGCCAGTGCTCAAGGAGAGCTGTTGGGAAAAGCTACCAGCTGAACAATTGTCCTTCTGAAACGTCATGTTGCATCCCTAACATTTCCAGTGTGCAGATATTTGGAGGTAAGGTCTTGGAGTTAGGTGTCAGGGGAGGCTTCTGTCCCTCCTGCTCCTGCAATAAATGCAGAGAAATTATATTATTTGCAATACTGTTTGGCCAATAGCTTAAGCGTATTTCTGGTTAGTTCTGATATCCTAAACTAACCCATCTCCATTAATCTGTGCATCTCCATGAGGTCATGGCCTACTAGCAAACTTTTAGCAGGCTCCTGCAGAGGTGTCTGTTTCCTGCCAGCAGCTACATGGCTTCTCCCTGACCCTGCCTACTTTCTGTATGTATCTCCTTCAGCCTTGCTTTATTTACTCTATTAACCAATGGCAATAAAACATATTCACATCTTCCAATACCTCCCACATCAGTTAGGCTTTGATGCAATCGCAAGGGTGAGGGTCCCTTGACAGGATGCTCGTCTTTTTAAAGAAGAGGAAGAGCAACCACTTTCTCTCCAGCACTTTTTCTCTGCAGTGTCAGGACACAAAGAGAGGGCAGATTCCTGACATTCAAGAGGAGAGCACCCACTATTGACCCAGACCTTAATCTTGAGCCTTCAACCTCCAGAACATCTGTTATCTAACCCACCACCCTGTGGTACCTGCCACAGTAGCATGAGCTGATTAAGACAGGCAGGTGCCGCACGACACACAGTTCTGCTCGAGAGGAAGTTTGTGTTTGGGAAGCTTGTAGAAAAATGGCCACGATGGGAGTGGATCAAGCTGGAGGAGAGTGAGGCAGGCGGTGGATGTATTTAAAGAAAACCTAAGAAATACCCAAGGCGTGAGTACAAGTGAATTTACCATACCACAACGGAGCCACACACTGTTCTCCACTGTGTTCTGACGAGCTATTTATCTTGAAGGTGTGTCCTGCTAGCACAAGTCTTACTCACTGTTAATAACTTCACAGCATTCTATTATGTGAAAATACCATAATTAATTGAACCAGCTTCTAGTACTTGGGCACTGTAATTGGTCCCAGGGTGCAAACGATTCTCAAGGACACACACACACACACACACACACACACACACACTCAGCATCTTTGTGCATACATGTATTTGTCTCTGCAGGAACATTTCATACAAACTGAGTCAATGGCATATATATGCATACATATATACATATGCGCTTTTAATGTTTTTGATAATTAAAAGGTGTTCTCCAGTCTTTTTCAATTTATGCTCTGCCAGAAATACATGAATGCCTCATATTTTCAGCATAATGTATTTTTACATTGGTTTAATTCATGCCAATTTAAGTTAAATAGGACTTCAGTTTTACCTTGCATTTTTAATCCTTGAGAGCAGTTGGGTATTTCTGTTTGCTTAAAGGGCTCTTCTAGCACTTCTGTAAATTCCTCTTTTGCTTCTGTTGCTCATTTTCCCCGCATTGCATTTCAGGTCTTTCACACTCAGGAAATTCTCTTCTTGTCATGGTTCTTTGGCAAATAACCTCCCATGAGCCTCTTGTAGTTTCATGCTCGCTTGTTTCCACTGTGATTGGATTTGGAAGCTTCAACAGGCAGAAAAGCTCCAAGTGGAACAGTACTAGCCCCGTACCAGCCCCACACCTACCACGTTCTTGAAACCACAGGCACATCCAGGGTCCCTAGAGCTGCCACCCTGTGAGCATCGGGCCCCGAAACTTCCCAGTAGAAGCTGCTATCTGTCCCGGGGCATCCGTGCGTGAGGTCTGCTGGAGACTGTCCATGCCAGGTTCAAGCACAGAAGCTCTGACCCTTCCTGAAACCTGTGTCCCCGACCCTTTGAGTCTTCTGGGCCTATCGTAGATTGGGACCAATCTTTCCCTCCTGGAGGCGGCGCTCCTCCAGCTTCCGGCTGTGTGGGTGCTCTCTTTAGCAAGCCGCTTTTTTCTGCTTCAGTTTCCCCGCCCTCTGCTGTCAGTCTGAGGTCTGCTGCTGTCTAAACATGCTTCACTAGCACCTTTTACCTGGACTTCTCTACATCTCAGTCACCTTTTTTTATTCAAAGAAACTCAAAATATCGTTCTTTTTTTAAGCCTATAAAGAGCAGCCAGATGACTGCATTTCTGATCCTCTATGTGACTAGCCTAGCTTCTAAGATGTCACTTTCTTTCTGTGGGGAAAATGCTCCCTACAAGGTGACCAGCTGTTGTCCTTTCTTTTCTTTCATCGCCTCTACTCCCGATTCGGATGCAGATGGAGAAGTCAGTTTCCAATGGGAATCGCCCACGTCCTCAACATCTCCAGGAAACATTGTTATTGGAGGCACCTACCTGTCGGTCGTCTAAACCACTTGTTCAGCTTTGGGATTTGGAATTAATTCATTGGGTTGTTTCTCCATCTCTGGCAAAGATGGTGATGTATGACTGCCTGGTGCAATAAGAACTCAAGTTACTTTTCATTCACAAAACCGCCACTCACGTGTAGATGAAGAGTCAGTTTTCGTTCCTGACTCAAATGCTGGGCTTGAATTTGAGTAACGGAGCACACAGGGAGTCAGCTGGAGATTGTGGGGAAGCTAACTTGAGTACTAAGCCTAGACGAACCACGGGAGCCTAAAATGTCTGTTGCTCTATGTGCACCTCCTTCACCTTGGATGTTGCCCAAAACATGACAAGAAGATCCCACAGTGGGGTGTGCTAACCTGTTACCACATCTCTCTAGTCAGGTCAGCATAGCCTAGACTTGCCAGAAGTGCAGAGTCCTGAGCCTTAGCCCAGAATTATGGGATCCAAACCTGCCTTCTTTCTTTCTTTTCCTTTCGTTTTCTTTTCTTTATTTTATCCCTTAGTTTTCCGAGACAGGGTTTCTCTGTGTAGCCCTGGCCATTCTGAAACTCACCATGTAGACCCAGATGGCCTTGGACTCCTAGATCCATCTGCTTCTGCTTTCCAAGTGCTGGAATTAAAGGCACGAACTGTGACTACCACGGCTGGGCTCCAAACCTGCCTTTTAACAAGGCTTCTGGGAGATTTAGTTTGTGCATTAAAATTTGATAGGTGATGTAAAACTTAACTCTTCAGTGGGGCAGGGGGCAGTGTAAAGGGAGAAATGTATCATGCCCACAATACTTAGGAAATTTGCCAGCTGGGGCTTCATCTGTTGTGACTGACACCAAAAGACTCTTTGTCCCTCCAGCCTTTTCTGTTTGCTGTGGTGGAAACAAAGGTGACTATTTTTCCAAATGATCCACAGAGCTCATTTTAAATGAGATGCTTCAAAATGGGTAAGATTTTTTTTAATGTTTTCAACAGAAAGAAATAGTTCATAGATAACCAGTTCCCCTGTTCTGATTGCACAGTGTAGATGTTTTAAGATGCCACTCTGTGATCCCACAAATATTTACAATTATAGTATCAATTTCCATTGTGTTAATAAAAATTAACAACAGGAGAGACCCAGAATTGGTTCTTAAGGGACTTCCAAACACTTCGCAGAATCTGAATGAAGATTTCCAATCCGGTTTCAAGTGGAATTTTGTTATCCACGCCTAACCCTGCAGGGACACACAGCCGTCCCTGGGGTCTGGGACACACAGATGTCCCTGGGGAGAGGTGAGGAAAAGCTGATAGCTAAGAGTGAAGAGCAGATCAGTGCTCCCTTCTGCTCCCAGCTTCTTTTCCTCCCTCTCAGAGAGGCAGGGGGAGACTGAGAAATCAGAAATATCCCACCCATACATTTTTTGTCACTAGTGGTTACCTGAAAATGGAAAATAAGAATACCCCTATCGAATTATTGTCATATTTAACAACAACAACAAAACATTTAAAAGACAAGGTACCAAAACTGCACTCAGAAAAGACAGAAAACATAAGTTGAAATAGTTTCCCAAATCATAAAAGCCCCTAGAAGTAGCATGACCTCAGCTACTTCATAAGGCATTCCTTAAAGCTTTGGAGAAATAAATCATTGCGATACCATTTAACCTTCCCCAGAGCACAGCAAGAGGGAAAAGGGTTGTGGCGAGAATTTTCCTGCCAAGTCAGAACAAAGCTCTGACCCAGATAACACCAAGAGAGAGAACACCGAGAAGGCTCATGAATATGGACGGGAAAGTCCTAAGTGTAATCTTAGCAGCTATAATTGGGCAGGGTAGGAAAGAACATTACACCTGGACTAAGTGAAGACTCCAGTACGCAACATGGCTCTGTCCTAAGATGCAGGTTGATATAATTTATAGATTATATAATTTATAATGTATCTATTAGTAAATATAATACATAGTATTAACAAATATAATTTACCATATTTGTTTAAAAAGTTCAGAGCAAGGAAGGCTATATATAGGAGGACTTGGAAGGGGGGAAAGGGGAAATGTTGTCATTATATTATAATCTCAAAAACAAAAGGGGAGCTATACAATAAGTTCAAGATCATACATGTTGAAAAACCATTTGAAAAATTTCAGCCTCTTCTTGAATTTTTTTTTTAACTGAAAATCTTAGTGAAGTATGGCTAAGATGCCATGTTTATATTGAAAGAATCCCCACAGTAAGGCTGAAACTGTGACACAGACACCTGTGGTGGTTTAAATGTGATTGGCCCCATCATCTCACAGGGAGCCGCACTATTAGGAGGTGTGGCTTTGTTGGAGTGGGTGTGGCCTTGTTGGAGGAAGTGTGTCACTGTGTGGGTGGGCTTTGAGGTTTCCTATGCTCAGGATACCACCCAGTGTCTCAGTCAACTTCCTGTTGCCTGCAAGATGTAAGACGCTCAGCTCCATACCCCATCTGCCTGCACACTGCCATGTTCCCCACCATGATGATAATGGACTGAGCCTCTGAAACTGTAAGCCAGCCCCTCAGTTAAATGTTTCCTTTATAAGAGTTGCCTTAGTTAGTCATGATGTCTCTTCACAGCAACGAAAAACCAAACTAAGACAATACCTGAGGTGTCAGTGTTTGCCACAAGTTCAGAAAATACTATCTTGAAATAAATAGAAAAATATTTTGAAAAAAGCATTATTGGTGATAAGGAATTAAGAAATATTCATTGAACTTTTCCATCTGAAACAATAGTCAATCACATCAGTAAAAAAGATAATGTTTCATTTATGACAACCCTGAGAGCAATGGTGAAATAGGAGTAAACTTAAAGAAGTACACATTTTTTGAAATGTTTAATTTCACCAAAGGGCAAAAAGGTAGGTAAATGAAAAGGACAAGGTGTCTTGATCATAGGTAGGAAATTCAGCATTGTAATGATTGTAAAATTCTATAAATTCAGTGTGCAAGTGAAGCCAGCTACAACCACTGTGTGGGTAAACACATGGCAGTTTAAAACAAAACAGGAAAATCAATGAAAAAATTAACAGCACAAGATATCAGAAGGCATCAATAACACTTTATATGGCCAACACTACAATACCCAAATTTGGATTGTTTAATTAAGAACACAAGGACAATGATTTTCAAAATAATGGTTTTATATATCAAAGTAAATACCAAGCAGGGCTAAGATTTCAATGCGCTGAGATCTCCATGATAGCTTTGGGAGGATGTAATGTATTTGTGTACTCACGATCCCGGAAGTGGAAAAGTATGATGTAAGAGCCAAGTTAGAGAGTCAAGCATGTTCAAGAAGAGAAGCCAGGGGGAGATTCAAGTGCAAAAGCCTGTGCCTGCTAAGGGGACCCAGCCACAGGGCAGACAGTGTGCTTGGAGGGAAGCCGAGGGATGGAGAGCAGGGAAGCTGGGTCAGGGGTCCTTGTGGAGCAGAGACGCCATCTTACCAGCTTGCAGAAAGTGACTATTCAGTATGCTCAGATTCTCAGAGACCCTGCACAGTTGAACTGTGGACTGGAATCCCATAGTCGCCCTGAGTTCATCCAGGAAGACACACTTAGAAGATGGGGGTCGGAGGAAATCTGATCAACTTGCTCGCTAATCTCTCCCCTTAACTATTTTCACCAAGCAGAAGTAACTAAAGATTTGAAATGATCAGTTTAGCTTAATTACAGCTCAGAGCCATGTCCCCCGCTGTGAAATGAATTCTTGATGCTCTGACTGGGTTGCCTGTGATATTTCCTTGTAGCATTTAGTACTTCAGAGGAAATTTCATTTTGAGCTCTATTTGGCAGTTTTTCCATGTATCTTGAACTCAGGTCTAGTCAAAATCAGTATTAACAGGTACTTTTTAATATCACCAACAGCAAAACACAAAGACTAAGAAGGAAACGTTTATTTATTTACTATTTTTTATTGTTTGTGTGTGAGAGAGAAGTGTGTGCGTGTATGTGTATGGTGGGGTTCTCACCATGAACATGTGTGTGGAGATCAGAAGCCAAAGTCTTCCTCTGTCATTCTCAATGTTTTGAGACATGAGCAGAGTGTGCTGTTGGCATAAGAGGCCCGAGGATCTGCGGCTGTCCCCAAACTCTGGGATTAAAGATGTACACCTGCCATACATGGCTTTTATGTCGGGGCTGGGAGTGCAGACTCAGGTCCCTGCCTGGGCAGCAAGCGCTTCACTACTGGAGTCCTCAACCCAGCAAGCAAGTCTTTAAAAGAGGCAATTTGTTTTTAACTGGGATTGAGGCATTGTGGTAAGAAATCAATCTGATTTATAAACAGCAGGGGTCGATAAAATGGTCTTTTGGTTAAGAACTAGGTAGTAAATGCTTTCACCTTTACGGGGCCTAGAGGCCTCTCACAACTGTTCTGCTCCATGTGGAAGTAGTTATAGACAATGTATATACAGGTGAATGCACACGGGGTGTTTTAAAACAGGTGATAAACCAGACTGGGCTGGAAGGATATAGCCCATGGGATCCTCAACTTAGAATATCTAGGAAAACAGGAATATAAGAAAAAATACCACCTCATCCTTCAGTCCTTCTAATTGAGACTGTAAGGTGCTCATGGAAGCAGTAGGTAGGGCCTTGATGGTAAGATGACCCAAACATGTCATGCCTGAGGGCATCAGGGATTCTGGCTTTTCCAGCGGGATGTTTATGTCTTTCCTTCATTACTACTGTGGGTGCAGTAGGATTAACGTTTTCAGGGGTTACTGTGGCACACGAAGCAGGAAGAGCTTGCCAGCTCTCTGCAGGCTCTAGCTGGCCACATCCACAGTCCTGAACCACCAGCATCCCAGAGGAACCCCAGAACCTCTCCCTTTAGCACACACTCAGATCCAGGGCGGGGTTCTGATCCCTCAGCTGTTCCATCGCATGTCAGGTCACACGGAAGGCTTCTTGCCTGGAGCTGTAGGAGACCTGGCTCAGTCTAGTTGGGCAGTTAATGCTGGTGGAAGCCAGACGCCCGAAAGACTGCAGGAATCTACCTACGAGCCACTCAGAGCCTTTGAGAACTCCAGCCCCCAACATCCCCCGCCCCGCTATTCCTCCACTTCCTCACACACCACTTCACATGCTGGGTGGGAAACAGGGTTAGGGGTGGGATGCTTCAGTGCATGCTGGACGCTGTGGGCTTTTTTGGCCATAAGCAGAAAACAGTGAAATGGCTCACTGAGCATGAAATCAGGCCCAGTGGCTCTGACAACTATCACTGAGGGATAGAAATGCCAAACAGCAATGGGGCAGATGTATGGCCAGGGACATCTTTAAAAGACACATACATGTTCTTGGTTCCTCATAACCAAGAATCTTTATGTTTCTATCGCAGTAGTAAAACACTCTGAGAACAAGGCATTGGCTACCCTCCAGCTGGAGAAGCAGCTCAGATCCCAGATGCTTTGGCAACCTGACCAAAGCAAAGAAGACCCCGCTCTAGAAGATCCTGCCTTCATTCGGGTAAGCAGGCATTGTAATGTCACCTAGTGGAAGATGAACTCTGACCCCAGAGACTTTGCTAGAGGATTAAAACAACCAAGTGCTGTGGTACATTTGTGGCTGAGAAGAAGAACGTCTTATTCTCCCTAAGCCCAAGACCCATGTTTCCAGATGATCCAGGTTAGAGTTTGCCATCGAGGGGAAGCAATGTGGATTTCTAAGTCAGTACAGAAGCAGAAGTAGTTGCTATTTCCAGAGGCAGTGGTAGGCAGGTGCTGGGGATCTTGGGAATTCCCTGTAGTTTCCAGAGAACTCTCCAGAGCTACCTGCTTTGTCCCAGCAGACTGAGACAGTTGGTGAAGCTTCTCTAAGAGATGCGGAGACTGTAATAGTGACCTGACAAGCCACTGAGAGCAGCCCGCTCAAGTTGTCATTGCCAACAACTCAACTTCTCAGCTCTGCGTCCTAAACTCATAACTGAGTCTGGAATTCTATATTTAACCCTTTGTACCTGGTACACAGAGAGTTCCTACTGCTCTCAGGACCCCATCTGCACCACCTGTGTGAGCATGGATTTAACATTGTTTTAAACTTTCATTTTGGGGCTTTGTTGTTGCTGTTGCTGCTTGTTTGTTTTTTAGAAATGAGAAGACATTAAACAGACCATCCACAGATGGAATCAAATATTGTTTTCTGTAACATCTGAGGTGCTCTTATTATTTTACTTGGTGGTTGTTGGAGGTTGTAACAGGGTTTCTTTTTAGCTTTGGAGTCTGTCCTGAGACTAGCTCTTGTAGACCAGGCTGGCCATTTACTCACAGAGATCCACCCACCTCTGCCTCCCAAGTGCTGGGATTAAAGGTGTGCGCCACCACCGCCCGGCCTGAGATGCTCTTGATGGCAAAGTACGGACTTAACACTGAGAGTCTTTGCGTGCCCTCAAACGAGAAGTTTTATAGAAAGCACCTCCATCGAGTTAGAGGATGACGTGGGTGTTCTTCAGGGCAAGCAGAAGTTAGAGGTGAGCGCAGTCAGTCCGAGAGTGCACAGCCCCGGGAACTTGAGCTGCAAGCTGCTCACACAGCAGCGGCGTAGGGATTGGCACCACCCGTGCAGACCCACTCAGATCCTGAGCTGACAATCTGAAGCAGTGCTCCTGTGCAGGCAGAGAGGGGGCTCAGACACCTGGTCTTCATCAAGGCGGTGGGGATTGGACTCTGACCCTGAAGCCTATGCTAGAGGAAAGATACAGCCGTGCACCTTGGAGCTGCAGGGGTATGACATAGCCGGTCTCTGAGTTTCCTAGCTACTTTGCTGACTTTTTGGGGCCCAGAAACTCTCCATGTTTACTGTCCCAGCCTCTCTCAGCCACTTCAGTTCTCAAGGCTCCCACAGCCCTGGGTTTTGGCTATGCTGTTCTGTCTTGCCCATTGTCCCAGCCTGTGCTGACTCCGGTGAGTGTTCCCCTTGAAAAGCTTTCTCTGCCGGATCCAGCTCACCCTCGTTCCTTCTCTTTCCTCCCACAGCTCCTCAAGCAGTGGCTCCTACTTCCTTATTGCCACACATTGCCCTTAGCCTTTGGCCTGTGGTATCAAAACTTGACCTCTCTGGAGGAGGCCCAGAGGAAAAGCTGGAGGCCAGGAAAGTTCAGTATCTTGCCTGTGTCAGAAGCTGAACAGGACTCCAGACTCTGGAGTTCAGAACTTACTCTCTGGAGCCCCGTTCTTATCAGTACTGGTTCTGTGATGGTCTTACTAAACTAAGCTCAGCAAAAATAAATAAATAAATAAATAAATAAATAAATAACAGTCACAGAAACATACTAAGAGCGGGTTATGTGTCTGCCAGGGACTATTTTATGTCCTGTTTTGACTCATGTAATCCTCATAGTAACACTATGAGGTGAAGACTATCACAGCCCCATTTGTCACTCATCTGGTTGGTTCTGATGTCCCTGTGTGTGGAGGATGAGGATGGTAGAGGCCAGTGAAGGTCACTACCTACAGCTTCACTCCCACTGAGTGCCAGGTCTCAGGGTACCATGTGAAGGCCAGGACAGCCTCCCACAAGAGGCCACGTCTCTTTCGACCTCAGCACAATGACAGCTGGCTTGGGCAGAGGCCATAGCAAAGAAGACATCAGGGAGGCTCAGCAGCACAGTCAGAAGCCAGAGTCGGAAGTTGGAGGCTGTGACCCTCCCTGGGGCCTGAAAAGCTGAGACACAGCTGTGCTCCTTCTGCGCTGGCTTAGAGTCACACCTGGGGCTGTGCAGCAGGAGACCCCTGAGCATGCGCAGAAGAGAGGCGCGTGCTCCACCGACCCTGGCAGACAGCCAGTCTCCACCATGAGGTAGGAGAAAACAGAGTGGGTCTGTGATCCTTGCAGCAATCGGAAGCTCTCCTAAACCTCCAAGCCTTCGGGGAGAAGGGAATGTTTCTGTGGTGTTGGGGCTCCACGTGGGGATGAGTGAAGGGGAAAGCTGAAGCTGAGTATTAGGGATGATTAAAGCACCCGGATTTTTGTTTTCTGTCTCAGCTGAGAGAAAAGAGTTGGCGGACTCAGAAGCATTGAGAACAAAACAAGCGAAGACCGGTCCTCCTGCGTAAAACAGCTTCTCCTCCTAATACTGGGGAGATGCGGATGGCTGCATCACACCTAACTCTCATCCCTCTGCCTTAGATGTGAGCAAAACTTCCAGTCAGTTTCTAAGAATATTAAGTATATGATGCACCTAAAAATTGTAAGCACACGTTTATAAAGGCTTCCTCCATGACAAACCAGGAGACGAAGAACCAGGTTAATGAGCGAATCAATAAAACAATGCATGCACACAACATGGAGCTTCCTGGTTATAAGAATGACTGAAGGAGGGAGGTGGTGGCACACACCCTTAATCCCAGCACTCGAGAGGCAGAGACAGGAGGATCTCTGTGAGTTTGAGGCCAGCCTGGTCTACAGAGCTAGTTCCAGGACAGGCTCCAAAGCTACAGAGAAACCCTGTCTCAAAAAACAAACAACAACAACAAAAAAACAACAATAAAAAAGAACCTACGGTGCTACGGTGTGGGTAAACTTGAAGCGGTGTTGAGAGAAGGGAGCTAGCTAGAAGGACCGCATATGTCATTGGGTTCCCTGTGAGGCAGAAAGACAATCACTGCCTCAGAACAAAGGCAGAGTGAGGTGACAAGGAGGGGCAGCCTATGATCCATATTCGTTTCCTTTCGGATGTGGTGCTAATGTTCTAGAATTGACTGTGGTGGCGTTCGCATATGCCTCAAGCATGCAAACCTTATTCAGTTACATGCCTTGAAGGGATGCATTGTACGCGGTTCCAATGATGTTGAGCAGAGACAGCTGACCCCGGCCTCAATCCCTCTCCAAAGTTCCTAGAAATGATGTCAGAGCAACACCAGATGCTGCCTGGAAGGCCACTGGAGTATGGAAGCAAAAGTGTTCGGACACTAAGAATGACCATTTCACAACACACAAAGAAAAGCTACAGGTGATAGAGCTGGCCCGCTTTAACCAGCACAGACACCAAACCTCAAGTCTCCTTAAAAGGCTTTCTCCAAAAGTCATATTTCAAGACTCCTTAAAAGGCACTCCCTCCTCCCTCCCTTCCTCTCCTTCCTCTTCTCCTTCCCTTCCATCTCCTTCTCCCTCTCTCTATATGAACTATCTGTATTTTTGTGTATACATTATCTACATTCTCAGTCTCATCTCTGCTTAGAGTCTCTTACATCAAATTTAACACTTACAAGAAGAAAGTTCTCATGTGCCGCGGCCTACAGCATCATGTTCTCCAACTCCCTCCTCCTAGTCTCAGGAAGGAGCAACCTGGTCCTTGGAGTTTCTTAGGCCATCTTAACTCTAATCCATTAACAACTCTGTTGGATTTTAAATCTCACTGCTGCTCACCACTTCCGTCCACTTTGACCACCCTGGCGAAAGAGCTCTTGTCTTTGCTCCTGGATTGTTGAGACAGCCACCCACCTGCTCACCCTCTGCCCATTCTGACAAAATTCTCTAATAGGTTTCTATGCTATTATAAATGTTGTTTTTTCCTTTTTCTTTCCTCCCTACTCTCTCTCTCTCTCTTTCTTTCTTTTCATTATAACCTACGAATCACACACAATTGGTACCCTGCCTCTCTAATTCATTTTCTGCAATTCTCTTTTCACTTAGGCTGGTCTAAAAGATTTTCCCACAATGCCACTAATGCTTGCAGTTCCCATCATGTGAAAAATAATGAATGAGTTACACTGAGTTGGTGCAATATGCCAGAAACCTGAGAATCTTGCTGTTCCTTCTATCTGGAAACCTAAACCCTCAGAGTCCACACAGTTCACGGGTGTCCTCTCTCTGATCTTTGTTTGGATGTTATCTTATCTGAGACGTTTTACCAGACAAGGTTATTTAGAACTCCTTTCCCTTTTTCCTACCCACCCCTGTCTTTCACAGAATACCCTCTGATATACCACTTAAGCCTGGTACTTATTGTCCATTTCCCTACACAAGACTGTAGGTCAATGAAGACATAAACCTTGGAAATTTTGTTCATTAATAAGCTCCCTAAGTACACAATTTATACTTTAAAAACATTTGTTCAATGGATGAATAACTTCTAATTTGATCCCAGATGACATCCACAAATTACATCATTCATCCTCATTTCCCAGATGAGGAAAGGAAGGTCTGCAGCGGTTGTGTAATTACAGAAGGCTTGCACGCCCTTCCTCAAGGGACAAGCCCTTATTTGTCCACGGGCTTCACAAACAAGTCCATCACCTTCTTGCAGACTCTTGCTAGATAAGGGAATGTGTCCCCAAATGTCAGCTGTTCTTAGAAACAATTAGCTAGAACTCAAACAGGTCTATGCGCTATTTCCATAACGCTCCCAAACCCATGGTTTTCCATCACATTCTGGTGCCTGTGGCTAATTGAAAGTGTTCAAAGTATTCAGTTGTGCATGGTCAGCAAATCTCCTTACCATGCATAAACCCATCAACACCTGCAGAGCCCACACCAGAGAGAGGCTCAGAGGCTCCTGAAGTCCTCTGCCCAGGGTGTGACGCCTCCAGTGGGATTGCTTTCACTCAGAGGCTTACTCTGTCTCACTCTTGGGCAGGGGACCTACCGACAGCTTTGTCAGCCTGTAGGGAAGTGGATAAGCTGCTAAAAATGTCTCCTCGTCTTACTTCTCCACGTGTCTCTTCATGTCGTTCTCACTCTGTGGTAGAACATCTCAGTACCCTTCTTGTTGCTGTTAGAATAGCTGAGGGGAGTCCCCTTTCTTGAAGAACTTGGTGTTTTGTCTGCACCCCAATGCTTCACTCTTGGGGTCATTTCATACCTATAGAAAGGGTTCCCTTTCATCTTAATAAGGAGCCCCTGGGAATTGTTTCTGGTATGATTATTTTCCAAAACTGCCATGCAAAAAGAATTTTTTTCAGCTGGGTGGTTGTGGAGCAAGTCTTAAATTCTAGCACTTGGGAGGCAGAGACAGGCAGATCTCTGTGAGTTCGAGGTCAGCCTGGTTTACAGAGCAAGTTCTAGGACAGGCTTCAAAGCTACACAGAGAAATCTTGTCTCAAATAACAAAACAAAACAAAAGAATTCTACTTCTCTGCCAGTCTTTATTTTCTTTCTTGCTTATAGTGTTATTGTTTGGCTTTTTATTATTTTGTTTTGTCTTAGTTATTCTTCACAAGAGTGATTCTAATTCCCCTAAAATTCAATGAAAAGTCTCAAAAAGGCATCATACAGTGCATTTAGAGTTCTGCTTATATCACGGAAACCTCCTCGTGCTGTCCTGATGGATTCAGGGGACAAATTCTGGCCGTTGTCTGAGGGACTAGGCAACTGCAGACTGTGGGGAAACAGAGCCTGCTCCTCTGAGGAAGGGTGTGTCCAAGCAGGACTTAGAGAGGATGAAGTCAGGATTTTGTCCCCTGACCAATGTCTGGCAGGCTCTCCCTTTGGGTGGGAGGTGGGGTCACTCAGAGCCAGACGAAAGCCCTGTCCATCCTACTGCCCAGGACATTTGGATCTTCAGCGCCTCTGTATAAATACTGGACGAGGACTTGGCTCTGGCATGTGGCTGGCAGAGCTGTGGCTCTCGGGCACTTTCCAATCATTGCTGGAAATGTGGTAGTCATGCTGCACGGTTTGCCCAATGCCACCCAAAGTCCTTTCAGTGAGTAGGCACCTGTGATAGGCATGCCAGGAGCAGATTGCGTCCCCCTAACAAAGATGGTTATGATGGGGAGGGGCCAGGAAACGATCAGTACCTCAAAGCATGAAAAACATATAGACCTCTCTGCAGACAGCTAACTTGAAAATGCACAGTTCTGAACCATGAAGATGGATATAAAAGTGTCTAAGAGGTTATGATCCTTTCCCCTGGAGTATCAAGTACATTGTGAGAAAAAAATAATAAAGTGCCTTTGGCTCTCTGGTCCCATAAACCTACTTTTGTTTTTCTTTTTTCCTGAGAGGCACAGTGTTCCAAGATAGGAGAGGCTTTTCTCATATAGAAATATGCCCCAGGGTAGAAAACACGGATGGTGCAGATGTGGCTGTCCCACCCTGAGTGCCAGGGGCTTGGTGCAGATGTGGCTGTCCCGTCCTGAGTGGCAGGGGCTTGGTGCAGATGTGGCTGTCCTACTCTGAGTGCCAGGAGGTTGATGCAGATGTGGCTGCCCCACCCTGAGTGCCAGGGATTTGGTGCAGATGTGACTGTCCCACCCTGAGTGCCAGGAGGTTGGTGCAGATGTGGCTGCCCCACCCTGAGTGCCAGGGGCTTACCAGATTTGACACTTCACAATTCTGACTTGATTTTCTAATCCTAACAATGTAATTTTGTGGGGACTTGGGGGACAAGTTGACCGAAGGCTTTGATTAAAGCCACTTGGACTGTGGACCTTGTCACACAAATGAGAAGAACAAGTGTAAGTGTGTTTGGGGCCCACCGAGTGGCAGAAGGAGACACTGTGAGTCACACTTAGAACAAGAACAGGAGGAAGCAAACTGGGCAGCCAGCAGCAATGCATTCTGACTACTATGGTGATGAGAAGAAAGGACAATTGCAATAGAAGCTCTGTTGGGCAGAGTGGGTACCCCACAGGCACAGTGGTCCACTGGAGAACTCTCAAGTGAATTGAGAATGGGTTTGTCTCCAAGTCCCTTAGGCTACATCATTAGTAAAGTTCAGCCTTCAGGCAGCAAGGCTGGGTGGATTACTGAAGGGTAATGCATTTGGGGTGGAAAAAAGAGCCAGTGATGCCTTACAGAGACACTCCCCTATAAGGAGCACCAGTGCATGCTCCACTAAAGCACTGGATTGAGATGGACTTCCCGTATGCTCAGTTTATTTGGTGGTTATTCAAATCCAGGCAATTTTCATCCAAATTCTGTATGCTTTTCACTTTGTTAAGCAGATCCATTATAGGTGCTATTTGAAATTTAGCCTCTGGACTTTAAAAAAAAAAAGTAAGGCTTTCTTCTAATTTGCTGTGGTCAGCTTCCTTCCAAGTCAGGGAGCTTTGCCAGCTCTGGGCTATTCCAGTATAAAAGTTTATCCAGGTTTCTGGGCATGAGTTTGTGCCAAAGGAAAACATGATACCTTTGGAAAGTGACCAAGGCTCTTTGTGCCATGGGCAACTCTGAAATAGGACTTGCCTTCTTGGTGGAGATACTGTATCAAGCCCCATAAAGCGTCTTTTGGAGTCTGGAGTTAGAAAATAATAAACAGAAACGCCGGTTTCCAGCAATGAGAGAGATCTGCTTTCAGCCTCATTCCCGCTTCTCTCCCCCTTGTCAGAGAAACAGCTCTGTGGCACAGTGGCCATCTCAGCTGGGCAGTGAGAAAGGATGTTAAACAGACGGCATCCTCTGAGGAGTCCTTCCGGGCCACAGTATATACAGAACACATACTCTATCCTAGGACCAAAGACATCCTGATGCTGCAAAGATCACTTCCTAGTGGGAGGGAAACAGCAATAAACCACCAAGAAATGGTGTAGCCGTCTGTGGGATGAACACAAGGCTGAGCATGGCTGCACTGCTGTGCGGAAAGGAGGCTGAAAACATGCTCAGGGGCCTTTCTAAGCATTCGGAGGCGGCTACGTCATGAAGTAAGAAAGGGTATTCGAGGCAGAGAGGATGCAGAGGAAAGCGGTTAGAGCCACACATCTTTCACTTGACACAAGGCCTGAAGGTCTGTGTGGCTGCAGCCTGCAGAGTCCTCAGGGCGCCAGAGGTGAGGTGGATAGCAAAGGCCACTTCTTATGGGACCTCTCAAGCTGAGGTAAGGACCAGGCTCTACTCTAGGTGCAGCTAGAAGCTGCTGGAGAGCTCCAACCGGAACCATCTAATAGGAGTTGTGCAGCTGTGAAGACCATGCACTGCGGAAAGGGGACAGAAGTAGAAAGACTGCTTGAGGGGACGACATTGACCCCGGGGCAGGTGAAGGTGGCAGTAGAGACAGCGGTGAGAAGGGATTCTATTTCAAAAGTTCTTCATCGGCTCCCACAGAAACCTGTAGAGTCTAACCTCATCTTCCCAAGATGAAAGTTGATAATGGTTGATACTGGTACCTTGGCCTTGACCATGGAACATCTTCAGATGCAACCAAGGCCAGAGTGGGGCAAGGAAGGAAAAGGAAGCAAATAGCCTATCTCTACCTTGGCTCTGCAGGGTGAAGGGAGACCTAACTAGATGTGGTGGCAAGGGCCAACTTGGAGTTGGAGGTCAGATCAGAAGGTCAAGGTTACTCTGGCCTCCACAGCATGACTAAGGCTAGTCTAGGGCTGTGTGGATCTTGTCTGAAAATAAATAATAATTTAAAGAGGAGACTTGATCTCTTAACCCTAAAAGCAAAAATGTAACACACACATTTACACACACGCACATTGACACAGTCACCCATATATACACACATGCTCACACATACTCACATACATATTCACACACACACTCATGCACACAAACACACACACATACAATACGCTCAAGGATATTCCATTAATAAGATGTGTCCTTCGGGTAATGAGTCAATAACAGCCAACAGTTCTATAGTGCTCCCTATGTGGTCAGCACTGAGAACTTTGCTTCTATTGCCTCATTTAAATATTATAACAATCCTAGAATATAGGGGTTTTATTCTCATTAAACAGATGAGGAAATAGAAGCACACAAAAGCTAAGTGAGAGATTGTGATTAGTGTCACTGCGAGAACTCTCTCTTAAAACAGTTGGAGCTCAGTGACTTCGGTCAGCGACTCCCTGCCCAGTAAGCACGGATCCTACCTAAGGACCACCAGGTGGGTTGTGGCTCTTACGCTGAGACTCTCCTTGTTATTGGCATGGCTCTGCCCTGTCTCTCACAGGAAGCTGAAGACTTAGGGATTTCCATTCAGGCAAACCTGGGATTTACAGCTTCAATAAAGAAAAGAATTTCATGCTAAGACCATATAAAGTGGAGTTGGAGAGTTGTTAAAAAACAGCTTCATAGATAAAAGTGTTTATTGTCATATCTGGGGATCTGGGTTTAAGACCCAGGACCCACAAAGTGAATAAAGAGAACCAACTCCTACAAGTTGACCTTTGATCTCTACAAATGCAGTGTAGCATCAGGTATATACATATGCTCAGAGACACACAAATAGATGTCTAATTTTTTAAAAGATATTTTTAATGTAGCTCCTAAGCATAGGAGTTATTAGCAAAAAGAGTACTCAAGGAAAGGAAACACCCACGTGTGGATGGATGTGGGCTTCTGGAGGAAGCAGCACCATTAGGCTTCTTTATATACGGTCATTGATAGCCGCTCTCAAGGTACATCTTTCAAAGTTGCTAAGAAAACCCTCTTTTAAGATTGTTAAAGAATGCAGCTTATAACGAGGTTAAAAGTTGAAGCATTCCCTTCTGCAAACACAGTTGCAAACTGGATTCCTGAGGAGCAATGTTCAGAGTTAGGGATGAGAGAGATGAGCCAGAAAGTTGGGGTTGTACATCATTTGGACCCTAAGTAGCCTGTTGTTACTGTCCATGACAAGCTGTCCTTTGGAAAACATGCAATGTTCTGTGAGTCACTTGGGCTTTGCCAGTGCTATCTGCTTTCCTGCCTCTTGACCAAAAATGCATACCAGACCCTGGGATGAAGGCTTGGCCTTTGTTTGTTTTTGTTTTGCCAAGTTGTCCTTCCATGTCATAATCTTCCTCTCTTTCTATCCTGCCACATCATCATGAAGTGAGCTGTCCCACCATGTGGTTGGCTAGGTCTATTTTGGCTACACGAAAAGTCAAATGGAAGAAAGCACCAGAGCCTCAAAATTCAGAAACCACTGGTCTGCCCACACCACAACCCAGTTTTACAGCCCAGGTACTGTTTAACCCTGTGCCAAGGAAACACCTGGTAACAAATACACAAATACATCCAGCAGTTGTTTACTGTGCTCTAATGGACTATGTCCTGGAGGACATGAGGGGCAAAGCCACTCCCTGACTTCAGAAATCACAAAGGGCAGTGGGGAATCCCAATAAGCAGACTAAGGTCCTGAGTGGAGAGAATGAACGAGATCATAATTAGATGGGAAATTCAAATAGCACATCCCAGAGCATGTCAGAGAGATGTGTGAGCTGCACAGAAATAAGGATGTAGAACTATGCTGGATGAGGCAGACAGGGAGGAAAGGAACTGAGAGAAGGGTGAGGGTGACTTTGTGGGCCTCGGAGAAGAAACTTGGAGTCCTTCTATGGAATTCCAAAGCCCTGAGAAGAAAGCATCCCGCTATACTTTGCAAGAATCCCCACCCTCCTCCAAAGTTGAGAAGCCCAGGCCATCTGCGAATGAAGCTGCCTTAACACAGAGGGACTCTGTGCTTGGACTTCTGCTATGCCTGGGGAGAGGTGGGCCAGTGGCAGAGAGCGCCAGAGTGGCTTTCCCAGAAACCCCTAACCAGTTAAGAGCTGTTCAGAGCTCTCCCATCAATAACGGATGTTCAGGGAGGCAGGCTGGCAAAGGTGGAAAGCTGAGAACTCGGGGGCCCTGATCCCTCTGTTCTTTAACCCATCCTGCCCTCCCAGCTCTGAGAAAGTCCTCAAGGTGAGAGTTACTCAGATGGCAGAAAAAAAAAACAAAAAACAGTTTGCTCCATTTTGAGTCACACTGCTGGGTCACAAGGCAGGTGTCAAAACAGGCTTTCTACAGGTGGCATTATCATTGAAGAGAAAGATGGGAGGACCTTCCAAGAGTCCTGTTTTCTCTGACATGAGCTGTTACTTTGTTGACACTTAAGAAACAGCAGTGAGGTTTAGGGGTGTGGTGAGGAAGAGAGGCTCCTTCTAGTATAAAGTCTAGCAGGCCTCAGAGGACTGGGAGGAGGGGAGGTAGGCGTGGCTTGTCTCTTAAAGGGACAGAACAGATCATCACTTCGCCTCCATCTGAAGTGACTTGTTTATGCCCAAGAGGCAAAGTATAAACCCTTAATCCAGAAATCAGTTAGATGCCTTGGAGGTCCAAGAAAACATGCAAGACTGTGTCTTGCCACCTTTGAAACTATCTTCCTGGCCTCACATTTAGTCATGAAGGGGAACTGATGGCTTCCAGTTAAAATCACATTTGCATATGACAAGACCTAACTCTGCTCTACCCAAATTTTGACATCGAATGGTAGCCAACTGTGGTTTGCTCTTGAGCCCAAAGTCTGAGATTTTACCATTTTCAGCAGCATTTCTCCCCTCCTCCACACCTCCACAGCAGCATTTCCCTCCCCGCTACCTCCGCAGCTCGTTAGAGATTCACAGACGCACAAATCAGAGTTGGCTCCATTTACAGAAGAATAGAGAACTGGACACCACCCAAACAGAGAAGTCATCCCCAGAACAATTAGTCACCAGCAACACACATCCCATCAGAAGCAAGAGCCTCCTAAATTCAGTGCAATCAGGAACCAAAGCAGCTAGGAAGAGAGAAAACATTGAAGATTCTAGCGCAAGGCCACATGGGAATGGCGTGGGAACGCCACACTGAGTGTAGAAAGCCTACAGGGGAAAGCCGGAGACTGAAATGATGGGACAGAGGGGGGGACTTTCAAAGACTTGGGTACAAAGAGAGATGACAGGAAGCAAAAAAAGAACCAATCTGGACCAAATCAAGAGTGTTCACTTCATCATCTCCTGGGAAGAGCTAAGGGCATATGCTGTACATGGGGTCGTCTGGTATAGTTACATCTTATGCCTCAATTTAGGCTCCATGATTCCAAATTAAAGGACTTCTCTTCATAAATCCCAAGGTCAAGAATCCTTCCAGCGTTTTCCTAGAGACGCCCACTTCCTCCCAACAAGTGTGGGTTTAGTACGCACACTGGACAATCCATAACAAGGCTTGGGTCTGCCTGGACAAGCCGTAAATAAGATTTCACATCCATGGTGTCATCTCGACCTTGTGACTGTCTGCGAAAGGCAAATAGTGAGTGGCTGATACCCAGTCCAACCAAGAAAGCTCTGCCTGAGTCATCTGGGTGAGGTGGGGGTGGGTGACACTTCCCGGGTTCTACTCCAACCCAAAGGTGGGCCCTCAGCAGTCAGTAAGACATCAGTGCACAGTAGAGCAGAAGGAGACAGGTGTGACACGGTAACCTACATAGGTCATTCAAAATATATCAGCAATTAAAGAACCATATGGAGAGTGAGGGCCACTGGGCCCAGGTTCCAAATGGCCTTTGATGCTGGTAATATTCTTCACCATGCATGTTGTCTTAGGGTTTCTGTCGCCGTGAAGAGACACCACGACTACAACAACTCATAAGGAAAACATTTAATTGGGGTGGTTCCCTCATGGTTCAGAGGTTCAGTCTATTTCATCATGGTGGGACATGACTGTACACAGGCAGACTCCGTGCTGGAGAATTAGCCGACAGTCCTACATCTTGCAGCCAACAGGAAGTCAACTGAGACACTGGGTGGTTCCTGAGCATAGGAAACCTCAAAGCCCACTCCCACAGTGACAGACTTCCTCTAACAAGGCCACACCTCTTAATAGTGCCCCTTTCTGTGAGATTATGGGCCAATTACCTTCAAACTACCACATAGGCACCTTTTTAAAATTCAGTTTTGTTTGAATTGTTTTAAGCTGGACCCCAGCTAATTAGTCTTCCCAGCATGGCATATTGGACAATTTAGCCACTGTGGCAGAGTGCCTAGCTAAAAGCAGTTGAAAGGAAGAATACGTCCCTTTGATGCACTACTCAGGGAATACAATTCCCCACGACAGAGCAGGCAGGGCAGCAGGAGCAGAGCATAAAGCTTAGAATCCTCATAGCTCGGCCCAACAGAAAACAGAGAATGACCGAGAAGAGGGGCCAGGCTGCAAAACCTTGGGGCTCACCTCCAGCAACACATTTCTTCCAGCAACTCTGCACCTCTTAAAGGTGCTACAATCTACAATCTCTCTCTCTCTCTCTCTCTCTCTCTCTCTCTCTCTCTCTCTCTCTCTGTCTGTCTAATTTGGTTTTGCTTTTTTAAATTTTATTTTGTTTTGTTTTGTTTTGTTTTGTTTTGTTTTGGAGACAGGGTTTCTCTGTGTAACAGTCCTAGCTGTTTTGGAACTTGCTCTGTAGACCAGGCTGACCTTGAACACCCAGAGATCCACTGGCCTCTGCCTCCTGAGTGCTGGGATTAAAAGTGTGTGCCAACACCACCTGACCAATCTCTTAAAACCAAGAGTTCAAACACATGAGCCCTGGTAACCCATACACACCACAAGGCACGCCTCCCTAGCACAGTGCACAAAAATGAAACTTGATAAACTTTGTTTGGTTTCACTCTGTAATCTGTGTTAGTGCCAATGATCGTAAGAGCAAAAGTCGGATACCTCGGCTTTCCCAGCCAGACTCTGGGTCTCGAACTCATCCTTGTGTCTCGCGTCTCATCTCGCTTTACCAAAAGCCTTCCGTTCTCAGTTTTTTGTTTCCTGTGCTGCTTTTCTTTCTCCAATCAACAATGAAAACGCCGGCGTCTTTGGGGGACTATGTTAGCCTGAGATTCACCTTGGAATGACCTTAGATGACGAGGCAAACCTTGGATTTCTAAGAGAGAAAAGACACACTTTGGAGCTTAAGGGGGATGAATGGACTGGCAAGGAGCCAGGGAAATTGTGAAACCTCTCTTCAGTCAATAAACTCCTTCTCAGATTGCCTCAGCTCCCCTGAACACAGAGACGCTAAGTGCGGCTCCCCAGCACCGGCTAACTGACCCCACTGCCGTCAGTCCTCACCTCACCTTTAGAGTCTCTTCGGCAAACACGGAATACCGGATAGGCAGGTTAGTGGGCGAGGACCGCTCAGGAGGAGCCAGTTGATGAGAGCTGAGCCAGCTAGTGGAGCTATCAAAGAAAACCCGGCCCTTTAAACGGTAATCCTCCCGTGGCTTGACAGAAAAGAGGAGAAGAGGACCCCTGCTGTGTCTCCACTAGGCTGGGGGGAGGGGTCCGTGAAAGAAAGAGGAAGAAAGAGTTTGAGGGCGGCTTTAGTCTGGGAGTCTCCAACTACTTTACTGACTGCTTGAATGGACTGCGGGGAAAGGGGATCTGTCCCTCATAGGTACTAGGAAGGCAAATGATTTGCATAAGTACCTGGAAGACATCCTTCAGGGGCCCAGGTGGGACCACGAGTGGGTAGCTGGGACCACGTATTACGAGTCTCTCATGTCTACTTCAGCACGGCTACAGGTGTTCTTAATGGGATTCCCTTTCAGATGCATTAGATTAACTTTACCAACGTGGGGAAATCTGATTCAGATTTGAGCTGATCTACAGGTACAAATGCATTAACTATCACAGTTTTTGCATCACATATAGGCAAAGCAAAACGTGAATGGCTTTGTTATTCCTGATGTAAGTGTAAGTAGTAGCATTGTGTCCAGACAATTGTCTGGACACAATGCTACTACTGAGATGTTTTTCACTTTTTTCTGTATGTGATTGGGGGAAAGATGAAGCAAAGGCCTTGAAGTCAGATTTCAACTGTAAATCTATCTATCTCAGGAAGACAGAACAGCTCATGTGGAGCCTGCCAATCTCCAGGGTCAAACAGACAGCTGAGGAAAAGCCTTTTTTTCTTCAGATATCTTTAGGTATCAAGCAAGAACCCTGAGCTGAGATTCTAGAGGCTCAAGTGTGAAGCCAGCCTCCTGGTTTAGACAAGAAAACCTACAAAGTAGGCAATTCTGAAACTATGATTTCTAGATTTCAAGTCAAAATCATGACTATAGAGAGATGTTTTCTTTATTATTTATTGCCACCCTAAAATTTGGAGTAAAGTTTATCTCTTGAAGTTCTGTTCAAAGAGCAAGAACTGATTTATCCAAACTCTGAATGTGCCAAAGTTTTAAATAATCAGTTTTCATGAAGTTGCCTAAAGTTTATATTAATCAATACCATGGTTTGATATCTAATTTACCTTCCAAATCACAGCAAAGAAATTAGTTTCTTTTTGGGGTAGTTTTATGAGTGTGTTTCTTCTCTAGTTCTATTCCAAAGAACTGTCATGGAAATTCAAGACAGTAGGAGGAGTTCAGAAAAGACTAAACATCCTCCCCTCATCCCACCTGTCTCAGATCGTTGACAGTGAACTTGCGGTTTTCATTGATTATTTTTCCTCCTTGTAGGTATTATGGTATGCTGGCCTGACCTGTCCCCTTTAAGAGACAAGCCCCGCCCACTCCTCCACTTCCTCTAGTCTGTGCTCTCTCTTCCTGTCCCTCTTCTGAAGAGATGGCTGCTGTCCCTCTCCCTCCTCTCTCTCTCTCTCCTTCCCTTCAATTACCCACTAAATAAACTCTATACCCAAACTCTCTCTCTCTGCATGGTGTATCTGCCTATCTCTCACCTGCTGTGGTCTCCACCCGCTGACCCACCAAGGTACCCTGCCAAGATCTAAGGTGGCTTGCTGTGGCCCGATGCTGCCCCTTGGGGGACCACCACCCCTCATGGGACCAGACTGTCCAAAAAGAATAACATTGGTGCCTTTGATTTATACTCACCTCGTCTCCATCAAGTTACTCTTGACGTTCAGAAAAATGGCCCACCCCCACTCCCATGAAATCTGAATCCTGCCAGACCAGCACAATTACAACAAGTCAGTTTTATCTCTTTGAATTTTGGAACAACTGATGCAGATTGCATAGAAAGTTTCCTTAAATAATATGCTTTCAAGGCTGTCATGCTTCTCTGGGGAGCTAAGAAAGTTCCTAACTGAAAAGTGTCTGCGTCAGGTGAGAAGAGAAAAGAGAATTTGAAGACAGGCGAAAAGGAATGTGCTAAGTGTCCACAGGCTACAGCTCGAGTACACAGGAAAGTTTTAAATTCGGTTTACTCTTTTTGTTTATTTGTTTGTTTTCTGGAGCTGGACAACATGGGTTCAAGTCCTGACTTAGGCACCAATTAGAGGAGTCATTTAGGGTACTAGGGTATGTTATTTGATTTCCTTGTGCCTGGCTTTCCCCATTGTCAAATGGACATAGTGGAAATATGTTTCTTGAGGTGCTGTAAAGGTGAAAGAGCTTGGCCAGTCTATAACAAGAGCAGTTTCTTATTTAGCCCACGTTTCAGATTTTAATGCCTTTTCCATTTAAAAGCAAAAGTCATGCAGCTCCATTGTGATTGCAGATATTACAGAAATGAGACTGTCTCTCAAAACTCAGCCTGACTTCCCTGTGACCCAACACCAACCTCCATTAGCCATCTCCACCCTCAGTCCTAAGCATCCCACTCCCCAGCCATCACTCTCCCCTCTCCCCTCACTCAGATCTACTCTGTCAGTTAGCTCACCCACATCAGCCTGCCTCTCCACTCTGGACTCCTCTCTGGAGTGCTCCCAATGAGGGGATTCCCTCTGTCAGTTAGCTCCTTCACATCAGCCTGCCTCTGCATTCTGGACTCCCTCTGGAGTGCTCCCAATGAGGGGATCCCCTCAGTCAGTTAGCTCTTCCACATCAGCCTGCCTCTTCACTCTGGACTCCCCTCTGGAGTACTCCCAAGACATTACATCTCTTAGGATGTTTTTGCATCCTACTTACTAAGACACCTAGTACTTTCCAATTTCTTTGGATATTCCAGCCTTACCAGATTGCAAATTCCTTGCAGACCAGGCCATGTTTTTGTTATTTTTGGTGATTCTCACCATTCTGGATACAATGGTTTTCATACAGTCAATCCCAAATTTGTTTTGTAAATCAATGTCTAAATTTAGAGCACACACACACACACACAAAAAAAAATCACAGTAAAACAGAGTGAATTAGAGAGTAGATATTTGAGTCAGGTAAACGTTCATTCTGGCTCTACCAATATTTACTGTGGAGCTTTGGGTAGTAGTGCTATGTCTTCCCTGTCTGCTCATCAGGGCAGTAGAAATGACCTAGAATGCCTCCCTTCTAACCCTGTTGAAGCATTAAATGAGACAATGTGTATAAAGGTCCTGAAAGGGACTTAGTATTTTGTAAGCCTCACGGCTGCTAGTGTATTATATGAAGAGCAGCAGGCTGCGTCCCACCACCTGGCTAGCTTAACCACCTGAAATAACCACACAGAAATTGTATTAATTAAACACTGCCTGGCTCATTAGTTCTAGCCTCTTATTGGCTAACTCTCACATCTTGATTCAATCCATTACTAATAATCTGTATCACCACTTGACTGTGGTTTACTGGCATGAGTCTAACCAGTGTCCATCTCAGGCAGGGGAAGCATGGCGTCTGCCACACTTCCCGTCTTCCCAGCATTCTCTTCTGTCTACTCTGCCCACCTAAGGACTGCCCTATCAAAAGGCCAAGGCAATTTTCTTTATTCAACCAATGAAAGCAACACATATGAGGACTTGCTTGTTGGGATTTATATCCTTCTCATTTCCCACAGCTGGTAAGCCCCCCAAAAAAATCACACGGAGAGTCTACATTAGGTTATAAACTAATTGACCCATTAGCTTGGGCTTCTTATTAGCTCTTGTAACTTATATTAACCCATTATCCTTTTTTATGTTAGCCATGTGGCTCAGTACCTTTTTCAGCAGGGCAGGTCACATCCTGCTTCTTCGGTGGTCTGGGCTGGAAAAGCATGGCACCTGTGACATTTCCCTTCCTCCCAGCATTCTGTTCTGTCTACTCCGCCCACCTAAGGACTGCCGTATCAAAAGGCCAAGGCAGTTTTCTTTATTCAACCAATGAAAGCAGCACATAAACAGAAGACCCTCCTACACCACGAGTGTGCACTCTGAGGCTGTTGTCTCATTGCTCCTGCTGCTACTTTAATTCATCTGGGGCTCCTCTGTTTCAGGAAAGCAACTTGGACCTGCCAGTGGTACCGAAGGAGAAATGTGTCTTCTAATATGACGCAACCTTTAAAGGTACAAACTAACTTATGATCCTGGATTATTTTAAAAATTCCAAAGATACTTAGCTCATTCTGCTTCAAAACTTAAAGGGAAATAAATTTGGCATTTTAGAATGTGCCCATCAAACATTTGAACATCATACTCCAGAAAAAAAGCTACCATATATGAATGATTGTGTCCCCAGCCTGTGTGATGATGACCCACAGTTGACTTGTGTGAGAGTTTTGAGAAGGTTAACCAGAGGCAAGCCCCATCTCAGTACAGCACCTCAGTAAAACAATGGGAAATGAGGCACTAAGAAATACCTGTCTCGGAGGAATGCAGTTGAAGGTACTTAGCCTTGACAATGAGACACAAACAGGAAACAGAGAGAAGGATGTTCTTCCTTCTCTTCCTTTCTCCTATTGTCTGCAATGCATGCAATTGTTCAAGGTAAACTGAGGAAACAGACTGCAAAGCAAAACTTGGTTTGTAGAGCCAAGTCATTCGGGTGACATCACTGTGCACCTAAGGAAGAGGTGGGTTGGAAGCCAAGAGACAATACTTTAACTGGCACACGTGTCTAGATAGGGCTTGATATTATCTTGCTTTGGTGTCAGGGATACTTAATCTGATGATCTGCCTTCACTAATTTGTTCTTTATTTGCACAATTTCCATCTATGTTGGTTTAAATGAGAATGGTCCCCATAGCTCATATGCTTGGTTCACAGTTAGTAAAACTGTTTGGGAAGGATGATGAGGTGTGGCCTGATGGAAGAGATGGATCACTGTGACTGGGTTTCAGGGTTTCGAAAGCCCACACCAGGCCCAATATCTCTATCTCTCTGTCTCTCTCTCTCTCTGTCTGTCTGTTTCTCTGTTTCTCTCTGTCTGTCTGTCTCTCTGTCCTGCCTGTGGATCAGGATATAAAAGTTCTCAACTACTTCTCCAGCACCACGTCAGCCTGCAACCATACTCCAGACTGATGGTCATGGACTCACCCTCTGAAATTATAAGCAAGTGCTCAAATTAAATTTGTTTTGTTTCATTAAATAAAAGTTGCCTCATGGAGTCTCATCACAAGAATAGATTAAGACACCATCATAAATGAAATAAAAGCTTTATCTTATCTTAAACTTTTTAAAAAGTTAGACTTTAGAATGAAAAGTCTGGGGTTTTGTGTGGCATGTCACTGTGGCTCACAGGGTTCAGACTCAGGGCTAAGACTATGGAGGACTTTCTCCTCAGGAGCCTCAGGAGCCTGCATAGCACCTTCTGAGAGACGACACTTCCAGCTCAGTTCCAGCCTGATTTCTCTGTGTCCGACAACCAAAGTGTGTGTGCATCTTCAGCAATAGGGTCTGATCATTTAGGTTTGGTGGGCAGTCAAAAACAATAGAAACAGCTTGTGTTGTTTGAGGGTTGGGCTCTAAGTTATTCCTACACCAGCTCATATAGAGATACCCCCAACTTGACGGTGGGGTTTTTATTTAACAACCTTTGGTTTCTGAGAAGATCATGATCCACCCAAAGAATGACCTGCTAGGTAAGGTGTGCCAAATGGTGCAATAGTGGCATGGCAATTATTGGGGTAACCATTCACTTTCTGATTGGATTTGAGTCCTGTCCCACAAGAGGGAATTCATGCCTGGTATTGGTAACCTGGCTGGGAGGTAGCTCATGACTGGGGAGGAATCTACTTCAGTCCTCTCAGAAGACTTTTACTGTATCCAGGAGATTCAGAGAACGAAATTGCGTACACAGAAATTATAGGAATTATAATAATTCACGACTAGAGCAAAGGAGCTCAAACAAGAAGATCGTCCCTAGAGTCTGAGCGTGACTGCTGGGCAATACTGCATTTTAATATGATCTTGGTGACAGACTGTAACAGAAATTTTCCACATTGAAAAACACACACACTGAAAACTGCAGTAAAAACACAGCATCATAGCAAAGTCTCCATATGCTACCATCCAGCTTAACTTTTCTTTGCAGATAATTGCAACTATTT
The DNA here is from genome assembly GCF_982192425.1 of Myodes glareolus. NCBI lineage: Eukaryota > Metazoa > Chordata > Mammalia > Rodentia > Cricetidae > Myodes > Myodes glareolus. The sequence goes on from NC_142051.1 coordinate 2,906,546, forward strand.
TGTAAAAAGGGGAAAAAGTTGGCATTTCAGGCAATGGCACCCCAGATGTCATGACTTGAGTAGATAAACTACGTGACAATCTTTAAAAAGAAATAGGGGCACATGAATGAAATAGTGCTTAATCACGTAAGCAACATTTTCTGGAATAGCTAGCCATGTATTCATGAATCCAATCACACTAACTTAAAGTCATACCTTTAAAAACCAAAGAAAACAGGAACTGGAAATATTATCTATTTAGCGTGTTTCATTTTAGATTAAATGGATTTTATTCCCCGTTCCCCAGCAATTATATATAATTAAAAGGCAGAGTGGAATGTGAAGACACAATCAAGTAAGAACCACATGGACAGTGTCTCATGTTTAACGCGCTGCTGAGGGGAAGTCACTTTTATTCAGATTAATTTGCTAACGGGTTGATGAGGCCACAACAGAGGGAGAGAGAATGGAACACATTCTCTCAAATTGCTCTGCTCAGAGAACATGATAAACGAAACACATCGAACCGCATCAATGTTTCAGAAGGTATTCTTACTTAGTCCACTTTAAAGAACTCCCTCCTCCGGAACAGCTCTTTCCTCAAAAAAAAGAAAAATTCTTCGGAACTGCTAGTGAAGTGAGATGAGCTGAGTTGTTCTAAACTGAGAGGCCTCAGCGAGGCCTGGCGAAGCAGAGCTGAGTCAGTGCCTGTGTAGAGCTAGGTTCTGCTGGTGCACTGCTATAATCCACAGTTAGGAGCAGGGAGTCAGGAAGGTGACGAGTTCAAGACCAACTTTTACTGTAAGACAGCAAAACCACAAAATTAAATTCAATTAAAAACTGAATAAATGCCTCTGTGGAAAGCATCTTTAGATACACCATCTTTACTGCTAGTGCATCTAAAGATGCCAGCACAGCCACGGGAGCCACCTATGTTTGAGCACAGTCCTGTGTGTGCCTTAGGATGTTTGCTGCTGTGATAAAACACCAAAAGCTACTTGCAAAGGAATGGTTTTTTTTGGTTTACATATCCCCAATAGTCCATTGAGGGAAGCCAAGGCAGGAACTGGAACGGAAGTCAGGGAGGGGTGCTGCCTAATGGCTTGTCCCTTAAGGCTGTCTCAGCCTGCTTTCTTATACAGCTCAGGACCACCTGCCTGGGGGTGGCATCACCCTTCCCCCAATGGGGTGGGCTTACTTACATCAATCATTAATCAAGAAAATGCCCTACAGACATGCCTATGGGATTCCTCTTCTCAGATGACTCTAGACATGCTAGGTTGACAGAGAACCCACCAGAACAATGTCTACTGTACACAGAACATTGAGCTCTGTGATTCAGGGGGCGTGGAGCACTGTAATATTCAGACTTCCCAGGGAGGGAGGACGGTTACCTGTGGAAGCGCATGTACAGCTGGCATCCTTCAATTTTTATAACAACTATGAGGTTGATTCATTGTTAGATTAAAGTTTTTAGATCAAGGGGAACATAAGGCTTATATATAGAGTTGTTTAGGAAGAAAGTGATGCCCTGGAGGAAGGCAGAAAGGGCTAAAACTGTTCTGTGATTGTAAATAGGGTATCTAAGGAATGTCTCGATTTCTAGTAACACTTAAGGCCAGCCTGAGCTACATAGTGAGTTCTGGGCCATCCTGGACTACAGAGTGAGAGACTCTTTCAGAAAAAAACCCAAAATCTATAATCCCAGCATTCCAGAGGCTGAGACAGGAGGATTACCATCAGTCTGTGATGATGTAGACTATCACAGTGGCAAGGGACATGCGGTGGAGTAGGGTATTCATCTCACAGTAGCAAAGAAACAGGAAGTGAGGAAGAAGGAGCCAGGGATGAGGTACATTTTCAAAGGCGCACGTCAAGGAGACTGTTTCATCCCACCAGGCCCATGTCTTTCTACCACATTCAATAGGAACTCATCAAAGAACAGGCCATTTGTGAAGCGAGCACACTCATGACCTGGACACCTCCTGAAAGAGCTATCAGCTGAGGACCACGCCTTCAGTGCATGAACATCTTGAGGGCATACTTCACATCTAAACCACTGCACCCATCTATGCAACAGAGGCCAGCTGTAGACCAACTTCTTAACACTTGTTGTAACTAGGTTAACAGTTAAATGAGTTAATACTTTTGAAGCTCTTACGGTGGTGCCTAGCATGTGATTTGTGTCTAGGAAGACTCATTACATAAGGGAAATAATTAGTCCCCTTTTGTGCATCTGTTCAACCTTGTCTAAGCACTGAGGGCCAGACTCTGTGTGTGGGGGGGCGGGAGCAGAGAACAAACAAACAGATAAGTGGAACCGTTCTTAAGGGTGCCCAGCACTAAACAGACATGTGCACTATAGACAGGGATGGAGGGAGAAAAAAAAAAAAGATCTTTCTGTGAGAAGAGCGCTTGAACTGGGTTCCAGAATACCACTAGCAATCAGAGCTGCGAGGATCCCTTCAACCAGAATCATACAAGCAAAGAGAGAAAGCCGTGAAGGCTGAGCCGCCATCTTGATCTCGGGAAAGAAATCACTGGCTTCAAAGTGGGGAAGGTAGATGAGGCAGACACATGGAGCCCAAGTATCTATGTGCGAATCAGGAAACATGGACCGCTAGGAACCTCTCTAGAAAGACACAAGGTGAGGGCACGTTAACCCAGAGTGGAGCACACAGCAATAGGAGCAGTAGGATTAGAAAGTGGCTCCACCCCTTTCCCCTACACACCCAACCCTCACTCATGTTTAATAAAAATCTCTAAGTGGTTTTGAACTAAAGCCTACCCACTTTGAATGCAGGACGAGCTTGAGTTTCGGGCCATCCCAGCTCCATGCTTTGTTTCCCTTTGGACAGCTAAAGACCTCTCCAGAGGAGCCAAACAGGTTTGGAAACCAGTTTGGGCCCAGCAGCCCTGCACAGTGGGACAGTCACCTGTGCACAGAAGGGTCGGGGTGGAGCCTGCCCGAGCCCTAGGAAGGGAGCCCAGGTTCCCAGAGAGCCTAGGGCACGCAGTCGAAACAGATCCGTCAATCTGCTCACTAAGAGACGAAAGCTGGCTCTCCCGCTGTAATTACAGGCTGGCTGATCTGGGATTCTGAACTTTGGTCCATGGCAGGAGTAATGCGAGCCGTGCCAGGTTGTGGACTGGGCCAAAAGATGAAATACCAAACTAAACTGACTGGTTTCCAGAATCAGCCTGCGGAAACAAAGCACCCACATACGCCAATGCGTGTGCGGGCGTCACGACACGTGACTTCGACTTTCTGGCTGAGCCCTTCCAAGGAGGAAATTACAAATCTTCATATATTCAGAACCATTTAATAGCTGGCAAGCGACTGCCAGCCGGCAAAGCTACTGCCAGAACGGGGTGAAATCTCTTAAAGGGGCCTTTCCTCATCGGGTTATCTTCATAAGTAGTTTAGCCCATTGCTAATGACAGAGGCCAGCTCTTCCCTAAGGAAGAGAAAGCCGACTTTCATGGATTAACAACTAAATTCAAGCCAGTCATTTGATCAGAGAAAATAAATTGCACAGTTTTAATTTTCTGCGTCTATGTGTGTGAGCATATGAATGTGGTATATGCACATGTATGTGTCCGCATGCATGTGAAAGCATGACTATGACTGTGGATGCCGGAAGGCAACATGGTGTGTCCCACTCTATCTCCCTCTGCCTTACTCCTTTGAGACGGAATTGCTCGTTGAACCTACAGCTAAGCTGGTGGCCAGCAAATCCCAGCAATCCTCCAGCCTCCGCTCCTACACTAGTAAGAACAGAGCCACACCTGGCTTCTTACCTGAGCGCCGGGATCCACGCTCAGGTCCACATGGCCGCACAGCGAGCATCTCATGCACTGGTCCATCTGTCCACTCACACGTCATCTTTAGCAGATAAAACAAACCAGCATTTCTCAAGACAGTGGTGGCCTGGTGGGGACCCACTCCCACCCGTCTTTGGAAGTTTTTAATGAAACTCTTTCATGTTTATGTTGACCTTTCTGTTATAATGTAAGAATCAACACAGACATGTTCTGATTTAACCAACAGGCCCATTTGGATTTGATTTCAGGGCTCAGTTTGGAATCTGTGCACATGATTACATGGGCACCAGGTGGTATTATTTGAATTGCTGGGAGCTGGAAAGAGTAGAAGAAAATCAGTATTGATACAAAGCAGGCCTTGGTGCCAAATTGGGGCAAGAGATGACTGCAGGCTGTGTTTCTAGAAACTTCTGAGAGCACAGGACAAGGAAAGGAGCAGAAAAAACTGAGTGACCCCACAGCATGGCCCTCTTCCACCAGGAATGCAATGTGCCTTGCTTAGCCCAGAGAGCGACAATTAAATGCAAAAAAACACTGCATGTCACATTTAATTAATGTCAGTTTGAATTTTATCGATCTTGGAGTTTTATTTTAACAGGTAAAATTGTTTTGATTTCATGCCTGTTTGCAAGTAACAAAACCCTCAGATTTTATGCTATATGTATAAGGAAGGATACTCTATATTCATATTATACATGAATATAACTACACATGTATACATGCAAAGTACATATTTTGGAAGTTACTGATTTAACTATCACAATTATAAGTTTTTATCAATAGCAGATGTTTACAATAACCTTCCCTGTAGAATGAGAACATAGATCATTCAATTTTTGAAAACCCAACAACAATTCATCTTTGTTAACATAATTATTATAAGGAACAGAAGCCATGCAAAGAATAAATAGCCTCATAATAAGTAGAAAAAGAAGGCTGATATGATATTTGTATAGATTTTATGAACATTATGCTCAAAATTATCTCTAGAAAAAAACATCATAAAGAAATATAAGAAATAGCTGATAAGTGTGGGTGATAAAATTATGTGGGTTTCCCCTAGTTTAAAATAGTTTATCTTTAACAGACATGGATTTTATGGTTTTCAAATATGTGTCTTGTGACTTGTGAGTGATACAGCTGGCTCCAGAATGGCACCTGGGGGGGCTGGCAAGACTCGCTCGCTCGTCCCAGCTCCTCCATCCACACCAGAAGCTCACAGTGAGATGCCTTCCAGGTCCCCGCCCAACCCCCTGTCTCCAACAGATGTGGTTTACAGGGCAAGGTTCTCTCTTAAAACAGCTCTCTACGAATGGTAGATCTTTGCGGTGCTGCTGAGTTCCAGGAACCCTCTGTGACGGGAACGGTGGTCACCCTCTGTGGTCCTCATCCTTGGCGCATCTCCAAGGCCACCCCAGCAAATGTGAGACAGGCATCTGTTCTGCCCCTCTTCTATTCTTCTGAATGCCTCTGCTTTCTTCCTGGCTTTCATCTCCAAGCCTTGGCCATGGCATGGTACCAAGTCAGACCTTCCTTGACTGGGTTGCCTGGGTTGGGAGCTCTTCCTCCTCAATGCTCACCTTGGATGACATAACAGGGAATGCTTATTGGTGCCTTCTAGAATCACCTTATAAGTGATTAAGTTATCTGATACACAACCATTTCACATACATACACACTCACATACAACACACATACACTTACACAATACACACAATCACACACACATACATACACAGCAATACAACATACATGCTCATACACAGTGCAGCAATACTCACATACAATAAATACACACACATAACACATACACTCATGCACAATGCACACATATTCACATCCCCCACAAACATACATTCACACACCCTCAAATACACACATACACTCACTCGTATAATATAGATATAATTTAATACCCAGGCTACCCCAAACAACAAAAATCATTATCTTTGGAGGTGAAGCCTGCAATTGACCATTTTAAATGCCACACACACTCCTATTTGCACATGAACATCTTCCAGATATAGGGCAATACACTAGAAGACCTGATGGCCCATCCTCTGAGGCCAGCTACCTGGCAGTAAATGCTGGTTCCATCACACACCTGGCAGCTCCATCATTTGTGTGATTCAGCGTATCCCTTTGCCCCTCAATTCCAAACTGGCAAAGCAGGGAGGATGAATTAATGACAGCCACTCACCACATCAACGTGAGACATGAAGACAATAGCACTTGTGAAGCATCTAAGGCCGCCTGGTGTACAGTAGATGCTCCATACAATCTGGGTACAGCTGTCAGTCATCGTTGTTGGGATGGGGGGATGGCTTGGTGGCAGAGTACTGGCCTAGTATGTGAGAACCCAGGGCTCCATCACCAGTACCAAAACCAAAGCACAAAAGCAAAACCCAGCATTGTCATTGCTGTTATTGATGAGCACAAGCGAGCCTATGATTCATGACCTGGTTCAGGCAACTTCCAGAACATTACTTCACAGCAAAGATACCAGAAGTCTTTTGAGGCAGCTGGATGCACAGTGTAGGACCAGGGGCAGGGAACAGGGTTTAAAAAAATATTACATTTTCCTTTGAAAGAAGAGCTCTGAAAAAAATCTCCTGATCTTGGCCAGTCTCCAGTTCCCACCATGGCTTGCAGCTGAGGGCACCTGGGAGTCCCAGCGACTCAGAAACACTTGCTGACCTCTGCCCCGGGATCCTTAGTAAGTGGCTGGGATAGAAAATAGAGTATTTCTCCAGCCTTCTTCCAGGTGGGCCTGGTGTGTGTGTGTGGACCCTGGAAGCCTTTCCCCTGTGTGTGGGAACCCGCAAAGGGCTGATCATAGCGGGAGAGCCCTCATCCCCGCAGTTGGATAAACCCTGCTTAGGATCAACGCCTCCCCCCCACCCCCGCCCCAGCTCCATGTGCTTGTACCTGTCAGTGTTTGTTTTTAACTGACAGTGTTGATTTAGCATTAGGCCCAGCAGGGGATGCGGTTACAGGCTAAGATAAGGATTCTGAGGAGCTGTGTGCACAAGAGAAAATGCCAGGCTGGGTAGTGAAAACTGAGCTGCCCATGTTCCAGGTTATAAATATCTATTAAAATCACCAAAGTACCACCAAACCATAACAAAGCTTGTTCCTTTCTAGAATGGGGGTTTCTTGTCCCCTACCCTCATGCTTCCAGGACAGTAGCATGACACACTGGAATCTCTACGAAGCTCTGTTCTATTAATATTTCCAACTCCCCACACCTCCATTTTCTCCTGTGTTCCAATAATAGTTCCATTTCTCTTTACATCCCAGCGGGAAGGGTTGGGATGGATGCACTGATGCCTACGATCTTGTCCCATATGCCTCAGCCCCTCAGCTGCGACTGTTCAGATTTCCTCAGGAGTGGTCTCCATGCTCCCCACCGCAGGAACACTGGAGAAGAGACTAGAGCAAGCCAGGCACTGTCCCGTCCCGGGAGCATGTGTGTAGACAAGCACAAGAGTTCTGTACACACAAGCCAGGATCCAGAGTCTTCATAAAGTCAGGGACTCTTAAATTGAGTGTTGAGTAATGGACTGGAATTTGCCAAGGAGAGGTGGACAGATGGGGAGTGTTGCAGGCAGAAGGAAGCAAGAGACAGCAAAGGCTAAGTTGCATGCAATGCAGTAGATAGAGGGTTAAAGAACTGAGAGCCTTCAGAGAGTTGGGAACATAGACTATACAGAAAGAGAGGTGTTTTCTCTCTCCCTCTGGGTCTTGTAGTAAAGATATGATGTGAGTAGAAAAACATGCAAAGGAGCTTAGAGATCATCCTACAAGCACACAGTCAACGCCATTGGGTACTCGGTGCTATCTGGCACTTGGTACTTTCGGATACTACCCGATACTTGGGGACTTGGTGCTATTGAGAGAAACCTCATGCAGAGTAGTGATCTGTGGAAGTGATTAAGAGACCAGAAAAGTGCTGTTTCATTTGTCTTTTCCATTGGTAGAAAACAGATGTGCTAACAGATGTGATTCTGCTTCCTGGTTTGTGTCTTAGAGACAGCACTTGGGGCTTCGGGTCCTGCACTTCCAGGCTCTGGCTTTGACTTGTTAGTGTATTCTTAAGACTCTCTCCATCTAGGCAGTGCAAAAGGATGCACTGCCCACCAAGAAACTCTCCGACTTTGGTCACTCTATCCTCTTAGCTGCCCTCACTCTCCTCTCTCTAATTGTGATGTCTTCCTTTCCTCACCTGGCAGGCAGAGTATATCATACATATTTTATAACTCCACAGCTCCAGCATAGACGAGGCCGTTAATAGCTCAGTGACTTAAAACAACGCCCCCATACTTAGCCCATGGTTGGCATGGAACAGGCGGGCAATTAGAGGGAAGCACTTGAGCCATCAAAGGAGTTTGGCTGGAGATCACTTAGTCATTAATGGTCAGGAGCAAGCCGATTCTTGTGTTTCCGGAACTTTCTCTATTTTCCATGACGAGGAACTGAAGGCAGCTGGGAGTTTAGGCAAGCAGGGGATTAGATCCCCTCAGCTGTCTACTGATCCCGGGTTGACCCTGCAGCAGCCTCTAACTTTGCGGGCGCAGAAAGACTTAGAGGAAAAGTGAGAGCGTGAGGCCAGGCATGGCTTAGCACCCCAGCCCAGACAGGACTAAGTCTGCTACAAAAGCCAACCTCAGCTCTGGGAAAGCAGGGCTAGCCTTTCGAATTAGGGCTTATTTATAATTATTTTCATGAGTTCCTGAAAAAAAACTCATTCTACAAAAATAACTATGCTTTGCTAGAGAAAGCCAAAAATATGCGACGATGTTTAGTTCCAAGGCCCCCAAGCACCTGCTAACCTCCAGAAATGAAGATCGTCAATCTTTCCTCAAAGGTAAAAAGGCTTGCCTAATCTAGAGACTTGTCCAGAGTACACATTTTTTTTGAAAACTGGAAACAGTCCAGACCTCAGGGAAATGCGCATACACACCAACTGTGGGCTCGACTGTTCTCCCAGAACAGAAGCCAGCTCTGGCTAATCCAAGCAGAAGAGGGAATTAATGGGAGGAGACTGAGCAGAAGAAGAAACAGAAATGTTTGGGATCAAGAAGGCAGGAATTAGCTCCTAGTGGACATAACTACTGTGTGCCAACTATGGTTTGTGGCCACAACCCACACTTCCCCCTGCTGTTAGCCCTTCTCCCAGCTCCTGCAGGGCTTCGGTTAGGCCCACCTTAGAGTTCTCCAGCCCCGCCTGGGCTAGAGAAGGAAATCTTGTTGCCTGGCATTCCATTAAGAGGAAATACCATGGAGACTGGAGCCGGGGGTCCTGACACTTTCAGGAGAGGAAGAAATGATAGGAACAACCTAAAAGAATACAAACCTAAAGAAGAATAAAAAATAAATTCAAGCGGAATGGTGGTAATGTACACTTTTGATCCCAGCACTCGGGAGGCAGAGGCAGTTGGATCTCTGTAAGTTTGAGGCCAGCTTGGTCTACAGAGTTAGTTTCAAGAGAGCTAGGGCTACACAGAGAAACCCTGCTTTAAAAAAATAAAATAATGACAATAATAATAATAATAATAAAATCCAAAACAAATATATTCACTCACTCGGAAGTCTGCCCATCTTGGTGGAGTAGAGTAAGGAGTCCTGAATCTTTATCATGGACCCAGCTTTAAAGCCGAGGCCCTAAAGTACCCAGTTAGGTTACATCCTAGGGCCTTATACAGTGTTCCCTATTCCCTGAGAGTCTGTGCATTTGCTTGTGATTAGGAAACCTGGAATCTTTTTCTATTGAACAAAACATAAGAATGAGATACTGAGAGCTGACGATGAAGAAGCTAAGCGGAGCGACAGGAAGGAGGCCGCTCAGGACCTGATCCGGGTTAGGGCACTGAATGAGCTGGTCCAGGTCCAGTAGGCCTTCCAGCAAGAGGAGTCCCAGCAAGATGACTGAGAGAAACCTAATATATGAAGAAAAATGACCTTGAGTATGAGCAACTATAGCACTTGACATGTTCCGATGGCTCTGATGTGAGTTCAGCACCCAGGAGACCTGCAACCATCCTCTTAGGGATGTGACCTAGCAGTAGACCCGAAGCTTGCTAGGTTACCGGCAGACTCACCCTGCTTCTCACTGAAGCTACTGCTTGGAGCACGTGGCTATGCTTGCTTCTAGCATGGGTGCTCTTTAGACCTTTGCAGCTCAGTTCCTGGACAGACAAGCAGAGCGGCAGGAACTACTGTTCCCTATGTAGGAAACACCGTGACAGTCCCCTGCCTGCTCTCCTAGAAGCATCTCCAGTCTCTCTCACTGTCACAGGCTCACTACAGCCCACAGCAGTCTCCATCCACCTCCTTTCCCTCGCTAGCAGCTTGAGGCTACCTTATGTACCATAATTTTGAGGGAAGGTTCTGACCCAGTGCTGCTGCAAACAACAGCTTATTTCCAGTCCTGCCAGCTCTTACATTTTATTCTTTACACAAATCTTCATGCAGTCAAATTATATCTGATAACAACTAGCTAGCGTTTGCTTATTTTTCATATCCCTGAGCTCACACACTATGTCCTCCTCTCCAACATGGTTAATTCTGTAAAAGAGGGGCTGTGTATGTCTCTCTTGTCCTCTTCACACTGGTGCCAAGTACACGTCAGGTGACTATCAGATGTATGTTGGATTCATGTTTTGTACTACACTGAAGATGACAAGTTAGTAAATTGAGAGAACAATGTACTCACTGGTGGTACAGAGAAAAAAACAGATAGGAAACATCAGTTCCTGGCAGAATTGTAGAATAGTCCTCATTCTTCTAACCACAGGCGTGAAGACAGCCAAGAAAGTATGTGGAATGTGGCCAAAGATGGTTATGACTTCAATTAAATCAAAGAGCTCATGTATCACTTTTGGTCGCCATAGCAACAGAACCCCCTCTTATGATAATGGCAAGATAATATGATAAAGTCAATACAAATAAGCTAATAACGTATAGGGATAAGGCAAGAAATGGTCTGGTTTGCTTCACTTTGGGGAATAAACTAAGGTGAAACGATGGAAGGTTCTCTCTGCTGCAAAAGATGCTGTCCTGAAATTGAGTTATGTATAAGAGGGATAAACTGGTCATTCTATCTGATGAACCCATTCTCTATGGAAGTACATAAGGCTGTGATCAACTGAGATGCTTTCAGTAATAGAATAATGGATGAGATTGGTCATATATTGTAGGGCAAACAACTATATAACCCCTAGTGTTTATCTGGCTTATGAGTCTATACATTGATAATGCATTCTTGTGCTCTGAATTCAGCAGAGCTGTTTTAATACAGCTGGTAGGTTGGCTAAGCAATGACTGACTGGTCTAGTATGGCATCAGCTTGGATTGGCTCCACCTAGCTTTGAGGCCGAGTTTCACAAGAGGGAGTAGAAACGTGTAGGGTCTTGAGTCCTCTCTGGAATTGGCACTGAGTCACTGCTGTCGAGTTCTGATGACCAAAGCAAATAACACATCAAGTCCTGATTCCAAGGGTGGAGAAGCAGACTCAAATTTTTAATGGCATGAGTTTCAAAGTCATGTCACTAAGTGCACTGGTACGAGGAAACAATTCATTTGAATCACCAATACACTACCTACCACAGCTGAAGCCAATTTATTATTAGACTATAGCAAATTCAGTATAATAGTGATTTTAAAATAAATTGGAAAATGATGTGATATTGTTTTTTAAGATACTCATACTCATTAAAATATGACTGACATTTCAAATTCTCAGTGGGACATGATATCCTATTCTATAAATGGTACAATGGCAGCAGGCTACACACGGTGTAGAGGGAGGGGAGGAAATGGGTCCTTACCTCGTTTCACACACAAAATTCAATTCAACATTTATTATGGCAAAACAAAAGGCAAAAGGCAAAAGAACATTGGGAAGAAAATAAGTGGTGAATCTACCTATAGATTAGGCATTGAAAATGAGCTATTAAATAAAGCCTGAAAGATATTAGTCAGAATGAAGATGCAAATACAATCAATTATATATTTATAAACTATGTAATTTTATAAATCATATGTAATTTTATAAACTATATGTAATTTTCAACTTCCACACAAAGAAATCTCCAAAAACTGAAAAGCTCTATGTTCGGGAAGATATTCATAGAAGAAGTATGTGAGAAATAATAATATTGAAAACTAGCTACCGGGCCTTGGTAGACTACACCTTTAATCCCGGCACTCGGGAGGCAGAGGTAGGCGAATCTCTGTGAGTTTGAGGCCAACCTTGTCCATAGAGTGAGTTCCAGGACAGCCAGAGAAACACAAAGAAACCCTGTTTTGAAAAACAAAAACAATCGAGAGAGAGAGAGAGAGAGAGAGAGAGAGAGAGAGAGAGAGAGAGAGAACTAACCAAGAACTTCCAAAAATCAATGTGAAAAGATAAATAAATCAATAGGAAAAATGGAGTCAAGGTGTGAAAGGCGATTCCCAGATGAGGAAGTCTAAATGTCCATTAGGCAGATGATAGAATGGTCACTCTTACAAGATATTGGGCAATTGCTAGTTAAATAACAACGAGCTATCATTTTATACTCATAATGCTGGCAGGATTATGTAAGCTGACAAAGTCAACAGTTAATGCGTGGCAACAACACTGTCATACACCATGGGAAGTTATGAAACCAGCGTCACTACAATGGAGATCAACTAGCCAAGGTCTACTGAGAAAACTGAAAATGAATGTACTCTGTAGCCCAGCAATTCTGTGTGCGATTCCTAGAGAAAGTTTATTTTCTCAGTTCCTCAATAAGAATATACATTGTGGTATTATTTGCAATAGAAAAATAGGAAGCAAGCTAAATGCTTTTAAATGTGCCTGGCTGAATATATAATGGCTTATTTTTTACAAGAAGATGAATGAAGTAAAATGAATACAGTTATCTGGAAAAAGTTCACAAAGCAAAAATGTTGAAGGAAAATGGCATTACAAGATGGAATACTTGCAATGAGAGCAATTAAATAAGTTTAAAAACTTGTTAAGTCAAACGATACTCTTGTGGGACACCGTGAGATCACAAAGGTAAGTACAGAAATGAGAAGTGTGGGACTGAGAAAGCAGGTGGGGCTGTGGAAAGAAAGATCCACAGGAGAGAGACTTCAGCTGCACCCCTGTCATGTGTAAGCTGTTAACACTACCATGAAGGTTTTGATGTTAGTCTTCACAAGATGTCTGTTATGCCTCATGGTTAAAATACAAGTGGATTATTTAAGAAGAAGAAGAAAAAAAGAATTGGTGGGCTGGAGGCAAGTTTAAGGACCAGAGTTGAGATCCCTCACATAAAAACCAAGCAGGTAAATTTGTTTGGTGAGAAACACTGTTGCAACAGAGAAGTGCAGAGTGATCTTTCCTGTTGCTATGAGAAAATGACATTATACCAAGGCAAGCTGGAAAAGGAAGACTTAATTTGGACATATGATTCCAGGAGAGTTCATAAAGGCAGGGGAGGTATGGCAGCAGCTGAAGGGCTTAGGAAGCTGAGACATCACATCTTCAACCACAAACGCACAGCAAAGAGAGTAGACTGGAAATGGGAGAGACTGTAAATGCTCCAAGTTCACCCCACTCTGAGTCTATTCCAGAGGTTTCTATTACCTAACCCCTTCACCCCAAACAGCACCTCCAACCAGAGACCAATTATTCAATGACATGAATCTAGTGGACATTTCTCATTCAGACGAATTAAGAAAGATACCCAAGGTCATCTTAAGGTCTACACACACACACACACACGATGCCCACACATATGCCAAAGCACACAAAAAAAGAGAGAAGGGGAGGAAGGAGAGAGAGAGAGAGAGAGAGAGAGAGAGAGAGAGAGAGAGAGAGAGAGAGCTCTTTCCTGCAACACTTGTCAGAGCAAATACTCTGTGCTAAGTATGTGATGGATTGAGATGTCATAGGGTTTTTCCCGACTAGGAGAAGAGAAGGGTTATTTTATCATACAGCTTACATCATCCAGGGAAGTCAGAGTAGGAACTCCAACAGGACAGGACCTGGAGGCAGGAGCTGATGCAGAGGTTATGTAGGGATGCTTATTAGTGTGCTCCACAAAGCTTGCTCAGACTACTTTCTTATACATCCCAGGATCACCTGCCCAGGGTGGCACCATCCACAGTGGACTAGGCTCTCCCACATCAATCACTAATTAAGAAAATGCCCTACAGGCTTGCCTACAGGCCAATCTTATGGAGTAGTTTTCTCATTTGAGGTTCTCTCTTTGCAAATGACTCTAGCTTGTATTAAGTTGACGAAGCGCCACCAGCACAGAGCAGTTAGAGAACCACAGCTTACTGTAGTGAGTGACTGGAAGCATTTTCTCGTGCGTACTCGGGTTTTCCATGAAATGTGTTTTGGGCAATATTGCTCCAAAATATCAGAAAGATGGTTCTAGAACAAACAAATGTCCTTAGATTCTTCCACTAGGTCTCATTTTGTCCACAAATTCCACATCTTTTTCAAAGATCCACTTCCTACCGTTTTGTTTCCATCTTTGCAGTGCTTGTGTAAGCCTTTTTCTCCCTTCCATGGGGACCACACTGCACCCTAAGAAGGCACTCAACAATCTGAAATCAATAAGCAGTACTTGCTCCTGAGACTTCCTAGCTATAGGACCCTAGAGAGATTCTTTGACCTCTGTCTGTGTCAGCATATATTTTCTAAAGGCAGAACATAATCAGTCATTAAGAAAGTGATTCCCTCATTGATATCTGATGATTTTATGAACTTACTAAATGTTTACAATTGTTCAGCTGGGAGAGGGCAGATCAAAAGCTTCATGCTTTAAGACTATATTAATTTTCTACATCTACAACCAAGAGACAGAAAGGACAAAAAAAGTTTTCATAATTCTGAGACTAAATTCTGAGAGGAAGGATGAGCAAAGATGGCGCCGAATGGGGGCGTGGGGGTCTGTGCCACGCAGCTCAGCTCTCGGGGTGTGGGATCTGTGCCATGCAGCTCAGCTCTGGTGGGGATCTGTGCCACGCAGCTCAGCTCTGGGAGCGTGGGGATCTGTGCCACGCAGCTCAGTTCTCGGGGTGTGGGATCTGTGCCACGCAGCTCAGCTCTGGGGGCATGGGGATCTGTGCCACGCAGCTCAGTTCTCGGGGTGTGGAATCTGTGCCACGCAGCTCAGTTCTCGGGGTGTGGGATCTGTGCCACGCAGCTCAGCTCTGGGACTTTGTGACACTCTTTAGCAGTCTTTGGTTTTTGATACATCACATGGTCTCTGCCTCATCCACACATGGTAGCAATCTCCCTGAGTATGTGGGGGGGGGGTTTGGTCTGTCTGTCTGCCTGTGTGCCTGTCTGTCTGTCTACAGGCAACCTCTTTTCATGAGAACATAGGACATACTGAATTAGGAGCCTACCTGGCTCCAAAATGATTAATCTTAACTGATTGTACCTACAGTGACTCAGTTTCTAACTGAAGTTATATTCTGTGGTATTGGACTCCAACATAAGAATTTTTCAATAACACAATTCAGCTTGTAACAGAATCCAGTGGAAAAGCAATCTATAAAAATTCATTTTAGATATTCATAAAGACTTACAAAATGAAGCACTCTGTTCTCATCACAGATTGCTGTTTCTTGGAGCATTTAGTATCAGACCTTTTGAAGCACACAGTAAGAATTTGACCTGTGTTGGGGGACAAGATTGAACAGTTTGTCATCAACTTTAAAGTAGCTGCTCCCAGGGCTGGAAAGATGACTCCACTGTTAAGTGCCTATTCTGCTCTTGCAAAGGAATTGAATTTGGTTCCTAGCACCATGTCAGGTAGCTCACAAACACGTGTAAATCCAGCACTAAGATATCCAATGCCCTCTTCTGGCCTTCTTGGGCACTGTACTCATGTGTGTAAATACACACACACACACACACACACACACACACACACACACTGGTAAAAAATAAAAATAAGATCTTTAAAGTAAAGGCTGTCTATTTGAGTCTAAACATATTCCTGGTAACTGATTGTCTTGTGTTGACTGACAGAGAAAACCTTCTGGCTACAGTTACTAGTCTCCTGGACTTCACATATTGGAGGAGCTGAAGCACTATGCAGAGAGTTTAAGTAATCAGAACTCAATGAAACTTTCCCAACCAGTTCTGCCAATCTATCCTGACACAAAGGACTGTGCTGTGCCCACCAGTCCCAAACACACGTGCTTTTCCTCATTCCGCACACTGGCATTAGGCCCCTGCGGTGGCTCATCCTCACTGTAAACATGAGTGGGTTTATAATCACTTAAGAAGCACACCTCTGGACACATCTGTAAGGGTTTAGTTCAAGTGGGGAGACCTTTACCCTGACGTGGGTGGCACTACTCCATCAACTGGAATCCCAGACTGAAGAAAACCATGAGCATCAGTAGTGTGAGCAGTCACTCCGTGCTCCTGCTGGCCTGCAGCGAATGACCCTCTTAACCAGCTAAAATAAAAACTTCCTCCCTTATGCTGCTGTTGTCAAACACTTTGCCACAATAATGAGAAAGCAATACAGACCCCTTGAACCCAACAAGGTTATTCTTGTCAAAATGGCCCCACGACTGAGGTGAAGCACACAGCACAGTAGTAAAACAGCGTAGACTCGGATGTCCCGCAGCCCGAGGTTATAGCCTATGTCCGACCTTGTGCGATTTTTAAGCAACAGAAATCAGCCACCTTTACCAGCCAATCACGGGCACCGGCTATAACCTCAGTGAAAACCTAGTGACACTGTATATGAGACAGAGACGCATCTGCCACGTGGGTGGAATTTAACTCGTGGTAATTATTAATCTCCGTTGGTGAAGAGCTGCCGTTCTGGAGAAATCACCTTGAGATAACCTTTTCCTTTTAAGTTCTGGAAAACAGATGTGAGATGCAACCAGCAAAACCACTCAGACCTCTAGATCGCTGCATATTGCCTGAGGTACTCAGAGAGTCGGTGTGGTTTGGTTTTATACTATCCAATGTTAGCAGCCTGTGTCCCAGCACAGTGATTCTGAACAGCTCTACCAAATTCAACTGAACTAATCCAGTAGCTTTTACCGAGGCTCCTCTGGCATGATATTTGTGCAAGCTGTTTGTCTTATTTCAGGCACTACTGACTAAAACACTTTGTACAAGGAAATGGAGCTAGATTTTATTTTCAAGACAATTATTTTATTTGGCAAGACAATTACCGATAAGCCTCCACCTAAGGGTCATTGCCTTGGTCCTTGCCTCCTTCAAGGTATTCTGACTCACATGATGGTGTTTGTGTCTCTTCTCCACCTCTGTGTTCACCAAGCATTAGATATGAAAGCAAGTCTCCATCACTCCAGGCTCCAGACTCGCCTGTTTGTGCCATGTTGTCAGCCAGGATCTACTTCCTCTTCCTGTCTACACCTAGATACACATAGAAACCTTTGGGCACATCTACTAGGGGGTGCCAGGGCACTTGTACTTCCTTATGCCTCCCTTCTTAAACCTGCCGGGTTCCTTCTTAGCACCTAAGCCTGGAAAAGCACCTCTACCTGGGCTCTTCTCTCCTGCTGTGCTCACTACACACACGTGTCCATCAGCGTTCACACTGAAGATGCCCCCCCCCGTGGCCTCTGCACTCAGTGTGTGTGCACTCTGCACACAGTGAGCCACGGCTCCCCACACTCTCTGACCCCCATCCTGCTGTGCTCAGCACCTGGGAACGATTACACATCACAGATGCTCAAGTTATTTGGTGAGTAGACAAATGATAGACAAATCTGTGTGTGAAGGTAGGAAACTGCCCAAGTGTCTATTTGGGGAGGATGGGCCTGATGCGCGGTGAGGAACAGTAGGGACTTTGGGGTCAGTCAGGTCTTGATTTAAATATTAGCTCCACACTGTTTTCATGAAAAGACCTTAACAAGTGTAAGTTAACCTCTAGGAGCCTCAGTTTCCTCGTTTTCCCAGTGGGGTATTGTTTTTCATTCACACACTCGGGGATAACACATAGATAAAATGGGATCACAGGTGTAAAGCACACATGAGAACTTCTTTAAAAGACAGCGTCTTAGTTAGGGTTTTACCGCTGTGAAGAGACACCATGACCATGACAACCCTTATAAAGGAAAACATTTAATTGGGGCTGACTTCCAGTTCAGAGGATTAGTCCATTATCACCATGGTGGGAAGCATGGAAACAGATGTGGTGCTAGAGGAGATGAGCCTTCTACAACCAGATCTGTAGGCAGCAGGAAGGGGACATGAGCCACTGACCTGGTTTGGGCCTCTGAGACCTCACAGCCCACCCCCAGTGACATACTTCCTCCAGCAAGGCTCACCTCCTAATAGTGCCTCTTCCTGTGAGCCTGTGGGCGCCATTTTCTTTCATGCCATCACAGATGTCTAATGATGTTAGTAGAAAGAAACGCTGAAAAGTCAATGTTGCCAAGCAGCGTCAATTGCTAAACTTTTCAAGAACCTCCAGGTTCCTACCTCTTACAATATGAGGGCAGAATCGCTACCAAATGCTAGGAACCCATTTTCAATGATCAGAACCAAAATCTTGCTGTGTCTTGTTGTTTCTTCAGAGGCACTGTTTATTGCTTCAAGTTCGTACCTCTTGCCTATTCTTGGAGTGACCTGTTTTCAGGTAGTCCAGCTACCCAAGCAAACTCAGTGTGTGACCTGCAAGGGTCAGGATATCAAGCCACAAGCAACTGTAACTCCTTTGTTATAATTGATAACTACAGCTAATTGAATAAAAGAAATTAGACCTCAAAGAACAGGTTACCAAGATGCTTCATATATATATATATATATATATATATATATATATATATATATATATGCATGTGTATTTGTATAGGTATTTTTTTTTCTCTTAAATACAGGAATGGGAAGTAGAATGCAGAAAATGGACATTCAGATGAGATTTCCAAAACATCCCTGAGCAGCCAGAGGGTTATATAAGCTGTGTCTCCTCACAAGATGGAAAAGGAGGGGAGTGGGAGTCATTGTGAGAAGGTTCAGTAGCCCGTGTGAGGCTTTGCCAGGGATCAACCTCCCAGCGCAGAGACACTCAGTACTCTTTCTCATGACTGGTCTGTAATTTCTGAAATATTATCAAGCAAGGCTAAACCCACCAGGGCCCATTCTAGGTTCCAGACTTTCTGGTACTGGGGGCAGAGTTGGCCGGTAAAGAATGCCGGTTAGAGACTACACCCCTTCTAGAGGCTAGTGGTGATGTTTGCTGACCTTACAGAAACTCAACAGGAACTGGGTTTGCATTTAAGTTCAGAAGAGAAAACACAAACATGCAAAAGTTTTGCTTTGTGCTTTTTGTTTTGTTTCGTTTTTGGAAAACAAAAGCAGTCTCAAAAAGCCTGTCAATACCGACATGAATTCTGTTTGACCTAGCTGCCTGCAGTATCGTGGAAGAAAGGAGCGTATTTCAGCACCGGGACAATGTTAATCTTGGGTTAACAAAACCAAACAAGCATGGGGAATTTTAGGAGCACTGAACATGAGTTCTGGAGGCAACCAGATTGTCTAACAAATCAGTCAAAGATGTATCAGTAAACCGAAGCGTGGCGGACATGCCACTGGTGGAGAGGCCAGCGACCCCTAACTTCATAGGAGAGGGAGCTCGCAGATCTCTGGACAGTGGAGAGATGTATAGGCCTGTGTGGAGCTGCTCTTCCCACAGAAAACCTGAAGAGTAAAGGAAGATATGCACACAGTCTGATAACAACGAGCCGGACGATAAGAGCTGTAATAAAGCAATAAATTATGACTACCAAGCAGTAAGTCCCCAAAAGGAAGCATAATTTACACTGCACTTTGAACCTTTGATAGGTGGAGGTGTGAGGCAGACATTTCAACCAGAGAAACATCACGTACAAGGGCAGGAACTAGGCTAGAGCACCTGTTCAAAGGACTGCGTGGGAAGGGGGGCGGTCACGGTGAACATCTGCGCTTTTGCCTGTTCAAAATTCTCCCTCTATTCTCTCGCCAACAGTAACACTATTCCTCTAGAAAAATCCATCCTGTCTCAGTGTCTGAAGCCTGACACTGACCTTGCTTTTAAAGTCAGGGTAGGGCTTGTCTCTGAACCTCCCTTGACCTCTATCACTGGATGAAGCCACTAGTTTAGAGTTGAGTGTGTCGATCACGACAGCCTGTGCACCAACACACATTTTGATTGATTCTCATGATCTTGTGCTGGTTCTCAATAAGCATCATTTTCTAAGAAAGTGGCAGAGCCTGGGATTTCGTGGGTCTCTTAAGATACCTGTTAAAAAGAAAGGCCAGAGCGTTCACACAGTGGCATAATAGAGGGACAGCACCTCTCCATTTGGCATAGCCAGTCCAAACCTCTGCCACCTGTTACCATAAGGATTGTCACATAACTGAGACCAGGCTGGAGAGGACCCTGAAGCATCTTCAACACACTTCTGCCTGTAATCAATGAAAAGGAGGAGCACGGGAGACTTGAGGAAAATGGTGGTTTTGACATGGCCTAACTGATACACTTCTGTAGGCAGGGAAACCCGGCGAGGGAGCCACAGTCACACCCAGTGGTAACAACTTGTCAGCATGACATCATGAGTTTCAGACACTCTGTACTGGTGTCATTTCAGGAGCTTGCTGTTCAATATGCCTTGGCCTAAGCACCTCCCACATATCAACTCACTTGGTACTCATTGCAACCTCATGGAAAAGATCCTCTTACTCACATTAACGTGGACTCCAGTCTATAAAGAAAGCCCAAAAAGCTGTGATTAAGACATTAGCAAACTAATAAATTCCCAATCTTCCACAACCAGTCAAATGGTAGAAATGAGCTCAAATGAACAGCAAGGCATAGCCTAGAGCCTGTTTTATACACACACACACACACACACATATACATACACACAAACATAGACATAAGTATCTATTTACACATTTTATGTGTATGAATGTTTTGCCTGCATGTATGTGTGCACACAATGTGAATGCCTGGTGTCCAAGGAAGGCAGAAGAGGGCGTCAGGTCCCCTGGACCTGGCTAACAGATGGTTGTGTGTCACCATTTGGGTTCTGGAAATTTAACCTGGATCCTCTGCAAGAGGAACAGGAGCCAGAGGCTCTTCTCAAACAGGACGGTTGCCAGCCCCACAATGACTTGCAAGATCTACACTCTTCCCATGCGTGCCCATTCTCCCCTCTGGGTAGCCTGCATGAATAGAATTAGTTCTTTGGTTTACAAAATACCACCAAGAATGGTGTTTCTAGAGTGCCCCACTGCCACCTGGGTAGAGAAGACAATACTGATGTTCCTCCATGGCAGAATAAAACACAAGAAGGGGTGAGCCCTTGAGAATCCTGTTCAGAAAATAACAAATCTCCATGGTGTCGACAGTGGGTCACATAACGTGGGTGACAAAGGAAAGGAGCAGAGAGAAACTTTGCTCCCTAACAAAAACCCCACATCCCCTTAGAATGCAGATTTCTATCAGAATGTCCAAAAGTACATCTTGCGTACTTCCATAAATGGCCATTGCCTCTGCTATTCCAGCCAGTCCTTGGATACAGGGAGATGAAGTCAGGCCTCCCCAGCACTGCCACTGTCAAGTCCCAGCTCTGCCAGGCCTTCCCACAGCCCCAGATGGTCTAGCTTCTCCACCCCTGTCACTTCCTGACGGTGTGGGAGAAAGAAAAGAATTAGAAGGGAAGAAAGTAGCAAAGAATCTTCCAGTACTAGCCTGGCAGGGCGGGTGCCAAACAGACGCAGGGTCCATGCGTGGTGGAAATGGCTTGGTGCCCACACTTCCCTGCTACCCACCTTCTCCTGACAGTGTCACCGAAGTCATCCAGTTCTCCTGGGGACTCTGCTGCATTCTCACTGCACAGCGACAAATGACCCATCATGTCCTCCTGGTCACTCAAGTGGTCATGGTGCTGGTGGTGTTTCTAGGAAGAACTTGATAGAGGAGGCAAATCCATGCTTTCCGAGTAACTCACTTATTCATTAATTAAATACCAATTGACAAACGGCTACGCAGTGGTTCTCAACCTTCCTAATGCTGTGACCCTTCAATACAGTTCCTCATGTTGTGGTGACCCACAACCAGAAAGTTATTTTCATTGCTATTTTGTAACTGTCATTTTGCCACTGCTGTGTATCATAAGGTATGTGAGATATCTGATAAGTGACCTTCAAAGGGGTCATGGCCCCTTTGAGAACTGCGGCTAACGAGCCCAAGATTTTTCAGGGCAGTGTGGGTAGAGTACCAGATGGTTAACTTCCAGTGAGAAAGAGAAACAAAGAACAAATTAATAACTGTAGAAGCCAGTGACTGAGAGAGAAAGAGGAGAGGAAAGAGAAGGTGGGAGAGGAAGAAGGGGAAAGGGAGGAGGTGGCAGAAGAGGGGAGGAGTAGAGAGGAAGAGAACAGGTTAATCTTACAAGGGAAGTAGGAAGTAAAGGACAAACAGGAAGAGTTGTTGAGGGGGGCTTGATTAGGGAAGTGTAAGAAACAGCAAAGCAAGTGAGGACTGTAGGAAGGCTGTGGCAGGCTGAAGAAAAAGGAAGGAGTGGGCTCATCTCAGAACGTGGAGGATAAGACCACCCACGAGGCTGGTGCAGAGAGAGCAAGCTAAAGATTCACAGGGACGATGCTGGAAAGGGAGCCTTAGGCAAGCAGGCTGCATTCTGTCTTTAGGACGCCGGGAAGCCGGGAAGGCACGGCAGCGTGAGCTGAAGGATGTGCTGTGCTTTAGGAAACACTTGCGGCAAAGGCAAGAAGAGAACAAGAGGAGCAGGGGGGCGGGTACTGCATGCAGGAGACGGTGGCCAGGGCCGGGGTGGCACTCATGGGAGCATGAAGAAAAAATTCGGTTTCAAGACGTATTTGGGGATCGGAGCCTCCTCTCTTACTTTGCAGCTGTACAGCGGGCACTGTGTTGTCTGAGCTCAGCCACACAGCTGTGACTGACAGCTCCCAGGAGCTGTCCTCTCCTGTGCTTCTCCAGTTTAAGATGTCTTCATGTCCAGAGATCAGCACAGCCTGGAGTAAGGGAGATGCCTTTGTGCCCATAACGAAGCGTAGCCTGGAGTGCCAGCGGAGGCCTCTATGCCAGAAGGAGATGCCAACAGTGGGGATTGGAGGGACGTGTGTCCCTGTATCCTGTCTTGGAGATAAAGAGTCTAAAACCATTCTGGATGCTTCATCGAGACCCAGACCCTGGTGTTGCTACTGTGCATCCTTGTTGTTAGACATACCGCCCACTACTCAACTTCCACTACCCTAAGATGTCTCGGACACACCCAGTGTTTCACTCCCTCACATGCTTCCTGACTTTGCGCAATCCATGCTTCAGTCTCTGTTCTGAGGGAACTCGGTCCTTCCCCCAAAGCCTGGGAAGGAGATGTCAACATCTTCATAGACCAATCTCTCCTTTTCTTTCAAGAATTTGTGGGTTTATAACAAAAAAACATTTTTTTTCCTCAATTTTTCCCAAACTGGCTTTACCCACCTATACTTGTAAGGTCAACCCTGATAGTCTGGTTTATGGAAAGTTAACAGGAGAACAGTACAGTAAAGGAAAGATATTCAGAGATCTCTTCTAGAAAAGCAAATGAGGTTTAGTCTCAAACTACATAGATGGCTCTGTAATAGGCCTTGAATAGATACTGCCAATTTCACAGACAGTAAATAGACAAGGGTATGGCTGAGTTTCATATTCAGCAAAGGGATAATACGCTTAAATGAGATCTGGAGAGAATCACTTCAAGTGCTTAACTTGTGGATCCTGAAAGTTCTGTTAGAAATGACTATAGATTAACGAGATAAGAGACGAGTGGGTAACATAAAGCAGAAGAATTCCTTAAATCAACACAGACATTTTAATAACTGGGCTTTAAATAAATCTGCCCTCTGAAGTCATCTAACATTGAAGAGCTCCTGTGACACAGGAGAAGCTGATCACAGCGCATCATAATCCCAGAACCAACGGAGTGAGGCAGAAGCGGAGGCATCGTTCCTTCAGCTCCTCTGACATCCCCAGCATCTTACAGCCTAGGCTGTCCCAGCTCCTCTGACATCCCCAGCATCTTACAGCCTAGGCTGTCCCCTACAGGACAGCCAGGTTGGGACTCAGGTTGGGTCGCAAGCCTCTCAGACCTCAGTGTGTCTGGCTGTAAACCCGAGCAGTTCACCCCACAGGGTTGTTCCAGGAGTGGAGTGAGCTAAGGAGAGGCCAGCACAGCCAACACTCGGGAAGCCACCAGTCATCCTGCTATGCTACCTTGCCAAAGATGTCCGTCAGGGGCCAAGAAAGAAAGAGAAGTGGGGTGAGGTGGAAGGTGCCGCCATACATGACATGGCATAAGGGAAAGGGAGACCTGGAGCGACTGAAGCTTCGCTGTCTAAGCAGGGCTGGTGATCAGGTGGTGGACCCAGGCTGGCTAGCCGGCCTCAGTTAGGATGGGCAGGAGCTGACCACTCTGCTTGTCAATAAACCGCGCAGACATCATCCAGCTACAGCAAATCAGGAGGCATAAATCTCTGCTGGCCTTTAACAAGTCAGTGTAACAATTGACATCCAAGGCTGAGAAACTGTTAATATCCTGGGAATTTATTCAAACACGAAAGAATGTGCTACAGACACACTGGCACTCGCGGAAGGGGTAACACTGAAAGTAAAATGCCAGTCCTAGTGGGGGCCATAGACTAACTGTAAATATGAGCAGCAGATACCTCTAAAAATGAGTGTTTGTGATGAAAAAGAATCTTCAGTGTGAGGGCCTAGAAAATCATGCATGCATTCTAATATGATATGTAAATCACAGATAGTTTGGAACAGCAGAATATGCCAGAACACAACTAATTTTATTTTTAAAAAGTGTTTGATATGTTTACTGTATAATATTTTTAACAATTAAAAGGGATTTGAAGTGGGGAGGAGAAGCGGATCTCTCAAAGTCTCATGTCACAGACAGCAGTAACATACAGCAAGCTCCTGGCACGTTTGTCTCTTTCTTACAGGCGCTCCCAGCTCACCCAGGGATTCTGTGCAAACTTTGTGCACTCTTCCCTGTAGAAACACATACTTCTAACAATGCAAACACTTCCATCATACTAAGATCTGTTCAAACCTTCACATCTGGCACCGGAGGCCAGATGTGTCATGAAATTGCCAAGGGACTGCTGCTATGGACCATGACATCAATTATTTTAAGCACTATGCTGATGAGAGTCAAAGCCCCGGCCACTGAGTAAAATATGATCAGTGTAAAAGCCAATTTGGCAGAACGCAAACCAGAGCTCTCTCCTTCTGACGTCAGCTGTATACTTTCTAAGCATTTCCTTCATGCCCAAAACTATATTTGGATGAAACCAAGAAAGATATTGCACCCAAGAACCCACAACAGGCTTGAGATATGAGTACCAGATATAGAAGAAAGAAAGTTTTCCAAGCCACGTTGTCTGTTCTCTCAGTGAGACAGTGACACTGGGTCCCGGACAAGGGGTGAGATTCTTCATAGATGTCACACCATGGCACCCAGATACTATAGCCAGGAAGCTAGATCATCGCTGCTACAGCCATTGCTAGCTCTCTCATGCCTATATGTGTCAAAGACCCCAGGATGGATCCCAGGCACCTTATAAGAGGGATATCTTCCCAAGGAGGCTGGTATCATGAGAGAATATTCCAGAGCACAGAAAGTACTTTCTGTACAGGCTAGTCTTTGTGTTCAGCTCCCTGCGGTCAGGGACTGAGTGTTTGTGTCCTGGAAATATCTGAGCAGTCAAACCACTCTGTGTACTGAAGAGAAAGGAAGAAAGTGTTTCTGTTCTAGGTGAAAGGGGAGAGAGTTCCTTCCTCTTCTCCCTACATTGGTTTTACATCCTGGTCATACTCACTAGACTCTAGTGTGACTACACGGTGAGTAAAGCCAGGTGGATGCTGAGGAAACTGCTACCCCATGACTTTGATGCAGAGTGTCATACATATCCAGCGGGCATTACATCACTCCTGTTCAGAGTGTCAGAGACAATGGCTCAGACAATGGGCAGCAGGAAGTGTGACTTGTGATCACTCTCAGACAACTAGAAAGTTCACACCTGCGAAAGCCCCAGGAGGCTGAGGACAGAGTGGTGTCATCCTAGGGAGTCACTGTCTTCTCTGACAACCAGAGACTCAGGGTCATCTACTCAGGGTCATCCCTTTGTCCTGCTCACCGCTAGCTCTGACCTGCTGATGGCACAGGCCACCCTGACCGGAAGAGTGTATCATCCCCTCCTCTTTGCCTCTCTGCCCAGTCAAACCTGCCCAGGCCCCCAACCAGAGGGTAAATGGGCTATGTCAGTGAATAGATGACAGATTCTTTGGGACAGATGTGTGTCCCAAATTTGGGCAGGGGGTGGAGGTCATGGAGAGATGGGCTTTGCCCTTGGACATATCTTCTCTAAGCTTTCTGAAGTGGTTGCAGCCACCTCCATCCTAGGATCTGGTAAACAGAAGGCAGCCATCAGTCAGGATGGCAGTAATGAAAATGTCATCGTGGACGTCACTCACCCCAAAACCAACAGCATGCCTGTTCACTTGCCAGAGGCTAGCAAGACTTCAGTGAGGAGAATACTGGATCTTCCCCTTCCGGAAGGGTGAGGTGGCGGGGGCTGCAGCTGGCTTCTGTCCTGGCAGGCCCACCAGATGTTTCTTTTACTGAAGAAACATCTGAAGGAGCTCAGAACCTGGGCTTGGGAGACTGAACTCCCAGCTCTTTCTAAGCTCTTCCATCCTGCTTTGCCTTGAAGGGGGCGGTCATAAATAAATCTCGGGCTGAGGACCCCAGGGCACGCATCAGCACAACCCCTATCCTGTGTTCTGAGGTGCGCTTGTGGCTGGTGGTTTAACATTAAATTTCTCATCGTTGACCAGACAAAGGTTTTGTTCTCTGTTGCCTCCAACTCTGGGAGATGTATACAAGCCTTTTTCAAGATGCAAATGTCTCCCTGAGTGGCAGTTTGGAGATGGTGTGCCAATGACAGCTAGAGCACACTGTGGTGTTCTGTTCCTCCTGTCTTGGCACAGGAGACTTCCTCTGCCAGGGAGAACCACCCACCCATCCTCATGGCCAAGTCTAAAGCTGCCTCAGAGATTCAGATCGTATCCCTTCTCTTGACAAGTATGGATTAAGCATTTCCATTGCAAGCCCAAGAAGCGTGCTCTGTGCCACCACCAGGCCCTTAGATGGTCAGTAAGGTGAGGAGTGGAAGGAGCTATGATCATAGCCAGGGGTGCTTCTGCTATGAGCTACTCTACTGGGGGAGGGGCTGGGGGATCAGAGCAGAAGGCCAGCCCTATCCCACCCCTCCCTGGCTTTCCCTGGCTTTTCTTACTGTCTTGTTCTCTCAAAGGCACATATGCCATCAGCTCCCCAGTGACATTTCTACATGATGTCTGCCCTCTGCCCTCACCATCTCTGCTTTTTTCTTAGGTCTTGGATGCCATGGACTGTCTAATGAAACAAGTACCCAGGAAGCAGTCACTGCTTGGAGTAAATAATCCTTCACAGAAGCAACTAGTCTCCTTGACATCAAGAGATCAGGCATTGTTTTTAAACCCCAGAGCGATCACAGAAGTGAAGGCATGCTATATTGCTTTGAGTGGGAGCTTGCAGCCGAGCATGAAGGAGTCATTGAGCCAAGCTGCGTTAGATGAAAAGCACAGGATTGTCATCTGGGAATGAATAGGCAGAGATAGTCAGCGCCGGACACACAGATAGGGTTTCTCTGTGTAGCCCAGTCTGTCCTGGAACTCACTCTGTAGACCAGACTGCCTTTGCCTCCTGAGTGCTGGGATTACAGGCGTGCACCCCCGTCGCCCAGCTTCAAGGAAGAATTTGTTTTTAACCTCAGTTTTTGTGACGCAATAGTACAGAGCCTGTGTGAAATTATATCGATGCTAGAACGATATTTAGCACTTTAATATTTTATTAACCATTTTGTGTGGACACAATTAATGCTAAATCTTGATAGTAATCTGCACACACAGTACAGCGAAGAGTTCATCTACTGCAGACAGTGGCAAAGGTCTTCTCAGATGCGTGTGAGTGCAAATTCAGACCACGGTACAGCAGCATAGTGGGGCTGAGGTTCTGTGGGTCCACAGACCAAAGGATCTGCAGAGCCAACCACAATGGCAGAGAACACTATACTCTTACTATTAAAACTGAGCTATTTATTTGTTTTTTCTGCTCTGGGGATCAAATCCAAGGCATGTTAAGCAAGCATCACATCACCAAACTACTACATCCCCAACCCTAAATTATGGCTATTAAATGTTTCTAATTATGGAATTAATGTGTAGTCATTATGATGAATTCTAAATCTGTAAAGCCTACTAAGAAAAAATATTAAGTATGCTTTAATCTCATAATTCAGAAATAGCCTTATTAGTATTTTGGTGTGTTTCTTTCTAAATCCTTTTCTAAGGTTACATTGCCTATAATTTTTATT
This sequence comes from Myodes glareolus, assembly GCF_982192425.1. Classification (NCBI taxonomy): domain Eukaryota; kingdom Metazoa; phylum Chordata; class Mammalia; order Rodentia; family Cricetidae; genus Myodes; species Myodes glareolus. The sequence goes on from NC_142051.1 coordinate 2,934,840, forward strand.
GTGGTCTTTTAAAATTGTGACCTTTTTATGTGATCGTATACTTTTTATTATTGATTTTTTTTTGAGTTAAGGATTACCTTAAACACACACTTCTGAGTGCCTATTATAAATCTTACCTGGTCAGGTTATAGACTCAAAATTTTAATTTTTGACTAAATTTAAAATTTAAGAATTAACTTTTTGAAACTTTATCTCTTTTTAATTAAAATTTTATTAATTCACTTATTTATGTGTGTGTGTGTTCGCACACACGTGTGCGTGTGTTCCATGCGTGTTGTCCCAGTGTCTACACACGAGGCTTAGATGACAAGTCACAGGAGTCAGTTCTCTTCTTCCACGCTGTGAGACCTGATTATTGAACACAGATCAGCAGGCTTGAAGGCAAACGCCTTTACCTACTGAATCATATCACCATCCCATCCTTTTAAAGTTTATATTTTTGAGTTGCATCTGTGGGGGATGTGTTTGCATCTCAGCGGTAAGGTCTGGCTTTTGTGGATGAGGGTGCGTGTACGTGTGATTTTGTTCAAAGTTAAGGTTAGGCTTTAGTGTTGTTTGCTTCAGAAACCAGCTACGGTGTCCTGCATACCGTGGAGCTGTTTACAGATTCTTGTTGATGATATGTACGGTCTAGCTCACCAAGGAATTAATTTGGAGTCTCCTTTTCTCACACATTCCCAGGTTGAGTGTTTAATCAGCTACCACTAGACTGAGAAGGTACCCGTGTCTTTAACTAATTCATTTATTATGTGGGATATTTTATGTGCTTGCATACACATGTCCACATGTTCATGCATGTACGTAGAGGCCAGAGGTCACTCACTCTCCATCTTAGCTCTTGACGCAAAGTCTCTCACTGAGAAGACTGGATGACCAGTGAGGCCGAGGGATTCTCTTGTCTCCAGCTCCCCAGCACCATGGTGACAGGCGTATGCCATGGATGTGACTTTTTCAGTACTGGTGATCAATCCCAGATTGCAAGGGCAAGCACTTTGCTGACTGAGTCATCTCTCTGGCCCTGGCTCTGTCTTTCTTGAGTCTCCTATCTTTCCTAACTCTGCAAATTTCTCCATAAAAGGTGGTCAGTCCTGTAACTTAGCCCAACATGTAAAGCCAGTGATACTGGAGAAGAGTTCTCAAAACCCCGGTATCCTGGTGACTCACCCTGTGCTGGGATTCAACCTTTGGACAGAGTGCTGACTTCCTTCCTCAAAGGCTGCGCTGTGTGGAGCTTCTCTGCTGAGACAGACACAGCCCCACTGCCTACACGTAATGGGTCCCTACAAACCAAACTCAAACAAACACAGTATGTGTGTGGTCTGTCCTGACTGAGAAACGACAAGTGTTGATCTCATCTCACGGAGACAGCACAAAGTTCAGGGCTGTGCTTCAGAAAAGGGGGTAGTCACTCAGGGCCTGGTGGCTTCTGCTGAGAAGTAGGCTGGCAGATGAAGCCTTCTGCTCGGACTCAGACCCGCCACACTGTAGGCTAACCCCTTCCTGCAGGTGGCCTGAGATGACAGCATAGGGATGATGACGGAGGTCCCCAGACTTTACAGAGGCTCACAACCAGTTGCGACCTTGGCCAGATTTCTCGCCAGTGTTTCTTTATATTCAATGCTCATCTTGCTTTTTCTGTGGTGGAATTTTTTCTAACAAGTCACTAGAGATTGTTTCCACAAAGTCACACTGTCTGCACTGTCCTGTGTCTCAAGATATTGTCCCATGGTAGGCCAACTGTGGTCCCCGGATGAAGGGAGAATCCACCCTCACGTGAATTTGGGAAAGACCTTTGATGGGTGGTTTTTATTGTCAAGTTGACAAAACCTAGCGTCACCTGGGAAGATGGGCTCTCAATCTGTCTCATCTGATTGTCCCATGGCCTTGTCTGTCAGAGACTGTATTGACAGATGATTGGAGGAGGCAGGTCCAGTCCACTGTGGGCAGCGCCATCTCTAGGCAGGCGGTCTAGGGTGTATAAGAAAGCTAGCAAAGCAAGGCTTCCTCCATGGTTTCTGGTACAAGTTCCTGCCTGAATTCCAGGCCTTCAGTGACAGGCCTTTACCTGGAGGTCGAAACTGAAGTCACTCTTCCCCTAAGCTGCTCTTGGTCATGATGTTTATCACAGCAAAAGGAAAACAAACTTTAACAAGGTCAAATGACATCCGACTGATTTCTTTACCATGTGACCCTCAGGATATCTTAAGTACAATTTTGCTCTCTGCAACTTCTTTTTTTAAAACAACACATTTATTAAGTATTCCACATATCCCCCAGCTGTGTAGAAGACATTTGGAAGGATCATTATCTTGATGACCATTGCTAATGTCATGATCTTTATGTACTGGTTCAGACTGGATTCCTGGTTCTTTGTTACAGGCCCTGTCCCATTCAGCACACCTTCCCTGGGTATTGCTAGCTTTATTTCAGTGGCATGGAAACATCACTGGTCCATCATGAAGGTATAAGTAAGGCATCAGTCCTAATTTGCATCCAGGTGTGTTTGACTCCCCAACCCATGCCTTTAACCAGGAAGTTCACCTTGGAAATCTTCACCTAATGGAAGTTGATATCTAGCAGATGCAGGGAAAACCTCTCTTGGAACCTCCCCCCTTATCTGTAAAAGCAGAGACTTCTGGGAATTGAGGCTGTCATAATGCCCCATTTGGAATGGCTCTGCTGTAAGAGGAGGGCTACAGTAACCTGTGATCCATGTGGTCTGTAGTGGTACTCAGAGCTGTGAAGAAGATGAAAAGACAGGAGCTAGAAAAAATAAACTTCTGATTTGCTCTCCTACAGATCCACGTATTCTTAAAAACAGGTTTGTTCTCCCCACAGGAGCTTTCTCCTTTTTGCATTCTATTTCCCTAAGCTAGATTTACAAGCTCCAATGTTTACTGTCCTATTGGAGCTACTCACCAAAGGACAGTGCTGTGTAGAGCGTTGCCGTCTGGCTCCCAGCTAGCTTTACCCGAAATAATTACACGGAAACTATATTCATTTAAACACTGCCTGGCCCATTAGTTCTAGTCTCTTATTGGCTAACTCTCAGATATTGATTCAACCCATTTCTAATAATGGGTTAACTGTGGCTTGACTGTGGCTTACTGGCATGAGTCTAACCAACATCCGTCTCAGAGAGAAGAGCCATGGTGTCTGTCTGACTCTGCTTTCTTTCTCCCAGCCATTCTGTTCGGTCTACTCCACCTATCTAAGCTGCTGTCCTATCAAAAGGCCAAGGCAGTTTCTTTATTAGACCAATGAAAGTAACACATAGACAGAAGGCCCTCCTACTCCAATGCTGCACATATATGACATGTGGCAATGAGCATCTTCTCCCATCAGCCTGCTTTTACCAGACCCATTTTCAAACACTCACCATCAAACATTAAAGGGTGGAAGAAGAGGTTATTCATTCTCTAAAGCCCCACACTAGTTCAGTAACCACACTCTTTAGAATGACTTTTCTTTTTAAGTCTTTTGTGCTAGCTTGCCTGTTGTCTACAGTCATGGGTATTGAGAGCATGTTTCGTTTGGTTTTGTTTTGGTGCTGAGTTTCAAACCCAAGGTTTTGGTATACTAGGCAGGTATTCTACAACCTCAGCCCAGGAATGTGCCTGAGTGTCCTCTTGATTAGCTAATAAAAGTAGTTAAGGAATCAGCAAAACTTAGGAATCTGGATTTGAGTGGTAATGTCAAGGTAAAGGCTAAGGACTCACGGTGCAAGGGGTAGATGTTATTTAAAGCCTTGTGATTAAACTAAAAACCTTATAAATGTGAACAAATCACAAAGGAGTGAAGATCTGGAGGTGTGAGGCAGTGGCTTTAAGTCTTAGATGGGAGGAAGACAACAAAGCCTGGGATGTGATCAGTGGAGGAGGAGAACCAAGAGACAGTGCTGTGTAGACACAGAGGAGAAAGGGTTCATCTAGGGAAGACTGGCTGTCCAAAACACTTCTGAGAACTAGCATTCCTTCCCTTGACTGTCATCCCAGGAGCTGCTCCTGCCACAAGGGACACCTTTGCCCTAGAACTTCTGGGATGCTGAACTTTTCCTCCTCTTGTTGTGCTTCCAAGACTTCTGTCCTTTTTGCCTTCAAATCTCCCCACATAGCAATCTAGATCTGTCATCCTAGCCCCCCTCCCCACTCCAGACCTCAGCCACCACTCCTCTGTCTGGTCTGGAGTCCCTGTAAGGAGTCCAGCTCCTCCCCATGGAAGCACTCACTGGTGGAAGGCAAAGGCAAGCCCAAACTCTTTACTTCTGTGCTCTTCAAGCACACATCTTCATCTTGGTAAGAAGGATCTAAATCAATAAAGACACAACCAGCATTGAAGTTGGTTGACCTGCTAAGTACACCAAGACTCAAGGTGACTTAGACTTCCAGAAAAATCACGTTTTCGGTCAATAAAGTCTCCCTTATTTGAAACAAATGGTAGGAAATCTCATTTTGATTAGTAAGCTACAGAATTTTAAAAGAAATTTTGAGGCTGGGCAGTGGTGGCACACGCCTTTAATCCCATCACTCAGGAGGCAAAGGCAGGTGGATTTACTTGAGTTTGAGACCAGTCTGGTCTACAAGAGTTAGTTTCAGGACAGGCTTTAAAACTACAGAGAAATCCTATCTCAACGCCCTCCCCAAAAGTTATGATACATTCAAGTAACCTGAAAAACAACACCATCCTTTCTTGTCTGAACTGTTGCATGTAACTCATTTAGCAACTATTTGTCTTTAAATAACATTAAAGTCATTTAGAATGTGATGAACATCTCTTCTCAAGTACCTGGAGCACCTACCATTGAAGGGAGTTTAGACTTAGCCATTTCTTGGGCAGTAAGGCTCTTTAGAACAACTTAGGCAATAATGATAAACCTAATCCATTCCCCAGAGTTGGGGAAGGGCTGTGAAATTTTTTAAATTGGGATCCCAAATGTGCACACATGGCAGCAGATGTCTAAGATGCAGGGAGTGAGTATGGTCTCAGAAGGTCGCATCATTTGACGTGTGAGCAGCACTGCTGTTCTGAACAGAAATTACAGATTCTAAAATACTATCTTTAGAAACAAGAAGTCAGCAACAGTCTCTCTATATATATCTTCCCCTTCCTTCCTGAACATCGTGCACACACAAGCACACATACATGCACCCCCCCCACACACACATAAACACAGATTTTTAAAGATAAGAAATAAATATTTTAGAAATAGAGAAAACTGGCTTATTCCAAGCACTGCCTTTCTAGGTTTTCCTAAACTTTAAAATGTGTTGGAGGGGGCAGCAGGCAGGGGAGGGAGGCAGGGGAAGAACATCACTTTAACTTTCAACTGTTGCTTAGTATTAACCATCCAAAGACGGCTTTCTTTTTAAAACAATTAGTACACTAAGGGAAGGAATGACTTGGGGCTGATGTAACAGCCCTACTTGCTGCTGGAAGGCGGCAAGGATCTCAGCGCTCAGGCTCTGCCTCTCCCCAGCTGGATTAGACAGCTGTTATTCCAGTTGTGTCTGAGTGAGCCTGGGGACACATGACAAACAAGCTGGTTTCAGCCCTCGCTGACACAGACTGTCTTAACAATACCATTCAGACAGAACCACCCCAGCCCGTTCCTCTTTCCAGCACTAGGCATGTCTGATGGAAAAATGATGCTGAGAGGCACAACAGGCAGTATTCGTGGGTCCAAAAATCACGGTGAGGAACTGAATCCTAAAAACAACAAGGGAGTGCTAGAGGCTGAGAAAACGACCTGCCGTGCACATAAGCATCCAAGTCCCAGCACAGCCCAGAGCTAGAATTGTTTGGCTCCCTTTCGGCTCTTGACACAAATGTAGAATTGTGGCTATTTTCCCTTGCATCAGGAGTTCTAACAGCATTGTGAAAGGGTCTAACAGCACTGTGAAAACATGGGCCAGAGGCTTGGAGACTTTGTCTAGAATCAGTAATGCACCAAAGGAAAGGGTACGGTGTATGCCTGTGTCAGGAACTCTTCAGGGAGGCCTCTTTCTGCAGATTGCTTGATAAGAGACCACAGAGGAAAAGCCATGAAAAAAGGCTGTATTATACTAAATGCATCTCACTTTGGCTACCAGGCAGTTCTCCAAAGTGCCTGAACCATATAGGCTCCGAATTACACCATTTCACTATAGTGCAGACACTGGAGGGAGGTGCAGGTCATGCTGGAGTTGGGACAGTATGAAGGTTGGGAGGGAGGGCAGCTGAAGGTTTTGATGTGTAATGTTTTAATGTGTAAGTGAAGACTGAACTGTCTTTTTAAAAAAGGATTATTTATGTGTGTGCGTGCCTACATGAGTTTAAATGAAGTGTGTGTGTGTGTGTTTGTGTGTTTGTGTGTGTGTGTGTGTGTGTGTGTGTGTGTGTGTGTGAGTGTGTGGTGTGGCTATGGAGGCCAGAACAAAGCATCAGATTCCCTGGAACTGTAGTCACAGATGGTTGTGAGCCACCATACAAGTGCTAGGAACTAAACTTAGGTATTCTGGGAGAGCAGGAAACAATCTTAATCAAAAACTAATCTCTACAGCCCCTGAAAATTGAATCTGAATTGTGTAGTGGTCCTGAACAGAATCCAAGCAGGCCCCATGAAAGGAGGATCTTCAGGGCCTCTTTATCACTCTGAGGCAAAGAGATGCGTGCTTGGGTCTTGTGCTAATCACTGTTGCTCTGATTGGGTAAGAAGAACTCAGTAGGACTTGGCACTTACACAAGTGTGTGCGCTGACCCAACGGAACAACACATATAGTAACTTATTCTCCCCTAGGCTTGGCCATTTCATTCCCTCTCTGTGAACTCACAAACTGAGAAGATTCTTTTTCAAGTTTATTCGAGCTTACTTATATCTGGCAAATCAGAATATGTTCCCCTTCAGAAATAGCACATCAGTCTTTATCTAGAATGACTTCAAAAATGTCTTTGGGAGTGACATAGTTTCAGTATGTGGGGCCTCAGTTTCCTTGACTGTGGAATAGAAGGACAATGACCTCCTCACAAAATTGGTATGAGGCAGGAAACAGGAAACAGTGAACCTGACAGAGCTTTGATAAACAGTGATCATCAGAGCTCAGATGATAAAGTATATTCAGTAAGCCTGAATATACTGAATGGAGGGCAGCCGTTGCTAAGACTACTCATCAATAGCAAATTTACACAGATGTGAGAAGGGACTCCAAGAACACACATCCTCAGCTCCTTTCTAGTTGTGTGGACTTCACCTAGCCAATCAGCTTCACATAGCCTCGTTTTCCTGTCTGCAGAACTAGTCGTGTAACACAGACTCTTACAAGGCTTTTGAGAGAACTGACGCATATATCATATTACACAGTGTAGTGCCTGATACGCATTGGGAGATTTTTAAAAGACAGCCATACTACAGTAGCAGTAACGGTGCTAAGGGAAGCTCCTTCTGGTCAACAGAATAGACTCTCTAGCCTTGGTGGATACCTAGTATTCCAACAGGACCAGGCCAATGATCTGGATAGGGTGCCTCCCCTCAAGATGGTGAGATCACCCCCATGGAAAGCAGAAATGTCTTAAGCCATGGTAAAAAGATGAGGGGGAATAATTATTCTTCCTTTAAGGAGATATTGTGCTTTTACTTCGCAAGACTGTGGCCCCCAGAGCAGACCCCACAGGCCAAGCAGTGCTGTAGGAATTAATATAGCCAGTAGCCTTTAAGTTACCCACCCACTTGGGCATGGTCTCTTATACTATTTATGCAGGTGTGAAGTATGTGTCCGGCCTCTGTTCCAGCTGCTGGATTCTGTTGCTGTTCCCCATTCCAGCAGAGGATTGTGATCTGTGAGTCTACCCCTAAATAAATAACCCTCCATTATTCTCAATTCTGAGCTAGTGTGGAATTTCTTTTAAGCGTCCTTCTTCATCTGGTGCCCCACATAGATTTGGACTTCACACCTCCTGGGTGCATAGCCTAAAGGCCTAACCGGTCCACACAGCCCAGCAAGTCTCCCAACCCTGCCTGATTGGCTTGCTTTTACCTAAGTGGATTTTTTGTAAAACCCCCACCACAGTGGTACTAACGGTGTGCAGTGACTTGGAAATTTCCCAAGCTCATGAACATCCCCTCCCCCATTGCTGCCTTCCTTGCTGCTAGGCGGCTCTTGTCAGCTTCCAGTTTGTGCAACATGCCCATGAGTTCTGAGATTCTTGCTTTGTGTATGAAATTGATTTAATTACTTTTAATTTTTTCAAGCAAAGCATATTTCTTAGTATTTAACCAGCACCAAGCCAGGAAACTAAACCAATTCAGTGAATCTCAGAACAGGTTATTAATAAAACAAGATGGCAGACTACATTAACATTGAAACTTTTAGTAACTTTTTTGCTAATACTAAGCATTGCATTCTGCAAGATTTATATAGTTATGGTGATATATACATTTATTGGATATTGAGACTTAGTTTTTTTCTTCATATTATATCCTTAAGAAAATGATTGATAACAGAACCAAGAATAAGGCACTATTTAGAAATGATACAGTCTTTACAGACTAATAATGAACAGCTAGTTGACAGGATTACTATCATTAAAAATCAAAAGTTACCCAAAAAATTAATACTTTTGAAAATGGTAACATTAATTTGACAGACAAAATTGAATCCATGTCTAACGGTACTGAGAAATTATCTGAAAGAATTTATACTGTTGAATTCAACAATCAAAATTTGTTAAAAAGTTATCATAGATTAGCAGATAGAGTATCTCTCAAGGATGGCAGTCTGCACACTATCCAATAATGTCAAGGATGAGGTGTTATCTTTAAAGAAGAAACTTCAGACCTTGGAATCACATGTGCAGAATGAGGAGAAGAGGCTAGGTGTCTCAATGAAATCACTAGAAATATATACAGGCCAGGAGATTCAGGCTTTATAAAAGACAATAGTAAAAAGATTTAAAATGATTGAGAAAATTATTGAAGCTGATGAACAGGGAAAGAAGGTATTCAACATCACCAGTAGCTGTCAGAGATGACTTATCCAGGGTTTTAGCTTTCTACCCTGTAATCTACTCTGACAAAGCATCAAGTTCTAAAGGTCCAAAAGTATCCAAAGAAAGTAGATGGATACCTATAGGAATGAATGATCTAAAAGAAATTAAGCAAGCTGTTGTAACTTATGGCTTGCATTGCACATTTGTTAGGGAGATGATAAAGACATGGGCTTCTAACATTAAGGCTTGACTGGCTTCAGTTAGTTTCAGGAGTCATGGATTGTAGACCCCAATTCATATTTAAATGTTATTTCAGGGAAGAGGCTAAAACTTTAGAACAACAGGGAAGAGTAAAAGGACTTAAGACTTCCCAAGATCAAATTCTTGATGAGGTCCCTTATGCTGACCCGCAGGTTCAAGTTTTTTTCAGTGAACAAATCTTGTTTCTATGCGACAAAGCAGACTTAAATGATTGGGACAGTATTCAAGAACTAGGAAAATGAATTGAATCATATACCACGGTTAAATAGGGCAAGAGAGAACCTTTTAGTGACTTTTTTTTACAAAGATTAACTAAGGCTGTACAAATAGGAGTAAGAGACCCAGATGCTAGACAAGTACTTATTGAATCTCTAGCTTTTGAAAATGCCAACTTAGAATGCAAAAAGATACTTGGGCCTTTAAAGGTTAGATCATCACCTATGAATGAATGGATTCTGCATACAACGAACATTGACACATTTGACTATAATACTGAATCTTGGGTAGGAGAAGCAATTTCCAAAGGAATGAGGAGATATCAAAATGCCAAATGTTTTCATTGTGGTAGAATAGGACATCTGAGAAGGGATTGTAGACAAGAAATTCCTAGGAATAATATCTCCTTTGGAAATGACAAGAATAGGAGGTCTTAGCCTTCAGATATATGTAAAAGGGGTAGCAAAGGCCAACATTGGACCAATGAATGCAGATTAACAAAAGACAGACAAGGTAACCTTTGAGGGGTCTCTTGCAGGCCCCAAGCCAAAAGTGGTCCAATCATTCCCAGTCACTGTGGAGGACATGTCTCACCAGAAAAATTAAAAACTCCAAGCCTTCAGTAAAAGACCATAATGTTCTGGATGATGGAGTAAACACAGAGAATAAATCAAAAATTCCAATAGGAAATAGAAAATGTATATTCTGGCAGACTTCTATAAATCATCAAAGACCAAAGTTAAGAATACTTATAAATGGTATTGTAATTGTTGGTTTGATAGACACAGAGGCAGACATGAGTATGATTACTCCAGAATCTTGGCATTCAAAATGGCCTCTTCAAGAGGTAAATATTCAATTACTAGAAATTGGAACCATATCTCAAGTTAAATGAAGCATGAGATGGGTTGACTGCATAGGGTCAGAAGGTCAAAGAGGGAAACTGAGGCCATATGTGGCTAACATTACAGTAAATTTATGGGGTCATGACCTGCTGCAGCAGTGGAATTCCCAGATTAACATTCCTGAAGTCCCAGAAACTCATAATTCTGGGAAGGATTTTATAAGGTACTATACACAAAGGTCACCAGCCATTCAGGCTGTACAAGAACACAAAGCAACCAGCAAAGTTTTAGAGGTACCAACAGCCCTACCTTTAAAATGGTTAACTGAGAAACCAATATGGGTTAAGCAATGGCCTCTAACTGAAGAAACAGTGCAGGCTTTAGAACAGCTGGTACAAGAACAACTAGATGTTTGTCCTATTGAAGAATCAACCAGCCCTTGGAAATCTGGTAAATGGAGAATGGTGACTGATCTAAGAGCTGTCAAGAAGGTAATTCAACCTATGGGCCCTCTACAATCTGAAATTTCTCTGTCTTCTCTATTACCAAAAGGATGGCCTCTAATAGTTATTGATTTGAATTTTAACTTTGAAAAAGTTAGAGTTTTTTACTCTAACTTTACAAGAAAAGGATAGAGAAAAATTTGCCATCACAATGCCTACTATAATTCTCAGCTTACTAGGAGATATCAATGGACTATTCTTCCACAGGAAATGCTCAATAGCCCCACCCTGTGCCAATACTTTGTCAGCCATTGGAAATAATTCATAAGCAATTTTCTAAGTCTATAATCTATCATTACATGGATGACATTTTGTTATCTGATTCAAATGCAAATACTTTAAAAAGAATGTTTGAAGAAGTAAAGAAAACTTTGCCTAAGTAGGGATTACAATTTGATCCTGAAAAAATAGAGTGGAGATTCTATCAATTACCTAGGTTATAAAATGGGTTTACAGACTATTATAACACAAAAGGCACAAATTAGGAAAGACCAGTTGCAGACTCTTACTGACTTTCAAAGACTGTTAGGAGACTTTTCCAGTCTATGGCCGGCTGTTGGAATAACACCTGATCTAATAATTCATTTAAACTAAACCTTAGATGGTGATAAAGACTTGAATAGTCCAGAAGAATTAACAGCTGAAGCAGAAAAGGAACTGACAATTGTGGAGGAGATATTGCAGGAGGCACATGTGGATAGGGTGAATCCAAATCTTAATTGTATAAAGTCATATTGACTTCCAGAATTTCTCCTATAGGAATTTTAATGCAGAGGGGCAATATTATCTTAGAATGGATCTTTTTACCACATAAACCTAGTAAAAAAATTAAAGCTTATGTGGAAAAATCTCTGAATTAATTATAAAAGGTAAATTGAGACTTCATCAATTAGCAGGTACAGACCCAGCAGAGATTATAGTGCCTTTTACTACTGATGAAATAAAAAAATTATAGGAAGACAATGAACCATAGCAAAGAGCTTATCCTAAGTTTTTGAGAGAAATTAATAGCAATTATCCCCAAAGTGATAGACTTAACCTTATAAAGAGAACTTCTTGGATTTTTCCCTGAATTGTACATGATTCTCCTGAAGGCAGAATTATATGCTATTCTCATGGTGCTAAGGGATTTTAAAGAACCTCTTAATATAGCAACTGATTCACAATATGCAGAAAGAGTTGTTTTACATATTGAAACCACTGGATTTATACATGATACAAAATTGACTTCATTATTCATACAGTTTCAAGATATAATCAGGAATAGGCTTTGTCCCATATACATAACACACATCTGATCCCATATGGGTCTGCCAGGTCCTCTAGTACAAGTTAATGCATAAATTGATCAATTATTGATTGGAAGTATGTTTCAGGCCTCAGAATGTCATAAAAAAACATATGTCAACAGCAAAGGTTTAAAGAAAGAGTTTTGTATTACTTGGCAACAAGCTAAGAAGATTATAAAGAGATGTCCTACTTGCTCTTTCTATAACAAAACACTGTTACCCGCAGGGAGTAACCCAAAGGGTACTCAAAGGAATGAGATCAGGCAGATGGATGTGTTCCACTTTATGGAATTTGGTAAACTAAAATAATATGTACCACACCAAAGACACATATTCAGGTTTTCAATGGGCAACTGTTTTAAGCTCAGAAAAGACTGATTCAGTAATAACACATTTATTAGAAGTTATGGCTGTTATGGGTATACCTGCACAAATAAAGACAGATAATGGTCCAGCATATGTCTCTAAGAAAATGAAACAGTTTTTTGCTTATTATAATACTAAGTATATTGTATGTATACCACACAATCCTACAGGTCAGGCAGTTATAGAAAGATCAAATAGAACTATAAAGGATATATTAAACAAACAGAAAGGGATAGAAAATACCCCCAGAAATAGATTACATAATGCTTTACTAACCTTGAATTTTCTTAACGTTAATGAGAAAGGGACAACAGCAGCAGAGAGACATTGGATAATAGAAAAGTCTTCTGAATTAAATCAGTCGGTGTATTTCAAGGATGGAAACCAGGAGAGATGTGCTACGTTGGGGAAGGGGTTTTGCTCTTGTTTCCACAGGAGAAAAAAAACTATGGATACCTTCAAAATTAATAAAGATTTGCTTTGAAAAAAGAAATCTCTTGAAAATGTGAAATAACAGCTCATCCACAATGGTGACAACCATACAGGTGGTAAGGTAACCTCATAAGGGTTGGGGCAGGGTTCTGTTCTTGTCTTTGCAGGAAAATATTCATCTTCAAAAGGTCAAGAGATCCTGGACATCTAGATGTCTAAAAAAGAAAATATAATTATCCAGATAGGATCACCAAGTGAAGAGAATTATGATTTATGAGGACATGTCATCTGAGGCTAAAAATTTCAAAACAGAAACTAAAATAATAATCATAATTCACTTAAAAATTGAAGCTAGATTTGGAGTTGGACACCGACTCTGTCCTTCTCTAAATCCAAGCATGTTGTTAAAAGAAAAATTCAGAGTTTCTGTTTCATATCAGGAGCCATGATATGGGACAGAAAGAAAAAAAGAATTTAGAAAACATTTTACTTTTCTTCATACCTTTTTTTCTTTATTGTACCTTTCGTTGAATATGTGTGCATGTGTGTGTGTGTGTATCTGTATAAATAATGTTTATATTTTCCACAAAGAACAATGAATTTTCATGCAGTAATATTTGAAGTTTCAAGGAAGAACATGGGGCCCCACAACAACTCCCCCGCTGGTTGATATGATGTCATGATGCTGATAGTGATACTATAAGACCTGTTTTGGGTACCACCTGCTCAAGATGGTTTCAACTTGGTTAGCTGAAACAGTGCAGTTTTTTACAATATTCTGGCAAGAACTCCAAATAGGAACCTCAGCAAAACCTTACTGAATACTCAGAGACTATTTGCAATTATACCAGACAGTAATCTTGGAATGTAACCATCATTTTACTTTCACAGGATCTCATAAAAAGAACATTGTCCCCATGACAGCTGGAAATAATTCTAAAAGACGATGTCCCCTCTCCCAACAAAGTTTGTCCTTAGGGTTAGGGACATCATTTAGGGTCTTATTATAATTGGTGTAGGGTTGGAGTTGGGGGAGAATTATGTAAACTCAGGGATCTCTTTGAAAAAAAGTGGGAGAAATTGGATGGAATAATAGATTAGTGTGATCTTACACTAATAATAATAGTGAGTAATAGAGTGAATACTTGTGAGCTATTGATAGGCAATTTACATTGGTATGGATTCTTGTATACTGGTACAAATTTAAATTATATTGAATATGTTCCTGTTTTCATCCACAATATTTGTATAACTAGGCAAAGCTATTTTGTCATATTGTATGCATGCATGCTTGTACCTCTGCTTAAAACATTTTTGTATATTGATACAATTTTAGGATATATTTATCATATTGCAATGTACATTTCTACCTCTGATCAAGATATTTATACATTTTGAGGTCATTGTCCTCATTTGTTGCATAGTTGTTTATTGTATAATATTCTAATATGAAGTCTTAGCTTTTAAGTTATATAGGCATTAAGAATTATAGATCAATAGTCATCTACGTTTGTCATACTAATAGTTAGACTAATCAGGTTCTTTAGAAAGATAGAGATTGTATTCTGCATAGATTCAACCACTTCAAAGAGCTATGGAGTATGGTTTTTAAATAACTTAGGGTTCTGTTGAAGTGAGACACGATTGCTCCTGGCAGCACCAATCTACTCCCGAGAGAATATTGAACACCCAAGACATTCCACTTGGAGCTTGTTTTCCTCTTGGCAAAACTGCCTTTGGGTGAGGAACTGCCCATGCCTTGACCACTGACAAAATGCATGATGTCTGGCCAGGACAAGCAGGATACAAGACAAAAGACTATCAAATCTTGCCAAGACAGGATAAGATGGTTTTGAAAAATTTCCTGCCTCTGAAAATGGTCTGTCAGTTACTGTAGGCCTTAGCCAAATTTGGTTGTTCCAACACTGAAAATGAGACTTTGGGTGATTGCCTAGGTACCAGTTGTTTCTGTCATTTGTTGCACATTTTGGAAGTTGTTCCTGCTTACTCAAGTAATATTACTTCCCTTCTCGGATCTTCGATGGGGTTGAAGACTAGATAGTTCTAGTTACTTTCCTCTCATGACTTGGCCAAGTTATTTACTATACAAGACTTAAACTCATTAGGATAGGATAATTATTGAAACATTTATCACATGATTCTTGCTTGATATATTTGTTCCTATTGTATATAATTTTGTATTAGGCTTACAACTCTCTTATTTAAGCAAAAGGGGGAGGTGCTGTAGGAATTCCTACCACCAGTAGCCTTTAAGTTACCTGTCCACTTGTGGCCTCTTGTACTATTTATGCCTATGTAAAGCACGCATCTGGCCTCTTTTCCGGCTGCGGGATTCAGCTGCTATTCCCTGTTCCAGTAGAGGATTGTGATCTGTGAGTCTACCCCTAAATAAATAACCCTCTATTATTCTCAATTCTGAGCTAGTGTGGGATTTCTTCTAAGCGTCCTTCTTCAAAGTCACAGGGTTTTTCTAGCCTGCCCATCTTCTTAGTCTTAACTTTTCCTTTTTTTTCTGTTTTTCTTTTGGATGCTAGGCAGAACCTAAGTCAGCGGTTCTCAGCCTCCCTAATGTTGCTTCCCTGTAATACAGCTTCTCATGTTGTGGTGAGCCTCAACCATCAAACTTTTTTTTATTGTTACTTCCTAACTGTAATTTTTGTACTGTTATGAATCATAATGTAAAATGTAAACATCTGGTATGCAGTATAGCTGATATGTGACCCCTGTGAAAGTGTTGCTAGACCTCCCCAGGGGGTCAGGACCCACATGTTGAGAACTGCCGAGCTAAGTTTTCCTTTTTCCTGGTAGCCCACAGTCAGATCTTCTTTGTTTCTCTGCTCCATTCTCCTCCTCCAGGCAGTTGTCGAGATTTACACCTTCCCTGCCATGGGCTTTCCTTTTAACCTCATTTCAGTCCATTCTTAAAGTCTTTCATTGAAACTAAGGAGGAGACCCCATTTCCCAGTATCATCTGGGGAACGTAAAGGGACTCCTCCCCCCAGAGTCCAATAATAGTTATAACTATTGTGTTGACATGGAAAATGCCACACAGATAGTAAACCACTCTCGCCTCCAGCTTGGTAGGAACTGTCTAGAGAGATGGCGCAGTGGTTTAAAGCCCTGGCTTCTCTTCCTGAGGTCCCAGGTTCAATTCCCAAAATTCACATGAAGACTTACAAGCCCTTTAACTCCAGTTCCAAGGGACCTTATACTTTCTTCTGGTTTCCTTGGGTACTGCATGTACATGATGCACAGACGTACAGTAAAATACCTGTACACATATAATAAAAATGGATAAATATGACAATCCTGTACAATAAAGGAACATCTGGAGGCACCACAATCCAAGACTTCAAACTCTACTATAGAGCTAGAGTAATGAAAACAGCCTGGTATTGGTATAAAACAGACAGGAGAACCAATGGAATAAAATCAAAGACCCAGATATCAATCCACACACCTATGAACACCTGATCTTTGACAAAAAAAACCTAAAAATACAAAATGGAAAAACAAAGCATATTCAACAAATGGTGCTAGCATAACTGGATATCAACATGTAGAAGAATGAACATAGATGCATATCTATAACCATGTACAAAACTCAGGTCCAAATGGATCAAAGACCATAATATAAAACCAACCACACTGAACCTCATAGAAGAAAAAGTGGGAAGTACACTTGAATGTATTGGCACAGGAGGCCACTTCCTAAATATAACCCCAATAGCACAGACACTGAAAGAAACAATTAATAAATGGGACCTCCTGAAACTGAGAAGCTTCTGTAAAGCAAAGGACACAGTCGGCAAGACAAAACAGCAGCTTACAGATTGGGAAAAGATCTTCACCAACCCCACATTCGACAGAGGACTGATCTCCAAAATATACAAAGACCTCAAGAAACTTGGCATCAAGAGAACAAATAATCCAATAAAAAATTGGGTACAGACTTAAACAGAGAACTCTGAACAAACAAATCTCAAATGATTGAAAGATACTAAAGGAAATGTTCAACACCCTTAGCCATCAGAGAAATACAAATAAAAACAATTCTGAGATTCCATCTTACTCCTGTAAGAATGGCCAAGATCAGAAACACTGATGACAACTTATGCTGCATTGCTGGTGAGAGTGCAAACTGGTACAGCCCCTTTGGATGTAAGTGTGGTAATTTCTCAGAAAATTAGAAAACACCCTACCTCAAGACCCAGCAATACTGGTGTTGAGTATATACCCAAAGCATGTTTAATCGTACCACAAGGACACGTGGTGCTGGACAACTCTGTATTCTGTCAATTATGTTTTAAATAAATGTTGATTGGCCAGTAGTCAGGCAGGAAGTATAGCAGGACAACCAGATAGAAAGTAGAGGTGGGTCAGGAAAACAGGAGAATTCTGGGAAGGAGGAAGCCCATTCCTCCCCAGTCCTACCCAGACACGGATGAAGGAAGATGTGACCTGCTCTACTGAAAAAGGTATCGAGCCATGTGACTAACATATACTAGAATAATGGGCTAATATCAGTTATAAGAGTTTTAAAAAAGCCTGAGTCAATCAGTTTATAACTTATGTAGACCTTTATGTGATTTTCTTTGGGACTTGCCAGCTTTAGGAATTGGACAGGACAGAAACCCCAACAAACAGGCCCTCATGTTACAGGCATGTATTCATCTATGTTCATAGCAACATCATTGATAATACCCAGAACCTGAAAACAACCTAGATGCCCTTCAACTGAGAACGGATAAAGAAAATGTGGTACATTTACTCAATGGAGTATTACACAGCAGTAAAAAATAATGACATTGTGAAATTTGAAGACAAATGGATGGATCTAGAAAAAAAGCTATATTGAGTGAAGTAATCCAAGCCTAGGAAGACAAATATAATATGTATTCAAACATAGGTGGTTTTTAGATATAAAGCAAAGGAAAACCAGCCCACAGTCCACAACTCCAGAGAATCTAGGCAACAAAGAGGGTCGTAAGGGAGACATGCATGGATTTACATAAGAAGGAGAAAGAGACAAGATCCCTTGAGTAAATTGGGATCATGGAAGTCACAAGACAGGGTAGAAGGAGAGAGAGGAAGAAGAGAGAGGAGCAGATAAAAATGTATAGCTCAATAAAAACAATAAAAAATAAACAAATCTTTTAAAAGTAATTAAATACCTACCCAGTCACACACAGGTATAGGTGACCACACTAATAGCCAGGGAATGAAAATACAGACGCCTTCACTTTGAATGCTCAGTTTGTATTTCTACGGGGACTGTCATTTTAATTTTCCTAGACTAAGAAAACAAAGACATTTAAAAAAGAACTACTTATGAATCAAATGAAAACTACTCTTTTTCCTGTGTGAAGGTTGGAGATCCTCTATCAGTTGGGGTTTATGAATGCATAAGAAAACAGAATAACATGGTGAAGCCTACTAAATAGTAAACAATAACAATTGAATGTCACTTTTTAGAAGAAAAATTAAGGTGAGTGGAGATGGCTTTGTGGGTGGAGGGTTTGCCATACAAACAAAAGAGATAGAGTTGGGATTCTCAGTGCCCATGTAAATGCCAGATGGGTCTAATTACAGTGTTTGGAGGGTGGGAACAGGCAATCCCCAGAGCTGGCTGGCTGATTAGATTAATAAAAAAGGCTCAGTAGAGAGAAGTTGCCTCAACAATAAAATAGAAAGCCATCAAGGACTATTCTCAATGTCAACCCCAGGCTTTCTCACACACACACACACACACACACACACACACACACACACACACACATGCATACACACCTGCAAACATGCATACACATGAACATAAACAAAAGAAAAACAAAAAGAAAAAACTGTGAGAGCTTTTAGAGCCACGTTTGGGTTTATTTGGCATAAAGCAAGAGATTCCCAGAGAATCTAAACCCACTAAGAAGAAAAGCTTTTCACAGGATTAAAAAATCCCCATCACTAGAGACTGTGAGATATGACCATCCTGCACATGCTAACCACAGACTTCAGCAGGGATCTTTTCTCTTGGCACTGCCTTCTTGGAGTAACCTGAGGCAGACATCTCCTAACTTCAGGATGGCACAGGCACCTAGATGAACAAACAGTTCCCTGTGTGTGCAGTAGATGAGGGCCAAGATGCTATGGGACCCTGAAGCAGACAGCTGTGCCTGTCTTCTACCTATGTCCCACCCCCAACACACATGCAAAGCCAGTGACACTCTCTGTTGCCAAGACTGCCCTGTTTGCCATCTTTCTAAACCTACATACTTAGCAACACAGACACAGAACTCCAGACAGTTGGTAACCGACTATAATTTTATCAAGGGGTGGAGTACTTGCAAGCTTGGTCTCGGATGCAGTGAGCCCACACCCAACTCAATTGTCTCTATTTTAAGAGCTCTGAAGAGAGCTTTCCTATTTGTCCTCTCATAAACACAGAAGACAAATAAGGGGAGGGAAAAATGAAACACCACAGGAACTGCAAACACTACCTCCCATGCCGTTCCTGTCCACCCCAGACTACTCCAAATGCGGTGCTGAGAATATTCCAAGACCACACATGTCCAAGCTAGAACATGGTGTAACCTGAAAAGGACACCCATAGCCCACAGATCTCTGTACCCCACGATGGGCTGGGTCCTCCCAGACCAATCACTAATGAAGAAGTTGCCCTACAGGTTTGCCTACAACTGGGTCTTATAGAAGCATTTTCTCAATTGAGGTTTCCTCCTCATAGAAGACTTCTATCAAGTTGACATAAAACTCGCTGACCCTTGTCATAAACACAACTGACCCCTTGTCAAGTTGACACACAGACCAATCATTATTAAGTCATAACCTTTCCTTTATTGATCATCCCCCATCAACATCACTATATATATATGCATATATATACATATACATAAATTTTTATAAAGTTGAAAAGCCACACAGTTTTACAAACTCAAACTTTAAAAATTCAGTCTCTTTTTATGATTCTGAGATGCTGCCTATGACACATAGCCATCTGTGAGCAACTGTTCTATTAGACACACACAAAACAATCACAAATGGCCAGCACCAATTTTAAAATTCAGTTGGGCCTTTGAGCTCTTTCTACTTGGCCTTTCTTGTGTGGCTAACACAGTTCGCCTTCAGGGCTTTCCTAGCACTCCACAAGTGTGCCAGGCAAAGAGGAAACAGGAGTTCCACAGGAGGGGAAATGCTCCCCTTGGGGTACCATGCTGCCCGCTGCCTGATTTCCACTCACTCTGCCCCTGTCTCCGATTCCAGCTCTGCTCCATCCCATGCACACCAGAGACCTGGGGACAGATGTCTTTGCCTCGACAAGTGGAGAGTCAGTGGACTGTGTCACATGACAAGGAAAACATGAAAAGAAAATCATTTTGCGTCAATTGTGTAGCTCTGACTACTGGGGCACTCACCTTCAGCCTCTTGCCTCTTCCTGGGTGTTCTATATAAAAAGTGTCAGCAACCATTTGATGAACTGTCACTGTTCCTCTCTCTCTCTCTCTCTCTCTCTCTCTCTCTCTCTCTTTCTCTTCATGTGCATAAAATCAATTATCAGAGTTCAAGTTTGTCCCTCGCCATATGGCAGGTGTCAGGGAAGGTGCTCCTGGCTTCTGGAAGGTAGATTGATTGACAAGCACCTGTCCCAGGCAGACCTGAGAGCTGACTGATCTCCAGGGAGGAAAAGGGCTATGTTTCTTATGTCAGACAGATTTGCCTTCAGCCTGACATTTGGGGAAAATTACATTTTTTCTTTTCTTTCATTTTTCAGGCACTTGTGGGAGTTTACAGTTTCAAATCCTTATGATTGGGTCCGAGTATTATAAAGAGGCCTCAGGAGACTAAGTGACTTTCAGAACTTGGCACTTACATTTAGAAATTCCCTTTCTCTTTCCCAAAATTAAGAGAGAGAGATTCTTAGCACTTTGTTGTCTGGATTATCATGATTTCCAGGCCTAATGACAGAAAGTCCTCAGGAAAAGGAGCGGAGAATTAGTTTCAGTTTGCTAAGCGAACCAGACACCCTGGGACTAAAGAATAAAACAAAACTGCCGTGCCTCTTAGAGTTGGCCCGTTGTCCTGGATACCGATTTGCAGCAAGCAAGTTTTAAGCTACGGGAAAACATAAACTCCTGGGCTGTTTAAGTTCATTGCCGTGTGCTCACTTGTGCTCTGACGGCACCACCTGATACAACAACAGGCACCGTGGCTCACTGGGACTTTAGACAGCCTTTAATTGTGCAGATATCACCTGGACACACTCCTCCGGGAGTCAGGAACAAACATGGCTCATTGTGAGCTGGCTCCTGTCGGCTCTGGCCCGCTTGGAAAGGAAGCGTCCCCTCTAGAATACAGCTGCTGAGCCACACCCACATTGTGAAGCGTGAACTTATAAAATCATATTTGTTTGTTTGTAGGGGGCTACACTCATACCACCGTGCGCATGTGCAGGCCAAAGAACACCTTGTGGGAGTCCTCTCTTCTGTGTTAGCCCAAGGGATAAAATTAAGATGATCAAGTCTGATGGCAAGCTGCTCTGAGCCCCCTGGACAGCCCTGTAAAGACAAATCTTAATCAAAGGTGTTAAGCCATAACCTCTCTTCCATCCCCCAAATCACATGCTATCAACATTACAATATAAAATATTTCACCAAATTGAAAAGCCCCACCATCTTACAAACACAAATTTTTAAAATCCAGTCTGTTTTAAAAGCCCCAAATCCCTTTTAAAATTGAAAGTCCCTCAACCATGGGGTCCTATAAAATCAAAAACAAAGTTAAGAACTTCTTTATTTCAGGAGAAAAGAACCAGAGCACAGTTACTACAACCAAATCTAAGCAAACCAAACTCTAGACGTGTAGATAACTCAGCCCGTGTCTGAGATTCAATTACCATCTTCTGGGTCCCCTCAAAGGACTTGGGTCACTTTGCCAGCTCTGCACTCTGCAACACACCCAGACTGTCTGTCTTCCAGTCTCCCCGGGTTCCATTCATTGCCACTGCTCATCCTGTTTGTTACTGGTGGCATCTTCTGCTGCAGCTGGGCTGCACTTTCACCGATAGTCTGTCCTGGGCTCTCTTCAGAGATCATAGGCCCTGCCACAGTGACAAGCCTCAGCTGCTCTCCATAACCCCTTTATGTCTTCAAACCAGTACCACCTGGATGACTCTTACATGACCAAGTTTAGGTGCCAACATGGGGTGCAACCTTGGCCGCCTTTGGAACATGGCCTCTGTGTGTTGGCCCTGAGAAAGGAACTCCCAGAAGACTTCACCTCAGTGGTGCTGGTGTCTTAACCCCAGTTAATTCTTCAGGCCAAGCAGACCAGCATTCATTGTTCCAGCAAAGCAAAGGGTTTACTTTAGTGATTCTGGTCTTTTGTTAATCACAGTTGATTCTTTAGCTCCAGCTGACCAGACACCACAGATTCTTCGCACAAAAAGCCTGGTAGAGTTTGTACTTCCTCTGAAATTTCACCAGCCAAGCCTCCATTGTCTGCATTGCTCTTAACATTTTCATCTTCTGACCCCCTAAATAATAGCCCACTGAGCTCTAAACATTCAAGAGCTTTTCTAGCCCAAAGTTCCAACCTCCTACCACAATCCTTCCAAAAGCAATGTGGTCAGGTTGACCACAGCAATACCCCATGATCCTAGTACCAATTTCTGTCTTAAGGTGACCATTGCTGTAATTAAACATCACAAACAAAAACATGTCAGGAAGGAAAAGGTTTATTTGACTTCTATACTGTTTGTTCATCATCGAAGGAAGTCAGGACAGGAACTCAAACCAGGTAGAAACCTGGCTATAAAAGCTGATGCAGAGGCCGTGGACGGGTGCTCCTCTTGGCTTGCTCAGCCTGCTTTCTTATAGAACCCAGAACCACCAACCCAGGGATGACACTACCCACAATGGGCTGGGCCCTCCCCATGAAGAACTAGAAAAAAATGCCCTATAAATTTGCCTACAACTGGATCTTATGAAGGCATTTTTCTCAATTGAGATTCCTTCCACTATGATGATACTAACTTGAGTCAAATTGACATAACACTAGACAGCTCCAGAGGGTAGAATGATTTTATTCTATATTGGTCTTGAATGCTGTTTTTATTCTAGTAGTTAGGTCTTAATGTAAGAAACCATTAAAGAGACATTCATATTATGGACTATGGAGAGGCTGAATCCCAAGTTGGTTCCCTAAACCCAGAGCCTCAGTGAGATCAGTTCATCCTTCTGGTACAAGGATTTATTAGGCTGTTGGTTTCTTTAACATAGCAGTATCTATGTGTATTAGTTAGACTGTGAGCTCCCTATAGGCAAACATTATTCCCACTCTGTAGTATGAGGTGTTTGTTGTTGATGATGGACATAGCTTTAATATTTTACTAATTACTCCCATCAAAGGGATTATTAAAATTTAATTTTGTAAGTTTACCAGTATGAGTGTCTTATCTGCATGTATGTATGCATACCACATGAGAGCCTGGTGCCCACAGAGGCCAGGAGAAGGCTTTAAATTTCCTGGAATTGGAGTTAAAGATGTTTGTGAATTTCTATGTGGGCCCTGGGAAACAAACCCAGGTGCATTGCAAGAGCAAAAAGTGCTCTTGACCACCATCTCTGCATCTTGTCCATTAAAAAGATCTTTTAAAATAGAAACCAAGCATGGCAATGGATGCACCAAGCATGATATTGCACGCATCAAATGCAACAATGCATGTACCCATAATTCCAGAACTTGGGAAGTGGAAGCAGAAAGATCAGAAATTTAATGGCCTAGGATACACATGACTCTGTCTCAAAAAGACAAAGGTTTAAAAGATTTGCTATGATGTGTTAGTAGATTCCCAGAAGACTCAACCCTTCTTTACTTTTAACAAATATTATTAGAAAAATCATCAAGCCCAAACAGCAAGGTGGGCTTGGATTTAGTAATAAAGTCAAGAGGCTATTTATGACCATAATCTATAATGGCTTCTGTCTGTCCACAATTCCAAGGCAAGGGCCCAGAGCTGGTATAAGGAAATGACAGGGAGACCTCCAGGATGGGATGCACAAATTTCCTTTTCTGTCTAAAAAGGATCATGGATAGGTTTTCTCTAGGACACTTCAGTATAAGGCAGGTAGAATTTATCTGATGTTTCAGAACTGCAGATTCTCTGGCATCCGTCAGTCTCACTGATACTAACTTGAACCGTAGGAATCCATCTACACCAATGAGGTTTAAGACAGCACAGACACATGACGTTCTCTGAATATCGCTGCATCTTACGGGCAGGTCCAGAGCAGAACCACCAGCATTCACTCACATGTAACACAGGAGAGAGCGACACCCTCTGAAGACAAAGATGGCTTAACTGTGGACTGTCCTCTGACAAGTTACTTGGATAAAAACGGATTTTAGATTCTCTAGGCGAGTTTCTGAGAATAGGAAGAATATAGGGAGTGAGGTAAGTAAGGACCTCCCTTGTAAGACTTTTCTTTTTCAGCATTCACTTCAAAGGACACCACATCTCCTTGCTCTGCTCCTGCCCGTTCCCACTCCCACCACAGAGAGTGGCTGTCTACAAAAATAGCCCATAAAGAGTAGTTGGGAAGTGAGGGTGATGCCTCGTCGTGGGCCACTGCTTGCTCACGCCCCATGGTTTGGAACAATTTGGTGACTCAAAGGCTTTCATAAGTCCTGGGTTTCATGTCCCTGATGCCACTGTTCCGTTTCAGGTAATGAAGTTATCACCCTGTGTTCACATCCGTCCTCGTCACTGAGTAGGACAGCAAGCCCCACTTAATATCTCATCCTAGAGACAGCAATTTTGGCACTAGAAGCTCAAGTTTTTGTTTCTGTTGCTGTTGTTTCTTCTTTCTACCCCCTGCCCATGTGTGCGTGCTTGCATGCGTGTGTGTGTGTGTGTGTATGTGTGCGTGTGTGCGCACGCGCCTGTGCATATGCATGAGATTCTGAGCATAGAATTCCGAACTTTGCACTTGTTAAGCACATGCTTTACCATTGACCAATATCTCAAACTTTATTTTTAAATATTATTATTACCATGCAAGCAAAAAAAATTCCTTAGATATCTCTAATGTCTAGCAAATACAATCAACCATCACCTGGGGTTGAGAGAATAAATAATTTATCAGTCAAAAATTTGTAATTTGTCAACTAGAGCCCACTTAAATGGGAGGATACCATCCTTTAATTTTTAAAAGACTTATTCCATTTTTAAGTATGTGTATACGTGTTTGTGTCTGTGAATGAATCCGTGCACACCCGTGAGGATGCCTGTGAAGGCTACGGGCATCAGTCCCCTGGATCTGGACTTTAGGTGATGACTGTGAGCTACCCAATGTGGGTGCCGGGAAACAAGATGGGTGTGTGCTCTTAATCACTGAACCAGTTTTCTAATCATCCCCTTTAATTTCTTAAATGGCTAATGCTCAACTATTTTTCAAATAATAATAATAAGTCTAGAAAATGCAAAGACAATTAAAAACTCTTTTACTTTTTAGATGGGGAAGGTAAGGCAGGAAAAAGCAAGTGATTTGTTCAAGGAAATTTTGCCCAGCTTT
This sequence comes from Myodes glareolus, assembly GCF_982192425.1. Classification (NCBI taxonomy): domain Eukaryota; kingdom Metazoa; phylum Chordata; class Mammalia; order Rodentia; family Cricetidae; genus Myodes; species Myodes glareolus. The sequence goes on from NC_142051.1 coordinate 2,960,315, forward strand.
CCTTTCCTAATAACGTATCGTTTACTGAAACAGAGGAATACCTTTTATGTACACTTTACCAATAAGCTCATGGCTCTTTTATGCGAACCAGTGAAATCCACACCAAAATCAAATCCTTTCTTGAGAGAAAGCTCCTTTCTTCCTTCCTCGTAGGTGTGACAGCTGATGAAACGAACTGCCCCTGCCTGCAAGATGGTGTGGAGCAGTGTTGTCTTGCCGTGCAAAAGAACCTGCCGACCAAAGAGGATTCTTCCTGGAGCAAACCTTTCTGGAAAATTCCACTTTAATCCATGAATCAAAGAGAAAAAACCTGGAGCCTGGCCCAGCCTTTGAGTACAGCAGTCCATACCCAGGGCTGAACGTGCGCATTTTGCAGTCCCTGCGGGTGGAAGTCATGGAGTCAGTCAGCTGACACACTCGGTCTGGCTTCAAAGGATTGCAACGTGTCAGCCACGGTATTTCTTGGTTCTTCCAGAACGTGAGGAGGGCTTCGAGGAGGATAAAAAGACAAAAGTGCTGAACGTGAAACTCCTCTCAGAATAAGCAGCACGGGAAGAAAAGGAGGACGCTGAAGAAGAGAGCACGCTGAAGCTCCACCTCCCGTCCTCCCCTCCACACTCCATTCCACAGCCCCAGGAACTATGTGACTTCCCTTCCTATTTTTGTTAATTTTTAAAATTAATTTGTGGGGTGGGCAGACATGCGGGTGTCAGCGGATAGTTTGTAGGAGTTGGTTCTCTCCCTCCACTGTGTGTATTCCGAGTTTCAAGCTCAGACTCCCAAGACTCCAGCAAAGCCTTCAGTAGCTGGGCCATCTCACTGCCCGCAACCTATGATTTCTTGCTTCACTAATTTCCACCCAGACAAGTTCCAAAGTTCCCCATACTCCCAATTACCTCATTTTCCTGTGCCTCCCCGACAACTACGTGGAATAAAGCAAAGGCTTTCTTGCAAGGATGTCTAGAAATCATAATTGTTTTCTTTCTCCGCAATACTTCCTAACCTTTGCCCTAGTGGGCAGCAGGCACTTAGCCTGCAGAAGCATTAGCGTTGTTATGACTGGAAGGCAGAGGGACAGGAAAGGTTGTTTTTCAGATGTTTATTTCCACCCAGGCTCCACACCAAAGGCAGACTGGGGAGTTCAGGATGAGACAAAGATTTGTGAGCAGCCAACGCAGGGAGGCCTGTGCGGTCTAGCTGACTCCTGTCGGGAGCCTGAGTCTGCACTCCCTCACTTGTCCTTCCCTTCACAGCTGCACGGGGAAACTGGCCAGCTGCAGGTCACCATAGATTAGCCCAGACGATTTTCCCCAGACTGGAAAATTCTGAGCCTAACCATACTGCTCTTTTTTCCATAGTCACAGATGGTTCCAGAGACCACTTCTCACCTCTGGTGAGAGAAGGCTGGGGTTTGACCCTTCGGGTGGTAAGAAGGAAGAGAGTCAGTAGTAGAGGAGTGGAGCCATGGGTGGGAGTAGAAGTTAATGCCTTAGCTGGAAAACGGTTTTTCTCTAAGAAAAACTCACAGCCAAAAAGATTGGAGCTTCAGGTTCAGTGAGAGACCCTAATTTTAGAAGAAGAAGAAGAAGAAGAAGAAGAAGAAGAAGAAGAAGAAGAAGAAGAAGAAGAAGAAGAAGAAGAAGAAGAAGAAGAAGAAAGAAGAAGAAGAAGAAGAAGAAGAAGAAGAAGAAGAAGAAGAAGAAGAAGAAGAAGAAGAAGAAGAAGAAGAAGAAGAAGAAGAAGAAGAAGAAGAAGAAAGGTGGGTGGTGGGTGGTGGTAGCGCACACCTTTAATTCCAGTACTCTGGAGGCAGAGGCAGATGGATCTCTGTGAGTTCAAGGACAGCCTGGTCTACAAAGCAAGTTCCAGGACAGCCAGGACTGTTACACAGAGAAACCCTGTCTCAAAAAACAAACGATAAAAAAGCAATAGTGGAACATTTTTGTGTGTGAATCCCTGTCCTCCACACATATGGACAGGAGAAAACCACCTTCATGTATACTCTTGCATGTGCACTCAGACACACACACACACACACACACACACACACACACACCCCAATTAATTACTGAAAGATACTGCAAAGATGCTTGCTAAATGGATTGTGGTCCAGGGATTTCATGGATGAGCTGTGGCAGGGCAGCACTGGACACTTACCTGTTTTACTTGATCTTTGCAACAACCCCGTGGAATCATTGGCCACTTCATGGATGAGGAAACCCTTTGGTACTTCTAACCTTGATCTCTAGACCATACTATCTCACTAACTCACATGCTTAATAGAGAACAAACATGATACACATCCTTGGATATTTTTATTGCCTAAACTGTAGTTATCCTTCTGGCACATTCTATTTTAAGAAACAAAAACATTTTCAACTGGAAATAGAAAATCTTGACAAACTAGGTGCATGTCCCCTATTCTGTGTGCTAAAACATCTATGAAAATAGTTGACTTAAGACTTTTCAAAGTTGGTTGATATATGCTAACTTAATACATATTTATGCAAGGAAAAGTCTCCTTGGCCAATCTAATAAAAGCTTTAGAATTAGGAATGATCCCTTGAGGAACCAAAGACTTTGGTTGCGTTTTGACGACCTTGATGACATGAGGGTAATATTAGTTACTTTCTCATCCATATACCTCACAGAAGCAACTTAGGGGAGAAACAGTTTCGTTTGGCTCCCTGTTTCGGGAGTTTAAATCCAGGATAGTCCGGAATGCATGGAGGAATGGCTCACACCATGGCAGGTGGAGTGTGTAGAAGGTGCCCTTCACTTCAGCCCAGGAAAAAAGGAGAGCAGAACCAGAATTGATGGCTGAGTAGATCCTGTAAAGTCCCACTCCCACCTCTGATGTGACCAGTTATAGCACCCCAGCCCTGCTTCCTAATAGCTGTACACCCTTTCCAAAATAGCACTGCCCTCTGGGAACTGTAGGCAGAGTTTCTCTGTGTACCAGCAGTCAACTCTGTCCTGCCAGTCAACTTCCAAACAACTACATAGAGACTTAATACCAATTTTAAATGTTTGGTCAGGCTTGTTACTAACTAGCGCTCACAACTGAAATTAACCCATATTCTTATCTATGCTCTGCCACATGACGGTACCATTTTTTTTCAGCATGGCATGTTCATCTCTTGCTTCTTCTGCATCTCCCTGAGATCCTTTGACTACCGTGACTCTGCCCTTCCTCTTCCCAACATTCTCTCTGCCCCGAAAATTCTGCCAAGTTTTTGGTCATTCAGCTCTTTATTAACAACAAGAGCAACATACACCTTCACAGTGTACAGAAGGATTATTCCACAGCAGGGGATAACTTTTCAAAACATAAGCCTGTGGAGACATTTTAGATTCAAACCATAACAGGAATCCTGCACCTTGACCTCAAAGGGAATGGACCTCTGCTCCTTCCTCAGACCCCCTAAGAAATCCTGAGGTGCAGCTGACTTGTGAAGAGCTGCCAGAGGAGTAGATGTGCCTCTCACTAACAATCAGATCCTGTCCTAGCCACGGGGACAGGCTGGAGAATTTCCTTTCCATATTATCACAGTTAGGGTTGATCATCATCAACTTGACAGGATCTAGAACTGCCTGGGAGAACATAGCCTCTAGGCCTGCTTGTGAGGGATTATCTTGGTTAGGTTAATCGAGGAGAGAAGGCCCTCCCTACTTTACCCTGAGCTGGAATCTTGGACTGAATAAAAAAGACAAAACCATCTGAGGCCTGAGCTGCCACTGCCCTTTGCTCCCTGATCAACTTCACCGCCATGATGGACTGTACCCTCAAACTGTGAGGCGAGGCCAGGCCTTCCTTTCTTTAAGAAGCATTTGCTAATGACATTTCATTACAGCAACAGAAGAATAACTGAAATACAGAACATAAATGAGGGTGACCTCATGTGACCCCTCTACATTTAAATATATTTAATGCAATTGGATAAACAGCCTAAGCAAATTGTTAGGGGCTTGAGGTGAGTCTGCTCTTAGGCTCCGGGTATTTTCAAATTAGGACCTCCAATTCAGTTTTCCCTGTGCCTGCAAAGTAACAGATTTTGGCACCATTTAGAAGAAAAGAAAGTTGGTGTGAGCTGCCAGCAGCTGGCTGACAACCCTGATCTCTGGGTATGCTGGAGCACCTCCAGATTTTGCATAAGGAGTTCATTTTGGGTTAGTCAGAAAAGGGAAGGAGTTGGCCCAGATGCCGCTCCACAAATTCAGGAACAAGAAGTTGTGATTCCCTTTAGAAATGGCTGGAAGGTGGCTCTCAGGTCTGTTTGCCAAGCACAATTTGACGTCCATTTGTTTCCCTGTTAGACACAAGGAGCACCGATTGCTGTCTGGGCTTTTCTTCTGACAAGCCATGGCCGATGCCGCTGGGAAACTGTGTGAGGTTAATTCTCCCCTTCTCTCTAGCTTTTCTCTGAAGATCTGTTATTTCTGCAGACTCCATTATTCAGCTTCTTTTCCTTCCTTTCCCAAACTATTCTTACTTCTTAGCCCAAAGCTTCATTTACAGAAACAATTCACCTGTTTGTTAAAGAATGAGTCCTCATCGCCCAACTTCAGAGTCATAAATTTTGTGCATCAAGTGGTAATAACTATTTTGTAGTTTCACAGCAACAAGTAAATTAATGTTACTGCATTTAAGACAATGCAGAAAGGTATAAAGAACACAAAACTTATTCAAATTCTCACTCCTGGAGAAAACTAAGAAATATATTTATATATCTGGGAGGGCGAATTTTTTTTTCTCAAGACAGGGTTTTTCTGTGTAGCTCTGGCTGTCCTGAAGCTCACTTTGTAGACCAAGCATGCCTCAAAGATATGCCTGCCTCTGCCTCTCGGGTGTTGGAATTAAAGGCGTATACCAGCACCGTCTGGCTTAAGATTTTAACGTATATGTTTTCAGTCTTTTAAATTTTCAAAAAATGATATAAATTATTTAGAAAACTGATTTTTCTATGGATAAATCGAATATTTCTCATAGAATATTATTTTCCCTATCATTGTTTCTGAAAAGTGAATAGATATGTAATAAATAATTATATAGTCTCTCATTTATATTAGTATTATTTTCTAATATAAATAAATTCTAAATGAATCCCTGTGTGTATGCTTGTCAACTTACTTCTCATAGAAAACATCTTGCGTGTGTGTGTGTGTGTGTGTGTGTGTATACATATTTGTGAGTATGAATGCAGGTATAAAAATACCATAGCACGCATGTGGGGGATCTAAGGATGCAAGTCCTCCCCTTCTCCTTTGTTTGAGACCTAGTCTTTTGTCTGTCCTTGTGTACTTGAGGCTAACTGGTCCCTGAACTTCTGGACTCCCCTGTCATCACTTCCTATTTCCCCCTAGAAGTTCTGGGATTATGGGTGCACACTACACGTCAGGCGCCGAGCATCTACAGTCAGGGGCTCTGCTGGCCATGCAATGCTCCCCCAGTGAGTCTCTGCCCAGTGACGTCTCCATGACAAACTCCTACGAACAGACCTTGCTCCATGAGATCCTGGACATGCCTTCAAGACCTTAACACACGACCAGGAAAGCTGTGTTTGTTTATGAACTCCCTAACGTCTCCCGAGGGCATGTTCACCTGCTATTATTGTAAAAGCAAACACTTCTTCTGTTTGTGTCCACTTGAAAGCCAAGATATTGTTTTACTTCTCCCTGATTACTGACAAAGTTGAACATATTTTCAAATTGTGCATGCGTGTGCGTGTGTGTGTGTGTGTGTGTGTGTGTGCACGCATGTCTTGTTTTATGTATCCTCTCTGTCTCATGGTTTTCTATCAAGGTGCTCATTATTTTCCAACCCAACTTGTAGGAGTTCATCACTCACAAAGACAACGCCTTCCAGACTGCATTTCAGGGAATTTTATTGCCCATGGGGTGTTAATAATCATGCTGAGAGAGAATGAGTTCCATGGTAAGATTTAACACATCATTTCCTAAACTTAATTGACAATCAAAATGACTTTTTATCACAGAACACCCTTAGCACCCTTCAGCACATGCATATTCTGGGCAGTAACATTTGAGGAATTGTGGGTATTAGAACTTTGTGTGTTACCTGTGTGACACAGTTTTCTCCATATTTGTTTCTCTGCTATTCCACATGGCAGTTTCTCTGTATACTTTTAATTTCTGTGTTCAAAGCTCCTGAGTGTTTCTTTTGTCATGGAGCATCGTGGGATTAGGGACCCGGGACTCACCTGTTTTTGTTTTGTATCCTGGTACTTCCACTGGCTGGGACCTCTGCAAAATCTACCTCTCTCTGCTTTGTTGTCAATCATCCAGAAGATGGGATGGGGAGAGGAAGAGGGAGGCAGGGAGAGAGAGAGAGAGAGAGAGAGAGAGAGAGAGAGAGAGAGAGAGAGAGAGAGAGAACGCAAATACATCAAAGAGGGGTTGTGAGGATTAAACTGCTTAGTGAGGTCAAGTGCTGGAGCCATGATTGACAGCCTGTCACAAGTTGGTTGTGCTGAAGGAGGTGACCAGTCAACCTCTAGATGCACAGAAAGTCTTTCTCTTTCCCCAATCATATTTTTTTTGTTTATTCTGATTTTAGTTATGTAAGAAAAACTTTGTTTCTTCTTCAGTGGTTAGTGAAAATTTTCCAACACTGTTTATTGATTAATGTTCTCCTTATATTATATTGTATTAGCTTTTTCTGGATTTTTTTGTCTGCTTAGTCTGACCTGATACCAAGACCTCTTTGGTTTTTCTCATTTGTATTTGCCTAAATCATAGATGACACCCCTCTTTGTAACTGTCCCAAGTCACTTAGCAGGGCTAAGGAACCCCAAAGTGAATTTCAGGGACCTCACTGATGCAAGTGGGAGTTATCAATCCTGTAAATCCTGGGTTTTCACACCTCTGTGTTTTTCTCCAACCCACATGCTAGTGAGGTTTATATTCCAAGGAGAGCCTGAGGATTCACTCAATAATATTAGAACCTGGTGCTGGTCACTACGTTAGATAAGAATTAATATACACCAACTCCACCTGCCCAGGAGTCAGATTCCTTATGGAAATCTTGCTAAAGGTTGAGATGACTGCAGGAAACTCTTGATCAGTACTGAGGATAAGAAGTAGAGAGTAGGTAGGGCTAGGGATAGAGGAGAGAAGGTTGGTGGCAAACATTGGTGAAAAGTGTCTGTGGTCTTGAGTGGCCTCCAGGTCAATGCTGTCCTTCCATAGAGGCAGCTGGTCAAGGTGCTGAAGCTAATCTTCCAGAGCCAAGAGTCTCAGGCCTGTGCAGGTTCATGTTCTCCCAGACATGGAGAGAAAGAAGAGTGGCCTCTGCTTAGAACGTGACTGAAGAAGCTCTGTTACAGGAACCAGTAGGGAAAACACACAGAGAGGAAAACAAGCAAACAAACAAACAAACAAAAAAACTACTAAGTCAAGTCGTGCATGGTTTCTGCAGAGGACTCGGCAGTAAGAGACGCCCTTCTTATTTCCTCCTATTAATATAGCTAAACAGGAAGCGAACAGAGGGAATTCAGGAAGTCGGAGGCCCCAGTGGAACGCAGACAGCCAGGCTGGAGGAGGATTCACCCACCCTGACCTGCTGGCTTTGCACACACAGGGCTTGAGTCCAGTAAACGCTGTGAATGACACACCAGTGTAGGAGATGCTGGGAGACCTGGATAGCAATTCCAGAGAAAGACATAGACAATCCATTAGCATGCTGTTTGTAGCAGGAATAATAAAAACCCAGAGATGGATATTGGGGTTCAACCTGAGGTTCAGAAAGTCAAAGCAGTCAACCTCTAGAGCGACCTTCCTCTACCAAATCTTCAGACCTAAAGGACAAGATCCTGTCTCCACGAATCCTCAAACTCCACACTCCCTATATACCACTGTAGCTGCTGGCTGGAAAGAAAGGGAGCAGCTAAGAGTCCGAGGTTAGAGAGACAGCCTCTTTGGGATATAATAGGGACAAAAGCCACAAGGAGAGGGCTAAGCTAAAGTAAATCTGTGAAAATTTTACATCGCCTCTAACATTCTTGGGGCATTCTTATGCCTGAGAAAACCTCTAACTATGGCCCCTAATATAACCAGCTATCTTGAGTGATGGCTTCCCATCTCCCTCCTACACCCTTAAATTAGTGGTTGTTTAGGCATCGGATGTAATAAGTTGGTGGAGTACTTGCATTTAACCTAAGCACATCCTCCTGTATACACTGAGTCATCCTGAGATTACTTAAAATAGAACTGTAATGTGAATTCTACAGAAATAGTCACCATACTGTAATAAATATGAAATAACAAAAAGTATGAACATACTCAAAAGCGCTATTTTTTTCCCCTGAATATTTTCTACCTGCAGATGGCTGAATCTGTAGACATCCAGTTACATCTGGGAAGGCCAGGCGAGAAGTAGCCGTGGAAAGAAGAGGAGCTTAATTCAGAGTCCTTAATAACATGCAACAACCAGCAGTCGTGACATAACCTCACTTGGGCTCCTTTAGCTTAAGTGCCTTAGTTTCCGAGTAGGTCTTAGATTTGTGAATGAGCAGTTAGGTCTATATGGGAGTGAGGAGAGAAGGAAGTGCACCATACCCAGTTTTTTGATAGAGTTCTATATTCACACAAACAGCTTCAGCATGGTTACTGGTACAGATTCAAACATCTGGTCTTTAGAATGACAAACTTGGGCAGAAAGACACACACTGCCCCATTTTTACTCTCAAGAGCAGACTGCAGAGTTTCAATTCATTCCTGAAGAGATGAAGATGAGACCAACATCCCAAGCTTTTTCATGTGGCCTATGAGTCCTAAATATAAAGTCCATAGGCTAAGAATAGATACACAACACCACCTATGAAAGTCTCAATGGGTTCATTCAAGGTATGTCTCCTACTATCTCCAATTCCCATACTTAGAATAAGCATTGTGAAGAAGGAAAATCAGATGTAATTCTGTTGTGGGGGGGGAGAATGTTTATTCATCATGGGCACCCAGCTAGCTTAGCCCTGAAATAACCACACAGAAACTGTGTTCATTAAATCACTGCTTGGCCTATTAGCTCTAACACCCTATTGGCTAACACTTACACTTTGATTTAGCCCATTTCTATCAATCTGTATATCACCACATGGCAGTGACTTACCAGGAAAGATTAAGCATGTCTGTCTCTGGCAGATCCATGGCGTTCCCCTCTTATTCTGCCTTTCTTCCTCCCAGCATTCAGTTCTGTCTTCCCCGCCTACCTAAGTTCTGCCCCTATTAGGTCAAGGCAGTTTCTTTATTCATTAACCAATACAAGCAACACATAAAAAGAAGAACCTCCTACATAATTCATATTTGGAATATGGTTGTTTTCTGAACAAACAGTGTAGGAGACCTTAGCCAGAATCATAAGATCAGCATACCTATCCCTGCTCACCAGAGATACCACTTTTTAAAGTGCCAACATGAAGCACTGAAGAATGCATTTCCAGATCCACCAGGGACAATAAGGAGATGGTTTTTGCTATCCAGCAGCTTCTCAGTTTTGGATGATAGCTGCAAGGGATCCTTAGAGCCCTACATAATATGTAGGAGCAGATAGAAAGGATGATGGTTGGTGTGAAACACTGCAGTCCAAATTTGTTGAGATATTCAAGTATTCACAAGACCTCTATGGCACATGAACTTCAACATTTAGAACTGCCTGGAATTGTCAGTCTTTACTCTCAAATACAGGCTCTTCTCTTTGTGTGACAGGGTAGGGATAGATCCTAGATAGAACTTCCCTACCACATATTAGTCATTCCCCGCAAATCTTATAGAATCAGAGACCTGTGGGCATGCTACTAGGATAAATTTCTTCTGTGGCCTGACCTGGAATATGAGGCTAAGTATCAATAGGCACAGAAACCAGGAAAGACATTCCACACACATCAGGGAAGCCACTCCACTCATTTGTACCCTGAGCAAGAGCTCAGGACAGAGGAACCTCTTCAACTTGCCTCTTGCTCTGTTACCAGCTGATCTTTCTCCATGTTCCAGCTTAAACACACTAACAGCTCCTATCTTGGGGCCTCAGGGCTATGTCCTATCAGGGCAATGTCAATAAGTAACTAAAAAAATTCATCTGAAAAGACCTTGAAATACAAGATATCCAATAATCAGTTCATGTGTCAGTGTAGTCTTCGAAGGCAGATAAGAAATAAGGAATTTTAATAGGTATGTGGGCAAGGTGCAAGGGCAATTTACAAAACCCTTCTCCTTCTGGACCAGTGGTCATTTGCTCTCAAAGATACTCCAACTCTTTAGGGAGTCAGGGTCATGTGAATCTCTCAAAGTCAACAGCAATCTAGAGCTGTACTAGAAAGGTTTGGACTTTCCAAGGTGGAGCCATTGGTAGCTCTCACTGCTACAGTCCTGGTCAGTGTGACCTAACAGGAGAATCATAGGGTATCTCAGGATAAAGGATACGTAAAGGTAAAAATAGGAAATCAGAACCACCTGCTGTCCTAGACCAGAGATTTGACGAAAGGAATTTGAATCTGGCATTGAAAATGGCACAAATCAATATTTCTCAATGACAAGTCAACATGCCAGAATGTTCTCTGTAAAGTTCCTCCTTCCAAGGACCCTACAGATAGCCTTGAGGACTGTTTGGGATTTCCCTCTGTATGCTGTGAATACCATTAGTTAATAAAGAAACTGTCTTGGGCCTGTGAAGGGAATAGAGGAAGGTGGCGAAAACTAAACTGAATGCTGGGTGGAAGAAGGAGGAGTCAGAGAGAAGCCATGTAGCCGTGTCAGAGACAGACACTGGAACTTTAGCTGGTAAGCCAAAGCCTCATGTTGATACAGAGATTAATAGAAATGGGTTAAATTAATATGTAAGAGTTAGCCAATAAGAAGCTAGATCTAATGGGCCAACCAGTGATTTAATTAATACAGTTTCTGTATGGTTATTTCAGGTCTGAGCTGCAGGGAAATGAACAAGCAGCCTCCACACAACAAACTGGCACCCAACTAAATCCATGTAAAACAAGAGAAAGCTTAGAAAGGAAACCCAGACACAAAAGAACAGAGTTAAGCATGGTTTGGTAGCAGTATTTTCTTGGGTGGACTCTTTGCTAGAATCCAGCAGAGGCATGGCTCCTTTAAGAGAGGTTTTCCTGATCAGCAGTAGCAGGAAAAAAGCTTTGCTGCTTTGGTGTTTTAAAACTGTGGCCTCCTGGGCCCTACTGCAGGTGCAACCTCTGGCTCTTTCAGGAGGCTGAGCATTTAAATGGGGTTTTGTGAGCAAAATGCTACAACTTGCTTAATGGCAACATTAACATTTTTAGGTGTTGTGTGCCTAATAATGGGGCAATGTACATGGCTCTCGGAGGCAGCAAACAGCTCTGCTCTGTCATGTTAAGCTGGGTGGATCAAGCAGTCAGTGCCATATTCCCCTAGCAATGGCACCTCTTAAGTTCATAAGAAGGGCTCAGCATTTTAAGAAGTGCTCCTGGACAGTAAGGAATTACAGATACACAATAGGACAGATTCAGACATAAAAGACCTCTAAATGGGTCACAATGTTGGTTAAATGTATGTAGGCTTGGGAGAGAAGAAAAAATAAAGTATAGACAGTTATAAAAGGAAGTAAATAAAACAAAATCTTTAAAGAGACAGAGTACAGACAATCATAGATTAAAGGAGTAAAAGTAATAACATAAATATTAAAAAGTAATAGAGTAAAAATAAATAAACCTTGTAAAGATGGAATATACAAAGAGAATCTGGATTATGTGCATTATTGTGTTTTCTTTGACTTTTTTTTGATTGTGAAGGAGCTAAGTACAGAGAGACATTTCATTGTATAGGCTGCTAAGCTACACAAACATGTATCTTCCAAAAGTATCATGACTTCCAAATTTGGGTCTAAGGATATGTTGCTTTGGGAAAAAGTTTCTTCTATTGTTTCCACAGAGGATGAGAACCTGTAGAATCTATCTAGATTAATATTGTTTGATACACCAAGACCCCCTGTTACCTTGAACACCCCTCAAAAAATACTTTGTCCAACAAAATGCAGAAAACAGTTTGGTGAGAACTATGCCCAAATTTCCTAAATGACTGTTTATAAATGTTTGTTTACATTTAAAGGAGAATATGATATAGATATGAATAACTTGCATTGGTATGGATCTTGGTTTATTGATACAAATTTAAGGCCAATTTTGTTATACTGTATATATGTATAGTTCTATTCTTAAGGTATTGTGTTTGTACAGCTCATTTAAAAATGTAATGTATAATTAAGAAATATAGGTTAATAGATAATCATCTATAATAGTCAATCATGTAGTCTTGTTAGTTAGGTTTTTGAGATGCACAGAGATGTATTTCAGTTAGGTAGATAATCTTCATATCTTTCAAAGACTACAGAATATGGCATTTAAAATGTTTTCAGAACTTAAGACTTCATGACATGAGACACATCTGCTCTTGGCAGCACCAATAATTTCAAGGGGAAGATGGGCATCGAAGAGGCTCCTTACAGAGTTGGTTAGCCATTTGAGCAAGAATCTGCTCTTGCCTGGACTGCTTCATGGTATGCTGTAAGAACTGGACATGCAGAACCCACAGAGAAATGACTGCTGAACTTGCCTCAAGGTGAGATGGTCCTTTGGGGTTCCTGCTACACAAAAGAGTCTAATAGACATTCTGAAGGACACAGAAAAAAGTGACTGACAAACTGTCGATATAGGCAGAACTGTCTTTGAAATTTCCTGCTTCATGAAATAGTCTGCCAGATACTATGGGTCTGTAGGCTGAAAAGATAGATTCCCCAACAGTACAGAACTTTGGGTGACTGTCCAGGCAGTGAGACATTTCTGCCAATTCTAGAGTTTTGAAAGTTGTCTACGATAAACTTATTGTTTATTAGATAATGTTATATCCTTCTGGGATCTTTGATGGAGTTGAAGAATATATAATGATAGTTAGAGTTTTCCTTAGTTATGATAAAAGATAAAGTAGATATAAATACTATAACTATAATTCTTGCTTGATACCTGTTTTTATATATAATTTTACTATGTTAAATTTAAAACCTTCCTTTTTTATTTAGACAGAAAAGGAGAGATGGAATGAGATTCCCTTCTGTATGTTGTGAATACCATTGGTTAATAAAGGAACTGTCTTGGGCCTGTGCAGGGAATAGAGGTAGGCAGGGAAAACTAAACTGAATGCTGGGAGGAAGAAGGCGGAGTCAGAGAGAAGACATGTAGACCCACCAGAGATAGACACCAGACTTTAGCCAGTAATCCATAGTCTTGTGGCAATACACAGATTAATAGAAATGGGTTAAATTAATATGTAAGAGTTAGCCAATAGGGAGCTAGAGCTAATGGGCCAAGCAGTGATTTAATTAATATAGTTTCTGTGTGGTAATTTTGTATCTGAGCTGCCGAGCGGCCTGGAAACAAACAAGGCGGCCTCCATACAACAAAGTTCTCCTAAACCATGTGACTGTCGTGCTGCCCGACACCATCACAAAATGCTGACCTAGATGGCAGAACTCTGCTTAACATTCGACTCACAGTCCCCTGCCACCACCACCAAACCATAGCCCCTAAATATGACGTTTCTCAAAAGGGAGATCTTGTCATATATGCTAACACCCACGTCTGAGGGGGGTGTCCCTGACCTCTGCCCCCCCTCCCTGGAGTCATGGCTGCCTCCAGGGTTTTCAGATGTTACCACTGTATCTCTCCATCTTCGGCGTTACCTCATCCCCTTCACGGTTCCTCTCCCAAGTGTGAGCTCTCACTCTGCACATTCCTTCACCTGATTCGTAAACTTTAGGCCAAACATAGCTCAAGACTTCCTGGAAGGACATTGCCAGTAACCCATTTCCCTGTCTTTCCTCATGTTTCCATATTCCCCTTTTGGATCCAAGGGTAATTCTAACTGCCATAGGGGTCATCTGGATTCCAAAGACTCTTGCCAGAAGTCTTAAAAGCCTCCCGCTGAACCCCTAATTACTCCACTTCCCTCAGCCTCCCGTCCTTCTTCTTGTCCTGGGAAAGAGGTCATGGTAGGGAATAGGCTGCTCCTTGGCTGGTGTAAAGCTTGCCTAATCTACTACAACCAATTAGTCTTAATCCTGGTTTTAATTAAAATCACCCAGGGAACTTTGAAAACTACCGAATGCCTGGTTTTACCTCACACCAATTAAAATCAAAAGCTCTTATGGGAAAGGCCCAAGGCTGATTTATTTTTAACTCTGCTGATGACACAGGGTTCTAATGGACATCCACAGTTGGGAAACATACTGCGAGCCACGGTTACCCAAGAGCCTTTGCAGCTGTCAAATGTCAGCCTGCACAATCAGGGCCTTGAAGAATACACAAGCCGACCACGGCCCCCAAGTTCTCCCACTCACAGTTCCTTGCCTGCTTGGCCTCTCTGAGGTAGAGGTTCTCTTACTAAAGCAACTCCTGAGGTTATAGGAGTCCTCTGCCTTTTTCATGAGCTGCCCTGCTCTTGGGAGTCAGCACTTCAGTCACTATCATTCATTCAGAAAACAGAACTCTCCTTTTTGCTCCAAGTTAATCATTTCCCATTTTCCTAAGGTGATTCAGAAACCCAGAGCTCACTGACAGTATGTGGGCAGCTGTGTGGGCCTGTGGAAGCACCTCACAGCTCCAAAACACGAGAGAATGCTCCCAGAAAGACAGCTGACAAAAGCAACAAGAAAACTCGGTATTTATCCAATCGTAAGAAAAATGCACCAGGCCTGTTTCGGAAACCGCAGCTTGATTTATTACGCCACGTTCAAACGTGCAATCAGTTCTAGCCTCGTTTGTCAGTCCTGTGCTGGGAGCTGGCACATTTGTTTTCAAAGCGTTGGGCCAGAGGAAACCACATCAGCAATCATACCGGGGACATGAAGCGCAACCACACAAAGAGACCGTACAGCTTTCCTGTCTCCGAGCAGTGCAAGGGCCACTGAGCCCAGAAACCTGACTTTCTAAGAATTGCACCTTCTGAGGATGTTCGTACCCTTGCCAATCATCTCAGCATAAACTCATGCGTTCATTCACTCATTCATTCAGCCTGCCCTTCTTCGACAAGCCTTTCCTTGGACATCTGCTACGTGGCACGTGCTGAGTCAGGGCCACAAGGAAGCATCAACGCCCAAGGTCTAGGGTCTCCATTCAATGACGCGAACACATAGTGACCTTCACAAAGATCTTTCCTCCCCCACCCCCGCTAGCTTTTCTCCTGTCTCTTTGACCAAACTCTCATGGGTCCTTTAGAGTGTGAACTAAATGTTACTCCATCTAAAACCTTCCTTGACAGACACAGTGAGCATGAGCTGTCATCACAGTTCCCCTGCACCGGGTGCCCATTGCCAGCCTTCACCCCTGCCTTAGTTACTTGTCTGTTTCTCAGCAGCCTCCAGCTCCACAGTGAGCTACCTAAGGACAGCATTCTCCTCGTGTCCATGTCCGGTGACCACATGATTCCTGCATGCTACAGGGATTCATTCCACCAGGCGTGCCCAACCTGAGACTGACAGGCCACGTGGAACCACGTGTGACCTTGGAGAGCAATGAAGGCGGCCCTTCATAAAATAATAAACTTGAAACATGATGAGTTTTTTTTTTGTGACTGGGTTTGTCTGATTCTCGATTGTGGACTCAGTAGATGATAACATCTATTTCCTGACGTCAGACTCTTGGCTACACCTGCTTGAATGGACAGCAAATATTCACAGTCGGTAAGAGTAAAGGAAAGACACCCAAAGAGTCCACCTGGAAGACACAGCTGCTAATCAAAATCATGAACGGAAAGGCTGAGTCATCCAGCAGGGGCTGGAAGAAGGAGAGGGAGAGATTGCAAGCAGGGGGCAGGAGGGGACAGGAAAGGCAGAAGGAGGCCAGTGCCAGGGAGACAGCACTCACAGCAGAGAACACACGGTACCGAAAGAGGAACTCACGAGCGGCAGCTGCTTTGTCCCCATCCAAACAAAAGTACACAGACTGGGGAGGCTCTGGAGCTTGGCTCCTCAGACAGAACCCTTGCTTCTAACATGCATGGGAGTCACTGGACTGCAACTCAGGCTTAATAGTCTTCCACAAACCATTGCCTGCTCTGTGAGAGTTCAAAAAGGGCTCCTCCACAGGGAAGTTTTCAGTGATCGTGTGTGTGTGTGTGTGTGTGTGTGTGTCTGTCTGTCTGTATGTCTGTGTCTCTGGGTGTGCCTATGTGTGTGTCTGTGCTTGTGTCTCTGTGTGTACATGGGTTTATGTGTGTCTGTGTGTATGCATGTGTGCCTGTGTGTGTCTGAGTATCTCTGTGTGTGTCTCTTGTGTGTGGCTGTGTGTGTGTGCGCGCGCATGCATGTGTATCTCTCGTGTGTGTGTGTGGTCTGTATGTCTGTGTCTCTCTCTGGGTGTGCCTATGTGTGTGTCTGTGCTTGTGTCTCTGTGTGTACATGGGTTTATGTGTATCTATGTATGTGCATGTGTGTCTCGTTTGTGTGTCTGAATATCTCTGTGTGTGTCTCTTGTGTGTGACTGTGTGTGTGCGCGCGCGTGTATATGTGTCTCGTGTGTGTGTGTGTGTGTGTGTGTGTGTGTGTGTGTAGGACAGAGGCCAACATCAGGTTTTTTTCTCTACCACTCTTCACTCTTATTTGCTGCGATAACTATTCTCATTACACCTGGAACTCATCACCTGGGCAAAACCAGCTGCCCAGCAAGCCACAGGAGTCATCCCCATCTGCCCCAGGAATCATCCCCATCTCCCTAGGAGTCATCCCCACCTCCCCAGAGTCATCCCCATCTGCCCCAGGAGTCATCCCTATCTCCCCAGGAGTTATCCCCATCTGCCCCAGAGTCATCCCCATCTGCCCCAGGAGTCATCCCCATCTCCCCAGGAATCATCCCCATCTCCCCACAAGTCATCCCCATCTCCCTAGGAGTCATCCCCATCTGCCCCAGGAGTCATCCCCATCTCCCCAGAGTCATCCCCATCGCCCCCGTTTTCAACTGTCCAGCACTAGATTCTAGGTGTGTGCCGCTGTGCCAGGCTTTTCACATGTATGATGTGCATACAAATTGAGTTCCCTGGTTTTTCATGACAGACACTTCACCTATGGAGCCATGCCCCAAGCCCCATCCCAGGTCCCCGTGTCGTTACTCTACCACCTTCTCACAGGTGATGTAACCCCACATTTCCTCTGATAGGCTCACTTCCAAAGTCGGCTCTTCTTTCTCAACCTCAGCATTTCTCAGGACGTTCATCTTGCCCAGCTTCCTTCTTGCTACCCTGTCATTTCAAATGTTAATTTTAGTGATTTTATCAATGGCATTCAGTGAAGTCAATGTCCCACTTGGGCTAATTCCAGACCTAGAAAAAAACCCTATCTGCCACCCATTTCATTTTCTAAGAAATTATCACCCAAGTGGGTTTAGTCACTGGTTAATTCATTCCCCAGCCACGCAGGAAGTTCTATCTGTGTCGTGCATGGATGGAACTGGGAAATTAAAGATGAACTAAGCATGGCCCTGCTCTGAAGAGATCACTGACCCGTGGAGAAGTCCAGGAATGGAAACTGATCATGAGGTGGGTCGTGCCAACACTACCCTTGATCAAGGTGTCTTGAAATGTGGTCCTTTGGCCAACAGCTCACCGTTACCAATAAACCCATCAGACATGAGCTTCTCTGGGCTCCTCCACAAGTCTGCTGTATGAGAAGCTGTTCAAGCAGTATTGGTTTAGCCCCATTCCAGGGGTGTTTGCTGCATAGTGGGTGTGAGAATCTCTGGTCTGGTTTAAACTCTTCTCTGGGAGATAGCAGGCCACCGGCGGTTACCAGACTGTCTTTCCCTCTTCCTCCTTGGAACTCGCAACATTACTAGGAAATACCAACCCAGAGTGACAGTCCCCAGGGTGAAGTAAGGCATGATTTTATCACATGGTGACCACACCAGACCCCTCTCCCTCCAATCACAGAGATGCTTCGTGGAAATCTCTGTGGTGCTGACTAGACTAACCCAAACCCTTTCGGTACAGAAGAAATCACAGGAGTTAATAGCACCATTGTCTGCAGTTGCCCCTGCTGCCTGGGAGAGAAAAAAAAAGCATCAGCTTAGATATTCCGAAGAGAAGGAACTCCGGAGTGACCACAGTGTACAGAAATGAAAGCCGGGTGAGCTGAAACAATGACCGCTTAGGAAAATGGGGGAGGGGAATAGATCACAATCTTAGTCTGAGTCCGGCAGCCCTGTGACTTTAAGGAAATTAAAGTACACTGTTTTCTCTCTGGAGTTCAAGTAAAATGGATCCTGCGCCTGGCAGACTTCTCAGAGCTCCCGGCTGCAGGTTTTTTTGGCTTCTCGCCACATGTCATTAGTGACCTATTTTCCCTGCCCTGAGATCAGCCATGTCTAAGGTCCCTGAGTCGTCAGTTTCTCCTCCACTTGCTGGCTCCCGGCTGGTGAAAATGACACCAGCGTCACGGAGCTTGCAGCAGCGGATACTCTCCGTACTCGCGGGCGGGGCACGGAGGAGCACGACACGTGATCCTTATGAAGCTGTCGGCTTGACCTGAGACTGCCTTCAAGAGCCCAGCTGTCAGCCTCCTCCAGATCTGCTGAATTTAGGATTATCTTAGCTGAATAAGTAATCAGAACTAAAAATAGAGTCCTAAACTGCCTGGGCTTTGTTTAAACCCTGCCCAGGTGGGAGAGATTTTTTTAAAACTAATTACAAAATCGTATTTTAAAAGGCTTTGCACCAAAATGCAATAAATAAATAGATAGACAGATAGATAGATAGATAGATAGATAGATAGATAGATAGATAGATAGATAGATAGATAGATAGATAGATAATTACAACACACCTATTTGGGAGATAGTTCCCAGTTAAAATGGCTCTCTGAATAAAAGAAAATGCCGTCATTTGAATTGCACACCGAGTTGAGAAGATCAATTGGTGATTACTACTAAAAGCAATCAGAAATTGCGCTTAAACCTTCCAGGAATGTCTTCAGACATAAATCCACGTGGGAAAATTATCCATTTTTTTTAGAAAGCTGCCGAAGACAGCCCGTTCCAGGCAGATTAGCTGAAAAGCCAAAATTCACAAGAGGGCGCTGTCTCGTTCATCCTTTTCTAAGGAAGGGCTCTATTTCCCACTGCCAAAGAGGCTTCCTGTTTTGTCCCTTTTCAGTGTGCTTCAGAGAGAAGGCTCAATGTCCTGTCGGAGGCTGCTGCTTCTGTAACCACGTACTGAGGACAGCAGGCAAATACTGTCTATGCATGCGGCATCATAGGGTGTCAGTGAAGGGGAGCCAAACATTAAAAACCAAAAATAAAACGACAGAGGCGTCTAACTTGACTTTTCTCCACTGTGTATTGGGGTGTGCATTTCGTTGCTGTTCTGATGCTAGAATATGATACAGGGAAGAAAAAGTGCATTCTTATAGACTCAGAAAGAGCCATTTTGGGAAGCCAATGCTGCACCTGGCATGGCCAGTTCATCTTCACAGCCTTTTCTCCCTCCCTGGATACACAACCCCACCCAAGCAAGGCATGCACCTGGCCACCAAATAGGGGCCATTTCTTCCTATCTCATCTTTTCTGGCTCAAAACTTACAATTCAGAAAGGACCAACCAGCTCGACTGGGAAGCAAATTACTTTGCTCTGTCTGGGTTTGAGAGAAGCAGAGCGAAGCCGTGAGAACAGTGTGGAGTGGATGAGCTGGAAGCGTGGTAAGCACCCGACAGCAGCAGTGTCTGAGAAGGCCGTCTCCCCCAGCGCTGCACAAGCCCATTTACTGAGGCTGAGACCAGCTGCTCCCACACTACAGTGTGAAGCCTCTCACCTCTCCATGACTCGGCCTTCTCATCCGAAAACACATGATAGCAAAATATTAACTCTACCACACCAATTATTATCTTTGATATTTTCGAGAAGTTTTTTATAGTATTTTTATATGTGTTTTAGAGTGTATCTCTATTATGTGTCTACCAGTACCCATAGAGGCCAGAAGAGGGTACCAGATCCTCTTGGAGTTGGAGTTACAGGGATTGTAAACCCCTGGATGTGGGTGCTGGGAAGTGACCTCAGATTCTATAGAGAATCAGGAAATGATCTTAAATGCTGAGCCATTTCTCAAGTCAATTTTCTTTGGCATTTTATGACAGGGTCTTGCTATGTAACCTAGACTGGCTTCCAACTCATGACCAACGCGCCTCCACAAGTGCTGGGGTTACAGATTATCGGCAAATCAATCCCACACCAGTTATGTTTTAAGGGGTTATTTATTTTGGGGGGTAAAACTTACATATACCATAAACCGTCAGGAAGGGAGCCTAGTCGCAGGAGCCGGGAGCAGGAGCCAGGAGCAAGCACCGGAACCAAGAGCCGGAACCGAGAGGGCCTGGTCCGGATATGTTTCTCTTTTTAAAAGAGAAATATACCACGCCCCAGTGGGCTGGTATTTCAGCAGCTATTGGCTGACGGAGCGGAAGTCGCTCCCCGCTGCACTGTGGGCTCGTATTTCAGCGACTATTGGTTGAGGCGGCGGAAGTTACTCCCACAACACCTCCCCCTTTTGTTTAAGTAAGAGAGTTCTAAGCCCACTACGAAATTATATACAGTAAGTACAAACCTACATAATTATATACAATAAATACAAATATCCTATTTTAACTAGCTTAAGTCTTGTATAAGAAATAACTTGGCCACATCATGAAAAGAAAGTAACTATGTTTATATAATCTTTAATCCCATCAAAGATCTGAGAAGGGAAATAATGTTACCTGAGTAATTAGGAAGTGCAATCAAACTTCCAGAACATGTAACAAATCACATAGACAACTGGCTACCTGGGCAAACACCCAAAATCACGTTTGTAGCGTTGAAGCAACCAACTTTGGCTAAGGCCTAACGTAACTGACATACCATTTTCAAAGGCAAGGAACTTTTTAAAACTATCTTATCCTGTCTTGGCAGGATATGACAGTCCTGTTTTATCCATTTACGGATACTCTGTAACTCTGTCAGTAGTTGAGGTATGGGCATTTCTTTACCCAAAGGCCAGTTTTGCCAAGAAGAAAGGCTCCAGGTGGAGTGTCTTTGGTGCTCAACATTCTCTCGGGAATAGATCAGTGTTGCCAGGAGCGATTGTGTCTCCCTACCACAGAACTCTGAGTTAGATTAAAGGCCATTTTCTACAGCTCTTTGAAGAGGTTGGAGATTATCTATCTATACTGAATATAATGTCTATGTATCTAAAGAACCTGATTAGTCTAATTATAAATGACAAACTTAGATGACTATTGATCTATATTATTCTCAATATCTATCTAACTTAAAGACTGAAATAGTAAACAACTGTGCAATAAATGGGGACAATATGACCTCCAAGTATAAACAATGTGTAAGTATACATTGCAATATGGTAAATATATATATCAATATATAAACAATATATAAGTATCTTAATCAGAGGTAGACGTGTACAATGCAATATGGTAAAATATATATATATATATATCAATACAATATATATATATGTCAATACATAAAAATGTTTTAAACAGAGGTAGAAGCATGCATGCCTAAAATAGTCAACATAATTTAAGTTTGTATCAATATATAAGAATCAATACCAATATATTTGTCTAAAAACAATAACTCACAAGTACAAAGCTATTTGGGAGGCCGAGCTGGGGGTGGGGGAGTGGGGCGGTTCTTAAACCAAACGTTGGGCGTCAATTATTGGCGAATCAATCCCACACCAGTTATGTTTTAAGGGGTTATTTATTTTGGGGGGTAAAACTTACATACACCATAAACCGTCAGGAAGGGAGCCTAGTCGCAGGAGCCGGGAGCAGGAGCCAGGAGCAAGCACCGAAACCAAGAGACGGAACCGAGAGGGCCTGGTCCGGATATGTTTCTCTTTTTTAAAGAGAAATATACCACGCCCCAGTGGGCTGGTATTTCAGCAGCTATTGGCTGACGGAGCAGAAGTCGCTCCCCGCTGCACTGTGGGCTCGTATTTCAGCGACTATTGGTTGAGGCAGCGGAAGTTACTCCCACAACAACAGATGAATTTATCCATGCTTGGGTTTTGCTACACTGAATATTCTGGGCTAAAATGATCTATTGCCTTGTTCATACATTAGAGTAATGGAATGATGTAAGCATAGCACCATTTCTAGGCTACACAGCATTAATAGGGTGGCAGCGAAAGCTGAGTTAGACTCAGTCCCAATTCTTACTGCTACTGCTATTAATTAGTTCATCTTTCAGACAAATGGACATTAAGTTTTCTCTGGCGGAGACTCAGTGACAAACAACTTGAGAGTTCTTGCAAAGACTTTGACTGTGAGAAATGCTGAGTAGAGAATTTAGATTGTTAAGTATCCCATATATATCACCAGGCAGTGGTGGCGCATGCCTTTAATCCCAACACTCAGGAGGCAGAGGCAAGTGGATCTCTGTGAGTTCGAGGCCAGCCTGGTCTACAAAGCGAGTTCCAGGGCAAGTAGGGCTACACAGAGAAACTCTGTCTCAAAAAACAAAAACAAAAACAAGCAAACAAACAAAAGAACTCCCTAGAAGACTTGTGAGGAGATGTGGCGACCAAAGAGTCTTTGAGGGGGGACACTCATCGTGACATTGGAAAATGGACTGAACCCCAAAGACCCACGTCTTTCATCTAAGTGACTCAAGACCTTGTATGATTCCTGGAAATTATGCTCCATTTTGCTCCTTTATCAGCGAGAGGCATGAGCTGGAGACGCAGCGGATGCTGGTCTCCAGGTCACAGTGTGGAAAGGAAACGAACACCCAAACAGATGGATTACTCCTCAAGCCAGGGAGCAGCTGGGTCACCTGGCATTGGAGTGAGCCAGGAAGAGAAATCTTAAAACCCAAGCAGCCTGTGAGCTCAGCAGTTTATTTCCTGAGCCGTGCACTAGGTGAGAATCTCAAAGAAGGAGCCTGCAGCAGCTGGCATGAGAGTAAACGTGCCACCTTTAAGAATCTTCCCTTAGAAGTCGTCCACAGACTTTGTTAGTGGTTTCTCCCACTTGATATAGTAAGTCATGGCATTGCAAGTCAATGTGTAATAAAAACGCTGAAGGTCACAGCTTAAATTATTAAAATCCTAGCAGGTATGCAGGACTTGAGGTGGGAAATGCATGCTAATGCCCTCATTTGAATAGTTGATAAAATACTGCTAGCTCCACCCTAGATCATGGTAAGGGATTCTGCCTAATGAGGCCTCGGGAGCAGATTCAATTGCCACACAGGTCTCTTAGCTCCTTAGAGCTTTTTCCCCCAGTATTTAACCTAGACATGTTATATTAAAAAAAAAAAAATCCAAGGGCAAAGAGCCTGCCTCTTCGTCCCACTGAGACCATAACTCTGTTTCTGTTCCCACAAACAGGAAACCTGTGGTCACTTGTAAGAGAGCAGCCAGAGGAAACTGGGAGACAGCTATGTTTAGGGAAAACAATGCAAAGCAGGATCGAAGGATGGAAAGATGACTTCAAACTGCTGAGTCACTGGAAGCCATCCAAGCAATGGCTCTCCAGAAACAGAGAAAAAAGGAAGGAAGGGAGGGAAGAAGAAGAGAAAGAGAGAGAGAGGAAAAAACAGAAGATGAGAGCCACAGGGGCAGAGGGATTGCTCCAGTCCTCTTTGAGAGAACCACATTTCCCCTTCTCTCTTCTGTTTTCCCTAGCGCTGCTGATTGACTCTCACCCCACGTCACTCTCACCTGTGCCCTTTAGTAAATTCTAGGCTGATGTCTCTCACACTGGCCCAATACAGGCTCATGGGAGATAAGTAAATGAACACTACATGTAGATCAGTATGCAAAAGAAAAACTAAGCAGTGTGTCAGTGGAGATATACAGGATACAGAACTCAGAAATCAGTCAGTGTCCTGGGTAGACTTGAAGAACGGACTTCAAACCAGTGGTTCTCAACCTGTTGGTTGCGACCTCCACGGACGTTGAAAGACTCTTTCACGGGGGTGCAGATCAGATATCCTGCCTATCAGCACCTTACATTACAACTCATAACAGTAGCAGAATTATGAAGTAGTAACAAAATAGCTTTATGGTTGGGGTTCACCACAACATGAGGAACTGTATTAAAGGGTTGCAAAGCCCTTTAGGAAGGTTGAACACCACTGTTTAGATAAAGAGATGATTCAGCATCTGAGGATCACCAGAAGTGCAGAAACACTCACTGTGCTTGCGATGAGGTGCGAGGCATTCCCTTGTGTCCGCCGCTCCTTCAGATGATAAACAGTGACCACCATGTGTTTCAGATACCGCCAGAAATGATGCACGCATAAAAAGGAAAGTGACGGAAAAAAACCACATCAACAGGCAAGAGCTTTGGGCATCTCTCCCCTGGGAGAGTTGGGGGTTAAAAGTCATTCATGAAGTATCACGTGCAAAAGGGAGGAAGGTTCTTCTCATGTAATGAATATTTTTTCTGAACAAATGCCTGTTTCTCTTTCTTCCGTGTCATTGATTTATAAGAGGAGAGGTGAGCCTATCCCATTCCTCCTAAGTAGGTCCATCCGAGAGAATCAGAGGGCTACTCTGCTCACATGTGGTACCTTTGCTTCCATAGACAGTTCATCAGCCTGTATGAGTCACCAGACTCCAGGAGCATCTGGAGATGGGAACCCATCATATCTATTACTGTCAGGAGTGAGACATCATTATGCTGACTTTGGTGAGCATTGTGGGCACAGATCTTGATAGGGACTGTAGGACCTTAGCTAGACCCAGGGATGAATGAGAAGGCAGTACCTTGAAGTCAGTGCTAGTCTCGGCGTTCCCTTTGCTGGAGAGAACTGGCAAAGGGAAGTCGTGTATCAGTTGAGACCTGGGTGTCTGAACCTTATAAACACCCAGCATTGGCATCAGTTAGAGGGCAGAATGCTGTCCTGGAATCGGCACACCCAGCAGTTCTCAGCAACAGCAGTGAACATTGTCCTCCAAGAAGGCATGGTGGTTCCCTCTTCACCCTGGACCTAGAAGATGCCCTGACATGGAAGTTTCTTACCCAGGCCTGCTCAGGGCTGACTCCTCCTTATCTTTGAGTCTCAAATAGTTTCCCTATAATGTTAGTCCCTGTCATGTCACCGTTTCTTTTCATTTGTGGCTAATTTGTCCTTGTGTGTTTATCGGCCATATCCTCTGGCTCCGTGCACAGGTTCCGAAAAGGTGAGGACAGTGGTAGTCTCCTCCGTGCTCTCTCGGAGCAGTGTCCAGCACACAGTAGGCTTGGTCACTATGTGCTGCATTTATGGGTAGGTGAACGAGCTAGCAGCCGAATGTGAGATTCAAGATGACAGTGGAGAAAGTGGTAACAAGTAGGGTCCATCTCTTCCAGGATGAAGAGACGTTCATTTTTTAAGTATGTGGGAAAGGGTACAGGTAGATATCTGCATCAGTAAAAAAATTATTTTGATATATCTTATTTATTTTTGAGAATTTCATATATGGGTATTGTATGTGCATAATTTCCTATCTTCTCCCACCAGCTCCTCTGGCATCCCCCACCCTTTCTCAAATCCATGGCCTCTTGGAGAATAACTGGCAGTGGCTTTCCAACGTCAACAGGCACATCTACGATACAATCCTGGCTCTCAAGACTCAGGGGTATCACAAAGAAGTCAACAGGTTCATCTACAATACAATCCCAACACTCAAGACTCAGAGAGTATCACAAAGAAGAGGCATGAAATATGGGTTTGTTTGTTGTTGTTTTTTTTACTATTATTCCCATTGTTTAAATGCAAATGCATCTTCCTTCACATGTGTTCTAGGATTCAGGGACCAGCAGGCAGAGAAAGAGACACTGGGAATGGTGGGAATTTTTGAAACTTCAAAGTTCACCCCCAGTAACACACCTCCTCCAAAAAGGCCACACCTCCTAATCCTTCCAAACAATTCCAGCAACTGGGGAGCAAGTATTCAAAGAGATGAGCCTTTGGAACCCTTCTCATTCAAAACAACATGGGTAGGATTGACAAAGGTGTTTGGGAAGATGGTGTTACAAAAGTACAGAACTTGGAAAGTTGTGTGCATTAAAAATGTATGATATTTTATGAATCATCCATATCAGTACAATAGTAATGGTGGATGGATGGGTTGATGGACATACATATGGATGTATGGATGGACAGACATGGATAGATAGACAATAAATCATAGAACAGAGTGTTTATAATATGTTCACAGAATATAGAAGATGGCTTTGTCATAACATTTGGGCGCAGTGAGAGAGTATAATTAAAAAGACTCTAATTTTGAGAATTCTTTTCCAGTTCATTTAAACTGCTGCATGGAAAGAAATTCTTAAGGAGATGATGTCAGGAAGCTTAGCTTTTGGTGGTTGTCATGATTTCCATAAAAATGGCCCCCATAGTCCCATAGGGAGAGGTTTGAATGGCAATGGCCTCCACAGACTCTGTCTGAAAGCGTGGTCACCAGGAAGTGACACTACTAGGAGGCGTGGCCTTGTTGGAGTAGGTGTGCCACTATGGGCAGGCTCTGAGGTCTCAGATGCTCAAGCCAGGCCCAGTGTCACTCTCTTTCTGCTTCCCACCCATCTGGATGTAGAACTCTCAGCTCAGCTCCGTCTCGAGCTCCATGTCTGCCTGCGTGCTGCCATGCTTCCTGTCATGAGGATAATGGACTGAACCTCTGAGCCAAGAGCCACCCCAATTAAATGCTTTCCTTTATAACAGTTGCCATGGCCGTGGTGTCTCTTCACAGTATGAGAACCCCTACGACAGGTGTTTCCTACATCTCCTGCCTCTCAGAGTTTGATGGAAGAGTAGGCTCCAATGAGGCAGCCCCTCTGCCCTCAGCACATGCTTTTTGATCCTATGTGCTCTGACCTGTGATGCCAGCTGTACTAGGAGGCCATCTGCCAGGAAGGTCTATCCACAACTGCTTCTCATGGACTGCCTCTGTCTGCTGGAATGACTAAGCCATAACACACACACCCAGCACCTCATCCTGTGATGACTTTCACATATATGGGATGCCGTGACTCCACCAGGGGAAGGCGTACTAAGGACGGTAACACACATTCACCTCTGCATTTACTATGTTCAAGGCCAACCACATCTTCCACACAGGTGACCTGGTTCTCATCCCCATCCCCATCCCTGTGCTGCATGGGAATGAGAACAGGTGTTTCTCCGTCATCATTCTCAAGAGGAAGAATCTCGACTCAAAATCAGTGGATGGGTTCCCAGTCACAGGGCACAAGGGCCCACTCCTGTTCCCAACTGCAGCATTAAAAGGCAGATTTTAAAGCAAAGAGGCATGCTGACACCTTGACTGGTTGCTCTAGATTATTTGTACACATCCTGCAACAACAGGGAAAATTTATTTTATTTTTGTCAGGTCAGATGAAGGTCAAAGGCTAAAGAGGGCTAGTGTACTACCTGGAACCTGAGGCAATTCTTTAATGGTGCAAAGAAAAAAAGAAGGGAGAGTAGAAGGGAAGTAATTCTTCCATTTTACCAGGTGAGATTGGCCATAAAACATCCCAAAATCCTCCTTACGAGGATGATGTGTTAATCAACACTCTCCCCAGTACGGCTAAGCATCCCTCAGATGGAAACCCCAACACTGACAAGGGACAAGCAGATAAGCTTTGTTTGTTACTTACCCGCCCCACCATCCCAGTAGCCAGCGCCTGCCCTGGTCCCTCATCAGCTCATCAGGACTCACATCCCCATATAGAAACATTAGAGGCAAATACCTCCTGAACTAAAAATAAAGTACACAGAAAAGTCTGTTTAAATCAATCATTCTTCCCTGGGAAGCTAAACATGGGTAGGAGAGAAGCCGCCTGCAGGCCAGGGAGCCAGCAGCATGTGGATGCCTCCCTTTGATCCTCGGAGAACTTCTCAGTGGGAAGAACTTCTTGTGGGGAGATGAATTGGGCTGCATCTGACCTTCCCCTCTCTATCTCACGCTCCTCCCGCCCCTTCCTCTCTTCCTCTCATCACATCACTTTTCCAGTAAATAAAATTTGATGAGAAAACTGCAGCTTTGGAGACAGAGTCACTGCCTTGGCTCATGCACAGAGCCTCTCATTTGCAGTAACGTTGGGGGTGACCATTAGGCCCGTGGAAGAGTTCTATTGCTGTGGGCTACTAGTTTAAGGTGTGTTACATTCATTTATGCTGGGGACCATTTGTTTAATGAGGCAAAGGTGTTGTATTCTTTGTGTAGCATTTGTTAAACTCTTCACAGTTTAACTCTCTGTGAAGCTGTGTTACTTTGCCTACCTAAAACACCTGATTGGTCTAATAAAGAGCTAAAGCCAATAGCTAGGAAGGATAGAGAAATAAATGAGGTTGCCAGGCAGAAAGAATAAATAGGAGTTAAAAATCTAGACTTGAAGGAGGATCAAGAAAAAGAGGAGAGGAGGATGCCAGGGCCCACACACAGCTAGTCACGAAGTAAAAAGGAAAGAAAGATATTTAGAGTAAAGAAAGATAAAGGCCCAGGGACAAAACGTAGTTAAAGAGAAATGAGATAATTTAAACTAGAAAAGCTGACTAGAAACAAGCCCCCAAGCTAAGTAAAGCCAGGCATTCGTAAGAATATGATATTCATAAGAATAAGTCTCCAGGTATTTATTTGGGAGCTGGGTGGCAGCCCCCCACCCCAAGAGGCTCAACCACACCCTCTTCCCTTCCATCCCACGTTCATTTCTTCATGAGTTTGATACACGGGTATTCAGTGACAATCTTACAAGTCAAAATTTCTCAGACTCAGAAATGAGAAACTGTATGGGTCACTTAAAAGTGATTAATTATCATCAGTCTAAGGAACTTCTTTTTTATCATAGCGGGATTTTAAACTATGCAATCATAAACAAGGTATAATTTTGTAATGTATGTGACTCATTCTTTTGGTGTTTTGAGACAGGATCTCTCTACATAGCTCTGACTGTCCTAAAATTCACTACTTTAGATCAGACTGTCTTGGAACTCACAGAAATCTGCCTGCTTCTGGCAAGGGATTGAAGGTGTGCACCTCTGTGCTTAACTGCAAGTCTTTAAAAATCCAAAGCCAGTTTGTAAGGCAAACCCAGGAAGTATATATTAACATCACTTTCATGCAATAGGTAAACACTGTTATTTAACTGAAACCAAGTCACTAAGGCCATGTGACTATGGTGAACCACGTGACCTAGGCAGCGCTCAGCAATTACTGTCCTCCTACACCTCTCTAGGCAAGCTGGCATGGAGCCACTGTCACAAGAAACAGGTCATTTTGGCTCTCACTCCTCTTATCTATGCATCGAGTTTGTCTCGAGTTCTTTTCTCAATAATGTGGGGACAAAAATCAGGCTGGCCACTTGGTCCTGTGGGTAATTTTAAATTCATTGTAGAATACAATTAAATACACACGTAGAAACCAGAATCAATTGGCAGCATCTGTCTGCCTGTATTTTGAATGATCTAGAAAAACAAAATGCTTCTTTGAACCTCAAACTGTTCTTGAAATTAAAGAATGATTCGTGTTTATTTGTTTGCTGTTAGTTTCTGAAGGGCACCATGTCTCCACAGGAAGACATCACAGACGCACGTGGCATGCAGGAGAGAACACGAATGAGACTACTTCCGGCTTGTCATTGACAGATTTGAGGCAAGGACATGTCATGATCAGATTTCCATGTTACAGTGACTAGACCAGGGCAGCCTCGCAGATACGCCATGAGACAAGAAATCAGACGTTAGGGGGTTATCTGGAAACAATGACAGTGATTACACAGGCACACACACATACATGAAGAATAATCTAAAAGGAACAGTATGAGTGTGCAAGAGGAGAACAGACCAGAAACTTTCATAAAAGACAGAATCTACAACACGTAAGAACTATGAAATATGGCCGCCAAGGAAGAAGCGAGACACCACTGTCCTGATGGGACGCAAGGAAGGTTAAGGTTCATTTCACAGGTGGCAATCCAAGCAAGGCAAGAACTACCTGGGTAAAGATGGCCAAACACAGGGCTGAACACAGAGGAAGGCTGCCTTGCTGGGATGGTTTGGTGTTCACCAGCCTGCAATGTATAATGTTTAGGTTTATGGAAGTCTCATTGCCTACCCAGCAGCCATCTAATAAAATGAGCTGGTACCTTCCTATGTATCTGGCAGTCCAGATCCAGGAACGTTCTAGTGGGAAGAATATGGAATTTTTGGTTACTGAAATCAGAGTTCTGACTCCTGTCCTGTAGCTTCTTGGGCATGACAAGTCACTTGCCCTCTCTGCCTTGCTTTCATAAAAGAAGACTATAAAACTGTATTCCAAAAACCAGTTAAGAATATTAAATAAAACAACATACTATAGCATTTAGCACAGTGCTTGTAGCATCCTGGAAAGTGGATCATGGTCATTCTCGAATATGGTAAGGGTCTGGAAGACACCAGACTTCCTAAATTCAGACCGTGTGGCTACCACATTCTAGCTATGTGAGCTTATATGAGGACATCATGAGAGAATAATGTCTAGTGCACAGGGTGACTGAGGCAACACCATGAGTCAACATATGTGAAACTCAGAACCATATGATCTGCACGTGGTGTTTTAAGTACGCTAGCTAAGAGTTTTTATTAGCAACATAATTACTCTTTCCTCCCTTCCAAAGATCAACTTTAAGATTTGGGTTTGGGGGGGGTTATTTTATTTTTTGTTTGTTTGTTTGTTTTTGTTTTGGCAGGTCATCACTTTTAAAGAAGGCAAAAGGAAACAAGGACACACTGGTCCCTAAGACACTGGATCAGAAAATTGCTGGAGAGGAAAAAAAAGCAGGCTGCATCCCTCAACCCCTGCGGCTGTTCTGTGGCTGTATCCAACCTCACTTAAGACTCGCCAGAATCCGCAGTGCCCTGCCGTGGCAGATCTGCTGTGACTGAAGGCCCAAGACCTCTGATGAAAGGGAAGGACTGCCACCAAGTGTGTCTAGTGGAGAAGGCAGCCACCCAGAGCCATCCGGGGACCCAATTCCTGGGAGCTAACTTGACACTATTCTCAGAGAGCTTCTGTTGTTCTTTTTTAGTGGGTAAACAACACAGCGATGCTGGAGTTTGTCCTGAACTGGAAAGGGAGGAGGAGTAGAGAAAGAAAGAAAGAAAGAAAGAAAGAAAGAAAGAAAGGAAGGAAGGAAGGAAGGAAGGAAGGAAGGAAGGAAGGAAGGAAGGAAGGAAGGAAGGAGACAAAAAAAGCAAGAAAAGACAAACTGATGAGTACCATCCCTCCCCACGCCTGGGTACCCTGGCACCGCCAACTGTAAGCATAGCTCCCCGCTTTCTCCACTAATACGCTAAGCATTATCATGTCTAGTGTCTGACTCCAGTCAACCAAGGTCATGAACAAACAATTGGTCTTTTTTAAAGGTGTGTGTGTGTGTGTGTGTGTGTGTGTGTGTGTGTGTGTGTGTGACTGAATTTGGCTTGGGGTTCCAGTTGGAGTGACACTCCCAGGTTTTGCTCCCAGCCAGGGCAGCCTGAACCTGAGCTGAGTTCTTGGTGATTTGCTGCCTCCACCAGGCTCAGTGGGGAATATTTTCAAGTAAATCTCAGTATATTTAAACCCGAGCAGAGTGGAGAATCTTCACCTAGAGGCAGAAAGGAGGCCTACTGTAGATAGACATTATTAGCTGAGTCCTCGTTTCAACTAATTAAACGTTTACCACTGGAAAAGCAAGAAAGAGTAAGGCAGGGGAGACAACATCTTTGGGGCAAAACAGGTTTTAGATGTGGCTTGGATCTGCTACTTGTACTGACCTTTTGACCCGGAAGTCAATCTCTTCCCTGGCTCTACTTCCTTGGGTCAGATTCATTCAGTCCTCTGAGCTCCTATGCAATGATGGTGGCTCTGCCTCTCATAAACTGGTATCAGCTCCATCATGATCTTCCCTGACTTAATTCCTTGCCTCCTCTCTGACCACTCCCTGTGGGCAGAGTGCTTCCCAGTCCTGTGAGGTCACTTCAGGCTCCTGTCAGAGTCCAGATCCCTTTGCCTGAAACAAAGCCCCCCATTCAGCACACTCCAGGCTTGCAGTGGAGCGTCTAACAACGCCTCCCTTGGATATCACTTCCTCCACAAAGTCATTTGGAATACCATCTCCCCTTTTAAAATCTTGCATGTCCTCTGAGAGCCCAGGGCAACTATGCACACCTCATCCATGCACTTAGAACACTATGGTGTCAAAGTCTCCTGATCGCTCCTCAAACTGTGAGCTCTTTACAGGAAGAGACCATGCCTCTCCAGCCATGGGAAGTCTCCATGCTTATTACAAGGCCAGGTGCTGTAACAGGTAGCATTGAAAATGAAACAGGGCTGGTAAGCGTCAAGGTTCCATTTATGCAGCCTCAGATGGAAGCCCGAGCGTAAGAAGTCGGTGCGAGAATGAGGTGCTATGGCCGAGTCTGACTGCTGAACCGTTGTCTTATCCTGTTTAATCTAAACTCTACTTTCCCTTGAAGTTGAGAGCACTGGCTATCTTCACGCCTATGATGTACCAGCCAGGGCACTAACAAATCTTGTTGCAGGGCTTGCTCCTGCCCTTGCTGATCCAGCAGGACTTTTGCTTCCACTCTGCCAAATCTTGTTCTGGCTTGCTCTCTTAGATGCCAGTAAAGGAAGAGCTAGGCTGAACACATTCTCCCCTTATAGACTCACTGTGTTCTGGACACAGTTGTTGGTCACAGTTGGTCCAACTATAGAAATATCCAGATATTCTACCAGGGGACCATTCGCACAGGGTCCTCTTGCTGGGAAGAGGCTCTCATTTATCTAGAATGTGCACTTCTCACCCCAACTGCAGGTATAGCAACTGGTGGGAACCCAACCCATGACCCACAGACATAACTCTAAGAAGCCACCTCCTCCCTGGTTACACTTCCTAGACCAAGGAAACTCTGAAAGTCTTTGTTGGGAGGTAAGCAGAGCAGAAATCTCTTTCCTCACTCTAGTCCAGCCCCAGTGGTTGAAGAACACAGTGCCCGTGTGCAGGAACTCTGGAAATAGGGGAGCCAGGACTTTGGGGTGGCTTTGAGTGATGATTGGTTTTCATGACAATTTGACACAGGCTGGAGTCGTCTGGGAAGAGGGAGCCTCAATTGAGAAGATGCTCCACCAGAATGGCCTAGGGTCAAGTCTGTGGGGGCGCTTTCTTCATTACTGATTGATGAGGGAGGGGCCCAGCCCATTGTGGGCAGTGTCAGGCCAGGGCATGTGCCCCCTGGGTGGTGTAAGAAAGCAGTCTGAGCAAGTCATGAGGAGAAAACTGGCAAGCACTGTTTCTCCACTACCCCTGTTTCAGTCCCTGTCCTGATTTTTCTCAGTGGTGAAGTGTGAGCTGAGAGATGTACGCTATATAAGCCCTATCCTCTCCAAGTTGCTTTTGGTCAAGGTGTTTTAATACAATAGAAACCGTACCTAATACACTTTTTCTCCCCTAGCCCTGTGACCTTGTCATGCATCTTAACCTGTTCTTGCCTTGGTTTTTTTCTTCATCATATGGCGACAAGAGCCAGGAGGCCTTAAAGAGTTAAAACAGCTGCAGAGTCGATCTTTGCAAAGAAGAAACACATTGTAGCAATGGCTAGATAGGCTTTTCTACCAAGGCAGACATGTTAATTATGTTTCTGTTTAGCAGGCAAACAACCGCTGATGCAGACTTGCATTGTGCAAATAAACAGGCCCTACTTCCCAGAGACAGCACAGTCTGGAAACATCTTTCAAAATGACTCAGGAAGAAATTTCACTGTGCAGTCAGCACAGGAAATTCTTCTTAGCAACTTGCAGCCCACAAATTTCTGTGAGGTGGGAAGAGATTTTCCAATTATCTCTGCGTTTTGGCTGAAACCCCCAAAGTGAAAACACTCAATAGAAAGTGCTGGGTGTGCACCAAAACTCACTAAAGGGTCCCCAAGCTAATGTGTTACAAGAGTATGCAGAGGGGGTGGGAATCTTCAGGAATGTGTGTTAACGGCATTCCTGAGGACAGAGATAATCTAGCTGCTCTCTGCCCCTGAGTGAAGGGCATTTGTGCTCCAGAAGAATTGTAGCTATGGATGAGCAGAACCAGCAGGGACCATAGAGCAGTGAGTCTATGCACTATGAGTTTCTGAAGCATCTCGATGACCTTGATGTGCTGGAGCAATTGTGAGTCCAGTAGTTACTATGGGATGTATCAGGAAACATCACCAAGGACCCCAGCCAGAACGAGAAGCCCCAGAAATACAACTCTTGTAGGATAAAAGGAGGGATGCAGATCACAAGATGTCAGTGGTAGAGTGGATTGCTCTCAGCAGCAGCTAGCAGCACTTCTGAGAAGTCCCACACTTGGCGGAAAGGTTCAGTGACACCATGACTGGCCCAAGGCCTATCAGCCAAGAGAGAGATCAGTGGATAGCTCAAACAGACCAAGGCTTCTCCTTCTGTTGCCCTTTCTGCCCCAGTTCCAACCCCTGGAAACCAAAGTCAGCAAAGCAAACTGAGGAAAAGCAAGAGAGGAAGAGTGACTGGACTATGGGGCTAGATCCGAGGCTAGACCCGAGGCTAGACCTGTGCGATTTGAGAGGGAGGCTTCGGCCCGACTCTGCAGGGCAGTGGTTCTCATCCTTCCTAATGCCGCGACCCCTTCATACTATTTCTCATGCTGTGGTGACCCCAACCCTGAAATGATTTGCATTGCTACTTCATAACTGTAATTTTAGCACTGTTATGAATCATAATAATATAAATATCTGATATGTAGAAGATCTGAGTGTGACGTAATGTGAATACCTGATGTGCAGGAGATCTGAAGTGTGACATCATATAAATATCTGCTGTGGGGGAGATCTGAGGTGTGACATCATATAAACATCTGCTATGCAGGAGATCAGAGGTGTGACGTCATGTAAATATCTGCCATGCAAAAGATCTGAGTGTGACCCCTTTAAAAGCATTGTCCAGTCGCTGCCCCAAAGGGGTCATGACCAACAGGTTGAGAATCACTGCTGTAGGGCTTCAGTACTCATGAGAGCCTTGGTATATGCATCCTATGATTTGTAGATGAGGAAACGGGCTGGTGGCAGGACGAGAGGAAATGCTGAACATAGTTGGGGTACGGTGCTAGCCCAGACTGTAAATTATTTCTCTGGGCCAGACCCCAACATAAACTATCTCTCGAACTGGCGTGGAGGTGCAGGAATAAAGACACAACTCACATGGTTCCATCAGGAGGGAGATTCTCAGTGACCCCTCATGAAATCCTGAGTTCACATGCTGAAGAACTCCCTCACGTTTATTCTCCGAACAGCCTTATATATCAGAACATAAACTCAGGGGGAAATACATTAGCATTCTGTTTCCTAGGTAACCAGGTGAGTCACGACCACATCTACCTATCTGCTTTGTACGCTACTTGTCAGGTAGGCTTGAATTAGCATCTCTATCAGGCACCCTCCAAATTACAGAGAAAGAGCAGAGCAACATCCTGACCTTTTGTTAGGTTAGTGACAGCCTGTCTGGAAGGTTATGTGACCACTTCAGATCCTGACTATGGCTTTGGAGCCTGGTTGCCATACCATATAGAAATATGGGCCTACACAGTCTGTTCTCAAGAAGGCCGTGGCAGGGAAAACAAAGCAGTTTCTTGTTTGTAGCTGTTGCTCTTCAAGGCGGTCACGATACACTGGTTTTGTTGCTTTGTTTTGTTTTATGCCAAAGCATGGCCTCAGCAGCCCTGCTGTCTACTGACAAAGGGCTCTTGTTGTCACTGCACTAGCCTGGCATAAACCTGCCTGACCTCAAGAGATGGGTGAACCCTGTCCTTCTGATGGTAAGGAACTCCCCTGAGAAAGCCTTCACCTCTTCCCTTCACCCTGCTGAGCAAAGAAAAAGTTAGAATCAATCAATCTTCGGGTGTCCGAGAACTAGGCCTGAGACTGCCACTTCTTACACCACCATCAGATTCAAAGTCTGCCTTCCATCTGCCTTGCTCGTTCTCTAGGGAGGGAGAAGTGGCATTCTGCAGGCAGGCACAAATTAGGTGATAGGGAATAATCTGAGGGCTTTTCTCTCAAGCAATCAAACCTTTATCTAAAAGACAGTGACTGGAGATTCAAAGGAAGCACCAAACAGGGCAGAAATGAAGGTTCTTCCCTACATAAAACCAAAATGTATAATCACAATCAAACCTTGCCAGCAAATATCAGTGGCTCCACAAAGTAATCAGACGCGAGCCCAATACCTGGTCTGCTCTCTTCTAAGGTGTCTAGGACGAATTCAAGTGCTTTCCCATGATTTATTCTCCTTACCTCATTACCACTTCACCACCCTTTGAACACAAGACCCCATTTCATAAGCAGTCTGGCAAACAAACATACATTCCGTGTTGGAAGCCCGAAGAGCACGTGACGAACACTGGGCATGCTCATTTGGTTTTTCACTCTTCACGGAGCTTAGCGTCTGGTTCAAATTCTGAATTCTCTGAAAAACACTAGAAAAGGCAGCTGGAATAGACATATCTACATAAAAATGCGACTGACCTGCTAGTATTACTTAGTCAAAAAAAAAAAAAGATATAATGCATGTGGTTTTCATTACAGTCACAATGCCACCATAGAATGACAAGCAACCTGCTCTCCACAACTACCCACATCTGCGTGATCTTACATTACACGTGGGGTTGGAGTCATCCATTCAAGGGAAATAAGAATTCCTTAGGGCTGGAGAGATGGCTCAGTGGTTAAGAGCATTACCTGTTCTTCCAAAGGTCCTGAGTTCAATTCCCAGAAACCACATGGTGACTCACAACCATCTGTAATGAGATCAGGTGCCCTCTTCTGACCTGCAAGCATACATGTAGACAGAATATTGTATACATAATAAATAAATTGTTTATTATGTTAATAAATTAATTTGTTATTAATTTGTTTGTGTATTGTATACATAATAAATAAATTAATAAATTTTTGAAAAATTCCTTAGCAAGGCCTGAAGCACAGATTTCAGCATTGGGCAAAGGCTTGAGATGCGGCAAGATTTGCACTCAGTCGCATGACTACTCTCTGCTCAGCCCTCTTGTCGCACATCATTTGAGTAATCTGGAAATTCTCACACGTAGATATCACAGGATGTCCAGCCACAGGATGTCTTAGTATTGCTGGTGTCAAGGTCACTGACTGCAGAGCTGGGCAGAGGCTCAAAGCCTGTCTCTTGAGGTCATTTACTCGTGGGCCAGATTTCCACTTCCCCGAGGCTTGCTCTGCTAATCTGTGAAAGGAGTGCTAAGGATGAGCATCACTGTAATAGTTCGAGCTAGCGTTCATCACACACAATATGGCAGGTGCTCTAACCCATGCTGCTCCATGCACTATCCGACTTAACAATCATAACAGAATTAATGTTTTCTCCCTTTATAGATGAGGGTTCTGCAGGTCGGAGATATTTATTTGCTCTCCGGAGTTACATGGCAAATAAGTGGGTGAGCTGGGATTTGAACTTGAGTCCTACTGGTGTCAAAGCCCATGCCCATACTCTTGACAGAATGACATGAGGACAACAAGCATAGAGAAAAATGGTTCAGGGCAAGAACTCCACATTTTTCTTGCTGAAGTTTTCTCACTTTCAAAGAGTTCCTGCCCCATGGTAATTCTGTGAGGATTAATTAGCTTACTATGTAAGAGACTGATGTAATAAACCTGAACACATGATCTTTATTCTGCATGCATACTGTGTTTACTGCTACCAAACAGCTGACCCACAGATGACAGTAGAGAGCTGGGGTGAGAGACAGAAGGGGCATGGGGGGGCCGCCAGTGACGCCCTGCTCTGCAGGGATGTGAGGATACTCACAACACTCTGGTCAGCTTTCTGAGGTGACCAGGGACACTTTCTGGGGTGCTCTGTTCCTAGTCATGCAGAAGGAGGGATCTCGAGGACATCAGGGCTCAATGTTTAGATGACTGTGTCATGTTCATCGCCCAGCAAACCAGGAAACAACTGGGCGAGAAACATACACTAAGCCAGAGGGTGTCTTAGCTGTTGAGAACAGAAAAGCAGAACAAGAGCAGATTGCTAGTGGTTTGGTCCAGGCCCATGACTCCCTGAAGGCACCCTGACATCTGATGGCATCCCTAGATGAAGTCACATGATGACCTGAGGCAGATCAGCTGATGCACAACATGGAGGTAGCAGGCGTCATAAGAGCATTTCAGATCTCATCCATTCAAGGTTAGATGTGGACCTTAGGGAAAGCATCCATGACGGCAGGCCTTTGTATCTAAAGAGA
The DNA here is from genome assembly GCF_982192425.1 of Myodes glareolus. Classification (NCBI taxonomy): domain Eukaryota; kingdom Metazoa; phylum Chordata; class Mammalia; order Rodentia; family Cricetidae; genus Myodes; species Myodes glareolus. Next base: position 2,998,642 of record NC_142051.1, read on the forward strand.
CCTGCCTGGGAATTTCTCGGCCAGCTTGGTCAATGAGGAATTTATATTGCCCTAGAGACATGCTATGAGAGATTAAGCCAATGGCTCTCAACCTTCCTAATATTGTGACCCTTTAACACAGTTCCTCATGCTGTAGTGAGCCCAAACCATTACATTATTTTCATTCTTATTTCAAAACTGTAATTTTGGTACTGTTATCGATCATAATGTAAACATTTGATATGTGGGACATCTGATATATGACCCCTTGAAAGGGCCATTCAGTCCCCAAAGTGGTCATGACCACATCTTGAGAACAACTAGATCAAATGACCAAGGATGCTTTAAAGAATGCTGGCCCACTGGGAATCCCAGGGACTTACCAACTCTCATGTATGAAGTAAATATGAAGCAGGGCACCTGAGTCAGTCTTGCGCTATGGTTGGGAACCAAGAATAACCATACATGCTCCCAAACTGAAACCACCTCTTCTCAGACTGAGTTCTTTGGTTTTATTTCTGAGTTCGTCTTTGGCTACAGCAGAGGTGAGAAGGTGAGTGATCAGTTCAGCTCTTTCCAAATTCCCCGCTTTTGCACATGCTAGGTATATCCTTGGGATCATAATTTTAATTCTAATATCCATCTCTAGTTAACACACAGTGTCCTGGAAATACAAGCATCTAAGGACTTCACTATGTAGTCCTGGCTGACTTGGAGTTTGCAGTGTAAACCAAGCTGGCCTCAAACTCACAGAAATCTACCTGCCTCTGTGACCTGAGTCCTGGGGTTAAAGGTGTGCACCACCACATCCTGAAACAATTTTTTAAAGAGAATGATGGGTCTGTTTGTAGACAAAAATGTCCTCTCTGGACTACAATAGAAAGAAACCGCCCCCCTAAAATGTAAGAAGAATGTGTTTCTAGGCTGTTGGGGAGCTGTGGGTCCTTAATGAGTGTCAATATCACTTCTTTTTAGCAATACTGTAAAAATAATGCTGATCAATACTAAAATCTGAAGATGTCATAGACTTTAAGTAGCAAGAAGGTAACAAAATTTTATTTGAAAGACAAATGGTTAAATTTCTCTTAAGAGAGAACTGTGTTTTGTTTACCAAGCGGCACTGAAAGCCCATTGGCTGCTAGAAAATTAGGTTCTGAGATATTGTTTAGAAGGAGACCAGAGCCAGGTGGTGGGGGCACACACCTTTTATCCAGCACTTAGGAGGCAAAGGCAGGCAATCTCTGAGTTCCTGGACAGCCCAGTCTACAGAGCAAGCTCCAGGACAGCCAGGGTGACACAGAGAAACCCAATCTTGGAAAAAAATAAAAACTTTCCAATAGCAGACTAAGAAACTGGAGACATTGAACTGATCTCTTCCGGGATGCAGAAGAGAATGTGCCAGGAAATGAGATCTGGAGGCCTGGGAGAGAGAAACTCACCAGATATCGGCACTAACAGGGAGCTGAAGCTGTCCCCACTGGAAACCTCTGGGGTAACTTCCATGTCTAAAGACTGTTGAGCTCAGCTGAAGTGAAGTCCCTTGTTTTCTCAAATCTTTTTGTTTTTAATTAGCTATACACAAATGCTTTCCAAAAGGAGCATTTGAAGAAGATGGAAAGAGCATTTATATTTAAATTTCAGGAAAGAAAATCACCTGAGCCTATACAAGAAAAAGCCAAAAAGCAGAAAGCTTGCAGAGGAAAACAGCATATCCCACTTACCTCTGCAACTGAGGACTTCCACAGAGGATAGATAGCAAGGCAATATTTTACGTGAACATAGAATCTGTGTAGTAATGACTGGCATGACCATTAAAGCTAGTGTAATCAAGGGACACCCAGGAAGCAGACACGTCTGCATTACATTAAGTATATAATGCAAATGTCTCTCTTATTAAAGAAAAATTAGGTAACATCATGTTTCTCCTGAAGCCACTGTTGTTACCAAAAGTATTCTAATAATCATTAAAGAACCTGAAATTCAAATACAGCCCTTGCTGCTAAAAAACAGTTCTGCCTCAAATTGGATTATGTAGGAAATAGCCAATAGCATAATTCTCTTCTTGGTGTCCAGAGAAAACTTCGCTGTGATATGTGTGAGAAGTGGGGAAGAGCCATGGGTCAACAAGACTGGAAGCAGACATGCTTTTGAGGATGGCATAGCCTTCATGGGAGTGGGGGGTCTGAACCATCTTCTCACTCTCGCCTTTGGACTCTGGAGGCCATGTCCTTGGGAAAAAGATGCCCTTTAAGGATTCAGGAAACAGCACTGGTGGTCCCTTGCTACAACTTTGCTGAGGAAATATGAAGTTGTTTAAATGAAAATGCTCCTGGCCCCCACACGCTCATAAGGATTGGCACTATTAAGAGGTGTGGCCCAGTTGGAGTCGGTGTGGCCTTGTCAAAGGAACTGTGTCACTTGGAGCAGGCTTCGAGATTTCAGATGCTCAAGGCAGGTTCAGTCACTCTGCCCTCTAGCTTCTGGGGGATCCAGAAATAGAACTCTGAGTTACTTTTCCAGCGCCGTGTCTGCCTTTATGCCACCATGCTTTCCACTATGATGACAAAGGGCTGAACCTCTGACCTCTAAAGCCCCAATGAAATGATTTTCTTTACAAGCATTGACATGATCATGGTGTCTCTTCACAGCAATAAAAACCTCAAGTAAGACAAAATATTTCCTTAAAATTGCTATACATGATGGCAGAGTTGTTATATAACATTCTTGTAGACACTGGGCATCAATTGATCAGCCACAGTCTCGTGTAGGTAGTTGTGAACAGTCATTTTTCAACACAGGTCTGGGCAGTATCTGAACCATTCCTTCTGGCAGCCTTCCTTCACCTTGCTCTTTTTGCTTGACCCAATCTGCTGGCACACAAGGCTTGCTGACATGAGCTTCCCATCTTATAGAAATCAGACTTAAACACAATGACAGCAAGATTGTGTTTGTCAGCAGAGCCAGTCTGGAAATACCTGAGCAAGGAGAGCGTCAGGGGTATAATATTTTAGCAACCCCTTTAACCATCTCAATGGGAAACCCATTCAGATTGAAGGTATTGGAGTTTTCCTGACCAGGGTGAGGTCTGTTAAAAATTAAACTTGAGCACACTAAAATTTGATTAGAAAGTAACTCCTCAATAAGACAAATGAAAACCAGAGGCAGTGCAGAGTGCACCAAGCAGCCTACAGGGAAAGCATCCACCATAGGAGTGAGGAAGCACTATGGAAGGGAATGCTTGACTCGTTAATTTCAGATCTTTGCCTTAGTTTGATTATCTCAGCAAAAAGTCTCTGGTGATACAACTAAAGCCCAATTGGCTACTTCTGAATGGGGGAGCTTAAGATTCATTTTGTTTACATAGGGATCTAGAACCTTGGAGCCATCTTGGCCAAATGGTCTTCCATTGAGTTATTTAAATGGGTCCTTTGACAGAATGGTTGATTTTGAGGGAGGTTGCATTTAACCCTGGTCACCTCTGTAGACCCCACGGCAGCATTCCAGCACCCAACATGGTGATTTGTGTTGTTCAAATCGTAGAGCTTATATTTAAAATAAAAAGTGGCCACGGTTCCCAAATGTAACACTCTGGTTCTTGGCACACCCGCCCCATTTAGAGTGTTTCTGGTCCCCTCACAGATGTTTGTCACCAGGGGTCACCCTTTGCATCTGCAATGTTTATCTTGCCTTTGTTATCATGGGAGCTGGGAGGAACTGTGTAGGTTGTCTGGAGATGATGAGCGGCCGGTAACGCTCTTGAGGAATCCTGGCTATCCTCGTGACCGAAGTACTCACTCATCTATTTTCCGTCCTGTCCTAATGGCCTGAGAGGCCCACTTTCCTTTCCTATTGTTCCAGGTGCAAGGCCCTTGGGAACAGAAACATGGCTTGCTAAACTTCTGATTCAATGAATTTTGTTTTTTGTCTAAACAGTTCATATATTCTACATTTTTTGTACAGGTTCAGTGTGGAGCATATCACTCCCCTGCCTCATTTATCCTAACTCTCTCTTTTCAGTGAAATGGTGAATAAAACGTGACACCCTCAAATCTGCCACTTTGGCAGGAGGATTAATTTGAGCTGAAGACATTTCGGTATTCAATAGACGCAGAAAGTCATCTTTCCATAGCAACGTATGTGGTTGTATTAACTCAGGATACTTTTGGTGTTGTGTAATAAAAACCCAACTTACGTTACTCTGAGACAAACAGGAATACACTGGATCTTAGCTAGAAAGTAAAAGAGGAGGCGTCTCAAGTTGAGGCAAGGCATGTGTGAATCCAGAGCATTTGATAACGTCACGGAGATGCAACTTATCCACCTTCACTCATCCTCAGGTCCTGCCTCCCTCCTCTCTAAACAAGTTTGCACCGGTAGGCAGCCTGGTGGTTGGGAAGCAGGGCTGCAGATGTAAGAGAATCTTTGATCTTGTGTTGCTAATATTCTTTCCTTGGGGAGAGACAAACAACGTTCACCCCTCCTTTTTGATCCCAATACACAAACTGACAAACCAAGGTATGGTCCCACAAAAACTGACTCTGTGGAACCAGTGAGTCTCTCGGGTTTGCTCATAGTGCTAGCATAGGTCAGGGATTACTCCTAGGGGTGTTGGGGTTCCATCCCAAAAGGGAGCACCAGGAAAAAAAAAAAGCTTTTACCCAGCAGGAATGAATGCCTCTGTAGTTGAGTAGATGTAGACACTCCTTCACTACCACCAGCAGCCCAAATCTCCCCCAGGCTCTGAATTCCAGACCCTGCCCAGGCCACATGCAATTAACACAGCTTACATACAACAGACAGCCGAGAGCCACTGGATACTCAAATGTCTTGGGCCCTCTGCGTCGCTCCACGAGTGCGTGTAAACAGTCAACAGTCCCTGCTGGGATGCCCCTTCCATGAGGAAATGCGGCTGAACTCTCAGAGATGGAAACTGTGTGGCCCCCAGGGACAGTGACGCACAATTAAAAGGCAGAGCCTCTTGCTGAAACCCTTACTAATGCTTTCAAAGGGCTCCTGAGTGACTAACCTTGAGCTCCATGCCCACCTCAGGTCACATCATGGTGTGGGAAGGTCAGAACGTGACTAGCCCAGGTACATACCAACGAATTCGGCAGCCCCACCCAAGGAAGAAGAGAAATGTCCCAGCCGGAGCTCTGAGCAGACAGTTGTCTATACACCAAGGGACAGATGTCTGTAGAACATCCCTTCAGCCGCTCATGTCGTAGCCTCCCCACATATGGCCTAATCATACATTTTTATGAAAGACCTGAAGAACTCCCTCCTGGGTCCAGTTCAAAACTGAAACAAAAACAAAGCCTAAAGCCTCAAAGAACAAAAGCCTGTTTATGGTTGGAAAACCATGAGCTGCAGACACTCTAATGATAAAAGGCTTCTGAATGTTCCTCTTGAAGTGGACAACTCGCTTAACCTCCCCCACACATAAGGCTCACCTGCACAGCTGGCTTGGAGATCCTCAGACAGAATAATTTAAGATTGGAAAAAAACCAAGTAATGGTTTTCATCCGGGGTTGGGGGTTGGGGAGGGATGGCATCAGTTCCCTGGATTGGATCCCACCCAAGAAAAGCCATTACCCACAGGTGACATGTGAAATGCCTGTTTTGATTTCATGCCGAAGATCATTTGGCACTGTCAGGATAGAGCACACTAAGTCTCCCCGGTTGTCCAAATGCCATCAAGAGTATAACCCTGACAAGAAGAAATCCACTCCCACAGAAAATGCCACAGAGCCCCTGATGAAAACCAGATACATCCACTAGCTAGGGAGAGTAAAAGGAGAAATATATGGAAGAGGAAAAGATTTCTTCCCTTGCCCATTGCCAAGTTCATGGGCAGGGGTCTAGAACAAAGACAGATTAAACAATCCCAAAGCATGCAGATGAAGGGATTACATGCTTTACAGCAGATAGGAGACATAAAAAAAAGAAAGACCCGAAGAAACAGGGGAGCATGTGTGATAGCTAAATGTGTCTCTCTATGTGTGTCTGCTTTTCTTGTTTTTTCTGTCTCCCTCCTCTTTGTGTCTCTGTGTCTCTCTTTCTTTCTCTCCCCCCCCCGTGTGTGTGTGTGTGTGTGTGTGTGTGTGTGTGTGTGTGTGTGTGTAAGTGTAGCCAGAGGACAACCTGTGTGTCATTCTTCTGACATCATACACCTGTCTGCCTTGCTGCCTTCCTAAGTGCCATGGTATCATGTTTAGGATTGGGTATCTTGAACTGTGGCAGCCTGGAAGAGATAAAAGAAGAGAGAGGAAGGTAGGTAGAGAGAAAGAGGGAGGGAGGGAGGGAGGGAGGGATGGAGGGAGGGAGGGAGGGAAGAAAAGAGGGAAAGGAAAATCAAAGCAAGCTTGTAGCTGAGCTTGCAGATTTATGCCACAAAGTTTCGTGGCTAAAAATGCACAACATAGAAATAAGAGACATAAAATCAAAGTTGCTCAGATCTCTCCACATTGCAGTTGCCTACTTTTGGGTATTTAACCTCCTGATGGCTCAGATTCTTTGAAATGCATAGAGAGAACTAAGAGAACGGTCACTGTGACTGAAAGCAGCTCCAGGGCTGGGTGCTCACAAAGTCACAGTCCACAGCTCACCGTCCTCAGGGCTCCATTGAAAGCTCGTGCCGTTTATAAAGCTGAGGCAGAACTCTAAAGGAGGCAGTGCCTTGTTCATGAGTGTAAGAAATGCCAGGCCATGCAGGACATATCACTACTGTGACACAGGCATCTGAGAAAGTCAGCACTTCTAGGCCTGCTTCCAGCAGGACACTAGAGGTCCCTGTTGGCACTGGATCTGCCAGTCCTGAGGATGCAGAATTCAGAGCGACGACTTTTTGCATCAGCCCCACTAGATGTCTCTTCAATAGAATTTTAGGCATTCGTTGACCTGGCTCCACACAGTCTGTGCCCAGGCATTGGACACAACAAAGACAACGGATTGTTGATAGTTCCCTGAGTGACCCTCACTGTAGATGTCACACTCTGCAGTCACACACACAGAATCCTAAAGGAAGAATGCTGTTTAAAGGACCATTGTTTAATATTGAGATGACACAGAGAGGAGGCAAAGGTGGCAATGTCTTTGTTTCAATTAATTAGGAACCCGAGGAAGTTCTTAGAAGTCGTGAGGGAGAAGTCTTTTGAGAAGATCAATTGTAAGGTTGAGCCTAAATCACCAAGTCAGCAGAGGTTAGAGATAGGTACTTTAAAGGGCAGAACAGCTCAGGACCAAAGCCAAACCTAGCTGTTGTGCTGTCAATCACTGACCGACACACCAAAATAAAAAGGGGGGGCTCCAGAAGCTGGGAAGCTGGCTTGGTCAATCAAGCACTCGCTGTACAACAAGAAGACCTAAGTTCGGATCTCCGGCACCCACAGAAGATGCCAAGGATAGCAACATGCACCTGTAGTCCCAGCACCGAAAACGATCCTTGGGGCTTACTGGTCAACCATTCTAGCTAAATCAGGAGATCCTGACCCAGAAAATACGGTGGAGATCAGATAAGATAACCCATACCAGCTGGTTTTGTGTCAACTTGACACAAGCTGGAGTTATCAGAGAGGAAGGAACCTCAGTTGAGGAAATGCCTTCATGAGATCCAACTGTAAGGCATTTTCTCAATTAGTGATCAGTGGGGGAGGGCACAGCCCATGGTGGATAGTGCCATCCCTGGACTGGTGGTCCTGGGTTCCATAAGACAGCAAGCTGAGCAAGACAGGGAAAGGAAGCCAGTAAGCAGCACCCCTCCATGGCTTCTACATCAGCTCGTGCCTCCCAGTTCCTGCCCTGTTTGAACTCTGGCCCTGAATTCCTTCAATGATGAACAGAGATGTGGAAGTGTAAGCCAAAAAAAAAAAATCCTTTCCTCCCCAACTTGCTGTTTGGTCATGTTGTTTCATAGCAGCAATAGGAACCCTAAGACAACATCTAACATTGACTTTTCGCCTCCATATACATATACACAAAAGTGTACACATATATATGACACATATGGTATGATGTATATCACACACAATAAACAAATAGTTGACATGACCAACTGTCAACTGGTCCTGTGGAGAAAAGGATCCCACCTCCCTTTCAGTGAGGTGTTGGTCCAACTAGAAGTGCTGAAGAATTCACATGACCATATTCTACCCTCAGCCACAAAATCTGAAAGCCCCGTGTGTCCCTTCTGCCTGCAGGGAGAACAGATGCTGTCCCGGACAAGTAGGAGTCCTGGTCGCTGTACCAGATTCGTTTCTCATTCCGTACTTTGTATCTCCTATTCTAGAATGCTCTCCAGTCTCTGCTTAACTTAGCAACATAAGTCAGCCTCCTCCACAGCCATGAAGAAGACTAAGCATGGACAAGACAAATGTCCTTGATCTGAAGGGCTTCCATTTTGAGAAGAGGAATTTCCCCAAAGTCATTCCCTGAGACTTGTTTCTGTAGACTGTGAGCTATCTCCTGGAGCACCTTCTACTAACATGGAACTTCCATACTTTGGTTTTCAGTTTCTGTGGAGTTTTATGTCCTTTTTTACCACTGATGCTAATTGCTTTTCACTCTAAGTACCCTTCTGTAAGGCCGAGAACCAGCTTTCCATGATAGTGCTCAGTGAGGAAATTTCCTAGAAAAAAAATGCAGAAACACTACATTCTGTATGCATTGTGCAGCCTTCTTGCCCACAGAGGAGGCTGACTCTGACATCTGGCTCCAATGCTAATAGCAAAGGTCAGACTGAGCACAGAAATGAAATGTGTGCATCCATTCCGCCATATTTCTTAAAGCAGGATTTCAGAAATCCAGGCTGGCCTTGAACTCACTATGTGCCTTGAAGACAGCCTTGAACTTCTGATCCTCCTGCCTCACCTCCTCAGTGCACCACCGCGGTGGTTTATAGGGTGCTGGGGAGCAAACCTGGGCTTTTATACATTCCAGGCAAGCACCATACCCACTCTGCTGTACCACAGCCAACACAGCACTGCGTGAGCACTCGCTCTATGTCAGATGTGGTTTCTGATTGTTAAGTTCCTGGTGTAGTTAAGATGCAGCAGGGTAGGAAGACCAAAAGGCTTGGCAGCTGAGAACTCACAGGCTAGATACAAACGCACAGTTAAACACCTACACCCTAGGGAGAGTGGGCGGATAACCACAACCGGGAGGGAATGCTGGGACTCTAGTGTGCTGTTTGGGGGGTGAGCACAGTGAGACACACTGAGATGGGGCAGCTGGTAGGAGACAAGGGAACAGCCACATTGTTACCCCTTCCCACCTGGGGGAGGAGTGTTCCAGACAGAACAAGTGTGGAGGTCCTGGGAACGGAGGTGGGGAGTGGGGGGGGTGGGGGTGGGCACAGGGGCACAAGCCTGTAACATAGAAGAAATAAACAAGGTGTGCCTTGGGGCTGGGACGGGCAGAGGAGAAAGTGATGTAGAGACAACACCACAGACATGGGACAAGAGTGGAGTCTGATCTAGTCAGAGCTTGGGACTGAAACATTGCCCTGAGTAAGAAATATGGTCATGAATTCTCTGATTTTTACAGTCAAGCCTGGATTTTGTGCTCCACCCCCACCCCTACACACACACACCCCTACACACATACTCTTCAAAATGTGTGTTGCTACGAAATTTTCATGGAGAAGTTATGGCTCTAGACACCCATGAGGAGTGACTGAGACAGCAGGAGGTCACACACATCATATACACCAGGGCCGTCACACGTCACTATGGTGAGGACATCGACGTGATTCAGGAAAGCCCTGGAAAAGTCAGGGTTTTTACCACTCCCCTAGAAGTGAACAACTGCCACCCGGCCCAGGTCACGTGGCTGTAACCCGCAAGTGCAATGCCTGCAGAGACGAGCTGGTTCTTACCTGCTCCCGTGCCATTCATACTGTCTGAGTGTATGAGCGTGTTTGTCTACGAGGTGCGGTCTCGGACCTAGGGCAATGCTGGGTCCACCACGTTTCTAAATCCATCTGAGTCCTGATGCAGATCTGGCCATCAGGGACTCAGTCAGTCTTTTGTGTGGCATCCGAGGGGCAAAGACTGTGTGCTGCTTATGTTAGGGCAGAGCGGAGTCCTCGTTTGCACCCATGGTGCCTTTGTTGGCCCAGATTCCAGTTTCACGGTGAAGTCAAATACCTGACATCTGGTCATCAGCTGAATGATGACGTCTTTCTTCCTGCAGAGCCAGAAGTAAGAACATCTTTCTGGAGACAGGCAGCTTCTGCAGGTCACAACTAATCCTAACGTCGTTGGGTTGACATTGGCTGCTGTTTGCATTGGGAATGCTGGCTCCCAGTTCCTGCAGCCACCACCTTCACTGCGGGTCATAGTCCTTGGCATGGGCAAGTTCAACAATACTGAAGTGAGTAGTTATGAAAGCAATTCTTTATTCTGTGTTTAACAACCTTAAAAAGCTTGCCAGCCCACCTGGCAAGTGCACCGAGCATTTATCCATTTGTCTGAGTGGATGATAAACAGTCAGCATTGTGGGGATAACTGTGGCCATGCTTCCTGGCAAAGCAGGGTACTCCATGAGGGAACCAGAGGAACCACAGCTTTGGGAGTCTCAACTTCAAGGGCACAGCAGGAGGAACAGAAAAGTGTAAGCACCCATGCTTACTTACCGGGGCAAGGTTACCTGGTATGGTCAGTCGAGGAATTAAGCCAGGGTCGAGTAGACTGAGGCTGTGACAATTTGATTGAGAGCTATCAGGCTTTTTACACTCTTATGAGGGATAGAATATAGTGGTGATTGCCAGGATCAATACAGTTGTAGTTGCCAGGACACAATGATACTTGCAAAGTTAACAGGGTACACAAGATCAGTGTCTAAGATCAATGTCACATGCTCCTTGCCTTCTAAGGGAACATACAGAGGAACACAAAGCATCCTGAATGCTTCACTGTCTGAAGGATTGCCTCAGTTTCTCAGGAACTGAAAGGCACACAGTGCCTCAGGAGCCATGGACTCTAACCTGAAAAACCTGTGGCTCACGTCACTTAGGTCAGCTGGACCACACCAAATCCATGCTTCCCCACAGTGGAGGAAGAGAAAAGCTGAGACCTGGGGTGTATACATGGGATCACAACAGGAACTACCATCTTGGTTTCAAGAAATTGAAACTTAGATTTTTCTTCAGACATTTTATTCACCCCAGTGAGCCAAACTGGCACCATTACAGTCTCTTAATATCTTTGTTCTACTGTTCTATATTATCTTGAGAAAGTTAAGCATCCAGCTCCATTGGCTGGCACTTAAATAATTTTTAGGGTGACTGTGCTTTAAAGAAAATGATCAGGACAATGAAAGAAACTTGAAAGTAGTCTGTAGATTAGATTGTTCAACTACAACAAGGCTGATTCTCTGATTTGGAAAATTGTCCTGCAATTATGTAAGAGAATTGTCTTAATTTTGGGCAGTAAACACAGTACCCTCCACAGCTCTCACAGGACAACACAAGCATGGTGGTTTACAAAAAATAGAAATCTAATTGGAAAATCTAGAGGCAAACAGCATCTAATGAGAGCCCTCCTGCTGTGTCATCCTCTGGCAGAAAGGGAAGGGAACAAAGGTAAGACAGCAGTCTTCATGAATTCATCACAGGGGTGCCGTCATCTTGGCCTGGACACCTGCCAATGCTTTCCGTCAAGACTAAATTTCCAACACATACTCTTAAGGAGACCAATTGAGCGAAAAGGTTGCTTGATTTCACTGCAAGTCTCCTAAATTAGATCTGCTAGAAACACAGTTTTGTAGGAACAGACATGCTGAAATCAGAGGATGGAGAGGGAAGAGCTACCCTGATTGTTCAAAGTGTGGTCCGTTTTTCACTGCTGGCTCCTTGGATGTCCTCTAAGGCCAGCAAGAAGGGAGGATGGAGAAGGTCCAGCTCCGATGACAGAGACATCATTTGAAAGTAGTGCTGCTTTCTGCTCAGTGCAAATGGAAAATGTACTGCCCTTGCGTGGAGGACATCGGGGCAACACTCCATAGTCTTCCTTTCCCCGTTAATCTCTGCACAGGTCAGACTGCCCAGCGTACATATTTGGAATGCTGGTACAGACAGATTCTTAAAGCTGGCTTGACAATTCTCTCGACACGAAGCTAGAACTGCGAGGCCAGGCAAGCATAAGGCTCTGTTCTGCATTGCAATAAAGGTGCCAGATGTATTACGTGAGAAAAATAAGACACCACTTCCTTTTGTTCCAACATATCCTGACCAAGACAAAAGCCAAATGCTGAGAACGAAGCTATTGCAGCTTCCATGTAACATTGTATCTCATAGAATGTTCCATGAGTAACTAGCTTTTGCAACAAAAATGGGGGGGGTAACTTTTGTAGCTTTGCTTTTCCTGACTTCCCCTCTTGAAAAAGGAAGATGTACATTTATGCACAAGTATCCCTTCTTTTCTAACATATGCCAATACCTTCTGGAACTAGGGTTTTAATGTGGGTGGGGGAGGAGGAAACACCTTGAAAGAGAATTAGTGCTCCTCTGGTTCCACAAAAGGAACCCTGAAGGGAGACAAGTCAGGAGTAAAAGCACATGTAGAAGCTTGGCCAAGCCTCTGAAGGATTTGGAAATGCACTTCGATTCTTTGCTAGGAAACCTCCTGGGGGAGTCAGGTTCTTTGGTCCTCAACAAGGAGTATTATTTGTCTGCCTTAGCGTAAAGATTGGAAGGTTAGTGAGGTACGTGGAGAGGTTTTTCTGCTTTCTACCTCCATCCTCACTCTCACTCTAGCAGAATTCCTGCTTCACTCCTTAATCTTCCACTCCCGCCCCTTTCACCACAGGTGATGTGTGGCTTGAGTTGCCGGGTTTCTGCGCTAGTCACTAACTAGTTTCCCCATCTCACTTTTATACCCATGACATGGGCATGGCTTAAATGCTTTGGTCCCCGTCCCCCATCACATGCACACAAAGAAAGAAAAGAAAAAAAAAAGAAAGGAAAGAAGAGAGAGGAGAAGGAAGGAAGCAAAGAAGGAAGGAAGGAAGGAAGGAAGGAAGGAAGGAAGGAAGGAAGGAAGGAATTGTACATTGAAATCTTGATCTGCAAGGTGACATTCAAAAGTTGGGACTTGGAAGGTGGTTAGGTGACAAGAGTGGACGCCCTGCATTGGGATTGCTGCCCTTATCAAAGAGCTCCTTGTGTCTTCAGTCATCAAGGACCCAGTGAGAATGATCCATCTATCCTCATCATACACCAAATCTGTTGGCACCCTGAGCCTGGACTTCTCGGCCCCCAAACAGTGAGAACAATTTCTGCCACTATATCCACTCACCCTGTAGCACTATGCTGTGAGCATACTAACCTACCCTGATGCCTTGATCACCATCTGAAGGACTCTGACCCTCCCAAGAGCTGCTGCTTACCGTGAAGAAGCCGTGAGACAACCCCGGCATTGCCCAAGCCCCTCACCTTGAGTCTTATCCCAGCCTTCACACACTCCGGCCACACTGACCTTCTTCTGGATTCTCTTTGTCTAGAATTTTCCTTCCCATCTTGGTTTTGCCTTTTTGTTCTTCAAACCACAAAACCCCAAAAGCACTTCCTTCAGGAAGGCTTTCTTAATTTGATCATCTAAGTTAGAGCTCCCCGAAATTCAGCTCCAATTCATAATTCAATGTGACAATTGCTAAAAGTGAAAAATAGGAATTGGAAAGGCTTCCAGTGTAATAGTGTCGTGACTGCCGAGCACTTGCCAGATAGACTAAAGAGTAGTTCAGATGTTATCAAACTCTCAGGGTTAGTCCCATGAAATTCAAATTGTGAAGTAAGGCTGGAGGAATATGGTCCTTCCACACATACCAAGTGTGAGAAACCTAGCATATATATTGCTCTAGATGCCTTCTTTCCTGAAAATTTATCACGGATGGCTGTTTTATGAATTTTTATGCTTTTCCTATCTATATACATAGGAGCATGAACTTCACTTGTAATGCTTTTCCCATTCAGATGGAAGCTTTGCCCAGCCCCTGGCATCTGTATATCCAAAGAGTCTGGAATGTTCGGGTGGAGGTTCTACCCCAAGCCCCCTCCTCTGGAGTTACCTCAGTTCAGACTCCACCCCTGAGAAAGCCCACCAAATGATGACCTCACCCCAGAGATGCTCAAGATCACTCCCACAGGGTACTTAAACTGCCCTCCAAAGAACAAACATGTGGTTTCCTGGTCTTCCTTTCCCATCTCCTCTCTGGGGGGCTGGAAAGCCATCTGGGAGCATTTGTCCATTAAACCTGGACTTTTTCTCATTCAGTTTGATTTGGTCTGATTTGGATTATTGCATCGGCAGAGGGGCTTATTGAGGTGTAGAAACTTTTCATTTCCTTATCTTGTATCTCCCAGATATGAGTACTAGCACTCCATATCAAATCTCAGCACAACCTAGTTCTTGGGATACAGTTGGGACTCAATAATCGTCTAATTGAAAAGGGTGTAGATCTTCAGATTTGTTGTTCATTTTAATATGCTGTCATCTCAACACATTCATCATACTTAATATGTCACCTGTTGCTGCTACCCAAAGATGAGGAGTGCATATATACTGAAAATTAAACAATGCTGTTCTGAGTATGGAGACATCTTTTGCCTTTGACAGTGAGTATGTATAACCTTCCATTGTCATATACCATCATTTTATGTATATGCTTGACTGTAAGGGAGCAATGTTGTAAATTATTGTTGATGCCCTTATAGAAGCAGAGCTGCTTATGTGGCAACTTTGTGTTGTGTTTTCCCACCTGCCTGGGAGCCCCAAGTCTTTGCTCCTGGCTGTTTTGCTGATAAAATGGAGGCGGCAGGGAGGGGCGTTGTACTAAGCTGCCAGTTTGGCTTCTGGCACCTGCTGAACCTAGGAGCATAATTCCCTCCCTAGTGGGTTATCGGAATTAAACACCCTGGGCTAATCAGAATTTCAAAGGATGCAGATATCCAGTTTAATTTAAGAGGATTATTCTGAAATGGGTCTGACTAGGACATTTGGACTTCTGGGCCCCTAACTGTTTGCTCAGAGGCATCAGATACAGTTGAACTCTTGAACTTTTTCCAAGAAAGGGAATAAAATTTAACACTGTGGAAAGTGTGAAGTACCATGCTGGAAGTCTGAGCTTCTGCTCTGGGACAGGAACCTAGGTCTGTGGGCTTGGTTTCTTTCTGTGTTGAAAGGGAGAAGGTTTGACCAGGTGACCTCTTTAAATCTCTTCCGGCTGTGAAATTCCCCAGGTTTAATCTCAAAGACTCTTTCTTGCTCTATAATTGGGAAACAGAAAGATTTGAATTCCTCCAAGTTGAAGGCTTCAAAAATGCTAAGGAGTCCAGCACCTGTTCCCTGGCCTTAGCCTGGTGCTGAAAGAGGTGGCAGGGGTTGTATTCAGATGAAAGACTGTTTCCTGCCCACTGAGCTTAACCCTTCTTCTGGGAGGTCTGAGGTACAATGTTTACCTCCTGCCCAGTTGCCCTGGCTGGTTTTATGTCAACACAAGTTCAAGTCATTTTGGTAGAGGGAGCTTCATTTGAGAAAATGTCCCTACCAGGTTGGCCTGGTGGAGAGGGCCCAGCTCACTGGGGGCAGCGCCACCACTCCTGAGCAGTTGCTCTTGGATGGTATAAGAAAGCAGTCTGAGCAAGACATGGAGAGTTAAGACAATTAGCAACAGCCTTCCGTGGCCTCTGCACCAGCTCCTGCCTCAGGGTCCCTGCCCTCTCCCCTTCAGCTGTGATGTCAGGCTGGAAGCTGAAACAAACCCTTCCCTCCCCAATTTGCTTTTGGTCATAGTGTTTTATCACAGCAATAGAAACCCTGATTAAAACACTAGGATTGTAGAACTGAGCTTCTTCAGAAAATCTCATGGCACAGAGAGTCACTTTTCATTCTATAGTATGTGCAAATACTAAGGTTATTACTGTTGAGAGCATATCTTTAGAAAAAGGTTCAGGAACAACTGTGTTTTTAAAATGTGATGCAGTCAACTCTCTATGTCCATGGACCCTACATCCAAACATTCGCCCAACTGAGAATAGAAATGTAAAAAATACTGTGCCTGCCCTGAGCATTTCCTTGTATCCTTTCTAAAACACTGTAACAAACCTTCACATAGTGTGTGCATCGGGTAAGTGGTGCAGGAGGTTCCTCTGTTTATGTGATGCTTTATTAATGAATAAAGAAACTGCTTTGGGCCTGATAGGGCAGAACTTAGGTAGGCGGAGTAGACAGAACTGGGAAGAAGGGCAGAGTGGCAGACACCATGGATCTCCTGCCTGAGACAGATGCTGGTTAGAATCTTGCTGGTAAGCCACAGTCTCGTGGCGATATACAGATTAATAGAAACGGGTTAAATTAAGATGTAGGAATTAGCCAATAATGAGATAATGGGCCAGGTAGTGCTTTAATTAATACAGTTTCTGTGTGATTATTTCGGGTGTAAGCTAGCTGGGCAGTTGGGACGACAAGCAGCCTGCTCCTCCTCTTACAGGTAAGGTGTTACATCATCAAGGCATGATTTAGTGTGCAAAAGGATGTGCCTAGGTTATGTGCAGATACTACACAATTTTATCTTTTGGGCTTGAACATTGACAGGACAATTTGGTGCCCTGGCAGGAATGTGACAGCGGTTCTCGTTCACGAATGTCTCACTTTGAGACGTCCCCCTAAGGAAGATCTCCTCGACTATGTGCGAGCTAGCATTTGTCAACATTTAGCACTGAAGTCTAAACCATTTGCTAACATGCAAGTAGGACCCCACCAAAGATACTGAGAAATGCTGGAAGCATCCAGAAGCATCTGCCCAGGAGTGGTGGCACTAACCCCAGTGAACTGGGCCCTTTCCACCAGGCCAATCTGGTAGGGACATTTTCTCAATTGAAGTATGCAAGTGATTCCCAAAAAGGTAAATTCTCTAGCCTCACCCCACATTTGCTAAGTCAAAACCTGTGTTGATGATGGAGTCCAGAGATACTAGCATTAGCCAGAACTCTGGGCAGTAGTGCATGGAACTGGTAGATAGCCCCTCTCAAAAATATGTTGCTAAAATCCCAGGAATTGTTGTCATACTGACAGGCTGAAATTCGCCATAGTAGAAGTATTTGCATCCTAAAAAGTGGCCAATGCTGCAATCCTGTGGTCTTTGTTTTCTCCTAGATATTTAGCTTTAGTGTCCATGCTACTACATGTACTACGGTCTTGTAGCACCTGTACTACATGTACTATGGTACTGTGCCTGTCTGTAGCTTATGGCCTGCACTACCAGATGGTTTGTGAGCATGGCAAGGGGCCTGGAGATTGAAACATACACAGACAGAGAGACAGAGACATGGGTCATTTTTTAATTCCCCAAGAATACCCCCTTTATTGTGTTCCAGGGAAGCTTATAGCCACACCCCAGCCAAACCCACCAGAATCCACTCCCCTGCCACCAGGAACTCCTGAGGAACTCATGCTCAGAGCAGCTGCAAACACAGGAAAACAAGTTGTTTTGCTCAGAGCAGCTGCAAGCATAACAAGTTGTTTACAGGAAATTCAGGGTCTGGGGGGACACAGCCCCCAACATTTAGCCACTTGATTGTTGATTTTAAACCCCTGCCTCTGGGTGCTCCTTGTTCATGGCACTGAGAGCCACTTACAATGTCAACTATGTGTTATCACCAAACGGTATCCTACTGTGTCAAAACTGTGTTCACAGGGGTGGGAGAGATGATTCCGATTTTAGAGCACATGCAGTCCTGTAGAGGACCCTGTTTCATTACACAGCACCCACCTTGGGACTCACAACCATTTGTAATGTGACTATTTACATATATGAAGGCAAAACACTCATGCATAAAATTAAAATTAAAATGAATACACATTTTTAAAAACTGGATTAAAATCTTTTGGGTTTTTGCTCTTTTGACACAAGCCTCAAGCTTTTGCTGTCCTGGAGTTCACTACATAGACCAGGATGACCTTGAACTCACGGAGATCACCTGCCTCCACCACCCAAATGCTGGGATTAAAGGCCTGAGCCACTATATCCAGTTACATTAACACTGTAATTCACTAGTTTTGCTGTATTTTAAAGATCTTCTAAGGAAAAGATATGCAGGAAAAGTCTTACATTTTCTAATTAATATTAAATCAGAAGTATCAGAATAGATTTGATTGTACTAGCAGAATATCACTATGAAGAAATATTTGGTTCTATAATATTTAGTAGTTTGTTCTTTGCATTATATTTTTAATTGTAGTTAAGTTTGATTATAAAATTACCATTTTGTTCTTTGAGAATTGAAATTATATGTATGTAAAGTATACAGCTTGAGTATTTGATATGCACATTGTGAAAAAGTCTCCAGGATTACCTAATCATTACATCCAGCACCTCACACAGTTGCCATTGGGTGTGCGCATGCATGTGCACATGTGTGTGGAGAACACGTAAGCCCCATCCCATTTACAAACTTCAGGTGTGTGACACAGTGCTTCAACTGTGTTCATAATGCCGTGTGTTTGATCTGCAGAGCTTGCACCTTGTGTGATTGAAGTTGTACTGTGGTCCCTCATCTCCCACGTCCGCCTGTAGAAAACACCGTTCTGTTGGTTTTGGAGGATGACTGAGCGTATGCAGCTTTAGTGTTTCAGCGTCAGGCTTATTTCACTTAACGCTGTGGTTCTCAACCTTCCTAACCTGCGACCCTTTAAAACAGTTCCTCACGTTGTGCTGACCCCAACCACAAAGTTATTTTCATTGTTACTTCATTATTGTAATTTTGCTACTGTTATGAATAGTAATGTAAATATCTGTGCTTTCCAGTGGTCTTAAATGTCCCCTGGGGCCCACAGGTTGAGAATGCATTGTTGACACAATGCTTTTGGAGTTCATCCAGGTCTCCGAAGGTAGGCTAGCCTGAAAGGCATTCTGCTGTTTCCTTCTAGACACTCTTGGCATTTTATTTATATCATAAATTGAGATAGGTTAAGGCTTTGCTGGCCAGCATGACTTTAATTGTGTTTGCTCTCTTGTTATATGGAAAATAAAAGTCTGCAGATGTAAAAATGTCCTGAGGCTGTCGGCTGCCACGCTCATTTTCCTTTGGTTTTATAGATCACTCTTCTTACATTTCACACTAAAAAGACACGTTCTCCCATGTGCTCAGATTTTAGCCGGGCTCCTCTGTCCCTGTGTTATCTTTCGGGAGACAGACATAGTACATTATGTCCACCCGAAATGAACCCCGACCACACAACTGATTCTGTGTGACATTCAACAGCCATCTGCTAACATTTCTCTGATTCAAACAGGGTGCCAAACACAATGACAGACCTGCAAGTAAATGGTGAGACAGAGAGGCTGAAGTTTTCACATAGCGGTGTCCTTCTGTCCCCTGTTTAGATGAATGTGCCTAAGGTAAATGCTGGACCGCATGTGGGCTGGTTTGACTTCTCTCCCATAAGCATACATGGCTGAGCGGCAGATCTCAGATCTCAGACCCACCACCAAAAGCTGTTAATCCTTGACTCCCGCAGTAAGTCTGAGAGCCATACACTATGATGCTGCCTGTCTCTCCTGTAAAATGCCAGGTTATACATCAAGCATGTCTTCTCTACCTGTGAACCTGAAGGCCTTGTGCCAGCCCTGAGAGGTGTACCAACCGTGGAAGGACAGGCAGAGAGGTAGTTTACATTGTTTGAGCGCTTGGTATTTGCCCAATCTTGTAGATTATGTTAAGTGATCTTTACAGCAGCCATAATTGTGACAATTATCTAAATTATTCTAATATTAATAAAAACTCAGGAGTCAGATAATAGGATACAGACCTGGTATTCTAAAAGGTGACAGAGAAAATGACCAGCTCATTTTCCTATCTGCTTTTCCAAAACCCAAAAAGGAGCATGCCTCAATTATGTTCCTCTCTCCCTTTCTCTCCCGGGAAACCCCGCCTATACCCCAGCAACCATATAAAAACTAAGGAAGGGATGTGGCCTTAGAAACTCTGCCTCATCTTAATGTTATACATCACTCCTTCTGGTATTCACAGCTGCTGGGAGTTTAAGAGGGCAAAAGCTAGCTCATGCTCAGAACAGTGTTATAATGTTCCACGACAGAACTGAAAAAATTTTCTAAATGACAGATTGTAGGCAGAGGCTGTTCATTCATTTCCCATTTGATTCTAGCATATTCCTAGACAGCTCTAATTAACCCATTTCTGTGACGCGCTGCTCGACCAGCAAGCAAGAACTACCACGAATCGAGGATCCTTCTCTGATCACACTTTATTGGAGCACTCGGTTGAAGGGAGAGCAGGAAACGGGGGGGGGGGGGGGCGGGGGAGAGAGAGAGAGAGAGAGAGAGAGAGAGAGAGAGAGAGAGAAGACAGAGAGAGGGAGAGCAGGCGAGAGAGAGAAAGTGAAAGAGAAAGAGGCCCAAGCGGCAGCTGCTTTTCTAGGGTGGAGAGGCTCAGAAACTGTCCTGATTGGTGAATACCATTCTGCTGGTGCCCAGGGCTTTGGGATAGGCTAGGGAACCAAGGCTCAGTTGCGCATGTGCAGGCAAGGGCACTCAACCCCACGTGGCTATGCCAAATATGGACTTGTTTACCTCCAAGCTGTAGGATCACCTGCACCATCTCGTAATGGCGATTTCTCCAGGTGGCTCCTTACACATTTCTATTATTTTTTTATTTTACCTCAAGGCTCATGGTTTACCAGTAAAGTTCCAAGGTGTCTGTCTCCTCTGGCAGCTACATGGAATCTCACTGACTCTGCCTTCTTTCTCCCAGCATTCAGCTTTCCCTGCCTAGCTCTATTCTGCCCTGCCACAGACCAAAGCACCTTCTTCATTAACCAATGGTAATAAAACATATTCAAAGCATACAGAGGAGAGTTCCACATCACCTCCCCTTTTCTTTTTAAATAAAAAAGGAAAGTTTGAACTTTAATATAATAAAATTACATATAACAAAACAGGTATCAAGCAAGAATTACAGTTACAATATTTATATCTACTTCATCTTTTATAATAACTAAGAAAAACTATAACTATCTATTCTTCAACTCCCATCAAAGAAGGCTATATTACCTAAGTTAACAGGAAGTGCATTGTAAGAAACTTCCAAATATACATAACAAAATTGACCCTAAATTAGTATCAATAGACCAAGATCCATATCAATGCAAAGTATTTATCTCTCTAGAATATCCCCCTTTAAATGTAAACAAACATCTAAAAACAATATTTGGGAATTTGGGCGTAGTTCTCTCTAAACTTCTTCCTGCTATTTATTGGGCAAAGTAATTTTTGGTATTTACGGACACCTTTCAGAGTGTCTTGTTCCATCAAACCACATTAGTCTGGAAGGAATCCACAGGTTCTCATCCTCTGTTGAAACAAAAGCAGAACCTCTTTTCCAAAGAAACAAATCCTTAGACCCAAATTTTGAAGTCAAGATACTTTTAAAATACATATGTTGATTTATATTAGTAACCTGTACAATGAAATGTCTCTCTGTACTTAGCTCATTCACAGTCGAAAAAAGCAAAGAAAACACAATAATATGCATAATCCAGACTTTCTGTGTATATTCCATCTTTACATGGTTTGTTTTTCTTTACTCCCTTAATCTATGACTGTCTGTACTCTGTCTCTTTGAAGACTTTGTTTTGTGTTTTAAAATCATTTACTTCCTTTTATAACTGTCTATATTCTTTTTCTTCTCTCTCCCAAGCCTAAGTACATTTATCCAACACGGTGACCCCTTCAGAGGTCTTTTTCATCTGAATTTGTCTTTATTGTGTACCTGTAATTATTTTCTGATCAGGAGCACTTTTTTTTTTCTAAATACTAAATGGGCATGGTGAAAGACCTAGATAAATCCAGACCCCTCTAGCAGAAAGAATAGAGCCAGAAATATCTATCAGGAAAAATAGAGTCAAAAATCTAGCAGGGAGAGAAGAACCAAAAATCTAGGTTAGCTGGTTCAGTCACTCTGTTCCAGGAACTAGCTGACCATAAAGTTAGATTATAATCTTGAGAATAATTTTGGGAAATGGGGAGTTACCCTCTTGTAATGATCACTGGTATTATCAGAATTTTCCAATGATCACTGGTATTTTTGGAATTATCCAATGATCACTGGTATTTTTGGAATTTTCCAATGATCACTGGTATTTTTGGAATTTTCCAATGACGCCATCCCTACCCCCTTTGGGTTGTGGTTTCTTCCCCCTAAACTCCCCCTCTCCCAGCTACTTGGGGTCGGACGCCTCTACCCCTGTGTGGGAAAAGAGTTTCGGCCCCAGCTGGTCCCTATCAATAAACCTCGTGTAATTGCAGCAAGGACAGTCTCTTGTGAGTTTCTGGGGGGGGGGTGAGTTATCCCGAGATTTGAGTGAGAGTCTCCCCACTCCGGGGGTCTTTCAATGGCTAGGACCAACTTGGCCTTGCCTGCTTGCTCTGTTCAGTTCAACATGGTGGAGGCATGAGACTTCTGGGTGGGAGCCGTCCTCACCACCTCAACTCTGGGAAGCATGTGCAGCATATAAACCCTTTTTATCTGAGTAAAAGCTAAATCTGCCATGCAGCACACTGTACGGCCTGAAAATGTCTCTGTGTATGGTGATGGGAATCTGCCATGCTCTCCTGTCTGTACACTCCTAGCAGACCTGATCCTGCTGCCCCCCCAGATGGGGAGCTCTGAGCCACCGGCATTGTCTCAGCTACTTTCCACCTGTAGAACCCTGTCTCCCCTTACTCCCTGGGATGCGTCTCTGAGGACAGTTCTGGTCTGCCAGCTAAAGCTTCCTGCTAATTCCTGTGCTCACTCTGCCAAAGCCTGGTGATTTAGCTGTAGGGCACTGTTCATCTTTGGTATGGTAATTTCCCAATCTGTCCGGGAGAATTCCTACACGGCGCCAAGGTCTCTCTCTGCTGCTGTCCTGCTCTCCACCCTCTGCCTGGGGAGGAATCCCTACAGGGCCAGTTTCCCCTCTGGCTGGGAGGGAATTCCTTTACTGGGGCCAAGGTATATTAGCTTTGCATTAAGCTGAATAAAGTGGCATTCAGTGATCTCTTGTCGAATGACCCAGGTCTCTTTGTGTGTATCTTTGTTTAATCTCCAGGCCTTTGCCCAAATTCGTGTAGGTACGGTGGTGCACGACCTGTACTGCGAAGGGTGACACAGAACCGGGTGGTACACCACCCATCCCCAAGTGGGCACACGAGCATCCAGACCCAAAGTGGGTGGTGGACCTCAGCCCCAAACATTTCAGACCACACTGGTGCGCCATTCTGTAGGCAGAGGCTACTTGTTCATTTCCCAACCACCCAGACCAGAAAAATATCACACACAGAAACTATATTAATTAAAACAATGCTTGGCCGATGATTCTAGCATATTCCTAGTTAGCTCTTGCATCTCAAATTAACCCATTTCTAATATTTTTTATTTTACCACAAGGCTTGTGGTTTACCGGTAAAGTTCCCAGGCATCTGTCTCCTCTGGTAGCTACAAGGCCTCACTGACTGCCTTTTCCTCCCATCATTTGGTTTAGTTTTCTCTGTCTAACTCTATTCTGCCCTGCTGCAGACCAATGCATCTTCTTTATTAACCGATGATAATAAAGCATATTCAAAGCACACAGAGGGAATTCCACATCAACAGATAAGCCATTACAGGACAATATCTGTGTGCACTGAGATCTTTATCACACTGTTTCAGTATAACTAAATGGCAAGCATCCATTTGTCCAGGAATGTAAATTTATAAGATAGTCACCTTTAAGTCTGAGCTGAGGGACCCACAGTCTAGCCAGAACATATATGACACATTGCATGTACACAACAAACAGTAAGTGTGCAGCAGTAGATGCAGGATGGTAAAGGTGAACATCAGAAAGGGGTTTCCCAAGGACTGTTGCAAGGCTATGACTGCATCCTCCCAACCCCACTCCTATCATCATGACTCTGCTTGAGCCTGACAGGAGTCTGTAGGTAGATGGTCTGTCTGTACATGCAGAGTAAGCGCCAAGCCTGCAGGAATAAAACACTTCAGCGGCAGTGGGCCACTGAAGAAAGCCAGCGTTGGGACGGCCTCGGTGCTGACTATATAGTTAGAAGGACCTAGGAAGAAGGTGGAGTGCTTGCCTAGAGTGTGTCAAATTCTGGGTTCTCTCTCTCTAGTATTACATAAGCCAGGCATGATAGAGGGCACCTGTAATTCCAGATATCAGGAGCTGGAAATGAGTCAGAAGACCAGGAGATAGAGATAAGTCAGAAGTCCTAGGCCATTCCTAACTCCATAGCGGGTTCAAGACCAGCCTGGCTATAATAGACTGGGAGAAGGAAGAGAAGGGGAGAGAGAAGGAGGAGGAGAAGGAGGAGGAGGAGGAGGAGGAGGAGGAGGAGGAAAGCCTGCTGCTTCCTGAAAGAAGTGAAAATGATTACCCAAACTCTAAAGGAAGGATCATTTTTTTTCCTAGAAAGGGCCAAATTGTAAATATTTGAGGCTTGGTATGCTACATGGTACACATAACAATCCAGCTCCTGGTTTCAGTGTTGAAAACAGCCATTACACTCTGTAAACAATCGTGGCTATGTTCTAGTAAAACTATTGACAAAAGCAGGTGATAGGTTGGCTGCGGTCCATGGGATGCTGTTGAGGAATATTATTTTAACTAGGTGAAAATGTGTTACATTTGTTTCTGCAGCTGAATATTACTTTACCTGTGTAAAGATGTGTTACTTTTGTTTACACTCCGTTTGTTTAACTATGTAAAGATGTGTTACTTTTGTCTACACTGCCTTTGTTTAACTATGTAAAGATGTATTGCTGTTTCACCTTGCCTGCCTGAGGCACTTGATTGGTCTAATAAAGAGCTGAGTGGCCAATAGGTAGGCAGAAGAAGCATAGATGAGACTGGCAGGCAGGGATAAGAAGGAGGAGAAATCTAGACTCAAAAGAGGAAGAAGAAAGTGAGAAGAAAGAGGGGAAAGCCAGGCAGCTGCCAGACAGACAGACATAGAGACAGCAGAAAGTAAGACATATGGAAAGAAAGGTAAAAAGCCCTAAAGCAAAACTTAAAGAGAAACAGATAAAAATAAGAGCTAAAATAAGATCAGGCATTCGTAACTAATAAGACATCTCCGTGTCATGGTTTGGGAGCTAGTTGGTGACCTAAAAGAAAAAGCCTGCTACACGTTGTATTCTAGTAAACTGTGCTCAATATGTACCAGCCCAGAAAGAAGCAGGAGATGCCAACAAAGCCAAGCCCACCAAGACTAAGTCCCTGTTAACTTCCTCCGGCGCCTGCAGTCAACTTGAGCTGATGCTAACTCTTCCTCCATGCCCTTCTCCTCACTCCACCAAACTCCTGCCCTGCAAAGGTTAGAATCCCAACAAGCTGAGATAGACTAAGATGCCTACAAACTTTCTTCACAGCAAGCTTCCAATCAGAGGGGCTCAACCTGGTAGGGGAGCAGATAGAAACTTGAATTCAGAGAGCCTGGGCTAAATTCTTGATTCTGAAATGAACATGGACAGATGTACTTATTACCTATGAATATGCAGAAAAGTCATCATTGTAGGAAGAAGAAAATAGTTACATTTTTATTAAAATGCATTTGCTTTTTAAAAACCGTGGTTATGTATCCAGTCATAGAGCCAGGAATTTTCTTTTTCCTGAATGTAATGGAAAAGCAAATGATGCTATTATCCATCTCCATTCCTTTTGGCAAACTCTTGATGTAAGGGCCGCTGAGCAGTGCCCACGTCACCGACTCATCTGTCATATCCAGTTTCTCTGACTGTCAATAACAGGTACTTATTTATAGAAGACAACTGGGGTTCATCTGTCCTCTAGAAAATATCGTGACTAATTTATGCCTTCTTTCCTAATGGGCATATGCCCAGGGAGATGAATTTAATTCTCCTGCAAGAAGGAAAGGCCTCCAAGAGTTATCATGGGGGAAAAAAACAAGGTAGGATGTCATTGGCCAGCCTGCATGTGACCAGCCTGGGACAGAGCCCATGCCTAGTCATGAGCAGCACTGGCCAGCTCTGTCAGTCTTGGGTCACTGCCTGCTGAAGGCCCATGGGACCGGCAAGTTCTCTTACTTCATCTAATAATATCATGGAGTTTTTTGCAGGAATAAGACACAAGGGCCGGAGCAGACTTGCTTATTGACTCTCAGCCCTAGATGGCACAGCAGTGGTGGGAAGCCCTGACTTTTGATACAGAGGACAGGTTAATGGGCTTTTAACTCTCTTTTCAGAGCCATAATCTCTAAATCAACAGCGTTGCTTTCCGTCGCTCACAAGGATAAGAAGGAAGAGAAATCTAGACTCAAAAGAGGAAGAAGAAAGTGAGAAGAAAGAGGGGACAGCCAGGCAGCTGCCAGCCAGACAGACATAGAGACAGCAGAAAGTAAGATATATGAAAAGAAAGGTAAAAAGTGAGGATGTGAGAGCGTGAGGCTACTTTATCCCCCACTTTCCAACGTGTGCTGCTCCATGGCTTTCTCATTGCCAACTTGCTTAAGAAGTAAATAATCCTTGACCAGGTTTGAACTGATCACTAACAACTTCACTCTTGAGCACAAGGAATTTTCTTTTCCGCCTGACGGTTGTTCCCAAGAGGATGAACAACGTGACTCTCATCAATTTATTCAGTTCCCAGTGTGGTTTCACTCATATCATATCACATTTGCTTGAACAATCTAAAAATCCATCACAGCCATGCCAGGGGATGGTGGAGAGAAGAAGCAACAAGCCCAGAACTGATTACAGAATCTCTGCCTGACTTCTAAACCAAGTCATTATTGTGTACCTGTGTGATATCCATTGCTCATCTAAAGCTAGGGGAAAGTTAGTGAGAACCTACCCTCCTCCTTCTCATCCTTGTAGATGCTCAGAATAGTGTCTCCCAGGGAGGGGAATAAGGAGTCTGAGGCTTGCTTGTGTTATTTCTCAAAACAAAATAAGACTCTCTTGAGTCTCAAATGGGTGGGTTACATGGAAGATTGTTAAAGTTTTATTTTCAGATTTGAGTTGAAACTACTATTTTTATTTTTCTCTAAATGTATATTTGTTTAACGTGCATGTATGTCTGTGCACCACATTGCTGTGGGACATCCTTCTGTATGCTATGAATGTGTATTCTTCTCATTGGTTAATAATAAAAGCTGTGTGACCAATAGCCATGCAGGATAAGGTTAGGCAGAACAATCAAACTGAGTACTTGGATAAGGAAGGGAGAGTTGAGAGAGAAGTGAGTCAGCCACCCAAGAAGCAAGATGCCAAACTACTAGTAAAGCCACAACCACGTGGCAATACATAGATTAATAGAAACTGATTAATTTAAATGTAAGAGCTAGTTAATAATAAGCCTGAGCTATCAGCCAAACATTTATAATTAATATAAGCTTTTGTGAGATTATTTGGGAGTTGTTGGTAGGACAGAAACTTGTGTTTATACCACATGCATACCTGGTACCCACAGAGGCCACAAAAGAACATTGCCCCCCCCCCCAGAACTGGAGTTGAAAAATGGTTGTGAGCTGCCAGGCGGGTGCTTAGAATTTAACCTATTCCCCTGGAAGAGCAGTGAGTGCCCTTAACTGTTGAGTCATATCTCCAGCCCCTGTAAGTACTATTTTTAAAAGATGATCATGTTCACCCACCTACAACATTCATTCAACCTTTTTTCTCTGGTTTTGAATTAGCAAGTATGAAAGAGAGCCCAGCACTTCAAAACAGTAACTTGGATTAAAAAAAAAAAAAAGAGGCAGTTTCTGCTCCCAGCTCCCAGCTGCTGCACCCAAACCATCAGGTGAAAACGCCATCAACGGATGAAAAGAGGCACCAGGAGGTGAAACAACTCCAGGGTTCATTTACAAGTGGCCTAGGAATGGCCTTCCTGGCAAGGTAAATTGGAGTTGACAGAGATGAAGAGAAAAATGTCATGCAAAAGTCTGGACAGCACATTTCACACAGAGAGAAGTGTTTGTGGACAGGGCCCATGGTTTCAAACAACTGTTGGGGAATTCGAAGAAACCTAATGTATCTGGAGTCTTCAAAGTAAAAGTGTTAAACAAGTAAGAGATGGGGGCTTATGGGAATGTTTACCCAGAAAGAATGAGGGTTTTGGATTGTATTATGATCCTGACAATAAGACAGACAAAGAAGGTTTTTGTTGCTGGTGTTCTGTCACTATGACAAAATGCTGATATAGCTCCTTATAAAAAAGAAGGGTTCGCTTCTGTTCAGTGGTAAGGTGGCCATTTGTTTGGGGACCTGCACTGAGGCAGTGCATCTCTGTAGGGATGAGTAGCAGAAGTGGCTCATCGTCTCACAGAGGGTGGATGCCAAAAGGGGGAGGGGAGCTGGGTGTCCTGATTCCCTCTGAAGGGCACACCCTAAATGGCCTAACTTCTTCCCTCTGCCCCTTCATGGTTCTCCAACAGAATGCAAGAGACTGAGGATCAAACCTTGAGTACATTAAGAGACATTTCAGATCCAAATTGGAATAGGGATTGGCTCAGGAGAGTATCACAGCTACAGCCTGGTCTATACTTTAATTGCATAGTGGCATTTTACTTGTATTTTAATAAATAAAGCTTGCCTAAAGATCAGAGAGCAAAACTGGGCATTGCATGCTTTTCAATTCTTCAGGTTGAATGACAATTTCTCTCTCTGAGTTTTTATTAATCGTGTTTCATTTGAAGGTAAGAAAAGTAAAACAGCCAGCCACTAGCTCTTACCTCAGTCTGAAATGGCAATCTTGCCTCCAGGAATCTCAAAATGAGACTATGCTTGAGAGCTGTCTCCTCCCATTTTATAATCCTTTTAGGGCTAGGATTAAAGACGTGTACCACTGGGATTAAAGGCATACACTGCCCGGTTTCTATGGCAAACTAGTGTGGCTATTGGGATTAAAAGTGTGTGTTACCACTTCCTTACAGACAAGGCAAATCTTAGGCAAGCTTTGTTTATTAGAATACAGATGAAATGCCACTACACCGCTGTCAGCTGGCTGCACTGGGAAGCAAGGACAACAAAGAGATGAAAAGGGAAAGCCATACAGTAACTTGTCCTTGTCTTCCGGGCAGGAGGGGGCGATGTGGATGGAGGAACATGGAAGAAATCTGCATAGACTTGGAAAGTGAAAGGCAGAGATGAGAAGTGAGCCCCTCAGAAGGCAGAATTGTTCGAACTCACTGAAGGGCTGATGTAGGAGCAGAGGAAATGGAAGAAATGAGACCCGAACTCCCATTTTTGTCCTAAGCACCTTGATGGGGACGGTGCGGTCACTTGCTGAGGTATGCTCTACTGAATTCAGCCAGAGGGAAAGGGGGGGTAGAAGAGAAGTTGCATTGAGTATGTTATGTTTGAAATACTGTTTGAGCATCCACGTGGAGATATAAGGTAGTCAGATTGAACTCTGTGCTGGCAAGAAAAGTGTCGAGGAATTACAAACATACAAATGGTGTTTGAGACTATAAGAGAAGGGGCCAGAAGGGAATATGGGGATGGGAAGGAAAGTGTAGGAAAAGTTTAAGCTCAAAGTCTTCCATTGTTTATAATGAGAACAGGACAGAGAACCAGTTGAGCAAGGCTTCCAGAAACAGCGAGAGAGAGGGCAGGAAAACTAAGCCAGGAGAGAAAAGGGACCGAGAAGAGGAGCCCGTGCTGTTCATGGAGAGATGCCCCAGCAGGAAAGGGGAGCTGTGTGCTGTTAGCAGCAGCACAGGTGTTAGTGGCCAGCAGTTTCAGGGCAAATCTCAGTGCAGAAGGGGGAGTACAGAGTTAACGAAGATGGGATGATATGATTAATCATTTAAGATTATTTCTCTGAAGCAAGAAACAGAGGAATTAGGGCAGAAATGGAGGGCAATTATTTTCTTCCAAAGTATTTATTGACCAAGTAAGAAAAACCACCAGAGAGTAGAAAGCTCATTTCTGTGCATTGCACGCTCCTGAAGAGTTCACACACTGTGGCGGAGCCTGGGGCGTGCCAGGGATGGGCCAGGAGTTCCTCAGCTACAGGTGATACACAATAAGCAGTCTTGACTCTCAAGCACAAAAAGGATGAATTAGTGTTAGAAATTCACTTGAGAGGTCCTGTTAATCAAAGCCTGGCTCAAATACTCTGGTTGGGCATGTTCCAGGGTCCATGATTTTTGACTCTCCTCCATGTCAGGACCTCCTCCTGGGTGCCTACGCTGTCCATTCATGTGATAGATGTAGTTCACAAAACTGGGGAAAGACCACCTCCCACTAAGAGTGAGCCTGGTAAGCAAAGAACAGATCAGTATTGAAGAGTTTTCACAGCACTGCTAAGCCTGAATCCCAGTATCCCCAAGGTCTTCTGTCCTAGGCTTCTCAATGACAGAAGCTAAAATATTGCTGTGATGTTTAATCTTCATTCACAACTGGAATGGAGTCACATGGAGACACACTTTGGGGTACGTACACTTCAGAGGGTGTTCCCAGAGAGGCTGAACTGACTCAGAACGGGAGTGGCACCATGCTACGTGCTGGATGTGTTTTGTCCTTGGTGAATAAAATGGGGGAGATAAAGCACACTGAATATTCGTGTTTCTCTTTCTATTTCCTGGTTGTGGTAGTTTGAAAGTATTTGCCCCCCATAAAGTTATATGGAGTGATACAATTAGGAGATGTAATTTTGTTGGAGGAGGTTGGAAGAAACACACCTTTACTCCAGATCTTGAGGCTGGAGGGCACACCTTTATTCTGGGCCACACCTCCTACTGGAAATGTATCACTTTGAGGATTCCTATGCTCAGGATCTGCCCTGTGTGTCAGTTGATCTCCTATTGCCTGTAAAATGTAGGACTCTGCTCCAGCACTACGTCTGCCGACACGTGACCATGCTCCCTGCCATGACGATAATGGGCTGAGCCTCTGAAACTATAAGCAAGCCTCAATTAAATGTTTTCTTTATAAGAGTTGCTGTGGCTATGATGTCTCTTCACAGCAATAGAAACCCCAACTAAAATATTGTTATAGCTGCAAGGTCGCCGGATACCTCACATCCCGGCCACACTCTGTCCATGACTGTCACGGACTCCAACCTTCCAAACTCTGAGCCAAAACAAACCTGTCCTTCCCTATATTGCTTTTCTCAGCAATTTTATTATAGCAATAATGAAAATTACTAATATAGATTCCCATTATGTTTTATGACATCAGAACAGGGCTCTGACATTCCTATTCCAAAGAGTTATCACATGTAAGGGACACATCCATGTTCAGAGTCTTATACCTATAATATACAGCTGCCCACTAATGGTTTAATAAAGAAGAGTTTTTGGAGATTGGGCCTTACAAGCTGGTGGGGAGAGATAAGGACACACCGGACTGAGTCAAGACAGTGACTCATAATTTACTTCCTGTGGATAAAGGGAGAATTCCATGTCTCTGTTCCCAGCTGATCTTCAGTGGGTGCACACAGAATGGCCGGGGCAGGCACTTAACCCTGGCAGTCATTCCAATGAGTATGTCCTCATCTGATGGTTAAGACTCTTGATTGTGTTTGGAGCTATGCTGTATCATGTTTTCAACAAAGTAGAATCGCTTTAGAATTAATCTATAGTTCTCTTTCCCAACTACCTATAAAGAGCGACCTCAGTTTTTCCACCCTGGATTTAGGAGTGATCTGAGTGAGCCTACCCCCACGAGGGGGACTGATTTTGCTCGCTCTTCTCTTTTATTCCAGGCATGATGGAAGAGTCAGAGTAGAATGCAATTGGCAATAACATCCAGATGACTACAAACACAGACAGGAGTCTGACTTCTGGCCTCGCGAGCCAGAAGCAGAGAGTGGGAGAAGGTCCCAAGCAGTCGCCATGGGGAACAAGATGAATAATGAACTGTGAGGATCGTGCCGGGGAAGTACAAGGTGCCTCTGTGGGAAACACAGGGGGCTAAGGTCTGCACAACACACAGTATAAAAATACGACTACCGTGCCCCATCCTCACATAAGACCGTGCCCCATCCTCAGATATGACCGTGCCCCATCCTCAGATATGATCATGCCCCGTCCTCACATACGACTGTGCCCCGTCCTCACATAAGACCGTGCCCCATTCTCACATACGACTGTGCCCCGTCCTCACACACAACCGTGCCCCATCCTCAGATATGACCATGCCCCGTCCTCACATACGACTGTACCCCATCCTCAGATATGACCGTGCCCCGTACTCACATATGACTGTGCCCCGTCCTCACATACGACTGTGCCCCGTCCTCACATATGACTGTGCCCCATCCTTAAAGACTGCCCCTTACCCACCGATTTCCGACGCCAAATCCTACCACACAAATTCATGGTTCTTGCCTAAGAAAGAATCAAGCAGTAAACCGTGGCTAAAGCTAGTTTAATAACAGTGATTCAAAACAAACAACCTTCATGTTCAAATATACCGTACATTTGTGACTGGAAAAATGAATGATGGCGAGTCCATACGATGTCAGAGTTTCTGCTGTCGGCCACCTCTTTTGTCAGAGACTCTGAGGACACTAAGAGACTTGGCTGAGGACATTATTGTCTTATGCAAGGTCAGAACTGTCCCCATGAGAAGGGTGTAGGGATGACTACTTCATATGCCTTGCTGCATCAACCGCTAAACTTAAATCTCCCACATGCTTGAAGAATGAATGGCACACAGACTACCCAGATAGACACTGCTGATATTAACAACCAAGTTGGAGAATGTATTGTAAATTTCCAGATATTTTAAAATAAAAAAAAACATTGAAAATATAAATAATATGATCACGTGCATGTGCCCGTACAGATGGATCTCTCCAGGAAGGATATGTAGGCTAACATCATCCACAGTTACGTGTCTGGAAGACAAAACAGAAGGAACCTAACCTTTTTGTTTGTTTGGTGTTTTTATTTTTGTTTCTTGAGACAGGGTTTCTCTGCATATATTTCTGGCTGTCCTGGAACTCACTCTATAGACCAGACTGGTCTCAAACTACAGAGATCTACTTGCCTCTGCCTCCTGAGTCCTGGGATTAAAGGTGCGTGCTGCCACTGCCTGGCTAGCCTAATCTTTAATTTTCACTCAAATCCATTTTATCTCTTCTGCTATTGAAAACAGGTATTACAACTCAAGGGCACTGTCTAGTAATGTGGCTAGTTTCCAAACTGCTCAAAATACAATGACATCCTGGACACATTGACTGAGTTCTGTCCCCAAAGGACTCTCAGAAAGAGCCAGTGGCAGGATGCTTGCCTAGCATGTGTGAGGCACATGCACGTATGTACACACATACAAACACACAGAGAAAGAGAGAGAGAGAGAGAGAGAGAGAGAGAGAGAGAGAGAATAAGAAAGCAATGTCTACCTCATCCCACTGTGCCTTGGAGAGAACCCACGCACAAATGCTGGAGGACACCGTCATATACTACTCTCTGTTAGCTTTTCTCTCAAATAAATCCGAAACAGATCCATTGACGTGTGTGTTCATGTGTGTGCATGAGCATGCGAGTGTGTATTTGGAGGCCAGAGGTTGACACTGGATATCTCTTTCTCTATAGCTCTCCATCTTTTGAAACAGGGCCCCTCACTAAACTCGGAGCTCACCGACAGACTAGACTAGCTTGCCAGTTAGTCCTGGTGGCCTGTTTGTCTCCAGCCCCTCAGCATTAGGGTTAGAGATGGGCACCACCATGTCCATCTTTATGTAGGAGCCAGAGACACAAACTCCGGTCCTCATGCTCACACAGAATGCACCTGACTGACGGAGCAATCTCCGCAGCCTGCTAGTATACTCAATGTTTCTAAATTCATTTTGATAAACTGATTTATCTGCAATAGCTTCCAACAAAAGAATCTTTTTCTGTATTTAAATCAAGGCAGTCTATCTAATCTAGTGTTTCTCGACCTGTGGGTAGCAACCCCTTTGCAAGTCGCATAACAGATAATTACATTACAATTCATAACAGCAGCAAAATTACAGTTATGAAGTAGCAATGAAATAATTTAATGGTTGGGGTGTACTGGTAGGTTCTGTGTGTCGACAGACACAAGCTAGAATCATCAGAGAGGCAGGAGTCTCAGTTGAGGAAATGCCTCCATGAGATCCAGCTGTAAGGCATTTTCTCAATTAGTGTTCAGTGGGGGAGAGACCAGCTCACGTGAGTGGTGCCATCTCTGGGCTGGTGACCCTGGGTTCTATAGGAAGGTGGGCTGAGCAAGCCATGAGAGCAAGCTAGCAAGCAGCATCCTTGCATGGCCTCTATATCAGTTCCTACCTCCAGGATCCTGACCTGTTTGAGTTCTTGTCCTGAGTTCATTCAGTGACGAACAGCAACGCTGAGGTGTAAGCCAAACAAACCCTTTCCTCCCCAACTTGTGTTTTGGTTATGGTGTTACATAGCAGCAATAGAAACCCTAAGACAGGGTCCCCACAACATGAGGAGCTGTGTTAAAAGGTAGCACCATTCGGAAAGTTGAGAGTCCCTGATCTAACCTAAGACTCTAGTTCTATCCGTGCAGTAGAAAATCAGGTACCATTATCCCTACTGTAGCTGAAAACTCAAACACTTCCCAATTACTGAAGAAATTAGACCTATGTACTCAGGACCCAGAAAACTAAGCCACAATAGCTCAGACAGAAGGTGGGGCTCTCTTTGGGAATGCATGAGTATGCGGATGTACAAACATGTGTATGTGTATGTTCCCATGAGCACAGTGCACATGTGTGTGGAGGTCAGAGGTCAACCTGAGATGTCTTTCCTCGGGAGCCTTCCACCTGTGTCTGCAGCGGGGTCTCTTGTGGGCCTGCACTTCACCAAGATAGCTACACTGTAGCCCGGAAGTCCAGGATCTGCGTCTGTCTGTCTGTCTCCCACCTCGCCATCACAGGACTGACAAACCTGCACCACCATGCCCAACTCTTTGCTCAGAACCATGGGGCTACAAGCTCAGGTCCTCACAGTGACTGGGTAAGGGCTTTGCCAATAGAGCCATCTTCCCAGCCAGTTTCTTAAGTTTCTCTTTTATGTTAGCGGTGTGTGAGGAGCGCATACTTCACCGTGATGGGTCCTGCTTCTGCAAAGCCCCTCCTGACATGACCTGCCCTCAGATCCTGTCCCGTGCGACCTACCTTGCTCTCCTGTAAGCCAGCCATGTCCCTTAAGCTGCACACTAGTCCCGATGTAGAGGCCATGGAGAAGTGCTACTAACTGGCTTGCTCACCATGGCTTGCTCAGCCTGCTTTCTTGTAGAACCCAGGACCACCAGCCCAGGGGTGGTCCCACCACAGTGAACTGAGCACTCCCACACCAACTGTCAGTCAAGACCATGTACCGCAGGCTTGTCAACAGGACAGTACTGTGTGAGGTTCCTCATCACAAATCCCTCTCCACTCCAGCATGTGTCAAGTTGACATAAAACTGGCTACCCTAGCTGTTTTGGTGGTATACAAATTATCTTTTGAAAAGCTGTTTTTAGAAAGTTGAGGGTTGCTGACCAGTTTAAAACTGACCTTAACCTCATCCCCTCCCCTACTCCTGGGGACGGTGTCTTCGGTGGTGTTGTCCCAGTTTCCCCAGGAAGTTAGCGGTTCCTATGGTTCCACTGCCCTTCGGGGAAACTCCGGTTATAACGCTTGGGATTTGCATTTCAATTGTTTGTTCATATGTCTTTCCCCTCCCACTGGTCTAGGAGTTCTTGGAGACAGCCAGCTTCTTTCACGCTTGTGTCTTTACAGCTGGATAGCGACAGCAACACTCATCATCTGGTTACAGAATCTGAGCTGGGATGGCAGGTGGCTCAAGTCCAGTGACTTCCGAGTCTTGTGTCATAGGAAATTTAAGGTCATGTGTTATATATACCGTATTGGATAATTTCCACTTACAGAATACTAAAAGTTTGTTGGGAAATTTTCTAAGAATTTTTATACACCTAGCAAAACATCATTGGTGTCATGCTGACCATTAACTACAAATAGGTGGTAAATTTACATTTTCTTCCTTTATGAGGAGTTGAGTTTATGCTTTAGAAATGAAAATCCCAGCCTCTTGAAGTCCCACACTCACCCCATTTCATTCAGTCATGTTCTGGGAGGTCTTTCCACCTCATGAAGATGTCCATGCCTGCACCATATGGGAGAACAGCTGTTTAAGATTCCACTAACAAAGTCCAGAACCACAGGAGTAGAGTTAACACGGGTGGTTGATTGTCTCTATGAAGATTTACTGTCCGACCGGAAGAGACGCGCTGCTGTGTGACAGGAACTGGTTCACAGTGTGAGGCTGACCTTTTCCGTGCTGATGGAGATGGCAGTAGTGGGTGGCTGGAAGATGCACCGCTGCCATTTAGCTGCGGTGACATTTCCTGACTCTTGGCTGCACAAACCCTTCTGACCAGATTGTCTGACGCAGACAATCCTGACCTAACATTCCCCCTCTATCTAGGAGCTGACTTCTTGGAGTGACAAATTAATGGGGTTAAAGCACAAGGTTCATTATTAAAGAGGGAGGTCGCAGGTCTGCAAACTGATGAACACACTGTTGCCTGGTCCAGTCCCTTCAGAATCAAGAGAGAGAGATTCCAATGGACTTTGGATCAGAGGAACCCGTGAGTATGAATGTTTAGTGGCTGCTGCAAGGCTGTGGGGCCACGGGGATACTGATTCCCTTCTCCCCAATCAGCTGTGACTCTCACTGGCCATGGCTAGGGCATGGATCACAGTTTTACCAGAGAAGCAGCTCTCCAGCCAGTTCCTATTAGCCTGAGGCAATCACAGGCGATCTTTACACTCACCCTGAATAAAGGCAACAGCCGTCCTCTGTGCTCTGGGTATGATATAATTTCTCTTTTAAGCCTTCATATCTCTTTTAGTTTCTCCACCCTCACCATTTTTATAAACAATGATATTAATCTGGAAATTTAATCAGAAAAATGTAAGAAGGTTTAAGTAAATTAAACTGAGTGTAGTGTTACAATCCCAACATTCAGGAGTCAGAGGCAGAAGGATTTCAAGTTCATGGTTAGTCTGATCTACATAGTGAGAGTTTGTTTTGTCTCAAAACAAACAAGGCAGAGGCAGGCGGATCTCTGTGAATTCGAGGCCTGTCTTGTCTACAGAGTGAATTCCAGGACAGCCAGGACTGCTTCACAGAGAAACCTTGTCCCCAAAACAAGCAAACAAACAAGCAACAGAATCAGCCTAAGAAAGCAGTGTATTTGATAACTGCTTTCCTTGGGTGCCTACTATCGAGATGTTTACATGCACGAAATTGGCAAAGAATAGGTTGAAGATTTTTTTTTAAAAAAAAATTGCTTTCCCTATGATCTGCAGTGTACACCATTAATCACAGTTGTGGCTGAAGCTTCAAGATACACATGGGCAGGAATCACTGTGTTCCTGTGAATAAAACATTTGTTCTTTATCTCACGCAGATTTCCCATGCTGAACAGTCTTTCTGTGGCTTCTAAGTAAAATTAAAAGATGGGCTAGAAACCCAGATATCATCTTGAATGGAATTTTGCCAGCCTTTTCTGCTCTAAGCAGAAAACCCTCCTTCAACCCCTACAAAGGAGAGGGAGGGGAGGAGGGGCAGGGGATCAGTGAGAGGAGGAGGGGCAGGAGGAGGAGGAGAAGGAAGAGGACATAACAATATAACAGGCAAGGGCAGACTTTCTCACCCATGGGGAAGCATTCAAGAACTACTTTTTTGGAGTTTCCTCCTCTTCTTGCTCTTACGCTAACCCAGGGGTTCCTGGAGCATGGATCAGACATTCTGTCTTTTTAAGAGGCAGGTGGACGGACAGCAGGATTTTGTAGTCTATACTCTGCGGCATGCTTTTCCTTTGTTTTGTTCTTTTGAGACAGGGGTTCTCTGTGTATCTCTGTGTATCTTTGCTTGTCCTGGAACTCACCAGGCTGGCCTCAAACATGCAGAGATTTTTAAAAGGAATCTGCATGCACATGTTAGCAGCTTAGCGTGTGCCTTCTGCTTGATCTGCACTAGCCGTCCACTCCACCATGCAGCGCCTAAAGAGCATGGAGTTGGCGTGGGCAGACACTAGCTAGGGTGCAGCGTTCGAGAAGAGCCTGGACACAGATGCCGAGAGAATGAGGGACGAGTGCAAGGTCTGATAAAGAGAGAGGCACAGATACTCGAAGCCGCAGAAATGCGAGAGGCCACCTGACCAGAGGGGCAAACTGAGCCCTTCGTGATGTGCTGCTTCTGGATGGAGATGGGATGGAAGGTGATTTGCTTAGAGGATGTGGAGCCCTGGCCTTCCAGATGTGAATCAAGTGACACTTGGGGAACATTCCTGCCTCTGTTCATGGGCATGGGCGTTTGTGCTGCTGGGCAGGAGGACCACCAGCATCCTTGCTACGTCTCTATTTGGGCAAACTGAAAGTCACAAATCTGAAAGAATCTTTTTGCTTTTCCTCTTCTTCGCTCCTTCCTTCCTTTCTTTTTCTGCATGAGCGTTGGGATTTGGGGGGGGGGCGGGGATCTTTTCTGTTTTGCGGTACTAGGGGTTTGTGCATTTTAGGCAAGTTCCCTACCACTAGGCTCTATCCTCAACCCCCATTTTACTTTTTATTTTGAAAGTGATCCTTGTTAATTTGCCCGAAAGGCCTGTGAACTTCAGATCTTCTGCCTTGACTTTCTGAGTAGTCAGCATGACGAGCCTGTGACTTCCAGCCCTGCTCATAGTCAGCCATGCTGCATTTAAGAAACACAATTCCAGGATATAACTGGACACAATCAACTATTTAAACCTCACCATATGCACTGCCTGGTTTCCTGTCAACTTGACACAAGCGAGAGTCATCAGAGAGGAAGGAGCCTCAGCTGAAGAAATGTTTCCCTGAGATCCAGTGTAAGGAATTTTATCAATTAGTGATCTATGCAGGAGGGCCCAGCCCATGGTGGGTGGTTCCATCCCTGGCCTGCTGGTCCTGGGTTCTATAAGAAAGCAGGCTGAGCAAGCCAGTAAGCAGCTCCCCTCCATGGCCTCTGCATCAGCTCGTGCCTCCAGATTCCTGCCCTGTTTAAGTTCTTGTCCTGACGAACAGTAATGCTGAGTGTAAACTGAATAAATCCTTTCTTTCCCAACTTGCGTTTAGTTCATGGTGTTTCCTCACAGCAACAGTAACCCCAGTGAAAACACCATAGAACCCAAGTGTTTGCATCCAGCCAAGGCCTTAATCTTTTCTGGAGGACAATACTGGCAAGAAACCAGGACTCGGAAAGATAGACTCTTATAGCCTAAGGCAAGGTCACTTTTTATCACATAACTTGATATAGTGCTAAGGAGCCTCTGTTCCTTATGGATCACCACAGTCCTGGAGTTCTTCCTGCTAAAAGTTCACAGCAAGCTATAAAATCTACAATCATGCCGGGCAGTGGTGGCACACACCTTTAATCCCAACACTCAGGATGCAGACGCAGGTTGATCTCTGTGAGTTCGAGACCAGCCTGGTCTACAAAAGCTAGTTCCGGGACAGGTCCCAAAGCTACAGAGAAACCCTATATCAAAAAACAAAACAAAAATGAAATAAAATCTATAATCAAGTGTAACAGCTGAGCTGTCAAACACAAAGCAGAAACAAATGGTGATGATTTCAAGGTGGTTTAAAAACGTGAAACTGTAACTCAGAAACACAAAAAGAGCTGTTATCTCTAAACAGGGACATGGACTGGTGAAGTGAAGCTTGCTGCCTCCCAGTCATCACTCTGGAATGGCTGCCAAGTTTAGGACATTGTTTAAGCAGAGGCCCACAGAAATCAGGGCAGCAATGACACAAGGAAGCCACCCCAGAAACACAGGGGTCGAGAGCCTGCAGACAGGCACAGATGCAGGAGTTCCTGACTCGCCTCCACGGTGGGCTTCCTTTCCTCTGAATTTGTATCAGCCCTGCACTTGGGGTGGTTATTTCCTGGTGTTGACCCTTTGTCCTGGGGGAAAAAGAAAAGAGATGCTATTTCTAGGATTGTCAAAGGGGATCCAGGCTAAATAAATGCAGCAAGGGCTACTGATGGATTAGCCCCTCATCCCATTAGTTCACAAGCATAAACCAAAGCCATAAACATCTAGTAAGCTCTCTGCCATTTAGCCTAATGCTTTTAAAATGTGCTAAGAAGAAAAATTTATGATGTGCTTCTATAGCGTTCTAGTTATGAAGGTTCTATTCATCAACAACTAATTCATTTCTATAATGGAGTACCAGGTTACAAAGGGCACTTTCTATAATAAATGTGAGAAATTAATGCAGGAGTCTCTAATTACTGAAAAAATGTAGGCAAGAATATAAGTGGTTACTGGAAATCTTTATGTACTGACTCTGCACAAAGCAATATAAGGTGAAAAGATAGCTTAAGTCTTTTAGGAAATTGAAATTAATCACACAAATTCAGAATTTTAACCTCAAACAAAAGAATTCCAAACCCAGTTTATCACCAATTTATTAAACTTCAGAATTCTGCGGGGTAATAGTGACCCATGCCTTTAATCCCAGCCCTTGGGAGTCAGAGGCATGTGGATCTATGTGAGTTTGAGGCCAGCCTGGTCTACAGAGGTAGTTCCAGGACAGCTACGGCTGTTACACAGAGAAACCCTGTCTTTAAAAAACAAAAACAAACAAACAATCAAAAATTCAAAGTTCCAATCCTAATAACTTGTCACTGCCCTCACCAATATCACCATAATGGAATTTAGGGATAAGTAAGATCAACTAGAATACAAACGATACCACACTTGATTGAAGGATTATCAGAAGGAATATATCAAATAAAACCTGGTCCTTTAAAGCTCAAGGTTTATAATATCAATAAATCTCAACTTTCAATCTCACTGGTGATTTGTCAAAGTTGTTAAAATAATCTGGCATCTAATTATTAAAAATAATCTAGTAGAGATAAAATGTATAAATGATTTTTGGCTACATTACCTCAGCACTATTCCATCTAAGCTTTATGCTGACAAGTGAGACCAGCTGTTTCCAAGAACTCTCGGACCAGTTGGAAGACCCTACCTCAATGAATATGGTAGAAAAGTTATTAAGAATCAGGCTTTGGTGTCCACATGCAACCACACACACATATAGATATGTCTACATGCATGTAAACATGCATACACACATGTACACTAGAAACACAAATAGACATGAAAATTGAAAAGGGGAAAGAAAAGTAAGTCCTAACAAGGGTACTTAGAATGTCTGGTACAGTGTATTGTTATGTGAACAGTTGTTCCAGCATCCTTCGTAGGAGAAGAGAAGCATCAATGTTCAGTGCAGGGGCAGTTGTTTCTGGAGCATTTAAAAATCACTCAGTTGATTCAGTCAGTTGAATCCTCACATCAAGAACCCACAGATGCATGGGTCCGTCCAGCACATCTGGAACCCACAGATGCATGGGTCTCTCCAGCACATTGAGAACCCAGAGATGCATGAGTCCATCCAGCACATCTGGAACCCACAGATGCATGGTCCCGTCCAGCACATCGAGAACCCACAGATGCATGGTCCCGTCCAGCACATCGAGATCCCATAGATGCATGGGTCCGTCCAGCACATCTGGAACCCACAGATGCATGGGTCCGTCCAGCACATCTGGAACCCACAGATGCATGGGTCCATCCAGCTCTGTCAGTTTAGTTCTCAATATCTACTGTGGTGCCAGAACCACCTATTCCCAGGCATCAGAGGACATCCTGGGACTGACCACTAAGGAAGCAGTTCTTTTTCTGTGTGTCCCAGGGAACATTCTTTTCTTCCAGACAGGGTTTCTCTGTAGCCTTGGAGCCTGTCTAGAACTCTGTCTAGAACTCACAGCGATCCGTCTGCCTCTGACTCCCCAGTCCTGGGAGTGAAGGCGTGCATCACAGTCCCCACCGCCCGGCGCTAAGGAACCTTCTAAAGGATGCTTACAGTGAACTGTTAGTCACTCTGAACTACATTAAACCTCTGAAGTACTATTCTCTCTTCTCTAAGCTATAGTTCATAGGGTAAACCCACTGAGAATGGCAAAGCTAGGGGGTGGTAGAGCAGGGACACATTTGCTGCTGTTGTTTTGCTTTCAATGCAGTGGACACGCATGCCTTAAGCAACTGCTGTCCCAACCTACAATTGCAACTCTGCAGCACAGGCCTGGTCAGGCGGGAATTCTGCTCCCTCAGGCACTGGATCTATCACAGCCACTAAAGGAAACTTTATCTAAATTTCTATTCTTCTATAGAACTCAGGATTCAAAGGCTGAGGTGAAATCCTGCTAGCTCAGAGAGACTGAATAACTAGTAACTAATCTCTCCTTGCTGGCATCTCCTGAGAAAGGGGTCCTCCTTCTGCGCAGCCCCCACATAAAAGCCTCCCCTGCACATGGCTCCTCCCTACCCCTTCTGTCCTAGTTGCTGACTCAGCCTCCTGACCCCCAGGTTAATTTTATTTAATCAAACAAAAGTAATACATCTTAGCATTGTTAACAAAAGTAGCAGAAACAAATGTATCACACCTTTGCATACTTAAAATAATATTTCACTACAGCTCCCAGACACTATGAGATACAGAAGACACTACTTCCTTCTAGGTCCTTTATGCTTTTAATGACATGTTAAATACTTTGCAGATATAACTTCCATTTATAACGTCAGACTGTTTTAATTTTATGCTAATGCTTGTGGTCATTGTCCCAGACTCCTGGTTCTCAACTCAATATGATCAGGTTCTCCATTTCACCACGAGACTATTATGAATGCCTGAACTGGGACAAATTAAGGTCATTTTTCACAAAAATCCATCCATAGGATCCTACCCAGAAAACAAGAGAGGATAAAAACACCACCAACAACAAAATAATATATTCATACTATTTAGGCAAAGGGCCATTATGTCAATCAAACTCCTAGTTGATCAGAAGTATTCTTGAAAGAATGGGACATTAGACACCTGTTGTAAAATATAATTTTAACTAGGCAAATATGTGTCACATTGTTTATGCTGCGGATTATTACTTTAACTATGTGAAGATGTATTACTTTTGTTTCTGTTGCATTTGTTTAATTATGTAAATATGTTACTGTTTCACCTTGCCTGCCTATGGCATTTGATTGGTCTAATAAAGAGCTGAACAGCCAGTAGCTAGGCAGAAGAGGGATAGGTGAAGCTGGCAGGCAGAGAGACTGAGTAGGGGAAGAATGTGAGCTTGAAAGAGGAAGACGAGAATGAGAAGAAGGGGGCAGACCTGAGGCCAGAGCCAGGCAGCTTGCAGCCAGCCAGACATAGAAACAGCAGGGAAGTAGGATATACAGAAAGAAAGGTTCAAAAGCCCTGAGGCAAAACACAGAGAAATAGATTAAAATAAGAACTAAGATAAGGCTGAATCTTCATAATTAATAATGTTTTTGTTTCATGATTTGAGAGATGATTGATGGACCAAGAGAAAGCCCGCTACAAACACTAGCTTTTGAACAAATTGTATATAGTT
This sequence comes from Myodes glareolus, assembly GCF_982192425.1. Taxonomy (NCBI): domain Eukaryota; kingdom Metazoa; phylum Chordata; class Mammalia; order Rodentia; family Cricetidae; genus Myodes; species Myodes glareolus. Next base: position 3,042,091 of record NC_142051.1, read on the forward strand.
CCCAACACCCAAACCAAGCATATTTTTGTCTTTGACAATTCAACAGTCAGGGGACGTGTCTGGAAGTCTCTGTTGAGTTCATCAATCCCCCACATTGCAAGCCATCAGTAAAGCAGAGCAGAGCAAATCAAATGGTATTTGCCAGATCACAGTTAGTCTACTCAGTGTTCATCTGTTAACTGGAACACTGTCCTAAATTTTATTTTCATATTTTGCTCTACCTAAACCAGAAACCATGAAAGAACTCATACAAGGGAAAACCATGTGAATTTTTGTTTTCTTGGCATGGGTTTAAGTCAAGTTCATTTATGAGGTGCTATTTCCATGGTGATAGCCCTGGCAACCTTTCTGCAGTTTGATAGACTGAAAATTGTAGATTCAGAGGGTGAGAATTAAGAACACAGAGGTGAGAAAATGGAAGTCACCAGACACCGTCTAAAAGAATTGGCTTTAAAACTGATTCTTACTGATGGCAGTGCCCTTCTTTGTTCCTTGGGGGAAAAGAACATTCTCTAACTCCAAGTACCCAGAGCTTTTCGCCACAACCTTTATTTCATGCTTAACCTTCTTCGAGGATAAAACTTGGCTAGTCAAGAAAAGTCAGCTCTCGCCGCCATTACTTCCCCAGTCCCATTGGCTCAGGAGAGCCATCTCCACTCGACACTGTGGCCAATGCAGGTGAGAAAGCTGGGCTTCAGAGGACCTAGGCCGATCCTGCCGAAAGACAGCGTGTAAGGATGTATGTAAGGTGACATTGCCCAACATGAAACATTTCTGTCTCACATGTCTGATAGCTAAGCCAGCACAAAAGGGATTCTGCTTTTATTCTTACTCTTTAAATTCCATTTTATTTTATTTTGTGTGCACGTGTGTGTGTGTGTGTCTGTGTGTGTGTGTGTGAGAGAGAGAGAGAGAGAGAGAGAGAGAGAGAGAGCACAAATCTGAGGACAACTGTCTTTGCATCTATCCTGTGGGTCCAAGGGATTAAAATGAGGCTTAGCAGTAGGTACCTTTACCCACTGAGCCATCTCACTGGCCAAAATAGTTAAGAAATATCAGTAAATGTTTGTTTCATTTCCTTAAAGATTAAAATTTGTTTCTATATGTTGGCCAATAGCTCTTGGTGCAGACAGTGGCCTTATTCTCACAACTCACCAATACTCGGGAAGCAGTGATGTGGAATTCTGAACAAAGCTTTGCTGCCCATCCGCTCTTAGCTATTTAGCCATCTTTTAGATAAACGGAATCCTCAAGATGCTCATTCGCGATTATTCAGTCACAAAGGAAGTTTGCCCTATTATAAAGGAATCCAGTAGATGGAATTAAGATCCAGATCTTAAAATAGAAAGATTAGTTTAGATTATGCACATGTATTTAATCTAATCCCTTGTATTTCTAAAGCCTAGGCATTTCCCTGGCTGGAGTCAGACGTGAAGACTTAGAAGGTGGGAAGGAGGGGGGGTCTGAGGAGTAAGGCGGGAGACAAGAACCCGAGCAGGCCTGGCTGTCTCCACCCATGAAGAAAGAGGATGTGACACCCAGTTACACTGGAGCTGAGAACAACGATCTATGAGAGACAGCATGAAACTGAGAACTTCAGTCTCCTGCATGGAGCAGGTGGATCCTGTTCTCCAGATGCCCAAGTGTGCAGCCCCGCCAGGACCTGGATTTCAGCCTCAGAAGACCCAAAGCAGAGCTGAGCAGATTGCTTGTCCACAGAGGAGGCATAAGATAGACGGATGCAGCCTTGGGCTGCTAGGAAAGTGGCAGTTACAGCCAATCCAAACATCCATTTCCAAAGAATGTCCTCACATCCAGTGGGCATTTGACTTATTTTCCATTCTGTCCCCACTTGGTTTTCTTACAAAACTTGCCATGGGCTTAATTACTGGTTTTCTCTCTCTTCTGTACTGGGGTGTACAAATGGGCCCCCAACGTCCATATTTGTTCTGAAAGAGAAACCCACACTTACTGTAAGGAAGGGCCACCATAAGCCTCTAGGAGAGTAATGTTTTCCAATTTCCACACTACTAGAATACAGGCAAATCCCTCACTGCCTGAGAGAATGCCTGCTCTTCCAGCACAAAGCCAGTCAGTTGTGTGAGAATAAAGTTAAAACCCTATCAAGGGGAAGTAACTCCCAGATCAGGCCTAGTCTTTATGGAAAAGAAATCCACTTTTAGAAATGACCCAGTTTTTAAAGTTGAAAACCTTCAAATGTCCTGGAAAAAAATCTTGGGAAAGAATATGATATCATTTTATAAAATCTTACAGAGAAAAGTGAGAAAGTTCAGTCATAAGTGCCTATCAATTGTAAAGTTTAAGGTTGTTACAGTTTGTTTCCCTCAACCCCAAGAAGCAATTTCAGTGAGCATGAAGATACGATAAGATTGTTTTGTTGTCTCTCAACCATAGTTCCTGAATGCAATCTATAAGAGCTCGTCTGCAATAATAAAATTGTGCCTGACTGGGTCTCTGTGTGTGATAGGGACTGAGCTTTGGGGCTACAAACAAGCCAAATGCACCCTCTACCACTGAACTACAGACCACCTCTGAAGTGACCCGTTTAGCTCCTGACAGGACCAGCTGTCTTCCCTCAAGGCGGCTACAGCAGCCGTGAGCACAATCCTCACTTTCATGGCGGCTACAGCAGCCGTGAGCACAGTCCTCACTTTCATGGCGGCTACAGCAGCCGTGAGCACAGACTCCTCACTTTCATGACGGATAGAGCAGCCATGAACCCAGACTCACTTTCATGACAGGAAAAGATGAACAAGGCAGGTGAGGGCAGCCTGAAATTGGCCTGGGTTTAATGGGTTGGTCTTGGTGTCCTAATCAATGGCTGTCCATAGGGGCAGATTCCATGCAGATAGGACATCCTTGGTCTCTGATCCACCCTCACTGTGAGCTTATCTTAGTTAGGGTTTCTATTGCTGTGACCAAGCACCATGAACAAAAATCAAGGTGGGGAGGAAAGGGTTTATCTGGTTTACACTTCCACACTGTAGTTCATTTGTGAAGGAAGTCAGGACAGGAACTCAAACAGGACAGGAGCCTAGAGGCAGGAAGTCGTGGAGAAGAGGTGCTTACTGGCTTGCTCTACCTGTTTTCTTATAGAACCCAGGGCCATCAGCCCAGGGGTGGAACCATCCACCATGAGCTGAGTTCTCCCCATCAATCACCAATTGAGAAACTGCCTTACAGTTGGATCTCATGGAGGCATTTCCTTAACCAAGGTTCCTTCCTCTCTGATGACTCCAGTGTATGTCAAGTTGATACAGAAGCAGCCAGCACACTTGTATTTTGTTGTTAGACAAGAGTAGCTCAGACATGACCCTGAGTTGGAGCATTCTGCATTTCTATAATGCAACCAGATGCTGTTTTTAGTGTGTGTGTGTGTCCTGTTTTTTCTAAAATAATTCTATTGTTTTATTTCAATTTCTATTTTTCTGAAACAACGAAGCAAACTGATCCCATAGCTTTTAATGGACACAAATTAAAATCTGCATTCTGTTTTAGGCTTGCCCAGTGAACTAGGCAGATAAAACTGATCAACTCAACTTTGGGTCTCCCATCTTCAGCTGTGTCTATCAAAACAATGATGGCACATTTGAGGGCATGGGTTTCCAAACCACACCCTATTCAGGTCCCTGATATTACTGAACTTCTCCATATTTCAGATTCTTTACTTCAAAAATATTACTCATTGTGGCTGGGTGGTGGTGCACACTTTTAATCCCAGCACTTGGGAGGCAGAGGCAGGCGGATCTCTGTGAGTTTGAGGCCAACCAGAGTGTTCCAGAACAGGCTTCAACACTACAGAGAAACCCTGTCTTGAAAAGCAAAACCAAACAAACTATATATACTCTCAAGTAGCTTGTCATGAATAATCATTACATAATGTAGTCTTCACCCAGTGCCTTTCACATAGTGACAAATCTGAGCTATTATTATTCTTGCTAGTAAAGAACAGCACCCAGTAATACAGGCCAACATGTCTTCCTCATGTTTACCTAATTCCACATTTATCTCAGGTTTACAACCTCAGGGCTAAATGTCTACCTGGTGAATCTCCTTATGTGATAAATTTCAGAATAAGTAAACCCTGCTAGCCATGCACATTCTGCCTACACAGCCTTGTGCTTCCCACACGTCCTAACCTGCTCCTCACCCATGAGTTCACACAGCACTGCTCTTTAGGAGAGAAGAAAAAGAGCAGACAAGCTGACAGCATGGGAGGGAAGCTCTGGGTGCAGGGCCAGGCTGACACAGGGTAAACCAACTACACATGTCTTTGTCATCAGCCCTGGGCCAACCTCTAAATCTCAGAGGCCATTTTTGTCTTTGACTTATGAATTGGGTTTCTGTCACTTGCAAAGTCCAGGACTGTCAATCTGGATCTTGAGCTTGCCTGAGAAGGAAACTTCCCAATAGCTAACAGCAGACCCAATTAGGAAGGTGTCATCCCCACCATTGCTTGGTGAAGGGAACAGGGACTTGTAGTCTCAGAAGGTCAAACATTTCACTATCTAAGGAAACCAAATTTTTCTGGTAAACTAAATTTGGTTAAAAAGTAAAAAATGGAAATATCCAAAATGTCTGACTCTGAATATGCCTGCACTGACTGCTCTAATACCATCATATTTTCTTAAATGAGAAACAAGAATTACGTTTTTAACTCCATTTCATGACAAGAAGCTAGACACAAGCATTGATTGTAGTTAGGGAAACTGAGTAACAATATTTGTATTTATACACTGGTGTTTTGTGGCCTTGCTATACAGTCAATGAACTATTTTGAACTCATGTGTGTGTATGTGTGTGTGTGTGTATGTGTGTGTGTATGTGTATCTGTGTGCGCGCAGGCGCACACACACATGCACAAGTGCACGTGCGTGTAATGTTTTCCTCCCTTGGATACTTAGTCCTAGGATTTCAGGCTTATGTAGAAATGCAACTCAGGCCGAGGAGTTCTACCCGGAGAGGTGAGTGGGTGCTAGCCTGGGCGGCCAGCCCGGGAAGAGAGCACAGCCCCTCCCCCCTCAGCTTCTGCGGCAGGGTCTTCCGTGTTTCACCGGACCCCTCCCTGCCCCCACTGCCCTGCACTCTTGTCTCCTGGGCCCTGGGAAGACCAGCTACCCCTGTAGCAGTGCTGAGGAGTTCTACCCGAAGAGGTGAGTGGGAGCTAGCCTGGGCGGCCAGCCCGGGAAGAGAGCACAGCCCCTCCCCCCTCAGCTTCTGTGGCAGGGTTTTTCCTGTTTCACCAGACCCCTCCCTGCCCCCACTGCCACTGCAGTCTTGTCTCCTGGGCCCTGGGAAGGCCAGCTATCCCAGCTGCAGTGCTGAGGAGCTCTATCCAGAGAGTGCTGAGGAGTTCTATCCAGAGAGTGAGGAAGAGTTTCATCCAGAGAGGTGGAGATGGGCAGGTGCCAATGCAAGAATTCCTCCAACAACCTGAAAGGCAACATGACATCTCCAGAATCCAGGGAGCATGAAATGAGAAGAATTGAACACCCTACTCCAGAAGAAATAGAAGAAATCGACTCTAAGCGGATCTATATGAAAATAATAGAGGAACTTAAACAGGAGGTGAAAACCTGCCATAAAGAAATGGAAGATAAGTATAACAAAAAGATTGAGAAAATGAGTAAAGAAATGGAAGAAAAATATACCAAAAAGTTTGAAGAAATGAGTAAATCCGTAAATGAAATTCTGGGAAACCAAGAAAATACAATCAAACAGGTAATGGAAACAGTTCTAGATTTGAAAACTGAAATGGAGTCAATGAAGAAATCACAAACCGAGGGCCGGCTGGCTATGGAAAATCTAGGTAAACGAACAAAGACTTCAGAAACAAGCATAACCAACAGAATACAAGAGATAGAAGAAAGAATCTCAGACTCCGAGGACACCATAGAGAAATTAAACGCTCTGACCAAAGAAAACAGCAAATCCAACAAATTCTCATCACAAAACATTCAGGAATTGTGGGACACAATAAAAAAAACAAATCTAAGAATAATAGGGATTGAAGAAGGAGAAGAATGGCAGATCAAAGGTCCAGAAAATATATTCAACAAAATTATAGAAGAAAACTTTCCCAATCTAAAGAACGATACTCCTATGAAGGTGCAAGAAGCATACAGAACACCGAATAGACTGGATCAGAAAAAAACATCCCCTTGCCATATAATAATCAAAACACAAAACATACAGATTAAAGAAAGAATATTAAGAGCTGCAAAGGAAAAAGGTCAAGTAACTTATAAAGGTAAACCTATCAGGCTTACACCTGACTTCTCTATGGAAACCATGAAAGCCAGAAGATCCTGGATAGAGGTACTGCAGAAACTAAGAGACCATGGATGCAAGCCCAGACTACTATACCCAGCCAAGCTATCATTCACTATCAACAGAGAAAACAAAATATTCCAGGATAAAAATAAATTTAAACAATTCGTAGCCACAAATCCAGCCTTACAGAAAGTAATAGAAGGAAAATCCCAACCCAAGGAATCCAACATTGCGATCACTACCTACAATAACCCAGACATCTAGCAACCCTTCACAACCACAACTCAAAGAAGAGAAACACACAAACTCTACTACATACACACACACAAAAAAAAGTAATAACCGGAATCAACAACCACTGGTCATTAATATCACTTAATATTAATGGACTCAACTCACCTATAAAAAGGCACAGACTAAGAGATTGGATACAAAAACAGGATCCAACATTCTGCTGTTTACAAGAAACACACCTCAAACACAAAGATAGACATCTACTCTATGTCTAACGGGTTGGGAAAAGGTTTTCCAAGCAAACGGACCTAAGAAACAGGCTGGTGTGGCCATTCTAATATCTAACAAAATTGACTTCAAACTAAAATCAATCAGAAGAGATGGAGATGGACATTTCATACTCATAACAGGAACAATTCATCAGGAGGAAGTCTCAATCCTGAATATCTATGCCCCTAATATAAAAGCACCCACTTATGTAAAAGAAAAACTTTTAGAACTCAAGGCAGTCATCAAACCACACACACTAATAGTAGGAGACTTCAACACACCTCTCTCACCAAAGGACAGGTCAATCAAACAGAAACTCAACAGAGAAATAAAAGAATTACTAGAGGTAATGAATCAAATGGACTTAACAGATATCTATAGAACATTCCACCCAAATAGGAAAGAATATACCTTCTTCTCTGCAGCTCATGGAACCTTCTCAAAAATTGACCACATACTCGATAACAAAGCAAACTTCCACAGATACAAAAAAATTTTAGTAACCACCTGTGTCTTGTCGGATCACCACGGAATAAAGTTAGAATTCAATAACAATTCGAACACCAGAAAGCCTACAAACGCATGGAAGTTGAACAGTCAACTACTGAATCATCCCTGGGTCAAGGAAGAAATAAAGAAAGAAATTAAAGTCTTCCTTGAATTTAATGAAAATAAAGACACAACATACTCAAACCTATGGGACACAATGAAAGCAGTGCTAAGAGGAAAGTTCATAGCACTAAGTGCCCATTTAAAGAAAACAGAGAAAGCACATATTGGAGTCTTAACAGCACACCTGAAAACTCTGGAAAAAAAGAGAAGCAGACTCTCCCAGGAGGAGTAGAAGACTGGAAATAATCAAACTGAGGGCTGAAATCAACAAAATAGAAATACAGAAAACAATCCAAAAAATCAACGAAACAAAAAGTTGGTTCTTGGAGAAAATCAACAAGATTGACAAACCTCTAGCCAAACTAATCAAAAGGCAGAGAGAGAACACTCAAATTAATAAGCTCAGAAATGAAAAGGGGAACATAACAACAGACACAGAGGAAATTCAGAGAATCATTAGATCTTACTACAAAAGTTTATATGCCACAAAGTTGGAAAATGTACAAGAAATGGATTGGTTTTTAGATAAATACTATTTACCAAAGTTAAATCAAGACCAGGTGAACAATCTAAATAGACCTGTTAGTCGCGAAGAATTAGAAGCTGTTATCAAAAACCTCCCGACCAAAAAAAGCCCAGGGCCAGATGGTTTCAATGCAGAATTCTACCAGAACTTCCAAGAAGAGCTGATACTTATACTCCTTAAGGTATTTCACAATATAGAAACAGAAGAGTCATTGCTAAACTCTTTTTATGAAGCTACAGTTACCCTGATACCAAAACCATATAAAGACACAACCAAGAAAGAGAATTACAGGCCAATCTCACTCATGAACATTGACGCAAAAATTCTCAACAAAATCCTGGCAAACCAATTCCAAGAACACATTAGAAAAATTATCCATTATGATCAAGTAGGCTTCATTCCAGAGATGCAGGGCTGGTTCAACATACGCAAATCTATCAATGTAATCCATCATATAAATAAACTGAAAGAAAAAAACTATATGATCATTTCATTAGATGCTGAAAAAGCATTTGACAAAATCCAACATCCCTTTATGATAAAGGTGTTGAAGAGATTGGGGATACAAGGATCATACCTAAATATAATAAAAGCTATTTACAGCAAGCCAACAGCTAACATCAAACTGAACGGAGAGAAACTCAAAGCCATTCCATTGAAATCAGGAACAAGACAAGGCTGTCCACTCTCCCCATACCTCTTCAATATAGTGCTAGAAGTTCTAGCAATAGCAATACGACAGCATAAGGGGATCAAGGGGATTCAAATTGGAAAAGAAGAAGTTAAACTCTCGTTATTTGCAGACGATATGATAGTATACATGAGCGACCCCAAAAACTCTACCAAAGAACTCCTACAGCTGATAAACACCTTTAGTAATGTGGCAGGATACAAGATCAACTCCAAAAAATCAGTTGCCCTCCTATACACAAAGAATAAAGAAGCAGGGAGGGAAATCAGAGAAACTTCACCTTTCACGATAGCCACAAATAGCATAAGATATCTTGGGATAACTCTGACCAAGGAAGTGAAAGACCTATTTGACAAGAACTTTAAGTCTTTGAAGAAAGAAATAGAGGAGGATACCAGAAAATGGAAAGATCTCCCTTGCTCTTGGATTGGGAGGATCAACATAGTAAAAATGGCAATTCTACCAAAAGCAATCTATAGATTCAATGCAATCCCCATCAAAATCCCATCAAACTTCTTCACAGACTTTGAGAGAACAATAATCAAGTTTTTATGGCAAAACAAAAAACCCAGGATAGCCAAAACAATCTTATATAATAAAGGAACTTCTGGAGGTATAACCATCCCTGACTTCAAACTCTATTACACAGCTACAGTATTGAAAACAGCTTGGTACTGGCATAAGAACAGAGAAGTCGACCTATGGAATCGAATAGAAGACCCAGATATTAACCCACAAACCTATGAACACTTGATTTTCGACAAGGGGGCTAAAGGTATGCAATGGAAGAAGGAAAGCATCTTTAACAAAGGGTGCTGGCATAACTGGATGTCAACCTGTAGAAGAATGAAAGTAGATCCATATCTATCACCATGCACAAAAATCAAGTCCAAATGGATTAAAGACCTCAACATTAATTGGACCACTTTGAACCAGATAGAAGAGAAAGTGGGAAATAGTCTACAAGACATAGGCACAGGAGACCACTTCCTAGGTAGAACCCCAGTAGCACAGACAATAAGAGAATCAATGAATAAATGGGACCTCCTGAAACTGAGAAGCTTCTGTAAAGCAAAGGACACCTTCAGTAAGACAAAAAGGCTACCTTCTGACTGGGAGAAGATCTTCACCAACCCCTCATCAGATAAAGGCCTGATCTCCAAAATATACAAAGAACTCAAGAAACTAGACAATAAAACTCTAATTAACCCAGTTAAAAAATGGGGTGCTGATCTGAACAGAGAATTCTCAACAGAAGAACTCTGAATGGCCAATAGACACTTAAGGTCATGCTCAACATCCTTAGCGATCAGGGAAATGCAAATCAAAACAACTATGAGATACCATTTTACACCGGTCAGATTAGCTAAAGTCAAAAACACCAATGATAGCCTATGCTGGAGAGGATGTGGAGAGAGGGGAACTCTCATCCATTGTTGGTGGAATGCAAACTTGTGCAGCCACTGTGGAAATCAGTGTGGCAGTTTCTCAGGAAACTGGGAGTCAATCTCCCTCAAGACCCAGCAATTCCACTCTTGGGAATATACCCAAGAGATGCCCTATCATACCACAAAAGCATTTGTTCAACTATGTTCATAGCAGCACTATTTGTAATAGCCATAACCTGGAAACAACCTAGGTGCCCCTCAATAGAAGAATGGTTAAAGAAGGTGTGGAACATATATACACTAGAGTTTTACTCAGCGGTAAAAAACAATGACATCTTGAATTTTGCATGCAAATGGATGGACATAGAAAACACTTTACTGAGTGAGGTAAGCCAGACCCAAAAAGAGGAATATGGTATGTATTCACTCATAAGTGGATTCTAGCCATAATTAAAGGTCTTTGAGCCTATTATTCGAGATCCTAGAGAAGCTAAATAAGAAGGTGAACCTGAAGAAAATCATGTACTTATCCTCCTGGAGATTGGAAATAGACAAGAGTCCCAGGTAACCTCGGGTGCATGCGGGGGTGGGTGGGAGGGTTGTTGGAAGGGGAGAGGGTTAGAGAGAAGGGAGTAGGGGAGGAATGGGGAAAACTCGGGGGACTGAGATGGGGGGAGGGAGGAAGGATGGATATGGGTTCAGGGAAGAATGTATCTCAACTAAGGGAGTCATTTTAGGGTTTGCAAGAGACTTGATTATAAATGGGATCCCAGGTCCAAGGAGAGATCCCCAGATTGTTCTCTGGACAGAGGAGAGGGTGCCTGAACCGGCCTTGGCCTATAACCATACTGATGAAAATTTTACTTATCACCATAGATCCTTCACCCGACGATGGATGGCGATACAGACAGAAACCCACATTGGAGCACCGGACTGAGCCCCCCATGGTCCAAACGAGGAGCAGAAGGAGGAAGAACATGAGGAAGGAGATCGGGACCGTGAGGGGTGCGATCACCCACTGATACAAGGGGACTGGTCTGATGAGAGTTCGCCAAGGCCAGTTGGACTGGGACTGAACGAGCATGTGATCCAACCAGATTTTCTGAATGTGGCCGGATTCTCTGAATGTGGCTGGCCCGGAGCCTTTCTGAAAAGCCATTGACTATGACACTGGGACTTGTTTCCTCTGCATATACTGGATTTTTGGGATCCAGTCTGTTTGGATACTCACCTTCCTGGACCTGGAGGGAGGGGGGAGGAACTTGGACTTCCCACGGGGCTGGAAGCCCTGACTGCTCTTAGGGATGGAGAGGGAGGAGCAGGGGGAGGGGGGAGTGGGAGGGTGTTGGGAGGAGGGGCGGAAATGGAAACTTTCATAATTTAATAAACTTTGAAAAAAAAAAAGAATTGCAGCTCAGAGTGTTCTCAATACAAATTCTTATCCTGGTTTGTGTGCCACTAGAGTGGTATATTATTTGTGTTTTAATAAATAAAGCTTGCCTGAAGATCAGAGTGCAAAGCAGCCACACTAGTCAGCCATACAGGCCAGGCAGTGGTGGCACACACCTTTAATCCCAGCAGCCACACTAGTTAGTCATAGAGACTGCGTGGTAGTGGTCCACGCCTTTAATCCCAGCACTAAAGAGGAATATAAAACAGGGTTCATGCTCAGTCTCAATCTGAGGATTCCTGGAGGCAGGATCGCCCATTTTGGCCTGAGGTAGAGAAAAGAGCAGGTGGCTGGCCACTTTGCTTTTCTGATCTTCAACTTGAACTCCAATACCTGTCTCTGGGTTTTTATTATTTGTGCTAAACGCCACCCTTCATGGAATTCTTTATCACTCATCAGTGAATTATAGTGGGCAAAGATTATGCAATCCCACTCCCTTCTTTTCATTTCTACCATTTCTGAGCTTTGTTTTTGCAGTTACATCCTGGCCAGGTTTAGTGGGACATGCTTGTTTTCTTAGCATGTATAGGAAGGTGATACAAAAAGATTCTACATTACAGCTCAGCTCCAGCCATACAGTAAGACCATCTCTTGAAGAAAAAATAAAAAAAAAATTACCAACCCCAAGAGAAAATCAAGGAGGTGACTTATCAAACATTAAACATTTCTATAGAATCTAATGCAAGAAAACTATTGGTACTGGAATTAAATAATATTGTTAAAGTCTTATTTTCTATAAATTTCTTTGAATCTTATTTAAAAGTTATCCATTTGTGTCAGCAACATACATATAACGGCCAAGCTTATTCCACAGAACTTCCATAGGTTACAAATAGAAGTAAGTTGGTAAAGAGTGATTCAACACATTATCATTTGAGGTTAATTAATGCCATTTCAGGTCAATCATAACTTTAAAAAATATTTTCATGAAACTTGAATTTTTTCCTGTTACCTCTCCTAAAACATTGAGTTAATGAGATTTTTTTTCTACTTTTATGGTTCTTCAAAGAACATTTTTAGCCCACAAGAGAGAATGGAATGACTTCAGTCTAAGAAAGATGTTATTCTAGTTAATTATTAGCATTAAAATTCCAATTTAGTATGGCGCACAGTAATAGACAGATGCAGCTAATACTCTGGGTCAGTGACTCAAAGAAAGACTATCTTGTGCTTGTCTGTTAAGATGAGGTTGAAAGGGTGAACGAGCTAATGTATCTGTGTGTGCAGTGGGTGTATGCTTAGAGCTCATAGCACAAGACGGGGCCCATAGATGGTGCCTGGAGTGAGTCTAAGCCTTGGAAAAAAATGATGCTCATTTACACTCTGCAAATGATATCTATTTATAGCACTTGTCGAACAAAATATTGTAAAGGACACCTGAGAGGGTTTTGAAAGAAACAGATCTCTGGTTCCAAGGAGGCACAGAAAAGTAATCAAGTGTGGAAAACAGATTGAGAGAGGAATATCTCAAGTCCCTCAGGGTAAGGAAGATCATCCACACAGATTGAGAGGGGACTGTCTCAGGTCCCCTTGGGTAAGGTAGGTTCTCCACGGAGACTGAGAGAGGAAAAGCTCAAGTTCCCCAAGTTAAGGTTGGTCCTCAATTCAGATTGAGAGAGAATATCTCAGATCCCCCAGGGTAAGGCAAGTTCTCCATACATACTGAGAGAAGAATATCTCAGCCCCCCCAAGATAAGGAAGGTCCTCTGCACACAGAAGAGTTTAGAGGACCACAAGGAGGAAGAAAGAACCAAGCAGAGAATTCCTGAAAGAGCCTTGATGATCTGGGGAACCAGAGAAGGAGTGTTGCAAGCTGGGTGTGGTATGCATGCCTTTAATCTCAGTTCTTGGGAGAAGGCAGGTGGATCTCTGTGCATTCAAAGACAGCATTCCAGGCAAGCCAAGACTGTCTGGGAGAGATGAGAAAGGAGAAAGAGAGAGAGAGAGAGAGAGGCATAGGAAGTGATTGATGATTGAGCATCTGGTGCTGTGGAAGGGCTATCTGAGGCTAATGTCAATGCTGTTTCTTCAAAACACTCAATGGAACTTTCTATGTCCTGACCGTGAAAGATGGTTGTGCTGGCACTTGAATGAGTTTTACTGACAAAAATCTAAACATAAAACTTGTGCTATTTTGTAAATAAATTATACCTCAATAAAACAGGTTTTCAAAAGATGAATAAAATTCTTGATGAAAGAAGTTGAATCAACACAGGAATAATTTACTCAAAGTGGTGTTTTACTTTGTTCTTTTAGTTGTTGGTATTGTTGAATTTGAAATCTAGTAGGGAGTTTTTGAAGGATGCTGATGTACTTAAAATAAATACATAAAAAAGCAGACTTTTGGAATTGGGTACAATTTGATTTCATTGTGAATGCCTTTTTATGATTTATTGAACAAGAATGCTGTTTTCATATGCATCCCCTGGAAACATACTTAAATCTTAAACCCTCAATTGTAGAGTGATATGATTACAGAATCCAAGCAATACATCACATGTTCTAATACACACTGCCATGATTCTGCAATTATGGGCCACTTATCCCCAGCATTGACCCCATGGGAAGGAAGAACGGAGAGGGTTACAGAGAACTCACACTCCCAGAGCTACAAGCAGAGAGAAAACAAACCAAAAACACTGCGGTGGTTTAAAAGAAAACGGCCCCCATAGGCTCATAGGGAGTGGCAATATTTGAAAGGATTAGGATGTGTGGCCTTGTTGGAGGAAGCGTGTCTTAGGAGGTGCGTTTTGAAGTTTCAAATGCTCAAGCCAGGCCTAGTGTCACTCTCTCTTCCTGCTGCCTTTGGATCCGGATGTAGAACTCTCAATTACTTCTCCAGCACCCTGCCTGCCCGTGTGACACATTGTCTGTCCATGTGTCATCACGTCTGCCTGTGTGTCACCACATCTGCCTGGCTGCCACCACGTCTGCCTGTGTGCCACCACGCCAGCCTGTGTGCCACCACGCCTGCCTGTGTGCCACCACGTCTGCCTGTGTGCCACCACGTCTGCCTGTGTGCCACCACGTCTGCCTGGGTGCTACCACGTCTGCCCGTGTGCCACCACGCCAGCCTGTGTGTCACCACGTCTGCCCGTGTGTCACCACGTCTGCCCGTGTGCCACCACGCCTGCCCGTGTGCCACCACGTCTGCCCGTGTGTCACCACGTCTGCCCAGGTGCCACCACGTCTGCCCGGGTGCCACCACGTCTGCCTGTGTGTCATCACGTCTGCCTGTGTGTCACCACGTCTGCCTGGGTGCCACCACGTCTTCCTGGGTGCCACCACGTCTGCCTGTGTGCCATCACGTCTGCCTGTGTGCCACCATGTCTGCCTGTGTGCCACCATGCCTTCCACCATGGCAATGCATGAAATCTTTAAACTGCAAGCCAGCCCTAGCTAAATGTTTTCCTTTGCAAGATTTGCTATGATCATGGTGTCTCTTCAAAGCAATAGAGCCCTAAGACAAACACTTTATCTAAATATCATAGATCTTTGGAGATAATGAGATTTGCATTTATTCTAAACTCCAGCATGTTGAATATTTCCTAGGCAGAAACTTGTAGCCACTGTATTTTCTCTTTGAGATACTTGGTTAAGAGATTAATGGCTGTGTTTGACCCAAGCATGAGACTAGCAGATCTTTTATGGTTTACATATACCTGGAAAACTGAAAGCATAGAGCCTGGTTTTTTGATGCTAATAATTTGAAGGGTAGATTGAGAGACATTGTAGAGTCCTAGGGTAGAAAGGTCTAGCTAAACCTCCTGCTCATTCTTCTTGCCTGGGATACATATGAGGAAAAGACACGATGCATGTGATATTGTACTCACAGATGGCACAAAATGTGGTGATTGGATAACACACAAAGAAGTTCATATTCTACTCTCTGTACTTTCATTCTTAAGTGTGCATTCTCTCTTAGTGTGTAAGGAATATCACCAGTCATTCACATCCCACTGTGTGTAGATTCCAACAGAGACAACAGAAAGAACAATAGTTGTAAAAGCCCAAGAAGATTGTTCAAGAGCTATCGAGAAGGTTCTCTGGGTAAAGGTGCTTACTGAGCATGCATGAGGATCTGAGTTTGAAACCCCAGCATCCACAGGGAAAATCACATGTAACAGCACATGTCTGTAAACTTAAATCTGGGAAGTATAAAAAAGAGAATTTGAAGGGCTTGCTGCCCAGCCAGTCTAGTCAATCCATGAGCTCCAGTCTAGTTAATCAATGAGCTCCAGTCTAGTTAATCATTGAGTTCCAGTTTAGTTAATCAATGAGCTCCAGTCTAGTGAAACCATGAGCTCCAGTCTGGTTAACCAGTAAGCTCCAGTCTAGTCAATTAATGAGCTCCAGTCTAGTTAGTCAATGAGCTCCAGTCTAGTCAATCAATGAGCTCCAGTTTAGTTAATCAATGAGCTCCAGTCTAGTTAGTCAATAAGCTCCAGTCTAGTGAAACCATGAGCTCCAGGCTAGTTATCAGTGAGCTCCAGTCTGGTCATCAGTGAGTTCCAGAGTAGTCAATCGGTGAGCTCTGGGCTAGTCAAATCATGAGATCCAGGCTAGTCAATCAATAAGCTCCAGGCTATTCTATTGAGACAAGATTTGGTGAGAGACTTGGTCTCAAAAATAATGAGGAGAATAATATACAAAGATACCAGTGTCCACTTTTGGCTTACACAGGAGCACATATGAACTTGTGTGAACTTTGCACATACATGCTTGAGTGCACTCATTCACCACACACATGAAGCCAAACGTGTCTGATAATTAAGATCTAACACTTAGAAAATCATGAATCTTAGCAGAGTGGTAGGGATGCACGCTTTTAATCCCAGCATTTAGAAGGCAGAGGCAGGCCTATCTCCAAGTTCAAGGCCATTCTATTCTACATGGTGAGTTCCAGGACAGCAGGGCTACACAGGAAATCCTTGTATCAAAAAATCAAAATAAATAAATAAATATATTTTAAAGAAAAGAAAACTATGTGTCTCAGTAGGAATGTCACCTTTCTTGTCTACAGAAACACATATTCCCAATCTGTGTTAAGTCATTGTGCTATCGTAATTTCCAGGAGGGGCAGTAGCCATGTATTAGTCACCTTTACCAACACTGTGACCAAAAACAAAACAAACAAGCAAGAAAACACAGAAACAACTTAAAAAGGAAAGGGCCAATTTTGGATCATGGTTTCTTGACCCTCTATGTTTAAGTAAAATAACAAATTAAATGTGTGTGTCAAGACAGCTGTTGATTTCGTGGTGGACGTGAAGCAGCGAGAAGAGCCTGGGGCAACGTGCAGCTCCTAAAGCACGCTTCCGTGTGATCTACTGCTAAGCTGCCTCTGCCTGCTAAAGTCTCGACAACTTTGAGAAGTAGTCAAACAGCTGGGAACCCAGTGCCAATCTCATGGGCCTACAGAAGGTATTTCATATTCAGAGCAAGAACGGTCACAACACATGAGACCGCTTTGGAATGAAATCAGTAAAGACTATGCCAGAGTGACTATTACGCAGAGCCATCAGCTGCTATTTGGTGCCTTCATACTAGACAGAAAAGAAGGTTCAATGGAGACAGATGAGTATATTAGGCTCCATCTGAGCTGATTTGGCTCCCAAAGTGGCTGGCAGCCAGGAACAGGACTGTTAGGCAGAGAAAAGAACAGGACATGGCTGGATTTTTGCTCATATCCTACAGGCTGGCATTTTATATCAGTCTACAAATCCCCTAAACTGTTGTGTGGTTCCAGACCTAACCCAGTCTTTCTCCTAATTAGACAGAAGCATCTTACCTGTGTGGAAAAAGAAGTAAAGTAGATTTGGCTAGTGACACAGACTTGTCACCTCAACTGTCTACAAAGTTGTTAGGAGGGTTTCGAATTTGAGACTACAAAGAAATTCAAAGCTTTAATCAGCTGAAAGAAAGAAAGAAAGAAAGAAAGAAAGAAAGAAAGAAAGAAAGAAAGAAGGAAAGAAAGAAAGAGAAAAAGAAATATAGAAAAGAAAAAGGGAGGGGGAGGAATGAAAGAAGGAAGGAAGGAAAGAAAGAAAGAAAGAAAGAAAGAAAGAAAGAAGGAAAGAAAGAAGGAAGAAAAAGGCTAAGGTTTAATTTAGATTCGAGGTTTAATCACCAAGAGGAACAAAAGAAAAGTTTTACAAATGTCGGGGCTGTATAGAACAGAATGAAAGAAAATAGAGGTGAGGAAAGGGAGGAGGGGAGGTCAGAAGAGGACTAGGAGGACCAGGGGAGGACCACGGGATTGGTGCTTAGTGTCTTCTGTGTGTGGTGCCCCCACATCAAAGGGTTTGACAAACTCAGGATCCTGAGGGCTCTGCCCATTCGAAAGGTCAATAAAAGGCTGTACACACCAGTGGAAAACAAGAAGAACTGTATGACCACTGACACCTTTCTTCATTTACAGCTCAGGCTAGCCAAAGCTCTCCCTGCCTGAAGATGAATGAACCCCATAAGCAAACAGTCCTAACCAGGAGCAACAATGCTTGGTGGGTTTCTACCTCCCATGCTAAAAACCTTGGCCCAGATTGTCAAAGCTGAGTCCATTATCTTAACATCCTAAACCTCACATCTAATTAAAATGATCTATTGCTTCTTCAGAAGTATGCTTTCCAATTAGCAGAGAGGGAGATTATTCCTACTGTGATCTGCCATGCTAAAGTTGTGGGAAAGAGAAATTGCTTCAGTTACATAAATGTGTGGTCTCCATCAGTCCCAATATGGCTTTTCATACTCCACTTAATGGTTACAGCTTCATTAAGTACATTTGTGTGTGTTTATGTGTCTTAGTCACTGTTCTACTGCTGTGAAGAGATTCCACGACCATGGCAACTCTTAGAAAAAAATCATTTAATTGGGGGTTTGCTTACACTTTCAGAGGTTTAGTCCATTATCTTCATGGCAGGGAGCATGGCGGCATGCAGGCAGGAGCAGGAGCAGTAGCTGAGAGTCTGATACACAGACTGAGAGAGACAGAGACAGAGAGAGAACACCAGAACGGGTGTGGCTTTATAAACCTCGAAGCCCTGAAGCCCACCCCCAGTGACACACTTCCTCCAACAAGACCACACACACCTCCTAATCCTATCAAACAGTTCTACTCCCAGGTAACTAAGCATTCAAATATCTGAGCCTATGGGGCCCTTCTTATTTAAATCACTACAATATGAGTATATGTATATGTATATATATATACATATTTATGTAACAGTACACAAGCAAATTACATATTCTTCAATATTTTAGCAAACTATTTGTCAGTATTTGTTAAACAAGAAAATGTCTGAATATCTACTATAGGGCATTCCTATGGGCATGTCATTTGCAATTTTAAAGGTTTTTCTCACCTTAATAAGAAAGATAGGTTTGCCTAATTGATCTAACATAAGATTACCTTTGATATCTCTCCATCAAATATTACTTAACGGTTTTATTTTTGAAGTGCTGTTTTCTATTGAAAAGTGATTATTTATATCATAATAATAGCACTTTTCTAGACTCAAAACGCAAACTTAAAAGTCAGAAACTGTGTCAAAAGACATAACTAGAACCAATTTGATTCAAAGATCAAGATTTGTTTTATTTTTGATTCTAGAATCGGGGAACACTTCCTGAAAAGCTAGATCTGAATGCCAGCTCTGCGACTTCATATCCTGTGATTTCTCTGCATTTAGGCTTTATCATTTTAACACGATGATGCAGAGATCAAGTTAAATAAAGGATGCAAATTTAAGTCATAGAAAACATGCTCAATAAGTAGGCAGTATTGGCACACACATTTAATCCCTGTACTTGAAAGGCAGAGACAGACAAAGCTGTGTGAGTTTGAGACCAGCTGGTCTACAGAATGAGTTCCAGGACAGGCTCCAAACCTACAGAGAAACTCTGTCTTGAAAAAACAAAACAAAACAAAATGTTCAATAAGTGCCCAAACCCCTTTATTTAATTGGTAGCACGTAATGGTGGCTTTACAAATAAGTATTTAGTGATTTGTGATTATAAATAAAGGCTATACCAGGCAGTGGTGGCTCATGTCTTTAATCCCAGCACTTGGGAGGCAGAGTCAGGTGTGGTCTACAAAGCAAGTTCTAGGACAAGCAGGACTGTTACACAGAGAAACCCTGTCTCAAAAAACCTAAAGAGAAAAAAAGAAAAGGAAGAAAGAAGGAAAGAAAGAAATGAGGAATATTTGTACCAGCTCTACAAATTGGGAATGAACTAAAGTTCCCTCAGCAATGAGCAGCTTCTGAATGAATTCCCAGAGCCAAGGTGACCTGGTGCCTTCATGCTGCTCACACATATCTGGGCATCTTGGTGCTTTCCTCCTCCTCCACAAAGGCTGCAGAGATGCGGCTCTGTTGTCAGTCACTGTAATCTCCAAGAAGCTTCACAAACTCCAGAAAACAGCTAAATCAATTCTTATGTGACTCTGATTGGCTAACTCACCCAAAGATATTTGCATTTTAAGAGGAACCTGACGGCCTAAATTCAGTGAAAGAGCAATGGCAGATTCTCAGGCAACATCAGACAGAAGTACTTTAGTAGGAGATGCATACACGTAAGCACAGGCTTAGCACCAGGATTCCTTCCCCTTTCGCAGGAGGCCTGGTCGTAAAGCCTTGCTTGGTCAAGGTTCATGTCTTTCTATGACTCCCTCCAAAGAAAGGAGTCTTTGGCTCTCTAGGAGCCCTCCCTCCTTCAGCTCTCCAGCTGTGTGTCACACCACATTTTGGTCAATGATAGTTCTAACATGTGTTGTATTCCCATAACAACATAGCAAAGCCAAAAACTACAACTGCCTAGTGATGTCATGACCATTGAACATTCTTGAGTGTGACATGGAACTCGCAAGTTTGTGATGATGTTGAAAACAAATAAATCATTGCACTCACATAAAAGAAAAGCAATACAGTTATAATATATATATATAGTGTATAACATGTATTGTGCATTATATGCATAGAGATTACACATGTACATAAATGCATAATACATGTTATATACATACTATGCGTATAATACATAATATAGGTTATATATTTTATATAATATATATAATAATTGATGATGATAATCCATTGGTTTGGGAAGTGACTTGATTTCACCTTTTACTGTTTGAGTGTGCTCCTTATACTTATTTTTTTAAAAAAGAAGTTTACCACTTGATGGAAACCATGAAAGGCCACGCATTTCATGTTTAGTGTGTCTCTTTGACATAAGTGTCTAGAGCTGGGGTACTGGTTAGATGGAATCATTCACACCATCATGAGTAATGTGAAAGGAAAAGTAGATCTATAGGCAATGTGACTGAAGTATGAAGCCAGCTAACCATTCCCCACACCCTCACCCTCAGAAATGCTACAGTTTCAAAAGTCGAGAAATACATGTATCGACCCAAGCCAAGAGGAGAGCTATGTTGAAATTTGGGGTTTTCAACACCTGTTGAAAGCCTTTCAGGAGCTAGAGCTTTGGAAAGGCAGTTTCTGCTTCCAGTAGGATATGATCTGTAAAGAGCTGTTTCTTTTTTGTTTGAGGTTAATTTATTTATTATGTATACTGTTCTGTGTGCATGCATGCCTGTCCTCCAGAAGAGGGCACCAGATCTCATCACAGATAGTTGTGAGCCACCATGTGGTTGCTGAGAACTGAACTCAGGACATCCAGAAAAGCAGCCAGTGCTCTCAACCTCTGAGCCATTTTACCAGCCCCAGTGACTGTGTCTTAGTTAGGGTTTCTATTGCTATAAAGAGACACCATGACCATGAATAACTATTAACCTGTATTTCTTAAGTATATATTACATTTTTAAATGAGGTGCACAAACACAATACCTTAATCAAGAGCAGAAATATACATATACCAAAGTTGACCAATGCAAATCTCTACAGCATATCCCCCTTTAAATGTAAATAAACATTTATATACAATTATTTAGGGAATTTGGGCATAGTTCTCTCCAATCTACTTCCTACTTTTTGTTGGGTGAATTAATTTTGGGGGGTGTTTATGGCAACCTTTTGGGGGGTCTTAGTCTATCAAGCCACATTAGCCTGTAATGAATCCACAGGTTCTCATCCTCTGTGAAAACAAAAGAAGAACCTCTTTTCTAAAGCAACTTCTCCTTAGACCCAAATTGTAAAGTCAAGATACCTTTAGAGTATATATGCTGACTTAGCTTAGCAGTCCTCAGAATTAATAGTCTCTACAGTCAAAGAATTTAAAGGAAACACAATAGTATACATAATCTAGACCCTTTGTCTATATTCCATCTTTATGTAGTTATTATTCTTTATTCCTTTACTTTTCTCAAGTTTAATATCTATTTTATTATCGTTACTCCTTTAACCTAGTCTGTACTCTGTCTCTTTTAAGACTGTTTCATTTTTTAAAAAATTACTTTTTTTTATAACTCTCTATACTCTTTTTCTTCTCTTTCTCAAGTCTACATACTTTTAAAACACACTGTGTCTCATTTCAAGGTCATTTATATCAGAATCTGTCTTTACTGTGCATCTGTAATTATTTTTGACCAGGAGCAGTTTTTTTAATGCTAAGTGGGCGTGGCTAAGACCAACTCTGAAGTCCTGCCTGCTTGCTCAGCACAGTCCAACATGGTAGAGACTGCCTCTGAGAGCTGTTGACTGAGGTATCTATCCTGCCTGGTTCCTGCAGTCATTAAGTCCCAAAGAAATCACACAGAGATCCACATTAATTATAAACTTACTGGCCCATTAGCTCAGGCTTCTTATTAACTCTTATAACTTACATTAGCCCATTATTCCTATCTGTGTTAGCCACATGGCTCAGTACCTTTTTCGGTGGTGTAGTCACATCTTGCTTCTTCTATGTCTGAATAGGACTGCGGAGGAAGCTTCCCTCTTCTCAGGTGGTTGCTCAGATAGCTTATTGTCTCCATCATATATTGCTTGCTTTGGAAGCTACTTGATTATACCACCAAACCCAACTACTCTCTTTCTTTTTTATTTTAAGGACTTTAGGCTCTTTGTTTACTCTCCTAAGCTTGCATATATTTTTAACATACTGTAAACCATTTAGAGGTATTTTTCATCTTTGACTCTCTCTTTATTGTATGTCTCTCTTTTTCTGACCATACAATTCTTAATTTGCCAAGCACTATGTCTTGAATTAAAGCCGTGGCCTTGATGGCTGGATTCAGCCAATTCCTTAGTTTTCTGAGATTTCAGCCTCATCACTGATGTACTGGCTGTAGCCATGTTTATTGCAACAACTCTATGGCATTTCAAGGTCCCTGCCAGCAAGCAAGCTTCAGCAGTGTGTTCACAAACCACATTCAAATGCTCCGTAGTCAGACTGCCTACCTAAAAGAATCAGAGTTTGCCCTGGCAGAACTGTGTCTCTTTGACTCCACCTTCTTTTCTCCTCTATCTCTGTTTGAAATTCCTGCCTTGCTCTATTCTGCCCTGTCATAGACCCAAAGAAGCTTCTTTATTAACCAATGGTAATAAAACATATTCACATCAAATGGAGGGGAATCCCACATCACCTCCCCTTTTCTGTCTAAATGAAAAGAAATATTTGAACTTTAACATAGTAAAATTACATATAACAAGACAGTTATCAAGCAAGAATTACAGTTACAATATTTAGTCCAGTTACATTTGACAAATTAAGAAAACTATTTCATTGTTCATATTATCTTTGTGAGTCTAAAGTTTTACATCTAATTTATCTTTTATCATAAGTAAAAAAACTATAATTATCTGTTCTTTAAACTCCATCAAAGACTGCAGAAGGATATAATATTACTTAAGATGATCGGAAGTGCATTGTAAAAAAAATTTCAAAACTCTAGAATTGAGAGAGATGTCTCGCTATCAGGACAGTCACCCAGAGCTTTTTGGAATGTTGGGGCCTCCATTTTTAGTCTGTAGGCCCATAATATTTGGCAGACTTTTTGTGAAACAGGAAATTTGAAGATCTCTTATGTCTTGTACTGGCAAAGTTTGTCAGTCATTTTTTCTGTGTCCTGCAGAATGACTGGCAGACATTTTTTATGAAGCAAGAATCCTGAAGGACTGTCTCACCTTTAGACAAGTTTAACAGTCATTTTTCTGTGAGTACTGCATGTTCAGTTCATACAGCATACCATCAAACAGTCCAGGCAAGAGCATTTTCTTGCCCAAATGGCCAGCCTTCTCATATTGAAGGCAAATTCCATAATGAGTTTCCTCAGTGCCCATTAACCTCTCTGAAGTAATTGGTACTGCCAGAAGCAGACATATCTCACTGTCGAGATAAGTTTAAGTTTTTAAAACAGTTAGAAGCCATATTCTGCAGGTCTTTGAAGTGTTGAAGGTCATCTATCTACTGAAATATATCTCTGTATATCTAGAAAACCTAACTAACATGACTACAAGTTTGACTATTATAAATGACTATCTAATAATCTATAATTTTAAAACAAGAGTTATACACATATAACAAAATTGACCTTAAATTTTTATCAATAAACAAAAGTCCAAACCAATATAAAGTATTCATTTCTATGTTATATCCCCTTAAGTTTTTTAAGATATTGACTGTGACTATTAATCATTTAAAAAAATCCTCTTGAAAATAAAAATAAACATTTTTAAACAATCATTTTGGGAATTTGGTCATAGTTCTCTCCAAATGGCTTCCTGATGTTTGTAGGATGAAGTATTTTTAGGGTACATGGAGACTTTTCAGGGGAGTCTTGTTCCATCAAACCACATTAGCCTGGAATGAATTTACAGGTTCTCATCTTCTGTGACAACAAAGGCAAAGCTTATTTTCTAAAGTAGCATATCCTGAGACTCAAATTTTCAAGTCAAGATACCTTTATGATAGATAGATAGATAGATAGATAGATAGATAGATAGATAGATAGATAGATAGATATAGATGTGTGTGTGCATGCATATAAGATCATAACTTTATATATATGGTTTAGATCATATATTCATTTATGTGTGTGTATGTATGTATATAGTTTAGTTTAGTTTAGCAGCCCCAGAATCAAATGTCTCTCTTTAGTCAAAAAATTCAAAGAAAGCACAATAATATGCATAATCCAGACACTCTGCATATTTTCCATTTTTACATAGTTTATTTGTTTTGTATTATTTTTACTGTCTTTTTAAAGACTTTGTTTTTTTAAAACTATTTCTTTCTTTTTATAACTGTCTATACTCTTTTTCCTCTCTCTCCCAGGGTTATGTACATTTTTAAAACACTGTGTCTCATTTAGAGATCTTTTATATCTGAATCTGTGTACCTAAAATAATTTTCTGACAAGGAGTGTTTATTATTATTATTATTATTATTATTATTATTGCTATTATTATTTAATGGTAAGCAGTGTGATCATGGCAGCCCTGTATGCTGGCTCCACCTCTCTTGGGCTTTCAACAATGTGGAGATACGTTCACTGACAGCTCTGAGGTGAGGAGCCATACTCACCACATCAACTCTGGGAAGCAATTGATCCATGCTGCCCCCAAGTAACTTGCAGCACACTGGCCACAAACTCCATTAAAGTACTCTATAACAGGACCTCCCAAAAGAGCCCGAGTCATTTATGCTACCAGCAGGAACCAGGAAGCTGTTTCTTGAAGGAGCCATGCAGTTTTTGATGCTAAGGCTGAGTCAGGAAGCCTTTTCTTAAAGGAATTGTGCTTCTGCTTACTTCAACAAACAGAGCCTATCTGAAAACATGTGGCTACCAAGAAGCTCCAATTGACTCCCATTTTTGTGGGTCTAGAGCCCTCTGCCCATTTTTAAAGTTTTATTGGTCTTTATGTGGAAAATTTTGAGCACATTATGTAATTAGAGACTGCATCTTCATTTTCCAGCCACACAGAGCAAATAATCACACAGAAACTTTATGAACTACAACATTGTTTGACCAATGGTTCAGGCATATTCTTAGCTAGCTCTTACATCTTAAATTAACCCATTTCTAGTATTTTATATTTTACCACAAAGCTCATAGTTTGTTACCTCTTCCTTCTTTGGCAGTTACATGGCATCTTTCTCCATTGGCAACTATGTGGTATCTGCCCAAATCTGCTTTCTTTCTCCATGCATTTAGTTTAGTTTTCCTGCCTAGCTATATTCTGCTCTGCCATGGACCAAAACAACTTTTTTATTAACCAATGACAATAAAACACATTTGTAACATACAGAGGGAATCCCACATCTGTACTGTCTAATTAATAATAACATTAGTTTAAAAAGAGTTTTGATTATTAAAAATAAAACAAGGAAGTATCACATAGCTAGACACATGAGTTTCTGTTGAGCCATATAGACTGTGGCTTAGGTAAATGATTAAGAAAAAAATTGAGTTTCAGCAGCCCAGCTAGCTGAAATTTTAACTTTAATGTTGGGATATGATCACAGGTTTCCGAATGCATCATAGCTGAAACAAAGCTTTGAAAAAATGTAAAGTTCTACATAAGGGTATGTGGGTTCTTGGGATAATTTGTTTTTCACCTGTAATATGTGAAATGTTTAATCAGGTAAGGGATATTGAAAACATGCTGATTTTTTACTTGTATTCATTGCAATAATTCTCCTGAAAGTAGAATGCAACCACATCATAATTGTTATGTTGCCTGAAAGGTTTTGCTGGAGCATATACACTGTAAGGAAAAGAATAGAAAAATGAGGGAAGAAGGAAGAATAAAGATGGGGCGGTAAGACAAACATCAAGACTTAGAAAATAAAGAATAGAGAAGACCGAAGAATAAAGAAGGAAAGCATCAAAAGAATGTGCGAGTGTCATTTCTTTTTTACCCCCTCAGATTAAAAAAGCCATAGTATGCAGACTCCTTGGATTTCCTTCTAGCTCTGTGCTGTTGGAGGCTGGTTGCTCAGACAGTGGAAAGTAAGAAATCAGTAACTCTTCTCGTGTACTTTTTCTCTTTAGGCTTCTTCAACAATTCTCAACCCATGGGTTGCGACCCCTTTGGAAAACACAGATATCTTCATTACAATTCATAACAGTGTTAAAATTACAGGTATGAAGTGGCAACAAAAATAATTTTATAGTTGGGGGTCACCACAACATGAGGAACCATATTAAAGTGTCGCAGTGTTAGGAAGGTTGAGAAACACTGCCTTAATAAGGGAACAAGTGTTTTGGAGGGGATACAAGAGCCACCATCTGCAACACCTTCAGAAGAGTCCGGTGCAAGACTACTTAGTGCTTGGATGGCAAGAATGGATTCCCAGGGATCTTGGTCTCCTAGAAGGGTAAATAAACATGGCTTTGACACGATGATTCCCCACCCCTATGAGGATGGAGGCCTCCCCAGGTGCACAAAGCTAATCTCTGCCAGGCCACACCCTCTTGGCTGCCATTCTGGCTGCCTTTGTTGTGGTTGCCCATAGAAGAGGATCCGTTCCACCTTGACTAAATATCAGAGAGTTCAGACCTATTCTTACTCCTTCAAGGTTATATGAGAAGAGGTTTGACCCAAAGAGTGACTGCTAACAGGACTTTCTAACCTAGGCTGTGGTTATTTGATGCTTTGGATATTGAGAAGGTAATGACTTTGTTTATTCTTTGTATCATGGTAAAGAAGTCTCTTGTTCTCCCCCTCCTCTTTGGATCGGGGTACATAAAGCCTTTGAGAAATAAACATTAAGCAAATCTCAGTATTTACTGGGTGCCCTCCCGACTCTATCAGTTGTCTCTTGTCTATTTCTTTCTTAATCCTCATGCTTCCCTCCAAGCATGAACCAGACTGGCTGATGTCATCTCCCAGATGCAGGATATGGCAAATGGCTCTCAACCTGGGGCTCATGAGATTTTGTTGTTGCTGCTATGTAACTTAATTAGGTCAAACTTGGTGTTTACACTCACTTCTTGTGTGTGTGTGTGTGTGTGTGTGTGTGTGTGTGTGTGTATGCATGCTGTTGTGTGTAGGTGTTCTCAGAGGTGGTACTCTGCTATCTTCATGTGGTGAAAGGTGCCCTGCTCCTCCACTCTCTATTGTAAGATCACTGAATCCTATTCACAAAAGTCTCAATCGCATAGTTTAATAGCTAGCTGAAGGTACTGCACCTTTTTTTTTTTTTAATGAGATGATATTTCTTGGTATGTTGCCCAGTTTGGTTTCAAATAATCTTCCACCCGCAGTTTCCTACAAGGCTTTAGGCAAATGCCACAACAGCTACTTTCCTTTTTTCTTCTTCTTTTTATGGGGGGTGGGGGGTGGGGATAAGGTTTCTCTGTGAATCCCTTGTTGTCCTGGAACTTGTTTCAAAGACCAAAGACCAGGCTAGCCTCAAACTCAGAGATCTACCTACCTCTGTCTGCCAAGTGCTAGGAGTAAGGTGTGCACCACCACCTCCCAGTTACTTTATTTTTTTCAAAGTAAAGGCTAGAAGCCAAAGCCTCAGACACGCTAGGTAAGCACTCTGCCACTAAACTCCATTTCCCACACTGCAGCTGTCTGCCC
Source organism: Myodes glareolus (assembly GCF_982192425.1). NCBI lineage: Eukaryota > Metazoa > Chordata > Mammalia > Rodentia > Cricetidae > Myodes > Myodes glareolus. Next base: position 3,070,043 of record NC_142051.1, read on the forward strand.
CATCAATATTTTTTAAATTTACATTGCATGTGCTTCCTAAGGAGTCCCACCAGAGATATCATCCCTGAAAATCCATCACATAGGGTCAACAGAGTAACACCTCCAGTACACAGCCCTGTTCATGCAGGATTAGCCTCTGCTTAAATTCCCAGGGACCCCACTTTATGTTGCTTAGATTGCAATCTTAACATGGCATCCAAACCCTCCTGTCTTAGTTAGGGAGTCATTGATGTGAAGAGACACCATGACCATGGCAACTCTTATAAAGAAAAAATATTTAATTGGGGCTGGCTTATAGTTCAGAGGTTTAGTCCATTGTCATCATGGAAGAAGCATGGTGGCACACAGGCAGACATGGTGCTGGAGAAGGAGCTGAGAGTTCTATATTCAGATCCAAAAGCAGCAGGAAGAGAAAGAGACACTGGACCTGACTTGCACATCTGAAATCTCAATGCCCACCCTCAATGACACACTTCCTTTAACTAGGCCACACCCACTTCAACAATGCTAGACCTCCTAATAGTGCCACTCCCTATGCGCCTATGGCTGCCATTTTCTTTCAACCCACCACAACTCCATAATCTGGCTCTGAGTTCATTCCTTCAGATGCTCTGCCAGACATGTCAGCATTTAAGCTTTGTCCTGGAATTCTGGTGTGGATTTCATCACCATAGAGATGAACCTCCTTATGTGGTGAACAAGAAACAATGGCTCAGAGATTTATGAGCATGTGTGCATATAGCCATATGACTGCCACATCATGTATGGAGGTCGGAGGACAACCTTCTACTTCAGGTTCCTATAATCAAATATATTTCATCAGGCTTCCTTAACAAGTGCCCTGAGCCATCTTGCTGGCCTTCTCTTGTTATTCCTATGAAATTTCATTCATAAACCAAACAAAGAACATTAAAGAATACAAGACAGTATTCTATTCCCCTCTGCAATAGACCTGCCTGGTCCTTAGTAGCATACTCAAGGTGAATGAATCTCTTCTGCAGTGGGACAATGGTCTTGTACCCTGTAAAGATTTGTCACTTTTACTGGTTTAATAAAATGCTGATTGGCCAGTAGCCAGGCAGGAAGTATAGGCAGGGTGACCAGAACAATAGAATTCTGGAAAGAGGAAAGGCTGAGTCTGCAGTCATAACCCAGATATACAGTCCCAAGTGGCTGCCCTCATTTTGGATGCCAATTATGAGTTCAGGGTTCCTGTTCTTCTAACCAACTGGCCTTGACTCAGCTTCCTCCCCAGGTTCATCATTTGCTGGTAAAAAATTCACAGAACTTGGGGAAATGCTTTGCTTACATTAACAAATCTGTTTTGTTAAAGAAACATGCAAGAGATGCTTTGGGAAGGGGTATAGCAGGTGTACACCACCCTGACACACTTTGGTACATTCAATGACCAATGGGTCTTACTACAAAAAGCAGTTAAGATATAATCGATTGAATTACAAGGTTCAGAGGCTGGAGAGGAGAGCAGTGCAGAAAGAAGATCAATTAACAAACTGTAGAACAGACAACAAAACAGGGTCACATTCCTGAACATATGTTAAAAGAGAAAGCTCCAAGAGAAACTTCCAGTCCTAAGTTTTCCCCCTTCTTCCCTCCCTTGGAGAGATAATTTTTTCCCTTTCAGTTAGAGGCTGAAGGGCATCCTCCTAAATTTGTGTGTTGAAGCCTAACCCCTCCTTTTGGCAACCAGCTCATTGCATGTCTAATAATGAGAAGACGAGGCTAAACTGGGTAAGATGGGTGGCCTACTACTCCAGTAGGTTGATACCTTTCTAAAGGAGATAAACGAGGAGACAGGAAGAGGCCATCCTGAGAAGATGCAGGTGGAAACTGGGCTGATGCAACAGAAGCCAAGGAGTAGGAGGACTGCCACAGACTCCAGGAGCGGAAGGACGGGGAGCTTGTCTTCACAGCCCTCGCAAGGAGCCACGGTGTCCACACCTCCATCTCAGAGACGTTCACCTCCAGAACTGTAGGACGTACATTTGCAGCCAGCTCACAGATCCTCTGTCTAAATTAAGTTTCCAGTTTTCTTCTGCATAATGCTTCCTACTGCTATGCAGAGGGCCGGTATAGCTTCTGTAAGGACAGACTTCCCCTTGAGTTCGCCTGTCTTACCAGAATGTGGTTGGATAATCTAAGGGAAAGGCCTACAAGTGTGGTTTGGGGAAAGTATGTTTACAAGGTAGCTCTGAACCCTTGTACCCACTAAAGCTCTAGATAATCCTGGACACTCCCAGGAAGCACACTCTGCTCTTGAAACACGCCAAACTATAAAAATAAAGATATTCTCCTTCCACGGTGAGAGAAACCCAGAGGCTGAGCCAATCTCCGCACATTGCTCTTCTGTTCTGGAAACTCCAAGATTCAGCTCTTGCTTCACTGACTTGACACTTACCTTGTGGTACTTACTCAAGCTTGTATAGACTTTTTTGCTGTATGTCAGTTTGTGACATGTAAAAACTGACCGGGTTCAAAGAAACATCAACCACTATTTCTGTGTCCACTGTGCACCCTGCATCTCTGGAAGTAAAGGGTTTTAGAAACAATAAAAATAAAGACATGACTGTTAGGAATTTTCCTAACGTGAGCTCTCTGCCGACACAAAAATCCCAATCAAGCCAAATCACAACAAGCCAAATTAAAAAAAATATCCAGGGTTAATGGGATTCCTGATCTCTCCGGTGGCTCCAGGGGGGAACCAGGAAGCCTCAAACGTGACAGGCGCGGGGGAACACTTTCCATTTCCAGGGGAGCAGTTTAAAAATACTGGGGGAGGGGTCAAGGTTTGGCGGGCACAGGGACAGGGCCTCCAAAGATGGAGGCCAGAGACAGGGACTTACAATGGCCACTGCTCCTAGGTATAGTTGAGGAGAAGGTTTATATTGTAGATGTGAGGGTGAGAACAGGCAGAGGATCGGGAAGAGTCTAGAGCAAGGAGCATACATCCTGATGTACTTCCTGCCTACATACCTCCACCTACCGGTGATCAAGCACATCCTGTGCTGTTGGGGCAACCCACCTTGGTTACAGAAGTGAAAGTATGTGGCTTGTTGTCCTACATGAACAACAGCCCCCAGCATTCTATGAAGTTATTTGTCCGTGGACAGGTGGGGCTTACAGGTTAGAGGCATTTTTGTTTTATAGATCTCTTAAGCACAGTAATTATAACTTAAAACATAACTTTAGCAGCACATGGTGTGTCTGGAAAGAGGGTGTTTCCTGGGAATAATGTGACAAGAAAACAGACGACGCCAGATTCATCCCCAGAGCCACAGGAAAAGAGGGAAAATACACGAACAAAAGTTGCCTAGTGCTGAGCAAGAGGGAGTTCAGCCGAAGGAAGTAAACAGAGACGGTTACAGTAGCTCAGCTTCGAGAGTCTGGCCTAGGGCTGTGCTGAATGCATTGCCTGTATTCATTACTGAATCCCTGCAGCAGATTGACTCACCAGCCAACCTGATTTTTTTCTCATGAGAAAACTAAGGTTTTGAGAACTTGCATATGCTGCCCAAAGTCACGCAGTGACTCCCGAACTTAAAAGCAAGACGCTTGCCACCAACTCTGAAAGCCAAAATTCCATACCAGGAACTTTACGGTGGAAGGAGAGAACTGATTCTTGGAAGTTGTTCTCTGACCCCCACATTTACACACACACACACACACAATATTAAAGATATTGACAAGCACCAATGATTATTGACTTATCTGTGTTCTCAAAGGAGACACAATCACCTTGAGATGGTAGGCCTGCCCCTCTGTATCAACACACCTGAACTCAGTAGGTCTGATATCCCTAATACCTGATACAGGACCTGGCCAAAAGTAGAAGCTTAGTAATGTCTTTATTAGAGTGAATTAAATGTTCACTTATTGGTCATCTAAATGTACTTTAAAAGAATTGAGATTAAGGAATTTTTGTAGATGTGTTTACTCTATGCAATAAGTGTTTTACTTACATGTGCATGCATGTATCATGTGCATGCATGTGTCACACACATCCCTGGTACCCAAGAGGTCAGAGGAGGATATTGAATCCCCCAGAACAGGGATCACAGACAATTGTGAACCACTGGATAGGTGTGGGGATGGAATGCAGATCCTCTGAAAGAAAAAGAAGAGCTCTTAGCTGCTGAGTCATCACCCCCTCCCCAGGTAAAAAGCTTTCTGTCAGAGAAAGAACCAGCAAAAGACTGACCTAGAATCAAGCAATTACAATTACAGAACGCAGTGACTGTGGAATGCTATAGTGTGTGTCTGTGCACATGTGCACACACATGCATGTATGTGTGCATGTGTGTGTGCGTGCATGTGTATGCCTGTGTGTTTTACATAAATTGGGTTTTCTTCTTATACTCATCCTTCCATTTGATTCCTCTGTGTATACATATTCCAATTTTGCTTAGAATTGTTCTTGCTGAATCACAAGTTTTTTATTATAATAAAAATTTCAATGCAACAACAAAAAAACAGACATTTTAATGAAATCCTCCTGGAAAGGCAGCTAATTCTAAACAGGTGGCTGTGATGAACCTTAGAGTGGCTGTCTCTCTCCCCCATTAAGAGACTACAAAGCAATTGTTAGGTAAAAAAGAGAGACCACAAATGCTCACACCCCTCAAGCTGTGTGAAATTGTTTCTGAGCCAACATCCTCTTGTTTCTTTGACCTGAACTTGCCCTCAGAGGGGAGAACTGCCAAGCAGCAATTCAAAAAACACCATGCAGAACAACAAATACAAAAATGTTTTGAAAATTAGTCTCTAGATGGGCAAAGGATCCAGGGGTAGTTGGCAAGGAAAAAGAACTCTAAGCATTCTTTAAACCACTATGGCTGACAAGAAGTAAGACAATATTTTAAAACAGCTAAGAGAAAGCATTTTGATTGTTCGTGACCCAAAGAAATTATCAGTGTCTAAGGTGAATCCCTTGATATGATACATTGCACACACACATACACACACATATTGTCATGTCACCATGCACCCCAGAAATACTGGCATTTACCATCAATCAATTAATAATAAAAATACATATTAGTTGGGGGAGCTAATACCTGTAATCTCAGCACTCAGTGGGCAGGGTACCATGAGTTATAGACCAACCTGGGCTATACAGTGAGACCCTCTCCCTGTGAAGGGCCGCATCCACATGCTCCATTACAAGATGGCGCTGGCATCCGGTTTCACCGCCAGGTGAACGCACACGTGCTCGGTAACTTTCCACTGCTGTCCCCGCCTACTCCCGAGGCTTCACCTGGGCTAAGGGGCAGCGGGCCAATCCAAGGGTGACAAGGACTGTTTCCTATATAAAGGAGGGGTTCCCTCATTTAGGGGTCCCCGGCCATGTTAGCTGATGCTCTCTCTCTCTCAGGACGCATTAAAAGCTTTTCTACAGAAGGATCCTAGTGTCCCGTGTGGTTCTTGCTGGTGAGACGATAGCATGGGACATCTCCCTATAAAGAAATAAATATTGAAAATAAAGGTAGCCTCCAAGGGCCACATAGTATCCTACTATTCCCTAGGCATATGTTGCCATAGTGGTTAGATTAAAAGTCATAATTCTAAGTTCAGAAGCATCCTCTTCAGTTATTAGTAAAATGCATCCAGCCATAGGCCAATCTAGTCCATGTCTCCTACACCAACTGCGAGAAGCTAAATGGAAGAAGAAGAGGACAACTGAGCTCCCAATCCCGTTCTCCTATCTTCACACACGACATACACGTCAAATTCTGCAGTGAAATTGCTTCCCCGAGAGTCTTGTTCTGTAGAGGAATTCAGCCTGGGCTTGAATTCCACAGCGGGAGATCTTGAGGGGCAAAACACTAGGCGGTTCTTATTTTGAATTTTCTGATGTTCTATCGCCACCTTCTGGAAGAAAGAACTGAGACTGGGGGGAGGGGTGGAGCTAGGATTCCTGGCTTAAAATTAAGATAATTTTCCTAAATTTTCAGAAAAGGCAAAGTCAATCCTACAGTCACTTCCTCTCATGTCCAGGTAAACTAGCATAGTGTTGGCAAACAGGGAAGCTACCCAGGCAAACGTGCATCATGCCAGCACCAGATTTCTAAGAGCCAACAATAACATCGAACCTGAGTAGTAACTACTGCCATCCCCAGAACTCTGAGTTCTTGGTAGCTAAGAGGCAGTGAGATCCTGTCTCACAAGGCAGCAGCAATGCAGGAATTCAGAGAGAGAGACAGTAAAAGAATCATTTCCAGGCTATCTCTCAAAACATCAGCCTCCTCTTTACATCTTAAGTCTCAGGACTTGGCAAGGGGGTTCAAGGTATTTTAAAACAGTAGTTAAAGACTACTAATTCCCCAGATTGAACTCCTGCTTTGAGTTATACACACATTTGTCACAAACAAAATCCAGTGATTTAGAGTGTGGGCTTTTCATACACAAAATCCTGTCTTTGTTTCTTAAGGTTTGATTTATGTAACGAAGAAGAAACCTTGTGTAATATTTTAAGGTATCTCAAGCAAATTCTTCTCATGTGGTAAGTGAGGGGGGTGTTCTAAAATGGAAGAATGGCGTCTCTGTCCACAGACTCCAAGTAAAGAGACAGTAACAGTGAAGAGCAGAGAAAGGCAGATAATCCAATAGAAAGAGAAACTCAGAAGCCTGGGGACAGCCCCCACCTACATCCTTGCAGTTCTGATATGTGGATTTATTTTAAATAGAAGACAAGAAGCATGCATTACTGGATGGCCAACATGTGGTCTCTCCCAGTGTCATTGTCTTGGCTTCAGTCTCTCCTACAAGATGATCTGGCAAATTGTCAGACCTGTGTGATGTCTCTCCTAATGTAGGTTCTCAGCATGAGATTCCTGAAGAGAGTCAGATTCTTGGAGGCTACTCAGTAGTTCAACAGCTTCAGAAGGGGAACCGCATCTATCCAGAACACCTTCCTGCAGCGGCCAACCGTGACAACAGAAACACGAAACCAATCCCTGGCCTACCCTCCTGCTCAGGTAGTTTGAATATGATGGCTCTCTTAAACTCAGGGGAGTGGCACTTGCTGGAGGAAGTGTGTCACTCATCTATGCTCAAGCCACATGAAGTAGCCAGTATCTCAGTCTACTTTCTGTTGCCTTTGGATTAAGATGTAGCTTTCTCAGCTCCCTCTCTGGCACCATGTCTGCCTGTATGCCACCATGTCCTGCCATGATGATAATGGACTAAACCTCTGAAATATAAGCCATATAATCAATGCTTTCCTTTATAAGAGTTTCCATGGCCATGGGTCTCACATAGCAATAGAAACCCTGATTAAGATGTACTCATTATATATAATTAATTCATGCAGCTAAGACCCTTGACCAAGACATACAAGGCTGTGTCATCAGCAGTGATGAAATCATCTTTAACTTTCCAGCAGGGTAACTGATGTGAGATAGGCATGGTAGTTGGAAGTTTTCCTATCCCTGCCACCCACTCCTCCATGCTGGTAGCTGTTTCCAAATTACCACACCGAGGCTTATATTATGCCACGTGGCTCATGACTTGTTGCCTCATTTTCTACACGTCCTGCTCGCTAGGTAGCTGGTGTCTCCTGACTCTACCCTTCTCCTTCCAACATGCTCCAGTCTGGCTCTCCTGACAAGCCTTATTCTGTTCACCTATTGGCCAGTCAGCTTGTTTATTAAACCAATTGCAACAAAACACATCTTTACAGTGTGCATAGGTGGACTCTGGTCTGACAACAGGAAGACAATTTAAAAGCAAAGTGAGCTATGTGATACAGAACAAATCCTCACTGACAAGCTCTCTTTCCATGAAATTAATTTCAAACATTTGAAAAATGTATCGAATCCTTTCCCTGGGGTCTTCCCAGGCTCTAATGAGTTGCTTTTTGCTAAACTTTTTCCATCCACTCTCACAACACAACTGTTATGAATTTGTTGCGGATCCTGGCAGCTTGCTATGGGATCCGGTGGCGGCCGGTCCACAAACCAAGGTGGCTGGTCCCCAGCCATGTGGTGGCGGGCTGGTCCCGGGCAAGCCCGGCGAGTGGTGTGAGCAGGTGGAGGGTGGGAGGCACATAGACAGGCACATCGTACAGAATAGAATTGGACATTTATTAATTGGGTTATGGAGGGGAAGGAAAAGGGGGAGAAGGGGGAGAGAGAGAGAGAGAGAGAGAGAGAGAGAGAGAGAGAGAGAGAGAAGGAAAGAGAGAGACAGAGAAGGGAGGGAGCAGAGAAGTGGGGAGAGAGGCAGAAGTTGCCTCTCTGAGAGGGACAGGAAGAGAGGAGAGTAGGGCAGAGGCTGCAAGGAGGAAGGGAGTGGGCGTGGCTTGTCTCTTAAAGGGACAGAACAATCATTACAACAACCTAGACTTCCAGCACAAAGAATTGCTTGCAAACTACCCTAAAGGAGCCAAGTTCTCTCACTCTTCACAGAGCATGTGCGCTCTTGTGTCTATATCAAAAGGCTGGGGATCACTTACTTGCCCTTCAGTCTCAGCCCAGTTGCATTTCTCTTGTCCTTTCAAGGTCGTCTGCCACCCTTTGCCTCTTTGATCCTGCAAGACCCTGAACTATTGTAATTCAATCCCAAGTAACAGTTCGGATTGGACTCTATAAGCCCAGGACTCAGAGCTCGGTCCAGTACATGACCCACATGCATCTATCTGTCCCTGTCCCCGAAGCCCGCACTCAGCCACAGCTGCACTCTACCGTGCTGAGCTGCCAAGGCCATGGCTTTCAACTTGCATGAGTAGGAAACTGACCTTCTGCTGTATTTTGAAAGAGAGAATAAGTTCGGAAGCTTATGTTGTTGTTTTCATGTGGAGATTTTCCTTGGGGAGGAGGGTGTTGTCTTGCTGTGTTTGGTTCCAGTTGTGAAAATTGGAATACACCCAATCCCTGTGAATCTGGAACACTGGTTGTGGTAATAAGTCCGATGCCATGAAGCCATGAGAGCTTTTGTACCACTGTCCACCCTCCTAAAATGAGAATTTGACTAATGAATAGGAAAAGAGAGTTTGGGGAGCCTGGGCTCAATGTTGATAAACCAACAACCCCTTAAAAGAGCCCAGCACCCCAGTCCCAGGAACTACTGTGGGAGAAAAGGAGGGAGCAGGACTAGATTTTCAGTCAAACCCCAGAAAGATTTGAGGGGAGCCCAGATTGCAGAAACAGTAGTTCCCCACATCTCAGAGTGCGGAGGGCAATGGTCACGGGCAGACCCTTACATTCAACCTGAAAAACCACAAACACAAGAAATGCTCAGCTGCTAAGCCCCTCCTATCAGCTTCCTCCCACACCTCCTCAGTGTCAGCTGCTGAGCCCCTCCTATCAGCTTCCTCCCACACCTCCTCAGTGTCAGCTGCTGAGCCCCTCCTATCAGCTTCCTCCCACACTTCCTCAAAAGCAGGAAATAGCTGAGACTAGGCAAGGGGTGCAGACTGAACAACCAGGTAACCCCACTAGAGGAAATGCAACTAGAACAGCGATTCTCAACCTGTGGGTCACGACCCCTTTAACAAACCTCTGTCTCTAAAAATAATTACATGAGGATTCATAACAGCAGCAAAATTATAGTTATGAAATATCAAGGAAAATAATGTTATAGTTGGGGTCACCACAACGTGAGGAACTGGGTTAAACAGTTGTGAGGTTCGCAAGGTTGAGGACCATTGTCCTAGAGAAAAATAAAACCAAGTCAGGCTTTAGAAGGTCCCTGTGATGTCCAAGGCCGTGAGGATGTAAAATATCTGAAAACTGAAGCCACTTGGCTAACTCTGCAGAGAAAGGAAGAGAATCCTGAAAGCGACCAAGATTTAAGTGAAAGGACTAAGTTCCCGTGAGCTGGAAAGCACCAGGCTGTGAGCTGGCAGAGTAAGGAAAGACCACAGGATATCGGAGAGACAGAGACTGGGCAGTGCTTATGACAAACTTCTTCCCTGGCACAGTGGTGGCAACATCTAAGGTCTCTAGCAAACTGACAACATTGTCATGTTATTATGGTATAGCGCCTGCTTACTTTCCAGAACCCTTCTCAGTAACAGTGAACTCAAAAGGTGGAGCAAGGAGAACCTCAGGCGAAATTATGAAATCAAGGACAGGATTTTCATTTCTAGAAAAGTTGATGATGAACGTGGGACCTATGCAAGATGTTTCCTGACACCAGTCACTCGGGTGTATCAGAGGACACACTGTGCCCAGGAAGCAGCACGGCCCCGTGCCCTATGCCCAATTTAATACACACAGAAGTGGTTTTGTCATGGGACTTCGTAAAGAATTAGGTTTTCATTTAGATTTAGGGAAGATTCTTCTTATGGAAATGACTTGTTTTCAATCTCAGAGCTTCCATACTTGTATGAAAACTTAAGTCACAACTTCCCAAAGGGCCTCTGCCATACCAGAAATTCAGATATGCAACACTGGTTTATAATTCCAACAGAACCGTGCCTGATGGTGCAAACCTTTAATCTCAGCACTGGAGAGGCAGAGGCAGGCAGATCTCTGTGATTTCAAGGTCTGCCTATTCATCATAGCTAGTGCCAGGAAAAATAATAATAATAATTCAATGGATGAATTGAACAGAAAATTATTAATTCTAATACTTATTAAATGTTTTTCATTTAATTCAGAGGATGAGGATAAACAATTTGGAAGCTCATTTAGTCAAAGATGAGACATTTTAACTTTTTATTTACAAATTCAGCTTAAAAGGTCAAAGGGGGAACCTTTTACAGTTACTATGTAAGTATAAATAACAATATCTGATGCATGGTGGTGGCACATGGCTTAAATCCCAGCACTGGGGAGGTAGAAGCAGGCAGATCTCTGAGTTCAAGGCCAATCTGGTCTACAAAGGGTGTTCCACGACATCCAGAACTGTATACAGAGAAACCCTATCACAAAAAACCAAAAACACAAAACAAAAACACACCCAATCTTTTAGAAAAGTATATCATATAAAAATAATATTATTAGGGAGCTGGAGAGATGGCTCAGAGGTTAAGAGCACTGACTGCTCTTCCAGAGGTCCTGAGTTCAATTCCCAGTAACCACATGGTGGCTCACAACCACCTGTAATGAGATCTGGTGCCCTCTTCTGGTGTGCGGGCATACATGGAGGCTGAATACTGTCTACATAATAAATAAATAAATCTTTAAAAAATAAAAAATAAAAATAATATTATTAAATACACAAGCACATATAGCACTAAGTAATTCACAAAACTATATATAAATAATTCCAAAGTAACCTTCTAGAATCTGCCCATTAAAATAGTTACACATACAGATATTTATATATCCATTCATAGTTGAAATAAGTGAACTATAAAGTTGTTTTAATGAAGCTGATATTAAATAAAAAACATTTCCACACCCACTGCTTTTTTTATTTGCTACTTGTTGCCAGTTACATTGTTAAAATGTGTCACTCTTCAGAATAAGTGGCTACAATCATACATAGTGGAGTGTGTGTGTGTGTGTGTATGTGTGTGTGTATATATATATAAAACTGTTCTCTAAATTTTGGCTGCGTTTTATTGGTAAGTATTGGGATTTTAATCAAGCATTCAGCTGAGGGGGAACTGAGGGACTTCAGCTTGCAAACCTTAAGGAATCAGAGTGACTGGGAATGAAAAGCACCAAGCTAATAACCAAAAAAAAACATCCCCTAAATAAGAAGGTAAAGGAATGAAGCAATAAACATTTAAAAGGTACACAGAGTTTAAGTTTGAAGTTTAAAATTAATTTTGAATTCCATAATTACTCATGAAATGTACTAACTTGGGGAACATTTTGGATGGAACCCCTGTTCCAGAATAAAATGTAATGGATCTGAGAAGCCTACACTTTGGTGAAAAATTCCAATCATAAAACAACTTTGAAAAAATGATTCAGATCTAAAGGAAGCATATGCGAGAAGGGTCTGGGGAGATGGCTCCCGGTTAAATCACTTGCTATGCAAGCATAAGGACTGGAGTTTAAATCTCAGGACCCACCTGAATGCCAGGTGAGCAGGATAATCTGCCTGTAAGTCCAGTCTTAGATGGCAGAGAACCGATCCCAAAGTAAGCTGGCTGGTGAGACCAGTCACATCAGCAAGCTCTGGGCTTGATTGAGGGACCTTGCTTAATCAATAAGGTGGAAGAGTGATGGAGACAGCTCCTGACATTATCCTCAAGCCTCCACGTTCCTCCACCCACACGGCTCCCACACAAAAACACATGCACATGAAAATAGAAAATATATATGCAACAGAAGGTATTCTGAATTGAGATTAAAAAAATATAACTGGGCTCAAATATTTACCCATTTTAAGCAGAATTGAAAACAGCTTCCAGATAGCAGATGTGGCTCTGATTTCACTAATGAAATCTGCACTCACAGCGAGGTTATACTCTTATTAAAAAATAAGATCTTCAGAGAAAATTCAATTCAAAATACCAAAAGTTCCCAGTGTATAAACCACAAAATCCAATTATGAGGACGATAGGCAATTTTATGGAAATTCTACTGAAAAATGCAAAAAAAAAAAAAAAAAAGCCCTCACATTGTCTAACCAAAGAAAAGGAGGCAAGAGAAAAGGGCAGGGGCAGGAGAGAAATACGGAGTCCATTTTAGAGGCAAACTGGCTGTCTGCGTTACTTTTCTTGCTTCTGTGACCAAATTCTGACAAGAAGCAACTTTAGAGAGAGCTTTATTTTGGCTACGATGTGAGCGGGCAGGCTCCATTATGACAGGACATCAGAATCAGTGTCTTCTGAGACTCAGGCATACATGCAATGGTGACCACAAAGACTCCTGGTCCGGATGTGGGATTCCCCTCTGTATGCTGTGAATACTACTGGTTAATAAAGAAACTGTCTTAGGCCTGTGCAAGGCAGAACTTAGGTAGGCAGAGAAAACTAACCTAAATGCTGAGAGAAAGAAGGCGGAGTCAGAGAGAAGCCACTTAGCCCCACCAGAACTTTACCCAGCAAGCCACAGCCTTGTGGTGATACACAGATTTATAGAAATGGGTTAAATTAAGATGTAAGAGTTAGCCAATAAGAAGCTACAGCTAATAGGCCAATCGGTGATTTAATTAATACAGTTTCTGAGGGATTATTTCAGAAGTCTAGGTGGCCGGGAAACAAACAAGCAGCCTCTTACCACATGGCCCCTCTGCCACAATGTCCCCAAAGACCCTGCCCTAGTCAGTGGTGCCAATAAGCCTTCTGGGACCTCCCTGGATAAATGGACTCATCTGGAGCTCTTGTCTGTGTTCTGATGCCATGTGTGTCTTTGGGATCTTGTGTTTTGTGTGTTTGTGTGTGTGTGTGAAGGAGTAAGAGCAAACACTAAGGATGTTTGGAAAAAGTCATATGGAAAATCTACTGTGTACGTTTCCTAACACACACACACACACACACACACACACACACACACACACACACACACAATTCAATTATGCTGAATTGGGGATTGGGGACAATGCTCCTTCCAGATGCTATAGGTTGTCAAACAAAACCCCAGGGCCAGCTGTGGAATATCTCCTTTCAGGTTGTTTTTCACAGGCTCCCAAAATAATACAAGCTTTTGATCATATACCAGACTTAACTGTAAAACCTTATTGCTGAAGACAGCACACTTCTGGGTCACAACACATGGACACCCACCAGTGCCAGTACTGAAGCTTTCTCTTTCCTCGCGTTTGTGGTGCTGGAAGTGCATTCAGACTGTTGGGGGAAGAAAGACATCAACAGTCTTATCAAGCTGTAAGCCTTGTGACCTACAAGAACAACAAGCCAATCAAGACGCACTAATTTGTGCAATAATGATATTGGGCAGCTAATTACTTTTAGACAGGATGGAAGACCCTCTCCACAGAACAGAATTCATGCCTGGTATTGTAAATGCAGCCAAGAATCTGTGACTGGGAAGCTCATAGGCCATAGAAGAGAGCTTACTACTATTACCTTCCTCAGCAGACATATTATCAAATTGTGTCCTTTCTTTCTTTCTTCTCTCTCTCTCTCTCTCTCTCTCTCTCTCTCTCTCTCTCTCCCTCTCCCTCTCCCTCTCCCTCTCCCTCTCCCTCTCCCTCTCTCTCTCTCTCTCTCTCTTTCTGTGTTTGACTTTGGGTTTATCAAGACAGGATTTCTCTATGTAACATAGAGAACTCACTTTGTAGACCAAGTATACCTCAAACTCACAGAGATCCACCTGCCTCTGCCTCCCAAGGTGTGTGCCACCATGTCCTGGCATTTCAACTGTTTTCTAAAGACTTATACACAGAGATCAGTGAAACTCTCAGCTCTCATCAGAAAAACCTTCTGTTTGCAGGGATAGTGTTTAACATAAGGACTCATCGTAACTGATTAAAACTCAAAGAATAGGTGATGGTGGAATTTTAGCCTTAAACACAGCATCCATATAGGGGCCTCCTTCCCAAGGCTCAGGGAACATCACAGAGGTGAGGGTATTAAGTTGGAGAGGACTGATGCAAACCAGTGTCTTTTGGACATGACAAGAACACAGCACACATGAGCTCACAGCAATTGTGGTTGCCTACACAAGATCAAGCCAGTTCAAACTCCATGAATGAGAGAGGGGCTTATGAGGCCCCACACCTAACTAAAGATCTATTGACAGTTGATGGGGCAGTTGATGATCTATTGGCCTCTGGGAGAAATAGAATCGGTTTTTTCATGAGGTGTGGCACACAGTAGGTTGCTGTGGTTTGGACCCACCCATGACCAAGTTCCCTCTTGTACATAATCATATTATTGGTGCTGTGAGACTCGGCAGACTCTCCTGGCATTTCTTCCTACCTGCTGGGCATTTGAGGACCACCAGAATCCTTTAACCTTCAACCTGGTCACTTTTACAACTAAAGGATCGCCAGAACCCTCCACCCAATGCCAACAGAATCAGCAGCAATAGTAGGCCCCTCCCCCTCTCGTGTTTTCATGAGTGAGGATTCATCTTTTGACCAAGGTTTTTCACCTTCTCTTGAAACACTCAGTACTGGGCAGTCGTGGTCTTGGGCTTGGAGTCCTGGCCCCTGCCTTTGTGCTTGATAAACCATATAAGCAGCCTGTGTTCTCTATCTGGTCTTCCTTTAATCTCTGGGATGCCAGAGTTTACATGCTTTGGATCATCCCTACCTCACTCATGGAAACTGTGTTCAGCCCCCAGATACAGTCTGCCAGGGATCTGATAGTTGGAAGTACGTATCTCTGTTCTTTTTCCCTGTTCTTTTTGCTTGTCTGTCTGGTTCTGCCCCCAGCATATGATCTAGCCATGCTGAGACTCTCTCTCCTGCCTTCCAAAATGGCCTCCCACCACTTCCCACCATGACTAAGGCTTAGCCTGTCTCCAGGTGGGGTCCCTCCTCTTCCTGGGAGCATCTATCCCCCTTCTAAAAGTTCTGTTTCGCTAGGTATCTCATATTCATGTTCAAGATGTCTTGTTCTTCTGTTTGTCCTGTCTCTGTTCACTCCCACCACCCTTTCTGCAGGAGCCTGGAGCGGGGGCTCTTTCCCACCCATCTACGAGCTGTCCTGAGATGAGCAACATATGCTCAGGATGTCTCCTGTCTGATACATATGTATGAAAGATATGTGTAAATTTTGCCACATTCATGTGTTTCTGAATCTCCTGTATGTGTGTCTTACTAATGGGTTTGTTTAAAATCTGTACAACTGCTCAAACACATCTGTCAGTACCTTACAACGCATGGGCGGGCACCATCTTGGCTAAAGGTAGGTCAGATGACCTAACTGCCAACTTTACTAAAGGTGACTGCTGCCATTTTATTTGAGGCTAAAAGAGATACTTCATCACCATCTTGACTAAGGGCAAAGATAGGAGAAATGACTAGTCCCGATCTTTACTAAGGATGCTCTTTGCCTCATCTGTCAACTTTTACTTATGTCTTTGTCTCTAATTCCCTCTTACACTGACTCTGTTGCATGTGGCATCTTTGTGCACTGGTATGTGCGTGCCTCATCAGGGCATCCACTTCATGCACGTACCCAGCCCACCTGCTCTACCTTCAGCTGATCTGCTCTCTTCCACCTGCAAAAAAATCTGCTTTCTTGTTCAGCAGAAGCTTTGATTCTCTACTTTCTTTTTCTTTGCTCCAAAGACCTGCTTATGTCTGTCTACTCTCTCTTTCTTTACATGCCTGCCCGTTTGCTACAATGTGCAAATCAGTGATGGAGAAGCCAGCTTCCTCTGGCTCAACACACACCGATTCTCCCTTTCTTATTTTACTTAACTCCTGTTTAATATATGTATGAGTGTATGCATGTGACTTTTGATTTAACTTTATATCTGTGAATGTAAGCTATCTTTAACTCTGTGTGTGTGTAACTTAAATTCAACTGTGTATCTGTACATGTACAAATTGTTTTAAAAATGTTTTAAGCAATCCTAATGAGTTCTGTTCATTGTAGACTAAAAAGAAGCCTCAAATATTTTAAATTGATATCTACATATGATGATAATAAAATATATGGTTAGATCTGTTAGAGCATACTGATTATGTGATTTAACTCTGCTTTAAAATATATCCTAGTGATATTTTATTATAGTGATAAAATTTAAGGTTATAAAGACCTATTTCAGATTAAGAAAAGATAACTTAGAGATTTACTTTGTTGTCCTTCACAGGCATAAATCTGACCTGCTAAGTTAAAACCAGCCACAGTGAAGCTGGAGGACTCGGTAAAACCTTCTTCCCCAGTGCTATGGTAAAAATAAAATGGCATGGTTCCCCCAGCGGTGCAGCATCAGGCCACAAGGGCCAATGGGTCCTGGGCAGGGAACCACATGGCAGGTGAGAGACAGAGACAGATAGGTATGTCATGTGGAGAGAGGCTGGATATTTATTTAGTGGGTTATGGAAAGGAAGGGGAAAGGGGAGCAGGAGGGAGAAGGGGGATGAGGAGAGAGAGGCAGAGAGAGAGAGAGAGAGAGAGAGAGAGAGAGAGAGAGAGAGAGAGAACCAGGGAGGGGGGAGAGGGGAGGATAAGGGAGAGGGGCAGAAGCTGCCTCTTCAGGAGAGAGACAGAAAGGGAAGGCAAGAAGTCAGACTGGAAGCAGAAGGAAGATCCACTTGCCTCTGCAGATGGGGGAGGGACTGGGCAGAGCGTCTCTTAAAGGGAGAGGACAGACCATTACATTCCCATCTCTTTTTTATAATGAAAAGGCAGGAGGTTAAGCACAAAGGGTTAAAGGAATTGGGATGGCAGATTCTCAAGATTGTTTCCTGCTTATTTGTGGGCATCATCTTCAGGGGAAGAACCTGAGAAAGTTGGGTGCTGGTCACATCCTGAGGTAGCAGGTCTCTTTGCTCCTGTCCGGTGTTTGTAGTATGGAAATGTCTGATGTCTCTTACACCTGTTTAAGGTATTGGCAGAACAGAGGACAAAGTTAAGTTTAGGAAAAAAAATTTAGGATCAGGGAATTGAGAGGGATGTATCTGACCTATTTAAGGTAGATCCTTCAATTCAGCTCCTTGAAACTCATAGGAATTTTGTGGGTGGGTTTGTGAAAACATAAGTTTTAAACAACAGCATATTTATATTAGAATGGCTGTGACAGATTTTTTTTTGCACAATGAAAAGTATTTTTAGGACTAGGGAAAGCAGCATGACAGAGAAATCTTTTAACTTGTGTTTGTTCTCACACCTTAATAACTTGTATTTGTATTTTACTGAAATTCGTTTGGTGAGGTTGTCCTTTTAAACTGATAAAAACCTCTCAGCCGTCAAACTGCATCAGAGATCTTTGAGAAAGATAAAATTTTACTTGAGTTATTGATTAAAAAATAACAGAGAACTTACTTGGTTGGCACCTAGAGCTACTCCTCAGGATCCTCCATGGTGGCTGAAGGTCATATTTGTCTTTTGCTGTTTAACGCAGGGCCTGCCAAGCTTCAGAAGATCCTGTGGGTGAAGAAATCTCTAAGAAGACAAGCCTACCTTGACCTGAGCAGCTAGGCTGTCAATTCCAGCGATTCTGTCCACTGTCTGGTGATCTTCAGTTTAGAAGAAAGGCAGTTTTGTCCAGTGGTCAGTGCTTGGCAGTTGAAACAAATTGCAGATGGATGTTTGTGCCCAACTGTCTTCTGTCTTCTTTGGAGGAAGTAGAGTGCTGCTAGGAGCCAACCTGTCTCTTTTTTTGTGAAAAGATTTTTAATAATTAAATATTTAAATGCCATATTCACCAGATCTATGAGCAGTTGAGGGCTGTTTACTGGGTATAGATGAGTTATAACTACAGTATAGAATCTGCCTGGAGAGTTGTGCCCGAGCTTGATTGTACTGGCTCTCAACTTAACAGGTTGAGATTAAGAGACTTAAAAGTGTATACCAATTTAAAACATGAGACTTAGTGTTTTGTAGTCTGGAATAAGATACAATGAACAGACAATTGTAACATTAAACATAGGTGTATTTAAGTTACATGTATACACACACCCACGCGTGCGCGCGCACACACACACACATACATGTGAACAGGAATTGGGTGAAGTGGATGCTTTTGGTAGGCCCTACCAAAGGCATGCCACTGTGGAAGACACACATGTAATAGAGTCAGCAAGAGGAATTTAGAGACAAAAACCAGGGGACCAGGCAGGGTATACCTCAATAAAGATGGTGAGACTTGGTCACCTGACCTGGATCTCAATTAAGAAGGCAATGAAATCACCTGACCATAGTTTAGATGGCGGTAAGGTCACCTGACCTAAGTCAAAAGGGCGGCAGTCATGTGTTTTTGACCCATGGAAGTTTTAAACATAATAACAAGAGAAACCTAGAGGTGTGATCCACCCTGTCGCTGAGCCACCACACAAAGGCTTCGGAGGGGAGCAAAGGCTGGAAACAGCTGCCTCATGGATGCAACTAGTCTTGATGGCTTCCACAGGACCAGTGGTAGCGGTGGCGGGAATAGTTTGAGGAAAAGCAGAGCTGTCAGGACACCAGCAGAGGTGGGTGGCCCATAGTTTGAGGGTTCATGTTCCATAGCTAAAAATGTGAAAACCCACAAAAACAGCAACACCACAGAGCCTATAGGAGGACGTCTCCTCTCTGCAGGTGGGGTGTTAATAAAACAGTGACATCACAAAGCCTATAGGAAAATGTCTTTTCCCCACAGGCGAGGTGTGGATGAAGCCTAATTGGCTTTGGGTCCGGGAGACTCAGAAGCCAGAGGCTAGAGCCTGCCCCGAGCTGTCTCTCATGGTGGGGACCACTTACAAGTGGTCCAAAAAGAAAAAAAAGAAAAAGAAAGGAGAAAGAAAAATCTGAGGGACCCCAGACCCCAAATTGAATGCACCACACAGTGCAGTTAGCGCAGGAGGACTAACCCTGGGTAGTCCGGTCATGTTTTTAGCTGTGGGAAGCAACCAGAGATAAATGTTCATGAAGGGCTCAACCATGGCTGTGAGGGCTGGGGTTGGGGCTAGAAGAGGAAAACTCCTCATCAAAGCTGCTGGTGTGTGTAGAAGTTGGCATTCAAGCAGAGAGAACACCAAGCTGTTGTAAAGAAACCTGATTTCGGAGCCCAGGGTTCCACGTGTCCTCAGCTGGCCCAACTGCGGGCAGTACAGGATGTGAAGAGAGCCTGGCCAAGTCACAAGCACTAAATGTAATGGTAAAAATAAAACGGCACCATTCCCCGAGGGGCAGCAGTGGGCAGCAGGCCACAAGGGGCAATGGGTCCCTGAACAGTGGGTAAAAGGCAGAGATGGATAGGCATGACATGCAGAGTGAGGTTGTATATTTAATTAGTGGGTTATGAAAGGGAACAGGAAAGGAGAGAGGGAGGAAGAAGGGGGAATGAGCAGAGAGAGGGGGGAGGGCAGAAGTGGAAAGAAGGGAGAGAGGCAAAAAAGGAAAGGAGTTCAAGCTGGAAGCTGAAGGAAGATCTTCCTGCCTCTGTGAATGGGGAGGGGGGAGTGGATGGGACTTGTCTCTTAAAGGGACAGGACAGACCATTGCACCCAACCTCTCAGCTTGGATCCAGCTCTCCAGGCAGATCCTGTCCGAGTGTCGTTGTAATCATAACTCAGATACACCCAAAAGACAGACAGTCCTCAAATGCTCAGAGATCTGGAGATTATGACATTTAGGATGTTTAATTTAAAAAAGCTTTTCATAATAGAGAGACATGCTAGCTCCTGGCAGGCACCCTTAATTCCTCCAAAGAGTACAGATGGAAACCGAAAGTTTCACCTAGTACTTGCTTCATAAGTGGCAGCACTAGACACCGAGCTAAACTGCCTTTCACCTTAACTGATGCAAACACCCTCTTCAGACTGTGGACAACAGGACAGTGGGAACTGACCACCTCAAAAGGCAAAAGGCAGGCTGATTTTCCCACGATCCTCACTGTACAGAAGTCTGTGGAATCTTCCAGGGCCTTGCAGGTCTACCTCTTAAAGCAGGAAGACAGATATTGCCCTCGACAACCATGGAGGACATGGTTTAGATGTCTAGGTAGTCAATCAAGTAAGTCTCTGATATTTTTAATTGCTAATTCAGATAAAAATTTTATTCTTCTCAAGAACTCTGATGCTGTTAGACAACTAATAACTTTGTCGGTCTAACAGCAAGAACCAGGGCTTCAACTGCCTTCTCAGTTCTCTGTGTAAAGTTCAGGTCACAGGACTCACTCTCTTAGACTCAATACTAAGTCTAGACACAGTTCATCCTGCTACCGGACTCAAGATAAACTCACAAAACAGATTTCAGTATAATTTCTTACCATCCCTTTGCTTAAATAAAAGGTGGTTTAAGACGCAAAGCTTACGATGTGAGGATTTAAGAATGCTTCAGGGTCTAAGAAGATGTTTTGTGGTGTGCAATGCAGTTATGAAGGTAGGGAAAAAAAGCTTAAGTGGTGACAAAGGCAAGTGATGCGAGACATTCAAAACAATAAAATATGTTCCAGATTTCTCTATTAATTTAGCTCTGCAGAGTACTATCGCTATCCTGGCCACAAGCTCAAGATGTCAGATTCCCTCTCGCTGTTCCTTAACTATCGACTTCAAATGTGCTTTTCATTGTGCTAGAAACATCTGTCAAAGTTTTCTAGATAGAAAGAAGAATGTTAATGTTTCCAATAAAAATCATTTCTGGTATGAGTATAATGCCATTTATAAAATGTAATTTTCAATACAGACTATAAACAGTATAAATGTTAATATGTCTAGGACTTTTAACTTTTTGCAAACTCAAAAAATTCTTGTAAGTTCCAAGAAGTCGATTTGGGTTCAGATGCATCCCTCTCTCAACTACCAGGCCCTAAGCAGACTAAGCCTTCCCCCTTTCCTGGTCTTGACAATTACCAAAACCTAAAAAAAAAATTCCTAAAATTGACCTTGTCCTCTGCTTTGCCTGCATCTCTCCAGTCCAAGAGGTACCGGATGGTTCCACAGAACCTGGACACCAGTGAAACAACCAGACACCCCAGGAAGTGGCCATGCTTTCTCAGATCCAAGATTTCAACCCCCACAAATCAGCAGGAAGCAATCTTGAGAACCCAGCGCCCATCCCACCTGCTGTCCTCTTTAACTTTCCCACCTTTTACAGTGAGAAAAAAAGTGAGAATGTTAGGTTCAGGCATTATGCTGGCCTGCCACCTGACAGGCAGTACCCTGGTCAGCCCAGGGTCCTATGGTTGCTACTCAAACATTCTGTATGCAGGTGCAAAAGCCGCCTTTAAGACACAAGCTCCGCCCCTTCCTACACTCTTCCATCCCACACTGTTCTTTGGAAGAGGCAAACAGGTCTCTCTCTCTCTCTCTCTCTCTCTCTCTCTCTCTCTCTCTCTCTCTCTCCCTCCCTCCCTCCCTTCCCTTCCCCCACTCGCTTTAGCTCAGTAAAACTCCCCACTTGTCTGCATGATGTGTCCGTCCCTCACCCGCCATTGGCTCTCACCTGTTGTAGTTTGAACCACCTACGGCCAAGGTCCCTCCCGGGCATAATCCTATCATTTGCTCCAGCATGGTCTTATATCATGCCAACATGGGTAGCACTAATTGGACTTAATTGTTTGATTGTTTATTTTTAAGATAGAGAATAAGATTTTGGAAGGCAGACATGGGGGTAGAGTCCAGGTGAAGTTGAGTGGATTAAATGCGGGGGGGGGGGGAGGTAGGATCAAAACAGTGTATATAGGCATGGAATTCTCAAAGAATAAATAAAAATATTTTAAAAAAACAAAGTTGCATACTTTCGACATAGAATGACACAGAAAAACAATTTCAGACAAAAGGGAATAAATCAGAGTATAATAAGTAAAAATAAAACTGAAACCCAACAAGGCAAACACCAAATCAGTTCAGTGTGTGGCATCTGGGATTCAAAACTCAATCACCTGGCCCCAAAGGACTTGGGTAACCTCAGCCATCTGGTTCTGTCTTCAGCAGATGCAGCCTCTCTCGTGAGCGGAGCCCATGCTAGGCCTGCAGCTTCCCATGGTGGCCCTCCCATGAGCCTCGCATTTCCAACACCCAGGGTCTCCGTGTAAACTTAGGCTTTGCCTTCACTGCTACAGGAGGTGAGTGACTACTCAGGGTCTCTTTGCAAGGATTCTGACCCCGCCAAATATTTTCTGACCTGTTAAGCTTTCTGAAATCCTAGCACAGCCTCCATGAACCCCATTACCCTTTTTACCTTTCATACCTACAACAAGGAGAGCATATGGCTGTCACATGATGCTGACTTGTTGAGATGCAGACGACTTTGAAGCAGGAAACCCCTTTGATGGTATCCTCAGATCACTCCTTCAGTTTTCAAGAGTTTATTGTCAGGGTCCAGATGGTCTGCAGTTCTTTTCCCAAGCAGAAACCCCTGACCCAGATGTGACCAGATTTTGCTCATGTTCGGGGTGGGGAGGTGTTTGGACAAACCTATTCTAGCCTGAGACAAGATAAGGTGTCTAAGGTCTAAACGGATTGTTGTCTGGAACAAACAGAGCCCGAAAGGCAGGTGTTATGGTTTTCAGCTCTTTAAGAGGCAAGCCACGCCCACTCCCGGCAGACACACCCACACACACCCACACACACACACACACACACACACACACCCCACCATCTTAGACTCTTTCTGTTCTACCTTGGCTCACGCATGCGTGCGCTTCTCTCTTGAGACCTTCTCTGTCTCTCTCCTCTTCTTCTCTTCTCCTTCTTCCCCCACTCTCTCTTTCCTCTAAGTAATAAATATTCAATTCTATTCTGTATGATGTGCCTTCCTTCTCACACCAGCTGGCCGCATGGCGGAACCAGCCTGCCCTGCCGCAAGCCGCTCTCCCAGGACCTACCGCAAGCAGCTCGGGATCCGCCGGGCTCGGGGCTGCTCTATGGGGGATCTTGCAGCATTTGAAAAAAATAATAAAAACAGGGAAACACAGAAGGCATAACTCAGATAAGAGGGTCAAAGAGACTGTTTGCTCAAGCTCTGCTTGCAAGGCTATCTTTAGTAGCTAGGTAAACAATATATAAACAGCAGCAGGAAAAATGAAAAAAAAAATATGTTCATTTCTAAAATGACCCAGGGTCTTTTGTGCCTATCTACCGTTACCCCCCCTTTTCCAGGTCCCTGGAGGCCTATGGCTGTGCTGGCCATGGGAATTTGTACTCTCACACGTTAGATCCTTCATGGATGGGGTCTTGTCCTCAGGGTCCCTTTCTTATTGTCTTCAACTCTAAAGATGTTCACACACAGGAAGTTTGTTCCTCTGAGTTCATGTGTACAACAGCCATGTCATGTCCATGGACCAACAGTTCACAACACTCAAACTCCAGTTTTTAAAATATTTTTTAAGGTTTTTGAAAATTTAAATTTTCCTGTTTAAGCATTTTTTTAAAGTGTATTTTATGTGTAAGCGTGTTTTGCCTGCATGCGTGTCTGTGAAACACATTGGTGCATGGTGCCTGTGGAGGTCAGAAGAAACCACTGGATCTCCTAGGACTGTGCTTAACAGTTTGCTGTGAGCCACCATGTAGGTTCTGGGAACTGAGCTCAGGTCCTCTGCAAGAGTCACAAGTGCTCTTGACTGCTGAGCCACCTCTCCAGCCCCTAAATTGCAGATTTTAAAAATAACTTGTTGAGTTGGGCAATGGTGGCATGTGCCTTTAATCACAGCACTCAGAGGCAGAGGCAGGTGGATCTCTGTGAGTTTGAGGCCAGCCTGATCTTTAAGAGCTAGTTCTAGGACAAGCCTCAAAGCCTGAAACATAGAAACCCTGCTTGAAAAAAAAATAGTAATCTTTCGGTCTCTATCAATACATATCTCAATAAGAGCCATGGGAAATAATCATTGCGTAGCTTGAATGCTGTTATCTTAAAATTTTGTCTACAAAGAAATTAGTGCATTAATTTTAAATTTAACCTCACAGAAATCCCCAGACACAGAAAAAATTAAACTATATTCTTTGCAAGAATCAGGTCTTACCCAGTCCCAGTAGAGTCTTCACTCCACACCCCCACCCCCCCTCACACACACAAAGCTGTTTGATCCAGGCGTTCACTGTCAGCATTTCCCTCGGCATCCCGGGCTTCTGAAATTCCACCAGAGAAGCCCATTACACTCTGCTCACAGTACTCTAGCACCTTCCTAACCCACAACAAACTCTTCCAGATTCCTCTGTAACCCACTTCCACCTCTCACTTGGTCTTTATTTCCTATGTTCTCTCCTTCTCTTGTTACTATCTATAATCGAATTCTGACCAGAATAAATGTAATGTGAGATGGGTTTAATTTGACTTGAAGTTTGAGGGGGACACAGTCTGTTCTGGGGAGGAAGGCAGAGTGATCAGGGGAGGAGTCCAGCTGGCTAGATGGCACCTGCTGTCAGGAAGAAGGTGAGCCATGTCTGTGTTCAGCCAGCATTCTCCCTGTCGTGCAGTTTAAGGCTGCAGGTCCAGGGAAGGGCACCACTCCTCACTTTCACCTCATTTAACCTAATATAGAAAACATCTCACAGACATGCCCAGAGAGTTTCCTCCAAGGTGATTCCAGACCCTGGCATGATGACAATCAATATAAACGATTCTGCCAAGTAACTAGTTCCAACGGGTTTCAGGAATAATTGCCGTACTTTAATATACAGGTTGAGGAACCCGCCCGATTCCATTTTGAAGATAGGAAGCATTGTTCTGTATGGTTAAAAGTGAGTTTCTATTTACTGTAAGAGCCTTCACTTGGTTTGAAAATACCCTGACCCTCCATGAACCCTCCCTAGTCATGACCATATGATGTTTTTTGAGATATTTTCCTGCATTTTCTTACCCCCCCCCCCATGATCTCTCTTCTGTAAGCCTGTTTGGCAAGCTGGGCAATGCTGGCACATACCTTTACTCCCAGCACTCGGAGGCAGAGGCAGAGGCAGACAGATCTATGTGACTTTGGGGCTGCTTCATCATAAATTGAGTTCCAGGATAGTCAGGACTATTACACAGAGAAACCGTCTCAAAAAAAAAAAAAAACTACAAAAAAACAACAACAACAACAAAAAAAAAACTGCTGTAGATGGAAGTTCCTGTCCCACCTGGCCCCACAGCCATTCAATCACCAAGAAACACATAGAAGCTTATATTAATTATAAACTGGTTGGCCTATTAGCTCAGGCTTACCATTAAATAGCCATAATTAATCCATAATTCTTATCTATGTTTAGTTATGCAGCCTGGTACCTTTTTTTAAATAAGGCATTCTCATCTTACTTCCTCTGCGTCCAGCACGCAACTGATTCTCTGTCTTTCCTCTTGCCAGCATTTCCCTAGTCTGATTGCCTCACCTGTGCTTCCTGCCTGGCTACTGGCCAGTCAGCATTTTATTAAACTAATATGAGTGACAAATCTTTGCAGTGCACAGCAGAATTGTCCCACAGCGCTTGCTTTGTAACTACTTGTGACTTTACCTCTTAAAAGGGGCCCAAGAGATGGCTTTGAGGCTGCACTCTTTAACCTGACTTAGGAGACAGTCGCTGGCCAGCTCTTGGATGCACCCCAATAAAAATTAAGCTTACTTCAAATATGGCTCAAATTGTATCAATCATCTTATTTTCACTGGTGTGATTAACAAGGAATTAAATATATGTGCCTTAATAGATTTAGGGAGATACATTTTTAAATGTTCAACAGTGACATGAAATCTGCTGATTGATTGATAAGAGAATACTTCAAAAATAAAAATTTCTTTTTAATAACGGTCATTAATCTTAAAGATATCCCAGTTTGGTTGATAAACTGTGCTGTTGCATAAACTCAATCTAATGCAGACTGCATGACAGTGTCATGGCTAATATTATGCATTAAGTTTCTGTTACTGTGCTTAAGAGGTCCCTTAAACAAAATTATCTCCAACCCATAAGAAAGCCCTACCCAAGGACAGACAACTTCCAGGAATTCTGGGGTCTATTCTTATAATCTTTAAGAAACTCTTGTTTATTCAAGATAATAGTCACAAAAATTCACTTACTCAAGACAACCAAGGCATCTGTTTGCTAAACAGAACATAATCTTCTTGCATATAAGCAGAACACAACCTTATGGGTTTGCTTGTTTGCTTGTTTGTTGCCTTTGTAAGACCCTAACTAATGTGGCTTCAGCACTACATTTTGGGAATCCCAATTTCCAAGTCTAGTTCTGGTGCCAGAATCCAAATAAAATCCTCTTCTGTGTGTGTGTGTGTGTGTGTGTGTGTGTGTGTGTGTGTGTGTGTGTGAAACTACAAATATTTTCTGCTCTTCTGGTCCCCTTGGACTGGTTTCTCTCCAGTCACTGGGTCCTGCTCACTAGCTTCTGTAGCCGCTTATGAAATAACCACTCTGAGACTTAATACTAATTTCATACTCTTTGACCTATTAGCTCAGCCTTCTTACTAACTAACTTTTACATCTTTTTTTATTTATTATGTATACAACTTTCTGCCTCCATGTATGCCCACATGCCAGAAGAGGGCACCAGATCTCATTACAGATGGTTGCTGAGAATTGAACTCATGACCTCTGGAAGAGCAAGCAGCCAGTGCTCTTAACCACTGAGCCATCTCTCCAGCCCCCTAACTCTTACATCTTAAATTAACCCATTTCTTTTATTTTATATTTTACCATGAGGCTCATGGTTTTTTACCTCTTGCTTCTTGGGCAGCTACATGTATCCACCTTACTCTGCCTTCCTTCTCCCTGAATTCAATTTAGTTTTCCCACCTTGTAATAGGCAAGCCGTAGGCCAAAGCAGATTCTTTATTAACCAATAGTAATAAAACATGTTCACAGCATAGATAAATAGATACATTATATACATTATATACACATACACACTTACATATGCATATTCATGGTTAGACTGCTGAATTTCTGAATGACCCCAGACCCATAACAACCACATAAAAGAATCAGTTCTCTCAAGTCTTTCATGGACGCTAGTGAGATCCTGATGTTCAGGCAGCAGATCACAGGGTGTAAGCGAAGACAGATGGGTGGAACTGGGCAGGGCTCTCAGGATCCCACCAGCATTCCCAGCCATATCCGGAGCAGCAATCTTACTTCGTTCTTCCATACTGCATTTGCCATATAAACTACAACTTAAAGAAATGGTTTTATAGCGAAAACTGAGCATGGCAATACAGCTGTGGGCAATGACGAATCAGGGAAGAATCTTAAACAGGAGAACGTCTGGATCAGGTTTGCATATTTAAAAGTCATTCTGAAAAGAAGATGGATGTTTATGAGGAATAAACACCTGGAGCATGTCACTTTAGAATTTGAGCACAGGACTCTCTGCACTGTGATTTAACGTTATAGCCTTAGACTCTGAGAAAGCCCCCAAGCTATGTTTCCAGAGTCCCTTGTTCAAGAATCTGCATGTAGAATGATAATTCAACTTCTAGAAAAGAGTCATTTACTTAGATAATCTCAATTTGTTTCCATACAAATCAAAAGAGCTCTATTTAATCATGATAGTTAGCATTTTTAAGTTTTAAAAATGTGTGTTCATGTTTTTTCATGTGGGCACACACATGTCACAGTGTCCATGTGAAGGTCAGAGGGCAGCCTTGTGTTTTAGTCCTTGTTTCCCTCTGTTTGAGACAAGGTCCCTTCTTCCCCACTGCTGCATCTGACCGGCTAACTGGACAGTGACAGTCCATGGATTCTTCTGTCTCCACTTCCCATCTCTCCTCAGAGCACAGGAATTACAGATACAAGCACCATGTGGTACGGGAGAATTATTTGTATTCTGTCAATCATGTTTTACATAAATGCTGATTGGCCAGGCAGGAAGTATAGGCGAGTCAACCAGACAGGAAGAAATATGGGGCGATGAGAACAGGAGTATTCTGGGAAGGAAGAAGCCCATTCCTCCCCAGTTCTGCCCCCAGATCACCAAAGAAGCAAGATGTGAGCTGCCCAGATGAGAAAGGTACTGAGCCATGTGGCTAACATAGATAAGAATAATGGGTTAATATAAGCTACAAGAGCTAATAAGAAGCCTGAGCTAATGGGCCAATCAGTTTTATAACTTATGGAGATCTCTGTGTGATTTTCTTTGGGATTTGCTGGCTGTGGGGTACCGGGCAGGACAGAAACCCCAACAAGCTGGTCCTTATGCTACAACCATGTGCTCCTTTAAGTGGGCTCTTGCCCCATGCTATCGTCTCGCCAGCAAGAACAATGCGGGACACTTAGGATCCTTCTGCAGCAAAGCTTTAATGCGTCTTGAGAGGGAGAGCATAAGCTTACATGGCGGAGACCCCGAATGAGGGGAACCCAGCCCTTATAAAGGAAATAGTCCTCGCTTCTGACGTGTCACTCTTGGATTGGTCCGCTGCCCATTATCCCAGATGATGCCTCGGAAGTAGGCAGGGACGCAGCAGTAGTAAGTTACCAAGCACATGCGCTGGGATTAAAGGCGTGTGCTACAACACCTTGAACTCACAGAGATCTGCCTGTCTCTGCCTCCCAGGCATTGGGACCAAAGGCGTGAACTACCACACCTTGAGGTCACGAGGTCAATCTGCCTCTGCCTCCCAGGCATCAGGACTAAAGGTGTGTACCACCACACCTTGAGGTCACAGAGGTCAATCTCTACCTTTGTCCCTTGAAGCAATGGAGAATGTGGTTGCGGCCCTCCACAGGCTCTGAGCATCCAAACACACATCCTCACACTCATGTGGCACGTCTTACCTACCAAATGTCTCCCCAGTCCAGTATTCTCCTTTGACATGATTTCTGGATGCTTCAAAAGTAAATGTTTGATTATAACAAGTATTTTTTTATACAGTACACCTTTTTTTCCTTAATTTTATAACTTCGCTGTTTTTCCTGGCTTCCTTACTTGTTTGTTCTGGCCTCTTAATGTTGTTAGTTTGTGTTCAACATGGAAGTACTGACTTCAGATCCTAACCAATAAACATCATGATGGCTGGTATTACATAGATCTCACATGTGCCAGAAAACAGTCTGAACTTATTATGTATATTAACTCATTCAATCCTTGCAAAACTAAATATAAAACAATCTCTCATTTCATAATTACTGTATTTATTTATAAAATATAGGTGATATCAGAAGATGTCTGCTTCTCTTTCTTATCACTATAAGTTTAACTAACACTGTCTATGCTTAGAACACTTCAAGAAATGAAACAGCAAAAACAAAAAAAATAAATATGAATGAGAAATAGCATGGATGAGAAAGCATGGATATGGAGATCTTGCTGTCTCACACCATCCATAGCCAAGGCAATCTTCACAGAACATCCAGAACCAGGACATTTCTCAGCACCCGTATCCCAACTATTCTGGTTCAGGGAACCAGCATCTCTCACCAGTACCTTGGAGGGTTGTGTTAAAACCGTGGTGGGTAAGGGACAACACACCATGCAGACAGAGCTTAGGTGGAGAGTTTTATTGAGGGAAGGGAAGGGAGTGGTGGAAGGGAAGAGAGAAGGTAGAGAATGGGGGCACAGAGTGGCCTTGTGGGAAGGAAAAAAGGGGTAGGGAGAAAGAGAGAGAGGTGCACAGAGGAAGAGAGTGAGTGAGAGAGAGAGAGAGAGAGAGAGAGAGAGAGGTACACAGAGGCAGAGAGAGAGAGAAAGAGAGAAGAGAGATGTAACATGAGGGCCGGCTTGTTGGGGTTTCTGTCCCACCTGGTACCCCACAACCGGCAAGTCCCAAAGAAATAACAGAGTCTACATTTGGTTATAAACTGATTGGCCCATTAGGTCAGGCTACTTATTAGTTCTTATGACTTATCTTAACCCATTATTCTGATCTACATTAGCCATATGGCTTGGTACCTTTTTCAGCTGGGCAGGTTACATGTTGCTTCTCTGGTGGTCTGCGCAGGAGTGGCGGAGGGAGCTTCCTGTTTTCCCAGAATACTCCCAGTCTTTTTGCTCCACCCCTACTTCCTGTCTGGCTTTCCTGCCTATACTGCCTGCCTGGCCAATCAGTGTTTTATTAAAATATGATTGACAGAATACAGACAATTCTCCCACACCAGAGAGAGAGGTGCACAGAGGCAGAGAATGAGAGAGAGAGAGAGAGAGAGAGAGAGAGAGAGAGAGAGAGAGAGGTGCACAGAGGCAGAGAATTAGAGAGAGAGAGAGAGAGCCAAAAAGAGAGAGATGGGCAGAAGGCAGGAAGAGGAAGAAGAGAACGGAGTAGGAGGAGTTGTGCCTTTTAAAGAGGCTGGGCACAGCACATGTGCACAGAGACCACACAGCAGGCCAGGGTACTGCCTGCTATGTGTTCAGGGGTGGTGCATTCTGCCAGGTAGCCAAAGAGCAGGGACAGGTGTGCCTGGTTGCTAACATTTCTCCCTTTTTGTTTATTGATAAAAAGGTGAAGAGTCAGGCATGACAGGCTAGGGAAATGAGGGTTTTGAGTTCTCAAGACTGCTTCCTGCTGATTCTGGGCATCAAAACCTTGGGGGACCTGAGAAAGCTGGGGTGCTGGCCATGTATTGGGATAGTTGGTTGTTTCACTGCTGTCCAGGCTCTGTAGAACTGTCTACTACCTCTTGGACCTGGAGAGATGCGGGCAGAGCAGAGGACAAAGTTAAATTTAGGGAATTTTTTTTTCTTAGGTTCTGCTAATTGGGGGAGGAGAGTGTCAATACCAAGGAAGGTGAAATGGTACTTAGCTGGAGTGAATCTGACTTGTTTGGGTGGATCCAAGTTGACTCCCTGGTGTTACAAGAATCCTTTGAGTTTGTGAAAAGATAAATTTTGGACAGATTACCATTCCCACTATACTGAAATCTACAATGCAGAAAAGGTGGTATACTCACATAGTGGTAGAGTTCTGCCAAGTTAATGGCTTATCAGGATTTTAGCAATTAATGTTAGGACTATGAACTTTTGGAGTCTTAATATAACAGTAGCATAATGAGTGAGAGAATCTGGAACATGTCTCAAATCACTTTCTCTTTACCAGCACTTAAGCCATTTTATCCTTAGATCTTTATAACTTACATTTGCACGCCTTAATACACCATCTTAGACCCTGAAATGTTCTTAGCTCCTCACGACTTATGTTTTTCTAACTTTACATTATAGTGTGGCATCACCTTAACATGAAGGAGATGCAGGTGATTGTTGCTGAGGGCGGTCACAGTAAAGGAAGTTCCTTTAAACAAGGAAAGGCAAGCAGCTGCACAGGTTTGTTTTGTTCATATCTCTCTCTTTACTGAGTCTGGTAATGAGGTAAATTAGGTCTAGACTTAGTAGAATGAGGTCTAGAAGAATGAGGTCTGTGACCTGAATTTACAGAGAACTGAGAAGGCAGCTGAAACCTTGCTGGCTGCTATAAAGCTGACAGTTACTAGTCATCAAACATTTCAGAGTTCTGAAAAGCATAAACTTTACCTGAGCTAGCAATTAAAAATGACAGAGGCTTACTTGACAGCCAAGTAAGGATACCAAGGATCCAAGACAAGAGGATACAAGAGGATACCAAGACAGCCACTCCTCAAGGTTCTACATGATCATTGAGGGCAGGGGTCTCAGGGAAACATCCATCTTCAGCTGGCAGAGGTAGGCCCATAAGGCCCCAGAAGATGCCACCGGCTTCTGTGGAGTAAGGACTCATGAGAGGACCAGCCTTCCTTTGTCTAGGCAACGTGTGTCCTGTTGTCCATGATCTGAAGAGGGTCCCTGCAGCAGTTGAGGTGAAAGGCAGGTTCGCTCAGTGACTAGTGCTGCCTCTTTTGAAGCAAGTTCCAGGGGGAAGTTCTTCTGTCCACCCATCATCCATCTACTTTGAAGGAAATAGCAGTGCTTCCAGGAGTTGGCATGTCTCTCTATTATGAAAACCTTTTTAATTAAACATTTAAATGCCATATTCTGCAGCTCTCTGAGCATTTAAAGATTACCTGTCTATTAGGTGTATCTGAGTAGACAAACTTTGTCTTGAGTTACTTGCTTTAAGTTTAACTCTGAAAGCATATAGGGTACTTGGTAGGGTTTATCCCTGTAATTAATTGTATCAGTACGTAGCATGACCACAATGACATTAGTACAGGATCTGCCTGGAGAGCTGGATCCAAGCTGAGAGATTATGGGAGAATGTTTTACCAAGAAACCTCCACCTTGACTACCTGCTTTTAACTTAGCCTGTGAAGCACAAGGAAATAAAGAAAAATTCCCTGTTGCAATAGAAGTTTAACACTAACAGCTGACAATAGCGAAGGTTACTCAGTACGGGAAGGGATAATCTTCTAAGTTTAATTCACACCTGGTTCAATTTAAGTTTGCTTTACTCAGTCACTCTTGGAAACAGCTTAAGGGAAGGACTGGGAAGTGTAAATCTCTAAGTTAGTTTTTGTTAACCTGAATTCTTATCACCACAGAGAGTATATTTTAGACCAGATATACAGTATGTTATAACAGATCTAGCCATATATTTTATATCATACAAAAGTCCATACCAATCTAAAATATTTGAGACTTGTTTTCTTAGTCTAGAAGGAGATACAGCAGCAGAGGGTTTATTAGAACTAAGAAGTTTATTCTTTAGCCTTAGTAAATGATGTTTTTCTAAACAATAGTTATCTGCACATATACGCACAGTTGAGTCTAAATTACATAAATATATACACAGAGCCTAAGCTAGCTTTTATTTATACACATATATATCTTAAGCAGGAGTTGAACAAATCCATTAGGTATATCTAAATCAGACATGTTGTTTATGCTTAAGTTGTGCCATTACTAAAAATGGCGGATGTCCACATGGTCACCTTTATTAAAGATGGTGGTTAGGTCATCTGACCTGTCTCTCATGCACTTACTAAAAATGGCAGTGAAGTATATCTTTTAACCTCAAACAAAATGGCAGCTTTCCACATGGTCTCCCTTAGTAAAGATGGAGGTGAGGTCATCTGACCCGGCTGTCTTGCCCTTAGCCAAGATGGCACCTGCCCATGTGTTTTAAGGTATTGACAGACTGTGTGGTCTTTTTCAGAGCAGTTTTGATATGGAGTCAGAAGTCTTACAGATTCTAAACCATACCCAATTAGCAAGACGCACATACAGGACAGGCATTCAAAACAGTCAGAAGCAAATGTGTGTGACCACCTTTTCTGCACACCTATGAAACAGGCAGAAAACAAAAACTCTTCTCAGGAAACCAAACTGGGAATATAACCAACTTAAAAATCCTAAAATAAGGGCTGGAGAGACGGCTCAGAGGTTAAGAGCACTGACTGCTCTTCCAGAGAACCCCAGTTAAATTCCCAGCAACCACATGGTTGACTCACAAGCATCTGTAATGAGATCTGGTGCCCTCTTCTGGCCTACAAACAGACATACAGGAAGAACACTGTATACATATAAATAAATAATAAATATCCTAAAATAAGGGTTTACAGTATAAAGCAGCACAGGAAAAAAATACTTCCTGCTTCCTGGCCATGGTGCAGTTCCCATCAGGTTGGGGCAACCTGCTGACCAAAACCAGAAAGAGGAGTTGTTGGGGGAAAACTGAAAAACAAAGTAGCAGGACATCTGGATGGGAAAGAGGGACCCGCCCCCAGCTCCACCCCTACCCGAACCCCGCTGCGGCACAAGACATTTTGAACAAAGCATGGAATGCTTACTGGAGCAGGAGACACATCCCATATAGGAAACAGAACTTTTAAAAGGGGGCAGATGCCTTCGGTTGGAAGGAGGATCCTGCCCCGGCTACAGTGGGATGCAACAGGAGGCCCATGTATTGCTGTCAGCAGCAGCAAGAAGGATAGAAGGTCTCAGCATGGCTGGATCACACACCGGAAGCAGGAAACAGACAGGCAAGCAAAGGGAACAGGGAGAAAGAACAGAGAGAGCTTAGGGTACTAGGGTACAAATTTCCAACTATTGGACCACTGGCAGAGTGTTATAAATGTCCCGTAAAATAACAGGATGTGGGGTGCCAGAAAGCGGCCGTGTGGATTGATATCTGAGGGGAGTACTGGGGTAGGTACTTCTCCATGAGTGAGGTAGATATAAGGTCCAGAGGCTGAACTCTAGAGTCCCAGAAACTCGGCAAGGACCAACGAAGCAGTACAGGCTGACTTTGGGTCATCTCTACAAAAGTCCAGGGGCTTCAGAGTGAGTGGGTACACGCTGAACTCTATATCATCACGTAGGAACAGGGGCCAAGAAGGGATCTGAGCCCAAAAGACAGGTAGTTGCCCAGGTACCTGTGGCTTGTGAGTGGGTGGAAACGTAAGCAACCATGGTAGAGAGACAAGTCCTCACTCATGGAAGCATGGCCAGAAGTGGAGAGGGAGGAGTTTACCATTACTGATCATAATGGTGTTGGATGGAGGTGTCCAATGATCCTTTAGTTGGAAAAGTGACCGGGTTGAAGGTTCCAGTATCCCTGTGTGCCTCAAACTGCTGGCGGGCAGGAAAAAATGCCAGGAGAGCCTGCCGAGTCTCTCGCAACATCAATGTTATCTGGCACAAGATGGACCTTGGTGGGTGGGTCCGAACCATGACAGGTGAGGGACAAACATACCATGCAGACGGAGTTTACATGGGGGTTTTATTGGGTGAAGGGAAGGGAGCTGGGTAAGGGAAGAAGAGAGGAGAGAGAATGGGAGCACAGAGAGGCATAGTTGGAAGAGAAAAGAGAGGAGAGGGCAAGAGAGAGAGGGGTGCAGAAAGGCAAAGAACTAGAGAAAGAAACAGATGCAGAGAGAGGCAGAGAGCCAAAAAGAGAGAGACAGGTGGGTGAGAGGAGGAGGAACATGAAGAAGAGAAGTGGGTAAGTGGAATTCCACCTTTTAAAGGGATGGAGCACAGCAAATGTGCAGAGACCACACAGCAGGCCAGGGTACTGCCTGCTATGCACACAGGGGTAATGCACTCTGTGAGATCCTCAAGGGACGGAACCAGATGTGCCTGATGCTAACAGTTAGCACGTGACACATTTGTTATTTCGATCATTGCTTCCTTCTTTCGATGAGACTATCAGTTTCTTATGCTATTGTTAAGTCCGGTCCTGTGTCCCCATGCTCTGTAAAAGTGCCAGGCTCATAGGAAGGGCTCCAGGCATTTTGTGAACTGAACAAATTATTTTAAATTGCTATTTTTCCATCTAAAGTTTTTTTTTAGCCTAATTATTTTCAGTATCTTGTCTTCGCACATATAAACAACGAAACCAATAGTTTCTGCTCTTGTA
This sequence comes from Myodes glareolus, assembly GCF_982192425.1. Lineage (NCBI taxonomy): Eukaryota > Metazoa > Chordata > Mammalia > Rodentia > Cricetidae > Myodes > Myodes glareolus. The sequence goes on from NC_142051.1 coordinate 3,105,706, forward strand.
AATCCAAGAGGTTCACCTACAGGAGACCCATGAAATTAAATTGGAAGGAGAGAAAGTCTCCAAGGATGAGTTTCCCCTAGACAGATTTCCCCTGGAACTTCAAAACCTCTTCAACAGGAGTCAAAAACACAGACAGCACCAGTTCAGAGGCAGTGGCTCCCGACCAAAGAAGCAGTCAGAATGTAATGACAGTCTTGAACTTGTTATTAGTCTCCCAAGGCTGGCTGGGCAATTAGGCCTAGGTCTGCAACTATCTATTAACATATTTAATGCACTATCACTCAGAAGCAATAAAACAGAGCAGGTTTTGCCTGTTTCTGAGGAATTCAAAATTAAGCAGTTTTCAAAGCTCTACTTCAGTGTTTCACTGCCTTCGTTTTATTTCTGTGGAGAGACACCATGACTGTGGCAACTCTTACAAAGGAAAGCATTTAACTGGGTGGCTTGCAGTTCAGAGATTCACTACATTATCTGGGATGCAGCAGTGTGCAGGCAGCACGGTGCTGGAGAAGAAGCTGAGAGTCCTACATCTTGCGCAGGCATCTGAGACTCGGGGTGTGGTTTGAGCATATATTTGACCTCAAAGCCCACCTCCATGGTGACACACTTCCTCCAATAAGGCCACATCAACTCCAACAAAGCCACACCTCCTAATAGTTCCACTCCCTATGATCTTATGGGAAGAATTACATTCAAACTACAACAGGATGGCTTAAAGTTTCAAAGATTTACTCTGTTATCATGGTGGGAAGCATGGCAGCATGCAGGTATGCATGGTGCTGGAGATGGAGCTGAGAATCCTACATCTTGTGCAGCCAACAGAAAGTGAACTGTAACACTGGGCACGGCTTAAGCATATGAGACCTCAAAGCCCACCTCCACAGTGACACACTTCCAACAACAAGGTCACATCCCCTTTAACGAGGCCACACCTCCTAATAGTGTCACTTCCTATGGTCAAGCAATCAAACACAAGAGTCAATGGGGGCCATACTTATTCAAACCACCAGAGGTATTTTGTTTGAACTTGCTCATAGTACATACTACTAGTATTAATTTATTTGTTAGCCTGTTAAAACTGTGTAAATCTATAAAGTTGTCCCAATTCTATCTCTCCAAATATTTTAACGGAGTTTGGAAACCTGACTACGTAATATGTTTATACCCTTGAGAAAAGAAGCACGTGTCCACATGTGAACTGCGGGCTACACATGCCATCCACAGCATCTTGAAGCTCAGAAGCCTCACGAGAGATGCTCCTTTCCTGACTCTACCCGGAGCTGTGCTGCAGTATCTTCAGGGAACAGGGAAGGGAGGCCCACAACACCATAGCCTTGATTCAGAGGTCTTCAGCTCACCCTCGGGATCATCACACTGAAAACACAATATCACACTATTAAGAGCATTGTATTGGGTCTGGAGAGATGGCTCGGTGGTTAAGAATGCTGGCTGTTCTTCCAGAGAACTGGGTTCAGTTCTCAGCACCTTATATGGCAGTTCAAAACTGTCTGTAACTCCAGTTCCAGGGGATCTGATACCTTCACACCAATGCACATAAAATGAAGTTAAATAAATTTTAAAAAGAGCATTTTATTGACAAAATTACAATATTACTGTAACTGTAAAGGAAAAAATAAGATAATAGACTGTATATTCCATGCCCCCAAAGCATAAGAGAATGTACACTTTGCTAAGAACAATTCTTGTCAGAACAGAAATTTGTAAAACTGGATTGCCTGTGGTGTGGTTCTTTTTTCCCTCTAATCTCTGGTGAGGCAGGCGGGGCAGTCGGAGGGCTGGTGTCTTATTCCCTGTTCTATCGCTGCGCAGAGACACCATGACCAATGCAACTCTTATAAAGAGACACATCTAATAGGGAACTTGCTTACAGTTTCAGAGGTTTATCATCATGGCAGGGAGCATGGTGATACACATGACACCGAGAAGTGGTCATGAGCTTTACATCTGAACCCACAGAGGCAGAGAGATAAACACTGGGCTAACAATAGACTTTTGAAACCTCAAAGCCCACTCCCTGAGATACAGCTCCTCCAACAGGGTCATATCTCTCAATCCTTCCAACCATCCTGCCAACTGTGGACAAAGCTACAAATATCTCAGGCTATGGGGGCCACCAGTCTCATGCAAACAGCACTACTGGACAGGACAGTGACCCACAGTAAGCAAGAAGTGACTGGGAGACACAGACACACACACACACACACACACACACACACACACACACATATATAAATGGGGGGGGGAATTGCTGCCCTGAGTTACATTTCCCTGCCCCCATTTGAGATGCTTATCTGCAAAGAAAACATAACTTCCCTCTGCTCCTGGAGTTGGGTATGGAAGTTTGATCCCTGCTGGGGTCAGGTAACAGTCCCTGCTTGGGTCAGGTGACAGTCCCTACCGGGGTCAGGTGACAGCCCCTTCGCAGCCCACTCCTCATTTGGTACCGTGGTATAAAAGCTAGCCCCAGCAGAACAATAAAGAAGCTGTTCCACCTCAACCTCGTGCTCTGTGGATTCATTCAACCTGGACACCCTCCGCCGAGACTCGTGCAGACTCGTGGTTCCAGCCCGTGCAAGTGCGGTATATATGTCCCATATGCATCTGTTTTAAACCCCACCCCCAGCATTTGTAGTAGTGGTACTGAAACAAGGCTTAATATTTCATACTTCTAATGAGAACATTTCAACCTAGTCAAAATTCAAAAAAAAAGAGCCTAATGTAATGATCTGTTCTGTCTCTTTAAGAGACAAATCACACCCACTCCCTCCCTGTCTACTGAGGCAGGTAGATCTTCTTTCCTGCTTGCAGGCTGAGTCTCTTCCTTTTAGGTCTCCCTCTTGAAGAGGCAACTTCTGTCTCTCCCTTCTCTCTCTCTCTCTCTCTCTCTCTCTCTCTCTCTCTCTCTCTCTCTCTTTCTCTCTCTCCTCTTCTTTTTCTCCCCCTTCCCTTCCATATTTCTATAACCCACTAAATAAATATCCAACCTCACTGCATGGCACGCCTATCTGTCTGTCTCTCACTCGCCGCTGCCACATGCCTCACTGCTTGGGACTAGTGCCTTCAGAGACCTGTGCAGTGGTCTCATGCGCCATCCCTGCCTGGGACCGGCTGCTCTCAGGACCCGCTGCCCGCTGCCTTCCCCCGCTCTTGGACCTGCAGCATGGTTTCATGGCTCTCTGCCTCCTGAAGCCACTGGGAATCTGCAGCATAATTAATCCATTTCATTGGTGCTGTGTCTCAGATGGCTCTCCCACCTCGAGCCCCTCTCTCAGGGTTGGGATCCAGAACCAGGTATTTTTTCTCCGCAACAACCACGTGTTCCATATGCCTGAGTGTGATTTCTACAGCGTGATTTCTACTCATACCACCGGCTTCAGTTGGTGGGTTTACCCCATTCTAGTCAGCTTAACCATTTCTCCAAACCTGAGGAATTGACCAGTGGGATCCCGGCAATTTTCTGGTGTTCCTCAAAATGGAGGACAGCCCCCAACCATGGATGGTTGAGCTTTTTTCTGACATTCATCTCTGGATTGCTTCCCTTTGCTAAAATCGTGACCAGACTGACCCAGGGTCAGTTCTCCCATGCTAGCATCACACACTCTGTGAGGTGCATTTGATTGAGGGTCCAGAGTCCCTAGGTCTTTCTTTCTCTTTTTTTCTTTTTCATTTCTTTTCTTTTTGTCCCTCACCATTAAAGACCGCTCAGAGCAGCCTCTGGCTTCTCTGGCTTCCGCTTCACCCTGACCGAAGGCTGTAGCACCACACCCAGGGACGGAGGACACTCTCCAATGGGACCTGCAGTGTTCGCGCTGATTTACACCCCATCTATAGGGGGAGATGTCCCGTTATAGGCCTTGTGGTGTCACTGTTTTCATGGGGTTTCACAGTTTCATCTATGGGTAGCAAGCCATCCATGTCTGTCCCCCCGGATGGATGCCTTCTAGAGGCCCAAAACCCCAGGCCTTAGTGCCCTACATCTTTAGCTCTTTACCCTCACTCCGCCGGTGTCCCACCAGCTCTACCTTTGTGGGGGCTTTCTAACTACTGTCAGCGCACAGTCAAATGGAAGGAGTATCCTCAAACTGCCCCTGCCACCACTGTCAACAAGATTGGTCTGATCCATGAGGTGGTTTTTTTCAATTCCAGCCTTTTGTTCCCTGCCACGGCTTGTGGCATGGCATCTCAGCCACAGGGTGGACCACGCCTCTAGGTTTCTCTTATTATTAACCTTAAAATCCCTGCAGCTCAAAAATTGTGACTTTTCCATACAACATGTGACTGCTGCCATGTTGACTGAGATCATGTGACCTTACCACCATCTTAACTGAAGTCATGTGACTTCACTGCCATCTTAACTGAGTGGCTTTTTTCATACACCATGTGACTGCTGCCATTTTGACTGAAGTCAGATGACTTTGACACCATTTTGGGTGAGATCCAAGTCAGGTGACCAAGTTCTCTGATCTTTACGGAAGTATACCCTGCCTTGTCCCCTGGTTTATTTATGCTTATTTCTCTAAATTCCTCTTGCTGACTCTGTCACATGTGTGTTTTGCACAGTGGCACGCCTTCGGTAGGGCCCACCAAGAGTATCCACTTTGCTCAATTCCTGTTCACTCTCTGTAAGTGTGTTCATACATGTAACTTAAATGCACCTATGTTTAATGTTATAATTGTTCATTGCATCTCATTTCAGACTACAAAAACAATAAGTCTCATGTTTTAAACTGGTATGTACCTTTAAGACTCTTACAAAAATACCTTATATTTAATCCAACCCTCATTTAAAATATATTAAGATGTTCTCTACTATTGTCAGTTCTGCCGTTAACCTTCTATTGCAAGCAGTTTTTTTTTCTGTCTGTCTTTTTACAAGTGCAAATCTTACCTGATAAGAGCCAGCACAGTCAAGCTCAGACCCAGCTCTCCAGGCAGAGTCTATACTGTAGTTTTACCTGATAGAGAGCCCGCAACTGCTCAGAGATCTGGGGAATATGGCATTTAAATAATTAATTAATTATTAAAAAACTTTCCATAACAAAAGGAGACAGGTTGGCTCCTAACAGCAGCACTCTACTTCCTCCAAAGAAGACAGAAGACAAATGGGCACAGAACAATGTCCACCTGCAATTTGCTTCAACTGCCAAGTGCTGACCATTGGGCAAAACTGCCTTTCATCTAAACTAAAGATCTCCAGATGTGGACAGAATCTCTGGAATTGACAGCCTAGCTGCTCAGGTCAAGGTAGACCTGTCTTCCTAAAGATTTCTTAGCCCACAGGCTCTTATGGAGCCCGGCAGACACTGCAGTAAACAGCAAAAGGCAAATACAACCTTCAGCAACCATGAAGGACCTGAGGAGTAGCTCTGGGTGCCAACCAAGTAAGTTCTCTGTCATTTTTAAATCAGTAACTCAAGTAAAATTTTATCCTTCTCAAAGATCTCTGATGCAGTTTGACCGCTGAGAGGTTTTGTTAGTTTAAAAAGAAAGCCTTACAAAATGAATTTCAGTAAAATACAATTAGAAGACCTGCAAGTTATAAAGGTGTGAGGGCAAATACAAGCTATCAAACTTTTCTCTCATTGTGCCTTCCATAGTCTTAAAAATACTTTTCATTGTGCAAAAATATCTGTCACAGTCATTCTGACATAATATGCTACTGTTTATACAATGTATATATCTAAAACTTATGTTTTCACAGACCCAAAGAATTCCTGTGCATTCCAGAGAGCTGAATTGAAGGATCCACCTTAAACGGGTCAGATATATCCCCCTCAATTCACTAGTCCTAATTTTTTTTCCTTAATTTAACTTCGTCCTCTGTTCTGCCAATACCTTAAAAAGGTGAAAGAGACACCAGACATTTCCATACCACAAACACCAGACAGGAGCAAAGAGACCAGCTATGCCAGGATGTGGCCAGCACCCAGCCTTCTCAGGTTTCCCCCAAAGACAATGCCCACAAATAAGCAGGAAGCAGTCTTGAGAATGTGCTGCCCCAATTACTTTAACCTGTGGTGCCTAGCCTCCCACATTTTTATTATAAAAAAGAGATGGGAATGTAATGATTGTTCTGTCTCTTTAAGAGACAAGCCACGCCCACTTTCTCCCCTGTCTATGAGGCAGGCTGATCTTCAGCTTGCAGCCTGACCCTCTCTCTTTTTCTATCTCCCTCTCGGAGAGGCAGCTTCAGTCTCTGTCTCTGTCTCTCTCTGTCTCTCTCTGTCTCTCTCTGTCTCTCTCTGTCTCTGTCTCTCTCTCTCTCTCTCTGCCTTCTCCCCTTCTCCCTTCCCTTCCATAACCACTAAATCAATATCCACCCTCACACTGCATGGTGTGCCTATCCATCTGTCTCTGGCTCACCACTGCCACATGGCTTGCTGCCAGGGACAAGCCACCTTCAGAGACCTGCCGCGTGGTCTCATGCGCCAAACCTGCCTGGGACTGGCTGCTCTGGAGACTCGCTGCCCCCTGCCTGCCACCACATGACCTGCTGTCTGCCTCCACTCGGGGGACCAGCAGTGTTTCTGCCACTGAAGATATTCGGGGATCCTGCATCAATTTTTAATAATGCATTACAATAGATGTATTCTCTGGACGGTTAGAGGCCTTTCCAGCTAGACATGAAACTGCCCAGATAGTTGCCAGAAAGCTCCTTGGGGATATCATTCCAAGGTATGGGAACCTTATTCTCTTAAGTTGAGACAATGGACCAGTTTACATCTCTCAGGTAATGCAGCTCCTGGTAAGGACATTGAAGAAAAAGTGGAAATTACATTGTGCTTACAGGCTCCGGAGTTCAGGACAGGTCAAGCACATGAACAGGACCCTAAAAGAGACCCTAACAAAATTAACTATGGAAACGGGTGGTAACTGGGTGGCTCTCCTCCCCTTTGCCCTTTTACAGGGCTCAAAATTAACTGTATACCTTTGGATTAACCCCCTTTAAAATCATGTTTGGGAGATCCCCTCTTATTTTGCCCAATTTAAAATCTGAGCTTATTTTGCTGAGTTTGACTAGGTTAACCTGGCTGTTTCCCTTGAGGCTGTGGCTCTCATGCATAAGGACATATGGTCCCACCTGAGGGCCATTTATGAAACAACTTCACCACCCATGCCACACAAGTTTCAGCTAGGAGATTAGGTCTTCAGAAAGAGACATCGGAGGGAGACCCTTGAGCCACAGTGAAAAGGGACATATATGGTGATCCTAACAACTTTAACAGCCCTAAAAGTAGATGGTACAGCTACCTGGATTCATCACATTCATGCTGGGCTGGCAGATCCAGAGATACAGGATCCCACAGCGTTATTTAAGGAAAAAGATTCCTCAAGCTGAAGAGCTGAATGTCAGGATAACCCACTCGAGCTCAAACTCTGCTGCCACCTCATGATTCCTGCTAATCCACACCAACCTGCAGAACTCACTGGACTGTCACCGGCACATCCTCTGGAGAAATCCTCAAGCAAGAATCAGCTGCGGCTCCCCATGGGACCTGGTACCCTCCTCTAGAAACTGAGGTGCAGGATTTGTTTCTGGTCAGCCAACACCAACACCAGCCTAGGGAGAGAAATTTCGATGTCTGTCCAGGACACAGATCTAGAAGTTATGGCACTGGCAATGTGGGAGAACTGAGTCCTATTTCTGTGCCTCTTGGAGTTGCATAAGTACTGGACCTGTTTGATAGATGCCACTAGTGAAAGATGATCTGATCATCATCTCACGAAGTCCAATGGGCCCTCCCAGGGTTGCCTGTGCTATGGAAACACTATGTAACTCCCTCTGCATTGAGTTCACTGATGGGTAAAACAAATTCTGATAGAGGGATGGACCACTGGTAAGACCTGGGATATCCAAATCTGTGATGGTCCTGGACCTTCTCTTGAGCCGATCCCAGGGGCCCTCTTCACCATTAGATTAGAAGTTCGGGCAAGCCCTCAGGTGGCAATAGTGTGGGGACACACAGATGAATTAGAGATTCAATGTCCTTGTTAATAAAACAGATTAATGATAGATACCAGAGCATATGTGCAGAAGCTGAATGGTGTGAGAGTTTAGTCAATTGGTTCCCTTGGCTAACCACCATACTTTCAGCTTTGGCCAGGCCCTGATAATCCTGCTCCTACTGTTTACTTTTGGTCCCTGCCTCATCAATAGACTGATAGCCTTTGTTCGACAATGGGTCAATAATGGTCAACCGATGATACTGAGGTCCCAATATCACCCCTTGAAGTTCTGGACAGACATTATTGAGTCCTGTCATTAGTACTAGAGAAGAGGGGAATATGAAGTTCAGGGCAGCCTGGCTACACAGCTGCCATGACAAGCTTGACAGAGACTAGCCAAGAGAGTAGGCCTGAGTTTCCATTTATTTGCCGGTAATACCTGATTCCAGGAAAAGCCATAAGCTGATACCACCCAGAGAGGAGCCAGCATCTAAGTGTAAGTACCTGACATTCCATAATGGTATCCCAACAATTAAATAAGATTAAATAAGATCACCAGATATTCTTGAACCCAGCATGCACCTATCCCATTTCACCAAGACACCCATTAGACAAATGTCAATCAGGGTCTTGAACCATGAAAATCTCCTAATTCCCCTACCTCTATTATGATGAAAACCCTACCCTACCCTACCTGGACTGGGCACTCTCCATCCATACCACCGCATTGGACACAGGGAGGTTCCAAGTCTGAGCTTGAATGAATAAAGGCTCTTTGCTTTTGCATACAAATTTTGACTCCTTGGCGGTCGTTGAGAGACTCTGCGACCTAGGCATAACATTTTCTAAGCTATTGATGAGTTTCAGCAAATGATTGTCACAGTGAAAGTGCTAGACAGTTTTATGTTAACTTGATACAAGCTAGAGTTATCTGAAAAGAGAGAACCTCAATTTTTTTTAAAAAATGCCTCCTTAAGATCTGGGTGTAGGGTTTTAATTAATTTAATGATTGATGGGGATGCCCCAGCTCATTGTGGGTGGTGTCTTCCCTGGGCTGGTGGCTCTGGGTTCTGTGAGAAAGCAGGCTGAGCAAGCCATGATGAACAAGCCAGTAAGCAGCACCCCTCTATGGGTCTCTGCATCAGCTCCTGTCTCCAGGTTCCTGCCATCTTTGAATTCCTGTCTTGACTTTCTACAATGATGGATATGAAAGTATAAACCAAATAAACCCTTTTTTCCCAACATGCTTTTGGTTATGCTATTTTGTCACACCAATAGAAATCTTAAATAAGACACACACATACACATACATTATTCTGGGTCAAAGATGTGGATGAGTACTCAAAATTAAAGCTTTGCAATGGCCTAGGTTTTAAAAGATGATTGCATGGGATATCCAAAACACAGTAAAGCTGATTCTTAATTGTTTTCCTAAAGGCTTTGTTTTCCTAAGTTAGACTCTCATGGTGAATTTATATTATAGATTACTAGAGTACTTTCAAAACATGAAGCACATGTACTACTGTTGGAGGAAGGCCACTTGTTGGTTCCTGGGCACTTAGCCCCCAAATAATCATACAGAAACTGTATTAATTAAATCACTGTTTGGCCCATTAGCTCTAGCTTCTTATTGGCTAACTCTTACATCTTAATTTAACCCATTTCTAGTAATCTGTGTATCGCCACATGGCTGTGGCTTACTGTGTAAAGTTCCATCCGGTTCCCACAGGGCTACATGACTTTTCTCTAACCTCCTCCTTCTTATTCCCAGCATTCAGCTTAGTTTTCCCTGCCTAGCTCTGTTCTACCCTGTCAGACCAAGCAAGTTTTCTTTATTCATTAATGGTAATTACAGCATACAGAGGGGAATCCCACATTATACTACTACTAATATGTGAGATTCTTTGAGCTCCATTAATAAATTTTAAAAATCAAGATGACGCATGCTACCAAGTAGGTAAGAAAGCATATCTACAGATAAATGTATATATGTCTAAACAGTCTTTGGCATGACACACTAGGGCAGTGGTTATCAATCTTCCTAATGCTGTGACTCTTTAATACAAATCCTTATGCTGTTGTGGACCACCAACCATAAAATTATTTTCATTGCTACTTCATGACAGTAACATTTCTACTTTATGAATTGTAATGTAAATATATGATATGCAGGATATCTGATGTGTAACCCCCTAAAGGGGTCATGACCCCCAGGTTGAGAACCACTTCACTAGAGTCAAGAACAACTCCCTGAGGATAAGAGGGAAAATTGGAAATAAATACAGAAGAGAGTTTTGCTTTTCTATTAGATATCCTTTCTGAATGTTTACCTTTTGAACTTTCTGCTATGAAGTGATTACCAATTTAAAAGAACAGTGAATTTCCAAATAAAAATTTCCCTTGTAAAAATAGAGTCTCAAATGGAACTGCCACAATTCGTGTGAAATTAGCACATCTGTGTCCAAGAATCACACACATGACACCACCATCTATAAGCATCTAGAGATACAGAAGATATTTGTTCATGCTTTCACCCCTCTCTTCACTCAACAATTGTATCGGTGAATCAATCCCACACCAGTTATGTTTTAAGGGGTTATTTATTTTGGGGGGTAAAACTTACATACACCATAAACCGTCAGGAAGGGAGCCTAGTCGCAGGAGCTGGGAGCAGGAGCCAGGAGCAAGCACCGGAACCAAGAGCCGGAACCAAGAGGGCCTATTCCGGATATGCTTCTCTTTTTAAAAGAGAAATATACCACGCCCCAGTGGGCTGGTGTTTCAGCAGCTATTGGCTGATGGAGCGGAAGTCGCTCCCCGCTGCACTGTGGGCTCGTATTTCAGCGACTATTGGTTGAGGCAGCGGAAGTTACTCCCACAACACCTCCCCCTTTTGTTTAAGTAAGAGAGTTCTAAGCCTACTACGAAATTATATACAGTAAGTACAAACCTACACAATTATATACAATAAATACAAATATCCTATTTTAACTAGCTTAAGTCTTGTATAAGAAATAACTTGGCCACGTCATGAAAAGAAAGTAACTACGTTTATATAATCTTCAATCCCATCAAAGATCTGAGAAGGGAAATAATGTTACCTGAGTAATTAGGAAGTGCAATCAAACTTCCAGAACATGTAACAAATCACATAGACAATTGGCTACCTGGGCAAACACCCAAAATCACGTTTGCAGCGTTGAAGCAACCAACTTTGGCTAAGGCCTAACGTAACTGACATACCATTTTCAAAGGCAAGGAACTTTTCAAAACTATCTTATCCTGTCTTGGCAGGATATGACAGTTCTGTTTTATCCATTTACGGATACTCTGTAACTCTGTTAGTAGTTGAGGTATGGGCATTTCTTTACCCAAAGGCCAGTTCTGCCAAGAAGAAAGGCTCCAGGTGGAGTGTCTTTGGTGCTCAACATTCTCTCGGGAATAGATCAGTGTTGCCAGGAGCGATTGTGTCTCCCTACCACAGAACTCTGAGTTAGATTAAAGGCCATTTTCTACAGCTCTTTGAAGAGGTTGAAGATTATCTATCTATACTGAATATGTCTATGTATCTAAAGAACCTGATTAGTCTAATTATAAATGACAAACTTAGATGACTATTGATCTATATTATTCTCAATATCTATCTAACTTAAAGACTGAAATAGTAAACAACTGTGCAATAAATGGGGACAATATGACCTCCAAGTATAAACAATGTGCAAGTATACATTGCAATATGGTAAATATATATATCAATACATAAACAATATATAAGTATCTTAATCAGAGGTAGAAGTGTACAATGCAATATGGTAAAATATATATATATCAATACAATATATATATGTCAATACATAAAAATGTTTTAAACAGAGGTAGAAGCATGCATGCCTAAAATAGTCAACATAATTTAAGTTTGTATCAATATATAAGAATCAATACCAATATATTTGTCTAAAAACAATAACTCACAAGTACAAAGCTATTATCCCATAATCCAATTATCCCTCTTTTTTTTTGGATTCCTGCGCTTATAAAATTCCTCCCCCAACCCTCAACCCTATACTAATTATAACCAACCCCTAAATGATGTCCCTAAACCCAAGGACAAACTTTACTGGGAGAGGGGACGTCGTTCTCTAGAATTACTTCCAGCTGTCATGGGGGCGACGTTCTTTCTGGGGGATCCTGTGAAAGCAAAATGATGGTTAAATTTCAAGATCAATGTCTTTTAAAATTGCAAATAGTCTCTGAGTATTTTGTGGAGGACTGGCCAGAATGTTGTACAAGATGTGCATCATTTCAGCTAACCACGTTGGAATCGTCTTGTGCAGCTGGTACTCAAAACAGGTCTTGTAGTAGCGCTATCAGTATCATGATGTCATATCAACCAGGTGGAGTTGTTGTTATGGGGCCCCATCTTCTTCCTGGAAACTTCAAATGTCACTACAGGAAAAGCTTATTGTTCATTGTGGAAAACTTAAACATTAATCATATATATTAATCATATATTAATATCATATATTATATGATTATAATAATATATAATCATATATTAATCATATAGACATATACAGACATACATATATTCAATAAAAGACATGATAGATATATTTAATGAAAGGTATGATAGATATGAAGAAAAGTAAAGATGTTTTTTAAACTCATATTCCTTTTTGTCCCATATCATGGCTCTTGACATGAGACAGAGACTCCAGAAACTCTGGGTTTTTCTTTTAACAACAGGCTTGGAATTAGAGAGGGACTAAGCCAGAGTCCAACTCTAAAACCAGCTCTATAAATTTAGAAATATGATTTAGTATATTTTACTTACAGAACCTATTTAGTTTTCTTGATAGTCCTTATTGGGCCATTATTTTCCATCTGTCAGTATTCAGATATCCAGGGTCCCTTGAACTTTTTAAAAATCAGTGTTTTCCTGTGGAGATAAGAACAGAAACCTGCCCCCATTTTATATGTTTTTCTTACCAACTGTATGAATATCATCATTGTGGATGAGCTGTCATTTCTCCTTTCCAAGAGGTTTCTCCTCTTCAAATCAAACCTTTATTAATTTTGATGGTATCCACAATTTTTCTTCTCCTGTGGAAACAAGAGCAAAACCCCTTTCCCAACATAGCACATCTCCTGGCCTCCATTGAGAGGTCAGTATGTCTTTGAAATAAACAGGTTGGTTTAGTTCAGAAGTTTTTTCCATTATCCAGTGCCTCTCTGCTGCTGTTGTTCCTTTCTCATTAGCATTAAGAAAATTGAAGGTTAATAAAGCATTATGCAATCTATTTCTGGGGGTATCTTTCGTCCCTTTCTGTTTGTTTAGCATATCCTTTATAGTACGATTTGATCTTTCTATAACTGCTTGACCTATAGGATTGTATGGTATACCTGTAACATGCTTAATATTATAATAAGCAAAAAATCGTTTCATTTTCCTAGATACATAAGCTGGACCATTATCTGTTTTTATTTGTGAAGGTATACCCATAATCGCCATAACTTCTAATAAATGTGTGATTACTGAGTCAGCTTTTTCTGAGCTTAAAGCGGTTGCCCACTGAAAGCCTGAATAAGTGTCAATGGTGTGATGTACATATTTTAACTTGCCAAATTTTGGAAAGTGAAACACATCTATCTGCCAAATTTTATTCCTTTTAATACCCTTTGGATTAGTCCCTGCAGGCAATGGTGTTTGGTTATAAAAAGAGCAAGTAGGGCATTTCTTTACAATCTCCTTAACTTGTTGCCATGTAGTAGAAAACTCTTTTTTTAAGCCTTTGTTATTGACATGATGTTTTTTATGAAATTCAGATGCCTCCAGCACACTACCAATCAATAATTGATCAATATCTGCATTACCTTGTGCTAGAGGACCTGGAAGACCCGTATGGGATCGGATATGTGTTATATACATAGGGCAGAGCCTGTTTTTGATCATGTCTTGTACCTGGATAAACAATGAGGTCAGTTCTCTATCATCAGGTATAAATTTAGCAGTTTTAATATGTAAAATAACTCTTTCTGCATATTGTGAGTTAGTAATTATATTAAGAGGTTCTTTAAAATCCCTAAGCACCATAAGGATGGCATATAATTCTGCCTTCTGGACAGAATCATAAGGACTTTGTTCCACTTTACTCAATTCTTCTGATTTGTAACCTGCTTTTCCTGATTTATTAGCATCGGTATAAAATGTATGGACTCCGGTTATTGGAGCATCACGGACAATTCGAGGGAGGATCCAAGAAGTTCTCTTTATAAAGTTAAGTCTCTTGTTTTTTGGGTAATTGTTATTGATTTCTCCCAAAAAATTAGCACAAGCTCTTTGCCATGGTTCATTGTCTTCCCACAACTTTTTTATCTCATCAGCAGTGAAAGGCACTATAATTTCTGCTGGGTCTATACCTGCTAATTGACGAAGTCTCAATTTTTCTTTTATAATCAATTTAGAGACTTTTTCCACATAAGTTTTTAATTTTTTACTTGGTTTGTGTGGTAAGAAGATCCATTCTAAAATAGTATCTTCCCCCTGCACTTATAAAATTCCTCCCCCAACCCTCAACCCTATACTAATTATAACCAACCCCTAAATGATGTCCCTAAACCCAAGGACAAACTTTACTGGGAGAGGGGACGTCGTTCTCTAGAATTACTTCCAGCTGTCATGGGGGCGACGTTCTTTCTGGGGGATCCTGTGAAAGCAAAATGATGGTTAAATTTCAAGATCAATGTCTTTTAAAATTGCAAATAGTCTCTGAGTATTTTGTGGAGGACTGGCCAGAATGTTGTACAGCACTTACAGTCATGGACTGGAGGTTATGAGTCATTTTGGTTGTCCCCTCCTCCAGAGCAGTGACGCTCCCTTCTAAAGAAGCAATATCAGACTGTACCTTCTTGATATTTTGGTCAGTCGACTGAGTCATATCAAACAAAGATCTAGTCTCCTCCTTGAGAACTCCAAACTCTGATCTAGTCTCCTGCTTGAAAACTCCAAACTCTGATCTAGTCTCCTGCTTGAAAACTCCAAACTCTGATCTAGTTTCCTCCTTGAAAACTCCAAACTGTGATCTAGTTTCCTCCTTGAAATCTCCAAACTCTTTTTTGAGGAGGTTGGTATCAGTCTGAATTGTTCTTAAGGTTTTAATCTCTGCCCTCAGCATTGTAGACTCAGTCTGTAAGGACTGTATCTTTCTTATAAAATAGCCAAACACCAGAAAAACAACAGATCCCAGGAATAACAAAGTAAGAGGAATATCTGAGACATCCTTCAGAATATCCTCCATAGTGCAACTGAAAAAACCATTGAACTTTTGGATAGTAATATTTTCCGACATTTTTAATCAAAGGAAATTGTACTTGTATGTATGTATGTATGTATTTATTTTCAACCGAAAAGAAAAATCTTACCTGTAATGACCGTTGCCTGCCAGTAGGAGGTGGGGCGCACCTGAATCCACGTGGCAGTGGTGTTGATTGAGGAAGTAAATTCTAGAATATATACACTCAAATCCAGAGGTTAAATCCACAGATCACAAAAGGTCAGAGAGCTTCTAGTGGCCAATAAACAAGGCCCTGCTGCTCTGTTCAACCGGATGCAGAGGGTCGTGACACAGCCACTGCGCTGTTGCTAAAGAGGCCTAGTGCTTTGGGCCCCGTGTCCCTGTGCTGGGATTAAGGGTCAAGCTGCTTGCAGCACTCTTAATCAGTTATGGCGGATGGCAGGGGTTTCAAACAGCTTGCTGGAACTTCAAAGGGAGCTTGCACTGTGAGCTCTTTGACTCACGTTGCAAGGAGAAATTTAAAAATCCGTGCGAACAGGGCAAAGTAAGCCGGCAGAGACTGTCTGGACCTGTGTATCCTGGGAGGCCGAGCTGGGGGTGGGGGGGTGGGGCATTTCTTAAACCAAACCTTGGGCGTCAATTATCGGCGAATCAATCCCACACCAGTTATGTTTTAAGGGGTTATTTATTTTGGGGGGTAAAACTTACATACACCATAAACCGTCAGGAAGGGAGCCTAGTCGCAGGAGCTGGGAGCAGGAGCCAGGAGCAAGCACCGGAACCAAGAGCCGGAACCAAGAGGGCCTATTCCGGATATGCTTCTCTTTTTAAAAGAGAAATATACCACGCCCCAGTGGGCTGGTGTTTCAGCAGCTATTGGCTGATGGAGCGGAAGTCGCTCCCCGCTGCACTGTAGGCTCGTATTTCAGCGACTATTGGTTGAGGCAGCGGAAGTTACTCCCACAACACAATTGTGAATCTGTGAAGCATATGATCATGCATGTCTTATATGTTGATCTTACAACAACTCCGTACTTAAAACACTCTGCCCACTTGGAGGTTTTGTGTTGCTATATAGAGCTTTCAAGGGCAAACCTAAATTTAAGGACAACTGTGACTCAGTTAATCCTCCCCTTGGAGGGCAAACATCTTTTCAGAAAACTGCAAGACAAGCTACTAGCCTGAGGGGAAAATGCCCTTAGGTGTGCCTTTTGGGGAAGTATCTTCACAAGGTAGCTTCGAGCCTTTACGACCTATAAAGCTCTAGATAAGATTTTCCACTCTCAGTAATCCTCCCTTCTTCACCACCCTCTACCCTCCCCACATCACCACCCCCTACTCTGTCCTTGAAATACACCAAACTGTAAGGCAAAGTTTTTCTCATTTCTCAGTAAAAGAAACCCAGAGTCTGTGTGTTTCCCTGTAATGACTGCTCTTTTCTTCAAGGAACTGCATGTTTTAGCTCTTGTGCTACTGGACAAAGTAGTTTTGTTTTCTAGGGAAGACACGGGAAAGTGACATACAGTCATAGGTAATCTTGTGCATTATAAGGTGGTTAAGGTTGTTGTGTAATAAATAGCGCAGTAACACAATCCATAAATGGAAAGATTAGCTTGAAAAGACACACATAAATTAGAACAAATGATCAAAGTGGTTATCTGGCTGAGACGTTACACTTTGGAAGACAGTGTTCTAGGCAGAAGGAAGAGCCAGCACAAATGTCTTGAGGTGGCATCGTGGGGTCATAAGTAGGAGGCTAAAGAGATGCAGCCAAGTGCAGAGTGGAGAACAGCTGAAGTCAGAAATGTAATGGACAGTTAGATCCTGGAGGGTAAAGGCTTTGTTATGCCCAGATCATGGAGTCCCCCAAAAACCAACTAGGAGATCAAGTCCTGTATATAAAAGCAAAGAGCCTTTATTCTCACACAAGTTTGCAATCTCACACTCTCCATGTTTCCAGTGAATTGGAGTGATCAGAGAGCCACAAGCTCAGCTGGGGTGGGGTTTTTATAGTAGCAAAGGTAGGAGTGAGGGATTTCTAAGGTTCAGGACCCCTGATTAGCTGACATTTGTCTGTGGGTGCCCTGTGAAAAGCAATGGGTGTTGTGCTATCTACAATGGTTGGAATGTTAGAAATTTCCTTAGGATGATCTATTCCTGGGTGGAGCCAGTTTATGACTTGGAACCCAGTGCTACCTACTATGGCACCTGTGTGGCCTGGGCCCCATGTGTGACCAACCTGCTCTGGGCCGCACATGGTCTGGGCCCCATTATGTGTGGCCAGGTTGTCTGGGGCCCCACAACAATACAGAGAGTTCTGCTTTTCTAAGTATAATGAAAAGGTCTAGATTATGTAGTGGTATGATCAGATTCACTTTCTAGAAGACCACTCTAATTTCTTGGCTGAGACCAGTTGTGAGGGTTAGGTTTAAATGACTGAGCTTAAGAGATCTATAAAACAAAAATGCCTCTAATCTATAAGACCCCCTGGCCAAGGACAAACAGCTTCCTGGAATTCTGGGGATTGTTGCTTGTGTAAGACAACAGACACATGTTTTCACTTCTGTAAACAAGGTGGGTTGCCCCAACCTGCCCAGGATCTGCTTTGATCACACATAAGCAGGAAGTACTTCAGGATGTATGCTCCTCTCCCCATTGGACAGAGGTAGGAAGTATGTGGCCTTGGGGGTATTGCCTTTATAAGCACTAAACTAATATAGTCATGGCCATTCTCTGGGAATCCCAGGTATGGACTTGAGTAGTGTCCATCATCACCTCAGCCAGTGTTTAATAAAGCTTGCTTCAAATTTGGCTCAAAAATTGTGGTAGTGGACTTATTCTCAGCCAGTGTGTTTAACACTCTTATAGGAGAGTGAGCAAAAGAGCACTAAAAATAACTGGGAAATAATTACCAAAATTATTACCAAATTATTACCAATTTGGAATAATTACCAAATTCCAGGCAGACCAGATGTGGTTAAAACTAACTAGACTGGTGTGAGGAGACATACAGAAAAGCTTTCAGAATGGTGGGACATTCCTACAAAAAAATGATTCATAAATTGTATATGTTCTATTAGAGGACAAAGGGAATTGATGATGACTTGAAGCCTGACTTGTAATTAGAAAATGACGCCATCACATTTACTGTATGAAGGACCCTCTGGGATGAGAAGTCACAAAGAAAGAGTCAAGAATTAGTTATATGTCATTAAATTGGAGATGCTTATAAGATGTTGATATGATATGTCAAGTAAGCAATTGGATATACAAGATCAACCTTGTATAAACTGTGTCAGCCTTGGGCAAAGGGTTCCACCATAGTGTCCAAACATCTGCTTGCTTCAAACATCCTTGTGGGAATCTGATTAACTGCTGTTTTGAAATTCTTGTCTGCTGACAGTCACTGTTTTAAAATTCCCATATACCCGAACCAATGAATGTAAAAATTGTATACTTTTACCCAATTGTGACATGCCAAGGCTTGTGCCACCGCTGCTGGTTTGTTTCCTTTAAAATTCCCTTACCTTAGTGCAGTGGTCTATCCTGTCCCTTTAAGAGACAAGCGCCACCCAGTCTCTCCTCCATCCACTGATGCAAGCACATCTTCCTCCCACTTCCAGCCCGAGTTTTTTCCTTTCTGTCTCTCTCCCAAAGAGGCAGCTTCTGCCTCTCTCCCTTCTCCTCTTCCCCTATCCTCTCTCTCTCTCTCTTTCTCTCTCTCTCTCTCTCTCTCTCTCTCTCTCTCTCTCTCTCTCTCTCTCCATCCCTCCCTATCTCTCTGCTCTTCTCCCTTCTCTGCTTCCCCTTTTCCCTTTCCCTTCCATAACCCCCAAATGCTCCCTTTCTCTGCGTGGTGTGCCTAATAGGTCCCTGCCTGGGACCAGCTGCCTTTGTGGCCAGCTGCACACTACCTTCACTCAGTGAACAGTGCGTTTTAGTTTTATTTTTACCATAACATTTGGTGCTCATGACTCAGCCAGACTCTCTCCACATTCCCTCCCACTCACAGGTGGGCTGGAAGAGGACATGTGGAACCCTGGACTAAAGAACCAGGTTTCTTTGCAACAGGTCTGTGTTCTATCTGCCTGAACACCACCTCTACACTCACCAGTGGCTTCGGTGGTGAGTTTCCCTTTCCAGCCTCCAACCCCAGTCTTCACAGCCATGGTTGAGCCCTTCACTGACATTCATCTCTGGTTGCTTCCCACAGCTCAAAACATGACCGGACTACACAGGGTTAGTCCTCCTGCGCTAGCACTGCACACGCTGTGTGGTGCATTCAATTTGGGGTCTGGGGTCCCTCAGATTTGTAGTGAGGGGCTGCGGGCAGGCCTGCTTTTCGCCTCACCCGGCTCCCGCACGGCTAGCTTAGTCCCAGAAATAACAACACACAAATTGTATTCATTTAAGCATTGCCTGGCCCATTATCTCTAGAGAGTTAGTTACTGACTAACTCTCATATCTTGATATTAACCCATTTCTAATAATCTGTGTAGCACCACGAGGTGGTGGCTTACCGGAAAAGATTCAGCATGTCTGACCTGGTGGCTGGCTCCATGGCCTCTGCCTCATTGCCCTCTTCTCAGCATTCTGTTCTGTTTACTCCGCCTACCTAATTTTCTGTCCTATCAAAGGGCCAAGGTAGTCTCTTTATTAACCAATGAAAATAACACATAGACGGAAGGCCCACCTACATCACAGATTTTTCTTTCTCTTTTGTTTTCTACCACTTGTAAGTGATCCCCACTGTGTGAGACATCTCAGAGCAACCTCTAGTCACCTGGACCCGCAGCCAGTCAGGCTTCATCAACACACTTCTGTAGAGAAGAGATGTTTTCCTATAGGCTTTACAGTGTTGCTGTTTCATTAACACCCTGCCTGTAGAGAGGAGACGTCCTCCTATAAGCTCTGCAGTGTTCACTCGCTGTTTTTGTAGGTTTTCATATTTTTGCCTTTGGTATAAACACTCAAACTATCAGTCACCCACCTGTAAATGCTCTACCAGTGTCCTGCTGGCTCTGCTTTTCCTCAAACTATTCCTGCCACCACTACCACTGGTCCTGCAGAAACATGATTAGTTGGACTCACAAGGCAGCTGTTTTCAGTTCCAGCCTTCCTGCTGCAGCTTACTGCATGGTGACTCAGAGACAGTGCAGATAATGCCTCTAGGCCTTTCTTATTATTTTATTTAAAACTCCCGCAGCTCAAAAAACATGGCTTCTCCATATATTATATGACCACCATGAGTTTGACTGAGGTCAGGTGACCTTACTGCCATCTTAACTGAGGTCAGATGACTTCACTGCCATCTTAACTGAGGGCCAGATCAGGTGACCAAATCCCGCCATCTTTACTGAGGTATTCCCTTCCTGGTCACCCGGTGCTGACTCTGTTACATGTGTGTTTTGTGCAGTAGCATGCCTTTGGTAGGGCCCACCAAGAACATCCACTTTGCCCAGTTCCGGCTCACTGTGTGTGTGCATACATGAGACTTAAATCCACCTATGTTTACTATTAAATGTTATAATTGTCTATTGATTGTTTCTCATTCCAGACTACAAAAACAATAAGTCTCATGTTTTAAACTGGTATGTTCTTTTAAGTCTCTTACAAAAATACTTCATATGTAATCCAACCCTGCTTGAAAATATAGTAAGCTATTCTCTACTATCTTCAGTTCTTAAGCTTCATTGAAAACAGTCTTTCTTTCTTTGTCTTTCACAAGTATAAATATTACCTGTTAAGTTGAGAGCCAATATAGTCAAGCTTGAACCCAGCTCTCCAGGCAGATTCTATAACTCATCTAAACCCAGTAAACAGCCCTCAACTGCTCAGAGACCTGAGGAATATGACATTTAAATGGTTAATTATTAAAAAACTTTTCATAACAAAAAAGAGACAGGTTGGCTTCTATCACCAGCACTCTATTTCCTCCAAAAAAGACAGAAGACAGGAGACAGATGGGCACAAAACATCCATTCATAATTTCATCCAACTGTCAAGCACTGACCACTGGACAAAACCGCCTTTCATCTAAACCGAAAATCACCAGACAGTGGACAGAATTGCTAGAATGGACAGCCTAGCTGCTCAGGTCAAGGTAGGCTTGTCTTCCTAGAGATTTCTTCACCCACAGGATCTTCTGAAGCCTGGCAGGCCCTGCGTTAAACAGCAAAAGAAAAATACGACCCTCAGCCACCATGGAGGACCCTGAGGAGAAGCTCTAGGTGCCAACCAAGTAAGTTCTCTGTTGTTTTTTAATCAATAACTCAAGTAAAATTTTATCTTTCTCAAAGATCTCTGATGCAGTTTGACAGCTGAGAGGTTTTGTCAGTTTAAAAGGACAACCTCACCAAAAAATTTCAGCAAAATACAAACACAAGTTATTAAGGCATATATCTGCAAGTTATAAAGGTGTGAGGGCAAGTGCACGCTCTCAAATTTCTCTCTCATGCTGCCTTTCATCGTCTTAAAGATACTTTTCATTGTGCAAAAGCATCTGTCACAGTCAGTATGACATAAATATGCTACTGTTTATACAATGTATATGTTGAAAACTTATATTTTCACAAACCCAAAAATTCTTGTGAGTTCCAGGGTGCTAAGTTGAAGGATCCACCTTAAACAGGTCAGACACTCCCCTCTCAATTTCCTGGTACTAAAAATATTTTTCCTAAACTTAACTTTGTCCTCTGTTCTGCCAATACCTTAAACAGGTGTAAGAGACAACAGACATTTCCACACCACAAACATCGGACAGGAGCAGAGACCAGCTACCCCAGGATGTGACTAGAACCCAACTTTCTCCGGTTCTTTCCCCAAAGATGATGCCCACAAATAAGCAGGAAGCAGTCTTGAGAATCTGCCATCCCAATTTCTTTAACCTGTTGTGCCTAACCTCCTACCTTTTTATTATTAAAAAAAGAGATGGGAATGTAATGGTCTGTCCTATCCCTTTAAGAGAAAAGCCACGCCCACTCCCTCCTCTGTCTGCTGAGGCAAGCAGATCTTCCTTCTGCTTCCAGTCTTAGTTTCTCCCTTTTTGTCTTCTGCTCTCTCCCTTCTCCCCCTCTCCTCCCTTCTCCCCACTTCTCCTCTCCTCTCTCTCTCTCTCTCTCTCTCTCTCTCTCTCTCTCTGCCTCTCTCTGCTCTTCTCCCTTCTCCCCTTCCTCCCTTTCTCTTTGCACCCCAGAACCCACTAAATAAATACTCACTTTCTCTACATGGCATGTCTAATGGTCCCTGCCTGGGACCAGCTGCCTTCATGGCCCACCGTGGTCTCATGGCCCACTGCCCACCTCTCCAGTCAGGGAATGGTGCCATTTTTCTTTTGCCAGGTCACCTGGGGCCATTCTCTCCCACCCACTTGTGTCAGAGTGTTGGATTACAGTCCATGTTAGCTAATTTGTAACCATTGTGTTTGCATCAGACACCAGCTCTGTGGTGGTATTGCTTTGGGGTTCCATGATACAGGCACAGCAAGACATATATAAATTATTAGGAGCTGACCAGCCCACAAAGGGAGTGAGTATGAGACCAAAAGTCTTAGTCCTGGTACTTAAACACTAATAAGAAAATATTATGAACAACAAGGACCAAGCAGGATCTCTTCTGACCAAAGTGGTGGTATCACAAATGCATTCACTTTTTGATAAACTTTTTGATGAGTTTATCAAATGGGTTAATTAATGTTAATTAACCCATTACACATTCTTGCTCTCTGTATGTTATTCTCCAATAAAATTTTAGCGTTCTTTTCTATTCCTTTGCTATTTCTTTTCCTTAATTTTCTATCTCGAATCATAGAAAAATTAACTTCCTCAAAAATTTTAAAGATGTCTAGTTTCTTTTTACTTTAATTTGAATAAGAATAAAGACTCTTTGCTTTTACATACAGGACTCAATATCCTAGTTGGCTTTGTGGGACTCTATTATCTGGGCATAATATCTTTGTTTAAATGGCATGGTATTCAATCTCATTGTCATTAATGGAAGCAGACAAGGAGGAGTGAAATTACCTGGCACGAGGGAGAAGAAAGCACGAAACACACAACAAACCTGTTTAGGAGTTTATTAGAGGAGATACGAACAGATCTGGTGAAGTCAGTGTGCAGAGAGGGCTGAAGATGGTGCATCCAGCTTTTAAAGGCTGCCTAGCACATGCACACAGGGGGATGACATAGCCATGTCATACACAGATGACAGAGCTCATGCATGTGTGCAAGGGGTTACATAGCTGCACCATACACAGGTGAGGCAACCACACTGCATGTGAGTCACGCAGGGTCTTTTAAGGTTGCTGGGGCAGCTAGGTATTTTTGCCTGAGGGCTTGTTCGCATATGCATGACCCTGGAGCCTAGAAGTACCAGCCATGCTAGTTGGCTAGAATCATTACATTCCACCCTTTTGTTTATTATAAAAATTTGGGGAATCTGGAGTCTTTAATGGGTGGGAATGGGACATCGTCAAGTCTCTTGTGACTGCTTTTTGCTGATTTTTTGGGCATCATCAGGTCTCTCGAGACTGCTTTTTGCTGATTTTGTGGGTATTGGATGTTATGCAAAAATCCATGGGGTCCCCACAAAATATAGCAAAGGAAACCGAGTCCCATACGTAAAAGCAAAGAGCCTTTATTTTAATCAAGTTTGCAAACTTGGTCTCTCTGCATGTCCAACATCTTGGAATAACCAGAGAGCCCCAAACTCAATTAGAATTGGGTTTGTTTGTTTGTTTTTAATATTTATTTATTTATTATGTATACAATATTCTGTCTGTGTATATGCCTGCAGGGCAGAAGAGGGTACTAGATCCCATTACAGATGGTTGTGAGCCACCATGTGGTTGCTGCGAATTGAACTCAGGACCTTTGGAAGAGCAGGCAGTGCTCTTAACCTCTGAGCCATCTCTCCAGCCCAGAATTGGGTTTTTATAGTAGTAAAGGTGGAGGTGAGGGGTCTCTGAGGTTAAGAACCCCTGATTGGCTGACATTTTTCTTGGGGTGTCCTGGTGAGGTGCAACTGGCAGGTGATCCTATCTTCAGCCATTGGAATGTCAGGCTTCCTTTGAATGATCTGCTCTTGGGTGGGGGTCGGGTAATCTCAGCTTGTGGTGTTTTCCTTCTACCAGGCATTGTCTCAGGGTAAACTATGGAGACTGAGGCCTCTTATTTAAATTTATCGATGGCCAGACTCCCAGGTGATAATGGTTGGAAGTAAAGAACTTCCTTTAGGTGACCTGCCTGGACTTAGATTATCATGGTTGGCCCCCACATTGAGAGTTGAGGTGCTTGACCACATCCTGGGGTGGTTGATTACTTTCGTGTTTTTATTTAGGGCTCTGTGAAACTGGCTGGCTGGCAGTTTAGAACTTGCAAGATGCTGGAAAGGCAGATTATGTTTGGAAAAAAATTTAGATCCTGGTGATTAAGGGAGGAGAGTCCCGAGATGGAAGATAGAAGGGGTTTTTGGGGGGTAGAGGAGGGAGTTTCCCAAAGATTCTCAAGACCAGGAATGATAAGGAAAGAATTAAATGATACTTATTCTGGGAAGTCTGATTCATTTAGATAAATCCAATTGGCTCCCTGGAGCTTATGAAAAAATGTTTGAAAAGAAATAAATTTTAGACATATTAAAAGCTTATGATTACAATAGTGTTGGAATAGAAGATGGTGAGAAGAAGGGAATAAAAGAAGGGGGAATTATTAGAAAGGGAAACTAATAGACCCCTCAATGTTTTATCTGAAGCAAATCTTAAGGCACTTGTTCTCTTTAGCATCATGGTATTACCTTAACATCTGATGAACCTGTTATGTTAAAGTCTGTTTTGTGAATTTTTTTGGAGTCTGGAGCTGTGAATGTCCCCAAACTTGCTATTGTTTCTTACTACCTGGGCTTTTGGCAATCCTTGTACCTCTGGCTCTATTTTTAATGATAGTTGCTGTAATAACAGCTGATTGGTTAACTGGAAATTTAAGTATGACATTGGAGATACAGAGAAGTTGGTAAAGCAGATAGGAGAAAGAGGAAGAGGGAGAGTATATGGAGTTTTTTGGCACAGAAGACTTGAGTAAGGTGATGAGACTTTTATTTTTCTGGAACTGGAGAAAAATTCAGTGATCTTTGGTGACCTCTGAAACTTAAGGAAATAGGTCACTGTTTGAGTATATAAGAAAGTATCTTGAGCTGGAAGAGTAAAAGGTTTAAGATGCAATGGGTGGATCCAATGAGGGAGTCCCTCGAGCTTGGCAGCTGTGGGGGTTACAAGAATTACTTTAAAGGGGCCATGCCATTTAGGGGAAAAGGGTAAGGGGTGTTGGTCTTGTGGGGGGGGGGGATAGTACCTGATCTTCTATTTTAATCGGTGGTGGGCATGGATTGGCACATAGGAGAGGTAATGAGTAGTCGGTAAAATCCCATAATAGGGAGCGAAGATGGGATAACAGCGGAGTAAGCAGGAAAGCAGGAAAGGGGAGAGGTTTTAGGGAGAGGCCAGGAGTAAAAATTGGCCGCTCATACATGCGTTCAAAGGATGAGATGGAAAGGGGGCTTTTAGGGAGAGCCCTAAGCCTAAGAAGGGCCAGAGGCAAAAGTTTTACCCAGTCAAGGTGAGGCTCATATGACATATTAAAAGAACATTTTTAAGGAATGGTGAGTTTGTTCTACCTTCCCTGAAGAATGAGGATGATATGGAATATGAAAATGCCAGGAAATGTTAAGAGCCTTAGATAAAGTTTGAGAGATCTGGGAGGTAAATTCTGGGTCATTATCCAACTGAAGAGAGGTTGGGATTCCAGACCAGGGGATAATTTCTCAGAGAACATTGAAAACTGGGCCCTCTTGTTAGTGGTAGGAAATGCTTCAATCCACACAGGCATTGTATCCACCAAAACCAGGAGATATTTAACTCATCTGACTGTGGACATATGAGTAAACTCAAGGTGCTAGTCAGTTCCTGGAAGGGAACCCCTGGCCTGTTAAGTAAGAAAAGGTCTTGGGATCTGACTTTTGAAAGATTTTACAAGAGGCAGTGATAGCTTTTAAGAGCTCTAAATCCTCAGAGGTGGGTTGGAGGTGAGCCTTGACAAAATGAAACAGAGCTTTGCTATTAGGATGAAAGAGCTGATGTAGGTAGGACAGAATTTGCTGGGTGTCAGGGGTTGTCTGTGAGAATGTGGGCTGTGCTGTATGAAGCCCCTGAGGTGATTGAGGTAGGTTTGGGCTCTGAAATGCTGCTGTTCTAGCTGCTTGGTCAGCCCAGTTATTTCCCGTGGAAAAAATGGAACTGTCAGTCTGATGAGACCAACAGCAAATAATTCCTGTAGCTTTGGGGAGATGGGAGGCTTTTAACAAGTCCATAATGTAACCTGAGTTAGTTACGGATCTTTCTTTCATTGTAAGAAGCCCACGCTCCTTCCAGATAGCTGTTTGGGACAAAAGGATATGAAAGGCACATTTGGAGTCTGTGTAAACATTTAAAGATTGTACCTTTGCTAACTGGAAGGCACAGGTAAGGGTTATTAATTCAGTCTGTTGATTAACTGTATGGGCAGGGAGTGCCTGTGCCTCCACCACCCCAGAATATGACACTATGGCATAGCCTGCTCTATAGGTGCCCTCACATAGAGGGAGAAAGGACAAGTTAAACCTGGGAGATGAAGAGTTGGAGCCTGGATAAGGGCCTGCTGGAGTCTCTGAAAGGGTTTAGGGAAGGGACTCATCCAGAGAGCCAAGAGCTGCTCCATATAAGGGGTAGGTGAGGAGAGAGAAAGAGGGGATCCAGGAACATAGGAACCCAGCTATTCCTAGGAATGATAAAACCTCTTGTTTTGTAGAAGAAACTGTAAGCGACTGAATCAGCTTTTTCCTGTTTACAGTAATAACTTTTTGGGTTGGGGTAATAGTTAAGCTCAAATAAAAGACCTGAGAGGTAGATAGTTGGACCTTAGAAGGTGAGACTCTATAGCCCTTTTTGGACAAGAAATTTAAAAGAGCAAAAATAGCAGTTTTGCTAATCTCTAGGGATGGACTGCTGTGGGAATTGCTACCCTGAGATATATTTCCCTGCCCCCATTTGAGGTGCTTATCTGTAGAGAATCATAACTTCCCTCTGCTCCTGGAGTTGGATGAGGAAGTTTGAGTGTACGTGATTATTCCTTGATCCCTGCTGGGGTCAGGTGACAGTCCCTACTGGGGACAGGTGAAGGTTGAATGCACGTGATCAGTCCTTGACCCCTACTGTGGTCAAGTGACAGTCCCTCCTTGGGTCAGGTGACAGTCCCTTTGCAGCCCCCTCCCCATTTGGTGTCATGGTATAAAAGCTAGCCCCAGCAGAACAATAAACAAGCTTCTGTTTCACCTCAACCTTGTGCTCTGTGGATTTCATTCAATCTGGACACCCCGTGGTTCCAGACCGTGCTGGTGCTGTAATTGGAGGTTCCACTGAGATCAAAAAGGTGAGGATTGTGGACCGGGTCATCCTGTTGTCCGGACCAGGATACATTGGGGATTGAGATATACTTAAAAAATAAAAGATACTTAAAATAATTAAAAGATAATTAAGAGATAAGAGATAATTAAAAAATGAAAAATACCCCGGGTAAATCAGAGTTAAAGAGGTTGTTAAATGAGCAAAAAACAGCTGTAAAAACTAAAACTTTGAATGATTTTCTTAAAACTATAGAAATGTGGAGTCCCTGGTTCATCACCAGTGGAGCCCTCAATATTTCTGAGTGGGAACAGGTTCACAGGGATCTTCAAAAAACTTTGAGAAAGGAGGGGCCTAAAGTCCTGCCAATTGCCACGTTCTCCCTTTGGAGACTGATCAGGGATGCTTTGCTTACAGAGAAAGTCCAAGTTAAACAGGCCTTGAAAGCAACAAAAGAGGTATTATCTGAGATTCAAGATAGTGAGACTAAGCTAGCTCAGCCTGACAAGGTAGAGAAAAAAAGATTTAAAAAAAAAGCCTCCAGACAGGGAGGGGAAAATGAGTCACGGGACAGAGTTTCCTCTCAGAATTTAGGGGCTCGTCCCAAGCTCACAATTTTCACCTACTGGCGTTTTTTGACAAAGGGGACCCATTTATTGGTTACATTTACCCGCTTCCCCTAAGAAGGTAGTGATCCCATATTATAAAATGGTGCTACAGCTTCTATGAAAGACATATGATTTTAGTTTACAAGTTTTTGACAGGATCCCAAATAAATTTCTAATCCCTTATCAAAAAGAGAAAATAACAAGGCTACAAAGGGTCCAAGATGGATGGACCTTGTTCATCACAACCACTGGAGCCAATTTTGATAACCATTATCCTGATTCTCATTTAATTTCATTTTTTAAAAATCATCCTGTTATCTTTCCAAGAATTATTAAAACTTCCCCCCTTAAGGGAGTACACTCAGTGTTTACTGATGGTTCTTCCAAGGGCTATACAGTGGTGGTCTCTGGTTCAATTAAAGAAAAGCAGCCCCTAGGTCCAATTTCTGCCCAAACTACAAAACTCACAGCCTGCCTTATGGCATTTTCTCTTTTCAAGGATCAACCCTTCAATTTGTATACTGATAGTATATATGTGGCAGGGATTGTTGGATCATTGGAAACCTCGCCATATATATTACCTACCTCTCAGGTTTTCCACCTTTTTGTTCAGCTACAAAGTCTTACATGCCAAAGAGTGTTTCCTGCCTTTGTTGGCCACATTCGGGCCCATACTGATCTGCCAGGGCCCTTGGCAGAGGGAAATAAACTTACAGATTCCCTCACCTGCCCAATGGCATTGTTCCTTTCTGTGGAACAACGAGCCCATCATCTTCATAAAAAGTATCATTTAAATGCCTCTTCTCTAAAGTTTCACTCTAGCTGTTCTCTAGCCACAGCTACTCAAATCACATCCCAATGTCCAGCTTGTGCTCCATTTCATAATGCCCCCAATGAAGGTGTTAATCCTCGAGGCCTCCGTCCTAACCACTTTTGGCAGATGGATGTTACCCATTTGTCTCAAGTTGGCAGACTTAAATTTTTACATGTCTCTGTAGACACTTATTCCAAGGTAATTTATGCCGCCCTACATTCATGAGAAAAGATTAAGGACGTTATTGCTCATTATCTGCAGGCTTTTGCCTATATGGGCATTCCAGATTTTCTCAAAACAGACAATGGACCAGCTTATATCAGCCAAAGGTTTGCAATATTCTGCCAAGAACATCAAATTACACATACCTTTGGAATTCCACATAATCCCACAGGGCAGGCCATAGTGGAACACACGCATGCTACCCTTAAAAAATTTTTTTGTAAAATAAAGAAGGGGGAGTACATCACCTCCCCAAATGCCCAGTTATCTACAATTTTATACATTTTAAATTTTTTAACAGTAGATAAGCAAGGTCTATCAACAATGGAGAGACATTGGCAGAAACCTTCCCAAACTCTGGGTTGGGTTAGATGGAAGGATAGTATCACGGGACAGTGGCAGTCACCTACACCCATGTTGGCTAGGGTGAGGGGGACCGTTTGTGTCTTCCCTCCAGGAACCAAAAAACCCATCTGGGTGCCGGAGCGGAATGTTCGGCCAGTGGAGCCAGGCCCTACTGGTCCTGACAATATGGATTCAAGTGAAGAACATCGAGGGAGCCCTGAGATGGACACTGGTGAGGAATCCACCCATACTGATGCCAGTAAGTAAAGTAAGCTCTGTTTTTTCATCCTTTTATTTCACCAATTATACTTTGGGGGTTCCTGCAGCAAATACAGCATGAGAAAGATCTTCATTGAGTAATTTAACATTTGATATATCTCATGCCCTCTGTTTCCGGAAGATTAGCAATATTTCAGAGATGCCTCGTATCTCTCTTTCTGGACCATGTGTGATCCTTAAAATTATTCTCTGGGAGACTTTTCTTCTGATTCTTCTGGGCATCCTTGTTTTGGATTGAGAGATATCTTTTACCCAATAAATTTTAAAAGAAATGTTTCTGGACTTCCAACTCCTCCGAGACCAGCTCCCTTATGTTGGAAGACGCCACAATCCTTCAGATTGTACTTACCATTATCTTGGGGAAATTGTGCTCCCAAGGAACCATGGAAATTGGAGGGAGGTAAATATTTATGGTGGTTTTGAAAGACCCCCCAATTAGGGGAGACTCTCACTCGAGCCTCGGGATGACGCGAACCCCCCCCCCCCCAGTAACTCACGAGAGACCATCCTTGCTGCAATCACACGAGGTTTAATGACAAGACGACAAGACGGGGACCAGTGCACTGGGGCCAAGACTCATAACCCACGCAGGGGAAGAGTTCGACCTCGAGTGACTGGGAGAAGTAGTTTTTATAGGAAGAAACCACACAGCCCAGTAATCCGAAAAGGGGGGCAGGGAGGGTGTCACAGAAAACTCTGAAACTTCCAGTGATGATTACAAGGGGGCAACTCCCTGCCTCTCAAGATCATTCTCAAGGTCGTAATCAGCTAGTTCCTATACCAATGATAATTACTAGGGGGTGATAATTACTAGGGGGAATCTCTCTGTTTCTCAAGATTACTCTCAAGATTACAATCTACCTTTATCTTCAGCTAGTTCCTGAAACCCTGAAATTGGTTAATCCTAGATTTCTGATTCTTCTCTTCCTGCTAGATTTTTGGCTCTGTTTTCCTGCTAGGGGGATCTGGATTTATCCAGGTCTTTCAGTTTGGTCACCAACCTACCTCTAAAAACTCCTTGAGAGGGGCCTTTGATTATTCCTATAGAAATCCAAATATGACAGGAGTTTCACCTATGTTCGCAGGCATGTTTCTCTGTGGCCCTCGTGCATGCACAGATATTTGGCCTTTAGCCCTTCAAGGGGGCTTGGCTTTCAATGCTACAACCAGATGGAACACATCAGACATCTTTAAAACATCCCTCCAGATTAACTATGCAGCGGGAATGAATTTCTCTATTGTCAGTCTGGCTTGTGTTCTGCCTCCTTTTATGTTTGTCTCCTTTAATAGGTCGGTCGGGGAGGATGGTGTCCTTGATTGTTCTTCCAGCTCCTGCTTTTTGAGCAACTGCTGGTCCCCAGCGTATGAGTCTGTGCTGATGGTGAGAATTCCTGCTCTGGTTCCCCTGGTGGTAGAAGACCCACATGGTGGATGAGAGCTTATCTTGTATCGAGAGGAAGAGACTTTGAAATCACCGCCACAGTCATCGCAGCCATCGCCATTTCAGCCACAGCCACCACTGTTGCGGGAATCTCCATGTCCCAGAATGCAGCTACTGCAGAGACTGTTAACACTCTTGCTGCCCGTGTTACCCAGGCCTTAGAGACTCAAAATACCATGGACTCACATTCAATTGGGGATGTTAAATTTAAATCAGCAAACAGCCTTATTGCAGGAACAGATTAATGTGTTGTGGATGGTACAACAAGCCTCTTGTTCTCATTTTTATCATTCTGCCTGTGTGACCCTTATGGAAGTAAAAAATATGTCTTTTGAGGTGCAACGCCTTAATGCTTACCTTAGAGGGCCTTGAAATGATTCCTTTGTAAACTTTACCCACTCTTTGGTACATCAGATTATTGCAATTAATAAAACCCGTGTTAAACCTATATCTGCTGAGGGATGGTGGAATGCCATGGCCCAGACTGGGGGTTGGACATAGCGATGGGGAAGTGCCTTGTCCCTGGGGATCTTGGGACTAGTAGGGGTGGCAGTAGGTCTGCTCCTCTTAAAACGACTTCTAAACACCTTCACCATGACTGAGCTTGTCCACCATCAGGTGTTACTCAGTCTGGCCCATGACTCTCCCGGAAGTCATGAGGTATGGCTGCAGATGCTGAAAAAATGAGGGTCTCCAAGGACAGACAACCTGTGGGGAGACCCCCCCCCCCCGCCTAAGACAGGGCATCGGGGGCCCAGTGATGGGTAAAGGAAGGTATTCCCCTCACAGGACCTAAGACAGAACCCCTCATTATAAAATAAAGTTGGGGGAATTGTGGAAATTGCTACCCTGAGTTATATTTCCCTGCCCCCATTTGAGGTGCTTATCTGCAGAGAATCATAACTTCCCTCTGCTCCTGGAGTTGGATGAGGAAGTTTGAGTGCTCGTGATTATTCCTTGATCCCTCCTTGGGTCAGGTGAAAGTCCCTTTGCAGCCCCCTCCCCATTTGGTGTCATGATATAAAAGCTAGCCCCAGCAGAACAATAAACAAGCTGCTGTTTCACCTCAACCTTGTGCTCTGTGGATTTAATTCAACCTGGACACCCTCCGCCCAGACTCGTGGTTCCAGATGGTGCTGGCATGGTAGACTGCAAAATAAAATATCATCTACACACTATGAGTTTAGACTTAGGGAGAGAGAGTGAGAGTAGATCAGAAGCTAAAGCCTGACCACAGAGGTGTGCGCTGTCCCGG
This sequence comes from Myodes glareolus, assembly GCF_982192425.1. Taxonomy (NCBI): domain Eukaryota; kingdom Metazoa; phylum Chordata; class Mammalia; order Rodentia; family Cricetidae; genus Myodes; species Myodes glareolus. The sequence goes on from NC_142051.1 coordinate 3,138,360, forward strand.
AATCCCCGGGGAAGGATGGTCCTGGTGAGCTGTGTGGAGAGATGAGTGTCAGGGTCAGTCCAGGTGAAGGCAAAGGTATTTTGAGATTGAGAGCTGAGAGAAGTAGAGAAAAAAAGCATCCTTGAGGTCTAGAACTGAGAAGTGGGAGGTTACTAAAGGAATACTGGAAAGAAGTGTGTAAGGGTTAGGCTACAGGATGAAGAGGGACCACTGTGGAGTTAATGAACTGGAGGTCTTAAACCAGGCAATAGGTTCTATTAGGTTTTTTAACAGCAAGTATAAGGGTGTTAAAGAGAGAAGGGAGAAGAAGTGGGACAAAATAGCTTTTTTCTTAGATGGTCAGAGATAACAGACTTAAGATCCCTAAGGCTCTGGAGAGAGGGGGGGTGTCAGGGCCTGTAGCCCCAAAATAGAAACTATTTTTCCCTAACTCGACCGGTACAGAGGCACGAGAAATAATGAGACACAGTTCACACAGTCGTAGCAGAAGGCCATCTCAGGCTTCATCCATCCTGAAGATCTACCCGCATTTCTTATCCAAAACACTTTTATCTCCCAGGTAAACCAAGGTGGATACTCATTAATATTCTCTTTCAGGGTGGGGGGGGGGGGGTTGGGAAACCCCGGGACTACCAAAAACACCTGCAACTTAAGTCACCAGCTTTGGAAACAACACCTCTCCCCAGGCGATCTACATTTTAACAAAGAAGAGGCCATACATCCTGGCCTTTGTTAGGTGACTATCTTGTTTGGCAGGATTGCAGCTGCCTTGGAAATTAAGCATGGCCAGAGAGCCTGGCTGCAAATACCTTGTATGAAATATGGGCCCACAAGGGCTTACTGAGCATGGGTAATATGCTTAGTAGGGTCTTGTAATTGGATAATGATGGGGGAATGGTGTTTAGCAACAGAGGGGTTTTAGGTGTCCCAGACTTGGGGGGTCCACCTGAAAGGCTGGTAGAGGAAAAGACATATTGGAGCTGGGAGGTTGAGAGGCTAGAAGGAGGAGGAGGGGAGCTGCTGGTGAATCTGGGATAAGGTGAATGGAAGGAGCAAAGAAAATTGAAGCTCCTACTTTTGCTAAAAAAAAAAAAATCTCTTCCCATAAGAGGTACCGGGCAGGTTGGCATGACTACAGATGAATGAGTGAGATAAATACCCCTAAAAACACAGTTAAGTGGTTGGATCTGCTGAGGTAGATAAGGCTGTCCCCCAGCTGCAACAATGGGGAAACTAGAAGGAGATGTAGGCCCCCAGAATTCCCTTATTACCGTGTATGTGACTCCAGTGTCCAAGAGAAAGGAGATGGGCTGTTTTGATACCGTGATGTTACAGATGATAGCTGTGTCTGAGTCAAAGGAGCCCAGGCAGCCCCACTTGTCCATGACCAGACCTAGAAGGTCAACTTGGGAATTTTCTGGGTTTGATGTCTCCATGCCACAATGTGCACGAGGACAATCGACTGCCCAATGTCCTTCCCTATGGCATCTTCAACAAGGTCTCGCAGGACCAAGATGAGGATCAGGGCATGCTCAGGCCCAGTGACCAGTTTTACCACATTTGAAACACAGTCCTGGTGATTCTCCAGCCCTGGGGGCAAGGGAGCAGCGTGGACAGCACAGACCAGGCAGTCTGTCACCTTGGCCAGTTGGGGAGCCATGGCTCGCGTGTGACAATGATGATTATGGGCTTTGTCATTCCTTGCATGGTATACCTTAAAAGCCAACTCTAAGACTTCTACCTAAGGGGTCAAGGGGCCTTTCTCCAAACGTTTAAGTTTAGCCTTAATGTCGGGGTAGCACTGAGAAAAAAAAAAAATGAATCATTAGTAACTGTTTGCCTTCTGTGGTTTCTGGATCTAAGTTAGTATACTGTATCAGGGCTTTAGTGAGGCGTTCTGAAAATACAGAAGGATTTTCCTTCATATCCTGAATGACCTCTGAGAGCTTATTATAGTTTACTGGCTTGAGGGCAGCCTTACAGAGACCTGCAGAAGGCAAGTCAAAAACCAGTTCCTGGCTAAAATTCCACCTGGGGTATTATAATCCCAGTGTGGTTCCTGCTCGGGGATTGCCTCTGCCCTGGAGGGTGGGTTGTATGAGTTTAGTGAATCATATCTGAGTGTAGTCTGTTTTATACTTTAAAATCCACGCATCCTGGGAGAGTGGCTTGTGATTCGCCTGTCCGAGACTGACTGTGGGTCCCTGCAAGATCCTGGCAAGCGGGTCATGTGGCGGCAGGTAGACACATGGCAGGGGGCAGGAGACAGAGACGTGGATAGACACAACATATAGAGTGAGATTGAAATATTTATTCAGGGGGTTATGTAGGGAAAGGGAAAGGGGGGCAGAGAGAGAGAGAGGGAGAGAAAGAGAGAAACGGGAAGACGTGCGCAACCCCAAGAGAGGACAGTAAGTATGCGATCATAGATGGCGGGGAGAGGTCAGGGGATGCCAGGAGTGGGCATGGCTTGCTCCTTAAAGGGCCAAAAGCATAACATTCTCAGGTCTTCCTTATAATAAAAAACAGGAGATTAGACACCACAATTTGAAGGAATTGGGGCAGCAAATTCTCAAGACTGCTTCTGGCTTATTTGTTGGTGTCATCTTGGGGAGGAGAACCTGAGAGAAGGCTGGGTGCTGGCCATATCAAGGGTTAACTGGTTTCTTTGCTTCTAACCGGTGTCTGTGGCATGGAAATGTCTGGTGTCCCTTATCCTGTTTAAGGTATTGTCAAAACAAAGAACAAAGTTAAATTATGGAGAAAAAAATTTTTAGGATCAGGGAATTGAGGGGGGGTGTATCTGACCTGTTTAAGGTGGGTTCTTTAATTTGGCTCCCTGGAACTCACAAGAACTCCTTGGGTTTGTAAAAACAGAGGTTTTAGACATATAATGACTATGGCATATTTTTGTACAATGAAAAGTATTTATTTGGTGAGGTAGCCTGGCAAAACCTCTCAGCTATCAAACTGTCAGAGATCTTTGAAAAGGATAAGATTTTACTTGAGTTACTGATTAAAAAATGACAGAGAACTTACTTGTTTGGCACCCAGAGCTACTCTTTTGGGTCCTCCATGGTTGCTGAAGGTTGCACTTGACTTTTGCTGTTTAGGGCAAGGCCTGTCAGGCTCCAGAAGACCCTGTGGGCTAAGAAATCTGTAGAAAGACAGGCCTACCTTGACCTGGGCAGCTAGGATGTCGATTCCAGCGATTCTGCCCACATCTGGAGGTCTTCAGTTTAGGTGAAAGGCAGTTTTACCCAATGGTCAGCGTTTGGCAGTCAAAGCGAACTGCAGATGGACATTTCTCTGCAACTGCAGATGGATGTTGTTCTGTGACCGTTTGTCTTCTGTCTTCTTGGAGGAAACAGAGAGATGCTAGGAGCCAACCTGTCTCTTTTCGTTATGAAAAGTTCTTTTTTAATAATTAAATATTTAAATATCATATTCCCCAGATCTCTGAGCAGTTGAGGGCTGTTTATATTAGGTATAGCTGCAGTATAGAATCTGTCTGGAAGGTTGAGTCTGAGCTTGACTGTACTGGCTCTTAACAGGTAAGATTTACACTCGTAAAAAGGCAGAAAGAAGAAAAAAACTGTTGTAATATAAGGTTAATGACAGAACTGATAATAGTAGAGAACAGCTTAATATTAAATATAAGGCATTTTTGTAAGAGACTTAAAAGTACAAACCAGTTTAAAATACAAGATTTATGATTTTGTAGTCTGAAATGAGATGTAATGAACAATTATTATACATATAAAGAGTGAACAGGAATTGGGCAATGTTCATGCTTTTGATGGGCCCTATTGAAGGCATGCCATTATGTAAAACACATGTAACAGAGTTAACAAGAGGATTTTAGTGAAAACCGGGGGACAAGGCAGGGTATACTTAAGTAAAAGTGGGAGAGCTTGGTCACCTGACCTGGCTCTCAGCCAAGATGGCGGTAAGGTCACCCATGTAATAAAGTTAACACTGGGGAACCTGGCAGGTAATACCTCAGTAAGAATGGCGGAATTTGGTCACCTGACCTGGCCCTCAGTCAAGATGGCGATAAAATCACCTGACCCCAGTCAAAATGGTAGCAGCCACATGTTGTATGAAAAAAGTCACAATTTTTGAGCGGTAAGGATTTTAAGCTTAATGAGAGGGACCTAAAGGCGTAATCTGCTCTGTTGCTGAGCTGCCATGCCATACCATAAGCCGCAGAAGGGAGCAAAAGGCTAGAACTGAAAAAAAACTGCACCATGCTATGGCTGGAATTGAAAAGCCGGCTGGAATTTTAAAAGCCAGGAAACTGCCATGGGCAGTTGCTATCCAGAGCCAGGATCGTGAAAACTCACGAAGCAGTAGCACCCAAGGCCTATATCGGAATACAAATCGGCACGAACACTCAGGACTCATGGACCAGGACCACGAGTGGGGTTCTGAGCAGAGGTTACAATGAGAAGAAAAAAAAAGGAAAGAGAAGAAATGAAAAAAGAGATAAAGAAACTGGGGGACCCTGGGTCCCCAGTCAAACGCACTGTACAGGGAGTGACACCACAAGGCTTATAGGAGAACGTCTCCTCTCTATAGGTGGTGTGTAAAACAGCGACACCACAAAGCCTAGGAAGATGTCTCTTCTCTACAGGCAGGGTGTTGAAGTCTGGGCGACTCAGAAGTCAGAGAAGCTAGAGGCTTCTCCGAGCAGTCTGTCACAGCAGGACCACTAACTAGTGTTCCAAAAGAGAAAAATCCGAGGACTCTGGGCCCCAAGGTGAACACACTGCTCAGCGTGTACAGTGCTAGCATGTGTGGATCACCCTGGGTTGTCTGATACGGTTTTAGCTATGGGAAGCAACCAGAGATGAATGTCAGCGAGGGCTCAACTATAGCCACGAAGGCCATGGTTGGTGGCTTTCCCCACCATTTCTAGGAACACCAGAAGATTTCCTGGTGCTCAACGGTCAATTTCTCAGGTTTAGAGAAATGGTTAAGCTGACAAGAATGGGGAAACCCACCAAATGAAGCTGGTGGTGTGTGTAGAGGTCGTGGTCAGGCAGATGGAACATGTGGTTGTTGTGGGAAAAATACCCAGTTCCGGATCCCGATCCTGCGGAGAGGGGGAAGAGGGGCAGCTACTGAGTCTCATGGCACCAGTGAAATTACCTGGCACAAATGAGAAGAAAACATGAAACAAACAACAAACCTATTTAGGAGTTTATTAGAGGAGACATGTACAGGCCTGGTAAAGTCTGGTGTGCAGAGAGGGCTGAAGATGGTGCATCCAGCTTTTAAATGCTGCCTAGTACATGCACACAGGGGGAAGACAGAGCCATGCCATACGCAGATGATGGAACTCACACATGTGCATAGGGCTTATGTAGCTGTGCCATACATAGGTGATGCAACCATGCTGCATGTGGGTCATGCATGACCTTTTAAGGTCCCCGGGCAGCTAGGTATTTTTGCCTGAGGGCTTGTCTGCACATGTGTGGCCCTGAAACCCAGAAGTGCCAGCCATGCTGGTTGGCTAGAATCATAACAAGTACTGTTACTCATTCTTTGTCCAGGATCATGTTTTCCCATCTCCTGAAAAGCTGAGGAGTCTTTCTTCGTCTTGGAAGCCATGGAACTCAGAGTAGACAGAATTCCCAAAGTCTTAGTCATTGTGTAGAAGCACAAATTGTTACCTACTAGCTATGCATAACTGTCTGTGATGGTTAAATTTGGTTGTCAACTGATTGGATTTGGACCCAACTAAGAGGTAAGCCTCTTGGCATACCCTTAAGAAGATTCTTCCTTCCTTCCTTCCTTCTTTCCTTCCTTCCTTCCTTCCTTCCTTCCTTCCTTCCTTCCTTTCTCCTCCTCCTCCTCCTCCTCTTCTTCTTCTTTCCTCCTCCTCCTTCTCCTCCTCTTTTTCCTCTCTCTCTCTCTCTCTCTCTCTCTCTCTCTCTCTCTCTCTCTCTCTCTCTCTCTCTCTCTCTGTTTGAGATAGGGTTTCTCTGTGTAGCTTTAGAGTCTGTCCTGGAACTTGCTCTGTAGACCAGGCTGACCTCGAACTCAAAGAGATCCACCTGCTTCTGCCTCCTAAGTGCTGGGATTAAAAATGTGAGCACCACTGCCTGGTAAGATTTTCATAATTAGGTTAACTGAAATAGGAGGCCCTACCTTAAGCATGGGCAGCACTCCCCTGGAGGTCCAGTGTAGTTTCATCAGAGCCTCTGAGAGTTTTAGGTTGGTCTGGCTTCGCATACTCCAGACATAAGGACCAAGGGAAAAGCTTTTGCCTTTTTGCCTGCTTTACTTCCCATTTTGTTAGCAAATTCATCTGTTTCTGCCACTGCCACTTTACAATACAGACCAAAGATAAGTGACTCTTTAGGAATCTTCTGGACCTTCACCACCACATTGATACTGTTGAGTAATCCATCCTCATGGACAGAGCAGCTCCTAAGTTTTCATCCTGTCTAGTATGAAGACAGTCATTGTTAGACTACCTAGACCATATCATGTAAGCCTACCTAAAATACTTTTCAATATATATTCATTCTATTGGCTTTGTTCCTGTATAATAGATTAAGAAAGTAACAACACATGGATTGAAAAGAAGGCTCAGAGGTTGAGAGCACTTGCTGCTCTTGTAGAGGAGCTGGGTTCCCAATACCCACCTAAATAGTCCTTAACTCCAGTTCCAGAGGATCCAACATTCACTTCTGGCCGTGTGGGTACCAGGCACACATATGGTACACATATATGCAAACAAAACACCTAAGACACATAAAGCTAAATTACTTTTTAAAATCAACACGTGAACTGTAAGAATGGAGATGTGTCTGAGAAACCAATGTAGTGATCAGCAGCATTTATGAGTTTAAAACAGACCAAAGAGCATGAACAGATGCTATATTCCAGCAGCAGAAAGTCATTGCCATTGCTGTTTCACGAACAAACCTGATTATAGGCTGCGGATGGATTTATGAATCATAGTGCTTCCACCCATCTTTGAGTTCCTTTAGTCTTATGGTAGATTTGACCGTGGAAGGCAGAACTGGTATTATATATTCAGACCTATTTAGTCAATTCTCAAGCAGGAACCAGTGTCAACCACTCATAAATGGAAACTGAGTACATATTTTATTATGTACTGCATAGGTTGGGTTAGCAAGTCTTGGTTGTTGAGAGGTCCCTATCATGAAGCGGTCTCAGGTTAGTCATTCAGGAGTAAGAAACTGCAGTTGTAACTTTTGTACACATCGCCAGTCGACCTGAGGGAGGCTTTGTCAGTTCCCAGGGGTCTTGGGCATTGGGGTCCTTGACAATAATACATTCATTCAAGACATCAGCTTCACTCAGGGCTTCCTTCACTCTCCACAGTAACAGAATTAAGGCTGTAATTGCATTGGTGAAGTGATGAATTTTCTGGGTTTGGCTGAGTATGGAGACAAGGGTTAAGTAGTAACACTTAAGGGAAGCAGCTGAAATCCAGGAAGAGAACAAGGAACTGCACAAATAAGTTATCTAAAACATCCGGAAGAAGTTAGGCAGGAAGAGGAAATGGACTGCAGGCTTCTGTGATGTTTCAGTGGCCAAGGCTCATACAACTTGATGGCTAGGACAATGTACTAGTTAAGTCCCTCCTGCTGATATAAAATATCGTGGCAACTTCCATCAAAACCACTACAAGAAAGATCTTGGAATTTAAACAGTTCAAATAAAAATATGGAAAAGTCCAATACAGCTTGTAGTGGTCAGTTGAAACAGTGGGTGGTTTCAGTTAGAAGTGTAGATCTACAGTACACGATGACTGTAGTTACTTTTCAAACTTGTTAAGACAAAACGTCCCTCCAAGAAGTATTTGATGTATTAGATGTGATAGTTTTAATTACTTTGATACACACACACACTTTGTGAAGCATTAATATATTCCATTCTAATTTTTCAATTTATGATATAAAATTTACAAAATTAGGAAAAAGGAAATAAGGTAAAGATTTGATGTGGGATTCCTTTCTGTATGTTATGAATGTTTTATTACCATTGGTTATTAAAAAAGTTTTGGCCAGTCAGTGGCTTAGTGCGGGAAATCCAAAGAGATATAGTGAGAAAGTAGGCAGAGTCAAGGAGATACCATGTAGCTGCCAAAGGAAAAAGACACCAGCCGCTAGTCAGAACATTACCGGTAGGTCACAGCCTCATGGCAATACACAGATTAATAGATATGGGTTAATTTAAGATGTAAGAATTATCTAAAAATATGCACAAGCTATTGGCTAGTATTGTAATTAATATAGTTTTTGTGTTATTATTCAGGTTTGGGCGTCCGGGAAACGAATGAGCGATCTGTCGTACAAGAGTCATGGGTATGAAATGTAAAATGTAAATTGAAGGTACCTAAGCATGCTAGAAAACATGTGAAGTGCCAGTCCTCTCAGGGAGACAACTATTTTGTTCACATAGTAATAAAACTGGTAAGGTTGCCATGGAAGAAGGGGAGAGGGCAGTTTCGTCTACAGTGACGGAGAAGTAGGGGAGGGAGGAAATGAGGCAAAGCATGAGCTGTCAGCAGCAGGTGATCGGTTGAAAGGGATCTGTGAGGGGCACTGGACACTCTGTAGTAGAGTGTACAACTGATCTAACCCTTCTCCCTCACTCAACTGTGATCTGTTTTTAACCAACCTTGCGAATGCGTGGATGTCAGCATGATGTGCTCACCTACTAAAATGTGGTCAGATGTGCTGTGTCATTTTAAGTCAAAGTAGAGATTATGTGATTCACTTCTCACTTCCTTCTGCGGCAGGAACCAGCATGTCTCAAAATGGCATTTTGGTTATCCTGAGTCCCAAGCGGGCTGGGAACAGATCTCCCCCGCTTCCACACTGCCAACACCAGTGTTCCTAGAAGAAAGCCCGCTTGTTCTGAAGTCCAAACTTTATTGGTTTAGTTTATGCTGCCCTACATTACTCCAGCAACTTCCCGCCTCATCAGCAATGCCTTGCATTCTTTCTAGTCCATTTTCTAAACCACAACTCATCTTGCAAATGCAAATGACTAGTTTTGCATCCTTTTCCTGGTTTGCCACTGTCCCTGCAAACTCACGGTCCTTAACCCGTGCCCATTCCACTTTTACTACACCCCCATTTAAACTAGTCACACTGTTCTTTAACCTGCCAAGCGGACATGCCTCTATGCTTTTGCCAATGTCCTGCTACATGCAACAGATTTCTCTTGTATATCCCTAGCTCCAGAATAAAGCTTCTCTGCCCTAAACCACACGAAATTTTATTACTTGCCCCACTACCATGCTATTTAATAGCACCTTTTTGTGGCTGAGCTTTTCACCTGATGATCCACAGGAGCAACAGCAAGGGGATTTTCTTTCAGAACAGGCCCTTATTTATTTTCAGTGTTGCCTGCTCCCCCGTGATTGTCAGTGTGCACGCAGGCTGTGTAAGAGCCCCTGCAACACACTTCTCAGAAGCAGTGCTCATCTGGGCAGCCTTGTAAGCTCATCTGACTTCTGGCTTCTTACTTTGTAGAGATCTGATGTTGGAAAACAAAGTGTTTAATGTTTTAAGTGTAGATTTTATAATTTGCTACATTTATTATAAGGGGGGGGTATCCATGCACACAGGTCATGGTATGCATGTGGGGGCAGAAGACAATGAGCAGGAACTGTTTTTCTTTCCAACACGTGGACCCATCCCAAGAATCAGGTCAGCAGGCCTTTACCTAGTGAGCCACCTGGCAGCCCTAAATGTAGATTTCAACACAAAAAACCTCTATGCAAAAAAGTATTCAAGGTTACCAAGCCCAGTTACCATCCTGCTGTCAAATTCCTAGATAAATTAACCTCATTAATATTTTGTTACTGTGCAAAATGTAATTAAATTATCATCATTGCTGATGCTATTTCTTCCAAGCAAATTGAGTTTCAAAATTCACTCATTCAGTGCTCTTATTTCAAAGATATTTTGTGGCAATTCTTCAGCCATTTTTCCCTACCATCTTCAGTCTTCAAAAATTCTAAGGAATATCAAGATTCATACTAAATCACGTTCTTTCTGATCCTGAGCTAATTCTAGAAAAATAGCAAAAACCTGTTATAGTCAATTTGACTTGAATAACTGTTGTCATATATGCTTTGGAAGCATGAAAAAGTTACCAATTTGCCACAAACAAGAAGTTACCCATACTGACTAGGAAGCAAATTAATGAGCAAACTTATGAAAAGGTTTTTGATTTTAAATCTCTTTCTTGGCTTGGCAATGGTGCCTTAATCCCAGCACTCATGACGCAGAGGCAGGTGTACCTCTGCAAGTCGAGGCCTGGTCTATAAGAGCTAGTTCCAGGACAGGCTCTAAAGCGACATAGAAACCCTGTCTCAAAAAACAAAACAAAACAAACAAACAGGAAACAAAATCTATTTCTTGGACTTGGGTATTATTAAGAACTCAAGTGCCTTAGATCTTTTTGGCCACCAAAGCTTACACGCTGCACACCAATTCCAACTGTTTCAAACACCACATTACACTACCAGCCCTTGATAATCATATTTCTGTTAAATATGCCATGTTATATCCAGAGGAAAGTAATTACATGATTTCCTGAAGATCAATGATTTAAAACACTGGCCACTGTTGTAAGTGTTGTTTTCACTGAACCATGCTAAATGGCACAATCAGTTGATTATAAGCAACAACTAACTATATAGTAAGATAAAAACTTGATACACAGGAAGAAGTCTTAGTAGATACATAGGAAGAAGTCTTAGTAAAGATGATAAGTTTACCTTTTTCAAAGAGACACCTTTTTAACTGCTGCTGGATATAGTGGCTAGAAATGAGAAAATTCTTTCTCAAAAAGAATGGATCTCAACTCAGACAATGCAGTGTCCCCTCATCTGGGGACCTGGAGCAATCTCTGCTGGCCTCCAGAAGGCAGCAGCCAGAATGGAGTTATCTTGCAATACACACTCAACAAGTGTAAACTCTTAACAGGGTCAACAACCAAAATCTTTATCTAAAGTAACATTTTTGGTCAACTGCAGTATAAATTCTGAAGGAAAACATGGATTTTATTTCTAGAATAAGGAACCAGGAGTTTATTTCCAAATCTCTTAGGAAAGCCTTTCTTAATTTACATATGGCAATGATTGCAAGCAAATACATGTCTTACACTAGGCGTACAGGTACATACACATTTAGCTGCCCTCACCTAAGCAAGCAGTTGCAGTTTTGTTTAAATGTGAAAAGAGAATCTGTGAAACAAGCAAATTAACTTTTGAGAGTAATAGCTAATTACAAGTTAGTAAACACGGGGCTGCCATGGTATCATTCAGAGTACAACTCTATGGCTTTTCAGCCATTGTGAGCATTCCCATGTCATTCAATGAGCATCTACTATTCCCAGGTGGTTAAATATGCTAAGCCCAACATTCCTTCACTTGTAAAGGATTTTGTTTCAAATAAGTTTTCTTCTCTCTCTAAGACCTGAGCAAAACAAACATTTCAAAACCACCCCAGAAACCTGATATTAAAGGTCTGAAGGATCCAACACAGAACTGTAATCTACTAGATAAAATCTTTCAGATTCTGTCTCATTGATACTGTAGGTCTAGCAGAAAACAAGCGCATACATCACCTCTTGGTCACTTTCAGAGCAGGTTGGTAAAATGCCCCAAGGAAACTAAATGTCCTTTGGGATACCACGCTAGTTTTCCAACATAGAACAAAACCATGATACAGGTCTTCCTAAAATCATTATTAGTATTACCAGGAAAACAAGCTACTCTTGTACTGAAAAGGGAAAAATGATTTCCCTTTGTGTTTTTCCTAAGAAAGCAGCTTTAACTGTGAGCTCTGGGTAGCTGCTGACACACTTCTATTGTGTTCCATTTTTCAAGCAAACATCAATTTTCCACTCCACAGAGTTTAGTTAAAGTCTCTAACTTAAAAGAGAAAATGAAATTGAGGAAAATCTACAATTTGAATTTTTCTTGAAAACTTTCACATCTAAAATCAAATTTTGACAACTTTAAGATTTTCACATACACACACACCATTTATGAAAGGTCGTTATGTAGCCCAAGCTGACCTTGAACTCATGATGGTCCTGCCTCAGCCTCCTGAAAATTCTTAGTTAAATTCCCCCCCCCCCCTTTTTGGTTTCTGTTTTTCAAGACAGGGTCTCTCTGTGCATCCTTATCCTTGGCTATCTTAGAACTCACTCTGTAGACCAGGCTGACCTCAAAGTCAGAGATCCACTTGCCTCTGCATCCCAAGTGCTGGGTTTAAGGTGTGTGCTTCTACCGCCCTGCTTCTCAGTTAAAAACGAGGCAGAAACCATGCCTTCAGTTAGAAAGTATCACTACCATGATAAAGTAGTATCATGACCAGATTAAAGATTAAAGAAAGCTTCAGCAGCTAAGAACTTTATAGATGTCAACATGTTGAACTTCAATCATGACTTCTTATCTGAGGCTGAGCTAGATACAAAAATATTAAAACATCCTATAGAAGTTAATTGTGTATGCCCCTGTGCTGTTATTGTTTATGCAGGGAATATGTGGATTAAAATGGACTCATTTGATTGCTCAGTTATGATTAATCTATGTAAATATACAAACACTGAGCAAAGCTATCATATTCCAATCTTTGAAGACTTCTAACTGCTAGCAAAGCAGCAGCATTTAGATATCACTAATAAAATATGATTAAATAGTAGCAGCCAATCCTGCTAAACTTTAAATAACTCTTGTTAGACTTCCTTTCTAAATTTCATAAGACAGTCTAAACCCAAAACTCAATGCATATTGAGCTTTCTTTTCAAAAACTCCAAATAGATTTAAGCTAACTCCAATATATTCATAAAATTTGCCAACAGTTTACTCTCACAGTACTGACAGAGAAGGCCAGGCATAAGCCCTTCCCTTGCATCTGGACTCCATTCCCTTCTCCTTCCACCTCACTACATTAGTGCGGCTCAGCACTTCACCCTGAGCCTTCCAGACTCCTCTGCTCTGTATGTATAGGAACTGTGACACTATACACATAATAGCCACTAAAGCAGGATTTTCTTCAGAAAAGAATTTATCAATGTAGGAAAATGAGTTGACTTGCAAGACTCATAACAGACAAACAAAAACATAACATGTACCTCGAATTCAAAACAAACCAAGGGGAAAAAAAAAACAATGCAAGTATCTGGGTTTAACTTTAGGTAATTAAGATAGTCACAGAACACATGACTGTCAAAAGTAATAACCCAAATCTTTACTATAACCTCATCTACACCATAGTAATGCATAGTGCATCATCTACTAAATGAGTTTTATGCAAGTTAGGATATAAAATTGTTACCTACTCTATTTTGACAGGGCACCAACTTCATATAATGCTCCAAACCAATGTATAATGGAAATCGTACCAATGCCTTTTGTAGCACCTGGCATCCAGAGTGCCAAGTTGTTCTCTTACGTGCATTCAACTGCTACAGTTAGTATGTAAGCCCAACAACTGGAAGTGTTTTCATTCACAGCTTTACATCTCACGGTGCAGTTTTCAGGCTGACTGACACTGATCACCCATCTAAACTCTGCCCCCCTTCAATGCATGGAAACTACATCTGCACGGCATGAGGATGTCTTTATTTCACAATAGCTCTTACTGTCAACAAGAGCACCACATCTGGAGGAAGAGGCTATAGAGGGAAATGAGCTCATGGAATGTTAGTTAAGACTGCAACTACAACAGAAAACTGCCAAAGCTTCGCTCCCGCAGCAAACAGCCAACACTTCCCAAAGACAATACGGAGCTTATGACAACAGACAGGCTGGGGAGGTGGGAGCTGTAACTCAACTACAAGAAAGCTCCATCTAACAAAATGAGTTAACGGGCAGCTTCAGAATTTCCTAAAAACGAAACTTGAAAGCGCAGGTGAGGTTTTTATCCTTCAGTCACAAAGGCAGAACTCAACAGGAGTCCCAGTCTGGCTTTGAGAACTGCCCGGGAGAAACACACACACCAACGTGGAACTAAGAAAAACTAAGTACTTAAATGTGTAAGATAATTTCAAGAAAGGGTTGCAAATTGCTGTGACCTGATTTGCGGAAAACATCTGTAAGTTCACACTGGCGGTTAAAAAGCCAGTTTCAACATTAACTCTCCTCTCACCAGGTAACGGTTTCTGTGCAAAAGTGTCTGAACATTGCATTGATGCTTATTTGAACTGGCACTGTGAATAATCTGTACATGCTGTGTTACAGATAATACATATTTGTAAACCTGTTCATGCAAGATCAGTGTGCACAAGGGGATACTGTTAAGCCTTATACTTAAGAGTGATACTTTATCTTTGCTAAGATGCCAGTCTCTGAAACATAACAACATCTTAAATGGACATTCTTATCTGCCAGTTAAAAATCAACTTATGTTGCTGAAAGAAGAGGATATACAAGAAAACAAACATGGTTTTTGTGTTGCAGAACTGATTTTAAATGAGAGAATTTATAAAACAAGAAATCCATGGTCACAAAATTTTAACATTTTAATCCTACACATTACAGGGCAAAGAGATACTGGACCCTATCTCCACATTTCATAAATCCTAACTTTAGTTCCCATTTCAAATGTTGCCCTAACCACTAAAAACATTAGTGGTTTCACAACCTCTGTATTATAGAAATACAGATTTCTGAAGTAAATGCTATAAAAACAAAAATGGAAGAAAGCTGAACAAACTCTCCATGGAGGAAAACAAATGGAACATCCCGAAGCTTCTAGACACTTCTCTTCTGTGTCAATGGTCAACTTGTCAATTCAGTGCATTGTGCGGTCAAATGTTGTAATGGTCCCCACGTGCAACACACATCTAACTAGTGTCCATTGATTCCAAATTAGTGGATGAAGAATCTTTTTGGATACTTTCAAAGATGGCTGCCAGCTCAGGGTTAGAGCTGATCTGTGACTGGAATTCACTCATGAGCGGGCTCTTCTCTGCTTCTGGAATGGTTAACAACGCTGCCACTGCCCTCATAGCGGATCGTTTTAACTCATCTTGCTTTTCAAACTCCTGCTTGACAGAGTTTGCCTTTACCTGCAATACAAAGTAAAATCAGGTTACACACTGTAACATTAATAAGCCGTATGCAGACAGGAACTCCTGGTCCCTTGTAGTCCAGAAGACACACTGCACGTCAAGTACAGTACGCAACAAATCTCTTTGAGGCACTACTACCTCTCCTAGTACAGGTGACAAGCCCTAATATAAAAAGACTGAAAAATCCAGCCCTGCTTAGAGAGAGAACTTTGGCCCTACCAAGAAAACAAATACTTAATTTCCATCTCCTTTGAACACCAAATAACATTTCCATGCATGCCTTTATTTTTACCTTGATTAAAACACTAAACTTGTTTCATCTCCAAGGTTCAAAGTCCTCATTCTCCAAGATCCATTTCATTATGTGTCAGTTATGACTCCCTCTCTAGTAAGAACTAAATGCTTAATTTTTTGAAGCCTAATCGTATCGTTTCTTATCCCATACTAATATAACTTCAGTCCATTTTTACTTTTGTATCTTTTTTTGTATTTTTTTTTCTGTTTTGTGTTTTGCCTAAGTTCACATACAAAGGGGAAAAACATTCTGAGTCTAGCTTATTTTGTATACCATGATTATCTCAGGTCTACTCATTTCCCTAGAAATGATATAACTGGCTGGGCAGTGGTGGTGCACGCTTTAATCCCAACACTTGGTTAAGGGGTAGAAGCAGGCGGATCTCTGTGAGTTCAAGGCTAGCCTGGTCTACAAAACTAGTTCTAGGACAGTTAGGGCTACAAAGAAAAACCCTGTCTCAAAAAATATACAATACTGCTCTTTTGCACTGTGTATTTGTTTGCTAGTATCTGTACAGCACATACATACTACATACCACACTTTAAAATCCATTCATCTCCTCAGCACCTACACTGATTCCATAGTTGACTACTGTGAACAGTGTTACAATAAACATGATACGTATGTATTTGTACTATAGGTCATGGAAGTTCATGCCATTTTAATTGTTCTTGAAAATCAGCAGGACTAATTTCCAGTGGCTGACTTACTTACATTCCTATCAGAACTACCAGAATTCCCCTTTCCTTGCATTCTTACTAGTTTGCTTCTCGTTGTTTATTTTCTTGAGAATGTGAGATGGAAATCTCAATACAGTTTTGATTTGTATTTTCTTAATGGCATTTTTATTACTTATTGATCACTTGTAAAATTCATCTGTAAAGTACCTGTCCAGTTCATTACTCATTTATACACAAAATTATCTGCTTTGTTGGTTTGTTTATATTCTGGGTACCAAGCCCACATCACGTGAACAACGGGCAAAGGTTTCTACACGCTATCTCTTCACCCCATTGTTTTGTTTGCTGTGTGAAATGAAGCCTTTTAATTTCATGCAGTGCTATCTGTTAGTTTTTGACTTTAAGAGTCCTATTCAAATAAATCACTGACTGTGTCGATATTCAAATCTTAGTTTAGGATCTTTGATCATACTGACTAGATCTCTGTACAGAATAAGAATAAGGGATCTGCAGGACAATGTTCCTCCACCCCTTTAATCCCAGCACTCCAGGACGTAGGCAGGTGGATCTTTTTTGAGTTTGAGGCCAGGCTGGTCTACAGAATGAGTTCAAGGACAGTCAGAGCTGTTATATGAGAAATCTTGCCTCCAAACAAAAATGAAAAGACAAAGCAAAAAACTACCTAACCAACCAAAACAACAAAATCCCAAACAAACAAAAGCGAGTAAGGAATCTAATTCCGGCTTCCTTGTGTGGACACCCAGTTTCCCAGCATAAGTATTTAGAGGGCTGCTTTTTTTTCCCTCTCCAATTCTGTCAAGAATCAGATGAAAAAAGGGGAGGGGACAAATTAAAAACAACCAAGCACACAAAGATAAAGCCCGGATGGCTGTAGCTGTGCAGGCTTCTTCCCAAGTATCCTGTTTTGGGCCTTCTATCTTTGTGTCTGATTCCGTGCCAATACCACACTGCTTTTGTTACTGTGGGTCTGTATGAACTTGTAGTAGCACACCGTGATGCTTCCAACGTTCATGTTTTACTCAGGACTTTGGAGATTGAGGGATTTGCATTTGTTATCCTGATTTCTCTACAGTTTGCACCGAGGCATATAAAAGCCACTGCAGAATCACTGTACTTTACTAATGGTCTAGATCTTTCAAGTATAAACCACATTATCCTGAAACAGGGATAAGGAGACTAATTACTTTTTTGTTCCTGTTTCCCCCTTTTGCCTTATTACTCTAAGATTTTAGGAACTATATTGAGTAAGAATGTTAAGTGTGGAAGATCGTACCTTATTTTTTATTTAGGAGGAAATGCTTGCTTTATGCTTTTCCCAATAAGCGTAATGCTATCAAGTTGCTGCGTACTGCCTTATCAGACGCAGAATGATCCTTTGGTTTCCAGTTCTACAGGACTTTCATCACAAAGGGATGCTCAGTTTTGTAAAAGACTTTTTCATGCATCTACTGAAGTAGTTATGTATTTGTTTTTCTTTTTTATTTATGTGCAACATTACATTTATTGATCTGTGTATGTTATTTGTCTTTACAGTCTATAATAAAATCAACTTGACTTTTTTTAATGTGTTGCTTAATTCTCCCAAGTAGATGAGAATTTCTGGTTCTAGGATCATTGAGAAAATTGTCGACAGTTTTATTTTTGTTGTCTGTATCTGGTTCTAATAGCAGAATTAACACTGCTCTGAGTTAAGACGGCTTCTACCCTCTCTACAACAGCACTTTACTAGGATATATGGATTACAGCAGAGTCCAATATAAGATACAAATTCAAAGCTATGAGTATCTACAATGAAAAAAAAAAACAACTCAGAAATCTCCAATAAACTAATGATGCACTCCAAAATCAAGATGCGGAGGCCATCCTGGGCTACACCATAAGTTTCAGGTCAGTTTGTGCTAAACTTGCAAGATTATACCTCAAATATCCAAAAGATTTAGAAAAATAATAAACAAAACCTGAAAAGCAGAAAGTAAGAAACAATAAAGCTCAGAGTTGAAATCAGAGAGGCAGAAGAGATTCCCAGTAACACAAGAAATTAATGAGCCAGCAGAGTTGCTTTCTTGAAAAGATAAACAAAACTGACAAAACTATTTTCTAGAGAGAGATAAGTGCCAAGTTAATTAGACTTGATATGGAATAAGAAATATTAAATGGCACTGAAATCCAAAAAGACCATTATAGAACACTGTAAAAAAATACACAAATAAATGGAAAATTCTAAGTTATGGATATATTTGACCTATAAAACTGAATCAAGCCAGGCAGTGGTGGTACATACTTTTAATCCCAGCAGTTGGGAGGCAGAAGCAGGCAGATCTCTGTGAGTGTGAGGCCAGCCTGGTCTACAAAACAAGTTCCAGAACAGCCAAGGCTATACAGAGAAATCCAGTCTCAAAAACCACCCCCTCCCACCCCTCAAATAAAAGAAACCTGAACCAAGAAGACATGCAGAACTGTGGGGGTTAGCTTTTGTCAACCCGACACAATCTGGTGGTGTGAGAACAGAGAAGGTCCACCGAGTGAACTATCATCAGACTGTACTTACTATAGGCAAGCCTATGGGTGCATTTTCTCAACTGAGAGACTTAGAAGGGCCCAGTCCACGGTGGGTGGTGCTGTCCTGAGCAGGGGCACTGGAGTAAATAAGAAAGCAAACTGAGCACTTCAAGAGAGCCGCCAGTAAACAGCACTCCTCCTGGCCTCTGCACCACTTCCTGCGCTCAATTCCTTGTCTGGCAGTCAGCAAGCTGTAACATGAGATCAGCCCTTTCCTTCCCAAGTGGCTTTTGGTTAGAGTCTTTATCACACCAATGGAAAGCAAATTAAAATGCAATGGGGATTGAAGCAGTAATTAATAAACAATTTCCCAAGAAAGACAACTGAGACTGAAGAGATGAACTTCTGAATTTTATCAGACCCTTGAAGAAACACCAGTGTTCCTCAAAGGGTTTCATGAAACAATTAAAAACAAAAGTAAAATTGAAAAGTCAGAGAAAATAATAAGCTAGGAATCTGGAGATTTTAAAGTACCAGAAAAAGAAAAGATAAAAACTTTTCCTTAAAAAAATAATAAAGATAAAAAAGAAAAGTTTTTATCTTCTTTTTCTGAGACAGGGTTTCTCTGTGTTGTCGTGGATGTCCTAGAACTCACTAGACCAGGCTGGCCTCAAACTCACAGACATCCATCTGCCTCTGCATCCTGACTGCTTGGATTAAAGGTGTGCGCACCACCACCACCTGACGCTTTTGTTTATTTGTTTTAAAATTAACTTTATGAAACAAAACAATAGGCATGTGCCTGCAATCCCAGCATTTAGGAGCCCGAGACAAGTTGCAGAGTTGGAAGCCATGCTAACTAAAACACAGGATTCTGCCTCAGAATACACACCCACATTATGTAAATTGCATGTATTAAGAATTTTAAAAATTTATAGTCACAAAATTTTAACATTTTTATCTTAATACAATTCTTTTCCACACCCCATAATT
Organism: Myodes glareolus; assembly: GCF_982192425.1. NCBI lineage: Eukaryota > Metazoa > Chordata > Mammalia > Rodentia > Cricetidae > Myodes > Myodes glareolus. The sequence goes on from NC_142051.1 coordinate 3,157,932, forward strand.
CCTATGCCAAACGTAGCCCACGTTGATGCTTTGAGGACAACATTACCTTCGTTGTGCACGTAGCACGCAGTGGCTCAACCAGTCGGTCCAGTCTTTGCAGTACTGCACTGGGACAGAGGGTAGAGAGTCGCACCAACATTAAAAACGTTAGCATCTATAAGGAATAAAAAAGATTCAACTTTTTTAATGATACCTTCTGACACACTTTTAAAGTAGAAAACTATATGCAAATGAAAGCATCATTGTAATTTAGTCTGCCACTCAGAATGAGATTCATGGCACACCTTATTTGAGGTGAATGCAAGGGAAATGCAGCTTCCATGTGTCCTACAATACAAAACTAGAAAGTCGCTCTTAGTTTTGACTGCACATCTGAATCACCTGGGTGAAAACACCCTATCCTTAGTGAGGGTTATTGCATCTGCAGAAGGCAGCAAACTCATTCACATGCAATGTAAGTAAAATTCACTGAATTAAATATGTGCTCAACTGGATACAAAACGTTACAGAAATTTCTACTTTCTCAGTAGAGTTTGGGAGGGCAGATGATTACTTAAATGAGCCCATACAAAACCTGAAAAATCTATATTAAAATATTCTTTCTTCCTTGGACTATAAAGGAAGTATCATAAAAGCTGAAATTCAGGTACCATGGCTCAGTAGCCACCTTTCTTCTACCAGGCCAAAGGTCCCTGTTAAAGAGTATCACGAAAAGAATATGATTCATTTACTTTTTTTTTTTTTAAAAAAAAAAAAAATCACTCATTTACTGACACTGAAAGAGAAACAAATGACTAATAGGATAGACAGGACAATGAGACACAAGAGCCCTAAACCTAAAAGGCAGCGTGACTCCTCCAAAGACTCTGCAGCTGCTGTCTGTCTTGATACATGGCTTAATTTTTTTTACTTATATACATCTAAGTAAATTATACACACAAAAGTTGTTACATCAAAATCGATTAAATAAATCCTTCCACAGATACCCATAAACGTCTTACCTTGATATCATAATGGTCCTTCAAACCATCTTCAACATGATTTAGAAATTCAAAGATATCCAGTCTATCGAGACAGCTGTCCAGAAGTGTATACATACACTCAAAGGCCGCTTTTCTGATGTCCAGACCATCATCAACCGTGTGTTTAAATGGACCCATTTCTACCTGTACGAACAAGAAGGAACATGCAAGCAGGTGACAATTAAAGACACATGCAGGTAACAGATGTGATCGAGCTCACTCACCTCTCTTATGAGTTCCTTTCTAACTTTTGTCTCATTGTACAGATGAGGAAGCACAGAGTCCAGAAGGTCCCTTATCAGCGACGGTTTGTTGTGGGCTGCAGAATTGAATGTGACCAAGGCCACTCTTCTTACGTTCAAATCTGGGTCTTCCAAAGTTTTTAGAAAATCACCTGAAAAAATTGTTAAGAGAAACAACATATTTGTGGTAAGCTTAGAACACAATTTACACATTATTTCTTCTAAACTGCCTTAGCTATTGTGGGTCTTACTGGTATTTCTTCAATGAGAACCACAGAGAACCAGATATAAGATTGAGAGCCATTAAGTTTATTTCAGCAGCATGAAAACAAGCCATCATTGATGAATGTGTGTACATTTTCCATTGATAACTTACGTTTAGCATCTAAAAAGCAGAGGACATATAAAACAGCACCCAAGATCCTTTACTACTTTTCATAAATACTTTATAAACAGATGAGCTGTTCAGAAGCAATGGAGCCAGTAGCTAATAAAACAGCTGAAAATTCTTTACGCTTTACTAAAAGCAGGAAGAAAGGAAGCTAAACAGACTCAGCGGAAACACAGATCATCAAAGGACAGAGAACTGCACCTCCTAACACCACCCGAGTCTTCACTGAGAATTACAGGAATTAACAAAAGCACAAGAGTGTGACCTACCAGGATAAATGTCAAATACTCAGCTACTACTTACACAGATTTTAAAGCCTGCTATTATGAAAATGTACAGAAAGAAATTAAGATGAAAACCTCCTTGAGACCACATATGTGGTGCTTCAGATTATTTCCCATATTAACTGTGAAGCTCTGGGCAGGTACTTTAAGTCAAGAGCCCAATTTCCCATTCAATATACGGAGATAATGCTTTCAGGATCCCTGAGCAGAGCAAAAGCATGTAGTGCTGAACAGTGTCCAGCAGACAGTGACTTCCTCTATCATCCACAATCTTTCAGTGCAGAGAAGTGAAGTCCACATGACGTGAAGCTGCACAATCAATTCCAAGTAGAGCACACTGATGAGCGAGAGGCCCTGCACCCTACAGTTCACCACGCATATGTCTCAATACATACTTCTACAGGGAAGGAACAGGTATCTTCTAGGTCTTGCAAGACTACTCATTTGTATTTGTATCACCTAACTCTAAACTGTTCACTACCCTTTGACCCCCTTTCGTGCACACTGAGAAATCGACTTAGCCATTCCTTGTGTCACTGTCACCTGTCCTTAAGAAAACACCAAGTTACACCCTGAGGAGTTTGGATTACTATTAGCATCAGTGTAACCAATGATGGAAACATTAAAACATAGGAAAGCTATAAAAGTCTAATTCCAGAAACTAACTATCTTAACAAAAATAGGGATGGCTCTAGTGTTTCCTGGGTTTTCCTCTTGATACTTCAGAGAATCAGACCACCCAGCTTTCGCCTTTTTGTTCTTAGGTTTGCATCACCTTATATGGGAACTTCTCTATGAACCCTAAATTAGAGGGTTCCAAGAAATCATCAACAATTGAGGCTCTACTAACACCACGAAGGTTCCTTTATATGGGGCTAGAGAGCTGGCCCAGTGGTTAAAAGGACTGGCTGTTCTCCTAGGGCATCTATTGCTTTATTCATTACAGCCATTTTAGGCCATCACCAAAATATGGTGACCAAGGAATGTAACTATAGGCTGCCATATTTGGCGACTTCCGTGATAAGCAAATCATTTGGTAGTTCTGATAAAGAAATGCCTATATAAATATAATTGCTAAATTTGTAAAACTATATACTATGAATGATCTTTATAATGAAACAATTACCTTGGTGCGTTTTACTTCCCTAAGAATAAAAATGTTCACAGTGATGGCTATTGAAGTAACAGTACCTTGCGAAATGCTGCACTTTCCCAAGTAGCTCAGCAGTATCTGTTGTCTCCACTTACCTATACAGTTCTTCAATAGTGGATCAATAGGCTGAGGATGATCAGAAATAGTAAACTTCACAGCTGTAACCACCGAGCTCCGAGCATATGATGACCCTAATCAAAAACAAATTCAAGTCCATTAGTATGCACTCTACTAACGTCCTTGAAAGACATTGTAAAACCCATCACTGCCCCCAAGGCTAGCTTCTCGCTCTCAAGATACTAAATCAAGAGTTTCCTACCTTAAAGGAACAACAATCTTACTGGATTTTAGAAGAAAACCTGTCTGCTATGAGGGAGCAAGCAATAGAGGACCTAGTCCTCGCAAAAGAAACTGGTTAAATCCACGAAGGAACTACAGTTCATGAAATTTTTAAGTAGCAATATTTTAAGAATGAATAGCATCATGACTTTTTAAAGAAAAAATAGCATCATGAAGGAACTAGAAGGAACTAGAAGGGACATGAAGGAACTACAGTTCATGAAATTTTTAACTAACAATATTTTAAGAATGAATAGCATCATTTATTATTTATTTATTGTTTTTATATTTAATTAAATATTAAATTTAATTATTAAAATTAATATTAATTAAATAATTTATTTATTATTTATTGACTTATTTATTCAAACTAGGCAAACACTCACTGATAAATCAAAATCTCTTCTAATTTCTTGTATGTAAACTCAGTCACTTCTGAAATTTTAATAGAATAAGTACTACCAAGGTCTTCATATTGAATTTAAGAGCTGTCTTCTCTATATTCTAATTCCAAATAATAACAATAAAACGTAGTCGGCATAAAGAACTAGATTACACTATTTAAGAAATTGCCCCATCAGGCTTTATCCTTCTCAGAAACAAAGTCCCTCTGAACATCACTTCACATTACAACACATACCATGCATACAACACATTCTCATTACATATGTGACTTTAACACACTAAAACAAAAAGCAGATGGTTTAGTTCCTCAACTGGCATTGTTCAAGGCAACTAAGTCAACAAACTTGGAGGTGAGAACAGCTAGATAGAACACCTACCTGATATCAAATACCCTTTCAGTCGCGGGAGGAGCGTTTCCGGATCTATAAGAGTGAGCTTCCCTAGACATTCAGCAACAACATTTCTGGTGCCTTCCTCCGCACACTCACAGTGCTTTAGCAGTAAGGCCCAGATGTTCTCAACATACGGCTTAAGTCCTGCCACCGATGCAGAGCTGATTATCTCCTTCAAGGAATGAAGCAGAAGATACTGCCTTTTGGGCTGACTGGTTATTTCCTGTAGTACGAATGGCAGATACTCAGGAAGGTTGCCTACACTAATGCTGCCTAGTGCATAGGATGCAGCTGATTTAACTTCTTCACTAGGAGATGAGAAAGCCTCTAATATTACAGATTTTAATTCTAACTGCCCACTTAAGTCAATATGATGTCCAACTTCTCCAAGAGAAAGGAGTGCTAAGAGACGAATGGAATCTGTAGACCTTGAGTTCTTGACATCTTGAATAAACTGACCTACTACAGCAGGCCCCTCCTTAGGGCATGCTCGGGTAAGGGCAGCTACACATTTGGCAATGGAATAATAAGACTGCTTATGAGTGAGAGCTGTGCTCTGAGAGTAAACTGGACCAGTCAGCATGCGCAATAAATCCATGTAGCCCAGGTTGTTTGTTCCAGTGACAACCAGAGCTTGGAAAAAGTCCAGCATGGCACTGAGAGCTCCTCCCTGCAGGAGAGGTGATCTCACAAGACCAATCAGTTCATTGAGAATGGAGCCACTTATCTTTGAAAGGGAGGAGGGGTAGACTTTTGCCAGGGTAGTAAGAAAGCTGATCGCCATCTGCGAAACATGCATATCACTCTCGCTGATGAGAGGAGGGAGCTCGTCCAGGACCGCGTCAATCATGGCAGCAGTCAGACTGTCGCTATAGTTTTTAATTAGAATATCTAGGGCAGAAAGGGTTCCCAGTTTCAAAGCTCTCTGATTTTTCCTGAGAAATGAAGCAAGGATAGGCACTCCTTCTCCCAGGACAGGCCTCAAATCTATCTTCAACGGTGATCCAGCAATCAGTGTCAAAGCTTTCACTGTAGTTAGCCGGGTAATTTCATTCTTGAGTCTCTCCAAGAATATCTGAAGTGTATTTGATAAGTCAGGACCCAAATTGTCTCCAAGGTTGCAAATAATTTGTCCCATACAGGAAATAGCCCTTTCCTTGACTTCCTGATCAATATCAGCTGCTTTTAACCTCTTAATTGTACAGGTAAACAGATCTTTGATGTAAGGAGCTGCATCGAATGAGGAAGGCTGATCTAGAGGCCGGATGACTTTGACCAGCTGCTGAGTGACGAGAAGAGCTTCTGACGTGATCTTGTAAAACGGGTCTCCAACACAAGCCACCACTGGAGGAACCAAGGCCTGAACATGAGGGTGGAAGACTTGAGGAGAGTGGTTACAGAGGATCACGTACAGGCACGACAGGGCATCGATCTTCAAATTCGAGGAGCTGGATTTATCATTCAGTGAGAAAATAATTCCTGAAAACCAAGAAAAACATCTAATCGTTTCTATGTAGTTTTCAGAAAGACTTAAAATTTCCAGCTGCATATAATATCTAAAATGGCAGGTGCTTTACAGTCTATAGAAAATATTAAATCCCCCTTACTTACAAAGGGATAACTTCAAGTGTTCAAACAAATTAAAAAGTTGTAGGTACAAATTTTCATAAACTTTAAGTGCTAAAATTAAAGTGTTTAATTAGTATCCAAAGAGATTGTTCCATACATACCTGGTACAAGTACAGGAATGTGTTGTGTTAGAGCCCCAGGTAACACATTTACCAGTTCAGTTAACATGTTAAAACAACACTGTCGGGTCTTTACACTTTTTTCTTTCATCTGTTTGTGAAGAGCTTTAACGATGTTGGGAACCTGCAATCATTACACATTCATTAGCTAGCTGATCCAAAGGTACTGCCTCCATATACTTTTGTTGTTGTTTTTTGGCTTTTTCAAGACAGGGTTTTTCTATGTGTAGCGCTGGCTGTCCTGAAACAAACTCTGTAGAGCAGGCTGACCTTGAACTAAGTGTTGGGATTAAAGATATGCACCACCACCACCCAGTTAATCTTTTTAATTTAATTTTTTAAAATTATTTATTGAGAGATGCAATGTTCTGCCTGCATGCATGACTGCATGCCAGAAGAGGGCACCATATCTCATTGTAGATTGTTGTGAGCCACCATGTGGTTGCCGGGAATTGAACTCAGGACCTCTGGGCCATCTCTCCAGTGCCTCCATACACTTAATATGACTTACAGGAAATGAGCAAAAGAATCTATCTTTTCTATCATGTTTCCAATGCAGCTCCCAACACTGCTAAGACAGACACTGTTATACAGGAGCCAAGTTTAGGCACATGTGCATATCTTGTACATACTGTTCTGTAACTATACTTGCTCAGTAACATCAAAAAAGTGGAGAAATCTTCCTAACACGCAACAAGTCTTCAATGACCAGAATCATTTCCAACCAAAACTTGAAGCATATTAATTTAAAAAATAGAAAAATACCATCAAATTGGTGTCCTTTTTCTCTTTTTTAGTTTGCTATTACAAAAGACTTCATACTTCAAAGGTACAAACAGTAGAGGTAAAATTCAGAGACATCTGATCAAAACTTTCTAATGTTTAGCAAACCCTGGTGTGTTCTTTACTGGCTATAGACAGGGATTTCCTTTCCGACCCCTCAAATTCAAACAGTAACTAAGCAGAGAGAATAAAACACCCCCTCCCTAACACAGACAAAGCTTATAAATAAAACTGATCGAGAAATAAAAACAATAGAGATTCTCATAATTCCTTATGGTTCTTCTACTATCTGTCTATCTAATTTATTCTCTATTTCAAAATATCCTTTTTCATAGTTAATCTCCATGTTCACTTCTATTAACAAGTTCAGATCAAAATGTATTTGCATTACTTAAAAATAGGGTAGACGGCCAGACGGTGGTGGCATGAGCCTTTAATCCAAGCACTTGAGAGGCAGAAGCAGGTGGATACATCTCTCTAAGGCCGGCCTGGTCTACAGAGTGAGTTCCAGGGGAGCCAGGGCTGCAAAGTGAGACCGTCTTGGGGGGGGGGGGGGATGCAGAGAAACAGTATTTATTCTCTTCTGGTTTAATCACAACAACTGCTTTGTGATCTATGAAATACATTTGGAAATACAAGGCATAGCATATCATGCCTGCAATCTTAGCACTTAGGGACACAGGCAAAAGGACTCCGAGCTTGGGCCACTGCATGGGATCATCTAAAATAACACAAAAAACCCAGTAACAAAAACACAAAAATGCCTAGAGCTGCTATAAATTACATATGGATAGGAAAATGCCCAGTATGAACAAACGCTCAGTAAATAGAGTGGAAGTGGTGAATGTCACTGGGCAGCAAACCAGACACTAGAATTAGACTGGTCACTTCATCCACACACCATCATCCAACCCTGGTAGCTATTTCTGAGTAAACCCTATTACAAAGGACTAAAAGCAAGGCTTAATAAAGATGACTAACTTGTCTAAGGTCACACAAATTACAAGTGAAGCTGGCTATATGATCTCACAGCTTTGATTTCTCCATTAATATCAGAGATCATTTCCTGAATCTTTAGGATGAGCACCGCACCCATTAACCCTGTGCTTCTCTCAGTCATCCTGCACTCCCTCTCCCCTGAGAACAGGTAAGGTCCCGCCCGTGACTGTTAGCACAGGCCCACACTGACCTGACTCTGAAGCATTGTTAAGGGGGTTTCTCCCTGTTCCATTGCATCAGGGTCACACAGCCAACTCTGCACAGGACGAGTTTGCTTCAAAAGAGAAAGGTACGCATGAAAAACATCTGCCTTGACATTCTCTTCACGCTCTTTAAATCTGGATATCAGTGCAGGCGAGACGGTCTTGTAGAATTCTGGAAGCATTTCATGGCGGGTGCTAACCACAGCGTCTAGGCACTTAGCAGCTGCACGTCTCACTTTCCAGCTCATGTCGTCATCGTCACTGTATTCATCGTCACTTCCTAGAGGGAAGCGTCAACGGTGAACAGGCGACCAATGGCAGACAAAGTACATGTTTTAACACAGAACGTGAACTGGTGTTTCAATGAAGACAACTAGTTAATGTAGCTTCTTTAACGTACACAGGTGGCTTAGGCAGAGTAAAATGCAAAACAGAACTCATTACAACCACACCCATTTTAATCTGCTGAGCCCCGTCTTGTTATGAAGATGACAAACTGTAGTTTACAACCCTTTCATTAATACAGCAGATGCTTAGAAACTCATAAATTTTTCAGTCTTTGAACCAAATTCAAGACTTAGTAGGAGAAAAAAATAAATCAATCAATGGGCATTTATCAGATGAACTGTGGCCGAGGTTTGGCTATAGATCAGTAAAGAGGACAGCTATGACCAGTTTTCAGCAAGAAGGCTACTGCTGTGGCCTCACAGAGCTCCTCCCTGAACCTCCTCTGTGCTATCGGAGCAAAAGGCATGATCTAAGAGATTGGACAGCTATCCTTCTTAAGAAAATTCAACCAAATAGTGCTAAAATAAAAGGCATTAGATTCATTCAATAATACCTATTTAAAAATTACAAGGTAGCACCAAGGTAAGACTTAATCTATTAACAGAAAATAAACCAAATTCTTTCTTCTACAACACATCAGGAAAACTGCATCCTAGAAATACATGTTTAATAGAAAGTTAATAAATGTCTTAATCACAGGTGGCTGAGTAATATTTCTTATATTTAGCCCATCTCATTTTAAAGTAGCAGAAGAACTTGGATTATTTAGCATGATAAATACCAACTCAAAACCCAAAACATACATTTTACCCCTGAAGTTTCTCCTCATTAATATAACATATTTATCAAGTGACTACTACAGGCCAAGTACTATCCAAATCACCACACTAAAAGCAAAGCAATCAAGGTTAAATTTTCTAGTCTTCAGGAATACTGCATTCTGATAGGTGAGTGGTCATCAATTACAATATGCACAAAATGATTATTGCTAAAATAAAAATGCTAAAAGGGTATAAAATAGTGTGAAATGAGGGAAAGCTCTGGGGTGCGGGGTATGAAGGAGCCATTCTAAGATAGAAGAGACTAAAAAAGAAGAAGCAGAGACTGAAGAGGCAGGGATAAGATAGATATTTTAGTTAAACAACCAGTAACATCAATTAAATAGTCATGTACGAAACCAGATTTGCAGAAAAGGTGTAGAGCTGAGCTAATTAATATTGATACTAAACTCAGAAGATGAGGTAAGATCCAAAGGAAAACTAAGAGTGTTACAGATTAAGTACAAAGATTTAGCCCAGGCACATCCCTATTTAGTGGTTAGAGATGAATAAGAACCAGAAGAGAAGACAGAGAGAGGTGTGATATCCTAGTCACTGGATACTAGCTAAGAGAGTAAGTAATAAACATTTTTGGGGCATTTCAATTTTGTCCATCACTGGAACTGCATTCAAGACAGAAGAGGAAGAAAAGAACTGAACAACACTGGTTTGAGGAGAGTTGCTGTAGAGAGGAAATGGGGCAGTGCCTGCTGGAGGAGGAGATGGAGTTGGGGAGATTGTACTTGTTTCTTAGATGAGCTACATCACAGATTTTCTAAGAAATTTATTGCATAAGTTCACAAAATATAACTAAAAATTACTATAAAAGTAACAGAAAACCTACTAACCCAGGGACTTGGTAATTTATCTATTTTAATATCTCTATTATAATTCTTCAAAACAAAAACCAGCAATCGCTATGTCCCTGAAGCACTACCACAAACCAGCCCAAATTCAATCAGAAATGTTTACATTATTTATGAACAATAACAGCATCTCAAACAATATTTAGATTTTTTCAATACCAAACTACCTGAATATGTACATATTTAGATCCATTTTTCAAAAACAATTACTTATATTGCACAAAAGCTTTATTTTTTTTTTTTAAAAAAAACTATATATTGCCTTTAAAATCACTCAGGAGGCAGAGGCAGGCAGATCTCTGAGTTCAAGGCCAGCCTGGTCTACAGAGGGAGCTGCAGGACAGCCAGGGCTACAAAGGGAAACCCTGTTTCACTGGGTTTATAAAGAATAGAGTGGTTATCCACCACTATGCTTAAGACTCGAGGCTTGAGCACCACAAGGAAAAACAAAAAAGAAAAGAAAAAAAAAAAGAAATCTAAGGAACAAAACTACGGTACAATTTGCAGTTATGAACCAATTTTCCACCTGGGATACTGGCTTCTTCTGCCGTCTATATAACTGAAATACCTTGATCATCATCATCTCCACCATCAGCATCCATAGCATTCTCATCTTCATCTTCATCATCATAATTGTAATTTGGATCATAGGTAAGATATTTTAGACAAATGTTTATAATGGTAGAAACATGAGGATAAACTTCCTTAGGACATCTGAATATAAAGACAAGAGCTGTTTTAAAACACACAGACACCATACTTTTCTCCCTGCTTCAGTTATTAGCAGTACCAGCAAAATAGTTTCTGACCACTTAAATTTTTGTTCCACGAGCTTCATGTTTGAAAAGATTTCCCTTTCAAATGATATTTAGTTTTAGGATGTGTATACACATACTACTACATGGTTCAAGGCTGAGCAGTAGAGAGATACTTAAGTCAATGGCACTTATAAAATTGTTAGTGAATATTCACTTAACATGGTATTTTCTCCCTGTATACTAATTATCAATGAAAAATATACATATGCTCACAGATTCAAAATTAAAGGAGCAATTCATGGTTCTTAATAAAATGAATCTCACCATTACTAATTTTCAAAATATGGTATGGAGGCTGGAGACAGTTTAGTGGTCAGGAGCCCTGGTGGCTCTTGCAAAGACCCTCGATTCAATCCCAGCATTCACATGGAGGCTCACACCTGCCTGTGAGCTCCAGTCCCAGGGATCTGATATTTTCTTCTGGTTTCCATGAGTGCCAGGCGTGCACAGGGTGCAGGCGTGCACATAGCCCAAACACCCACACAGATTGAAACATCAAAAGACAACAGTAATAATAAATTACTTTTAAACTGGCAGCACTATAAAAGTGCTCCCGAAACCATGAGGCAAAAGGGCAAAGTCCAGACCAAAACTAGTTAGGCTCAAGACATCCAAACAAACTGTATTAGTCAAAGACAAACATTCAGCTAATACTGCGCTCACACAATTTTAGCCAATACTGTCTGAAACATAAAGGTTGAAAAGAAGTGCAACCTATTATGCTTCTCTTTGGAAAACCCACCCTGTTATTCTGGAAACAGACTATATTACATGGCACTTCCCCCGGTATGAATAACTGAATACTGTTTGAGTGTTTTTAAGTTCTAACAATGATAAATATTTTCAAAGTAAACAGAAATACTACATTTTATAATATTAAGATGACAATTGCTACAAATATTCTATTAGCAATCAATTACTATTTATGAAGAATTACATACAAAATCCTATGCTATTTTTCTTTATTTACCTAATCTTAAAATGATTATTTCAATCTTAAGGAGAAAACTTTTTTAAATACAAAGACTTTAAAAAAAAATACAGAGTTCTGAAAAACTTACCTTCTCACAAATGATTCAAAAGCTTGAATGCAGTATTCTCTTAGTTCATCATCATCTACGTTACAAAATTTTACTACCAAAGGAATTATCTTCTCAAGGTATTCACCTAAGAAAAGCATATTGTTTTTTTAAAACCAAACACTTAAGAAAAAAATTAAAAAAAACAATTTTAAGGGGCAGGAGAGATGGCTCAGAGGTTAAGAGCATTGCCTGAGTTCAATTCCCAGCAACCACATGGTGGCTCACAACCATCTGTAATGGGTTCTGGTGCCCTCTTCTGGCCTGCAGGCATACATACAGACAGAATATTGTCTGTATGTCTTATTTATACATATGTCTTATTTATACATAATAAATAAATAATTTAAAAAAGTCCTGGGGTTTAAAAAAAAAAACAATTTTAGGGGGCCAGCCAGCGAGCAAGCTCAGAGGGTAAAGGTGCCTCCCGCACAGGCTGGAGGCCTGGCTTTGATCCCCACGTACAGGTGGGTGCAGAGAACTGACCGCAGAGTTGATCTCTGACCTCACATGAGCATTGAGTCACACACACACACACACACACACACACACACACACACACACACACACCCCATGCACAAACAACATACAAACAAGTAGAAAAAAGACAACTCTGAAACATTTAAAAAGGTCTTACCTATTCTATGGCCAGCCTGCCTACTAATAGCAGCAATACATTGGATGTAGGTCCTTGTGGTTGACATGGAGTCATTTTTGGACAACTCTGACAACAGATGTTCAATAAGGTCTACAAAGACTATATTCCCACAGCTCATTACTAGATGGCCAAGAGCAATGATGGTTCTTTTCCGCACTGCAAGTCTAGGGCTTGTCAGCTGGGGGAGCAGACAGCTCAGAATTGAAGGATGGAAATTTACAAGAAGTCCTCCTTGCCTTAAAGAAAGAAAAAAAGAAAAAAAAAAAAAAAAAGAAAAATCAATCCACCATGCAAGAGCACTACTAATATGTCTAGACTCTGAACTCAATGTATGTATTTGGGGTACAAATTAGGTTGAGACAAACTGAAACTCAGAGTAAAAGAAAAGCTAAATTTTCACTGCCACCATCGATGCATCTGAAAACCCAAGCCAAACGTACATGGAGATGTTTCACCAAGTAACTCCTGTGAGGCCTGCATTACCTACTATATACACTGGCTAACCAATTGCTGGCAAAACACCAAATAAAACAAAAGGCACAATGATCTTGTCACGTCCCTCCTTCAAAGTATTTTATCTACTTAGTTGTGTTTTTTTTTGAGTACTCACGACACCAAAAACCCAGATGTCTGTTCACTTTTTCCCTTCTTTTCTCTGCCTACCTCATGCTCAGTTTTATTGGTTCATTTGCTCCCAATATTGTGTTTCCCAATCTCTCAACATGCACAGACAGCTAAATTATATATTATATATATAAACCAAAGTATATTTACTATCATGTGCCAACAGTGCCAGTCTGCAAATCACACAGGGGACAAAGAGACTGTCTGGGTTATCACTGCTTAACAGTTAAGCACACATTCCTGCCCAGTTCGCAGGATCCCAGTCCACCAAAGACTCCTACTGCCTTTGTGTTCACTCTAACAACTGGACTTCTCCACCCTCACCGGCACACTCTACACCTCTGCACAGTTCCTCACCCGAGTGCCATCTGTTCCTCCAATTCACCCATGAAAAGCTTCACTGAGCACAGTCCCACTTAGTCTCGACTCCTTTGGCTTTCGGCCATTTCCCTTCTTACCTCCTAGAGCACAAGAGCTCTGTGTGACAGGGCAATCATAGCCCCTCGTTACGTATTTAATAAATGCACAATTTTCTCTATCAAAATCCTCAACTATTTTATATTAAACCAATATAACCACAATACTAGTCACAAATGAATAACTAATAATTGTTAGAAACAAGGATACACTGAAACTAAAATGTCCTTTAAAGTTCATTTTCTTAGAAGTGCCTTATTTATTCCTAAGCCAACCTGCCACAAAAAGTAGGAAAGCAACAAGTGAATAAAATCCACCCTCCCCCCGCCACACAAACATGCAGTGTAAACACGGTTGTTCAACTGCAAATTTGTGACTTCCACTAAAGCACCTCCTCATGTCAGCAGATTACTGAACATGAACACAGTAATAACAAACTGCTAAAAATGTACAATCACAAACTTAAGATTTTTTTCAGAATCATGAAACATCCGTGACACATATTAGCCTACATTTCCTTTACCCCCAACCACAGAAATCTAGGCCAAGCTTTATTACAGTTATAACACACGATACAAATAAATAGTGGGCACATTTACCTGCTCAGCATATCTGCCATAATATCCAAGGCCTCTAGCTGGACAGAGACATCTTCCTGCTTTGCTATTGCGCTGGTAAGGCGGCCAGTAATCTTCTTACATACATTAGCAGCTAGTGCAGAGCCTTTAAGGGGTGTAAATAAAAAAAAATTAAATATGTCAAATCTATCTGATATCTGTACCGGTAACCAAATATTGTTCAAGACACTTAAGAGAGCCTTACTAAGGAAAAAAATGTGTAAAAATAATTAGACCTAACCAAGAATCAAAAATCTTAACTGTCAAGGGGTACGGGAAATGTAACAACTATCACTATTCACATTTTGCTGGGCTAGAAGTCTGTAGTGCTTGTGGCAAACAAATGTCTAGATTGAAATGTATCAAGGGTTTGCTGCTCTTGAATTCTTTCTATCAACTGCCATTTATGTTCTGATGCATTTGCACTGCAATTTAAACAGTTTCTAAAAAGAAAAAAGTAACACGTTTAAGCTACAATGTAGTTACTTCACACCAAATGGAGATGTTGCTCATGTGCATGTAGACAGAGAGATCCCCCCCACACCATACTGCTTCAACACAAATACCCTACAGAACTGAGTCTATATATTTAAATTCCATTTACTCAAAAGTTACATTTGTGTTTAAGAAATATAAAGCTTCAAATTATCTCTTTTCCCTTGGAATGCAGGGAAGGTGTATCTCCATGTAGAAAGAAAATAAGAAAAAATATTCTTGCTTACCACTGGAAGCTGGAGGAAGTTCCCCAATTACTGTTTTAAGGCCAATACTGGAAATATCCCGAAGCTGCTCCTTATCGGAAAGCATGTTTGTGCAGAGGGTGTCTACAATCGTCTCTACTTGATATTCTTTGACTTTACTCACTAAAGGGCCAAGACTGCAACAGAAAGAAGGAATTTCTTTTAGCAACTAGATAAAAACAAAAATAAACAGAAAAAGTAGGCACAAATAGAAAACTTGCCTAGTAAATGTCAATTTTAACCATGGATGTCTACATCATAAATGATACACAAATAAAGATGAAGGAGAACTGACTGATAGAACTCCTGTAGTTGGTTCCTAATTTTCCCCCACTGATTTACAGCAGAATAACAAAAAAATGAGGAAGATTTCCATCCTACAGGCTAACCCTTCAAGCACACAAACACAAGCAAACGAAAGCTTTAATAGTCAGGGGTCTGTTCCCAACAAGCTTCAGCTGTAAGAAAAGTCCCATATGATGCTACATTGCTAACTCTGACTCTTATTATTGTTCTAGTTTAATTTCCTGTCTAAATTCTAAAAGCACAATGAAAACCACTAGTCCTATTATATGCTCTCAAAGCACACTGCACATCTGTTTTATATAGCTGTGTTTCTATTACTCTTGCTGGTTGAACCCCTCCATGAGGATAGAAGTCCTTTCTGTATTTTCTGGAGTATGTAGCAGGCATGTTCAGTTATGAATATTCATTAAGAAACAACTGTTAGACAAGATTCCTGATAAAGAAGACATAAGCTCTAAAATAGGGGACTTACTATGAAGCTTATGAGGTAAGAAATTCACATAACTATAAAATATAAAAAGGCACTAACTATTTTACAGTTTACAAAAACTTACACATTCAATATTATTGGCAGATTTAAAGCACAATGTTTTTTGGTAGTAGACTCTTAAGAGATAAACAGAAAGAAAAACTATTTCAAAACTCTCACTTTGGTAAACAACCCTAATCAAATACAAGGCTCACCAAAGTTATGAGACTTAGTGGGGAAAGGATGTTAAAATATAAACAAGGAAAAGAAAAAAGCATAACCATTCCTAATGGAGAAGTAAGACTAGAAACTAAAATAAATGGAATGTATACTGAAAGAAATGATGAAATGGAGGCTGGAGAGATGGCTTGACTAGTGAAGAGCTTTCCTTAAGTATATGCGCATGTGCGTGCACACACACACACACACAAATGTGCACATACACCACGAACATATACAACAAATTATATCCTCAAATAGTAAAGAGTACTATTCTGTAAATTTCTTAATGTTTGAAATTAAAAAAATTAATTTTCATGTATAGTTTTGCATTCAATTTGTTGGGGAAGCACATGCCATGTACTCTGGATAATTACTGTGTATTGATGAAAACATCAAAATCCAAGGAAAAAACAAGTCCTCAACAGCATTCAGTGACAGTCTGAACCTTTCAGTGGACTTTCAGAAGGTACCCAGATCCTTAAAAAATCTAAAGGAGTGGGGTGGGTGAAAATCAAGCAGAAAAAAAGAAAAGCAACTTCTACAAATCCAACTATATCAACATTTACAAAACATTAATAAAGACTCCCGTGCTATGAAACAGTCAAATATTAGGTGATAGCAATTAAACACGTGTATGCTTAATCACTGATAAAGATGACTCTGCTTCCATCTTCGCTGGATAAATATGCAAAGCAAGCAGTAAGTTAAGAATTCCTTCACTCATGTCTCCTCCTGGGTTATTTTCCATTTCCTAATTTCCCCGTCTGCTTTTTGGGTATAATTCCCACCTGTCCTTTCATTCAGGTGAATCTAATCTCTCTCATTACTCCAACAATCTTGCACTTATCACTGCTGAGTTTGAATGAAGGCTTCCTTAATGTTTAAACACGAATCAATAGTTTCATCTTTAACAACATGCACTTTTAAAATGCATGTAAAGAAAACTGATATTACTAAAGAGAAACAACAAAACAGTATTAGAAATCTTAAGATCCCTCTCAGCCAATAGATTATTCAAACCAAACACCAGAGAAGATCTACCGCCAATAGTTGATGTGGGATTCCCCTCTGTATGCTGTGATTACCATTAATGAATAAAGAAACTGCTTTGGACCTGGGCAGAACAGAGCTAGGCGGGGAAAACTAAACTGAATGCTGGGAGAAGGAACACAGAGTGAGGAGAAGCCATGGAGCTGCCAATGGAGACAGACGTGCTGAAATTTTGCTGGTAGGCCACGACCTTGTGGTGATGCACAGATTAATGGAGATAGGTTAAATTAAGATGTAAGAGTTAGCCAATAAGAAGCTAGAGCTAATGGGCCAAGTAGTGATTTAAATAATATAGTTTCTGTGATTATTTCAGGAGTCTGGGAAGGCAGAAAAACAAACAAGTGGCTTCCTATTACAAATTGGCACTCCAATGTGGCTGACTAAATTCACATAAAACCTTAGAGGGCTTGGAAAAGACTTCTAGACACTAAAAAACAAAATTTAGCCACATTTTTTAAAAAATGGGCTTTGCTTGCTGGCGGCGTGCCACAGCTCCTTTAAGAGAGGTCTTACTGATTCAGTGGTAACAGAAAAACAGCCATGGCTTCCTGAACTGCACAGTCAGCACGAACTCTTAACTCTTTCTGGAGGTTTGGTTATGGAGCATTTAAATGGGGCTTGTGAGCAGATTGCTACAACTTGCTTAATGGCAACACAGATGCACTGTATGCATAAAAATGGGGATGTGAGTAATAGAGTAAAAATAATAAGTCACATAAAGATGAAAAATACAGTCTGGATTATGAATATTATTGTGTTTTCTTTGAATTTTTTGACTGCGAAGGATTTAAGTATAAAGATATTTCTTTGTATGGGCTGCTAAGTTAAACCAACATAAAGGTATCTTGACTTCAGAATTTGAGTCTAAGGATATGCTGCTTTGGAAAAGAGGTTCTGCTTCTGTTTCCACAGACAATGAGAACCTGTGGATTAATTCAAGATTTATGTGGTTTGATGAACTAAACCCCTTAAAGGTCACCTTGAACATCCCTCAAAAAGTTACTTAGCCCAATAAACAGCAGGAAGCAGTTTGGAGACAACTATGCCCATATTCCCAAATATTGTTTGTAAATGTTTCTTTACATTTAAAGGGGGATTTGCTATAGAGATGGATACTTTCCATTAGTATGGCTCTTGCTCTATTGATACAAATTTAAGACAATTTTGTTGTATGTATTTCTGTTTTTGATTAAGGTATTGTGTTTGAATATATAAGAATAATAGGTTAATAGATAATCAAATATAATAGTCAACCTTGTAGTCATGTTAGTTAGATTTTCTAGATGTACAGAGATGTATTTCAGATAGGTATTCTTCGAACCTTTCAAAGACTATAGAATATGGCATTTAAAATGTTTTAAAAATTTAGGACTTATCATGACAATGAGACACATCTGCTCCTGGCAGCACCAATCTACTTCAAGAGAAAGATGGGCATCAAAGAGGCTCCTTATAGTGTTGGTTAGCCATTTGGACAAGAAACTGCTCTTGCCTGGATTGCATAATGAACTGAACATGCAGGACCCATAGAGAAGTAGCTGCTGAATTTGCCTAAAGGTGAGATGGTCTGCCAGACATTCTACAGGACACAGAAAAAAGTGACTGTCAGTCAGCCAATATAGGTGGAACTGTCTTTGAGATTTCCTGCTTCATCAAAAAGTCTGCCAATACTATGGGCCTGTAGGATGAAGATGAACTCTGGATGACTGTACAAGTAGCAAGACGTCTCTGTCAATTCTAGAGTTTTGAAAGTCGTTTACAATGCACTTCCTGTTTACTTAGGTAGGTAATATTGTATCTTTCTGGAGTCTCTGATGGAGTTAAAGGATATAGTTTTCCTTAGTCACAATAAAAGATAAAATAGATATAAATATTGTAACCATAATTCTTGCTTGATAACTGTTTTGTTACATGTAATTTTACTATGTTAAAATTAAAATATTCTTTTTTATTTAAACAGAAAAGGGGAGGAGATATGGGAGTCCCCGCTGTATGCTGTGATTAGCATTAATGAATAAAAAAAACTGCTTTGGACCTATAGCAGGGGAGAACTGAGCTAGGCTGGGAAAACTAAACTGAATGCTGGGAGAAGAAAGGAAGAGTGAGGAGAAGCCACGTAGCTCCACAGGAGACAGATGCCAGAACTTTACCTGGTAAGCCTCGTGGCAATACACAGATTAATAGAAATGGGTTAAATTAAGATGCAAAAGTTAGCCAATAAGAAGCTAGAGCTAATGGGCAAAGCAGTGATTTAATTAACAGTTTCTGTGTGGTTATTTCAGGAATCTGGGCAGCTGGGAAACGAACAAGTGGCCAGGCAGTCTCGCACAACAAATAGCCCAACTTAATAACAAGGACTCCAACAGATCCACCACTGAAGTGACTGTTAGGTACAAAACTCCAAGGATTTAACACAAATTAATGTAACTAACAGATATGAGAAACTGGCTCATGGTTGAAGACTGAGCACTAGTAGCAGCACGTTGGCTCCTCTCAGATATTCCTCCAGCTTCGGCATAATTATTTTAAACACAGAAATTGACAGTGATTAAAATAATATGGGCTTTTAAAGAAACAATATAGTCTCAAGAAAGGGAAAAAAATTAAGCTAGACAACGTGAGTTAGGTTAATCCAGACTTCCTATACACAGCACCAAAAGGGAAGCTTTGTGGAGGTATCTGACTCACTGTCACTGTCATCTGGAAAGTAGAGGCATATTGGCCAACAGTGAGAAAGGGCAGGGAGATGATGCTACGTGGACATAATAGCTCCCCCACTCAATTTAGACTCATCTGGTCTAAAATTTTAGCAGGACCAGGGCAGAAAGTTCCCGAACAATGACACTGCTGTAAGGACTGATGGGTCGATAGAGCACAAAAGTCTAAAACACACACTTCTGTACTCCGTTGATTTTTTTTCAAAGATGCCAGATAAATCCTAAGTTCAATTCAGTGGGGGTAAAGGAAGGTCTTTTCAACACACAGAGCTTGCAACAGCTGCCCAACCACATGGGAAGAAGTGAACGGCCCCGACCTTACACTTTCCAGAAAACCAGTTCCACACAGATCATAGAACTAAAAATAAAAACAAAAACTGTAACTAGGAGAAAAATCTTTGTAAACCAAATCAAATATTTCTTAGTACCTGAACAATAACCAGAAAACAGATACTTTATAAGTTAAATAAAAATAAACTCAAAAATTAAAATTAACAACCAAAGATCAAATTAAAAGGTATTTACAAAATAAATGCATTAATGGATTGATATAAAAATAAATTTTAGGACGAGAGTGAGAGGGAATTGGGATTGGTATATAAAAGAAGATTGTTTTAAAAATTAAAAAAAAAGAAAAAAAATATACTTTTAAAATCCTACAACTTGATAATAAAGATAAACCCAATTCTAAAAGCTGGAAAAGTCTGTAACTAAATAAATAGCCAAACTCGGGGCAAATGGTATGCAAACTTCAGATGAAAGAGCTCCTAGAACGAGGCAAGGATCATGCACTCACAGATACTGAAGCAGGTCTGTTGCACATACGACAACTTTCAGTTTCGTCTTTTACGGGACTCCTGAATGGGTAAACTAGTGGGTCTTGGATTCTTGTGCCTCTCCTGGGGCTCTGGTTGGCCTGTTCAACTTTGATATGATGGCTTACCTTTCTGATTATTGTATTTTATATTGTAAAATAAAATAACCCCTTTACTTTTTTTGAAAAACGGATCTATACACACTTGAGAAACCCTGAACAAATGATACTAAAAAGGCCACGAAGAACAGCTGCAAGAAGTGCACAGGTATTAGAAACTAGTATCTGGTCTCGTGTAGGCATACCCAAGAAGCAATTCACAGTGTAGGAATATATAGTGAATAATTCTACTACTGGCCAGAACACGTGACTCATTTATGACCCCCATTTGCCTTGTGTTACTTCTCCTTTTCCACCTTACTTCCTAAGGACAAGGAAGCTTTGCCATCCTCTGTAATTAAGCCTCCATTCTGAGTCTTCTTTTTTCCCTTTTCTTCTTGCAGTGTAAAATAACCCATAACTTTACTTTCCAAAGGACCCTCCACTTGGACATCTAACCACACAGGTGATGTCTTTTCTTTGTTATCAATTAACATTTCTTTCATAAATGTATCAAAATAAAACCAATAGCTCCCTATTTTCCACCATAAAAATTCACCTTATAAAGAGTCTCATTAAGTTACCAAATAGGGCCCACATACCCTCACAGAGAGAACTGAGAACGCTATACCTTCAACTTCAGCACAGTCAGTTCCAGATTCAGGAAGTGCAGCTAGACACAGAACCCACTGTGGTCTGATTCTAACACCTATATTTTTTTTTAAGGTTTATTTATTTTTACCTGTTGCTGGTATTCTGAGTTATGGACATGGATCAAAGAAATAGACACTGCAGAATGAATGTAGGCTTTCAAAAAGCTACAGGGGGAATAGATTTGTGGGATATTCCTTTACACTGTTGAAGATACATCACTGTGATTGGTTTTATTAAAAGGTACATAGCCAAGAGCTAGGCAGGAAGTACAGCAGGGACTTCTGGACAGAGAATGCTGGGAAGAAGAGGGAGTTGAGAGGAGACACCCTGGACACAGAGCAAGTAGTGTGGGCTTTATAAAGTAAAGGCAACCAAGTCACGTAAAAGAATGTAGATTAGAAGATGGGGTTAATTTAAAAGAAATTCGTAGAAACAAGCCTAAGCTACAGGTTGAGAATTCATAGTTAATAGTAAGTTTCCGTCTTATTATTTGTGAGTTGAGGATTGATGAAAAATCCACCTACATGAACTGATCACGTGACTAAAACGCCGACATTTAGCACCCCAGTTTCAACATGGACATTTTATGTTCGGGGAGGTGAACAGTGGAAGAGAGACACTTCAGGATATGCTATGGTTCAGAAGCAAGGGACTCAGTCTCTATGGACTGCCCAACTAAGGAGCTCCTTTTAGCAGGTCACTAAAATCTCTTACCTGAACTAGGAGTTATCTTAAGGAAACATTGCATAAACAAACATAGTCATCATAATAATTCCAGGTTTGCCAGGAATGTCTTATGACTGAGGCTATGCTAAAATTCTGAAATTTCCAAGAAAGGAAAGCCCATAAATCTCAGATAACAATTACTGATATTTACAAGAGATTATTTTAAGGCCTAAATGGCCATCACTTCACAATAAACGCCAGGTGCAATGGCCCCGTTAATATTCCACTACACTGTGTATGGGTGTTTGGCCTGCATGTATGTACCATGGAGGGCAGAAGGTGCCGGAGCCCCTGGAACTGGAGTTAGAGAAGGTTGTGCACCACTATGTAGGTGCTAGGAATTGAACCTGTGTCCTTTGAAAGAGGAGCCAGTGTTCTTAATGATTACACAATTTCTCCAACTTCTTCTAATACATTTGTATTCTTCTAAAATGTTGTCTTGTAAGGATAGTATGAAATAAACTAATTCATTATATGGAAAAAAGAAAAAAAATCAGGAACAGTGCTTAATATAAATTTATACTGTCAACATCAACTGGAAATTGGAATGGCTGAAACTGACAAGTACAAGATAAGAATTCACCTGTCTGCCTTTCTCCCAGCCCCATCCCACATGGCTGACACAGAATATAGCACCTGCAACAACACTATCACTTAGGTCCTTCTCCTTAGGTTTGGGAAACAGAGTGTAACCTTCTGTAAGTCCTAACGGGCTCTGTTCAAGGTCACCGCATGAACACTTCTTGTCCTTTGGACACTGGAATAAGCAGGTTATCTTCTTCCAGACTATAAACAGTTTCTTTCATAAAGCTGGTTTTATAAGAACAGAAAAGCCACTCACTGTGTACGGTACACATCTTGCTACCTCACTGAATTATCATTCTTTTCTGGATACTTTTTTTTTAGATTCTTCTAAAGACACTCTTTTCCTTGCGTTATAGTGGTTCATTCCCTCAGAAGAAAGCACAGGCTTAGTCTGTGAGTGTGAGTGTCCCTTGTACTCATTAAGAGTTGGTTTGATTTTCAACGTTAAAGAACCTATCAGATGTAAGGATCACCTCAACTGACCCAAACCAGCCAGGGCTGATCTGCCAAATCTGACTAGCAAGGGGTGTGTCCCTCCCAAAGCTTCTAGGGCTTGGCTGAAAAGGACAACTTCCCCAAATAGAGAAGGACTGAGTCTTCAGTCAGGGGTATAGAAATAGCTGAGCTCCCCAGCTAAATCCTCCGAACAAGAAGAACCCATCAATTCCTGGACTTGTAAATGTCTTACTGAAACAGACAGCGAATTCTGTCAAGAGGAATAAGGCCTCTGTGGTCTATTTTCACATTAGTGACAGTAAGTCTGATGCTGCTTAATGGAAGACAGGCTTTCATTTTGTAATTCTAAGTAGCCCAAATATTTTTGTTTGTTCCAATCATAAACCAATGTGGAATCCAAACAATGTCTTCACAATTAACAAGACACATGCTTTTCCTTCTGACCAGTTAACACCAGTAGAGCCTAAGTGAGCGCACAATATTCTACTGCTCATTCCCACATCTGCAGGGCATCGCCCTTACTACGATAACACACTTTAGTTTAAATATTTAAGGGCAGTCTGACCTCTGGTTTCCCTTTGAAGTGTTACCTTTAGTCATCCTGTTTTACTAGTGATCAGATTAACTGGTTTAAGTCTGCCATGTTCTCAGATGTGTTCTGCTCCACAATGGTACTAGAACTATCTACTCTTTCAGGTTTCAGAGGGATTTGTGGAAGATTTTTCAACCTTTTGGGGGGGTGGCAATCAAGTTCTTTGATAATTTTTTGATTTCTTCATAAGAATTTAGTCGTTTATGTATAAGCCATTTTTCCTTCGAGAATCAGTTATTATTATTTAGTCATGACCATGATTTTTATCCTTGCAAAGATGGCTGATCTTGTGAACTTGACAGAATAAAGAAGGAACCTCAACTGAAGAACTGCCTTCATCAGACTGGTCAGTGGGTAGGTATAACGGTATTTTCTTGATTGCCAATTGATACGAAGGGCCCAGCCCACAGTGGCCTGGGCTGAGTAAAAAAAGCAACTGACTGTAACTCTAAGAGAAACCCAGTGAAGTGGTTTTGTCTGCAGTTTCTGCTTCAGATTCCTGCCATGCTTGAGTTCCTGTTTTGGCTTTGTTCCATGGTGGACTATAACCTATAATATGAAATAAAATCCTTCTTAAGTTGCCTTTGGCTAGCGATTTATCACTGCACTAGAAAAGCTAACTGAGGGGGCTGGAGAGTTGGCTCAATGGTTAAAAGCATTGCCTGCTCTTTCAAAGGTCCTGAGTTCAATTCCCAGCAACCACATGGTGGTTCACAACCATCTGTAATGAGGCATACACACAGACAGATTATCGCATACATAATAAATAAATAAATAAATATTAAAAAAATATTTTAATTTTTTAAATTTAAAGCAGTCCCATCTGCTTGTACCCTAAGTCCTTTTGGAATACAATAGAAAGTTTCCTCCCCATTTTGTTAACAGTGCTAGGGATCAACTAGTAACTCACATATGCTGAGCAAGAACTCTAAAACCAAGCTGTATCTTTAGCCCCCCAATCTCTTGAATTATAAATGCAAACACAAAAGAGATCATTAAAAGAGTCAAAGATTCCCAGCACTCAGGAGGCAGAGGCAGGCGGATCCCCAGTTTGAGGCCAGCATGGTCTATAGAGAGAGTTCCAGATCAGCTAGAGATACACAGTGAAGCCCTGTTTCTAAAAACAAAACAAACAAAAAGATCAAAAGATTCCTATACAAATATTTGCATGTTTTCTACCACTTTAAACGCTCTGTCATTATGTTCAAAGGAGTACATGTAAGAAAGTCAGGGGATAAATGGTGGGAATTCCTTCTCCCCTTCCGCTATGTGGATCTGGAGATTGCATTCAAATCTTCAGACTTGGCAGTAAGTGCCTTTATCTGCTGAGCAACACCACCAAGGATAAAGCACTTGGTACAGACCTGTTTTATGTTAAACTTGTAAAGGTCTCAGGGTTAAGTAAACCTGCACTCAAAGTCTTTCTAGAAATTCCTATGTCAACCAATGATTTCTCACCTTTTTCAGGTTTTTCTTATAGACAGAAATCTAAATGTCTAGGCGAAAACTAACTTGAAAGATTTATATAAATCCAGTAAGGCAGTAATGGGAAAAAGCTGTAAACTGATACTGACTGATGCACACAATGACACAGAATCTCACAGATGAGATTTATCCATTAGCATCCACAAATGAAGCTGACTCACTTACATGTTTATCGTTTGTGGCACTGAGGAAGAAGGGAGGATATCACACATGCTCAGCAGACCCTCACCCACTGAGCCCTTCTTCCAGCTCATTTCACTTTCTTATTCCGAGCCAGGTCTTACTAACAGTAGGCCTTGAATCTGGAGACCCCCTTGCTTCAGCCTTACATGCAGGGCTTAAATTGGTTCAAAAAGAATTTACTGAGAACTCAGATTCTATACTCTAAGAATAATAGATACAACTGCCAAGATCCTAACTAGTAAGAAGTGCTTATTAGAGGCACACTAAAAGACAGCTGGAATTTCTGCAATTTCAAGCAGATTCTTGTAATCACATTATCAATCACATCAACTTCACTCTGGTTTTAACTATCTGCTTTTCCCCCTCACTTCTTTCTGTCTCTCCTCCCCCCCTCCGCTAGTCTGCCTCCTGTGACATCAGGCATGCACATGCAGTTGTTACTGCTGTGACTTTCTAAGATTTAAGTTTTGTTTTCCACCTCAAGTAGAACTTTCAAATGCAGACCAAAAAATCAAAACGAAACAAAAATAGACAATGGTCACACAAAAATCAATGTTTCTTGATTTCTCTACATACACTTCCTAACAGTTGTATAATCCATGAAAGTCTACACTAACGAGTGAAGAGTCTGTAATGAAATATTCTGGATTAATCACAGGCAATCACAACAGTTACCAGCAACCTAAAAATTCTAAAAAGAAATTTTCTAGAAAAGGAAGAGAGCATGAGACTTAACTACCAGTTTTCAAGTGAGCAAGCGAGACACAGCTTACCACTTGACAGCCAAGTTCTGCACCTCCCCATTCTTGTCCTCCAGCAGCTTCAGGATCATCTTCACCACTTTCCTTTCGCTGTCGTCGTCCAGCTTGATGGAGTCCTTCTGCAGTTCTGTCATCAAATCATTTGTAGCCATAAACCTGGTACAAATGGAAAAAATTCTTAAAACAATTTCATCAGGCAGTGGTAGTATACACCTTTAATCCTAGCATTTGGAAAGCAGAGGCAGGTGGATCTCTATGAGTTCAAAGCCAGCCTGGTCTACAGAGTTGAGTTCCAGGAAAGCCAGGGCTACACAGAGAAACCCTATCTCAAAACTTCTCATGCCATGAGGCAAACACTCAAACACATAAAAATCAAAAAAATATAGAAACTTTTGAACCACAGACAAAAGAAGGTTTAAAATCAAACAGACAGAAAAAAAGCCAGATCTATCACTTAATCTCAGATTTAATAAACAGGCTGAATATTCAGTAAAGGAAAGAATAAAGTGTTAGATTTCCTTCGTCCATATAGGCTAACAAAGAAATTGTTTAAAATTAATGTCACTGGATATGGGTTGATCCCATGCAAATAAAGCATTAAGAGCTGTTTAAAGCCAAATGAACACTTCCCTAATTCCTGGCTCTCAACCATTAAAATGGTTCAACTGAAATAACAAATCCTTAACAATCTTTTTCCTTTTGTTTGAACAAGACCCAGTTGAAAAAAAAATATAAAACTTTTTCACACAGAAATGCAAAAATCTACGTTTAAATTGAAAAACACAACTATAATAACTAAACTATTATAGCAATAATCTGGCAATGTGGTTAATAAGCTATGTGGTGATGGCTCGCATGACAATTTAGCAAGTGACTAGTATAAGGTAATTTCAAGGATAATTCCAATAATTAGGAATCAATAACCATTTAACATCAATGTCAGTTTTAAATTGCATAAAAGCACGTAATTCAATTTTTATCAAGTTCCATAAAACAGCTAAAGAAAAACTTCTGTTCACACTGAGACAACAGGAGATAAATTAGGCACTTTTTGATGACCCTCCTATTATAAAATAAAACAATAATAAAATCAAGGTTTTGATTAATATTCTGAAATGGGGAAATATATTAATGAAGGTATACAAATGTTTAGTCACTATTCCATTCCTATGAAGAGACACCATGACCAAGGTAGCTCTTATGAAAAAAAAGCATTTAACTGGGGGCTGGCGTACAGTTTCAGGGGGTGAGTCCCTTATCACAGAAGGGATCATGGTGGAATGCAGGCGGGCACTGAAGCAGTAACTGAGAGCTTGACCCTGATCCACAGGAGAAAAGGCAGACTGGGCCTGAAATAGGCTTTTGCAGCCTCAAAGCTACCCAAGGTGACACAGTGGCTTCAACAAGGCCACACCTCCTAATCCTTATGATCCTTTCAAACAGTTCTGCTTCCTGGTGACTAGGCATTCAAATATGGCACCCCAATGGCGGCCATCCTTATTCCAACCACCACACAAAGCATTGAAAACATTTTAACATGCTTTCCCTAAGTAAAACACTTTAAATACTCAAGGGTTTACAATCCCTCAGCGTTTATGTAATGCCAGTTGTCAGGTCCAGTAACAATAATCAATTTAAGTTAAAAAAACAAAAAAAAATAAACAATCCCAATAACAAGGAGTTTGATAGTTCTGGTACAAGAATGGGTACACTCTTTAACTAATCTATTAAGCTAGAAAAGCAAGATAAAGCTGAACACAAGCAAACAATCAACCGGCCTCTGCTTTGACATCAAAAGCATGTAATAAACCCCAGTAATTAACAAGTAAATAAACTTTAAGGCTGAAGTGAGTACCAGCAAAATTATCCACAGTATTTTTCAACATCAGAAACTGGATCAAAATTCCATAATCCCAAAATAACCTCTCAGTGGTGATGCTGAAACAGACAGTTCTGAAGTTTCTTTCGAGTCCCATATAAAAACCTGCATAATAAATACTCTCAGAAGGAAGGGAGTTTCTCAGCCAGTCTGAATAGAGTTGAAAAGATAGTTTGGAAGCCTCTTCAGCATATTCTACTGTTCTAGGTTCTAAGACAGAGACAACACACACACTTAGTCTGCTCTTTTTCATCTAATGGGACAGATATAAGTAGACAAATCTCATTCTTCCAATTTTTTCCAAAAATTTATTAGTTTCATCTAAAGGTGCAAATATATATAGTCATCTCTTTTAAAACTGTCATTTATATATTTATTTATTACAAATTTTTAATACTAAAAGGCACCCTGGCATGGTGTGTACAACTATAATTCCAGTACTTGAGAGGTGCAGGCAGAAGGTCAGAGTCAGCTAAGACTTTGAGGCTAGACAAAGGTACTCCAGCTCCCATCTTAACAGAACAGAACAGAACACTTCCCAAGACCATCCAAACAATCACGTCAGACAGTGTCAAGCAAAGTGCCTGCTAGTTGAGATCATGGGGAAGCTGTCTGTCCTGGGACTTTATCTTTCTGTTTTGGTAAGGGTGGTGGAGGGAACCACAGAGCAGCTCAGAATAAAAGACTGCCTAGCTGTTAGTGTAGCTGAAGCACAGAAACCAAGTGGGGAAAAGTTTAACCAGAGATAATGGAAATGCAGACTAAAGTGAAGCTGGAAAATGGTCCTGAGAAATCAACACACCAGGCATTGTACAAACTGCTAAGGTTACAAGGGCTAGCTGAAGCAGATCAAAATCCCAAATTGTTTCAAAATTTACATTACAATCCAGTAAGGGGAATACTTTTAAGGCTGCGTATGTGAAGTGCTTGGAAAATTATGACCTGAGATAAACACTACAAAGCAAAGCAAAATCTCATCAAGGAAACTGCAGATGGAGAGATGGTTAAGTAGTTAAGAATCCTAAGGAGCAGAGTTTGGGTCCCAGCGGCTCACAACTGTTATCTCTACTTCCATGGGATCTGATTCCTTATTCTGGCCTCTACAGGACACCCATCCCCAGATGGTAACACACAATGCCCTGATAAAATGCCCAGCAAACAGGAAAAGGGGCTCCATATCAAGAAAAAGCGAGGTATGATGGAAAGACAAAATTATTCTGGGAAGAAAAAACAGCTGGTGCCAGGAAAGCAGGGGTTGGGATTAATGAGACCTGCAGACTATACCAGGACTTCGGGCTTAGATTAGGAGCACCAGGAAGCTACCAAATACACATGGGGCAGAGTTAGGCTGAGAAATGACTAGACTTCCCTTCCAGAGAACCATTACAACACTTCATTCAGAAAGTCACTTGTTGGTTAGCTGGACTGAAGGCACGTTAGGAGAACCACCAAAGCGTAAGAAGGACAGTGCAGACCGAGTGAGTGACTAACATGGACAAGGGTAACACAGTCAGTCCTTATTACTCAAGGCCTACACCTGTCAACTGACTTGTTAAAGAATGAGTAAGTCCAACTCAAATCTTCCCCTTTGAAACCACTTGCCGACAGCTGCAAGGTGATAACAAATTCGAGTCCTCCAACAGACACTCTTTATTGCAGTGGGGCTCTGCCTCCCAGTTCCAACTTCATAAATCCTCTGCGGGGTTATTTAGCACTCTGGTCCACATTTAAACTTTCTGCTGATGGTTTTGCTGCCTAACGTGGCCCCATGCATAATCTGAACTGTCTAGCACTCCCATATACAAAGGGCTGTGGTGTGCCTTCCGGAAAAAAACCACAAGTTAATAAGCTTCACTCATGTTTAATCGACCATATTAAATAAAGTGCTTTTAAATGCAACTAGAATAAAACAAATTAACATATCAACTAATTAATGCAGGAGTCAGGAAATCACAGGGGTCAAACTTCATAATCTTCTTAAAAGCAACCAATGATTCGGGGTTCAATATCTGCTAATTCAGATGAGGGAATTTTCCAGAAAATATTGTTACAAACAATAAGGGCCAACTCCTTGTACTTGAATTTAAGGGGTTAGAATGATTACATACAGGAACAGAGAGTAAGGAAAAAGACAGGGATTACAGACAGAAGTGAAAAGAGACCTAAGACTGGAAGGAGAGAGCGGCTGATTATACAGGCACCCAATGTCAGTGAGAAAGAACAAGGCGCACAGGGTCGGGGGGAGCACCTAAGTGAGAAGCTGAGTCTCAATGTTATGGAGCAGCCACTGTTAACATCAGAGACTCCATGTTTGAACTCTTTGAAGTTCATTCTCTATGGAGGGATACCTTGCCTCAGCCCTGAGGTGCATCCAGGTGCTGTTCTACTTGGCAATTTCCAGCAAACATTAATTTAATAAGCTAAACTGAGGACAAAGGAGATTTAATATGGAAGGGGGAGATAAAATACTCACTGCTAAATTCAGTCTACTATGCAATTCTAAGGTGGACCCAATCTGCAGGCAAGATTCCTTACTCACAGTCAGCAAGTATTAGGGGGTGGGGTCGTGGTGGAGGCATCAATATGAAGAATTCAGACGAAGCGCTTCAGATAGTGACTTACAAGACAGCCAGAATTCAGACCCTACACACCTGACTTAGTCTTGCTGAGACCTTCCTGGGGACAAAATTTATTTATTTCTGGTAAATTCAGCATAGAGGAGTAGAAATGATGCTAGAAAGTGGCATGTTGTGTGGTACAATGAGTAACTTTCCCCACCTCCCCTCATACATAAACACAACTTGACGTTTAATTACAGCAGAAATGTAGATGACTTGGTCAGAATGCATCATTCAGCAATTATCGTTCAAATATTTTATGCAGAAACCACCTTTTCCTGATGCATCTTCTAGAGCCATGAATAAGCCTGGAATTATCTATCTACACAGACAAGTTCCTTCCATAACATTCCTTTCTCTCCCTTTTCAGTACTGAACTCTCACTGCTGCTGATCTGGCATTCAGGGATATCAAGCAAGCTGTAACCACCATCTGCCTTAGAGTACATACAAAGTATCCAAGTCACCTTTTAGTCACCACAAACGTCTTTTTAAAGCTGCTCAAGAAAAGGCAATGAAGATGGGGACGTTCAGGCTTCTATGTCAATGTGCAAACTCACACTTTCAGCTCAACGTCTCAACAAACTCTCCAACACCCTTCCCACTATGATTTCTTTAAAGGCTTACATTTTTACTACCCTTAAAGTTTCCAAAGGAAAGCATCTGCAAATATTCAAAGCAAAAATAAACTTTGTAACAAACTATCAACATCAAAAATTATTTCAAGATTGTATCAAGCAGCATGGAATTGTTTTACAATGGTTTCTTGAGATCTCTCAAAATTCTTGCATGCCTTTTTCCTTCCATGCAATTCAGGTACTACAAGTTCTCGTGGAATCCAGCAGTCCAATGAACTGAATAAGAGTAGAAAAGTTAAGACCAGATCCCCGAAGAGACAGCTCCAAGGTTAAAGAGTACTTGTTGTTCTTAGAACTTGGGTGCACTTCCCAGTACTTAACATAGTGGCTCACAAACATCCAGAACTCCAGTTCCTGGGATCCAAGAGTCCCATGCACATACATGGTGCATATACATACACATGGGCAAAACATTCCTGCACACAAAGTAAAATAACATAGTTATTTTAAAAAATCAGTTCCTTATTCTTAAGGACTCTGAGGAACCAATGACTGTCCAGTTATAGGACAAAATCATCTTCTCCCTTTCCTCCAATGTTTCGTGTCATGTGTTTTCATACTTAGCAAGACCTCAGTAAGATCACGACAGACATGACATCTCTTTGCTTTAATCCTCTGTCACTTCTTACCAGGCACCTACGTACTGCAGAGATTACGCACCTCTACAGTAAGGTTTTGACCATTCAAAAAGCAGATTTACCAGGGATAAATAGTGGAGCCCACTTCTCAAAGCTCTCCTAAAGGAATTAAGCTATCCTCCAGAACAAAACATTCCATGAACCTAGTTTTTTGAAGCAACTGAAATATAAAACCTGAATCAGAACATCCATAACTCAAAATCCCAAGAACTCATACAGAACCAGGCACTCGTGGATAAAGAGAAATTCCAGCTTTCCAGCCGACTTCCAGCAAATCCTTATTCAATCAATCCGTTTCCGAAACAGAGGTTGTTATTATCCACTTTACCAGAGACAAGGATAAATAAAATCAAGTGGATAAAGCTTCTAAGTTATTACAACCACTAAATATCTACTATTAATATTCATAAAGAAGGACTCAGCGTTCAACTACCCTAAAGCTTTCTTTGTTATCTACAGAATCTGCTGACTGCTACCTATCTGCTCGTTTGTACTTGAACACACCTCTAAAGGTCTATGAACTCAAGTAACTAGTTTATATTGATATAAAGGTCTTCTGGGGGGAGGGGTGTCTGAGCACACTTAAGTAGGTTTTTTGGGGGGGCACAAGAAGTGATGAGAACTGCTCTAAGGCACACTGGCAATGAGTGATGTCTTTCCATTTTTCTTCTAAAGGGTTACTTGAATTAGCAATCATTTTAATAATAATCTTTCCCCAAATCAAAGTAGGTGACAACACTATCCATCCTAGACACTGGGACACACAAATGTCCCCTCTTATTAGCTTCCAAGTTTGTATTTCACCTCTTATGCTTGCTTTATCCGCAACACCAGTACCAACCTTCAAAACACTGAAATTAAAGACACAGGAAGAGATTTTTAAATAAATAAATAAATAAATAAATAAAATGAGCCTACATTTTAAATCCACAACTAGATCTTTTAAAATATTCTAAAGTTTATATTCATGCTGTTTCGTTTTCTGCCTTAATATTTTGCACCGCTGTCTGAAAAGAGCTCTCCTTGAAAGTTTGTAACCACACACTGAAGGTTTTTGGAAGTGAAAACTGAATCTCAAGTTAGATGGATTTCCCAAGATCTCACAATTTATAGTTAAGAACCTCACGGGACTAGAACCCAGACCTGGTAAACATAGCTCTTTCTTCCTTCTAGAAACAGTCTTCCTTCCTTATGAGCATGTCTAAGCTTTTGACATTGTGGTTCGACATTGTCACTAATTTAATCCTAGAGAGTCGCACAACAGTTTTATATATATATATATATAAAACCTCAAGAACCTCAAACTATCTTACCTCACAATTCTGTTGGGCCAAAACCTACAGCTATCCTGGAGCTCAAGGGAGCCAGAGAGCTTTATACAGGCGGGCATTACATAATGCTGCTTAGCCTGCCTTCAAATCTTCTTGTCAATTAAGTATTTAAAAATATTTTGTCACAAATCTTGGTACTTACCAAAACAAGTAAACTTGTAATGAGAACCAAGCATGACCTTAAAAAATTATGTGTTTACATAATGAAAATATAAGAAACTCTTCAAAAAAGACTTGAGCTCAAATGTGTTAACCTTCAAAAATGCTCGTTATTACTGTATAGAGAGCTTCAGCCCCGAAGATATGT
The DNA here is from genome assembly GCF_982192425.1 of Myodes glareolus. NCBI lineage: Eukaryota > Metazoa > Chordata > Mammalia > Rodentia > Cricetidae > Myodes > Myodes glareolus. The sequence goes on from NC_142051.1 coordinate 3,191,347, forward strand.
TAAGAAAATGGTTAAAATTTAGTTTAAAAAAAGAAAAAAGTTCTTAAAGAGTTAAGAGCTGGGTGGTGGTGGCACAAGTCTTTAATCCTATCACCAGGAGGCAGAGGCAGGCGGATTTCTTTGAGTTCTAGGTTGGCGTCTATAGAGCAAGTTCCAGGACAGCCAGGGCTGTTACACAGAGAAACCTAGTCTCAAACCCATCTACCCCCCAAAAAAAGAGTCAAAAACAAAAACAAAAACAAATAACCGGTAATTTTGTTAAATTAAAGGAAGCTGTTTTACTAAAGAAAACATCCATCAAATTCTAGAACTGTGGCCAATAGTTTTGTTAATGTTTTGATTCACTCCGATCTAAACGCAGAAAATCAGTGAAGCTTTTTTCTTGCATAGCAGTCTGTTTTCAAAACAAAAATCCAAGTATGTACACATTCTTTATAGGAAATTACTTCAATCAATAGATGCATGCTCTGTAGTCTTTCAAAACATATTCATCCCTGAGCCTGAAAATTAACAACATTATATGATCCTAGCAAAAATACTGCCTTTAAGCAAAGAGAATCAGAGTGAAACTCAGTACTTCTATAGGAAGTGCCTACAGGACGTAAGGAGGGAACTACACACACACCTCAGAATTGAGTTTGCATGTGTGTTTTATTCATTTATTTAAATCTCAAGACTTCAACTGTGAGCAAGCAAAGATCCAGAAGTAATCAAAGTCATTCTGATCCTAAACAGTCCAAGAACAAGACCTTCAATCTTCAATTTGGGTCCTAGAAATAAACAAACCTAAAAATCCAAAATGCTTTTCCCCACATCACAACACTGAAATCTTCGGGAAAATCTTTATTTTTTTTTTAAATGAAAATTTAAGACTTAGATCTCAAAGTAGAAAAGAAAAAAAAAATTAAGGTTTTAGTGGTTTTGGGTCACAGAAACGACTCGGTAGTCACTGACCACTTTAATGACTTTATCTAGGAACAAAGGCATTACTTTCCCCAGGGTTCTCCTTTCACTGATTGGAAAATTGTCCGATAGGATTTGGACAAATCTTCAGGTGTTAAAACAGCTCACACAGTAAAGCCCAAGCTCCTAGGCTCCTTTCAACCAAAGCCTTGTTCTTTTTAAATATCCATAAAACTATACCTCCCAATGCATTGCAGACAAAAGTTACATATCAATGTAATAGTTTTTTTTTTCTTTTTGACAGAGAGCTTGCTCGTTTATTTGCGAAGGAATCACAAATCAGGAAGGCTGGAACAATCAGTGTAGCGTTGAAAAAACCAGACTAAGCTAATCCGTAAAACTATAACACCTTCAAGTGCACCGGAAAGAAGAACCCATAGTCCAGGTCTCAAAGAACACAACTCCATGATTAAGCTTCACGGCTCACCAGCCCCTCTTTCCAAGAAGACTCGTTTGCCTGGCAAGAGTCTCGGCAATTCAGCCCTCTGGCCATGATTTTGTATGAGACTGAAACCAGGAGATCCTGAATGGGGTTTCACCTGACATGGGAAAGTGACAGCGATGCTGGCGGGAAAAATCCTGCAGGCCAAGTTCCCTCCCCCCCGACTCCCCTCCCACTTCTTCCCACCTTCTCGAACAAGAATATCCGAAGAGAAAAAAAGTATATAATCCAATCAGCGGAAGCCTTGAAAAAAGTTGATCGCTGCACCCATTCCCATCCGCGGGAAAAGCAGGCGGCTGCTGCGTGGCTGGTGAGCAGCAGCTTGTCCCCGGCGGCAGGACGGCCTGGTGTCTCCGGAGGGCCGGGGACTAGGCCTGGTTGCTCGCCTCCCGCCCGGGAAAGACTCCTTCCCCACCGGAGAGGGTGCCTTCGGTCCACGGCGTTACCTGGGACGCCAGCACCGTGTCCCTAGGGATGGACAAAGGATGCGATAGGGACGCCGGGACGCCGAAGGGACCCGGGGGCCACAGCGGACAACGGCCTGGAGGAAAGATGGGGGAGGGGGTGGCTAGAGACCCGCCGGACCGAGGGGTGGGGCCGGGCCTGCTGCGAGGCCCGGGCGGCGGCGGCGGCTATCCCCCCACCTCTTCGAGGCGGCGTGAGGATCGGATTTCAGTCTCACCTAAAGTCCTTGTCGCTGGATGTCATTTTTTCCAGCAGGTTGGAAATGTGGTACGAAGCGCTCGCCATGTTGCCGGCCTCGATGCCGCCTGCTGGCTCGGTGGCTGCTGGGGCCCGCGGCCGGGGCTCCTCCTCTCGTTGGCGGCGGCGCCTGCTTCCAGGGTCGCAGCGCGACGCGGACCAGGGAAGGCGCTTCGACACGACGTGCGGGACCCGAGCAGACGGGGCTGACGGTACCTGTCCCGGGGGGCGGGGGCAGGACGAGAGACTGGCGGGGACGGCCTAACGACGGAGCTGCTCGCGGAGCGACGAGCTCATAGGCGGCGGGACAGGCGGCTGGGCCTCGCCGGGAAGCCAGACACTCGCGATCGGGCCGTCTCGCTCCCTAGGGCCAGAGGCCAAAGCCCGCCTCCTTCGCGGGGAGGGCGGGGGCGGCCGACGCGGGGCGCTGCGGGAGGCGGGGTCGGAGGTCACCGAGGCGGTCCCGAGCGCTTTGCGCAGGCGCCGCTCAGAGAGACGCTCCCGTTGGTGGCGTCCGATGTCAGTCTCCGCGCGGACCGCCTTTCAGGGGGGAACGACAACGCCTCTAGGGCCTGGTCTCGCGAGACCTTAGAGCGACGGTTAAAGGACGGGCCGGAGCGTAGCAGGCCGGAATGCTCCTCCAGTAGCTTGCGTGCTCTTCCCCGGAGGACATTGAGAGGAGAAGAAATGACTTATGTGTTTTAAGGCGTGGGAGGCTCGTGAGTGGCGATGCCTACAGCTGACCTGGAGGCCAACGGGAGCACTGTAAAATGAGCTTTCCTTCCGATCGGTACGCGTGGCCGACCCTGCGCCCTGACAACCATGCTGTGTGATTGCCACGTGAAAACCACAATTCCCACAATTCAGCCGGTGACACGCGAAGGACGGAATTGGCTGCTTGGCCTGAAGGTTGCTCATTGGTTCCCAGGGTCGGAGAGAATGCTGGGATTTGCAGGCAGGCGACACGGTTATGCTAAATAAAAACCTTTGCACCGGCTCTCTCTTACGTTTCTGTCTTGAGTATTTATTTCTCTGAAACCTCCACCGCCCATCATGTTCTGCTGTCATTCGGACCAGCGCATTGCATCAGTTGGTGTTTGGGCAGGGTTTTAGTCCAGCCTCTTAGCTAAAAAGGCATCAGGGCCCGGGCACTTGTGGCTGAACATGCTCCCTTCAGTCAGTTTAGAGCCAGCTTCCTGACTCCAGTTAGGTTCTAATAAGAATACCTTCCTAAGGCTAACTGTGGAGGCAGTGCACACCTCTAATCCCTGGACTCTAGAGGCAGGTCAAGGGAGGCGCTTGGGTCTTGAGTACAAAACCAGCCTGGTCTACAAAGCGAGTCTCGGACCGGCCAGGACTGCATATAAAATGAATGAATGAATGAATGAAGGGTTGCATATAAAATAAATGAATGAATGAATGAATAAATAAATAAATGGCTAACACAATCATCAGAGGTCAGAGGTGAAACAGCCAACCGCTTCACTAACTAGCCGACATGTCAAAGAGCCCAGTGAAGAACTGAAAGGCTTGGATTTCTGTCTGGACTCAACAATAAATCTTTAAACAGCTCACTGCATCCAAATACTTCAAATCCGAGCCATGCTACCTGATTTTATTTTCTTTCTGATACATTCATCAAATACCAGTATCGAATGAACTGTTACAAAATAATACTTAAGATATTAACTACTATTAGTTTAAATGTGGTTTGGGTTCACTGCGCAGGTCTCCATTTCCTTGTGCTGAGTTTGTCGATTCCCATGCTTTCTTTCCCGTTAATAGGGTTGGTATGGTTTTTTTTCTTTGCATTACTGCCGTCCGTCTCCTTCCATTTTGGCTAACTACCGCTATTAGGGCTCTTTTCTTCAAACTTTACCATTTCAGCTCCAGTTTTCTTCATCTATGAGTATCTCGTGTAAACACAAACAGATCACTTTTCTCATGTAAATCTGAAAACTGGAAACATCAGTTATTTGGTAATAGTCCTCCTTTCGTGTGTATCCAGGAAGACACTGAATAATGGTTTGTCTTCAGGTGTGCAACTCTTCAGTCAGTTCCCAACAGCCTTCATCATTTACAGCCAGACACCATGGATATAGACGCTGTTTCCTGCCATTTACTATGTATCTTAGGCAATTCATTCTGACCTCTCCAAGCCTCAGTTTCTTTGTGAGAAAAATTATGACCTTTAGAGTATGAATACCATAGAGTTAAAATTTAAATTAGAGTCAGACGTGGCAGCACCGGTCCATGATCTCAGTCATTTGGGAGACCTCGGTAGGAGAACCACAGGTTCCAGGCCTGTCTGGACTATGGAGAGCGTGCAAGGTAGTGACTAGTGCTCTTGGAAGTGGAACAGCAGTGGGCTGGTAGGGAATATGAAGTATCGCTGGGGATGCTCTTGAAGACTGGAGTGCTCTCTCTCTCTTCCCAACTCTGTCTATCTCCATGAGCCAAAATAATAGTCCTTTACTTTGAAGTTGTTTATCACAGGCATTTTGTCACCAGGATGGAAACTAACACAACTGTTGCAAATACAGAATCTCTTTGGAACAGTAAAGACATGTGTCAAAAATCCCTTCTATGAGTTGTCACTCGTGCTGGGGTGGGCCTTGATGATGCAGTTGTCCATGAGTCCTTTCTTCTCCTGAAGTAATCTCTCACCTATGGGATCCCTGTCTGGGGTAAGTAGGTGTGTGTGTGTGTGTGTGTGTGTGTGTGTGTGTTCCTCCCAGGACAAGGTTAGTGAGAGACTCTGTCTAAAGAATTAGGAATCAATGGGCTAGAGAGATGACTCAACCATTAATTAAGAGCACTGGCTGCTTATTCCAAAAGTCCTGAGTTCAATAGCTAGTACCACATGGTCTGCAATTGTCTATAATTGTAGTCCCATGAATTTGGATGCCCTCTTCTATTGTGCAGGTGTACATGCAGAAAAAATAGCTATATACATAAATAAATAAATCTTTTTGTAAAAAAATTAATACAGAAACAAATGAGGAAGGAATCCAGATGCTGACCTCTGGCCTCCATGTTTAGGCACACATGTGCGACACAAATGCATCCACACAAACACATATACGTTAGGCAAAATTTAGAAAAGGGTCTCAGCATGACAATAAAATCAAGACAGCTTTCTAGTACGTATTTGAAGTGAAGAACTTAATATTGACCTTAACATGTTTACATATGACAGGACTGGGAGGGCTTTAAAAGATGAACGACTGGGGACAGCAATGAAAATATCACATAATTCATTAATTGAAGAGGTAATGTATCAGCATAGCCTGTTACATTATTACAAACACATATGTAAAATATTTTCAATGATGTTTAATGACATCCTGGGGGCACCATAGATTTCCAGACTTTTGGAGGTATTAAAAATCCAAAAATCTAGTCAGGCAGTGATGGCACACGCCTTTAATCTAAGCACTTGGAAGGCTGAGGCAGATGGCTGTTTGTGAGTTCAAGGCCAGCTTGATCTGCAGAGTGAGTTCCAGTACTGGATCCATAACTACTTGAAAACACTCTCTCGATAAACCACAAACAACACCAAAAACAAAAACCCAATCTAATGGCAGGGGTTTAAATATCCTGAGAAGAAAATTGCTGGTAAAGAGATGTCCCAACTAAGAGACCACCAGTCCTCTGAGCAGGGACAATACAGTCACCACTTTGGTGGAGAACAAGAAGCCCCAGCTGCTGGTGATTGCCCACGACATAGACCCCCATTAGGCTGGTGGTCTTCCTTCCTGCTCTGTGGTGGGGGTCCTCTACTGCACCATCAAGGGGAAGGCCATGCTGGGGCGGCTGGTCCACAGGAAATTCTGCACCACTGCTGCCTTCCCACAGGTTAGCTTGGAAGACAAGGATGCTCTGGCTCAGCTGCTGGAAGCTATTAGAACCAGTTACAGTGACAGATATGATGAGATCTGCCGCCACTGGGAGGCAATGTCCTGGGTCCTAAATCTGTGGCTTGAATTACCAAGCTGGAAAAGGCAAAGGCCAAAGAACTAGTTACTAAACCGGGTTAAATGTGCCTGCTAAGTTTTCTATACATAAATATGATTACAAACTTGAAAAAATAAGTGTCCTGCTCAAAACCCTGTTGGAATTTATTATCACTATGGTAAATTTAAAAGGTAGAAGCTCTCATATTCCATCCTCCACCCTGTCTGTGTATCGAGTGTGTGTGTGCATGCATGCATGTGTTTGTGTGTGTGTGTGTGTGTGCTACCATCGCCTTGGACATACCCCTGAGCTACATCCCCAGCCCATGGATGGGATCTTTAAGTGATGATTATATCACATGGCCTCTGTCCTCACGAATGGGTTAGTGCCATTATTCTGGGAGGGAGGTCCTGATTAGAGAGATGAGTTTGTACAGCTCTCTCCTCCATCTCACATATTCTCACTGGTCTCTTCACCATGTTATGATACAAAGCCCTCGCCTCATGCTGAAGCCACAGTTTAGGAATTCCCACCTTCCTGAACCACAAGTCAAATAGACTTCTATGGCTTAAAATTTCCCCAGTCTGTAGTATTGTGTTAGAGCAGCAGAAAACCAACCAAGGTACTGATTTAATTCAATAGTCATACAGACATTTCCTTCTGCTTCTGGATCCTGTGGGGATGAGGGTAGACTGCAAAAGAAGAGAAGGCAAAGGACATAAAGACTCTTTGTTTGCATGTTCTAAGTCTATCCTTGCTGTTAATGCTGTTTTGGGCAAATACCCAAATGCTACTCTTGCAAGGCCCAAGGTTCTGAGTTGTTTAGATTGCCGCAGAGATCACCCACTACATGTTTTCCCAGTTGGAATAGGTCTGAGAACATCAATAGGCCTCCAGGTGGCAACAGCACTCTTAGATGGAGAACTTCGGAGCACTGAAGCCCAACTAATTTCAGAGGGTGTGTTCCACATCTGCACTAAAAAATCTGTGATATAATGGAAGGAGCGCAGAGCACCGCAGAGTCGGTCCCTCTCCACCCCCAGGTCTGTGTATTTCTCCGCTGCTTTCCTTAAATACACTGATGTGGTCGATCAAAGAGTAAGGTCGATCAAAGAGCAGTGCTTACAGATACGAATGCTTTCTTTGTTATTTGGTTTTTCTGATCATCGTTCACAGTCACAGTGTTCATTTCTTCACCACCCTAGTGACTTCGGTGCCAACCCGAAATCTCTCCTGAATCTTCCTTTCTTGAGGAGTTTTTTATTTTGTCCACTGTCTGTTATTGTCATTATTACTGTATTATTATTGTCATTATTATTATTATTATTATTATTATTATTATTATTATATTATTTGATGGGGGAAGACCCAACACTTTCAATAGGTCCCCCATGTCTTCTAGCATGGAAGCTGTAAGAACTGGAGAGCATTGGTGAGAGGCAGATTGTGTGACTAGACCGGTTTTAAAAATAGGAAGATAAGACACGTGTAATGTAATATCTCCAACCCTGGGACTTTGTTTGTTTGTTTATTGATTTATTGATTTTTTTTTGGTTTTCTTGTGACAGGGTTTCTCTGGGTAAACAGCCCAGGCTATCCTAGAATTCTCTTTGTAGATCAGGCGGCCTCAAACCCATAGAGATCTGCCTGCCTCTGCCTCTAAAATGCTGGAATTAAAGGTGTGCAATGCCACACCAGGCTAGCCCTGAAACTTTTTAAATTGTCTCATTTTAAACATGTGTGGAGGAAGTATGGAATATGAACATATAATGATATTTGATATCAGCAATAATTTTAAGGAAAGTGTTAGAACTGAATTTATTTAACTACCTGGTATCCAACTTCCAAATAATCTCATTTGCTTATCTTCCCCAGCAGCCGTTTGATTGTTCACCCATACCCCAGCTAGAGACAAGGGAGGTAAAATAAAGGTACATCTAATTAAAGACCACAAGTTTTTCACAAAAGCGTCCCTAATATGGCAGGAGAAATGAAGAGTCCATCTTGAGGGACTGCTTCATTTCCCAAATGGAACCATAGTGAACAAGTTTTATAAAATGTGAATACAACTGATTCTTTTGGCCCTGGGTTCATTCTCCAACCTTGAGAAACCAAACTAAAACCACATTTGTGTCCTGGAATACATGCTGACATTTGTGTCCTGGAATACGTGGTGTTGGTGGTGGCAGAGCAGTGATCAAAACTGAAATGCCTAGACTGACAAGATGGCTCAGTGGGCAGAGGCGTTGGGCTGAGCTCCATCCCTGTGACCCAGGTGGTGGAGGGTAAGAGCACACTCCTCTGACCTTTATATGCGTGTGTGACATGCATGGGTGCCCCCACCCATACACATTCGTTTTAAAACTTAGAAAACTATTTTCTTACCGATGGAGTGTTTCAGAACATTTAATATACAAACATGTATCCCAAGGAAGGTTAAACAGCACCTAGATGCCAGATGATGGGCATTTTGTGATTTGGGCACATAATTTAAAACCATAGCCTTTTATCATCTTGAGGAATGAACACGCCATGAAATTCAGTTTGAGAAACATTGTTTCCTTGATATTTTTCTCTAAATCGATTGCTAAATTATGATGGAGAGGAGATCCTTGGGAGAAAACTAATTCAAAATATATTTTAAAATTAATCTTCTGCCAAGTAAGTTTGGCTGTGATTAATTCCTACATTTGTTGTGAGTTGAGTTAAAGAAAAGAGAGCTCTATTTATTAAACTAGTCATTCATTTCCAAGACGTGAGGACGTCTGTTTGATTATCAAGGCAGATATGTTAATAGAGAAGGAAAAGGGCAGTTCTGATTTGTATTTGGGAGCAGACAGCTTCACACTCAAATAGACACAAATGCTTCCTGTTATGGATCATTTATCAATACCGACTTCAACGCAGATGCCAAAGGAAGAAAATGCATGTAAGACTAATCTCAAGATTTATTTCAAGCTGATGAGAAACAACCCAACAGCTAGTTTTTCCTGTGATCTATTCTCTACTAAACAACTGCTAGAAGTACGTGGTTAATTTTTAGTGGTCCTCTAAATCAAATGTAATTGCTGTTCTGTGAAGGAATTATTCTCTTAGAGTTAGAAATACATGTGCAGCGTATTAGTGGAACGCACAGAGACTAGTTACCTCACTGAGGTGCTCCATTGGAATGCCTAACTTTTGTGTCTGACTTTTATATCGGTACTGGCAATAAAAGAAACACTGCATTTCTGATGTGGATTGCTAAGAGAGTTGTTCCAGGACTTTTAGGGCCAATGCAATAACGATTGTAATCAATATCAAACTTACCATTGTTTGGGGCATAAGGAAGCAAAAGAAAGTGCTAGATCCCTCGAACGAACACTAGGGTTTTCTTTAAATACAGATATCATGTCGATGATGCCTTGTGCTACTGTTAAAATAACATTCCTCTCGCTGCAAAATATAAATTCTGACTTTTGAGAAAAATTGTCCAGGGTTACTAGAGAAGTCATGAACCCACAGATCAGTAATTTTTAAAACTTAACGCAAGTGAGGCTGGGAAATAGTAGTTAATCAAAGTAAATGTAAAGAAATACTAAAGAAATTGAGTGTCCCCCCCCTCTCTCCCTGCTTTCTGACTGCAGACATAATGTAACCAGCTGCCTCAGCCCCTGTTTCTACAGCTTCTCTCACCATGATGAGCTGTATTTTTAACTGTGAGCCAAAGTAAAGCATTATTTCTAAAAGAAGAAAAGAAGAAGGAGGAGAAGGAGGAGAAAGAAGAAGAAAGAAGGAAAGAGCGAAAGGAAAAAGAGAAATTGTTTTAGGCATTATGAAATAATATCAGTACATAATTACTACTTATAGGTTAAGTAAAAGCCATTGCATTCTCGGAAAACTGCTGATGGTAAAACTGTGCTTTTACTGTGTGTTTTAGTTAGGGCTTCTGCTGCTGTGACCAAAACCCACTGTAGTTAAACTCTGTCAGTCTGACACACACACAGCACTGCCAAGTCGTACTCTTTCCTTTCTTGTTCATCCCCAAAGAGCTCACATCAGTATCTGTATCACAATATAAAGCATTCTGACTTTTAAAAATCCTACAGTCTTTAAAATTTCAAACACTTGAAAATCTAAAGTCTCCTTAAAATACACAAAAATATCTTGGGCTGGAGAGATGGTTAAGTGGTTACAAACATTGGTTGCTCTTCCAGAGGACCAGGGTTCAGTTCCCAGCATCACATGGTAGTACATACTGTCTGTAACTCCAGTTCCAGAGGATCTGACACTCTTACACAAGCTTCTATGCAGGCAAAACACCAATGAGCATGTACATGTGTGCACACATATGTGCACACACACACACGCGCATGTGCACACACACATATGCACACATGCGCTCTCTCTCTCTCTCTCTCTCTCTCTCTCTCACACACACACACACACACACACACACATACCACAAACACAGTTCTTTGAAAAAAATCTTCAAAATTTCTCTGAAAATTTCATCAAGAAGGGAGTCAGGGCAGGAAACGAAGCAGGAGCAGATACAGGGGCCAAGAAAGAGTGCTGCTTATTGGCTTGTTCTGCATGGCTTTCTCAGTTTGCCTCCTTAGATACCCACTGGATACTACCCGGGGGTGGCACTCCTGCAATGGGCTTAGTCCTCCCACATCTATCACTGATTAGGAACCTGTCTCACAGGCCTATCCAGTGAGGGAATTTTGAGGCTCCCCTCTTCTCAAATGACTTGATTGTGTCAAGTTGACATAAATCTCATCAGTAACTATCTGGATAGGTCACTTTAGAAAACAAACACTTTCCTTTCCTATATGGGCTATGAAAAACATTAGACGTAGCATTTTTTTCCAAAAAAATTATTAGTTTGCTATAATCTGTTTTCAATATTAAGCACTATCGAGGGTCAGTGCAGAAGAAAATATTTATTGATTGAACAATTACTTTCATCAATTTAGTAAGAAAAAATACCTGCAAAGTTTATTTGAAAAAATCTAGAATTCATAACATGCAAACAGCATATACAACTAAACAATAATATGCAAATCCTGGTTGTTAAGATGTGAGGTATATCTGGTTGGATGTGTCAACAAAGAAGCTATAGCAGGCAAGTAAATTTCTATAGAATGCTAATATATATTTCTTAGAACAGCTAAATTTAAAAGTTAAATATACAAACTGTTGATAAAAACAAATAGGATGATTGGAACTCATATAGAGTAGAAAAGTTTAGTAATTTCTTTAAAAGTTAAAGATGCATCTACCATTTCATTTATGGATACTTAACCTAAAAGAAATAAAAGCATATGTTCATACCAAGAAATGGAAGTGGGCTGTCGTGGTCAAAAAAAGAGTTCCATATTAGCCTGAAATGGAGTATAACAAAGATTTATTTATTGGGGGTGAACTCACAGAAAGAGTAGTCTTCCGCAGTCCTCTGTGTGCATTGAGCACTGAAATCCAACAGCCAAAAAGGGCCTATGCACACTTTATGTCTGCATTTATAGTTCGTGAGACCACACCCAAAGTGGGCCAGTATCTGAAAGGTTATTTGCTAAAGGAGTTCCCATAGCATCTCACTCTTTTGTCTAAATAAGATAGTTGTAAGCCCAATACAAAATTATATACAATAAGAACGAATATCAAGTATAAAAATTAGAATTACAATCAACATGAACAACATCAAGTAAGAAACATATGCTAAATGTTTCAATAGTTATCCTATTCTAAGAAGTCTAAGTCTCATATTAGAAATGGCTTGAAAAAGTCATTAGAACAAAGTAACTATGACTATCTAGTCTTCTACCCCATCAAAGACCTGAGAAGGGAAATAATATTACTTGAGTAAACAGGAAGTGCAATCAAGCAACTTCCAAAAGGTGAAAGAAATGACAGACAACTGACTACCTGGGCAATCACCCAAAGTCTTATTTGCAATGTTGGGGCAACCAACTTTGACTAAGGCCTGGAGTAACTGGCAGACCATTTTCAGAAGCTGGAAGATTTGAAAAACTGTCTTATTCTGTCTTGGCAAGATTTGTCAGTCTTTTTGCTTGTATCTTGCTTGTCCATTCTGGACAAGGTGTATTTTATCAGTGGCTGAGGAGGGACAGATTTTTGCCTAAAGGCCAGTTTTGCTAAGAAGAAAACAAGCTCCAAGTGGAATGTCTTCAGTGCCCAACGTTTTCTCAGGAATAGAATGGTGCTGCCAGGAGCAATCATGTCTCACATCAACAGAACCCTAAGTTATGTAAATGCCATATTATACAGTTCTTTGAAGTGGTTGAAGAATACCTATCTATGCAGAATACAATCTCTGTGCATCTAAGTACCTGATTAGTCTATCTACAAGTATATGACAAACATGGATGACTATTGACCTATAATTCTTAATATCTATATAGCTTAAAGACTAAAGTTTTATATTAAACTATTAAATAATCTTTAAACAAATATGCAGCAAATGAGGACAATGACCTTAAGTTGTAAACAATATGTAAATATCTTGTCCAAAAGTAGAAATGTATAGTGTAATATGATAAATATATCCTAAAATTGCCTCAATATGCAAAATATCTTAAGAAGAGGTAAAAATATTCTTGCATACAATATGACAAAATAACTTTGCATAAGTGCACAAATATTGTAAACAGAAATAGGAGCATATTCAATATAACAAGTATAATTTGAATTTGTATCAATATATAAGAATATATATTAATGTAAATTGCCTATAAATAATAGCTCACAAGTATTCTCACTACTCCCCACTATTACTATTAGTGTGCGTAAGCTCACACTAATCTACCTATTATTCCATCCAATCCTTTTATTTTTCTCAAAAGATATCCCTGAGTCTACTTAATTTCCACCTACATTCCTATAACGCTTATAACCAAGCCCTATTAGTTGTCCCTACCCCTGAGGACAAACGTTGTGGAGAGGGGATGTATCTTCTAGAATTACTTCCAGTTGTTATGGGCAAGTATTATTTCTATGGGATCCTGTAAAAGCTAAAATGATGGTTAAATTTCAAGATTACTGGTAGGGTTTTGCTGAAGTTCTTATTCAAAGTTTTGGTCATAACATTGTAAAAAGGAGCATCATTTCAGCTAGCCAAGTTGGAATCATCGTGAACAATTTGTCACCCAAAACCAAACTTAAAGTGGTGCTATCAACATAATGGCATCATATAAACTAGGTGGAGTCATTGTTGTGGGACCCCATCTTCTTCCTGGAAATTCCCTAGATTACTGTAGGAAAATTTATTGTTCATTATGTAAAACTTAAACATTATTCATATAGACATATATTCAACAAAAGGTACCATAGAGACAAAAATAGGTATGGGGAGAAGCAAAATTTTTTGAAATCAGAGTTTTGATTTAAAAAAAAATAGTCCCTAAATTTTTTCTTCCTTCTGTCCCATACCAGATGACTTCTGATATGACACGGAAACACTGAATTTTTCTTTTAACAATGTGCTTAGATTTAGTGAAGGATAGCCACTGTCCAACACCAAAGCTGGCTTTGATTTTGAAGTGAGTCACAAGTACCATTATACTGAGAAGTAGGGCGATATGTATGTTTAGTAAGTGAAATTTATCCTACAGAAATATGGGTACCATAAATCAGATATCTCTTTGCTTGGTGATTCTTTTTAGATAGATATCTTTTCTTCTTTGGGCATCTTGATGTCCAAGGACTCTCGATTTTTTGAAGATGGGTACTTTCCTGCTAAGACCAGAACCTTGTCCCAACCCTTGTGAGGTTCCTTACAACCTGTATGGTTGTCACCTCTGTGGATGAGCTGTCGTTTTTCTGTCTCAAGAGTTTTTTCTTTATCAGACAAAATCTTTTTTAATTCTGATGGTATCTATAGCTTTCTTTTCCTGTGGAAACAAGAATGAAACCCCTTCCCAAACATAAAACATCTCCTGATTTCCATGCTGAGGTCAACACATCCTTGAAATACACTGGTTGATTTAACTGAGAAGTTTTTTTTCTATTATTCAATGCCTCTCTGCTGCTGTTGTTCCTTTCTCATTAGCATTAAGAAAATTCAAGGTAAATAGAGCATTATGCAGTCTATTTCTGGGGATATGTTTCATCCCTTTCTGCTTGTTTATCATATCCTTTATAGTTCAAAATTTGATCTTTCTGTAACTACTTGATCTATAGAATTGTGTGGTATACTTATAATATACTTTATATTATAATAAGCAAAAAACTGTTTCGTTTTCTTAGAGACATATGCTGGACCATTGTCTGTTTTTATTTGTGCAGTTATACCCATGATGGCCATAACTTCTAGTAAATGTGTGATTACCAAATCAACCTTTTCTGAACTCAAAGCAGTTACCATTGGAAACCCGAGTAGGTGTCAATGGTGTGGTGTACATATTTTAATTTTTCAAATTCTACAAAGTGGAATACATCCATCTGCCTGATTTCATTGCTTTAAGTAACTCTTTGGGTTACTCCCTGTAGGTGTTTGGTTTTAAAGAACAAGCTGGATATCTCCTTATAATCTCATTAGCTTGTTGCCATGTAATAGACAACTTTTTTAAACCTTTTTTATTGACATGATTTTTTATGAAATTCTGAGGCCTTCCATTCAATATTGATTTCCAATCAATAATAAATCAATTTCTGCATTACCTTGTGCTAGAGGACCTGGCAGACCTGTATGGGTTTGGATGTGTTTTATGTATATGGGGCAAAACCTATTCCTGATTTTATCTAGAATCTGAATAAATAATTAAGTAAATTCTGTATCATCTGGTATAAATTCAGCAGTTTCAATATGCAGAACAATTCTTTCTGCATATTGTGGATCAGTAATTATACTGACATTTTCTTTAAAATCCCTTAGTATCATGAGACTATCATATAATTCTGACTTTTGGACAGAATTATAAGGGCTTTGTTCCACTTTACTTAAATCTTTTGATTTGTAACCTGCCTCCTCTCATTTATTTGCATCAGTATAGAATGTAGGGGCTCCAGTTATTGGTGTGTCCCTTACAATGTGGGAAAGGATCCAATTAGCTCTCTTTATATGGTTAATTCTATTGCTTTGGAGATAGCTGTGTTTAATCTCTTCCAAAAAATTAGCACAATCTCTTTGCCAAGGTTCATTGTCTTCCCATTTTTTTTAAATTTCAACGTTAGTAAAATATGCTATAATCTCTATTATATTATATTACCAGTCTATTCCTGGTAGTTCACAAACTCTCAATTTTCCTTTTATAATCAATTCAGAGAACTTTTCCACATAAGGTTTAATTTTTTACTCAGTTTATGCAGTAAAAAGATTGGTTCTAAGAGAATATCTTTCCTCTGCATTAAAATTCTTGTAGTGGAATATTTGGAGAGTGATATGAACAGAATGCAGTTAATATTTGGATTCACATGACTCATATGTGCCTTCTGTACTTTCTCCTCAAAGTCAATTCTTTCTGTTAATTACCTGGGACTATTAAATATCTTTGTCACCATCTAAGGTTTTGTTTAAATGAATTATTAGATCATGTTTTATCCCAGAAGTGGGCCAGAGATTAGAAATGTCTCCTATGTCTGATCTTTCATAATTTATGCCTTTTGGATCCTAATCTTCTGTAAACCTAGATAATTGTTAGACTCTCCTCTTTGTATTTTTTCAGGAGCAATTTGTAATCCTCAATTATGCAAAACTTTCTTTACTTCTTCAAACATTCTTACTAAAATATCCGCATTTGAATCAGATAGCAAAGTGTCGTCCATATAATGGTAAACTATAGATTTAGGAAACTGCTTATATGTTATTTCTAATGACTGACTTACAAAACATTAGCACAGAGTGGGACTAATTAACATCCTTGTGAGATGACCCTTCTTTTCTATCACTTACTAAGCTGAGAATTATTATAAGTAGGCACTATGAAGGCAAATTTTTCTCTGTCTTTTTCTTGTAAAGGTGTAGTGAAGAAACAATCTTTTAAATTAATAATTATAAGAGGCCATCCTTTAGGCAATAGGGAAGTCAGAGGAATTCCATACTGTAGAGGGCCCATTGGCTGAATCACCACAGTATTTTGCATTCATAATAATCTATCAATAATAGTCTCAAATTATAAATAACCCAAATGTCCACCAATAGAGTAATGCATAAATAAATAATATCATGTCTATGCAGTGGATACTTTGCTGTAATAAAGAGGGATTAACCATGGGTAGAATGCACCACAGTAGATGAATCTCAAAATAATCTTTAGTGAAGGAAGTCAGGTGAAAGGGAAAAATCATCTAGGAATCTACTCATTGAATGTAGATAATTGCAGAAACTGCACCCTAATCTATAGGGACACAAAGTACCTCAGTGGTTGTCTAGCAGTGAGGGTGGAGAAAGGGACTAATTATTAAATAACTCCAGAATAGCTAGCTGGAAATGATAGAAGTATTTACACTTTAATTTGGTAGTGATTGCACATGTGTATACAGATGTCAAAACTCATCAGCACATATACTGTAAAAAGTGCATTGCTTATTGGATGTTAATTGTGTTTCAATAACGCAGTCAAAATAATAAAAGTAAAAAAGTCTGAATAACTATGGTTTTCAGTAATATGTTAAGTGCCAAGGTGACTTTGATTTTCTTTTATGGACTTCTCCCAGAGGAGAGTATGTGATGTACAACATAGGAGTAAGTCATTACTAGGTCTGGGATGTAGCAAAGAAGGAGAATCCTTGCTTGGCTTAGCGTGCAGAGGCCATGAGTTTGATCTCCAAGGCAGAGAAAAAGCCTTTATAGTAAATGAGTCATTGCTAACTAGTTAAATTTACTTAACAGGCATATTTTTAGCATCAAGAACTTAGACATAAAGTTAATTGTCTTGTCTATATTCTAGCTATAGTCTCAGCTTTTCTAACGTGTTTCTGCCTGGTTCTCACAGCCACCTTAAGCGTGGCATAGCATGTTATTGTGCAGAGTGATACAAAGGGCCTCCTCTAAATCATGTTAGATCTGCATTCAAATCCTGATAAGAACACTTATGTGAATTCATGGGCAACATCTCTAAATGAGAATAATATTAGCTGTATTTACCTTGTAGAATTATTTGAAGTTTAATGGAGACAATTAGCACTTGGCAAAAAGTAAGTACTTTATTTTGATATTAAAAACTCAATTTTCTCCAAAAATACCTCTTTAATAGCATATTTTTCCCTCATAGATCTACAAAATTCCAATATCTTAATATAGGAAATAGTGGGGAAATACTTAAGATTTATATTTCTTTGATTATCTACATTATTTTATGATTTATTTTTTTCTTAATTATTTGCATCTGTGTGTGTGTCTTGTGTTCTGGTTTGTGCACCTGAGTCCAGGTTCCTGCAGAGGCCAGAAGAAGGCATCAGAACCTCTGGAACTGAATTAAGGCTAGTGGTTATGAGCTGTAGTGGTTGTGAGCTGCCGGATGTAGATACTTGGAACCAATCCCAAGTCTTCTAGATGAGCTAGACACATTATTTACTGCTGAGTCCTATCTCTACTCAGGATTACACTATTTTGACACAATTTTTTTTAGTTAAAAATTGTTGCCAAGTAAATTCTTGGTTCTGTTGTTCTCCCCACAGTTACACTATTTTTGTGAGAGATAATAAACCTCAACAAGCTGTGTGAGTTAGCCAAGTTACTTAAGATATATATATATGTATATATGCTATATACACATATATATCTTATATATATCTATATATATGTGTATATATCATATATATATATATATATATATATATATATATATATATACGTGTGTGTGTGTGTGTGTGTGTGTGTGTGTGTGCCTGAAACATTCCCTTTGCTCTGGCTGCTATAGCAGACACACAGGGTTAGCGTTTTCATTGTTTAATTCTCTATCGGTTGGCCATGAGTTGAGATTATTTTGAATGTTTCACTGGCACATCTCATAAAGCGACTGTTTCATTGATCTTCCTGTCTGCAGACTCTTCCAAAGTTTAAAGTGAAGCTAAACATTTCCATGCATGGGCTCTGCACTGCTTACCACTTTTTACAGCCTTTCTCCATGTCCAGACACAATCAGCATACTACAAGTGTTCCGTGATCTTGCAAGTTCATGGTTCATTTGTATGTTAGCTACTGTTTACCACTATACCTGGGGGAAAAAACTAAAAGGAGCTCACAGCTTCCAGGAGTTCAGTCATGGTCCAGCAGCCCCATGGCAATGTACCTGTGGTAAGCAGAAGCACTGGGCAGAGGAGGTTGTTCACCTCGTGGTTGGTGGAAAGAAGAGGGGAATCCAGCAGACCTAAGAGATGCTCTTTAAAGACATCTCCCTGGGGATCTACTTCTTCTAACCAGGGACAATACATACAGTGTATACCACCTCCAAACAACCCATTCAACTATGTATGACTCCCTGGATGGACTACCCACTGAAAAGGTCAAAGATTAGTCAAACCCTCCTCATGTATCAACAAAGCCTGGTAAACATGTCCCTTCAGAATCCAATTCAGATTTAATCCAGGTCAATCCAGGATGATTATTTAAAGAAATATGTATGCTCAGGTTTCCTCCAAGACCTTGGGGTTAGATATATAGCACAGTTGATAGAGGGCTTGCCTAGAATATACACAGCCCTGTGATTGACCTCAAATACATTGGTTGAGGTTGGGATGGAATCTCCCTAGGTATTTATAACCAGCAACAAATGACATTGAGAACTGCAGTCTAGCTTCTTGTTTGTTAGTTTGCTTGCTTTGGGCTCTTATTTAATCAAAGCATGCTAGCTTCTTACAGCTACTGGGCATGTACAGATTTAGACATCATGCCAGCAAGACTTTTACCTAAATTATTTATTAAAGAAACAGAATAAGACAGTGACATCCTGGAGAATTCACTACACCTTCTCATTAATTCATTAATCAACACATTGGGAAATGTCATTAATCAAGTACTCTAATTACAAATCCACATAATTGCACTTGATGATACTTCTTCGTTTACAACATCATCCCTCATAAATCTTCTACAAAGAAAAAGAACATGTCAGAGAACTTTATACGATCAAGATATATATTATACACTTATCTAACAATATGAAGCTTATCGGGAAGGATAGTTTTTGGTAAACTCATTCTGTTTGCTCCTGATCACATCTCCCTCTTTGGTGCTTGTTGAAGGCTCAACAGCTCACCTAGAGTCTTAGGTGTAGTCGCATGATGCTCTCAGTCTCATCATCTGCAGCATCTCGGTTTTAATTGGAAAATTTATTTTTCTACCTCCAGATTTTAAGCATCAGTTCTCTCTAAATTCTCAAAGATTATCTATAGCCATTTAGACATAACCAATAGCCTTTGATAGATCAAATTGCTGGCATCTTTTGGTATTTGAGATTTTTTTTTTTTTGAGACAGGGTTTCTCTGTATAGCCCTGGCTGTCCTGAAACTCACTCAAGGTTAGTCTTGAACTCAGAGATCTCCCGAGTGCTGTGATTAAAGGCATGCTCCATTACCACCCGGCTCCATTTCTTCTTCTTGACATTTCCCTCTTTCTGGGTGACCATCAACTTTCACAGAAAAAATGGAAGTTACTTAAGAAGTTGATTGGTGAGCCCAAGAGGTCAAGGACACCAGGAAACCATGACTCACAGAATTAGCTAAGCAAGGACTCATGCAGGCTCCCAGAGACTGAAGCCTCCTTTCCTCCCCCAGCATTCCCAGTCCTGTGGGGCTCTTATCCTGGGAGACATCAATCAAGCAGGCTTTCTGGTGGCTGCTTCTGACATCTTGGAGTTCTTGAGAAGAAGCTCCAAGTTTCCTTTATTGAAATGTCCTCTATTTTCAGTGCATGTCATGGACTGTCTATTGTGAATTGGGAAAGAAATCAAGTGGGGTTAAAATGTAGATGCAGATTGTAAAATGAGCTCATCCCCCTAGCAATTAACTTGTTCTTAGCAAGTGTTTTCACTTAAACACTATTCTCTTGCTTTTGAATATTTAGAATAGAATATTGTAAAATTTGCTCATTTTCTTCTCATGATTCTTTCCAAATTCATTTCCTTAAAAAACTCAAAACTGAAACCCAGTGATGGCACACACCTTTAATCCCAGCATTTAGGAAGCAGAAGCAGGAAGTTCTCTGAGTTCAAGGCCAGCCCAGGTCTGCAGAGAGATCCTAGATAGCCAGGACTACACAGAGAAACCCTGTCCCAAAAAACAAAACAAACCGCTCAAAGTGTATTTAAATACCCTGATAAGTTTTAAGAGTCTATAAAAGCAACCTATTACAGTACATAGGAACACACAAATAATCAAGCTAACCATTTTGCATCTGTAAATTCACATTATTGAACATTTGGGATTATCCACCTCTCATTGATTCCTTGGTAATTTCTGTGAGACTGTTTTAGCCTTTGGGGATTCCAAATTATATTATTCAGTATAATTTATAAGATGGAAGAGGGATGTAGACTTTGACGTTGTATAGCTGTATTATTATTGTTGTGATTATTATTAGTAGGGATGATAATAAAATGCTACACTACTAGGAAAAGTAACTGGTTTTTAGGATGCACTCAAATACTCTTGATAAAGAAATGGAGTTCTGTAGGAAGTGGAGCTTAGGCAGTGTGTCCCGCGCTACCGTCTCGCCAGCAAGAATGACGCAGGACACTTAGGATCCTTCTGCAGAAAAGCTTTAATGTGTCTTGAGAGAGAGAGAGCATAAGTTTACAAAGCGGAGACCCAGAATGAGGGAACCCATCCCTTATATAGGAAACAGTCCTCGCTTCAGACATGTCACTCTTGGATTGGTCCGCTGCCCATCAACCCAGATGACGCCTCGGGAGTAGGCGGGGACGCAGCAGTGGAAAGTTACCAAGCACATGCGCATTATAGTCCCACTGTCTCTGCTTCCCCCCCCCCCCCAATGCTGGGATTAAAGGCGTGTGCTACAACACCTTGAACTCACAGAGATCTGTCTCTGCCTCCCAGGCATTGAGATTAAAGGCGCGTACTACCACACCTTGAGGTCACAGAGGTCAATCTGCCTCTGCCCCTTAAAGTAATGGAGAATGTGGTTGCGGCCCTCCACAGCAGTGGCTAGAGAAAAGGAAACTGAAAGATACTCAGACCTCTCCAGGTCTCCCAGAAAGAAAAGAAAACTAAAAACTCTCGAGGGGAGACTGTCCCCTCAGTAAGGGGAATGAAAGATGCTTTGACTGAAAATTTTTCTCTGAATAAGTTTTGTTTAATCTTAAAAAATCACTACATGGTTTATAAATAAAACATGCAAAATTGAAAAGCATCTGCCATTTATCATTTGCCGTAAGCATTCAGTCAACACAACTGCTATTTTTATGTTTTATTACAAGGTGCCTTTGTTGCTTCTGTCTTCTGAAACACTAAGTGAGCATTCTGAGACAGTGGCATGTAGTCCAGAGTGTATGCAGTTGCCGTGTATTGCTCTCTGTGGTTAACAAGGGTGATTTTTAAAATAAACAATCAAGAAATTCCATGTATTAGACTCTTTTATTGAACTCAATTTTAACTTTTTTTGGTAAATATATATTCAAATTTATATTGCAGAACCTAAATCTATTTTATTGCTTTTTCTCAAATTGGGTTTAACTTCATTTCACCGAGTTACTAACAGCTTTGATACCTGGTAAATTCTTGTTCACAATTGACTGCAGTGTCTCCAGATGTGGAATAACCATAACAATCATTTCTCAAATGTTCCCTGGTCTTGTTTCTGAAAACTAAACACAATAAGACTGCTGCCTGGTTTGGAAGAGTGTTCCCCACCGGAAGTTATGAGAAGCCTTGGTCCTCTAAATGCCAGTGCTGGAATGGATGAGGACCTTTTAGAGGTGCATCCTTATTGAGTCTTTGGGGGTGTATTTTTGAAGGACACCGGAGGACCTCCAATCTCTCTCCTGCACTCCTTTCCTCCCTCTTGCTTCCTTATTTTTTCTCCCTCCCTCCCTCCCTTTCCTAGTCGTTTTCCTCTTTGTGACATGAAGCAGTCCCCTAACTCTAGCACGCGCCATGCTATCCTGCCCTCATCAGAAGCCCGTGTTATTTTATGTTGGATGGAGCTTCCAAGAGCCATTAGCTAAATAAATATCTCCATAGTTCAGAAGCAGCCTATGCTATGTGTCTCATTAGACTAAGGAGAAGTTAAAACAGCTGTCTGTCAGGACCTGTGAACTCAAAAGGAAAGCCAGGGCAGCTTGTACCTGTCAATCCTAGACCAGCGGAGAACTAAATTGTGGGGTGGGGCACTCCAGGGACTGCTTAAGAAATTCATTAACGTTCAGCAAGGAAATGCAAGAAGTTTTGCTTTTTTTGTTTTGAAAATTCTTAGTATAATACATGTGCAATTTTACTTAAATGAATTACAATATATGAACAGATGTGTTAAATTATTTGAACTATTATGGTTGTATGAGTAACTAATAATATTTGAAACTGTTGGTCTGAAGCGGCAACAGGAGTGGCTCCCCACTCCTTGCCTCTTCCTGCTATGTCTGGAACAGAGCCTGGTTTTTCTCATTCTATGGGGCACAAGTACAGGGCACACAGAGTTGCCAGAAACTTGCTGTGGCCCTGAACTTCTGCACAGACAATGCCAGTCCCCCACTAGGTCTTCCCCCTGAGCGCCATGCCAGAGGCAGTTACAGAGCAGGAGTGAGGCTAGCCCACGGCATTGCTTGTTGCAGTTCCATCAGAAAAGGTGCTGGCATGAACCAGATCTGGAGTTTTATGCTTGCTTCTTCATTGAAGTTTTTATAAATGTACCACATCCCTTAACCCTGATTCTAGTAGGCATCACTGAGCTGTTTTGATTCATCAACCTAAAGTTAACAACGACGAGTAATTAATAGCAGCCTCATAATGAAAGAAGACATCCCACTGTCATGTATGACACAATTTGGGATCTCATAGGAAAAATAATGGGTAAGAGTGACAATGTTTATTTTGCCCGCTGGAGCTCCAGAAGGGGAAACCTATAAAGGGAAACTGTCTCACACAGAGAAAGGGAGACTGTCTCACACAGGGAAAGGGAGACTGTCTCACACAGGAAAAGGGAGACTGTCTCACACAGGGAAAGGGAGACTGTCTCACACAGGGAAAGCTTTGGTTGTTTTGTTTTGTTTTGTTTTCTGAGCAAATTTTAATAAATCTAAAAACCACTTGAGCCAGCATTTCCTTGCATTAGCAAAAGACTTTGGATGTTGTCAAGAACTTCATTGCAGCACACTTCCCTGATAAAGGATTTTTGTCTGGATCCAGAGTAACTCCTTAGTCACTTTTGTGTTGCTATCAAAAACAAACAAACTGTAAAACTGGGGCAAAAACTCAGTCAGTAATGTGGGATCCAAGTATAATCCTCAGTACCTATGTAACAAAGTTGGGTACGTTTGCACACACTTATAATCCTAGAGTTTAGGAGGTAGAGACTGCAATCCTAGCCTAATTGACAAGTACTAGGTTCCAGGGAGAGATACTATATCACAAAACAAGGTAGTTCTTTACCAATGAATGACCTTTGGCCTCCACATGCACTTGTACACATGTGTAGGTACACCTCTGCACAAATGTGAAGCTACAGAATTCTACAAGACTTTCAAAGAAGAACTAATACCAATACTCTTCAAATTACTCCCCACGATAGAAATAGAAGGAACATTGTCAAACTCTTTTTATGAGGCTAAAATTACCCTGGTACCCAAACCACAGAAAGACATCACTAAGAAAGAGAATTACAGACAAATATCACTCATGAACATTGATGCAAAAATACTCAATAAAATATTGGCAAATTGAATCCAAGAACACATCAGAACCATCATCCACCATGATCAAGTTGGCTTCATCCCAAAGATGCAGGAATGGTTTAACATATGAAAATCTGTCAACGCAATCCACCATATAAACAAGCTGAAAAAAAAAATCACATGATCATCTTATTAGATGCCAAAAAAGCTTTTGACAAAATACAATATCCTAACCAAACTCTAACCAAACAAGTGGAAGACTTGTTTGACAAGAACTTTAAATCTTTGAAGAAAGAGATTGAAGAAGACATCAGAAAGTGGAAAGATCTCCCATGCTCTTGGGTGGGCAGAATTAACATAGTAAAAATAGAAATCGTACCAAAAGCAATCTACAGATTTAATGCAATGTCCATCAAAATCCCTGAAAAATTCTTCAAAGACCTCAAAAGAATGGTACTCAACTTCATATGGAAAAACAAAAAACCAGGATAGCCAAAACAATCCTGTACAATAAAAGAATTTCTGGAGATATCACAATCCTTGACTTCAAACTCTACTACAGAGCTACAGTACTGAAAACAGCCTGGTATTGGCATAAGAACAGACAGGAGGACCAATGGAACCAAATAAAAGACTCGGATATCAATCCACACAGCTTAGAACACCTGATTTTTGACAAAGACAAAAAATATCAAATGGAAAAAAGAAAACATATTTAACAAGTGGTGCTGACATAACTGTATATCAACATGTAGAAGAATGAAATTAGACCCATATCTATCACCATGCACAAAACTCAAGTCCAAATGGATCAAAGACCTCAACATAAAGCCAGCCACACTGAACCTTATAGAAGAGAAAGTGGGAAATACATTTGAACACATTGGGACTGGAGACCATTTCCTAAATATAACCCCAGCAGCACAGACACTGAGAGAAACAATTAATAAATGGGACCTCCTGAAACGGAAAAGCTTCTGTAAAGCACAGGATGTAGTCAACAAGACAAAACAACAACCTACAGAATGGGAAAATGTGGAGGGCCGCAACCACATTCTCCATTGCTTCAAGGGACAAAGGTAGAGATTGACCTCTGTGACCTCAAGGTGTGGTGGTACATGCCTTTAGTCCCGATGCCTGGGAGGCAGAGGCAGATTGACCTCTGTGACCTCAAGGTGTGGTAGTACACGCCTTTGGTCCCAATGCCTGGGAGGCAGAGACAGGCAGATCTCTGTGAGTTCAAGGTGTTGTAGCACACGCCTTTAATCCCAGCGCATGTGCTTGGTAACTTTCTACTGCTGCATCCCTGCCTACTTCCGAGGCATCATCTGGGATAATGGGCAGTGGACCAATCCAAGAGTGACACGTCCGAAGTGAGGACTGTTTCCTTTATAAGGGCTGGGTTCCCCTCATTCTTGGTCTCCGCTTTGGAAGCTTATGCTCTCCCTCTCAAGACGCATTAAAGCTTTTCTACAGAAGGATCCTAAGTGCCCCGCGTCGTTCTTGCTGGCGAGATGGTAGCGCTGGACAGGAAAAGATCATCACTAACCCCACATTAGACAGAGGTCTCATCTCCAAAATATATAAAGAACTCAAGAAATTGGTCACCAAAAGAACCCCTTATCCAGTAAAAATGGAGTACAGTCCTAAACAGAGAACTCTCAACAGAGGAATCTAAAATGGCTGAAAGACACTTAAGGAAATATTCAACATCCTTAGTCATCAGAGAAATGCAAATCAAAACAACTCTGAGATTCCATCTTACACCTGTAAGAATGGCCAAGATCAAAAGCACTGATGACAACTTATGCTGGAGAGGTTGTGGGGAAAAGGGAACACTTCTGCATTGCTGGTGGGAGTGCAAGCTGGTACAGCCCCTTTGGATGTCAGTGTGGCAATTTCTCAGAAAATTAGGAGACAACCTTCCTCAAGACCCAGTAATATCACTTTTGGGTATATATCCAAGGGATGCTCAATCGTGCCACAAAGACATGTGCTCAGTTATGTTTATAGCAGCTTTGTTTGTTATAGCCAGAACCTGGGAACAACCTAAATGCCCCTCAACCAAAGAATGGATAAGGAAAATGTGGTACATTTACACAGTGGAGTACTACACAGCAGAAAAAAATGAAATCTTGAATTTTGCAGGAAAATGGATGGAGCTAGAAAACATTATATTGAGTGAGGTAACCCAGAAACAGAAAGAAACATGCACTCACTCATAGCTAGTTTTTAAACATAAAACAAAGAAAACCAGGCTACAACCTACAATCCCAGAGAACTTAGACAACAATGAGGACCCTAAAAGATACTTACATAGATCTAGTCTACATGGGAAGTAGAAAGTGGGAGAAGTGAAGATCTTCTGAGTAATGGGGACCTTATGGGAAGGTTGAAGAGGAGAGGGGAGAGGCAGGAAGGGGAGCAGAGAAAAATGTAGAGCTCAATAAAGGAAAAAACCAAATGTGCAGCTATACCCCCAAACACTTTTACCTGTGCACACATACACACACACACACAGAGAATAAAAATCCTGGAAATTGGTAAGAAATTAAGTTTATTCATTATGTTGGTGACTATAAAGTTCAACTGGCACAGTGCCCGCACATGGTAAGGGTACTAAAGAATGGAAAAGCAGAAAAGAAAAGAACCCTATACAGCGGTCATACACATGGGTGTTTCATAGCAACCTGGTCAAAGAACTGATCCAATCACAGGCACCTTAGCATACTCTTGGGTAAAGGGTGGTTTCTACTGATTCTTTATAAGAGTCATGCCTATATGACTTCTCTCCTCCCACTGGGTTCCCCCTTCTGGGTTTCCCTTATCTCTGTATGCTCACACTAAAGATTAAGCATCTTGCACATGAACATTGTGGTGGTAAAGAACAGCCAAACCGTAGCACCATCACGATAGCATCCCGCCATTCACTACACCAACTTCCACTAACTGGGACTATAGTAGTAGGAGACTGAACATCTGTACTCACCTCAAGAAAGTATAGTTAGAAATTAGGTTCATAAAATATGTAAGTTGATTTTATATTCTTTTTTTCAAAGAGGTTTATTTATTTATTTACTTACTTATTTATATGAGCGTGTTGTCTTCATGTACATAAGCAGATCAGAATAGAGTATCAGATCCCATTATAGATGGCTTTGAGCCACCACATGATTGCCAGAAATTGAACTCAGGACCTCTGGAAGAGTAAACAGTGCTCCTAACCACTGAGCCATCTCTCCAGCCTTTGATTTCATAGTCTCATCATCCTTCTTTCTCTAAAAGCAGGGCACTGTCAGGTCACCTTGATTAAACTGAGGGCTCTAGTTGACTGCTCAAGGGGGACCCATTTGCTTTCGTTTTACTTTAAGTACTTTTCTGA
Source organism: Myodes glareolus (assembly GCF_982192425.1). Lineage (NCBI taxonomy): Eukaryota > Metazoa > Chordata > Mammalia > Rodentia > Cricetidae > Myodes > Myodes glareolus. The sequence continues at coordinate 3,218,582 of NC_142051.1, forward strand.
ATGACCAGCACATTGAAAAATAAATCCCAGGAGAGTCAGTGATCTAGCTTAATGAAACATTTATTGTTTTCCCCAATCCTGTTCTCCAATGTTTTCTTTGGAAGGTAACATTGAGGACTCTGAGACTATTTCTCAGATTCTTTTCATCAGAAAGGGTAGGGTTTCCATAATGTAGAAATTAGAGCCTACAAGCTGGAAGTGCTTCAAAACTCAAGGTGTAAAAGAAACTCATGGTCTTCCAAATTTCCAATTTCTATAAACATATGTCAGCTCTATTTCCTGTGGTGAGCCTACTGCTCAGATATACATAATCTCAAAAATGATGAAAGGCCTTGTTTCCCTGCCCACCCACACAGCACTCAGTACTCACACAGTACCTGCTGACGTTGGTTCTTGGTTTCCATGACATCTGCTGACATTGTTTTTTTTTTCCTCAAAAAGAATTGTTTGGGCCTTAAAAGGTAGACTCTGAAGTTGTAATTTTGGTGGTTATGGCATGACTGTGATTGGCTGGGGCTACTCATTTTCAAAATCATTTCTTTTTATAGTATGTGTGAATATGTAGATGTGTGTGTTATGTGTATGAGTGTTCATACATGAGTGTCAGCCACATGTGTCTTAGTGCATTGTAAAGGTTAGAGGAAAATCTTGGTTTAACCTCTTTGAAGCAGGGTATTCTGTTGTCCACTATGACAAATGACAAATGACAAATGAGCATTCCCTCGGCTCATTCCTGTCTCTGCTTCCAATCTCTCCATAGGCACACTGAGACTACCTGCATGCTATTGTACCACATTGAGACTGCCTGCATGCTATTGTACCACACTGAGACTGCCTGCATGCTACTGTACCATGTTGAGACTGCCTGCATGCTACTGTACCATGTTGAGACTGCCTGCATGCTACTGTACCATGTTGAGACTGCCTGCATGCTACTGTACCATGTTGAGACTGCCTGCATGCTACTGTACCATGTTGAGACTGCCTACATGCTACTGTACCATGTTGAGACTGCCTGCATGCTACTGTACCATGTTGAGACTGCCTGCATGCTACTTCACCATGTTGAGACTGCCTGCATGCTACTGTACCATGTTGAGACTGCCTGCATGCTACTTCACCATGTTGAGACTGCCTGCATGCTACTGTACCATGTTGAGACTGCCTACATGCTACTGTACCATGTTGAGACTGCCTGCATGCTACTGTACCATGTTGAGACTGCCTGCATGCTACTTCACCATGTTGAGACTGCCTGCATGTTTCTGTACCATGTTGAGACTGCCTGCATGCTACTGTACCATGTTGAGACTGCCTGCATGCTACTGTACCATGTTGAGACTGCCTGCATGTTTCTGTACCATGTTGAGACTGCCTGCATGCTACTGTACCATGTTGAGACTGCCTGCATGCTACTGTACCATGTTGAGACTGCCTGCATGCTACTGTATCTGGTTTTATGTGGGTTCTATGGATGCAATTTCTCATCTTCACACTTGCATGCCAAGTGCTGTATACACTGAGCTATCACCTTATCCCTCCTAAAATTATTTTTTTGAAGAATGCTCCCAAACACAACCTGAACAGATTACTTAATAGTGTTTTTTTCAAGAATTGGCACAAGCATGATGATACAAGAATATGAGTTGCTTCATAAAGATACTGAGCTGTGCTTTGCCCAGCTAGTAAATAAGAGCTGTGTGCACCAGATGGACATAAACACATGTGAGAGTTTCACACTTTTGAAATATAAATACTGTTCTTCTTTAAGTTGTTGTTATTGTTAGTTTTCAAGACAGGGTTTCTCTGTGTAATAGTCCTGGCTGTCCTAGAACTGACTTTAAAGAACAAGCAAGCCTCCAATTTACAGAGATCTGCCTGTCTCTGCCTCCCAAATGCTGGGATTAAAGATGTGCGCCACCACTGCCTGGCATAAGTTATTTTTTATTGTTATTTTTGGGACTATAATTTAATCACAACATCTCTCCTTCCAAAATCTCCCTTATATCCCTCCATACCTTCCTTCAAACTCATGGACTCTTTTTTTCACTAGCTGTTGTATCATGAACATGTGCATTTGTATACACACATATATTTCTAAATGTAGCCTGTTCAGTCCATATAAAGTTACTTGTATGAATGTTTTCAGAGCTGATCATTTATCACCAGATGGCCATTTGGTGTGCTCTTCCCTGGGGAAGAGCATCTCTCCCACTTCCAGACTTCCTCGGGGCTTCTTCATCTTTCTGTATGGCTGAAGCCTCATGGTCTCTTCCCTTCCACTTTGCTTGTCTATTGATGCCATCCTTGTTCAGTTCACACTTGGGCAGTCAGATTAGTGCCACTTTATGTGTGCATCTCCTGGTATTGCTGGGAGACACAATCTCACGGTAAACTCTCTGGTCCTCTGACTCCCACAATCTTCCCCCCTCTTCTGAACTGTTCTCTTCTCCTTTGGTTCTGGATTGTAAATGTATCCACTGGGACCAGGGATCTACAACGCCAGATTTTGATTGGTTGTAGCTTTCTGTGGTTGTCTCCATCTGTTTCAAAGAGAATTTGCCTTGATGAAGGGTGAGGACTACATGTACCAGGCTAGACCCTGGGGGAGGGAGTGGACAAGTTACTTGTAAAGCAATCAGAAACCTTCACGTATAAAGACTTACTCAGGACCAGGTATGTTGTTAGGTGCTCTGTTAGAGAGAGCTGTTACTAGGGAGGCTGTGCTAAGTCATAACCAGTCTTCAAAATGGGGTGGCTCACCCCTCTTCATGAGCCAGAGAGAGATTATGGAATTTGAAGTATTGTTCGCATGTTAACACACAAAACTTCTAAAGGTTTACTCTTAGTATCAATATTCAGCCTTCAGTGAAGAAATGGGTTAAAGTTTTATTGCCTTCATTACCACAGAATAAAGGTCATGCTGCTCACAGGTCACCAATGACCTGTGAATCAGTCAACAAATTCAGGTCTCGCTGCCTTTCTGTCCGTCGTCCTCTGCTTGGGATTTGACTGGGCAGTTGTCTATTCTGACGTGACTCCATGAAATGGCAAAGAGCCCTAGCCCGTTTGTGTTGACAACAGACCCTTTACTCCCATCTATCTCAGAGCTCATCATCACGTGTGCCTGTGGCTTGTGCCTGTGGGAGAAGAGTCAGTTTGCCCAGTGCTACTTGCGTATAATCTGTTAGGGCAAAATTGCTGCTGGATAGTCTGGATGCCAGTTTTTTGTTTTATTTGTTTTAAGATGATTAAAGAGTTCTTTTCCACACACCCGAGAGTTAACCTAAGGAGAAGTCCTCTGAGCTGATATGAAACGAAACTTACCTCTGTCGTATGTGAGCTATAGAAACAGGAAACACCAAAGCAGCGGGGGTTGTGGTGACTAAGAATTGGTATGAGAAGACACAATGGGGTTTCATATTTTCTGGCCTTTGGAGCAGATCAAAAGCCCACTGTAGAGCGTTTGTTATTTGACTCTTCACCTAATGACATCACAGCACGCTAGCACCTGCTCCTCAGCTGCCTCTCCTTCGGCTCCTGACCCCTCTCGAGTTACTGATTCAGATGAACAAAGCCGTATAGGTGGGGGGGGTGACACCTGGTACTCCAGCTATACCAGCATTTATTTATTCTTAGCTTGGATTATCACAAAAGAGAGCGCACAAGTACAGGTTGTTAATGTGAGTCTTGTAATATCACACACACACACACACACACACACACATACACACACACACATACACACACACACACACACACATACACACACACACACACACACACACACATACACACATACACACACACACACACACATACACACACACACACACATACACACACACACACACACACACACATACACACATACACACACACACACACACACATACACACACACACACACACACATACACACACACACACACACACACATACACACATACACACACACATACACACACACACACACACACATACACACATACACACATACACACACACACACACACACACACATACACACACACACACACACACACACATACACACATACACACACACACACACACACACACACACACACACACACACATTGGTCTAACACATGGGCCTTTAGAGCGTTTGCCAGACCCAAGTTATCGTGCTCCATGGAGACAAATACGTCCAGATTGTGGGCTTGAGGTCCACTTAGCTATCTTCAAATAATATTTGCGTCATTACTTCCTTGCTACGTTCTGAGAGACTAGTTCAACATGCTGTGGGATATGGGAGATGTTCAAAGTCCTTAAAGATACAGAGACAGTTTTGTCTTTAAGCTTCCAGAATACTATCGGACTGAGGTCTTGCTTGAAGTCACTATAACACAGTTGTGAAGGACAAACAAATCCCACCTTGTCTACTGTCCGCAGACTCTGCAGTCAAGACATTTTAAAAACAGCGTTATCGTTGTATTTATAGCTGAAATCTATTTCCAGCCTGTGTAGCTGGAAATAGGTTTTTCATTTAGCTGTGCGTACAGTGGGGACCAAAATTGCAGAGAACTTCTGTCTGTTGCAGAAGAACTGTGGAGAGGCAGATGTGGCATGCCCGATGGAGTGCGGACTAAGAAAACCTGGGCTTGCAAGTTCTACTTCTGTACCTCCACACGAAAGCATTTAACTCTCCACACCCCAGTTCAATATCTAAAGTATTGGGCAACAATTAAATGTCAGACATAGTTCCAAATTTAGAATATACATTTTATCATAACTCTCTATAACTAAAATAGAAAAGTAAATGAAATATAACTGCCCCCCCCAGCTGTATTCCTCTCCCAGGGAAGACGTGACTAAGCAGCTATTCATCTCCAGAGAGAGTAATAATGACGAATCTAAGGACTGTGTCCATCCAATCCCGGCTTGGTAAACCAATGAGGTTAACCAGACTTACATACAAGAGCATGAGTGAAGGGCTGTCTATAAGAGCATGGGAAACTTACAAATAGCTACACGACCAAGGAAGAGTCACTCCACTTCTTCTACAAGGAAAGGTAGCGAAACTAATCTTGTGAGGGTCTCGTGTAGGCAATCCCAGTAACTCTAATTTCAAAATGCCATGCCCTAAGCATGTAATTTCACATGTCCCTGAAATGGAGATGACAGGATAATAAGACGCACCTCAAGTATCATTTATTCCCTAGATGAAAAGACAGTAAATAACACATGCTTTCACCTACATGAGAATTATTTTGCCATATTGTAATTGTTTTGATTTGAAGCTGTTTCATTATGAAATATACAGTTTCAGAAATGGGAAGACATAAGTTCAGCTGAATGAATTTTAAAAATAAATATGTAATTCTCAAGCAGACAGAGGGTGAGATGGATAGTTAACTGGTAGATAGATAGGTAATAGACATACAGACAGATAAATACCTGATTGATAACTTTGTCACCCGGAAATTCCTGCTAGCTCTCTTCAATGGCAACCCTCCTTTTAAGAAGACTACTTTTTTTAACTTGGTCAGCAACATTCGTGGTTCGGGAACATTTCTTTCTTGATAGCCAGAATAATGTGAAGCTTTATCTGCAGAAGCTCCTGGAACGACAAAGGGAATAGGTGGAGAGGTAAGACGCAGAAAATGTTGCCCACAAAGAGTCCCCCAGCCCTGATGGGGAAGCATCAGCACTCCACCCACACAAGATCTGGATTTCATCGCTGGGACAAAGGAGAGCTTTCAGATTCCTTCTGCCCTGGGTGACTAATCTCACGCAGAGGCAGAGGAGGATACTCTGCAGTCTGAACACTTCTCCTTACCTTTACACAGGCATTTGATGATTACTTATTTAAATATCCACTTTAAAGCGATGACTAACTTATTTAATTCTATGTATACGAATGCTTGCCTACATATCTGTAAGTACATCATGTGCATGCTGTGTCCATGGAGGCCAAGGAGAGCATCAGATTCCTTGGAACTGGAGTTATACATGGTTGTGAGCAGTTATCTGGGTGCTAGGAATTAGAAATAGGTCCTCTGAAAGAGTAGTATGTGATTTTGACCATTGAGCCATCCCTCCAGCCCCCCTTAAATATTCCTTGTATTAAACCTTCAAAACGTATGCGGACTGTTTCTTTTGGATACACAGAGAACATAATCCTCAACTTCACTACTGTATTTTCAGTCTGACTCTTGTCAATGAAGATTTTTATTGTATTTTTTAAACTAATAAGCTTTGTTTATATTTATTAATCTAATAAGAATGCATGCCCTCAATAGTCTTACAGTGATACAGATTACTGCAAGTGTGTCCACGACATACATAACTCATTGCTTTTTGCCTTTCCCCGGAAGACACAGGATTTAAGTCCTCTAATGTGATTGCTAAGCATTTTAATTTTCTATATCAAGACTTCACTGTTGCTATTTTATATAGTTGATAATTATTTATATTTGCCTATAGATTTTCCATTTTCTACTCTAAGTTTTCTATACATCTGAGCTTCCGAGGTTCTGTTTGTTTACTTGGATGTTTGGCCTGGAAAATCTCCATTGTCTTTCCATTCCAGTGGAATGTTGGTGACTGATTACTCGGCTTTTCATTTGTCTACCAGCAATTTGATTTCATCTACACTGGTGAAGGACACTTTTTCCTGAGGGTAATTTTAGAACATCAGTCTCCATCTTTTACCCCTTTGATGATGTCTCGCTGTCCTCCGACTTCTGTCATGAGAAACCAATTGTCAATAGAACGGAAGCCTTTTGACGATAATCTGTGTTTTCTCTCTCTTGCTCCTTCTAAGATTTTTCCTACTCATACTCATGAGTTTAACTGTGATGTATCAGGTTTGAATTTTTATTTTTTTTTCTTGCAGCTCTTTTTATGTTAATTTCATTTCTAAAATGAGTGTTTTGCTTTTTTTTTTCGTTAGACTTGTTTATTCAAGTATCCGAAAACACTCTTTCCACTTCCTCCCCTCCTCCCAATACCCTCTCGCTCCCCCCACTCCCTCTCCTCCTCCCTCACCATTCCCAAGAACAGTCAGGGTTTCCTGCCCTGTGGGAAATCCAAGTTCCTCCCCCCTCCCTCCAGGTCCAGGAAGGTGAGCATCCAAACAGGCCAGGATCCCAAAAAGCCAGTCCATGTAGACGAAACAAGACCCAGTGCCATTGTCAATGGCTTCTCAGTCTTCATTTGGACCTTGGGAGCTCAGTCAGCCCCCATGTCAGCCACATTCAGAGAATCCAGATTGATCACATGCTCGTTCAGTCCCAGTCCAGCTGGTCTTGGTGAGCTCTCATTCGATCAGTCCCCTTGTATCAGTGGGTGAACACACCCTTCGCGGTCCTGACTTCCAGTGCTCCAATGTGGGTCTCCGTCTCTATCTCCATCCATCGTCGGATGAAGGCCCCCTCTGATGTTGCTTTCCTTGCCCACGATCTCCCTCCCTCTGTTTCTCATTTGGACCTAGGGAGTTACTTCCAGTGTCTCTGTCTCTATCTCCATCCATCGCCTTATGAAGGTTCTGTGGTGACATGCAAAATATTCATCAGTATGGTTATGGGCCAAGGCCAGTTCAGGCACCCTCTCCTCTGCTGCCCAGAGTACCATCTGGGGACCTCTCCTTGGGCCTGGGAACCCCTCCAGAATCAAGTCTCTTGCAAACCCTAAAATGACTCCCTTAGTTGAGATATAAACTTCCCTGCTCCCATAACCATCCTTCCTCCTTCCCCCGCTCCCATTCCCCCAAGCCATCCCCAATCCTCCCCCTCTCCCCTCTCCCTAACCATCTCCCCTTACTTCCACCCCCACCCCCATGCACCCCAGTTTGCCTGGCAATCTTGCCTACTTCTAATATCCAGGAGGATAACTATATGATTTTCTTCAGGTTCACCTTCTTATTTAGCTTCTCTAGGATCACGAATTATAGACTCAAAGATCTTTAATTATGGCTAGAATCCACTTATGAGTGAGTCCATACCATATTTCTCCTTTTGGGTCTGGGTTACCTCACTCAGTAAAGTGTTTTCTATTTCCATCCATTTGCATGCAAAATTCAAGATGTCATTGCTTTTTACCGCTGAGTAAAACTCTAATGTGTATATGTTCCACACCTTTTTTAACCATTCTTCTATTGAGGGGCACCTAGGTTGTTTCCATGTTCTGGCTATTACAATTAGTGCAGCTATGAACATAGTTGAACAAATACTTTTGTAGTATGATAGGGCATCTCTTGGGTATATTCCCAAGAGTGGAATTGCTGGGTCCTGAGGGAGGTTGACTCCCAGTTTCCTGAGAAACCGCCACACTGATTTCCACAGTGGCTGCACAAGTTTGCATTCCCACCAACAATGGATGAGTGTTCCCCTCACTCCACATCCTCTCCAGCATAGGCTATCGTTGGTGTTTTTGAGTTTAGCTATTCTGACAGGTGTAAGATGGTATCTCAAAGTGGTTTTGATTTGCATTTCCCTGATCGCTAAGGAGGTTGAGCATGTCCTTAAGTGTCTTCTGGCCATTCGAAGTTCATCTGTTGTGAATTCTCTGTTCAGTTCAGTACCCCATTTTTTAATTGGGTTAATTAGAGTTTTAGTGTCTAGTTTCTTGAGTCCTTTGTATATTTTGGAGATCAGACCTTTGTCTGATGAGGGGTTGGTGAAGATCTTCTCCCAGTCAGAAGGTAGCCTTTTTGTCTTACTGATGGTGTCCTTTGCTTTACAGAAGCTTCTCAGTTTCAGTAGGTCCCATTTATTCATTGTTTCTCTTATTGTCTGTGCTACTGGGGTTCTACTTAGGAAGTGGCCTCCTGCGCCTATATCTTGTAGACTACTTCCCAATTTCTCTTCTATCAGGTTCAAAGTGGACAGATTAATGTTGATGTATTTAATCCATTTGGACTTGAGTTTTGTGCATGGTGATAGATATGGATCTACCTTCATTCTTCTACAGGTTGACATCCAGTTATGCCAGCACCATTTGTTAAAGATGCTTTCCTTCTTCCATTGTATACCTTTAGCTCCCTTGTCGAAAATTAGGTATTCATAGTTTTGTGGGTTAATATCCAGGTCTTCTATTCGATTCCATAGGTCTACTTCTCTGTTCTTATGCCAATACCAAGCTGTTTTCAATACTGTAGCTCTGTAATAGAGTTTGAAGTCAGGGATGGTAATGCCTCCAGAAGTTCCTTTATTATATAAGATTGTTTTGGCTATCCTGGGTTTTTTGTTTTGCCATATAAACTTGATTATTGTTCTCTCAAAGTCTGTGAAGAAGTTTGATGGGATTTTGATGGGGATTGCATTGAATCTATAGATTGCTTTTGGTAGAATTGCCATTTTTACTATGTTGATTCTCCCAATCCAAGAGCAGGGGAGGTCTTTCCATTTTCTGGTATCCTCCTCAATTTCTTTCTTCAAAGACTTAAAGTTCTTGTCAAATAGGTTTTTCACTTCCTTGGTTAGAGTAACCCCAAGATATTTTATGCTATTTGTGGCTATCATGAAAGGTGATGTTTCTCTGATTTCCCTCTCTGCTTCTTTATCCTTTGTGTATAGGAGGGCAACTGATTTTTTGGAGTTGATCTTGTATCCTGCCACATTACTAAAGGTGTTTATCAGCTGTAGGAGTTCTTTGGTAGAGTTTTTGGGGTCGCTTACGTCCACTATCATATCGTCAGCAAATAACGAAAGTTTAACTTCATCCTTTCCAATTCAAATCCCCTTGATCTCCTTATGTTGTCTTATTGCTACTGCTAGAACTTCAAGCACTATATGGAAGAGGTATGGAGAGAGTGGACAGCCTTGTCGTGTTCCTGATTTTAGTGGAAAGGTTTTGAGTTTCTCTCCATTCAATTTGATGTTAGCTGTCGGCTTGCTGTATATTGCTTTTATTATATTTAGGTATGATCCTTGTATCCACAGTCTCTCCAACACCTTTATCATAAATGGGTGTTGAATTTTGTCAAATGCTTTTTCAGCATCCAATGAAATGATCATATGGTTTTTTTCTTTCAGTTTATTTATATGATGGATTACAGTGATAGATTTGCGTATGTTGAATCAGCCCTGCATCGCTGGGATGAAGCCTACTTGATCATAATGGACAATTTTTCTAATGTGTTCTTGGATTCGGTTTTCCAGTATTTTATTGAGAATTTTCGTGTCGATGTTCATGAGTGAGATTGGCCTGTAATTCTCTTTCTTGGTTGTGTCTTTGTGTGGTTTTGGTATCAGGGTAACTGTAGCTTCATAAAAGGAGTTTGGCAATAACTCTTCTGTTTCTATATTGTGGAATACATTAAGGAGTATAGGTATTAACTCTTCCTGGAAGTTCTGGTAGAATTCTGCATTGAAACCATCTGGTCCTGGGCTTTTTTTGGTAGGGAGATTTTTTGATAACAGCTTCTAATTCTTTGCGACTAACAGGTCTATTTAGATTGTTCACCTGTTCTTGGTTCAACTTTGGTATATGGTACTTATCTAAAAAAATGTTCATTTCTTTTACATTTTCCAACTTTGTGGCATATAAACTTTTGTAGTAAGATCTAATGATTCTCTGAATTTCCTCTGTGTCTGTGGTTATGTCCCCCTTTTCATTTCTGATCTTATTAATTTGAATGTTCTCTCTCTGCCGTTTGATTAGTTTGGATAGGGGTTTGTCGATCTTGTTGATTTTCTCCAAGAACCAGCTTTTTGTTTAATTGATTCTTTGGATTGTTTTCTGTGTTTCTATTTTGTTGATTTCAGCCCTCAGTCTGATTATTTCCATTCTTCTACTCCTCCTGGGTGAATCAGCTTCTTTTTTTTCTAGAGCTTTCAAGTGTGCTGTTAAGTCTCCAATGTGTGTTTTCTCCTTTTTCTTTAATTGGGCACTTAGTGCTATAAACTTTCCTCTTAGCACTGCTTTCATAGTGTCCCATAGGTTTGAGTATGTTGTGTCTTTATTTTCATTAAATTCAAGGAAGACTTTAATTTCTTTATTTCTTCCTTGACTCAGGGGTGATTTAATAGTTGACAGTTCAACTTCCATGAGTTTGTTGGCTTCCTGGGGGTAGCATTGTTGTTGAATTCTAACTTTAATCCATGGTGATCTGACAAGACACAGGTGGTTACTAATATTTTTTGTATCTGTGGAAGTTTGCTTTGTTACCAAGTATGTGGTCAATTTTTGAGAGGGTTCCATGGGCTGCAGAGAAGAAGGTATATTCTTTCCTATTTGGGTCGAATGTTCTATAGATATCTGTTAAGTCCATTTGATTCAAAACCTCCAATAATTCTCTTATTTCTCTGTTGGGTTTCTGTCTGATTGATCTGTCCATTGGTGAGAGAGGTGTGTTGAAGTCTCCTACTATTAGTGTGTGTGGTTTGATGACTGCCTTGAGTTCTAGAAGTGTTTCTTTTACATAAGTGGGTGCCTTTATATTAGGGGCATAGATATTCAGGATTGAGACTTCTTCCTGATGGATTGTTCCTGTTATGAGTATGAAATGTCCATCTCTATCTCTTCTGATAGATTTTAGTTTGAAGTCAATTTTGTTAGATATTAGAATGGCCACACCTACTTGTTTCTTAGGTCAGTTTTCTTGGAAAACCATTTCCCAGCCCTTTACTCTGAGTAGACGTCTGTCTTTGTGGGTGAGGTGTGTTTCTTGTAAACAGCATAATGTTGGATCCTGTTTTTGTATCCTATCTCTAAGTCTGTGCCTTTTTATAGGTGAATTGAGTCCATTGATATTAAGTGATATTAATGACCAGTGGTTGTTGACTCCGGTTATTTTTATTTTTTTATTTTTTGGGTAGTAGAGTGTATGTTTTTCCCTTCTTTGAGTTGTGCTTGTGAAGGGTCGCTAGATGTCTGAGTTATTGTAGGCGGTGTTGGGAATGTTGGATTCCTTGGGTTGTGATCTGCCTTCTAATACCTTCTGTAAGGCTGGATTTGTAGCTACATATTGTTTAAATTTGTTTTTATCCTGGAATATTTTGTTTTCTCCGTTGATAGTGAACGATAGCTTGGCTGGGTATAGTAGTCTGGGCTTGCATCCATGGTCTCTTAGTTTCTGCAGTACCTCTATCCAGGACCTTCTGGCTTTCATGGTTTCCATAGAGAAGTCCAGTGTAAGTCTGATAGGTTTTCCTTTATACGTTACTTGACCTTTTTCCTTTGCAGCTCTTAATATTCTTTCTTTAATCTGAATGTTTTGTGTTTTGATTATTACATGGCGAGGGGATTTTTTTTTTGATCTATTCGGTGTTCTGTATGCTTCTTGAACCTTCATAGGGATATCATTCTTTAGGTTGGGGAAGTTTTCTTCTATAATTTTGTTGAATATATTTTCTGGACCTTTGATCTTCAATTCTTCCCTTCTTCTACCCCAATTATTCTTAGATTTGGTTTTTTTATTGTGTCCCAGATTTCCTGAATGTTTTGTGATGAGAATTTGTTGGATTTGCTGTTTTCTTTGGTCAGAGCGTTTAATTTCTCTATGGTGTCTTCAGAGTCTGAGAGTCTTTCTTCTATCTCTTGTATTCTGTTGGTTATGCTTGTTTCTGAAGTCTCTGTTCGTTTACCTAGATTTTCCATAGCCAGCCGGCCCTCGGTTTGTGATTTCTTCATTGACTCCATTTCAGTTTTCAAATCTTGAATTGTTACCATTACCTGTTTGATTGTTTTTTCTTGGTTTCCCAGAATTTCATTTCTTCAAACTTTTTGGTATATTTCTCTTCCATTTCTTTACTCATTTCCTCAATTTTTTTGTTATACTTATCTTCCATTTCTTTACAGCAGATTTTCACCTCCTGTTTAAGTTCCTCTATTATTTTCATAAAGATCCGCTTAGAGTCAATTTCTTCTATTTCTTCTGGAGTAGGGTGTTCAATTCTTCTAGTTTCGTGATCCCTGGATTCTGTAGATGTCATGTTGTCTTTCAGGTTGTTGGAGGAATTCTTGCATTGGCGCCTGCCCATCTCCTCCTCTCTGGATGAAACTCCTCAGCACTCTCTGGATCGAACTCCTCAGCACTGCAGCAGGGATATCTGGTATTTCCATGACCCAGGAGACAAAAGGGCGGCAGCAGTGGGGGCAGGAAGGGGTCCCATGTAGCACTGAAGACCCTGCCACAGAAGCTGAGGTGGGAGGAGCTGTGCTCTCCTTGGGGACAGACCGCCCGGTGAACACCCACTCAAGTCTCTGGCTAGAACTTCTCAGCACTGCAGCAGGGATATCTGGTGTTTCCAGGACCCAGGAGATAAAAGGGGTGAATTTTTATTTTTTATTGATTCATTGGGCTTTGTAAGCATTTAGCCTGATGTATTTTGTAGATTGAAAAAAACACAGCTTGTTTTTTCTAGATAATATTTTTGTGTCATTTTTATCTTCATTTCATTTAGGGCATCAATTTCAAATATGTTAGGCATTTTTACTCTGTTCCTTGTTTTTTTTCCCTCCTCTTGTGTTTTCATCCACAAATTTATGCTATGTGTCCATGCTTTATTCAAGATATCTTCCCCTGATTAATCATTCTGTTTGTTATTTTTCTTGATATTTTGTATTTATCTTAGTTTACTTTCTGTTGCTTGGATAAATACCATAACCAAAAGCTACTTTGGGAGGAAATGGATTGTTTATTCTTACATTTTACAGTCCATCACTGAGGGAAACCTAGAGAAGAATTCAAGCAATGGAAACATGGAGCAAGGATTGCTGTTTACTGGCTGGCTCTCCATGGGCTGCTCAGCCTGCTTATTCATGCATCTCAGGACTACCTTCCCAGAAGTGCACACAACCCACACCAGTAATTGTGTGTGTATCATATGCATATGTGTATCATGTGTATATATATATATATATATATATATATATATATATATATATGATTCCCTTTTGTTTTCTCTCTGCTGTCTAACTTATATCTCACACAGTTTGTTAGCTTTCATGGTTTTCCAGCCATTCTGTTGGAAATTTGTTTATAGAAATGCTCTGAAGACAGCTAACACTACTCCTCTGTCTCTCTCTGTATTTTCCTTTCTGTTGTGTTCATTGACTTCATTAACACCCTTTTTCTTTTTTCTCCCAAGTCTTAAGGTTTTGTGAGCTGGTCTGAAAGAATAAATTATACCATGTGAAGACTGGTTTTCTTCTATCTTATTCCTATGCAAAGAGGACACCGCTCTTTAGAGGGGAAGTGGCAGTGTTCCCCACTGCTTTTAGGACTTAGACTCTGATTTTGTTTTCAGCTTTCAATGATTTCTCTGAGCTACTTCTGCTACAATAGTGCCAGGGCAAAGTCAGCCCTAAATCTCATGCCTGAAGCTCTGCTATGCAGTATTCACCAAGAGTGACAATAGAATTATGTATCTGAATCACACATGTCTATCTCTATCTACTATCCAGCTCCTGGCATAATCATTCACCACTGTCTGATTAGCCTCTAATGCTTCTGAAAAGAAGTTTTCAAAACTGCTTTCTGTCTTACTTATCAGTGGCCATGAGTTAATCTGTCAACCAACAGTGACATAACATTGGTTGACAGATTTGTTATTTAATTTACATTTAAAGGATCCAATAACACTGACTTTTTTTTCAGACATTAACTCACCAAATAATGATATCAATAAAAGACAAGCATTGTTATCATCCGGTTTACGTGTGAAGAAGGTTTACAGACGTTCACAGATTTTCCCACAGTTCTCCAGGCAGTGAGACACACCACCAGGATGCTTTCTGAAGCAGTCTGACTTCACAACCCATTCTCACTGATTTTCCAGAACTATTTGTGGGAGTTGCATTCCTCTGGGATTTACTTGAGTCTAGATCAGCTTTTCCAAAGAAGTATGTATTAGTGTATTAGTCAGGGTTCTCTAGAGTAACAGAACTTACAGAACGAGTATCGTCTATCTATCTATCTATCTATCTATCTATCTATCTATCTATCTATCTATCATCTATCTATCTATCTATCTATCATCTATCTATCTATCATCTATCTATCTGGGGGATTTATTAAAATGACTTACAGGCCATGGTCTAGCTAATTCAACAATGACAGGCTATGAATAGCTGGCTAAAGTCCAAGAACCCAGCAGTTGCTTAGTCCACAAGACTAGATGTCTCAGCTGGTCTTCAGTGTACTCTGAGATTCTAAAGAGTTGGCCCTAATGCCAGTGAAGGAATTTACTTGCTAGAAAGGTAAGAGCAAGTAGTCAAAAAGCAAAAGTTTCCTTCTATGTCCTTATATAGGCTTCCAACAGATAGTGTGGCCCAGATTAAAGATTGGTTTTACCAGCTCAAAACATCTGGATTAAAAGTGTGCCTTCCTACCTCATAGCTCTAGATCAGAGGTAGATCTTTCTACTTCAAATTAAGTGAAAATCCTTCACAGGTGTGCTCTCCAGTTTTGGGTTTTAGTTAAACCAGACGTAGTCAATTGACAACCAAGAGGAGCCATCACAAGTCCACTCCTTGTCAACTTGACACACAATCATACCTCTTTATGCTGTGATTAATTTCCAAACGAAAACAATAACCAGGTCAAAATAAGACCAAAAACATGATAAAAGTATCCCACATACAACTGTAAATGCATTAGATATTTATCCAGGTCATAATTATGCCTAACATTATTTAAGTATCCCTTGAACAAGCACAAATGCATTATAAGTTTAAAAAAGGCATCAGTGTCCCATGTGGGATATTCTTTAGTATCTCAAACTTAAATATGACAGCCACTGATATTGTCTTAGTTGATGTTATATTCTGTAAGTGGAAGTTGCTTTTCCATTACCTAACTGCCCATACCTGAATAATCACATAGATACTACGTTAATTACAATACTGTTTAACTTACTAGCTCAGGCTTCTTATTAACTAACTTTTATACTTCAAATTAACCCATTTCTATTAATCTGTGTATCTGCATGAGGTTGTGGCTTACTGGTAAGCATCCAGCATCTGTTTCCTTTGAGGGCTACATGACGTCTCCTTGTCTCCTCCTAATTTCTCTTTATATCTCTGTTTGGATATCCAGCCTGGCTTTACTCTGCTAACCCACTGGCCAAAACAGCTTTTTTTCATAAGCCAATAAAGCAACACATATACAAAAGGACAACACACATCAGTAGTCCATGATAAAAAAAAATCGAGGAAAGAAAACACAAATATCTGTATACATGCATTCTTAACAATATAGGACAGAAACACTTGTGTCAATTAAAATTCTATAACTGGTTATGTGGCCTTATCAAACTTTAAGTTCAACCTAGCAAAGTATCAGTCACAACAAATCTTTCTTTGCTCATGTATTGAGCAAAGGACACAGAAGCTTTAAAATGTGTGTATTTAGGTAATGATTTGTATGAAGCATAGTGGACCTGAAAAAATAATTTATTGGTTTATATTGAGATGCTAAATATAACCATAGAGTTGGCCAGAAATGATTTTGTACTTTGTTAGGTTGAGTTTAAAGTTTGATAATCAATAAAACAGCAAAGGTCTCTACTTGGGATCAGGATTTTCTATTTTGATTTTTAAATGATGAAAAAAATAGTTAAGCTTCTTTTTAATAGCTTATATTAATTCTTAGTATTCTTAAATAAAAATTAACTCTTAAAAGATGGTGTATGCCATTAATTCCAGGACTTGGAAGGCAGATGTAGGTGGATCTCTGTAGTTCAAGATCTGCATAGACTACAGAGCTAGTTCCAGGACAGCCAAAGCTTCACAAAGAAACTCTGTCTCAAAAAAACCATAATAATAATAATAATAGTTACTATTATTACAATAATAACTAATTCTTAGAAACTTACCAATCCTTAATTTAATTTTCCCCCTTTATCTCTGTCTCTCTCTCTCTCTCTCTCTCTCTCTAGCTACTGTCCATGGACTTCAGGAAAGGGCAGGGAAACTAAGATTTACTCCTTATTCTAAGTTTGGCACAGTATGGGTTTTGAACGATGACTCTTGGATGTGTCAGATATTTTACCACGCCTCTCTCAGTGCTCTTCCTAATGCCAACCTTTCCATATTGTCTAAGTGTCTACCCCCATTACTGGGCTAGACACCCCTCAAGAAGAAGGTGCATGCATATGCGCTTTCTGTTCTACACTGCTTAGTTCTAGGAAGTGGTGGAAGCAAAGCTCAAGGCTTACACATTTCTGCCTTCCATTCTGTGTTCACTAAGATACAAACAGGATCTAGTCATGCCGCGGAGGGCTGTTCTTGCTGTTTTGGTCAAAGCAGAATCTTCTGTTGAGGTCAGTAGCATGAAATAAGGAAGACACATTAATTACACTTGCGTCAAGTGCTTTGCATGCATTATTCAGTTTATCTTCACGGGATATGAAGCATTGCCATTATATTACAGAATAGGAACTGAAGGCTGGAGTGGTTAAAGACAACTCAAATCACTCGCCTTCCAAGCGGTAAAAATGGAATCTTAACCCAACTGATGAGGCGCTTGTGCTTAGATCTTGAACTCACAGAAATGTGCTTGTCTTTGTCTTCTAAGTGCTGGGATTAAAGGTGTGAGTCACGACACCCGGCTGCTTATACTCTTGACTCGTAGTATATTCACTGCTCATGTTCATAAAAAAATAAGGACAATAATGTAACAAGTGCACATACATAAATCGGCAAAGGACACCGTTGCCATGTATTGTTCATAATATTCACACCCCGACCCCAAAGGTTACCATTCATTAGCATTTGTTGGTTATTCCTGCATTCATTTCCCACTGGCCTGGAACTTGCTATGCTGGCCTCAAACTCATGGAGATTCCCCTGCCTCTGCTTCCCAAGTGCTAAGATTAAAGGCACATACCACTACGTCTGTCTCATTTTCTGAGGTCTTGTTGAAAGATTACATATTATACATGTTCACCTGCATCCTTCTTTTGACCTGATAACATATTTATAGACTTCTCATAACAGCACTGTCTTAAAATTTTTGTTGGTTTGATTAAACATGAAGACCAAAGCAACTTGGGGAAGAAAAGTTTTATTTCATCTTACACTTCCACAGTACTACGCATTCATGAAGTCAGGGATAGGAACTCAAACAGGGCAGGAACTTGGGGACAGGAGAAGATGTAGAGATCAAGGTATTACTTACTGACTGCTGCCCCTGACTTGCTTGGCCTGCTCTCTCTTAGAACCTAGGACTGCCAGCCCTGGGATGACACCACCCACCACGGGCTGTGCCCTCTCGCATCAATCACAAATTAAGCATATGCCCTTCAGGCTTGCTACAGCCTGATCTTATGAAGACAGTTTCTCAGTTTAGGTTCCGTTCACTCAGATGACTCTAGCTTGTGTCAAGTTGACATAAAACCACCCAGCACAAGCATAGAAAATGATTCATACGTTACATATAGTATATGTATTCTGGGGTTACATATAGTATATGTATTTTATTCAGTTATTCTTCTTTTATAGCCTTCTGGGTTGCTTTCCATCTTTTGTTGGTATAAAACGATGTTTTTTAACAGATGAAAGTTGTATCTTTCAGGTCCACCAGGGTCTTTTCACTTTTTCTCCTGAGCATCACTGTGACGACCACCGTAAAGGGATCAGAGTCATCCTAATCAGACAGTGCTTTGTACTTTGCCCAAATTCTGTGCTTCTACTTCCTGCCTTAAGGCATCCCTGTTGCTACTGAAGCCTGAGATGCCCTAAGACACATTGAGGGCCCAGCCATTCAAATCAGCAAGGCAGAAAGTGAATCTCAGCAAATCACTGAGCTTGTACCTCAGAACAAGGTGGGGGCAGTGTGCATCAGGAAATGGCCCTTTTTTTCCTCCGCCCTCCACTTTCAGGGTATCTAGAAATAGGGGTCACACGTTCTTAGGATCCTGGCAGATAAAGCCCCATATGTGGTGCAAGATTGCCCCCTTCTTAGCAGTGCACCTCGTGTTGGTGCTCTCTTCCTCTTTCCCAGTTGTCTTACTCCTGCTTTCCTATACTCTTGGGCAACACAGCAACACATAAATGTATGACTCAGTCTATCCACTCTGAGGAACTCAGACTTAAAATCAGGGATAACTCTTGATTGTAGAAGCATCCATATAGGAATTTGGAATTGTTCACTTTCTAACCTGATGCCAGTTGTTGCTGGTCAGAAGGGGTGGCCATCTCTTCTACCTATACTAGTGGCACTGTGATAGTTGGAGGAGCTGCCATGTTGGTAATGCAGCTGTTCATTCTTTGATCCAACCCCACTTTACTGGGTTTTGCTTTGTGATGCTCACAGTCCAGTTTCCCTTTGGGCTTCTTACACTAGGCAGACACTGAGAGTCTGGAGTAGAGGAGAAAATGGATCCTCTGGCCTGTATTTTGTGCCTCTCAAAAATTCTCTGGCTTTGACAAAAGTCATTGCGTATTTTTGTAATAGATAAAAACAGCAGAGTGCCAGCCACATTGCTTTGATCCACAGGGGTGTGACTAGGGTGACTATTGGATCCCAGTACCCAGTATTTCTAGGGTTAAGGTAGAAGACCAGTGAGTTAAGATGTTATGATTTGTGTAACAATAACAGTATTTTCTTAAATAGCAGCCGTGGATGAGGGTCTATAATTAGTCATTATAATAAGAAAATGTATTCTTTCCACTTATTTTCCAGATCTCAATGTGTTTGCTTATTAAAAGGCAACTAATTGAAATGACACGCAGCTTCAAGGAGGCATCGATAGTGTGGTCACAACTTGATATTTCTCTGATCTTCTCTCGAAGAAGCTCCTGACATGTTTCCCAGGACAGCTCTGCACTGAGATGGACAAGTTATCTTTCTGACAGTTAATCTAAAGAATCATCTCTGTAGCACTTTTGATAAATGGGGTCTTGGCTCTAGATCATTCTGTGGAAGAGTCAATGAATCCTTAGATCCATTTTGTAGTTAGTTTCCATTATGCTGACTATATAATTAGAATAAATATTATAGATTCAAGCCTCTTTTTATTGAACATTAGACTTGTAAGGAAAGATGAGAATGCTAATGACCACCAAGAGAAACTTCTTGAAGTTACTACCACCTTTTGCCAAGTTATAAATTAGAAATAACACAACTTGAGAGAAGCTGCAGCGATTTGTGTCTTTACAAAAGACCTAAATGATGTGGGAATGATGATCTCCGGTCTATCACAGTTTAATTATGGCTCTTGAAACATACAGATAATGTGGGGAAAACTCGGGGTTGGTGATTTACATAGACCAACATTCAACTGATTTTTTTGAGGAAGATGCTAAGAAGACACATTCAAGAAAATCATTCTTTTAATAAATGGTGCTAAGTTCTAGTGACATAGCATATGTCTATGCAGAAAAATGAAATTAGTCTCTCAGCAATGGAAAAAAATCACCTCAAAATGGGTAAAGATTTACACATAAGACTTAAGATATGACTTTACTAGAAGAAAATATGGTAGAACTGTGCCAAGGCCTTAGGGTGGGCAAGGCCTTTTAAAATAAGGCTCCAAATCATAAAAGACAAAACCCAAAAGTAGACATGTAACATCATCCTCAATTAAAAAGAACACAGCAGAAAACAACCAACCATGAAAGGAGAAAGCGATGGTACACACTATACATCTGACAAGAGCTTAATATACAGAATGTGTAAAGAACGACAAGTCAAGAGTCAAACCTAAATGATCTGAGTGGACAAGGCGAAAGAGGCATAAGAAGCCTTTTCTCGAAAAAAAGACACTCAAAAGATTATCAGGGGGAAATGCTCAGAGCCAAATCACTGGGGAAGTACGATTCATAGCCACGATGCTATTACCTTCTTCCGGTTAGAAAGGCTATCTATTGCTATTACTCTTAGTCATCATCACCTTTATTATTTTGACATATGAGAGAAGCAAGTGTTGGTGCAAATGTGGACAATGGGGAACTCTTTCTGATGGAAACAAAAGTGTTTCCGCCTTTACGAAAAAAAAAAAAGCTGGTGGTTCCTCAAAAAATTATAATCAAAAGATCTGGCAGTTCCACTAGTGACTGAATATCCAAGGATGTAAATTATTGTGCTGAAGACATCTACACTCCCATGTTCACTACCATTCTCGTCACAGCGGCCAAGACATGGGAACAACCTACGGATTCATTAACCGATGAATGGACTTTAAAACATGATATGGACACACAATGGGATACTACCAGGTTGTAAAGATAATGAAATCCTGGTAATTTCAGTGACGCAGATGGAACTGAACATCACTGTTAAATGAAGTCAGTGAAGCACAGAGATGCAGGCACCATAGGCCCCCACTCCTGTGTGTGCCGCGAAAGCGCTGCTCTCAGAGAACTGGGAGGCAAAGATGGACAGTTTGTTCAGTGAGAACTAAGTCACAGAAGAGAGAATGAAGTTCTGATGTGCACAGCTGCTGTTGACGTCAACAGCAATATATTCTAAAGATCTGGAAGAAAGGACTTTGAGTGCTTTCCTAATGAATTTAATGATAAACATTTAAGGAGAGAAATATTTTTGACCTGACTTAAACATTGCTGCAAAGTACATATGTATTAAAGTACTATATTTACTCAGTGAATACATACAATTTTATGTTTTATATAGTAAGTAAAAAATTAATTTTATTTGAATCCATGAAGAATATTTAAAAAACAAAAGAAAACTGACTGGAATAAAGTAATTTCTCATGTGATTTTAATTTATGTTTCTCTGACAATTGATAATATTTGTTTTTTCGGATATTTATTAGTGAAGCAGCTGAAAACTCACTCATCCAAGAAAAGCAAGCATTCAGTATACTATCCATAATTTTTAGAGCGATTTATGTGCGTTTATATAGTGATGTGAATGAGCAATATCCTTCATAGACTCAGGTATTTGAACACTTGGTCCCCAGCTGATGTTGGTGTTTAAGAGGTGTGATCAGAATGCTGCAGCTTGCTTGCTGGCAAGGACCTTGAAACGCCACAGAGTTGTGGCAGTGAACACAGCTCTGGCTGGTATCTCAGCCACAAGGCTGAAAAGCTAAGGAATGGGTTGGATCTAACTGTCAAAGCCACGGCTTTAGTCCTACCCATTAAAGACTTATTTGGTCAGAAAAAGAGAGATATACAGTAAAGAGAGATTCAAAGATGAAGAAAACCTCTAAATATTGTACAGTGTGTTAAAAATATATGCAGGCTAAATGTTAAAGTTCTTAAAGTAAAAAAAGGA
Source organism: Myodes glareolus (assembly GCF_982192425.1). NCBI lineage: Eukaryota > Metazoa > Chordata > Mammalia > Rodentia > Cricetidae > Myodes > Myodes glareolus. The sequence goes on from NC_142051.1 coordinate 3,240,737, forward strand.
AGAAAGAGAGTAGTTGGGTGTGGTGGTACACACCTTTAATCCCAATGCCTGGGAGGCAGAGGCATATTGACCTCTGTGACTTCAAGGGGTAGAGGTAGATTGACCTCTGTGACTTCAAGGTGTGGTAGCAAGCACCTTTAAACCCAATGCCTGGGAGGCAGAGACAGATAGATCTCTGAGTTCAAGGTGTGGTAGCATACACCTTTTATCCTAGTACTGGGGAGGCAGAGACAGAGGGATCTCTGTGAGTTCAAGGACAGCCTGGTCTACAGAGTTATTCCAGGACAAAGACATATAGAGAACCTGTGTCAAAAAGTAAAAGTAAAAATAAAAGAAATAGAAGTTAAAATAAAGCCACATAAAGATGGAAAATACACAGAGAATCTTGATACTGTATGCTATTATGCTCTCTTTGAATTGTTTGAATGCTGAGGAAGGAGCAACAGTTGCTAAAAGATATTTGTTTATAAATGCTGCTGAACTAACCCAAGATAGGTATTTTGAAAGTACCTTGGCTTCAAAACTGAAGTCAACAGGTATGTTACTTTGGAGAAGAGATTTTGCTTTTGTTTCCACAGAAAATGAGAGGCTATGGATTCATTCTGAATTAAGAAAAATCAGCTTTGATCAAGGAAGGTCACCTGAGAAATCTCCAACAGGAACAGATGGCCCAGATGTCTGAGTTCTACATCCAGAACAGATTCAAGACTGCTGCCTGAGATGATTGAGACTCACAGGATACTTCAGTCAGGACTTGATTATAACTCTAAATTTTCTTTAGGTCCCCATAAGATCATCAGCACCCCCAACCAGCAGGAAGTAGCCTGAAATACTACGCCCACATTCCCAACAAATGGACTATGGGTATTTTCCTTTGTTTAAAAAAAAAAAGAGGGAAATGATGCGGGAGAATTATCTGTATTCTGTCAATCATGTATTTTAATAAAACGCTGATTGGCCAGGCAGGAAGTATAGGTGGGAATACCAGACAGGAAGTAGAGGTGATGCAATGAGAACAGGAGAATTCTGGGAAGCAGGAAGGTTCCTCTGCCAGTTCTGCCCAGACCACCAGGGAGGAAAGATGTAAGCTGCCCCCCCGCTGGAAAAGGTACTGAGCCATGTGGCTAACGTAGATAAGGATAATGGGGTAACATAAGCTAGAAGAGCTAATAAGTAGCCTGACCTAATGGGCCAATCAGCTTTATAACTTATAGAGATCTCTGTGTGATTGATTTTCTCTGGGACTTGCCGGTTGTGGGGTACTGGGCGGAACAGAAACCCCAACAAGCCGGCCGTCATGTTACAAAACACCATGAAGAGAACCCATGAGAGGCTATTGGTGAAAGTGCAGCCTAGTTGCAGCAAGGGAGCCCAGCATTTTGGAGATGCTATCACCATGGGATGACCACAGAGAACAGCAGCAGTGGAGTGGAACCAACTGGAGCCCAGAAGACAAGCTGTGTGTGCTGCAGAGGGCAGAACCAGAGAGGGGACTCAAGCCCTTTGAGGATTCCAGAAGATCATGAGTAAGTTCCAGACAACTGTACATTGAGTTATTTATATGATTGGAGTTTGGTTTTGCTTGTTAGATTGTGATAGTGCCCTGGTTTTTCTCTCTTGAGGAAGGCATTTAATTTAATTTTGATTTTTAAAGGAGCCAACAGATGAAAGACTTGAACTTCTGAAAGAGATTGAATATTTTAAAGAGACTGAAATTTTGTGTTTGAATGTATAATGACTGTGGGACTTTTAAAATTACTTATGCTTTTAATGTGAAATCTTGGGGATGAATAAGGAGGGAAGGGTTGTGGCTTAATAGTGGTGTGTTTGTGCGTCAAGTTGACAAGAGGTCAGCTGTACTGGGTGGTTTTGTGTGTCACCTTGACACAAGCTAGAATCACCAGAAGGAGCCTCAGCTGAGGAAATGCCTCCATGAGATCCAGCTGTAAGGCATTTTCTCAATTACTGATCAATGGGGGAGGACTCAACACCATTGTGGGTGACGACATCCCTGGTGGTTCTGGGTTCCATAAGAAAGCAAGCTGAACAAGCTGGGAGAAGTAAGCCAGTAAGTACCCATCCATGGCCTCTGTATCAGCTCTGCCTCCAGGATTCTGCACTGCTTGAATTCCTGTCCTGATGTCCTTCAATATGAATAGCAATATGGATGTGTAAGTCAAATGAACCCTTTCCTTCCCAACTTGCTTTTCAGTCCTGGTATTTGGTCGCAGCAATAGAAACCCTAACTAATACACTGACCGTTACATTATAGGAAGGTGTCCCACACCTGACACTGTGATTTTCCTTTAATAATTTCATGTATTCTGGGAGAAGCATTGTCCACTTATGCAGTGTACCTGTGTTCAAACTCCTTTTTGTTAATTATATTTTTAATAAGCTTGCAAGTATTGTACTTCCTTAAGGGTAGAGATGGCTTAGTGTTCATAAATTCTTTAGTCTATTGTTACCTGTGAAAAGTTTTATTTTTCTTTCAGTTGTGATGGATATTCCTGGGATAGTTTAGGGACTGGCAGTTGTTAACTTTTGGAATTTGAAATACATCATTCTAATCACACTCACCTTTAAAGTTTTAGTTCAATTAAATTTATACTATTCTGATAGGCTTGCCTTTATATGTGGCTTGGTGTTCTTTCTTGCTGTTTTCAATGTACTTTCTATATTCTATATATTTAGTATTTTAATTATAATATGATGTTTGGTGCCATAAGTGCCTCCTATATCTATACTGGCATCTCTTTCCCTAACTCTGAGAGATTTTTTGCTAATTATTCTTTAAAAATATTTTTGTGACATTAGATCAAGATTCTTCATATTTTTCTATGCATATAATGCTTAAGTTTTGTCTTTCCAGAGTCTTGCCATTCTCACTGATAGTTTCTATTTTTCTTCCTTTTTTCCATTTTTAAAAAATTTTATTAATTTTTATTGAGCTCTACATTTTTCTTTGTTCCCCTCCCTGCCTCTCCTTTCCCCTTCAACCCTCTTCCAAAGTCCCCATGTTCCCAATTTACTCAGGAGGTCTTGGCTTTTTCTACTTTCCATGTAGATTAGGTCTATGTGTCTCTCTTAGTGTCCTCGTTGTTGTCTAAATTCTCTGGGATTGTGTTTGTAGGTTGGTTTTCTTTGCTTTATGTTTAAAAACCACCTAAGAGTGAGTACATGTGATAGTTGTCTTTCTGTGTCTGGGTTACCCTGTTGGTCACTCCCTGCTCCCGGAAGTTGCTCAGTATTCCCTGGCTTTGCTCGGCTCCCTTGGAGTTTGCTGTCTCAGGCCTCCCCTGGCCTAGGTTGATGGTTCAGACCTGTTTCTGTGAATGTCCCTGGTCCGGATCCATTCCTGCAGAGGTCCCTGGCTTGGGGTTGGTCCTGAAATGGTCTCTGGATCTGATCTATTCCCTCGGAGGTCCTAGACTCAGGTGTGCCCAGACTCACTGAGGACCTGACTCAGGCCTACTCCCTCAGAGGTCCCAGACTCACGCCTGGACCCACAGAGATCTCTGGTTCCTGTCTACTCCCTAGGAGTTCCCAGATTCATGCTCAGACCTGCAGAGGTCTTGGCTCAGGCCTAGTTCCTCCGAGGTCCTAGACTCACGCCCAGACCCACAGGGGTCTTGACTCCCAAAGGTCCCAGATTCATACTGGAACTGCAGTGGTCTCTGGTTCTGGCCCACTCACTCAGCGGTTGCTCCCCTGTACCTGTTCCTGTGGAGTTCACTGTCTCAGGTCTGCTCTGGCCCAGGTTGCTGACTCAGTCTTGCTTCTATGGAGTTCACTGCCTCAGACCTGCTCTGGCCCAGGTCGCTGGTTCAGTCCTGTTTCTGTGGAGTGTTTTTTCTTTTGGTTTTTTGAAATAGGGTTTCCCTGTGTAGCCTTGGCTTTCCTGGAACTCATTTTATAGACCAGCCTGATCTCAAGCTCTCAGAGATCTACCTGCCGCTGCTTCCCAAGTCGTGGGATTAAAGGCGTGCACCATCACTGCCTGGTGATGTTTTCCTATTTTATCTTTGACCTTGCTGGGTTGTCAAGTTCTTTCCTATTGTCTTCAAACTCACATACCTTGGCCTCCCCTAACCCATACGACTGCTGAGATCCCCATAAAGGGTTTTGTCTGGCTTACTCCTGCTGTGCGAACTCCTTCAGCCAATAGCCTTGAAGATACCAGTACATATGGGCGTGGCTGTGCAAACTCCCTCAGCCAATAGCCTTGAAGATACCAGTCCATATGGGCGTGGCCTCTTGTACTATAAATGCTCATGTAAAGCTTGCATATGCAAGTGCTCTCTCTCTCTCTCTCCTTCTCTCTCTCTCTCTCTTTCTCTCTCTCTCTCTCTCTCTCTCACACACACACACACACACACACAGCTGCTGGATTCAGTTCCTGTTCGCGCTCATACAGATGACTGTGATCTGGGTGTACCACTAAATAAAAAAACCTTTATTATACTGAATTCTGAGCTAGTGTGGGACTACTTTATAGCATCCATATACATCTGGCACCCCACATGAATCCCAAATCCATGCCTACCAGAATTAGCCCCCAAAGGTTTGTGACCCAAAGGTCCACGGCCGAGAAAGCAACTTGGCAATTTTTTCAACTCATACTTCATCCCCCTTCTCCTGCTTTCCCTGCCAGGTAGCAACTTGTGAATCTTCTGGTTTGTATTTCTGGCTCCTGAGCTCTGGGTTCCTTGATACTCTGGCCACCAAAAGATTCTCTCAGTGTATAGAATCCATTTAATTGCTCTTAATTTGTCAAGCAAAGCATACCTGTCAGTATTTAAGCAGGTACCAGCACAGAACTGAGTATGACTGTTCACACCACTGCTGGTCATGTCTCTCCATCACGTGGCCACAACCATAATACCTACTGTCCAATAAAGACATTTATATCTACAAAAATTTGCTGAAATTTCATAGTGAAGGTAAATTGATTTGATCAATAAATAAATCAAAAATTAGAAAGTTATATAATTGCAGACAATATCACCACCCAGGAATTTAATAACCTTTAGGCTTATACTATGGATGGTATATTACAAGGCTTACATGATTTTTCTTATACATCCATTTATTTGGTATTGGGACTTAGCTTTGTTTTTCATATTATATCCGTAAGAAAATGGTTTGAAGGGGTGGAGGAGAACTTGAGGGATTGGGATAGTCGAGATGGAGGAGGACAGATATGAGAGCAAGGAAAGAGATATTCTGATTGAGGGTGACGTTATGGGGTTAGTAAGAAACCTGGCTCTAGAAAAATGCCCAGGAATCCACAGGGATGACCCCAGCTAAGAACCTAAGCAATAGAGGAGAGGTTGTCTGAACTAGCCTTACGCTGTAGTCAGACTGATGATTATCTCTTTTTATTATTTATTTATTTATTAAAAATTTCCACCTCCTCCAATCTCCCTTCCACTGCCCCCACTCTCCCCCCTCCCTCTCCAGTCCTAAGAGTAGTCAGGGTTCCCTGCCCTGTGGGAAGTCTAAGGCCCTACCCCCTCCATCCAGGTCTAGGAAGGTAAGCATCCAAACAAACCAGACTCCCACAAAGCCAGTACATGCAGTAGATTCAAAACCCAATGCCATTGTCCTTGGCTTTTCAGTCAGCCCTCATTGTCAGCCACATTCAGAGAGTTCGGTTTGATCACATGCTTCATCAATCCCAGTCCAGCTGGCCTTGGTAGGCTCCCATTAGATCAGTCCCACCGTCTCAGTGGGTGGACGCATCCCTCACAGTCCTGACTTCCTTGCTCATGTTCTACCTCCTTCTGCTAAAGATATTTATCAGTGTGGCTATGGGATAAGGCCAGTTCAGGCACCCTCTCCTCTGCTGCCCAAGGAACCACCTGGGGACATCTTTTTGGACACCTGGAAACCCCTCTAGAGTCAAGTCTCTTGCCAACCCTAAAATGGCTCCCTTAATTAAGATATCTACTTCCCTGCTCCCATATCCACCCTTCCTCCCTCTCAACCATCCCATACTTCCAAGCTCTCCCCAATCTTCCCCTCCTCCCTTCTCTCTCCCCATCTCCCCTTACTCCCACCCCACCCCTACCCCTGTGCTCCCAACTTTTGCCTGACTGATGATTATCTTAAATATCACCATAGAACCTTCATCCAACAACAGATGGAAGCAGAGGTAATGACCCACATCGGAGCACTGGATTGAGCTCCCAAGATCCAGATGAAGAGTGGAAGGAGTGAGAGTATGAGCAAGGAATTCAAGACCACGAGGGGTTCATCCACTGAGACAGTTTGCCTGAGCTAATGGTAGCTCACCAACTCCAACTGGACTGGGAGTGAACAAGCATGGGACCAAACAAGTCCCTCTGAAGAGGGTTGACAGTTGGGGCAGACTGAGGGGCCACTGATAGTGACATTGGGATGTGTCTCCACTGCATATACTGGCTTCTTGGGATCCTACTCTCTTTGAATGTATACTTTGCTCAACCGAGATGTAGTAGGGAGGTCCTTGGACTTTCCACAGGCTGGAGTGCATTGCCCTCTTTTAGGATTGAAGAGGGTGAGGTAGATAGGTCTGTGGAGGGAGTGGGAATTTGGATTGGTATTTTTTTTGAGTAATGAAATAAAAATAAAAAAGAAAATGGTTTGATAACAGAGCCAAGAATGAGGCACTTTTAGAAATGACATAGTCTTTACAGACTAATAATGAACAGGTAGCTGACAGGATTAATACAATCAAAAATCAAAAGTTAACTGAAAAATTAATACCATTGAAAAGGATAACATTAATTTGACAGACAAAAATCAATCCATGTCAAAGGGTGCTAAGAAATTATCTGAAAGAATTCATACTGTTGAATTTGACAATCAAAATCTGTTAAAAAATTATGATAAATTGGCAGATAGACTATCTTTCCAGGAAGGCAAGCTGCATGCCATCCAAATAATATCCAAGGATAAGGAGTTATCCTTAATGGAAAAATGTCATACCTTGGGATCATATGTGCAGAATGAGGGCTAGAGGTTATTTGCATCAATGAAATCATTAGAAACATTCACAAGTCAAGACATTCAGGCTTTATAAAAGACAGTGGTAAAAAAAATTGAAATGATTGGGGAAATTATTGGAACTGATGAGCAGGGAGAGAAGGTACAAAAACAGGACATAACATCACCAGTAAGTGTCAGTGTCAGAATTGACTTACCAAGGGTTTTAACAACTTGCCAAGGGTTTTAGTGACTTACCCCATAATCACCTCTGACAAACCATCAAGTACTAAATGCCTAAAAGGATCCAAAGAATATAGATGGAAACCTATAGGTATGAGTGGTCTAAAAGAAATTAAGCAAGAAATAGTATCTGATTGGCTTGCATTCACCATTTGTTGGGAAGATGGTAAAGACATGGACTTCTAGCAATAAGGTTACCCCACACAATTGGCTGCAATTAATTTTAGGGGTCCTGGAAGACAGGCCACAACTACTATGGAAATGCTACTAGTGAGAAGAGTCAAAACTATTAGAATAACAGGGAAGAACAAAAGGATTTGAGATTAAATTCTTGGCAAGGGCACTTATGCTGACCCATAGGAACAAGCTCTTTATGATGAACATATCTTGCCCCTATGTCACACAGTAGCCTTAAATGCTTTAGACAGGATTCAAGAACAGGAAAAAAAAGAATTGAATCATTTACTAGAGTTAAACACGGTCAAATAAAACCATTAGTGACTTTTTGCAAAGACTAACTAAGGCTATACAAATAGAAGTAACAGACCCAGAAGTTACAAGTACTTATTGAATCTCTGGCTTTAGAAAATGCCAACTTAGAGGCAATTAAAGGTTAGATCAGCACCAATGGATGAATGGATCCTGCATACAATGAATGTTGAGACATTTGACTATAATACTGATGCTTGGGTAGGAGAAGCAATTTCCAAAGGTATAAGGAGGCATCAAAATGCCAAATGTCTTAATTGTGGTAAAATAGGACACCTGAGAAGGGATTGTAGACAAGGAATTCCTAGAAATAATGTCTCCTCTGGGAATGACAAAAATAGAAGTTCTCAATTTTCTGGGTTATGTAGAAGATTGACACAGGTTGACACTGGACCAATGACTATAGATCAACAAAAGACAAACAAGGCAACCTGATGCTACTGGGAAAACCCTTGGAGGGGCCTCTTGCAGGCTGCCAGGTAAAACATGGTCCAGTCATTCCCAGTCATTGTGGAGGACATGTGGAGTTAGAGAAAATTATGGGCTGCCTGCCTTTGGCTGCTGGGAACCAAACTTGAGTCCTCTGCAAGATCAGTGCTGGGTCTTAACTACTGGGCAATCCCTCCAATCCTGAAACCTGATCTTTTTTATTACTTTCACAAATGGATCTAAAGTCATTTTGCCTATAAAAAGGAATTCTTTTGTTCCTTTTATATAAGCCACTGACACTTGGAAACCTTCAGTATATGTTCCAAATAATTCTATCTCAAAGATCTCATTTGTCAAATGGTCATAAATCTAAAACAAACACAGAAGACCACCACTGGATACAATGCAGAAATCATTAGATCCTGGTGAGACCAGCCCTGAAGAATACATCCACGGTACCTACATCTATGGCTCAGGAAACATCACAGAAGATGGATGGAATGATGTTGGGGCTGGTTCAACAAAAAACACTTCTCTCCAGGGTAGATGTGTGAAAAAAAATAAAACATGAACCACCAGACAGTATTGGGAGGGAATTTCAGGGATTATTCAGATATTGAAAATCACCTGTGTTTATTTTTCAAACAGCTTTTATAGCAACATAAACTGGAGGAGAAGGTAACAAAAAGCGTCATTAACATTCTGCTGCCTAGGTAGTGGAAATGACTCAAGTCACATTTTATTTACGTCCACTTGGTCAGGTAGACTGAAAACACCTCTTCCTCAGGTGACCTCATAGTTACAATGGAAGGAGCAGAATTACATTAGCATATGCTGGCACCTCAGGATGCTGCAGAGTTTGCTTTTCTTCAAAAGATCCAGGTGACCACCTTCTGGGTGGAAGTTGTAAATTGCACCTGTAAGCCTCTCTGACCCTCTGACTGTCAGACAATGTAGAATATGGGTCTGCATTTCTTGCCTCCGACATAACGATTGTACCAGAGTCCAGAAATCCTGCTGTGAAACACTCCCCTCCAGAAATGGCTTCCTAAACAAGGCAAGAGCAAAGGTGATATCAATTGGTGATGTGTTAATATGGAATGGGGAGAAAACTTGAGGTCTCACCTCTACACAAACAGGCAACCAATTATTGCTAGGAGAGGGGGAATTAGCCTCTTCCAGGGATGAACCTCCTTATTGGTTGTAAAATGCAAAATGATCAGCCCTGAGACCATGTAGACACATAAACAACAAAAATGAAGTTAGAAAGTTGTATTTACATGTATACTTGTATACAAACTCATCCTTTCACATATATGTACATATGTATCTAAGTAAGTATGTATATATGTAGTAAGTATGTTCAAAGAAAAGAAAATGAAGGGAAGGTAACTGGGTGGGGCTGGAGGGAGGAAAGAGAGGAGCAAAAGTGATAAAATTCTATTTTAATTAAAAACATGCTAAACTATTTCTTGAGGGGAGAAACTTGCTTGTGGTGATTAAGACTTAGCCATTGGATGTCTTTTCCTAGCCTAATGTCTTGGACACTCTGACTTTTTAATACCTTCTAGAAAGGAGCTATCAGAACCTACTTTCCAAAAAGAACTCAAACTCATGAATGAGAGTTATTTTCATGTTAGCAAGGATTAGTACTTTCATCTAAAGGAATAAAATTAAATAATGGTTTTCAGCAAGCAGAGAGACTATTAATATTATAATAATTGATTAAGGACCTCTTGAAATTCTGACTATATAGAGCCTGGCATTTGTTAATTGAATAATTTTTTTAATGTATGATTTTGACAGTCAAGGTGCAAATAGATGGCTCATCAACCTGTCTTCATCTTGAATTCAGGACCAGAAAGTAATGTCTAGGGAACTCTCATTACTTACTCCTGATTTTCCATTAAACTTTTCTCTGAAATCGTTGTATGTAATTTTGGCATATATCATGCCTAAGTTTTCCATTTTTAACCCTTTGCTTCCACAGAAGCTTCCTTGCTTACAGTATGCCAATTTGATGAAAGCAAACTTGTCTAATAAAAACTACTCTTCAGGTTTTAAATTAGAACTTTTTCCGGCCTAACACTGTGTAGGAAGATAGTCTCTAGGGACACTGAGAATTGATCAGGTATACCTACCAATTTCCCATGTGGTCATGGCTTTAACAACAGAAGTTCTACATCTAACTGTGTTGGCAAGCCATGACACTTGATAGGTTAGATGTATGAAATACACTGGACATGATGTCTGAATTTATGATGGGTGTATCAGACATAATTCCATGATGCATTGCGGAACACTGGGAATCCGTCTTAGGAAGCTGGTACGTTTCAGTGGGCAGACTTAGTAGCCCAGAGAGCCATGTTATAGCATTTTATTTCCATGTAACTGGTCACAGAGACACGGGTATTGTCTAGTTTCCATATCCCCTTCAAGTCTTTCAATTATTTGTTCAACTTCTTAGCATGGCCTCAATATTTCAGTATGCATATGTTTTTCTAAGCATCAGAGAAAAGCAAGTATCTGTGGAATGAAAATGTCACTTTTATCCATTTTCTTCTCTAGAATTTGAAGCCACTTCAGCAAGGACTTACTGTTGGATTGCAGCACAATTAATAAAAACTCAGAGACAGAAATTGGGATTCAGCCTGAAAGTTAGCAAAGCAAAACAGCCAGCCGCTGCCTCAGTCCAAAATGGTGATCCTGCCTCCAGGAATTTCAGAATGAGACTGTGTCTGAGATCTGTCTCCTCCTGTTTTATAATCCTCTCTAGTGCTGGGTTAAAGGCATGCACCACTACCGCCTGATTTCTCTGGCAAACTATCATGGCTACTGGGATTAAAGGTATGTGTCACCACTGCCTGGTCTGAAAGTCTGATCAGTGTGGCTGTTTTACTCTCTGAACTTCGGGCAAACTTTATTTATTAAAATACAAACGAAATATTGCTACATTGAATGGTAGAGAAAAAGTACAGGGATGATAAAATGACTCCTTCTCCTGTTTGGGGGAATTTCACACGAGAAGCAGTTTTGTGACAGAGTCTCCACTAGAATTTCTCAGCCCCAAGGATATGTGTAAATTTTGGACCTTTAAGCGAACTCATTCATAACTCATGTGTATATAATTTGATAGATCTGTCAAACAATGCTTGCCCGGTCATGGATTTATGTGCACAGATGACAGATACATAATGACTTAAAAGAGGGAAATGTGCTGGGAATTTTATAATCTCACACTCTTGGCAAATGAAATTAAAGTCTGAATGGGGAGTGTCAAGAAAAGTTGTTGTGCAGATTACAAAAGACTGAAATATTGCTAATCAATTGTACTATAAATCCATTTACCTATACGACGGAGAAAACTCTTTTTCAACGGTTCCCTAGAACTAATTTCATCCTCATCTTCATTTGTTTCTAATTATCTCCCACGGCATTCAAATTCAAGTGGCCCCCAGTTACTCTTTTCTTCTCACCGACTTTGTTTCCATCTAAGGTCAGTCTTGTTGGCAACATTGAAATTTTATGGGATTGGGGAATCAAAAAGGAATCTTATCTTAGAACTAGAGCCTCACAGAGTCTGTCTGTCGGTGGAAGGGTCTTGGTAGGTAGATCCCTGGTGATGGAGCCATAGGGCGAGCCGCTCCTGCGAGCCAATCATCACCCAGCTAACTATTCCCAATTTGCTCAAGGTCCTGTAGTTCAGACGGTCTAAGAAACAGAAAGTAAAGCTGCCGGGATTGGCACGATCCATGATCCCAGCTCGACAGAGGCAGAAGCCGGAGAACGCCAGTTCCACAGGTAGCCTGGATCACACAGCATGAGTTCATATCAAAAGCTAGGCGCGATGCAGTTGGTTTACAGAGGTGTACTTTGAGAGCGCCTAGAGAAACTGCCTGTCTCAGCGATTCTCCACCCTTCCTGCTGCTTCAGCCCTACAGTCCCTCGGGATACCCTGCCCTGTGCCAGCCCAAGAAGCACATGGCCTCACTCCTCAGCATGGCAACTTAAAAAAATGCCTTCACCAACTTAACTCGATCCGTGTAATCGGGATGTGGAGTAAGTTTAAATTTATCTTTCTGATTATATGCGCAGAATAGAAACTTTAAAAATTATAAAACAAAAGAAAATCCATAAGCGTATCTGACGCCCTGTCAGAGTTGTCATATTTACATATATTGGCATGTTTCTTTCAGTCTGTTTTGCTCTACATTTTCCCATTTCCTTAAAATAGATAATATTTTATGCATTTACTGTTATGATTTTGTTCTAAAATATTCTATATTATAGAAAATATTTATGTAAATTATTTTAACGGCTATAAAATATTCTCTAATGTGAATAAGCCACTAACAATAGAAATAGCAGAAGTTCAGGTCTGCCGTTCCTTTAGTTTGTATTAATTTCTTCTACCACTCGTGGTCTATAAAATTTGTTTGTTTGTTTGTTTGTTTATTTATTTACCAGAGACACACTCTCATTACATATCCCTGGCTCATCTTGAACTCACAGAAATCCTCCTGCTTCTGCCTTCCAAGACAAGCAATTTCTTCCTGACCTCAAAACACTTGTCACGTGTAGCAGGCCCTGAGACCTGAGCATAACAGATGCCATGGTGGGAGCGTCATTCAGGCCTTGGAACCCAGCATACAGGCAGTGCCACCTGCCAAAAGGAGACAGCCATCTAGCCTATCAAAGCCCATGGCTGTGGGGGAAGCCCGAACAGCACTTACTAACCTTGCTTTTTGGCTTCTGTGTTCCTCTTCTGGCTAGTTGTTTTTGTAGATTGAGGCGTGGCACGCCAATATGTGTTTTTTGTGCTTAAACGCTCACTCTGAGAAAGACTTGGGGCTGTGTTCTGAACGCCCAGTGTAGTTGCTGGCAGGCAAAGACTTTCTTCTTTTTTTAAAAAAATATTTATTTGTTTATTACGTATATAATATTCTGTCTGTGTGTATGCCCGCAGGCCAGAAGAGGGCACCAGACCCCATTACAGATGGTTGTGAGCCACCATGTGGTTGCTGGGAATTGAACTCAGGACCTTCGGAAGAGCAGGCAATGCTCTTAACCTCTGAGCCATCTCTCCATCCCCTAGGCTAAGACTTTCTATTGGCTAAAGCCCACATCCAACACACACAACTCTGAAAATTGACACACATATAGGAGCGATATAATCTTTTTATTATTTCTTTTATTTTTAAGATTACAATATAATTACAGCATTCCTCCTTCCCTTCCGTTACTCCAACCCTCTCATATATTCCTTACTCTCATCCAGATTCCTTTTCTTTGATTGTTCTTATATGTATATATGTATTTGCATGTATATTCTAAAGTATAGCCTGCCCGGTCCATAGAATGTTACTTGAATACATGTTCTCAGGGCTGACCATTTGTTACTGAATGAAGAATTGCTGTGATCTTTCCTGGCGAAGACTATTTCTCCTTCTCCCAGCATTCCTTACTTGTCTGTAATTCTTTGAGTAGGGTTTCCCTATATTTTTGAGAGAAGATCTTGCTATTAAAGATTAAAGGACAAGGTGATGCATTCCTTTAATCCAAACACTTGGGAAGCAGAGGTAGGAGGATCTTTGTGAGTTTGAGGCCAATCTGATCTCTATATTGAATTCCAAGACAGCCAGGACTAAACTTATTTCATTAAAAGAAAAAAATTAAAGGCTGTCCCATAATGCTCAGCAAAATTTTCACTTTAGTGCAACATTGATGTAGTGATTATACTAGTTACAGTGTTTGTTCTAATTTAATGGACAAAATGCTTTGCTTTGGTTCGTGTTTGATTTTGCTAAGGAAATCAACCTTTTTAAAATACATTTGTTTGCTCTGCATGCTAATACTGTTTGCTCACTTATGCAGGGCATCTTTGGGTTTCATCTATTTCCAAGAATAGTTTACAGTTTAAATTCTCTGTGTTACTAATAACCACATAAATCGGATATTGTACACTCTTTTTCAAGTTAATTATATTGCATACACTTGATTTATGGCATTTCTGAAATACAGATTTTAGTTTTAAGATGAAAATTCTGCCACCTTCTTGTTTATGACTTCTTCCATCAATTTCAAGCTTAAAAGTCCCCTGCGTTTAGAAGAAAAGATTAGAGAAATATTGATTAACACTTTCTATTCTTTGAAAAAGTTGTGTTAAGACAGCCCGTCAATAAGGGTAGCTGAAAGGGACTAGAGGGAGGAAAGTGGAGGGGGAGGGGCAGTGATGTAATGGTATTTCATTTAAAAACACATACAACAAATCAAAACTGATACCATATTCAGAAACTCAGGTTATGCTATGGCTCAAGGGATAGGAACCCTTGCTGTACCACCTGATGGCCTGAGATCAGTTCCCGGAAGTCGCTGACTTCTAAAAGCTGTCCTTTGTCCCTCAGAGTGAGCCATGATAACATGCAGTCTCACATATAAGCATCTCACACACACACACACACACACACACACACACACACACACACACACACACAAATGCACACACACACCATTAAAATTTTAAAAATAACTAAATATGCACATAGTATGTACATTTCATTTTGCTTTTCTGAAAATTTATTTTGGTATGCAGCATTGTCTAGGCTGAACTTTGACATTCTTTTAAATTGTCAAGCAATTATATATTTGTTTAATCATCTTTTTATTTCCTGATAATTGATATTGCCTATTTTTATAATAAGTTTGTATATGTGATTGTAACCTGATATTAAAAAAACAACCACTACAAACCAGGAGGTGGTGGCACATGCCTTTAATCCCAGTACTCAAAGAGACAGGTGGATCTTTGTAAAAATTTGAAGCCACCCTGGTCTACAGAGCAAGTTCCAGGCCAACCAGGTGAGTTCCAGGACAGTCAGGGCCACACAAAGAAACCCTGTTTCAACAAACAAACAAACAAACAACAAGCAAACAAAAATCAACAAATGTATAAATCTAGCTAACAGAAACACAGCCGTCCAAATAGCTCCAACCAAGACAAATATCTCTCACTCTAAAATTCCTTCTTCAGTCCCATCTCAGGCAATCTCATGCATATATCCTAGACAGCTATTGATGTTTTTAGCTTACAAATTAATTGTGAAAAATCTATTTACAATAAAAAATTGGTTATTACCATTTTTTAGAGTTTCATATAGATAGAATAAATGTATTGCATATAGTCTCTCTCCTCTCTCTCTCTAAATTGCATATTGCCTAAATTCATCCAAGTAATTCTTCTAGATTATTGCCAATAACAGTAATTGATTATTTTCATTCTTTTAAAAGATTTGTTTATTTATTTATTTAAGATGTATACAATGTTCTGCCTGCATGTATGCCTATGGACCAGAAGAGGGCACCAGATCTCATTACAAGTGGTTTGGTTGCTGGGAATTGAGCTCAGGACCTCCGGACAAGCAGCCAGAGCTCTTAACCACTGAGCCATCTCACCGGTCTCATTATTTTAATTCTTAAGGTGTACTATACTGTAGGAAACGCAGGGTATTATATGGGACCAAGGATGAATGTTCATCTGGTCACCAAGTATTTTATGTTCTTTGTTTTCAGTATGGTCAATACTTGTCATGAATAGTCAAGAATATATTTTGCGAGTAAAATATGTACTTATCTTAGAAAAACATAGAAGGATGGTCTTTCTGAATTTTGTGTCTAAATATCTGCTTAATTAAATAGCCCTCTGCAAAGCGTCTCCCCAGCTGCCCTGCTTTCTGCCACAGCCTTGCTGGCCGGTACCTGTCACACCCAGCTTTTTCTTCACAGTCACCCCGCCACCGTTTTCCTCTGGAGCTTGTCTCGGTGCCACTTGGTTGTAGTTTTTGATGACTAACGATGTGGAACATCTCATGAATTCAATAGCCATTTGTATCATTTCTTTGTGCTATTCATTTTGGTCCTATTTTTCACTGAGTTCTTTCTCTTAATAATATCAGAATTTTTTTTATTTTACGAGGTCCAGTTTATCAGCTTTTAAAAGGTCTCTGTGTGCGTTGCCCTCGGCTGCCAGAAGAGGGCTTCAGGTTCCCTAGAGATGAGGGTGTTGTGTGGAGCCCGATGTGGGAGGGGGAATGAAACTTCTCTAAGAGCAGCCGGTGCTCTTAACCCCTTCTGTTCTTCCCCCTCAGTTTACCACTTTTTAAAAAGTGTTTGATTTTATTCCTATTTAATAAATTGCCTGCCCCACTAGCATGAACCTTCTCCTACTTTCTTCTGCTCTTAATTTCAAGTCGATTGTTTGCCGTGCCATGATGAGCAGCCAGTTTACTTTCCCAAATGCAGCGGATCCTCACTGACCTCAATTCACGCAGTAACTCGCTGTTTCCAGTAGCTTTCCCCCTCTTCTGTGGAGTTCCCAACATTCACGAAGGGAGTCTGAGAACAAGTTCACTTCTTCTTTTCTATTTTGCCTCCTCTCCTTTTTCTGTTTGCCCTAATTGATGACAGTGGCCTCTTTGCCTTGTTTCCTGGTCCTACTGTGGCAAGGATTTATAACCATAGTGACGCAGCACTTTGTTTACATTTTATCAAACCTTTGCAACACGCAGAGAAGTATTAGTCCGCCAGTCCTGACTTTTCTCTGTGTGTGGTCATTCCTGTTCTACAAAGAGCTAAGGCTGCAGAGAAACTGCAGTGCCTCAGGTTATGTAGTCAGACACAGAGGGGTCATGGTTTGCAAGGGAAGGATGCCGAGCTGCCTTTAGAACTGGGTCTTCTGTAGCATCGCATAGATGCAGAGCAGTGGTCACAAGATTCAGGACCAGAGGGGAACTGGGGTCAACTCTGCCTTTGCTCTGGCTGTGTAAGGCCCCTTGTACTGCTCTGGGTGTGTAAGGCCCCTCATACTGCTCTGCCTCTGCTCTGGGTGTGCAAGACCCCCTCATACCATTCTGCCTTTGCTCTGGGTGTGCAAGACCCCCTCATACCGTTCTGCCTCTGCTCTGGGTGTGCAAGACCCCCTCATACTGTTCTGCCTTTGCTCTGGGTGTGCAAGACCCCCTCATACTGTTCTGCCTTTGCTCTGGGTGTGTAAGGCCCCTCGTACATCTCTGGGTGTGTAAGGCCCCGCGTACAAAGATGCCCCTCCTCCTTCCTTCACGGCACTGTCAGGCAGGGGAATGTACTTTACCCCAAAAGCGTGCAGCAGGCAGAAGTCTTAAGCACCCCCACCCTCCTCCTCTCCTCTCTCATACTCTATTTTGTCTATTTTAAGATGAATGAAGTTTTCCTCCAGTAGATTAACAATGCACCATATTTTTATTCGTATCTTTGCAGTTCTCTTATCTTTCCTGCCTTTTTCCCCGCTGTCTTCAACTTCTTGTTATCGTCCCACCTGAAGTAATATTACTTAACACCAATTCGAGCAGAAAGCAAATGCAGCAGAAAGGAGCTGTGGGCGAGCTCCGTCAGCATGTTTGTTACGTCCGTCAGAGTTGCAAGCCATGAGAGAGTTCTGCTGGAATTCTGTACAAGACACTTTCGAAGCAATGTTATCATTGGGACAAAAGGTCACAGAAGCACTTAACAAGACTATTTTTACTAAGTGGAGTGAGTAAGAAAGACACCAAAGGTCGTGTGCTTCCGATGGTGTGTTCTGGAAGCAGGACATCTTTGTACAGATGATTCCTGTCCTCCTTGTTCACTGTGGGACACTGGAGATGTTCGCTTTGTCAGTTTAGTTTCTTCATTAATAAGACATTACTGACTCTTAACCCTTTGGGTTATAAGAAGAATTAGTTGGAGTATGTGGGTACAAAGTTGAGGGTCGGTGTTGAGACATGTTCTGAGGTGCTGGCATAGAAACAGAGCTGGTAGACTTGACTAGCATGCAGAAAGGCCAGGACCTGTGTGTGTGGCATTAAACCAGACACCTGTGCAATCCCAGCCATCTAGAGGTGGAGGCAGAAGAATCAGAAAGTCAAGGTAATCCCTGCCTATATAGAGAGTCTGAGACCAGCCTGTTACATTCTTACACCAAACAACAACTAAAAACCTTCCAAATCTTGACTTTAGTTAGCAATAATATACTGTTGCTAACTAAAAATAATATTTCAAATAATAAATATTAGACTTTCAAAAGAACTGTAAAATAGGATTAGGAACATTTTTGTCATGAAGAATTGATGAATGCATGATTCATTAGACATAGTAACTGCTTTGATTTGTTTATTAGAGAAGGTATTTAAGAGCTGAAACGTCAAATTGTACTCCTTCATCTGTCTAATTATAAAGTATCAACAAACCTGTTGCTTAGCAGGATCATACTGTTGATGGGGACACATGCTTTTCCTCTCACAGCTACCGGGATGCTTTCTGTTGACTTTTCAAACCTGCCTCAGCTTTGCTTAATTCTACAGTTTTGTTCAACACTCTACACCCTTCAAGCTATAAATCAGTGGCTCTCAACCTTCCTAAAGCTGTGACCCTTTGATATAGTTTCAGATAGTGTGGTGACCCCTACTTTGGGGGTTTCATATCAGATAGCTTGCATACAGATACTTACATTACAATTTGTAATACTATCAAAATTACAGTTATAAAGTAGCAAAAGAAAAAAGCGATGGCTGGAGGTCGGCACAACATGAGGAACTGTATTAGAGGTCTACAACATTAGGAAGGCTGAGAACCGCTCTACACTAAAACCAAATGGAAGTCAGACTTCACACAGTATAGAGGTGTCTGTGAACCGCAGGGCAAAAGGCAACAGTTTGGTTGGCTTAGATTTAAATAAGCAATGGGAAGGTGGGGGCTCACATCAATTTCACCAAGTTGCCAGTCAGGGTATTTTAAATAGCAAGTTATTTTTCTCAGAATAAATCTATTGTTCGGTGTAATAGAACTAGATCTTTGTGTACTGTACAGTCCTGACATAAGAGAGTTGCTATAATCTTAGTTTTCTTTATTTTTCTTTTCTTCCTCAAAGTTTCCTTTCCTGACACCCTTTTGAATTCCTTATAAAACCTAAATGTTTGTTGGTTCAGGTACTATTTGATTCTTCTTAATTATGTTATGACTGGGTAAAAAGCAAACATATTTCAGCTCTCTGATAGCATGGCAAATTATTTTTAGAAAACAAATTGAAAATTGACAAAAGAAATAGAAGTAATGACAGTATTTTCAAGAGACAAAAACACACACAAAAAAGCAGAAAGCTGATTCAACTATTAGCATCCACCTGGATGTTCTTGATAAATAATTCACAACTAATTTGCCTGTTTGAAAGATTAAAAATGGATTTGAAGGGCTATTTTCTCTCAGCCTACTGGTGTTGATCTAAGCAGTAAAGACAATAATGAAAATTCTCTCAAGAGATTACTACCCTGTAGGAGGAATTTGTGGAGCCGGCATGAGGCCAGATTTTTGTCCAATATTGTAAAAGCATTTCAAAACTGAGCAATAGAGTGTAGCAACTCTTCCAAATTTCCTCTTGATGTGCTTGCTACAGAATTGCTGTCTGTGCTTCCAGCCAAAAGATATTTGCATCTGCCTCTCAAAGATTAAACTGTGTTTGTCAACAAGAAATGGACATCGGGGAAGCACATCTGATGTTAAAAGGCCTTGAGCTTTCTCTTCCTGAGGTGTTACGGGAACGGCATTAAATTAACATTCTCTTGCTTTGTGGTAAGCTGTAGAGGAAATTTTTGCTCAACATTATTCTCAAGAGATAGGATGCCATGATTAATAGAGAAGGACACGCAATCAAGGGGGAAAGCTAGCCTTCTGGTCCAGTTAGTCACTACACATAAGACATACATTTGATCTGAAACCTTAGACTTTAAATAACACACTAGTGTCTTTCTACAGATAACCCTAAAAGGAAACACAGTTTTTACTCCCATTTCCAACTAAGGACCACATACAGTGTCAATCACAGGACACATATAAAATAGAAATAAATTAATAAGATCTCTCACCCAACAGTCCGTCTTGTATGTCACATTACTTTTAGTTTCTGTTCTTAATTTTTTTTTCAAGGCAGGGTTTCTCTGTAGTTTTGGAGCCTGTCCTGGAACTAGCTCTTATAGACTAGGCTGGCTTCAAATTCACAGAGACCCACCTGCCTCTGCCTCCCAAGTGCTGAGAATAAAGGTGTGTGCCACCACTGCCCAATGCTTATTTTTAACTTTTATTAAAGTTAAGTTATTTTTCTGTGGGCGCCTGTATGTCTATGCTTGCTTGAATGTGGAAGGCAGAGGACAACCTACCAGTGTTGATCTTCCTCTGCTGCCATGTAGGTCTTGGGAATCAAGCCTAGGTCATCAAGCTTGGCAGTAACTGCTTATCACCACTAGATCATCTTGTTAGTCCCACGTGTACTTTAACATTATTCCAATGTCATAAACACTTGGGTGTGTCCTAATTTCTGATATATATATATATATATCATATGATATCATATATATGTGATATATATATATATATATATATATGTATATCATAAGGAAAAGGGTAAACACCCGAAAGTCACCACAAATGCTTTGCTTTTAGATTGAAGAACTGAGAACTCAGGCAAATAATATATAAACATTATAAAATTTGATATGTCGGTGAAATTTCATCTTAATGTTGAATTCAGTATCTTCCCCTGGAGAAAGTCAGAAAAGACTCCAAACCAGATAGGCACATAATACAAATTCACGAAAATAGTTTAAATGTTTGTGTTTCAGAATTGACGGGATGGGAACTCTCCTGTAGTTTCCTTATATATACATAGCTAAATGGGTGACAATTTAACCTGCAGTGTGTTCCAAGGAGAATATGTCGAAACAGGAAGGTTCAGGTAGGACTCTCTGTAATTTCCCCCGAAGCATAAGCATTTTGTGAAGAAGTAAGTTCTTATTATTGCCTTTAAAAACATTCTTATTATCACCCATAAAAATTAAGTACTAGTCTTAAAATATTGCTTAACATTGAATAGCAAGGATCGAATACATTAAACTAGATAACTGAGTTTGAAATCACAGTATGAATAGATGGAAAACACATTCAAGAACTTGCCTCTTTGGTCTTATTTTGTAAATTGTTATGCTCACTAGAACTAAGCATTTTTTGAAACTTTCCTGTATTTTTTAAAGTCTTCAGAAAGTGATTATAGTTTGTGGTTTGCCTACGGTCCTATTCATTTTTTAATGTTGGTATTCACCAAAAGGTGTGTTCTTGTCCATTTTACTGCACGACAGGTAATTTAGGGAATAACATATCGATGGGCGTTTTTAAAATCAGCTAAGGATTCCTGGCCTTTAAAAAGGAAATAACATCAATGGCTTATACGTTTTGATTACTGACACAGTTTTCCTTGTCTTTTTTTTATATTATCTTACTTGTAATTAAACATATTTTACTTGTAATTGTTTTGTGTGTGTGTGTGTGTGTGTGTGTGTGTGTATGTGTGTGTGTTTTGCTGTCTCATCTTTGGTTTAGTTGATCAAGATATTTGTAACTTCTTTGTTCCATTTTCATTTAGTAGAAGTTCTATATTTTCTTTCTGGGGCCAGGAAGATGGTTCGAATGGTGAAAGCACTTGGGACTGACCCTAACCTGAGCTTGGTCTCCAGGAACCACAGGGAGGAAGAAGAAAATCAGGCCCTGCAGCTTGTCCTCTGTCATACATAGTCCATGATGGGTTTGTACCCACAAACCTACACACACATCACACATATTAAGTAAGCAAAATGCAATTTAAAAATAAGGACATTATATATGTTTTCTAGTTTGGTTGATCATTAGGTTTTTAGACATCTAGACTTTTAGACTTTTAACATTTGTATATATATTTATTTATATTTTCTTTTTATTATGTTTATTCATTTATTATATTTTTATTACATTTATTCATTTAGTTTATGTACATATGTGTATGTGTGTGGGCTCAGTCAGAAGACAACTTGCAAGGTTCAGGCTTCTGCTTCCACTGTGTGGGTTGTGGGAACTGAACTCAGTCATCAGGCATGGCGGTCAGTGTCTTTACCCACTGAGCCATCTCACCAACTCTATACTTTCTTTTAAAAATCTAATATTGAATTAATTCTTTGAGAATTTTACACATGCATATGATGCGTTTTGATCAGATTCATCACCCACTCCTCCCCTAGGCCCTCCTGGAAGGTACCAAACCTTCCCGCCCCCTATTTTACTGCCTCTTTTTCTTTAAAATAACCCATCAAGTCTAATTTATTTGTATTTCCTTAACAGTCTAAAATGAATCACTATCTCTCTCTTTTATTTCTGATAAAGACAGTAATATTTCAGACTTTTTCTTCAAAAATTTCCCCAATATTCATGTGGCTTTTTTGCCTAGAATTTTAGATATACCATGTAATCAAGCATAACCATAATTTTGTTTTTGTTTACAAACAGCAATCATTTTTATTTTCCGTACAGTTTTCTGGTTCCTTGCTCATTGTCAAGCGTGCCTCCTTACTTCTATGCTATAAATCTACTTATTTCCAAAGTTCATCTAATGTTCTCTAGCTCTGTTTATTTTTGATGTTTATTTTTATTTTGGCTGAAGCCAGGGTTTGGCACACGCTAGCTAAGAGCCCTACCACTGATCTGTACTCCTGGCCTCTGACCTTCCTTTACATGTGTCTGTGTGACTCACAATGATCGCAGCATCGCTGACTCTGGATGAGAGCGCACTTGTCTTCTCTTCGGAACCTTGCAGCTGTGAATCCATTTCTCTAAGGAAATTTGTTTATTGCTGATAGAAATCTATAATTTTATTTTTGTTTGGAGGTATTTCTCTTTATCACAATACTTTGCCATTTTACTGTAATGCAACTGACGTGGATTTTTAATTCACATTTATTAGTACAATTAATTTAGTCTGTGAAATTCTTTCTTTGGTATACTTTCATGATTTCATCTGTTTATTGAGTTTGTATAAACTCTATATTAAATAAGATTGCAAATATTTATAACATCACACACCAAAGTTAAACAGTCCCAAAGTCAGTACAAATCAAACAACTTCTACATCGTTAGAATGAGCTTGGAGAACCAAAGCTGCATGACCTGAAACACTGCCTCTACTGGAGTTGCTTTGCTTGTTCCCAGTAGAAGCCCCTGTTGGATTTCTCTCTACCCAAGACTTCATGGTATTGTGTACAAATGCGCCTATCTGATTTCGCTTTGTTCTACCAGTTTGGGGGTGAAACCTTGTTTCTTGGAATATGTTTCCCTTCATATATTTTAGTGTGCCCATTGATTTTCAGTTTTTAAAATAAATCTTGTCTATATTTTATGCACACATTGAATCAGAAAGCAGGAGCTTAGGTCTGGCTCAGCTCATTGTCTTGACTTGGAAATTACCAGTACTTAATAAAAAGACAAAATAAAAAGACAGAAACTGTAGTTAGAAATATAAATGCATCGTATGCTAAATTGGCATAATAAGTGATCTGTGTTCTCAGTTTTTCTTTTTTTTACCTGAAAATGAGAAAATCAGATTTTTTGTATGACTTGATCAGTTACCTCAGAATTGCTGGAGGCTTCCTTTGTTTTTAACTGAAAGAGAAGAGAACCCTTCTAATTCTATCGAAAAAAAATGCTTCCCATGATTCGACCCCATTTTTCTCGAATTTCATAATCTAATTTAGATGTAATAAGGTAGAAAGAGTGCAGAGTCCTGCATTGTCAAGCAATGGAATCGTGTGTCTCTGAGGATGGGAAATGTAGAGTGGGCGGCCTTCAGGGAAGGAGACACGAGGAGGGAGGGGAAGGCAGCCTGAAGAAGAAACATTTGCCATTCCAGAAGTCATGGCCAGGTGAAGGACTTTTAAATTATTCCCTTACTTTTGGATCTTTTCAGGTAGACTGGTAATAGTAATAGCTGTTGCCATGGAAACCTATAAGCTGATGTCAGAGTTTTCCAAATCATGAGGTATTTACATTGTCAATAACAAAGCTCAGGGGTACGAGCTTTCAGTATTAGTTATTTTGAAAAATGTAACATTTTCTGATATCCTCCCTTGGGCATTGTTCCCCCAAATGATTTTTATTTGCATTTGCTTCGATTTACTGAGAGAATCTTAAATAGCTGATTAATTCCAAGATACACATTTGTTTAAAAAAATCACATAGGAAAATGTTTAAAAGAAATCAATCTTTGAGATTGATCAGACCCGTAAGCTACAAGTACTACTCTGTCCCCAAACCCACTCATTCCCCCACAACATCAGAGGAACTCTGAAGCACAGACTGTGACTGCACAGAGCAGATCAAGAGAGACCTCAGTGAATCCCTGAGACACAGACAGTGACTACACAGAGCAGATCATGAGCAGCTCCCTGAGACACAGACAGCAATTGCGACAATCAGTCCAGGAGACGATCCCTGAGACACAGACACCAACTACAAGGACCAAGAGGCAAAGACACTACCGGAACCAATTGGATGAAGAGATGGGTAGGTGCTAATACAAGAATTCATTCAACAACCTAAAAAACAATATGGCAACACCAGAACCCAGTGGTCACACCACAGGAAGACCTGATCATCCTAACCCAGAAGAAGCAGAAGAAAACAATCATAAATATAAATTTCTGAAGATGATAGAGACCCTTAAAGAGGGAATAAAAAATTCCCTTAAAAATGGAGGAAAAGACAACCTCCAAATTGGAAGAAATCAATACATCTCTTCAAGAAACCCAAGAAAACCATGAAAAAAGAAACAGGTGAAGAAAACAGTTCAAACAGCTCCAGACTTGAAAACTGAAATAGAGGCAATAAAGAAAATGCAAACCGAGGGAATTATGGAAATGGAAAATCTGGGTAAGCTAACAGGAACTATAGATGTAAGCATAACCAACAGAATGGAAGAGAAAATCTCAGGCATTGAAAATACAATAGAGAAAAACAGATTCGTTGGTCAAAGAAAATGTTAAATCCAACAAATTCTTAACACAAAACATTCAGAAAATCTGGGACACCATGAAAAGATCAAACATAAGAATGATAGGGATAGAAGAAGGAGAACGCCAGCTCAAAGGCACAGAAAGTTTATTTAACAAAATCATAGAAAAAAAAAACTTTCCCAACCTAAAGAAGGATGTGCCTATGGAGATACAAGAAGCTTACAGAATAGCAAATAGACTGGACCAAAAATAAAAAAGTCTCCTCGCCATATAATAATCAAAACACAAACATACAGACTAAAGAAAGAATATGAAGAGCTGCAAAGGAAAAAGTCCAAGTAACATATAAAGACAGACGTATCAAAATTATACTTGACATCTCAATGGAAATCCTGAAGCCAGAAGGTTCTGTTCAGATATGCTTCAGACAGTAAGAGACCATGGATACAAGCCCAGACTACTATACCCAACAAAGCTTTCAATCACCATTGATGGAAAAAAACAAGATATTCCTTGACAAAACCATATTTAAACAGTACTTATTCACAAACCCAGCCTTACAGAAAGTATAGAAGGAAAACTCCAATCCACCGAAGCTAGCTGAATCCACAAAAAACAAGAGCGACAGATAACATCACAACAGCAAACCCCAAAGAAGGGAAACACATAAGCACTACCTCCAAAAACAAAAATAACAGGAATTGACAATCACTGGTCATTAAATTCTCTTAATATCAATGGATTCAATTCACCTATAAAAAGGCACAGGCTAAGGAAATGAATACGAAATCCATCCTTTACTGTATACAAGAAACACACTTCAACCTCAAAAACAGACATTACCTCAGAGTAAAGAGGTGGGAAAAGATTTTTCAAGGAAATGGACCTAATAAACAAGCAGGTGTAGTTATCCTAATAGCTATCAAAATAGACTTCAAAGTAAAATCCATCAGAAGAGATGGAGAAGGACACTTCATATTCATCATAGGAACAATCCAACAAGATGAAGTCTCCATCCTGAACATCTATGCCTTAAGTACAAGAGCACCCACATATGTAAAAGAAACACTACGAAAGCTTAGATTGCATATCAAACTCCACACGCCAATAGTAGTAGACTTTAACACCCCACTCTCCCCAATGGACAGATCAACCAGATAGAAACCAGATAAAGAAATAAGAGAACTAACAGATGTCATGGAACAACTGGACTTGACAGACACCTATATATCATTTCACCCAAACACAAAAGAATATACTTTCTTCTCAGCACCCCAAAGAACCTTCTATAAAATTGACCACATACTCAGTAACAAAGCAACATCAACAGGTACAAAAAATTGAAATAACCCCCTGTATCTTTTTGGGTTGCCATGGTTTAAAGTTAGAATTCAACAACAACACTAATTGCAGAAAGGCTACAAACTCATGGAAATTGAACAGTGCTCAATTGCTTCACCCTGGGTCAAGGAAGAAATAAAGAAAAAAATTAAAAACCTCCTTGAATTCAATGAAAATGAAGGCACAACATACCCAAACCTATGGGACACTATAAAAGCAGTGCTAAGAGAAAAGTTCATAGCACCAAGTACCCACATAAGGAAAATAGAGAAATCTCACATCAATGACCTAACAGCATGCCTGAAAGCTCTAGAAAAAAAAGAAGCAGACTCACCCAGGAGAAGTAGATGACAGGAAATAATCAAATTGATGGTTGAAATCAATAAAATAGAAACAAAGAAAACAATACAAAGAAACAAAGAGCTGGTTCTTTGAGAAAATCAACAAGATAAACAAACCCTTACCCAAACTAATCAAAAGGCAGGGAGAGAACATGCAAATTAACAAAATCAGAAATGAAAAGGGGGGGGACATAACAACAATCAATGAGGATACCTGAGAATCATTAGGTCATACTATGAAAACCTGTACTTTACAAAATTGGAAAATGTGAAAGAAGTGGAGAATTATCTGGATAGGTACCACATGCCAAAACTAAATCAAGACCATATAAACAATCTAAGTAGACCTGCACGGAAATAGAAGCTGTCATTAAAAGCCTCCCAAACAAAAAAGTCCAGGTTTCAGTGCAGAATTCTCCCAGAACTTCACAGAAGAGTTGATACCTATACTTCTCAAATTGCTCCACATAATAGAAACAGAAGTAACATTGCCAAACTCTTTATGAGGCTATAGTTACCCTGATACCAAAACCACACAAAGACTCAACAATAAAAAGAATTACAGACCACTCTCACTCATGAACATAGATGCAAAAATACTCAATAAAATACTGGCAAACCAAATCTAAGAACACATCAAAAAATTCATCCACATGATCAAGTTGACTTCATCCCAGAGATGCAGGGATAGTTCAACATATGAACATCTATCAATGTAATCCACTATATAAATAAAATGAAAGAAAAAAATCTTATGATCATCTCTTTAGATGCTGAAAAAGCATTTGACAAAATCCATCACCCCTTCATGATATAGGTCTTTGATCACGGGTATAAGGAACATATCTAAACATAATAAAAGCAATATGCAGCAAGCTGACGGACAGCATCAATTAAATGGAGAGAAACTCAAAGCAATTCCACTAAAATCAGAAACAAGACAAGGCTGTTCACACTCTCCATATCTATTCAACATAGTTCTTGAAGTTCTGGCCAGAGCAATAAGACAACCAAGGGGATGCAAATTGGAAAGGAAGAAGTCAAACTTTCGCTATTTGCAGATGATATGAGATAGTTTACATAAGAGACCCCAAAAATTCTACCAGGGAACTCCTACAGAAAATAACTACTTTCAATAATGTGGCATGATACAAGATCAACTAAAAAAAATTAGTAACCCTCCTATGTACAAATGATAAAGAAGCTGAGAAAAAATCAGGGAAATAGCACCCCTCACAATAGCCACAAATAACAAATCTTGGACTAACACTAACCAAAGAAGTGAAAGACCTGTTCAGCAAGAACTTTAAGTCTTTGAAAAAAGAAATTGAAGAAGATATCAGAAAGTGAAAAGATCTCCCATGCTCTTGAATAGGTTGGATCAACATAATAAAAATGGCAATCCTACCAAAAGCAATCTACAGATTCAGTGCAATCCCCATCAAAATCAAAACACAATTCTTCACAGACATGGAAAGGAGAATACTCAACTTCATAGGGAAAAAGAAAAAAAACCGAGGATAGCCAAAACAATCCTTTACAATAAAGGAACTTCTGGAGACATCACCATCCCTGACATCAAACTCTACTACAGAGTTACAGTAACAAAAACAACTTGATATTGGCCATAAAACAGACAGGTGGACAAATAGAATCAAATCGAAGACCTGGATTATTTATTCATAAACCTATTAACACCTGATTTTTGATAAGCTAAAGTTATACAACGGGAAAAAAAGAATCTTCAACAAATAGTGCTGGCATAACTGGGTGTCAGCATGTAGAAGAATGTAAATAGATCCATATCTATCCCTATGCGCAAAACTCAAGCCCAAATGGATTAAAGACATTAGTATAAATCCAGCTACAATGAACCTGATAGAAGAGAAAGTGTCAATGCATGGGCACAGCAGACCACTTCCTAAATATAACCCAGTAGCACAGACACTGAGAACAACAATAAATAAATGGGACCAATGAAACTGAGAAGCTTCTGTAAAGCAAAGGACACAGTTAATAAGACAAAAGGCAGCCTATTGAATGGGAAAAGATCTTCACCAACCCCACATCAGATAGAGTATTGATACCCAAAATATATAAAGAACTCAAGAATCCAGACATCAAAATACCACAAGATCCAACTTAAAAATGGGGTACAGATCTAAACGCAGAATTCTCAACAGAAGAGTTTCAAATTACTGAAAGACACTTAAGGACATGTTCAACATCCTTAGCAATCAGGGAAATACAAAGCAAAACAAATCTGAGATACTATTTTACACCAGTCTGAATGGCTAAGACCAAAACCACTTTTGATAGCTTATGCTGGAGAGTATGTGGAGTAAGCAGAACACTTCTTCATTGTTGGTGGGAGTGCAAACTTGTACAACCACTTTGGAAATCAATATGGCAGTTCCTCAGAAAATTGGGAATCAACCTACCCCAAGACCCAGCAATACCACTTTTGGGCATATGCCCAAAGGATCCTCAATCACACTATTTTGCGCAACTATGTTCTTAGTAGCATTATTCATAAAAGCCAGAACCCGGAAACAACCTAAATGTCCCTCATCTGAAAAATAGATAAAAAAATGTGGTACATTTATACAATGAAATAGTACCCAGTGGTTAAAAGCAATGACATCTTGAATTTTGTTTGCAAATGGATGGAACTAGAAAAAAACTTCCTGAGTGAGGTAACCCATACTCAGAAAGATGAGCAAAGTAGCTACTCATTCATAAGTAGATACTAACTGTCAAGCAAATGATAATGATCCTATATAGTCCATGGTCCCAGAGAAGCCTAAGATAACTCTGAGAAGGGGAAATAGACAAGATCTCCTGAGAAAATTCGGAGCATGAGGGTCGGGGGGAAGAAGGAAGGACAGAATGGAGGGAAGAGAGGAGAGAGGAGGAGCGAAGAGAACTTGAGGGAATAGAATGGTTGAGATGGTGAAGGACAGAGGGAGAGCAAGGAAAGAGATACCTTGATTAAGGGAGCCATTATGGGGCTAGCAAGAAACCTGACACTAGAGAAATTCCCAGGAACCCACAGGATGGCCCCAGCTAAGACCAATAAGCAATAGTGGAGAGGGTGTCTGAATTGGCCTTGTGTTGGGGGAGGGTCGCTTGTTGGTTCTTGGCCTGTCGGGGTCCCTCCCTCCAATACAGAGGTCCTGAGTTCAATTCCCAACAATCACAAGGTGGCTCACAACCATCTGTAGTGAGATCTGGTGCCCTCTTCTGGCCCGCAGGCATGCATGCAGACAGAAACCTGTATACATAATAAATCAATCTTTAAAATAAAAGGAAAGAAAAAAAGAAGAAAGAAATCATATATATGATCATGAAATCACTGTCCAAAAAACACGTAGGCATATACAACTGTAGTGTTAACTGAAGTTCACTTTTGTATGAGTGTACATACGTGTTTATGTGTGTGAACATGCGTGTAGTGCCTGTCAATATCTGCAAGTATGCTTGTGGGTGTCAGAGGTTGAGTCAGGGCATCTTCCTCCATCATTCTCCACTTCGGTTTTTTGCTTGGTTTGTTGGTTTTTGTTTGTTTGTTTGTGTTTTGAGACTAAGTCTCACTGAATCTGGAACTCTCTGATTCTGCTAGACTAACTGGTTAGCAAGCCCCAGAGATCCCCCTTCTCTGCCTCTCATGCAATGGAATGGTACGTGGGTCTGGTTATTTACATGAGTGTTAGAGATTAGCCCCAAGTCCTTGTGCTTCTGCAGCGAAAACCCTGCCTGTGTCATCTCCTCCTCCCCTAAAGTTATTTGTTACTGTGCTGCTTTCAACATGATGACACTTTGACTTTCTGTTCGACGTGGGAGCTCCACAGGAGAAAACTACAACCAGAGCGATTGCTTGCCCCTCCCACCTGACAGCCCACCAAGCGTGTCCATTGTATTAGGACAGGAAATGATCACATTCTCTAGGATACTTCAGAAGTTGCCTTGCTCTGGGAGCTAAGAAAGGCTCGCCATCAATGGTGTGACCTTGGGAAGGTCATAGAAGAGGATTTTGGGTTTATACTTTACTGCATGGATTTCCTCATTCTATCAGGATTATCTTTCTGGGACGCATTGCTAGGACTTTGAATGGGTGACTCAATGCAGTCTAATATAGTGATTTAATTCAGATAGCACTTGAAAACCAACTGGAATAAAAACCAACCCATAAGTCATCCGTTTATCTGCTAAGAATGTTTCTATTTTTAGGGGGTTTGATTTGTTGCCTACAGGGATAAATACATTTACTTAGGGCTGAAGGTGTTACTCAGTGGTAGAGAACTTGGCTAACGTGTGTGGAAGCATGGCTCAAATTCAGCACTGTTTTAAAAATTAACTAAAATAACACATCAGTCTAAATCAGCAGTTCTCAGCTTGTGGGCTGCAGCCCCCAAAGGGGCTGGCTGCATATCAGATATTTACATTATGAGTAATAACAGTAGCAAAATTCTCTTTGCAGGGCTACGTTGCTCAGCCTAGATAAAGTGGGAAGTGCCTTGGTCCTGCCTCAGTGCAATGTGCTAGACTTTGCTGACTTCCTGTGGGAAGTCTTACCCTCTCTGAGGAGTGCATGGGGCCAGGATGGGAGGGAAGCTGCAGGAAGCAGGAGGAGGAGAGGGAGTAGGAACTGAGATTGGTACGTAAAATGAGAAAAGATAGTTTTTAAAAAATAAACAAACAAATAAATACAAAAGTGAAATTCAGTTAACTCTACAGTTGTATATGCCTACGTGTTTTTTGGACAGTGATTTCATGATCAAATATATTATTTCTTTCTTCTTTTTTTCTTTCATTTTATTTTTAAAGATTGATTTATTATGTATACAGGGTTCTGTCTGCATGCATGCCTGCGGGCCAGAAGAGGGTACGAGATCTCACTACAGATGGTTGTGAGCCACCTTGTGATTGTTGGGAATTGAACACAGGACTGGAAGTGTGGTCAGTGCTCTTAACCGCTGAGCCATCTCTCCAGCCCCTAATCATATGTGATTTCTATTGTTAGTGAAATGGAACAAAGATTGGGAATGATTTTGAATATTATTTCTGACAAGGTTAGGTGAAAAAAAATCTATGATCACAGTGAAAATTACTATTTCCACATGATCTTTTGTGGTAGTAACGCAACCCATCCAATATGGGTGATGCAGAAGGCCAGGCTTGCAGTAGATCACGGCTGTGGTCCGATGGACCCCTGCCGATGTTCTCTGATGGCTAAGATTTCATTGCTTAAAGGGTATCAACATGTTTTTAAAAACACCTCACCAGAAAGATTTTATTCTGGCTTCCATCGTGGTCGCCTGATGTGTCAGGGGCACGGTAAGAAAGCAAAGACGTCAAGAATGTTTCATCAGTGATGATTTAGAGAAGGGTTACATTTGAAGGAATTAACAAAATCAGCGTGCTGGTTGCTCCAGGCTGAATTTTCTCGCTGGTGGGACTAAATGAAAATCAGAAGCCAAAGCTTTCAGGTCCAATTCACGCTGACAACGTAAAAAGCCTGCCAGGATGAAGGGCTGAGTCACTCCCGATGCCAGCTACAGCTGTGTTTTTCATATTTATGATACATTTCTTGATTCCAGTGCTAAGAAATCACTCCTCTGCTGGAGCTGTATTCTTAGCTCTTCTCCTCCGTCTCTCTTCCTTTCTCTGCTTCATTCCAAGGAGCTGATTGCTGGGAGGTTACAGCATCTCCGTGTCACAGGAGGTTCAGAAATGTCCTAATTTAGCCTGATGTCAATGTTCTGAAGCAAAATATTCTGAAGAGGACTCAATCGATGAGTGGCAATTCGTCTACCTCATGAAGCCATCAAGCACAAGCAATCTGAGAAAAGAACTTAGAACTATTATGACAAAATGAATGTGGGAAAATCTATAACATTAAAAGATAGGTTTAGTGGCTGTCGGTGGGAGAGTTGATTCAACCACTATGTATGGTGTGGGAGGTACAGGAGTTTAGAGATTAAAAGTTCAGTGTGTCCCATGGCATAGTGCTGCAAGCGCCAGCTGAATCACGAGAATCATGGTGGCCACGACTGGGGGAAAAGATTCAATTCTCCCGCACAGCACCCTTATGCTGTCTGCATCAACACCTGTAGTTCCAAGAAGCAGATATTCACATAGTAACTGTTCCTAGCTAGGGTCTTGGTCACCTGTATGCCACATATAATTTTTATGAAGTGTTCTGTCTCTCAGCATCTCTCCCAAGATTTTTTAGTATTAAGTATTCACGGAAAGAATGAACAATAATTTATGAAAAAGGCTAGTAATGAGTAATGAAAAGCTAAGCCCATGAAAATGCAACCACAGATTGCAACTGGTTCATGACCTGATGCCTTCAGGTTTACAGTGACGTAGTTCTGGTGAAAGTCAAGGGAATATCTTACTTAGACTTCCC
The DNA here is from genome assembly GCF_982192425.1 of Myodes glareolus. Taxonomy (NCBI): domain Eukaryota; kingdom Metazoa; phylum Chordata; class Mammalia; order Rodentia; family Cricetidae; genus Myodes; species Myodes glareolus. Next base: position 3,273,835 of record NC_142051.1, read on the forward strand.
AGCATGACTCCAGGTTTCATGGAGGCAATGTGTGTTATTCATTTGTTAACAGTCTGAAAATCAAATGGGAAGTCCAAAAAGAGATATTACAAGCACAGAGTTTGAGTAGCAAAACTTCCACTTTTCTCATGCATGGGAAACCCTGACTTGATCTGTATCTTGCTAGGCAATTGGTTGCATGAAATGTTTGCCAACAACACCCCTGGGCTTCTGCTAGAAGATACTCTCCATGGACTGTGGTACCACAGAGGAGAGATAATAGGAACCGTGCATGTTGAAACCAGAGGGCCATGGTGAACCCACTCTATCCCTCACTGGCTCTGGGATACCTGTCCCTGTCCCTTGCTAGACACTATAGCAGGAGAGCTAACCCTGCCTCTCATGAGAGAGAAGCCATCCACCCTCTGCACTCCAGAGAAATGGCTCCACCCCCACCACTGGTATGGAAAAGTTGGCCTCATAGCATGGGCCTAGGAGAGTTGGTTCTGTCCCTCACCTGAGGGGGCAGTTCCAGCAGTCCAGACCAACCAGCTCAGCTACCACCTAGACCCACATCCTGGACCTTGGTTTGGCCCACCCTAGTATCTACCCCATCTGTGACCTGCTGAAGTGTGTGGAGGGACTGGTCCCGCGGAACAATAACCGTGGATCCCCATGACTCAAGGCAATAGCAGGATATCAGAGAGGAGTTTCCGTGAGGACCCAGTGATGATGGTGTATCAGAAACCAGAGACTTTGGACCAGACCAATGACTCACTGCAATGAACATTTTGCTGATGAGGATGATTGGACAAATGGGGGTGTTGCATGGCACATCACAGCTCCCAGTGCCGCTAGGATGAACAAAGAGGTGTTGGAAAGATGGAGGAACAAGGTGGAATGGTTCTTTGTTTGTTTTGTTTTTAATTAATGTTTTGGGGAGGCATGCTGTAGGGGTGAGGGGCAGATATGGAGGGACTGGGAGAGAAGCAGGATCGGGGCACATAATGTGAAATTACCAAAGAATCAATAAAGAATTTTGTTTTAAAATATTCTCTAGATTACATCAAAAAAGGAAAAAAAGAAAAGAAAGGAAAAGATGCCGAGTTTCGTAGTAGTGTAGTTTGTAGACATATTTCTACACATGGAGAGTTTTTCTTGAGAGGAATTCACTTTAGTTTTTAAAAAATCTCTTACTAGTTCATAAAAAATTGTTCTATTGTAGCATTTCAAACACGTTTGTTGTGTTTCTTTCTGCCTCTTCTTCCATGACCCCACCTTGTGTTCAGTCACCCCAATATTCTCCTGTCAACTCTCATTCATGTGTGTCCTATTGCCCCCCTGCTTCCCCAGACTTCTTTCTTCCTCATGGAAGCCTACCAATATCCATTCTCACGACCCACTATTTAAGTACATCAACCATTAAAAGTTAGGGTTTTCATAGGAGAGAGAAATGTGATTTTTGTCTGAGCCTAGGTCACCTCACTGTGAGGCCTACAGAGAGGAGAATACAGGAAGAGGGTCAAGTTTGATGATAAGAAGGTAATGGTATATCTGCTTTTGGTAGTCTGGATCTGAGGTGCCCAAAGGGTGTGTAAGTGGATATGCCAAGCAGGTCCTTTAGACTGCAGTCCTGCACTTGGTGGTATGACCAAGGTGTGTGGGGGCTGCAGGTGTTGGGCAGGTGCTCGAGAAACATCACTTCTAAGTGGTTGTCAGGATGAAGAGTCATTCAGTGACTTGAGAAGATGTAGCTCCAGACTACAGAAGCACAGAAACCAAATGCCGTATTGCAAGAGAGAAGTGGCAACCAGTGACAGACAGATACTTCTAGAGGTCAAACAAAGCAAAGGCTAAAAGCGATGCCTTATATTTCCACCACTAAGATAGATGTCTAGGGGCCGGGCCTATGAGATTTCCCCCTCTATATTAGCGTGTTTACAGATGTTGCCATTGCTTGGGTCTTGTTTATGCAGTCATTTCCATGAGACGTGGCCCCACCACTGATTTTGGGTACTCTACCTCTTTAAGTATTTCTGCCAACTCTCCCTTGATGTTTCCTGAGCCTTGGGTGTAGGAGCTGTGTTGAGCATATATATCTTTGAGCTGGGTACCCAAGATCTGTTCATTTGTGCACTGTGCCCAACTGTGGTTTTCTGTAACAGTTTCCCTTTTCTGTAAAGAGAGGGCCTTTTGGCGAGAGTGAGAGCTACACTTACCGGCTGGTTTAAAGGTCGGTTTCAGAATGCCGAAGGATATGTTAGGATATGCTGGTCTAGGAAAGCCGCATTGTTAGAGTAGTTTCAGAATGCCGACAGATACGTTAGGATATTACGCTGGTCTAGGAAAGCAGCATTATTAAGGTCTCTTCAAACAGTCATGGCCTCTCTGGCCCTGGAAAGTTGGCTAGGTTTCTGGTACCAGGTATGGCTTCCCTCCTGTTGAGTGAGGCTTGAGTCGAATCAGAGAGCTGTTGGTTATCGACATGATATAAGTGCCATTCTTTCACCTTTAAGGCTATCTTGCAGTTTTCCAATATGGTGGTGACCCCTGAAATCATATATACACCAACAGCAAAAATGGACCCAGCAGGTTGCATCTGTCTATCCATGTAATAACAGCAAAGGGAAGAGGCATCCTAGTAACTTGGTTTTAAGAGCTGTGTTTCATTAAGCCTCTACTTATACATTGTTATGGTTGGGGATCAGCACAACATGAGGAACTGTATTAAAGAGTCTCAGCATTAGAAGACTGAGAACCACTGGTCCATTGCTCAGAATTCAGCTTCTTAGTCTCATCAAATCCGTGTGTACTGGGTTTTACTGTTCCCATTCTGCAGACAGAGAAAAAGAGTCTTAATGAAACTCAACTTTTAAAAATCAAGTTACCAGGATGCCTCTTCCTTTTGCTATTATTCATACTTAAAAACAAAAAATGTTGCTGAAGTATTGCCAAGGTTCTCACCGAGCCTTCCTGACAGTTTTCTGATATTTCTTCATCTGAGCACTGTTCTATGTGCTTAGGTGAAGTCTTTGCATGTCATGCTTTTCTGAAAAAAAAAAAAGTGAACTTCAGAATTCTTTACCCGCAGTTGCTCTAAGCAATTAGAATAATTATTATCATTGCCACTACCAGTATCACTGGTAATATCACACTGTCAAGTTTACTCAGACACCTATAAAGCATCAAGAAAAGCACTCACCAGATAACTTTAAGAAAAAAAATGATCTTACAAGCAAAACTACATCTATGTGCCACAATCTCCATGGTTCAGAAAGGCATATGTTTATTCCTCGAGCATTCCCCTGTCTCTTGTTTATTTACTGGCATTCCAATTTCAGTGAGCAGTAGTGAGGTCTTCCATGCACCAAAAGAGCTGAAAGTTAAACGATACACTCCCTTTTAAAGAGAAAATTTTGAGGAATAAAATGAACCCTAAGATATAAATTACTGTGCTGATTCAGTTAGGATAGAAAAGGCCAGAGAAAGATATCAATTTATGTCTGAAGAATTAGCTGACGTAGGGCCCCAGGAAGGGCGGATGAGAAGCAAGGTGACCATCATGTGCCTCTTCATGCCTTAGAATGCTCCCTGCACTCACAATCCATCTTCCCACCCCTCTGAAAAGAGAGGGTAAAGTGTTCTTTAATTCTGAAATGATAGATACAGTTTTCTTTAGATGCTTGTCTCTTGCTTCCAGCTCTAGATCTATTATGCAGTTCCTCACTTGTTGACACATAGTTCATCATGTTTATCTTTATTAATGGTTTTAAATTATAAATGTCTGAGCCCGAGATCTAGCTGCCTTGCTTACTACAGCAGAACACAATTGGTACATAATCTTCTAAACAAATAACAAATATCATCTGATGTGGCTTGTGAAAATTAGGAATGTTTGCCCCTTGGTTGCCTCTCTAGGGTCTAGATCTAATGCTGTCATTAAAATCTCCTTGGAATAAGGGTGCTGGCTACAAAAAAAAAACAAGGAAGGAGGAAGAAGAAAGAGGCTATGAAAGATCCCAGATGGTTTAGACAAGTGCTGCTGTGACCCAGATTCATTCTGAGTAGGAGACACAGAATTTTCAAAATTATTTTAATCTTTGAGCTGACAAGAGATGGATGGACTTTGTCTACAGAAAGCATCTTCTGTTCCTAGAATCTTGGATGCTGATATTTTGTGTATTACTTATGAATAGTGAACAGTTTTGTTTATTCTTTTGACTTTCTTTTTCCTGGTGATCAATGCAATTTTTTTTTCATCTGAATGTCCCTGAATGAAAGTCACTTGAATATGGCAAGAAATGAGTTTTTGAGTAGAATGTATTAAAATAGTATTTCTACATTCTTAAAAGCCTAGTGACACCTTGGTGGAAGAACAACCTTAGATTTTTGACAAACTCCTGAAGTTGTATCTGTCTGACACGGTCAGAGGAACTAAGGTACCAACATGGTCACATCAAGGGGAACAGTTTGATGAGAGTGAGAAAGAAGATGCCACGAGTTTGTGAAAACACAAAGTAGTGGTCCTAATATAATCTGCAAGGAAAGTCACATAGTGGCCTTGATTTGAAGCATCCTAGCAACCCGTTCTTCGTTTCCTTTCTCCTTTCTCCTTCCTTCATTTTGTTTTTTAGGCTGGTAACTTTTAGGTTAGTCTTGTATTAATTAGTATCATAATTAACCTTTGTTGAAAGATATAAATGGTTTAAGGTCATTTAATGAAATGTCAGAGTGCAAAAATTCATAAATTTAAAATTAATCCATTGCCATTTGGTACATTTTACAGGACAGGTGTATAAGTGTTTTTGAGTTAATAACCTTAGTGTAAATAAAGCCTGTTTTAATGAATGAAGAGCAGGAGGTATGCATTTAGGGATTCATGTAAAATATAATACCTGACCATTTCTCAAATTTCAGCCTTATTTTAAATTAGAAATTAAGTTATTGACTATTTCATGGACCAAGATTTTACCTTAATTAATACACTCAGGAAAAGAACAGGAGCTTATATAATTGACTAAAACATCAATTAGTACCACTGAATTTAGCACAGAATCTGGAGATCAAATTATATGGTGAATCTGAAATGCAGGCATGAGGAGAAGTGACATGTGACAAGGAGCATAACTGGCTAAGGCGCACAGTATTTTTTGATCACAAAACAGAAAGAAATAAGAGATGAGAAAAGATAAAAATCCAGAAGGTGATTTGAACCCTCTACAGAATGCAATTACTTTGGAAAGGAATATTGTATTTAAAACACTGGAAGAGAAATTCATGGCTTGAACATCTGTGGGTTATTCCTAGAAGATCCCACGAATTTATTAGTATTCATGATATCTGAAAACCCAGAGATTAATTACATGAAATTATTACAAAGAGAAAACTTGTGGTTTTACTCTCTGTCAGTGAATGAAAAATAAGTGTTTGGCTGGATCGCTTCCATAAACTGAACGAGACATAGCCTTCTCTCTGCATATCCTTAGACTGTTCCAGCCCCAGTCTCTACCTCTGGAGAGAGAAAATACAAGTGTGGGGATGGTCTACAGTGGTGGTTCCCTTTCACAAGGGTTGCCTGAGACCACCATGAATATCAGATATATAAACTATAATTCAAAGCAGTGACAACATTACATGAAGTAACAATGAAACTATTTTATGGTTGGAGGTGGCTGCAGCATGAGGAACTGTATCAAACGGTCACAACATTAGGATGGTTGAGAACACTGGTCTACAGTCTCCACCCATTAGAGCTGACACAATATTTTCTTCATAGGATTGAAGCTGCAGTCAGACCAAATCCTTGACTTTTATCACGAGTCTTAAAGATGGAATTATTTCCATGCTACCTACTCTCCAATAAAGGAAAGAGCTTAAATTATCGAACCTATTCTACTTAAACTTCACAGCTCAATAAGAAGGGGAGTTCCTGAATGAGATGGTGGTGAGTAAACCAGGGAGGGGCAGGGCACGCGCGTGTCCGTGGTCCTGACTCCCTATGCTCCACATTCTCATCCTCTTGCTGTCTTCTCCATGTGTCCCCTCTAGATATCAACCATCTTCTTTTTAGAGGCCGTCAGAATGCTGAGAACCCCTACCGGCTGTTTCAGAATACCCGAAGACCTTGGCATAGACAACCACACTATAGGAAATCAGATAGGATGGAACCCAGACCCCAACACTTGATTTAAGAGAATGTGATGTATTGAGAACCTTGGGGAAATTTAAGATAATTCTTTTTTCTCATAAGGATATAGTAATGTACTTCCACTCTAAATTAATTTGTCAAAACCATCTTTTTGGTTATGAAAAACATTCATGACTTATTATTGTTGAACCGCAGACTTTAAGCATGACTAGTTATAAGATGAGGCAGGACAACACATGTGTGGAAGCAACATCTATGTAAAACCTTTACAGCCATAGCATGACCAGTACTTATCACACTATGCTGTGAATCTATTATAAATCCTGACAAAAGGCAAACCTATTGAATCTTAGCATAATTTAATGACTACCTAAATGGCTTGGTTTATTTTTAAAATAAACCACAGAGAAAATGTAAGAACAATGTCCTTGTTATATAAAAACATGCAATTATCCAAAGGAAATTAATATCTATATTTTATAAATTTTATATATTTATTTCATCTATGAATTTTAAATGTTTATTTGAGACAGGGTATCCTATAGCCCATGATGATCTTGAACTCAACTATATAGCTGAGGCTAACTTAAAAATGATTAATTAATTAATTGATTTTTTTAATTTAAGAAGTCAGGTTTCGTGATGACATTTATTCTTCAAACAAAATCTGCTTTTTCTTATTTATCTCTCCTCTTTCTTCAGTCCTTCCCTTTGTGCTCTCCTGAGCCCCACAGCTTGGTCATCCTGCTTCCACCTCCACAGTGCTGGGGTTACAAACCCTAAGTGCCATACTTGCCTTTGTAAGTCTTCTTTTGAAGTAATAAATCCTCAATAACCTCTGATATTCATGTAATAAATATAATGATCCATGATCATACATTATTCTTTTAATTCTGAAGATTTACATTATTATTAAAATATTATAAATCATGGAGCTGATTTTCCAAAACCATTTTTAAGAATCCAGTAAATTGAATCTTAAATAATGCACCTTCTGACCTGCTTAGTATTCAAAACCCAGAACTGAAATTCTGCCACCCACTCTGCAGCCTATTGATTTGAGAACTACAGCTGCAGAAATTAAACTGTATTGTTAGCACAGAGCTTTCAGCTGAGGAAGCAATTTGAGATTGGTTTCTTCCCCAGCCCAGTGTAGTATTAAGTAAATATGTGCCTGGAAGTGTCTTGGGTAGATTATTACCCAAAGTGGTGTGTGCAACTTTGCAGATGCAGCTCCGAGGAACTAACAGTTCCTTGGGTGAGGCTCCTTTCTACCCAATGGGTAAAGGTTATTATGAAACTGAGTGCACAGTTATCCCCAGAGCCCCAGGAATGCATCCAAGCTAGACTTCGTTTTGATGTCTAAGATACTTTCATATTTGGTGCTCTAGACAATGGCTGTATAGCAATGAAATGGCCATAGTCCCTGTCCCCGGTAAGCACCTGATCCAAAAGGAAGACAGAGACAGACATCAAAGTAACATGGGATGCATGTGAGATTTTCATGGTGTGTGATGAAAAGCCCCCTCCCGTGTCTGTGTGCAGTAGGGGTTGTTTTAGGAAGGGGAAGGCATCCTGGAGGAAATCAAGTAGCAATTGATGAGAACAAGGTTTTTGCTTTATTTTTTTAATAGTAGCTTCAATTTCCTGGTTCAAGAAATAGCTCCTATTCTCTAAAAATAATAAAATAATTTTCCTCCTGCTGGCATAAACACTATCTGAAGTGGCGGAAATAATAACCCATCATTTTATAGACATTCTGAAAGGTGAGAGGAAAGATGATGAAGAGAAGAATAATATATAGAGCTGTGAATTTTTAGTAAAAACATCAGTCACCTATTTTGATTTCATATCTATAGACAAATATTTTGGAATGTCTTGGAAATAAAAACAATGTCTTTTCATGAATTCTTTATCTTCTCTAGAATATTATGCGTTCAAAGTTATACTTTGAAATAGGAAGATAAACTATAGAAATTTGTCTCAGAAATCAATAAAACCTGGCTTAGTTTGATAGTGTGCCTATTTAAGCTTACATCTGAATTCAATCAGACTTGGTTTCTTCATAGAGGAAACCATAGCAGTTATTCTAAACAAAGATAAATTTCTACCCCAAACTCCTCAAGCTGTGAAGCTACCCACTGTGATGCATTCTTGTTATGAAGAGGTGATGCTGAGGGTTTTGAGTGGATCTATTTGTAAAATCCATTTCTATCAATTGAGTGTGACGAATGAGAAAAGCCAGAGTGTGCTGTGCACTGCATCTGTGTAACACCAAGTGACCATCTACAACTTTACCATGTACTCAAAAGAAAGGAAAAGTCAATGTGGATGATTCAAGTAAGTTTGAGAAGATGTGGTGCTCCGGAAGCAAACCTGAAAATTGGGAATAGGAGAAAGGAAAGACACTGTGCTGTCCCAAGCTGGAAACAACTCTGAAGTACAGAGACACTCAGGTGCATCTCCATCGCCTAAACAACAAACCAAACCTCCAAAGATGCAGTGTTCAGAAACACTTGCCTGTAATTCAGTGTACCCACCCTCCAGTAACCACGGCTAGAGAATGGCTGCTCTGCAATTATCATTTGCTTTCAGTCATGTGGCTTTAGTCATGATGATTGTCTGGCATCATTTCATGATATCTCCATGCCAACCTGACGCTAGGCTCTATCAGCTTCTCTCATGGAATAGAAATCATGGGGTGTGGCATTGTTTTACCTATGTGTAAACAAGCAAACCCACGAACTGTGATTTGCTTTCCATTTTCACATGCTTCACTGTGAAATATTATACTTTTCCAATAGGCCTTATCTTACCAAGGAGCATGCTGAAGATCAGGACTGAGAGTTTAAGTCATCATCCTGTGTATGACATTTAACTTACTTGAAGTCTCGTTATCCATAGTAAGAATATGTCTATTTCAAATGGCTATTATGAAAATGAATTATTAGAAGTGATATTACTCAAAATGATGTTTTCTAGCTCCATCCATTTGCCTGCAAAATTCAAGATGTCTTTTTTCTGCTGTATAGTACTCCATTGTGTAAATGTACCACATTTTCCTCATCCATTTTTCAGTCGAGGGACATTTAGATTGTTTCCAGGTTCTGGCTATGACAAACAATACTGCTATGAACATAGTTGAGCACATGTCCTTGTTACCACAATAATTGAGCTTTAGGTAAATTCTTTAGGTAAATACCTAAAAGTGGTATTATTGGGTCTTGAGAAAGGTTGTTTCTTAATTTTTTGAGAAATCATCATACTGACATCCAAAGGGGTTATACCAGCTTGCATTCCCACCAGAAATCCAGGAATGTTCCCTTTTTCCCACAACCTCTCCAGCATAAGTTGTCCTCAGTGTTTTTGAACCCAGACCCAGAAAGACAATTATCACATGTACTCACTCATAAGTGGTTTTTAAACATAAAGCAAAGAAAATCAGCCTACAAATCACAATTTCAGAGGACCTAAACAACAATGAGGACCCTAAGAGAGAAATACATAGATCTAACCTACACTGAAGTAGAAAAAGACAAGATCTCCTGAGTAAATTGGGAGCATGGGTACCTTGGGGGAGGGTTGAAGGGAAGGGGAGAGGCAGGGAGAGGAACAGAGAAAAATGTAGAGCTCAATAATAATCAATACAATTTTTAAAAAGGAGTAATATTAAATTCCTTGGCATGGAACAGATACTCTATGAAGGATAACTATCCATAATCCTCCCTAAATCAGCCTACAGTGAAAGTGTGGACCAAGATCTGCTGGAGGATATTAGGTGCAAATATCGTGATAGTGACGCTGGTTTCCTGAAGAAGATGGGGACAATGGTGCAATGCATCCCTATGATGATCATCTTGGAGGGTAAGATTGTAATTGTATGCCACTGCCCTACCCACCAAGGATCCATTCATCTGGTGAGATGTCATGGCTTTGAGTGGCACCAGCTTAACAATAGCTCCATGGAGAAGTATTGTACTCAGAATTGGAGTCAAGCATACTTTCAGACCTGTTATCCAGTAGAGGAAGTTTGACTGTGACTCTGAGATGAGCCATGTGCTCACTCTGGGCTTCCACATCAAAACTTGAAGCTGCCAAAAGCCATATGAGCAGCTATGAGAGTGTAAGAGATAACAAAACATGGTAGGAAAAGACTTCAGAGATGGAGAGAGCAGTATCCTGGAAGACATCCCTCTGGTCCACGTTGAAACCAATATGATCCTGCACCCCCAATCAACAGGAGTAACCTAGAAAATTACCCCCACATTCCCGAAAATGAATTATGAATTTTGTCTTTGTTTAGAGTGTTGGTTATGGATAATGGTCAGTGAAAAAAGCTAAATAAAGGAGATTAGATTCAGGATTCTTGTTTTGAAAAAAAGGGGGGGATGCTGCTGGATAATGCACTTTAAAGATATGTCATTTGTATTGGTTTAATAAAACACTGATTGGCCAGTAGTCAATATGTATATAGTATAGGCAAGGAGATCAGACTAGGAGAATTCTGGGAAGAGTAAAGGCAGAAGCAGAAAAAGCAAGATGAGAATGCCTTACTGAGAAAAAGTACCAAGTCACAGGGTTAAACATAGATTAAAAAGTATGAGCTAATTTAAGTTGTAAGAGGTAGTTAGTAATAAGCCTGAACAATAGGTCAAACAGTTTATAATTAATATAAGTCTCTGCGTGTTTATTTGGGACTGAATGGCTGTGGGATCAGGCAGGACAGAAACTGAGACCTACATAATTCTATGAGTTTATTTTCTTGCTTTTGTGTGTGAGAGCTTATAAGTTGTTTCTGGGTATGATCTATTCAGCTCCTTTCTTGTTTTGAGCCTATTTGTGTTTAGGCTACAAGGCACTTGAAATCCCCAAATAACCGAGTGACTCTGAACAAGACATCAGGACTTTGCTTTAAAGACTTGACTATTGAGAAAAGAATCTATTGCTCATTTCCTTACTTAATTCTCTTCATGGAGCTTCACAGAATCAGGAGCACCACAGAAATCTGAGGCTCGAGCGCTACCGGAATGGTACAATGAACAGTGCTTAGGACTTAGTCATGTAACTGAAGTACTGTACTCAGGGCTCCAGAGGGTCAGTTCTCTCAGATATAAGATGGCACAAGATTAGACACTGATCGCTCACTAACTCTTATATAGTCTCATCCATTTTTGTAATAACACAAACCTTGTATTATCAACGACAGAAAATGCTCAGCTAAAAATACATTTTCCACCCTTCCTTTGAGATAGGAGAGTGGAGTTCAGAAATCACAGATGGGAGCTATGCCCTCTACATTTCTGCTTCTTCTTTCTCCTCTCACCTGAATTTTAAGTGTGATGGCTGGAGCTATACTGCTCATTCTGCAGCCTTAAGATTATCAAGAATCTAATGAACAGAGAAGTTTGGACATCTGATGCCATGGATTTGTTTGTTTGGTTTTGGTTTATTTGATACAGGGTTTCTCTGTGTAGCCCTGGCTGTCCGGAAACTTGTTCTCTAGACCAGGCTGGCTTCAAACTCAGAGATCCACCTGCCTCTGCCTCACCGTCAAGTGCTGGGATTAAAGGTGTCTACCACCACTGCCTGGCTGGGACTGACTGACTGCCTTTCAACTACTTTTAATGGAAGAAGAAAACTTGTCCTGCTTAGTTCACATTGTCCATTTCCTTATCAGCAATCAATACAATTGCTACTTATAAAAGTTGGCATGTACATCAAATATTCATATGTATGTCTTGTGATGCTTTTTTATACTATTCATAAGATTTAACCATAAATAAACACAAGTTCAGATGAAAATACTCACGTTCACCTGTCTGCTCCCATTTAGGTGACAAATGTTTTTATATCACCATACTCCATATATGATTATTTAAATTGTTTCATTCTAGCTTTCTGCTTTGCTTCTCCGTTGGTGTCAGACTTGGTCATCCTGTGTGTAGATTGCCTGCTCTGTGCTAACTCCTAGTGACTTCATGCTTCTCACTTGTCCTCAGCTCGTCTACCCATCTCCATTCAACTTCCAATGTTCATCATATTTTTTCAGATTGTGGTAACTTCTCCCATCTTGGTGCTTTGTAATTCTTACTAACCTAAGCTGACAACTATCTACTTCCCTATCTGGCACTAACTCCTTCATAACCTGCATTCTACTGTTTGATATGTGGAAATTTTATCATTTGCAAACTTAGTCATTGCTTTCTTGAGATACTTGGAACATAGTTAAGAAAGGTCCAAATGGGATCATAGTTTGCAAGACTGCCTTAGTTAGGGTTTCTATTGCTGTGAAGAGACACCATGACCACAGAAACTCTTATGAAGGAAAATATTTAATTGGGGTAGCTTATCGCTCAGAGGGTTAGTCCATCATCTTCATGGCAGTACATGGCGGTGTGCTGGACTGAAACACTTGGCAAGGCTTAAGTATATATGAGATCTCAAAGCTCACCCCCAACAGAGACATACTTCCTCCAACAAGGTCCCATGTACCCCAACAAAGCCACACCTCCTAATAGTGCCACTCCCTGTGAGCTTATGGGAGCCAGTTGCATCCACACTACCACAAAGACAAATGAGAGCATGTGTAGGCTCAGCATAGCTCAGACTTTCATTTCCCATCTCCATGGTGTGTGACACTGAGCAGGACGTAGAGATCAAGCTTAACAGATGGATTTCCTTTTCTTGTGAAATTGAAAACTGTTTTTGCTTTGATTCAGTCGGGACACTGGAATAGAAAATCCAACAGATATTTAATCTAGAGTTTCATCTCACTAAAAGTCCCTGTCTGGTGAACCTGTTGTACTGAGACAAAAAAAAAATCCAACTGGAAAGAACACATAGCTAGCCAGGAATGTAATGGAAAAACACAAGGCTGGACAAGAACCATTTCCAAGTTCTCTGTATCCTCCACTGACCATAGAGTCTGTTCAATTTCATCTCAGAAACTCTTTGTTTTGATGTCAGTGAGTTTCTTTCTACCTCTGAAAAGCAGAGGTTGAGCTGGCATCTCAGAAACTTACATGTGCATGTTTCAATTTTTTTCTTAGACTGTCTGGCACAATGATCCTTTCCACCTATCATTTGTCTAGAAAGAGGTATTTCATGTTAAGTTGGAGATTAAGTGTAACATTCTATTTACTCTCAGGTATTCTATTTCTTTTTATTTCTTAAAGTAGAACTTTTCATTAAAGTGTGAGTTGAGGTTATATATGTAGCTCAGGAATAAAATTCTTGCCTAAGCATGTGCAATGTACCAGGTCCAATCACCAGACTTATAGTAGCAAAACATGTGGGCTGAAAATCATAATAAAATGCAGTGATGGGGCTTGAAATTTGAATGTACAAAGATAAAATAAAATAAAAAGAGAAAGTATTTATACCTTTGAATAGTGAAGGAAGTTGCTAATAAATTAAAATGTAATTCTTAAAATTCAATGAATGTTTTAGGTTATATGAAATTGGTTATTAATAAAAGTGTAATGCCCAAAGTAATTTTTATTATTATACAGTGAATGTATATTTGTTATAGAAAAAAATCTAAAAACTACATGAAGAAAGGAAAAGAAAAAAGAGTTTAAAAATCTTGCAAATCTATCATCTTAAAGAGAAGAACAATTATTGACATCTGGAATTATAACTACTAAAGTGTGCACATTGCTCACAGGGTGAGTTAGATCCTTCCTGTTTACTTAGGGTTCAACTGAAGGAAAGGGCGCAAAATCCTTCACATTTTATACTCCAATACTAGAGCAGGCTTTGTCCTTCAAGCTTGCTTGGAATTACTGTGTGCCAGCACTGCCTTGCCCTCAACTGCTGCCCAGGAGATGAAAGGGAAAGACTAAAAAAACCCTGCACGTTAGGAAGATTCTATTTGGCTCCCTTCTCTACCATGTGGGTAAATAAAGGAGGTGTCTTTCTCTATTATGAAGCCCAGGAACTGGACTCCAAAATAAGCACTCCAACTGCTAGAGATATCTATAAAGGTGGACGCCTGAATCCTATTCTCCAGTTGGTTCTAGCTCAGGGTCAAACTCCATACATACAACCTGTATAGAAATATGCCTCCTACTGGGTAAGAGGACTCCTCAGAAGGCACATGTGGGTAGAAAGTATTTATGTGTTTTGTAGAAGTGGAAAACAGCAGCCAACCTATCCTTGGAGCCTGTGATTCCCATCTGAGTACAGCAGAGTAAAAGCAGAAGAAATCCATTACAATAAGCAAATAAAAAGTGAGATTACCATCAGTTATATTTACAAACAACTCAAGAATACATCAGACCAGATGACAAGAGAATGAGTTGGAGGCACTGAAAAAGATAACACTGTGCACATAATAAAATGGTTTTGGGGAACAAAGGCAGAATAGAGATGTGTTTTGTCATAAACAAAACAATAGTCAGTGTGAGTGTGCAAACTGGAGATCCTCGAAGAAAATGCTGTAAGGTATTAGAGTAAAGGGAAGATTCTCAGAGGGAAGGTCCGACGTAAGAGATAAGTGAAGAGCAAGGAAGAGGTAAATGTGGTGCTCATTTACTTATTGAATGCTATTAACAACAGTATAATGTTTAAGGGGATTGAACAAAAATATAGCATTACAATGTATGAAAAAAAGAGACAATGAGAATCACATGGGGGCCAAGAGAATTGATGTCTTGGTATTAACAGCAAAGGAAAAATTTTAAACTGGAAATTATTTATGCTGGTCTAACTTGATGTTAATAACTAAATTAATAGAAATACTAAATAAGTTGATGATATTATAGGAGAGAGATGAAGTAAAATGAAATAATGTAGAAAGAAAAGGCAGGCAGGCTACCTCAAGAAATATTAAGGTCAGTCGAATATGGTAGTGCATGCCTTTATTCCTAGAACTTGGGAGACTGACACAGGAGGATTGCTATGAGTTCAAGGCCAGCCTGAGCTAAAAGAGTGCAACCACGTCTCAATAAGACAAAGAATAATGTTTAAATATAAATATAAAGATACCAATAAATATAAAAATGGACAAAGATGGCCTAGAATATTCTGAAACTACTTGCAGTTTACTAGGGATGTAGCCCAAACATAAGATTGCTGAATGGTTAAAAATGAATTGGGAATGATATCCTGTCAAAGCTGGTATCATGAGGTAATGTGAGACAGACTGGAATGCAAACAAAGAAGCAATACTTAGAATTAAGATGATATTATAGCAGAGTTACAGCTATTTCAAAGGTGTGTAAAATGATAATGGTGTATTAAAATTCACGAGTCAAACCTGATACATCTAAACAGAAAATACAGCTAAGACTCGTAGTAGAAATGTATCATTCCTCTTTGGTTCTTTTATTTGATGAGGAAACAGTGTTGAGCATAGAGATAACTCTGAACAATGCGATGATTGTACTTGACCTTAGGCATGGCCATATTTAGAACACAGCATCAACAGCTGCTGAGTATATGCTAGGAAAGTTTATAAAATGGATTATTGAATTTCCAAGTTTAAAAGAATTCAGATAGCATAGTATGTACTTTCTGACCACATTGCCAGCCAGATTGAAATGAGCACTAAGAATCAGAAACTACCCATATGTGTTTAAAAGTTTATGAATGGCTGTTGTGATTAGTGGGGAAATCAAAATGCAAATTAGAAAATATCCTGACCTGGGTGATAGTAAAAATATTTTATATCAACAACTGTGAAAAGTAGCAAAGGCAGTACTGAAATAGAAATTTGTAACTTACATTGACATATTAATTGAGCATCTGAAGAATTTTCATTTTTTATTTTTATTGTTTTTTATTGTTTTTATTGAGCTATATTGACATTTTTCTCCACTCCCTTTTCTTACTTTCCCTCCCCTTCCACCTTCTTCCATGACCCAATGCTCCCAATTTACTCAGGAGATCTTGTCTTTCTCTCCTTCCTATGTAGATATATGTATGACTCTCTTAGGGTTCACTTTGTTGTCTAGGTTCTCTGGGGTTGTGGACTGTAGGTTGGCTTTTCTTTATGTCTAGAAATCACTTATGAGTGAGTAAATATTATATTTGTCTTTCTGTGTCTGGGTTACCTCATTCAATATCAATATGTTTTTTCTAGATACATGCATTTGCATGCAAATTTCAAGATGTCATTATGTTTTTTTACCGCTGTGTAGTACTCCATCTGTGTCCAAATGGATCAAAGACCTCAACATAAAGCCAACCAACCTGAACCTTATAAAAGAGAAAGTGGGAAATACACTTGAAAGCATTGGTGTAGGATATTGCTTCCTAAATACAACCCCAGCAGCACAGACACTGAGAGCAACAATTAATAAATGGGACCTCCTGAAACTGAGAACTTCTGTGAAGCAAAGGACACGGTCAACAAGACAAAACAGCAAACCACAGAATGAGAAAAGATCTTCACCAACCTCACATCAGACAGAGGACTCATCTCCAAAATATACAAAGTATGCAAGAAACTTGACATCAAAAGAACAAATAATCCACTTTAAAAACAGACCTAAAAAGAGAACTCTTAACAGATGAATTTCAAATGGCTGAAAGACACTTAAGGAAATGCTCAACATCCTTAACCATCAGAGAAATGCAAATCAAAACAACTCTGAGAGTCCATCTCACACCTGTCAAAATGGCCAAGATAAAAAACACTGATGACAGCTTATGCTGGAGAGGTTGTGGGGTAAGGGGAACGCTCCTCCATTGCTGGTGGGAATGCAAACTTGTACAAGTACTTTGGAAATCAGTATGGCACTTTCTCAGAAAATTAGGAAACAACCTACTTTAAGACCCACCAATACCACTGTTGGGTATATACCCAAAGGAAGCTCATTCATACAACAAAGACATGTGCTCAACTATGTTCATAGCAGCATTATTCATAATAGTCAGAACCTGGAAACAACTTTGATGCCAATAAACTGAAGAATGGATAAAGAAAACGTGGTACAAGAAATTTCATTTTAAAAAGATTAAAATACGCTCCAAAGGAAAAACTTAACAATAGGTTAAGCAGCAGAATGGGGCTAGAGAGGTGGCTCAGTGGTTAGGAACTTGCACTGCTCCTGCAAAGGACTTGAGTTCGGCTTCCATCACCCATGTGGGATAGTTTATAACCATGTGTAATTCCAGTTCCAAAGGTTCCAATGCCCCCTTCTGGCCTCTATGAGCACCTGCACTCATGTGCACATAACCACAGACAGACATACATGCATGCATATTATTTTCAAAATAGTAGAGATGTATGAGATTATGAATAAACACACAGCAGAGAGGCACAGCAAAGTCAACATTATTTTCTAGAAAGAATTGTTTAATTATAAAACTATCAAAAATAGTGAAGAATGTGCTATTAATTGGAATTATGAATAAAAAGCTGAGAGGCATAGAGAAGTCTGAGATGGCTAAACAATACATTGGCTTTAATATAGAACTCTATACCAAAGTTAATAAATTTCCGGTAAAAATAGAATTCACCAAAAACAGACTTCACAAGAGATGATAGTAACATGTAGGGCCGGCTTGTTGGGGTTTCTGTCCCATCCAGTACACCACAACCGGCATATCCCAAAGAAAATCACACACTCCATAAGGTTATAAACTGATTGGCCCATTAGGTCAGGCTTCTTATTAGTCCTTGTAACTTATATTAATCCATTATCATTATCTATGTTAGCCACACGGCTCAGTACCTTTCTCAGCAAGGCAGCTCAAATGTTGCTTCTTTGGTGATCTGGGCAGGAATGGAGGAAGGGAGCTTCCTGCTTCCCAGAATACTCCCGTTCTCTTTGCTCCATCTCTACTTTCTGTCTGGTTTTCCCGCCTATACTTCCTGCGTGGCCAATCAGCATTTTATTAAAATACATGATTGACAGAATACAGATAATTCTCCCACACCAGATGATAAATGCTCTCTGTTCTGTTACTATCAAATAAATTCAACCTATAATCAAAATTTCCCGGAAAAGTAAAACCTGTCAGAACCAGATTATTTCATTAATAAAGTCTATCAAACACATAAGGGAAAAAGTTCAGTCTGATAAAAACCATAAGAGAGAATATTTCCCAATTTGCTTATGAAGCCACTAAAACCCTGATACTGGAATATAAAAAGCTAAGAAAAATTACAAACCAATTTAATTCATGAATATGTATGCATAACTCCTAAATATGATCAAATGAAATTGAGAAATATCTAAAAATTTATTTTCACCTTTTCAAAGAACAGAAAATGTTTTTAATAAGTTTTACATCTTCCCATAATAGAGATTCTTAATAGCCTAAAAACAAAGGTAGTCTGTTAATCAAATGAGAGATTTATAAGTATCCACTTCATGGATTATACTGGATCTTCACAAGCCCAGCTTTGATGTTGGCCACAAGGCAAAGAGACTTGCCACCACTCCACTTCATCGTGGTTTCTGTGAAGGTTTTCATCATAACTACTTAAAAATAATTAAAACATGGTAACTTTTAAATATATTATTTCTAGACACATAAACAATAATAAACAATCTATCCATAAATTATTAAGATCAGTGATACTGGCCATTAGGTTTTCTATGTATAACACGAAAAATGAATTATAGTTTACAAATAAGCCATAAAAGGGCCAGCATTAAGAATGTTGTGCCAGGTGCCAGGTGGTGGTGGTGGGTGCATGCCTTTAATCCCAGCCCTCAGCATGCAGAGGCATACGGATCTCCCTGAGGTTGAGGCCAGAGCTACACAGAGAAATGCTGTCTCAAAAAAAAAAAAAAAGAATGAGGAATTAAGTCTTTAGTTTTCAAGCATCTAGAATAAACACAACTAAAGAGAGTTATAAATACACCAAAGGGAAAAAATTGTAACATTTAAGAAGGGTCATTGGGGAAGCCCTGAATATCATAACTACCCATGATGACACCCTGAATAGCATACCCACGATCACACTCTGAATATCATAACTACCCACAATCACACCCTGAATAGCATAACTACCCACGATCACACCCTGAATAGCATAACTACCCACGATCACACTCTGAATATCATAACTACCCATGATGACACCCTGAATAGCATACCCACGATCATACTCTGAATATCATAACTACCCATGATCACACCCTGAATAGCATAACTACCCATGATGACACCCTGAATAGCATACCCACGATCACACTCTGAATATCATAACTACCCATGATGACACCCTGAATAGCATACCCACGATCATACTCTGAATATCATAACTACCCACAATCACACCCTGAATAGCATAACTACCCACGATCACACCCTGAATAGCATAACTACCCACGATCACACTCTGAATATCATAACTACCCATGATGACACCCTGAATAGCATACCCACGATCATACTCTGAATATCATAACTACCCACGATCACACCCTGAATAGCATAACTACCCACGATCACACCCTGAATAGCATAACTACCCATGATCACACCATGAATAGTATAACTACCCATGATGACACCTGAATGGCATAACTACCCACGATCACACCCTGAATAGCATACCCACGATCACACCCTGAATAGCATAACTACCCATGATCACACTCTGAATGCCATAACTATCCATGCTCACACCCTGAATAGCATAACTACCCATGATCACATCCTGAATGGCATAACTACCCACGATCACACCCTGAATGGCATAACTACCCATGATCACACCCTGAATGGCATACCCACAATCACACCCTGAATGGCATAACTATCCATGTTCACACCCTGAATAGCATACCCACGATCACACCCTGAATAGCATTACTACCCACGATCACACCCTGAATAGCCTAACTACCCACGATCACACCCTGAATGGCATAACTACCCATGATCACATCCTGAATAGCATAACTACCCATGATCACACTCTGAATGGCATAACTATCCATGCTCACACCCTGAATAGCATAACTACCCATGATCACATCCTGAATAGTGTAACTACCCACAATCACACCCTGAAGAAACTTGGTGTATATAGAAAATTTTATGAGCTGCTGTAAGATGTAGATGACATACAAGGGTTAAAGTCCTCACACATAACAGAAGATAACAAGGAAGAGGTGCTATCGGAGAGCAGAACACACAGAAGGCCCTGGGAAAGTAGGAAGATCCGCAGACCAGTGGATCAGAACAGACTCTAGGCAGATGCAAGTGAACATCCGTGCTTAACTTACAATAAATGGAACTGTGAGTTGGTGGGCAGAGGTGACATATTCAATACATGATGAGATAAGACAATGAGCTACAAAGAATCGAGTTTCCACAGCACACATGAAGTAGAAGTTCTATAGATGAGAGTACATTTTAAAGAACAAAAGAGAGTATCTTCTTTTTGGGTTTTGGAAAGACAAAGATTTATTTAACTCTATGTAAATATCAAAGCCATAAAGGAAAATAATTTTAATATATGTTATAATTATAAAATTATTTTTAGAGATTTAAAAAAATTAAGTTTATTAGTGTATTTGTTTAGTTATGTGTGTGTGCACATACATGATGTGTGTGTGTGTGTGTGTGTGTGGTGTGTATGTGCTTATGTTCATTTGTGTGAGTACAAATGTATGTGTGGGAGTCAATGGACAACCTCGGGTATCAGTCCTCAAATTCCACTTTTTGAGACGTTTCTCTGGTTGTCTCCCACTATGTATGATAAGTTAGTCAACCCATAACCTTCAGGGAAGTCGTCTCTCTGTATCTATCATCTATATATAGGGGTGCTGGAATTGCACGTGCACGCTACTGAATTAATAAATGAAATCTGCTTTTTTTGGGGGGAGGTGGAATCTGAAAATCCATAATCACATCCTCACACTTGCACAGAACACATCACCCCCTATGTCGTCTCCCTGGCCTCCACAGGTCTGATTTTTAAGGGCAGGAATCTCCCCCATGAGGAGGCCAATCTAACTTCATGACCTAACCAATTCCTCAAAGCAACCTCTTCATCCCATCTGCATGAGAATCAGAATTTCAGTATTTAAGTAATGGGCAGACACAACCAGTCTGTCCGTGACAGAAGACTACTCTGAATTCCTGCTGTGAATTCAGAGAACCCATAACTACTTGGGACTGTCACTGCCTCAGTAATGTGGTATCTACAATTCAGAGTGAACTCAGATGGGCAGAGAAACCACGAATTTCCGGTTCTTTCAGAATAAAACAGATTTCTATGCATACAGGTCCCTCCCATTCCCTAGCAAACCCGAGCATGTAACTTGCTAACAAAGAGAAGAATCTTCACAGAACAAAGACTGATAAAGCTGAGACAGGAGCAGGGATTAGAGACCAGAATATATGCCAAAGAAAATTTTCTGACACTAAACTTTGCTTATTCTGTTGTGTTTCTTTGGTCCTGGTAAAGTCCTCCCTTTTTCTAGCTCAATCATTCTCTCGCCTCCACAGCATTCTCCAAACAGCTCCAACTCATGACTTTGAAACGAAGGTGAGTATGAGAAGGAAAGCTAAATTAGAAACAATGAGGGGAGTGTGCTTCTTCCCAGGGCTCCCCCCAAAGTCTCGGCCATTCTACCTCAATCACAGGCAAGATCATTATCACTAAAATGGATGCTGCATCAACTGGCTGAACACCATAGATTTAGATAATTACAATTTTTTGTAGTGACCCCTTGACATACACCAGTCACAATTTGATTATTGCTTTGTTCTAAAAAATTCAAAAGCATTAAAACGTGTCCCATCCTGTTCCACTAATGTAAATACACTAAAGTTATCAAAAGCCTGGCACGGTGGGTCCAAGACTATTCCTAGCTACTGCCTAGCCAAGTCTGATTTGCTTTTGTATATTTCTGTGATCATTACTGTATAATTGAACTGGCTCATATTAACACCAAGCCTTCTCAAAATGAATTCTCCATCAGGGAGTAGACACTCAGTAATAACAATTAGCTGTGTTCACATCTCTCTGGTGACTTTTCCTAGAGGATATTTAACTTATTTCTAACTAGGATGCCATATCTATAGCTGTTATTAAATTATCATTTTCAGTCCCTTCCCATCCTTTCATCTTAGGTACCAAGAATAAAAGTTCAGTTTTTGGAATAGACGAGCAGCATACGGTGGTGTTTCTCTTTATGATTGTGTCAAGTCTTTGATCTCTGTCGTTCTTTCATTTGGGGCTTTTTTATATAAAACTGTCATTGACCTTGGAAGCGCCAGCTGTCCTCTTGAAATATGAGCCTGGTAATGATGACACACAGCATTGATAATAACAAATGGTGCTTCATATTTCAGCTGAGCTGGATTTTTATGTTCTGCTTTTAGACTCAATGTATTCAATATGGATAGGAAATATTAAAATGTAATTCAACTGGCTGATCTCGCAATACTCCCCTTATTTATTTTTTTCCTTGCTACTAAGCAAGATATCTGAAATTGAAACCTATATCAAGTCTGCTCATGACTCAAGTTAGTGCTGGCATTAGGGTTAGGTGACTCTTTCAGAATCTGATGATCTTATTTCAAGAGATTAGATTTCTATCTAGGATGGAGAGATTTTTACCTTGAAATTCAGCCCTGCCACAGACTGTAAACACACTAACTTAAATTCTTTCTTAGTTTTGGATGAAAATCAAGCGAACTCAGAGATTCACAAATAAGAAATCAAAGAGTAAACAACACAAAAGGAAAAAGGCTTAGGCAAAGTTACCTTCATACTTTAAAAGAAAATAATTTTCTATGGAGCTTTTAATGACTGATCTTTGCTCAGCTTTCACGTTGTAAGTGCACCTTTCCCTTCTCCTGGGGTCATGAGTAGATGCTGGTCAAAGACACCCGAACCTCAGCTTGACAGCAAGAATAGGGCTTTCTTTTGATTGCCAAGTGTGGCAGCTGCAGTTAATAACAGGGCGTTGTGCATTTCAGAATTCGTAATAGGTTAATTTTCAAATGTTCCCACCACAGAAATTAGATGAGTATTTGGGTCAGTAGCTACTGAAAGTTGATCTAATTAACTCACTTCATATTAAAGAATTTACAGCATCCCTTTGTGCTTCACAAATATATATATATAAATATATATATATATATAGTCAATATATAATAAAAAGAAAATAGTTTTAAACAGGAATGTTTATCATACCTTGGCGAGAATCTGACTATAGTAAGACTTTAAAGAGAAATTGCAAATGTTTCGTTTTTTCTTTCTATCTTTTATACAGAGGCCTTCAAATGCCGTTGGCACTCCACTAATGCGTGCAAACCTTTTGTTTTAAGGTGTAATTTTAAAATTCGTTTAAAGTCATTGACTTGCAGCTTTGTAGAAGAGCCCCAGCTAGGTCCATTTCATATCTCTGTTTTACAACCAACCACTGTGTCGATGATGTCATTTTTGGGGGCCCTCTGGGTGGGATTCATGGAGCTAAATGTACCCTTCAGCAAGGTTCAGTTAGAAGCCAACAGAACCCGCGCAGCTTTGGTCATAACGCCGGGAGGGAGGGGTCAGAACTTTCTGCTCGCAGGATCACGTTCTGCCTTTACAGCTCTGTGCGCATCTCACCTGCGGGGGATGACTGCTGATGCTGGATTGTTACACAATTCTGTGTTCCAGGAGTGTGCGGATCGCACACTTTTCTCTAACAGACCACTTCCTGTGTCTCCTCTTGTGTCTCTAATTAGAAACAAGACCCAGATCCCAGCACAGCAGTGTGGCCAGAGACCATATGGTGCCAGGCTGTATATTGCTGGCTATAATCATATGGACCCCCCACTTCCCAAACATATCCACCTGCCAGTTATTCTGACTGCAGAGCTTGTAAGCATGAAAAGAGAATCCACGAGAGCCCAAAATAAAGAGGGTATCAAATATTTATTGGGGAATACTCACGGACAATAAAATAGAGAGCCGCTGTGGTCCTCTACTCTAGGGATGCTGGAAGCTGCAATCAGGTCTCCGACTACCACCCGAAAGCGCAGGAGAACCCTCCTCTCTCTTAAAAGCATTTCTGTCCGCAGACAGAAAACCATGCCCCTAAGTCCAGTACCCCCAAAAGCTTTTGGCTGAATGAATTTTCACAACAAGAGCTCTGTCTGGAAATCTGGTTCCCAGTTAGATTGTACTTACTTTGAGGGGTGTATGCCTGAGTTTACAAAATACAGCTTGAATAAACTGGTTCCGTGTGGTCTGCAGAGCAAGACAGAAGTCCAAAGATTGGTTCCACAGGGATTGTTTACAACGATTTGGGGTTTAGGGTGGATGGTGGTGGTGGTGGTGGTGGTGATGGTGGTGGTGATGGTGGTGGTGGTGATGGTGGTGATGGTGATGGTGGTGATGGTGATAGTGATGATGATGGTGGTGGTGGTGATGCTGGTGGTGGTGGTGGTGATGCTGCTGGTGGTGGTGGTGGTGGTGGTGGTGGTGATGGTGGTGGTGGTGGTGGTGATAGTGATGATGATGGTGGTGGTGATGGTGGTAGTGGTGGTGGTGGTGGTGGTGATGATGGTGGTGGTGGTGGTGGTGGTGATGGTGGTGGTGGTGGTGGTGATGGTGGTGATGGTGGTGGTGGTGGTGATGGTGGTGGTGGTGGTGGTGGTGGTGGTGATGATGGTGGTGGTGATAGTGGTGGTGGTGGTGATGGTGGTGGTGGTTGTGGTGATGATGGTGGTGGTGATAGTGGTGGTGGTGGTGATGGTGGTGGTGATGATGGTGGTGGTGGTGATGGTGGTGGTGTGGTGGTGATAGTGATGATGATGGTGGTAATAGTGATGATGATGGTGGTGGTGGTGATGGTGGTGGTGGTGGTGGTGATGGTGATGGTGATTATGGTGGTGATGGTTGTGATTGTGATGATGGTGATGATGATGATAATGAAGGTGGTGGTAATGTGTTTCCACTTTGGAAATTCTTGAAGTCAGTTTGCAAATAAAAGAACAGCCTTCATAACATGCCCATGAACCCAAAGTAAAAGTTGATGAAACAATGGAACATGAAGTGATAAACAGATGCATAGCATCAAATATTGAAAATAAAGGAGTTTGTTCTGATGACAGTAATCTTTAGCTTAGTCTGAAGGTACAATGTGGCAGAAATGGGTATTTTAGGAATTGTTCAGAAACACTTTTACCAAGCAACCTCACTGAAACCATAAAAGATGTTGTGGTTTCTTCGAAAGGGTTTGTACAATCTTTTATTGGAATGGAATGTGTCTGTGCAAATATTTCTTATGAAGAGAGCAGTATCTTTGTGGCACTAAGAACAATGGCTCCAAATCGAAAAATCAATAAGAAACTTTTATGAGAATTTCAAGTAATGAAAATGACTTTATTTCTAGAAATAAGAACAAAATTGGGGATCAAGGAAGTCACTGTAAAGAACAAGGCATGGGATTCAAGCCAGCATTATGATACGGATGCAGGAGAACTCTATAGAGCCCTCCAAGGACTCTATAGAGCACCGTCCACAGAGTCATCAGTGTTTGTTTCCTCAGGAACAGCTAAGCTACACATGACCACCTTATCCAAGGTCACCACCTATGTGGAACTCACATCTAGTGACTGACAAAAGCAGCTGTGGAAATTGGTCACGTTTTTCTTAGTCGGGCAAGCAAAGGCTGTGGTGAAGCTGTATCCCAGCCCAGAGTTCATCTGTTCTTGTTCAGATCTACTCTCTTTCTTTGGTTCTATATATGCATATATGGATCCAAGAGGGTGTCCTAATAGATATTCAGCACAGTAACTCAGTTTCAGAGTCTGAGCTACAACAATGGGGTGCTTGAGGTCAGGCCCTGGAAACTTCAGCTTCTAATGATGATATCTTGGTTAAAGAAAATATGTTTTCCACACCATTCTGTGTATGTGTGTGTGTGTCCAAGGTAATGTGCCAATTAAGACTATGCATCACCGTGACTGAACCATCTCTGGCTGTGTCTCTTGGGGGTAGAGGTTGTTTCTAGATGAGATTGATATATGATTTCTAGGTCTCCTTAGCATGTGGAGGGGATAAGGAAGGGGGATGTCATGCAACCAGACAAAAGTCTATGTAGAAACAAAATGATGTTGATCCTCCTGAAAGGAGGGTGCAATTGTCTGCCAGCCTGAGTGTGAATTGGGGGATTGGCTTTCTTCCTGACTTTGGACTTGAAACATTTCTTCCAAGGTCTCAAACCTAATCAGGACCTTGAACAGCCTTGAACTGTGAGTTCCTCTGGCTCTCAAATCTTTAGATTGGGCTTAAGCAGTTGGCTTTCCAGTGTCTCCAGACTCCTAAGTAACCCTGCAGAACCTGGAGCCAGAGACATATAAATCTCCACTGTCATAGGATGCTGGGGGAGCTCCTTCCACTCCTTCAGCCAATCGCCACTGAGTTGCCAGCCCATTGGGGCGTGGTCTCTCTCTCTTTAAAAAAAGCAGCGGTTGTCCTCCTCTCCCTCTCTGGCTTCCGGCTCCACTTCCGGCTTCTAGACTCCTTTCCTGTTTGCGGGGAGGGGCTGTTGTCTGGAACGGTAATCTGTAAGTTTTTTCCCCTTTGAATAAATAACCATTCTATTAATCATAATTCCAAATTGGTGTGGTATTGTCTATGACTTACACCTTCAATTGGAAATTATTCTTCGTATTTTAAAAAGCCTATCAAATACACACAGAGAGATACCCCACACTACTGACTCTACTTTTGTTTCGGAAATCCTGCTCTACAGAATATAATAACCTTAGAGAACCTTGGAAGAGGGGCCTTATAAAGCAGGTGGAAAAGAGAAGTCACAACCCAGAGATTCCTGAACAGCTCTGTAATCAGCAACAGAAAGCTCATAGTGCAGGACCAAGCTTGTGAATCACTCGCCAAGGCTCTGAACAGGCTTCTCCTTTTCATGTGTATGTGAGCCTTGATAGATAAGCCTCCTGTCAAGGTTAAAGAGGCAGCTTCTTCAACACGGCTTGTCTGTGCACTGTGTTCGCTCACCTGCATGCCACGCCTGTTAGCTTGCTAAGTTGCTGATAAGTCTTCCCAATCAGGAAAGACCCCTCCCATCAGTACTTGATTGTGAGGGCAGTACCCTCTTATTCTACTTCATCGGTTTCTCCCTTAAAAAATGTCACCTCATTCCCACAGGATTCGTGCCTCAGTTGCTCCAAAGGCTAATTAGAAAGCTTTCTCCAGAGATACCCCGGTTGAGACACTAGAGTTACAAGCTTTGTCCTGTCGTAGGAAATAAAATTCATATACTGTTCTATGAAACCCCAAATAAGGAAAATCGGAATAAATAAAGTGTGTGTTTGTTCCTCTCGTAGTGGCTCACCTGGATCCTTTTGAGTTAGAGCACGCAAGCAATGACAAGCTGACCGTTCACAGAAATGGTTCTACGATTAGAGATGATGTCACAGAGCAACAGCGAGAAGAGGAAAAAAGGACCTTTTCTCTCTGAAGGTCCCATTACATCCTGTGTGCGCCTCACACACACCACCCTATGTTACAGCGTTCTCAGAAGAAAACTGCGGCTGACAGGGAAAACAGGAAGTGATGGAAGAACCGAGAGGGAAATCCTTCTCCTTTTACCGAGTAAGTGAAACAGATGGAGAAAGGATTTCTAAAGAGAATTTCTCAATTTGAAATTTTTATTTAGATCCTTTGTTCCTGTGAATCCTAGATCCTCTTGTGACTGCTCTCGCCATTGATGGAGAAATGAATAACCATCTCAGCCCTTGTTTATATTTGTGGTGGTGACAATGACAGCAAATAGCAAATCATTTTTATGGGAGGATTTGTGTGTGTGTGTCAGGCATTTTTCTAACTGAATAAGAAAACGTGGCCTTCCTTACATTTGCTTACACAGTAGAGCTCCTGCCAATGCTTTTCCGGTGCTTAACTTGGGATGGTGGATAGAGTAAGCAGCTGGGCTGATTTGTTTGCTTGTCTGTGTTTATCTGTCTTCAGTTTGACCGACTCCCCTGGGATTCTGTCAGGGATTGAATGTGAACTATCTCTGCAGGCTCATGTGTAAACACTTGACCTTCAGCTGGTGGTGTTGTGTGGGGAGGTAGCAGAGCCATGAGGAGGGGAAGCTCAGCCAGAGGAAAGGAGTTGTGGGAATGTATGTCTTATTAAGGTTGAGGGTTCTGCTTGTTTTTGATTTTTTTTGTTTTTAATTTTTTGAATTAAAGTATGAGTACTGTTTTATGTGACATTTCCCTGTGTAGTTTGTTCTTGTTCATCCTCTCTTCCCATTCCCTCCCTCATCTCTTTGTCCCCTGCCTATTAGTCTCTTTCATCCTCTTTATATCTTTCTTCTCCTTTCACGCCACATGTATCCCATCTCCATAAAATTTCCTGCCCCCAATAGTGCTTTTTCTAGCATCATGATCTATCCCCATTTACTCAGTATATGTATATACGTATAATTATACACATAAATACACAATTATAATATACATATATACATATATTCCTGCCACATTGCTGAAGTTCATCAGTCATGACTCCTCACTGCCAAACTGTCCATTACAACTTTAGTACATCCTTCTCCTCATTGGATGCTTTGGTTAGCTGATTTGACCCAATGATGAGAGAAGTAACTAATTAAGGAGCCTTCAGATAGAACTGGTGGGTTGGGGTAATAGGGTAAAGGGCCATACTATTATGCCTATCTTTTAGGGCATCTACTGGAGCATAACACTATTATTACTCAGGAAAGTCTAGGCAGTGGGTTAGATATGCCTGTACCTCTGGGGGGAGCTTCTGATCTGCTGGTTGCCTCAGTTCAATTCAAGGAACAATTATCTGTACTTGTGGATGGAGACATCATGAACAGAAAGAAGACACAGACAACATACTTTGCTCTGAAGAGACTTGTAGTATGTTTTGAGACACCTCACAGACAGGACAGTGTGTGGTCCCAGTTAGGATGTCCTTAAACATCCTCATCTTCTGGGCATTCTGGGAAAGGGGATGGCACTTTACACTGATGGGAGAAGGAGAGATCACAGTGACGAAAAGGCTGGTTGCAAACCAAGGATGGTGAGTGGAAGGATGATATTTTTGTATGCCTGAGCAGGGGAAGCTGTTTGCAGGAGTCCTGTGTATTCCAACCTAGAATTTACCCTCTCTGTGAGACCTCAAAACTATCCTAGAAAACTTCAAAGGCATCATATCTTGTAATCCCAATACTTGGAAAGGCAAGGCAAGGGGATTGTGAATCTGAGACTAGCCTCAGAATTTCATAAAAACATCATGTTAATAGCAAAGGTTTAAAAAAAAGTTTTCTATTACATGGCAACAATCTAAGGAGATTTTTTTTTATAAAGCTGTCCTACTTGCTCTTTCTATAACCAAACACCGCTACGTGCAAGGAATAACCCAAAGGGTACTCAAAGGAATGAAACTTGGCAGATGGATGTTTTCTACTTTACAGAATTCAAAACATTAACATATGTACACCATACCATTGACACTTATTCAGGTTTTCAACGGGCAACTACCTTGAGCTCAGAATAGGTGGTTTTGTAATCACACATTTATTAGTTATGGCCATCATGGGTATAACTGCACAAATAAAGACAGTTGATGTTCCAGTATGTGTCTCTAAGAAAATAAAACAGGTTTTTTGTTCATTTTAATATAACACATATTACAGGTATACCACACAATTCTACAGGTCAGGCAGTTATAGAAAGATCAAATTTACCTATAAAGGATATATTAAACAAACAGAGAAGGATGAAAAATACCCCCAAAATAGATTATATGATACTTTATTAACCTTGAATTTTCATAATGCTAATGATAAAGGAACAATAGCAGCAGAGAGACATTGGATAATAGAAAAGACTTCTAAATTAAATCAGCCAGTGTGTTTCAAGGATTGTTGACCTCAGAATGGAAACTAGGAGATGTGCTATGTTGGGAAAGGGGTTTTTCTCTTGTTTCCACAGGAGACGAAAAGCTATGGATGCCATCAAAATGAGTAAAGATTTGATTTGAAAAGGAGAAACCTCTCGAAGAAGAGAAACGACAGCTCATCTACAGAGGTGACAATTATACAGGTGGTAAGAAACCTCATAAGGGTTGGGACATGATTCTGTTCTTGTCTTTGCAGGAAAATACTTCAAAAAGTCAAGATACCCTGCACATTTGGATGCCTAAAGAAAAAAAGATAACTATCCAGAAACTACCAAATAAAGAGGAATATGACTTATGAGGACAAGTCATCTGCAAGGTAAAATTACACTCCCTTTATATATATATATATATATATATATATATATATATATATATATATATATATATATATGTATATATATATATATGTGTGTGTGTGTGTGTGTGTGTGTGTGTGTGTGTATATATACTTTCCAGTAGAATTATAAACTCAGACCTGGCATTGAAGTTAGACAATGGCTATCCATGTCTAAATCCAAACATATTATTAAAAGAAAAATTCAGAGTTTCTGTCTAACATCAAAAGCCATCTGGTATGGAACAGAAAAAAGAAAGATTTTAGGAAAAATTTTGCCTTTTTCCAAACTTATTTTGTCTATATCATATCTTTTGTTGAATATATGTCTATGTAAATGTTTTAGTTTTCCACAGTGAACAATAGATTTTCCTGCACTGATCTTTGAAGTTTCCAGGAAGAAGATTGGGCCCCACAACAATGACTCCACCTGGTTGATATGACATCATGATGCTGATGACACTACTATCAGACCAGTTTTGGTACCAGCTGCTTAAGATGGTTCCAACTTGTTTAGCTGAAATGGTCCACCTTCTTACAATGCTCTGGCCAGAACTCTGTTGACAGAGGTTTTCTATCCTGCTCAGTCCCTCAGCCATTCAGACCCGAAGAAACACACAGAAGTCTACATTAATCATAAACTGATTGGCTTATTAGCTAGGCTTCTTATTAACTCTTACATTCTACATTAACCCATAATTCTTGTCTGTGTCAGCCACATGGCTTGGTACCTTTTGTCAGTGAGACATTCTCATCCTGCTTCCTCTGCATCTGGGTGATGACTACAGACTGAGCCTTCCCTCTTTCTAGAATTCTCCTGTCCTGGCCACCCTACCTACACTTCCTGCCTGGCTACTGGCCAATCAGCATTTTATTAAACCAGTACAACTGACAAACCTTACAGAGTATAAGATCATTGTCCCACAGCAGAACTCCAAATAAGAACTTCAGAAAAACCATATCAACTACTCAGAGACTGTTTGCTATTATACCAGACAGTAATCTTAAAACTTAACCATCATTTTAGTTTTACAGGATCCCATAAAAAAAATGTAACCCCTATGACAGCTGGAGGAATTTTAGAAGATGACAGCCATTCTCCCAACAAAGTCTGTCCTTGGGGTTAGGGACACCATTTAAGGGTTGATTTTTACTGGGATATGGTTGGGGGTTGGGGTAGAAATCATATAGCCTCAGAGATCTCTTTAAAAAAGGGAAATTGAATAGGATAATAAGCAGATTAGTGTAATCTTACTCACACTAATAATAATAGTGAATAATAGAGTGAATAATTGTGAGATATTATTTATAGATAATTTACATTGATATAGATTCTTATATATTGATACAAATTCCACTTGTATTTGTGATATTAAATATGCTCCTATTTCTGCTTATAATATTTCTACACCTATGCAAACTTATTTTGTCAGATTGTATGCATGCTTGTTTCTACCTCTGTTTAAGACATTTCATATATTGATACAATTTTAGTATATATTGACCATATTGCATTAAACATTTCTACCTTTGATCAAGATACTTCTACTTTGTTTACATTTTGAGATCATTATCCTTATTTGCTGCAAGGTTGTTTAAAGATTGTTTGATATTCTAATATAAAGTCTTAGTCTTTAAATTATACAGATATTAAGTATTATAGGTCAATAGTCATCCATGTTTGTCATACTTATAGTTAAACTCATCAGATTCTTTAGATACATAGAGATTGCATTTTGCATAGATATGTAATCTTCAACTACTTCAAAGATCTGTAGAACATGACACTTAAATAATTTAGGGTTCTGTTGACATGAGACACAATTGCTTCTGGCAGAATCAATCTATTCCTGAGAGAATGATGAGCAATGAAGACACTCTACTTGGAGCTTATTATCTTCTTGGCAAAACTGGCCTTTGGGCAAAGAACTGCCCATGCCTCAACCACTGAAAAAATTCACAGTGTCTGGACTGGACATGTCCAGTAGGACATGTAGGATACAAGAAAAAAAAAAAGACTGCCAAACTTTCCAAGACAGGGTAAGATGGTTTTGAAATTTTTTTCCTGCCTCTGAAACAGTTACTCTAGGCCTTAGCTAAAGTTGGTTGCTTCAACATTGCAAATGAGACTTTGGGTGATTACCCAGGTATCCAGTTGTCTCCATCATCTACTACATATTTTGGAAGCTACTTGATTGCACTTCCTGCCTAGTCAAGTAATATTATCTCCCTTCTCAGGCCTTCAATGGGGTTGAAGATTAGATAGTCGTAGTTACCTTCCTCTTATGACTTAGCCAAGCCATTTCTAATACAAGACTTAGACTCTTTAGGCTAGAATAACTTTTGAAACATTTAGCATATGTTCCTTGCTTAATATTGTTTATACTGGTTGTAATTCTAATTTTTATACTTGATATCTGTTTTTATTGGGTTGGAACTCTCTTATTTAGACAAAATAAGATGGGGAACCTCCTTCAGTCATTGGCCTTTGAGAGGCTGGATCAGGTGGTGCATGGCTTTGAGTACCAAAAGGCCAGCAGGATCTCCCTCTCAGCCTCTTCCTGTTCGCCACACCTGGATGTTGCATCTCGTTCCTCCTGTTT
This sequence comes from Myodes glareolus, assembly GCF_982192425.1. Taxonomy (NCBI): domain Eukaryota; kingdom Metazoa; phylum Chordata; class Mammalia; order Rodentia; family Cricetidae; genus Myodes; species Myodes glareolus. The sequence goes on from NC_142051.1 coordinate 3,306,765, forward strand.
CCTTATTGTGATCCACAAGTTTCCCTTTTAATAAAGAAAATTTTAGTATACCTTATTCGGAGCTAGTGTGGGATTATTTAATTTGTATTCCCCCATCTGACGCATTTTGCCTCAATATTGGGAGTTCAAGGACCTGCACATACCTGTTTAGAAAAACAAACAAATAAATAAAGATAACAGTAAAAGTACCTTCTGCTGAGAACGCTAACCCTTTAAAATATGGGTCTCAAGTAATGAAAGACAAGAACTGACGCAACAGGTACTGTCGTTAGAAACGTCATTACAATATTACAAGAGCATTATTAGTTATTCCTCAAATCTAAATTATAAATCCATACCAGCTTTTTGTGTTGAAATAGCCTGCTAATATTTTATTAGTAAATATTTTATCTATAATTGTGTAATATATATTTGAGAAGATCTAGAATATACACAATCACTGGTCTTTTTTCAAACATGTGGTTTTAATTATGTGCACACACGTGTGGCTGTATGTGGGCATACACACAATGAGTGCATCAGATTCCCTGAAGCTGTTAGAGAAGGTTGGCCACCCAACGTGGGTGCTGCAAACCAAACTCTTGTAAGACCAATATGCCTTCTTGACTACTGAGCCATCTTTCCAGCCGCCACTGCCACTTCTTTTTTATGGCTTTATGACATTTTTCATTGGTTTTGCACTCATTACTTTGTGCAGTAGAAATTCATTTATCTATCTTCTTTTGTTTGTTTGTTTTTCAAGACAGGGTTTCTCTGTACAGCCCTGCCTGTCCTAGATCTCCTTTTGTAGACCAGGCTGGGCTTGAACTCACAGAGATCCACCTGCTTCTCTGCCTCCCGAGTGCTGGGGTTAAAGGTGAGTGTCACTACCACCCCAGCATCTATTTATCTTTTAGCCAACATTCATTTAACCATGTTGCCGAAGAACAAACACGCTGTTCCTTCTGTAAAACATGCTGATAGTTGTTGGTGACGCTTACTGCCTAAAGAGCCTTAGCGCTTCATGATGCCCTCAGATGCATCAGATCAGTGGAATTATTTGCTTAACAAGAACCAGGTAGGGTGTCTCCCAGACTCTGATACAAGAGTCCTTGTTAACACAATTACATACTCCAAATATTACAGAAACCAATAAAATATAGAAGAAAAATGAGCCGCTTTATGAAAAAGATGAAATGGTTTAGAAATTACTAATAAAACCAAGCTACTAAAAACTGCTGAGCTAGGTGGAGGTGACACTATTGCAAAGGAGGAGAAAGATTGAGCACAGACACTGCAGAAAGTGGACAGGACTCTGCATGTAGCTCAATGGGAAACACCACGAGAACCTCCACTTGAAACAACTTGAAACTGAGTGTAATTTATACTCAAGCAGAGGGCTCATCCTTTAACAACTCTACATGAAATTATGGGTAAATTAAAGTACATTTGTTTGTGTTAAATAGGGAAATTTGATTATAGAATTTGTGTATCCTGCTTTATCTCCTAGTTCTACTTTGTTTTATTTCTATTACTGAACACCCAGTCCCAATTATAAAAAGAAAGTCTAGTGTGTGATTACTAATTTACAAGTCTCTGTATGCTCTGAAATGAGCTAATGAACCCAGAGCCCAGAGGTTGGAGTCTGAAGATCAGGACATCAGTGTGCTATAGTGTGGTAGTTTGAATGACAGTGGCCCCCATTGGCTCCACTGTTTGAACGTTTGATTCCCAGCTGGCAAATTGTTTAGGAAGCCTTAGGAGACACGACTTTGTGGGAGGAGGCATGTCCCTGGGAGTGGCTTCATTTTAGGCCCAATCTTACTCTCTGCCTCCATCTTGGGAATCAGATGTGAGCTCCCAGCTACTGCTTGTGCATCTGCCTGTGTCTGTGCTTCTTGTCACGATGGTCACGAGCTCACCCTCTGAAAATATAAGCAAGTTCCCAATTAAATGATTTCTTTTATAAGTTGCCGTGGGCATGGTGTCCCTTCACAGCCACAGAACAGTGACTAAGATAAGAACCCTAGAGCTTGGGGCATATAGCTTTTTAACATCTTGAACTAGAAAAGGTTACTTTTTTCTCCTTTTGTGTGTTTGGGTGGGTGATGTGCATGTAAGTGTGAGTGTGCATGTGCGTGTGTGTGTGTGGTGTTGGTGTGCATGTGTGCAGTGTGCTTGTGGGAGCATGAAAGTTGATGTCCGGAGTCTTTCTCGATAGCTCCTCCATTTTTTTCTTCTGAGGCAGAGTCGCTTAATCAAACACAGAGCCTGCAGATACCACTGGCTGCAGTAGTCTGCTTGTTCCAGGGATGCCCGTGTCTGCCATCCAAGGATGAAGTTACAGATGAACCATCGCACACCACCAGGCATTTCTATGGGTTCTGGAGATTTCTACTCCTGTCTTTTTATATGGCAAGCACTTGACCACTGAGGCATTTCCTTAACCCTAGAAAAAGTTCTCAATATATTTTTTTAATCAAGTAAAGCCTTCTATGGTCACACATTGGATAACCTTAAATCATTGAGCAAACGGAGGAGACCAGTTAATGGTGATTTCTTTCAATGCAGCATTATGTGTCCACAGTGTATCACTAGGTATCCAGGACAATGCTCTCCTTATCCACTCCTTGTTTTGCACATCAAGGTTTCACTCAGAGGCCTTTTTCTTTCAAAGACTGGAACTGTTAAACTCTTCAGAGTGATGCTTGCTGGAGGAGCTATTTTTAACTTGAATAATGTGGATTCTTCCTCTAAAGGGAAGGACCATCTCACAGTGGGCCCCGTTTCTGTGTGTTCTATTGCCCCACTCCATCATAATACAAGACGAACAAGCACATTTTTTTCCTGTGAATTAAAAAGAAATATGTGTTCACAGTTCTTATCAGACTACAAGGCCAAAGCAATTTACAAATTAAACACCAGCAGAAAGGCAAAACCATTAAAATTCAAATTAACAGCATTAATTAAATGTAATGCATGATATTGTTTTACAGGGACTCTCTTGCTGACGTAGGGTTTAATACGTAAGGATACAGCCTTTTGTCAGGGTCTACATATCATCCATTAGTGTAGCTTGACTTTTACAACAACAAAAGTAGTGTGTTCGTTTCAGCAGTTTGTTTCCTAGTTCAAGAATCAGTTTTCCAATAAAATCAAGACTAAGTGAATAATGACCCTAAAATAATTCCATGATGCTCTACCTATGAATTGTTTTAAGTTGAACATTACACAATTTAAAAGGTCTGAATGGAGTTATTTAATCTGACTGTTAAAGCAACGAATACTTTATATTGACTGCTAATCAGTTACTACTACTTGGAGCCTAAGCAACATGGCAACTCGGAGAAGAAACACGAGATGTGATAGTAGTAGGCCACTTTCTACGTCTTCACTTCTGCTTGCCAGTGTCGTTGCACGCCTTGTCGTGACCAGTTCCTCCACCATGTTTCCCTCAAAATGATGAAACTGCCGCAGTGACATTTGGTACAAACGAGGTCATAGGTATAAACACATTCTTAGGTGTTAGAATTGCAAGGCATTAATTAATCTATGAGCAGGTCATAATCTTGATAAGCTAGAATGTTACATCTTTTTAAAGTTTATTAGTAATTTTTTAAAAATATACCATAAAGTATATTACCTTAGCCTAAATCAGAGACTCTGTAGAACATTCCTAGGTCTGTCTAAAGCTCTGCTCATTCATTTTTAAAATTTTGATTTAGAGCCTAGTAAAGGGAAGAAGATGAATGAAATTTTAAAAAGATTTGGGGTATTTAAAAATTTTCTAGACTAAAATATCAATTTACAATAATTTTTAATTAAGCAAACAAAACCCCCAAGCAGCACCAAAAATCAGGGGTCTGGAGAGATGGCTCAGTAGTTAAGAGCTGCTCTTTCAGAGGACCTGGTTTAATTTCCAGCAACCACGTAGTGGGTCTTGTCTATAACTCCAGTTCCAGGGCATACAACACACTCTTCTGGCCTCCGAGGACACACAACTGGTGTTAGGCAGAGCCCTGGAACCACATCTGCTTTCCCTTCAGACCGAAAACACCTCATCAGCGGGGCTTGCCCCACGCTCCGCCTCTACTGCCTTATACAGTCGAAGGCACACAGTAACGATGAGAAGAGAAAAGAATGCTGAGAAAGTCTTGCTGAGTTGGAAGGAACTGTAGCCTGCAGGTGGGAATTTTGTGACTTCTAGACTACAGATTAGGAGGCAAATATTTGCATCTCTAGCAAGAATTTCTACTTCCCGGAAGAAAGAACACAGTGATACCCTTTAGTGAGCTTCACTGTCAAACTTGGGCCTTTCTGATTCTAGAGGCAAAATTGTCAAGTGGCTTGTTAGGTTCTATAATTCAGGCAAGTTCTAAACCTGAATAGCCTTTTTAGGAAATAAATCCACGCAAGGGGCATTGCACTGGAGATGACCAACTGTCCCATAAAAATCTTAATCCCTTTGCAGAAGAAGGTGTCTTGGGAAACAGCATCATGGTTGCTTACTCCACATTGCTGCTGAGTCATGAGGATAATGGGATTAGCCTGTGGGGCTCTTTGAGTTCAGCGCTCTGGTCCTCCTCCACTGTCTGTCTCTCTGTTCTCCCATGCAGACTTATAGTTAATAGTTAGTGACTGTAAGGTTTTTCTGTAAAAGCCAGACAAATAATTTAGGCTTTATAGATTATGATAGGTTTGTTGTTTGTTACACTATTCCTGTTGTATTAGTTATTGCCATAAAACAAATGTACCCATACACATGCATAACACACACACACACACACACACACACACACACATGCATGCACTCACGCACACCACCACACATTGCTGTGGAATAATCCTCTTGCACATTATAAAGATTTATCCCTCTGAATTGGTTTAATAAAACGCTGATTGGCTAGTAGCCAGGCAGAAAATGTAGGTGGGACGACCAAACTGAGAATTCTGGGAAGAGGAGGGGTAGAGTCATAGAGCCTCCTGCAAACGCAGAGAAGCAAGATGTGAATCCTGTATTGGGAAAGGACCCCAAGCCACACAGTTAAACATGGGTAGGAATTATGAGTTGATTCAAGAGTCAGAGTCAGCTAGTAACAAACTTGAGCCAATCATTTATCAGTAACATCAAGTTTTAATGTGTTTATTTGGGGGTAGTTGGTGGGACAGAAACTTGGTTTACACACATGATGTCCAGAAGTGTGTTGCATGAATAAGTCTAAAGCCAGTTGAGTCGGCAATTAAGCGTAACCATTTTTTTAAATTCCTGCTATTGGACAGAATTTTCAGAGGAGCTGTGGAGCCAGGGAAAGGAGTTCCCACGAGATGGTTCTCCCTCTTTAGTTTGTGCAGCTCACAGTTGACGTGTCTGCACCGCTTAACGAGAGGTTCTGGTGTTGGCTCTCATAATAGCTCCCTCCTTACCTTGCGGCAGTAAGGTGATTTAGTGAGCAGGCACTAATGGGACCGATGATGCCACCTTGTCAGATCTCAGAAGGAACAAGTGACTTCTAGTTCAAACCAATTCTGAGTCAAGATATAGGATAAGGAAAATGTATTTGTATCTGCTCATGAGAGGAGAGGAGAAGCAATGTCATGTAGAATGAACTAGGAAGACAAAGCATGAGGGCCCATCTCCTCAGGGATGCTCTACCTAGGCCTATGCGAGTGATTAGCTTTGGGCTGAAACCTTCCCACTGCTCTCTGAGTGTGTGCATCTGGAGTCTGCTCACTGAAGTAGCAAAAACTGAAGAAAATTTCCACAACACTACCATTTTATTGCAAGCCCAGACCACACAGAAATAAATGGACAAGACTTCGTTTCAGTGAGATTTTATTTTCAGGAATAGTCATCAGGTCAAACTTGGCCTACAGACTGTGTTAGCAAAACTTTATCCTGGATTATGATGGGGTCACTGATTGAAAGGCTTCTGCATTTCTCCAAGAAACAATAAGCCTACTTTAGTCAGGTACTCACATGAGAAATGAATTCCAATATCACCAAGTTAATACTTAATTTTTTAAAAAGGATCATTTGTTGTAGTATGTAGTATCATTCTACCCAAACACACACACACACACACACACACACACACACACACACACAGTAAATGAGAATGTGATACAAATCAGCAACAGAACAGAACTAACAGGCATGATATTAGAGGAACATGGATGGATGGTAAACATTGAGAAGAAATTTAAAGATGGGATAATGGATACAAAATATAACAAAATCACAGTTTGCAACAGTGCAGACAGGTGAATCTGTAGCTCTTTCTGTGGAAGGACAGGGGAAGGGAGACTGGAAAAAAACAGAATCCCAATTGCTTTCAATTGCTTGTTGACTTCATTTAGCAAGGCATTGCAAGAAAGTGATGAGTTCAGGCAAAGGCAGTCTGCTTAGGCAAAAAAAAAAAAAAAAAAAAAAGGAGGGGGGAAGACACTGGAAATAGTCCAGAGAGGCGGGGCTTGCCAGTACTGAGGAATGCATCTGGATCCTAAATAAAAGAAAAGAAAACCAAAGATTGAAGCAGTCCTTGAGTGTCCAGGATCAGCTTCCAGGCAAATAAAGTGACTCAGGCCTACAGCAAAGACACACACATGGACACGACCCTCTCACCTCAGCTGGTGGCCTTAGTGGATCTCAAACTGAGCAGGACATTGGAAAGAAAGTGACAAAACCTCTGGTCTGGAGAGCTGTGTCTAGGAAAGAACTTGGGTTTGTTTCCATGTGGACCAGTCTGCAAGCAAATAGATCAAATCTCACTGAGTTTCTGAGGGCTCCGTGTTGCCAAGAAGAGATGTTATCTCACCCCCTGCTAAAAGCTTATCCACATCTGCCCATGGCTTTATCACTATGATGTACAACAGAGATTTTGCACAGTGAGGTTTGAGAAGGAATGCCATCCCGTCTTCCGTACACTTCAGCAGCCACTCCATGGCTCTGCTAAGTCAGCTCAGGAGTGGGAGTTAACCTTTCGGCCAGACCCCAGAGCAGAGAAACCACAAAAGAAACTGCTGTCAACCCTCAAGCGATATTAAGTGTGAACAGAAAATGAACCTTTCTTGTTGTAAACCATTGAGACTGGGGGCTGCTTATTAGGTAGCAAAGGGAAGCTGACTAATGTGAAGAAATTGTATCTCTGATCCCAAACCCACGATTAGATATCTTTTTTTTTTAATGCCAGGCTTTATATGAGTGATGTAGGAGGGTCATCTGTCTATGTGTTACTTTCTTTTGTTAATAAGAAACTGTCTTGGTTTTTGATAGGACAGCAGCTTAGATAGGCAGAGTAGACAGAACAGAATTGTGGGAGAAAGAAAGCAGAGGCAGGCAGACGTATGAAGCTCCAGCCCAAGATGGACATAGGTTAAAATCTTCCCGGTAAGCCATCACCTCATAGTGCTGCACACATTAATAGAAATAGGTTAATTAATATGTGAGAGTTAGCCAATAAGGGGTTGGAGACAATGGGCCAGGCAGTGTTTAAATGAACACAGTTTCTGTGTAATTGTTTCGGGTAAAGCTAGCTGGGGAGCCGGGATCCCAGCGGGAACACAGCCCGCGGCTCCTTTATGCAACAATACGAGTAAGAAGACAGTTGTAGGGACTGGACAGAGCCCAAAGATTTCAGTGCCCAAAGAAGATCCCAAAACACTTTCTAGAATTAAGAACCCAATGTGAACATAGGAGTTCCTCCTGAAAGCAAACGCAGGGTCTAAGTAAGGAACTCCGGCGATCCCCCAAGCGCCAGTTTTGTCGGTGCTGCCCTAGTAGAATTTCACACTATTGTGGCCCTCTGTCTGCTGCACACTTCTGGTTGTCTCATCATCTCAATAAGGCTCTCGTTGTGTGTATCCTGTCTTTGTTCAGTTAGTTACACTGTGTATCCTGTCTTTGTTCAGTTAGTTACACTTTTTCCTTCTCAGGGTGCTGTGGCTCGACCAAAAGAAGAGCCTGTGGGTGTGGCACACAGGGCAGTATCTCCACAGATATGGTGATGTTTGAGCCTCTCGAGCAGCTGTCCTCAGTCTGTGATTCTCGCCCATTTGGGGGAGGGTCGAATGACACTTTTACAGGGGTCACCTAAGACCATTAGAAACACCAGATATTTACATTGTGATTCACAACAAGAGCAAAATTGCAGTTATGAAGTAGCAATGAAAATATGATGGGGGTGACCACAGTGTGAGGAACTGTATTAAAGGGTCTCAGCATTAGGGAGGCTGAGAACCGCTGCTTGAGAGGAAGGTTTTTGCTACTCTATAATGGCTTCCTCAATCAAGATATCTCTTTCCTTGCTATCATCTCTGTCCTTCCTCCTTCTTGATTATCTCATTTCCTCAAGTTCTCCTCACCCCTCCCCTTCTCCCCTCCTCTTCTCTTTCTATCCTTCTTTCCTCCCAACCCCCATACTCCCAATTTTGTCAGGCGACCTTGTCTGTTTCCAATTACCAGGTAGGGTTTTTTTTCCTTGGGGTTCACTTCTTATTTAGCTTCTCTAGGATCATGAACTATAGGTTCAATGTCTTTTGTTTATAGCTAGTATCCACTTATGAGTGAGTACATACCATATTCATCTTTTTGTGTCTGGGTTACCTCACTCCGGATAGTGTTTTCTAGTTCCATCCATTTGCATGCAAACAAGATGTCATTGGTTTTTTTTTTGTTTTTGTTTGTTTGTTTGTTTTTACCACTGAGTAGTACTCTAATGTGTAAATGTGCCCCATTTTCTTTATCCATTCGTCGGTTGAGGGGCATGTAGGTTGTTTTCATGTTCTGGCTATTACAAATAATGCTGCTATGAACATAGTTGAAAAAATGCCTTTGTAGTATGATTGAACACCTTTTGGGTATATGCCCAAGAGTGGATCCTAAGATAGGTTGACTCACAGTTTTCTCAAAAACTTCCATACTGATTTCCAAAGTGGTTGTGCAAGTTTACATTCCCAGCAATGGATGAGTGTTTTCCTTACTTCACATCCTCTCCATCATTAGCTATCATTGGTGTTTTTTTTTTATCTTAGCCATTTTAATAGGTGTAAGATGGTAGCACAGACACTGAGAACAACAATAAATAAATGGGACCTCCTGAAACTGAGAAGCTTCTGTAAAGCCAAGGACACAGTCAGTAAGACAAAAAGGCAGCCTACTAAATGGGAAAAGATCTTCACCAACCTCACATCAGACAAAGGATTGATATCCAAAATATATACAAAACTCAAGAAACTAGACATCAGAATACAAAATAATCCAATTGAAAAATGGGGTACAGAACTAGAGAATTCTTGACAGAAGAATCTCAAGTGACCAAAAGATACTTAAGGAAATGTTCAACATCCTTAGCCATCAGGGAAATGCAAATCAAAACGTTTCTGCATGAAGGTTCTTAATACCATCAGAAATATATGTCTTCTAATGGTTACAACTCACAGGTTGAGAAACACTGGTGTAGATGGTTACTATAAAGGCTTATAGAATGTTGGGATCAAATGGTAAGAAGTATGGGCTGCTGGTCAAGAACCTTGCTTTGAATTTATACATGAGTGAGGAAAAAAAACCCAAACTTCTAATGTATTTAAATCACTTTTCATTTTAGCATGTGGGGAGGCATGAGATGAGAAAAGGGTTTTCACTGTAGCTCAGGCTGACCTAACACTATCTAGCCCAGGCTGACATTGAACTGACAGTCCTCCAAGCTGAGGCTCCTGAGTACAGCAGTACTCATTTTCCGTTTCTTAAAGTTTATTTTTATCTTTTCTAAGGCTAACCTAACTAATGCAGAAATATATAGTCATTACACACACACACACACACACGGAGAGAGAGAGAGAGAGAGAGAGAGAGAGAGAGAGAGAGAGAGAGAGAGAGAAAGAGAGAGAGAGAGAGAGAGAGAGAGAGAGAGAAAGAGAGATGCTAAGCTTCTTTTTCAGTTTTCCAGGAAGATAACTTTTTTCCTCCTTTTTTTATTGATTTTTATTGAGCTCTATGTTTTTCTCTGCTCCCCTCCATGCCTCTCCCCTCCCCTTCAACCCTCCCCCAAGGACACTATGCTCCCAATTTACTCAAGAGATCTTGTCTTTTTCTACTTTCTACTTCCCATGTCTCTCTTAGTGTCTTCATTGTTTCTAAGTTCTCTGAGATTGTGGTTTGTAAGCTGGTTTTCTTTGCTTTATGTTTAAAAACCAGCTATGAGTGAGTACATGTGATAATTGTCTCTCTGCATCTGGGTTACCTCACTCAAAATAATGTTTTCTAGCTCCATTCATTTCCCTGCAAAATTCAAGATGTTGTTATTTTTTCGGCTATGTATACTCCATAGTGTAAATGTACCACATTTTCCTTATTCATTCTTTGGTAGAGAGGCATTTAGGTTGTTTCCAGGTTCTGGCTATGACAATCAAAGCTGCTATGAACATAGTTGAGCACATGTCCTTGTGGCATGATTGAGCATCCTTTGGATGTATACCCAAAAGTATATTTTCTGGGTCTTGAGGAAAGTTGTTTCCTATTTTTCTGAGAAATCGCCACACTGACATCCAAAGGGGCTGTACCAGCTTGCATTCCCACCAGCAATGTAGAAGTGTTCCCTTTTCCTCACAACCTCTCTAGCATAAATTGTCATCAGTGTTTTTGATCTTGGCCATTTTTACAGATATAAGATAGAATCTCAGAGTTGTTTTGATTTGCATTCTCTGATGAATAAGGATGTTGAACATTTCCTGAAGTGTCTTTCAGTCATTTTATATTCTCCTGTTGAGAGTTCTCTGTTTAGGTCTGTACTCCATTATTTTTATTGGATTATTTGTTCTTTTGATGACCAATTTCTTGAGTCCTTTGAATATTTTGGAGATCAGACCTTTGTCTGATATGGGGTTGGTAAAGATCTTTTCCCATTCTGTAGGCTGTTGTTTTGCCTTATTGACTGTATCTTTTGCTTTACAGAAGCTTTTCAGTTTCAGGAGGTCCCATTTATTAATTGTTTCTCTCAGTGACTGTGTTGTTGGGGTTATATTTAGAAAGAGGTCTCCTGTGCCAATGCGTTCAAATGTATTTCTCACGTTCCCTTCTATAAGGTTCAGTGTGGCTGACTTTATTTTGAGGTCTTTGATCCATTTGTACTTGAGTTTTGTGCATAGTGATAGATATGGGTCCATTTTCATTCTTCTACATGTTGATATCCAGTTATGCCAGCACCACTTGTTAAATATGCTTTCTTGTTTCCATTTGATATTTTTTTGCTTCTTTGTCAAAAATAACACCCTAAGCTTCTATGTGGCTGAGAGGACTGAATGAGCTAAGGCATCATGAAATCTAGGCACATAATTGCCAATGAGTGTACCGCCATTCTGTTTCTCAGTGTAACAGCTAAACATCTCTTTCTTTTCTGTGACTTTACTTCTGCTTGCTTTTATGCCAAGCATATGTTTAGGGAATTTTTCTTCATTCTGTCCTCTTTTCGGGGATCCTAGCTCCTCAAACAAGAATGCACTAGAAGCTTATGAAATTGGCTCTGGCTACTTCCTTTGGAATCTCTCCAGAACACAGCCCAGCATCCTCCTTCTCATACACAAATCTTTACCGCCATCTCCCTTTGCAGCTTCCTTCAGGCACTCCCCAGATCCGTTCTTGAGGTTTTTCTTTCTCCTCTGACTTTTCATGCTGGATATGCATTGCATGTCTTGAATGCAGTGGTCTTTGCCTTTCGTCATTGTGTACCTCCTCTCTAGCCCCGAACAATGCTGTGGTCTCCCTCCCTAAGTCCACTTTGAGTCCCTTGGGGAAAGGGGACTTTCGTGTTTCAGTTGATCCAATTCCTGCTCTTGCTACCACCAGCAAAAGAATGTTATTTTATTCAGGGACATTATGCAGCGTCATGAATCATGTCACTTTTCATGGAATTGGGAATGCACACTAAACCCAGTGCCACTTCTGCAAGCATGAGTAACCATTGTCCATTAAGACGCACACTGGGCGTCCTGTCAAGACATCCAGAGACTAATAGAGGCCTCTAGTCATTATCTTCAGCCTTTTCTCTCTTGAATCTCTACCTGCCAGGCAGGGGTTTTGGTTGGTTTGTTCTTAGCTTCTGGAGCAAGAAGGTCTTGCACTGCTGGGTAAGTCACTGATGACTCAAGTCCTCTACATCACCCTTCTTACCACAAAATTCCCCCACAAGCCCCATGTGGACCCTCTTTAAGACTCTGTTTCACTCATCCAAACCCCTCTAAGTTTGCAGCCTAGAGGCTGAGCACCTACTCTCTGGTGGTGAGATCCGGTGATGAGCCAAACTGACTTGCTGCTGACTGCCGAGAAGGTGGACATGCTCTCTCTTCGGGCAAAGTCAAGGTCGTCTGCAAATTCAAAGGCATTCGTTGTGGCGTCCACTCAAGCCCTCCACCGACTCTCAGAAGGACCTTGCACTCCCTCACAGCTACGACGTTCTAACCACACAGCCATTTAAACTGATGGGAGGCCTTTATTAACCCCTCCTGCGCGCCAGTTCTGCAACACGCGGTACTTAACAAAGTCAGACTCCACAAAGATTCTGTAACTTGAATGAAGCACAAAGCATGAAAAATGATGGCAGCTCTACAGAAACACTTCACTCAATTTGGAGACTTACTGATGTCTATCTGATCCAAGATCTCTGTTATATTTTAATGAGTCATAAATGGGACAGCCCATGACTTTCTAAATGATAAGATCATCTTATACATAAGACCTCCAATGAATTTAGCTGATAAGGCTATTTGCCATAGTGCCACCTCCTGGCCAAATATGAGAAGTGTGAGTTGAGAAGGTCTGTGTTAGGGAAATAAGGATTCTCATGTTTTTTCTAAACTAGAGGATCCAATGGCAGCAAAGCAAGGGCTTACAGTTTCGCTAGGGGAGTATGTCACAAAATCAAGAGCTCTGAATTATCCTAGACATGTTCTGAGTGCATGTTGTTTCTCAGATTTTATAGCCAGTTGCCTTCCCTTTGTCTAATCTAATGCTTCTTAAAAGTGTATTCCTCAGACCAACTGGATTATCCAGAAATTCATTAAAAATTAATAAAAATCTGTTGTTTCATATGCCTGAAATTATAAACTTTTAATAGTACTCTTATCCCTTCTAGTCAACAATTCATTATATTTCCTAGATGTTATTTGACTTTATATAACCTGATAGCCTCTTAGAGTAATCATGGAACAAAGATTTTGATATTTCTCCCCAATTCTTAATTATGTCAATGACACCAGAATCACGTTTCCAGCTGAAGAGATGGCACAGCCGTCAAGAGCACTGGCTGTTCCCCCAGAGGACCTGGGTTTAATTCCCAGGACCCATGCACTGGTTCACAACCATCTACATGTAATTTCAGTTTCAGGGGATCCAATGCCCTCTTCTGACCTCTTTGGGCACAAAACATGTACACGGTGCAAGCACAGACATATATGTAGGCAAAACACATAAAATAAAATAAATAAATTTAATACAGAATCACATTTCCAGCCCTAATCACTGTGTTAATGATCATGTTAACCAACCATAAACTACCTCCTCAAAAAGGAAGGTGCTGATCTGATTGGACAATGTATAAAGCTTGCCACTGACAAAGAATTGGTTTTAATAGAAAACTCTCTCATGTCTTCTCTAAACCTCTCTGACCTTTCAACTTTCCCTACCTTGGACTCAGAGGCTAAGGAGCAGGTCAGTCACTCTTGCTTAAGTGCTCCTCAGTTCCATCTAAATCTCTCTTTACGGAAGTCTCATGTTCAGAACAGAGCGCAAATCTTCACGGACTTCAAAATGCAACTTCCTTTTAAAGATGAATATAAAGCATCCCAGGCAAATGAAATGCAGGGAGAACATCACTAGGCTGAAACAACACATGTGCACTTCTATCACCATCTGCATCGTCTGCCTGACCTCCCCCGAGTCACCCCCTTGGCTCCCCGAGAAGCGGTCTCTGAGGGATGAATGAAATGATAATCACTGTTTGACATTCTAGTTATTTTATGTCATCAAAGATGAGTCTTAACCTTTATGCTGCCCCTGCTTTCTCAGGGTGGGAACTGTCTGTCTTGTTCTGAGAAACCTTTATGAGGAGATTTGGTCTAAGAAATAGTTCTGAGTTGTTGTTCCACTCTTCACTGGATTGCACTTACTATGTTCAACTTCAATCTTACTATTACCTGTGAAGACACTTGAGAGCTGACCCCTGCCAAGTGGAGATTATTGGCCTCCATATTCTTATGTGATCCCTTCATATAAATTTGAAGGTGTACTTAAAATCTCCACAAGTACCTATTAGGCAGGTAATGAAATATACTCATGTTGTGTCTTCCTTTCAGAATGTTTGAGCCCTGAGATCAATAATCGCTTCCCAATACCTCAGGTGATGCTTACTCCTTTGGTATTCTCTGCTTCCCTCGAGAGGATTAAATTTTCCCCAATCTCTGTGATCCCGGGAGTCTATTAATAGGTTAATATCTGCGCTGTATCTGGCAGTTATAAATGTGAGCATCCCCAAAATGACTTCACACAATGTCTGTGTCAAAGCTAAACAGAAAGAACCGAGTTTTCTCAGTATCGTGGAGTGTTGATTCTATTAAAATATCAGATGCTTTAAAGGATTTGATCAATAAAATAAATATATAGGAAGGTCATACGGGTCTCAATATTGTTTAGATTCAACACTGTGGCTTCAAGGGTGTTCTGGGAGTTCTGGGAGTATATTTTAGAAGCAAATGTTCTCAATTTTCTGATGCTTAAAATGGACCCATTGATGAAATGATGTTTGCTTTCTGTATTGTAGGACCAGAAATGAAACTGATTCCAAAAGATTTCTCCCCGTAGATCAAAGAAAAATAATTTTAGTATTCTCCCCCAATGAAGTCTATCTTCATTAGAGGGAAACCAATGATAAATCACTTTTGGCAAGTCACACAAAAATGAAAGGAGATAGATATAAATTATACCCTTCAGAAAGATTATATCTGAACTTTCAGTATCAAATATCCTGGAAAACGTACAAATCTCTATAGACCTCCAAATGGAATACTAATCAAGTGAATTATATAGCTTCAGTTCTAGTAATGAAATTGTGCCCTTTATTTGTCAAAAGGAGAAGCCCGTGAAACATAATAAAACATTCCTGAAAAAACCGATTAAATTACCGAGAACTCAAAACTCAAAGAAAGTTGTAGTTCAATCATCATTACTTTTCTAGATCTTATGAAAATTTTAAAATATAGAAAATAATTAATCAACTATTGTGAAAATCAACAAATGCTGCTCACACTTTGATATTTTTGTTGTAATTTCAAATTTTCCCTTCCTTCCCAGAGACATCATATACATTGGTGATTTGTAAATATGATATAAAACCATGCACTTGTGTTTTTATATTCAATACATTTATGTGATTTTTTGTTTGCCTGTGATGGTTAACTTTTTTCAATTTTTTTATTAATCTGTATATTTTAATAGATTTTTATTGATCTCTATGTTTTTTTCTGCTCCTCTTGCTGCCTCTCCCCTCCCCTTCAACCCTCCCCCAAGGTTGCCATGCTTCCAGTTTACTCAGGAGATCTTGTCTTTATCTGCTTCCCAATGTAGATTACATTTATGTAAGTCTCTCTTAGTGTCCTCATTGTTGTCTAAGATTTCTGGGATTGTGGTTTGTAGGCTGGTTTTCTTTGCTTTATGTTTAAAATCCACTTATGAGTGAGTACATGTGATAATTGTCTTTCCGTGTCTGGGTTACCTCACTCAAAATAATGTTTTCTAGCTCCATCTATTTTCCTGCAAAATTCAAGATGTCATTTTTTTCTGCTGTGTAGTACTCCATAGTGTAAATGTACCACATTTTTCTTATCCATTCTTTGGTACAGCAGCATTTAAGTTGTTTCCAGGTTCTGGCTATGACAATCAAAGCTGCTATGAACATAGTTGAGCACATGTCCTTGTGGCACAATTGAGCATCCTTTGGATATATACCCAAAAGTGGTATTACTGGGTCTTGAGGAATGTTGTCTCCTAATTTTCTGGGAAATCACCATACTGACATCCAAAGAGGTTGTATCAGCTTGTATTCCCACCAGCAATGCAGAAGTGTTCCCTTTTCCTCACAACCTCTCCAGCATAAGTTGTCATCAGTGTTTTTGATTTTGGCCATTTTTACAGATATAAGATAGAATCTCAGAGTTGTTTTGATTTGCATTCTCTGATGAATAAGGATGTTGAACATTTCCTGAAGTGTCTTTCAGTCATTTTAGATTCCTCTGTTGAGAGTTCTCTGTTTAGGTCTGTACTCCATTTTTTTTATTGGATTATTTGTTCTTTTGATGACCAATTTCTCTAGTTCTTTGTATATTTTGGAGATGAGACCTCTGTCTGAAGTGGGGTTACTGAAGATCTTTTCCCATTCTGTAGGCTGTCGTTTTGTCTTGTTGACTGTATCCTTTGCTTTACAGAAGATTTTCAGTTTCAGGAGGTCTCATTTATTTGTTGTTTCAGTGTCTGTGCTACTGGGGTTATATTTAGGAAGTGGTTCCCTGTGCCAATGCGTTCAAGTGTATTTCCCACTTTCTTTTCTATAAGGTTCAGTGTGGCTGGCTTTATGTTGAGGTCTTTGATCCATTTGGACTTGAGTTTTGTGCATGGTGATAGAAATGGGTCTATTTCCATTCTTCTATATGTTGATATCCAATTATGCCAGCACTACTTGTTAAATATGCTTTCTTTTTTCCATTTGATATTTTTTTCTTCTTTGTCAAAAATCAGGTCTTCATAAGTGTGTGGATTAATATCCAGGTCTTCTATTTGGTTCCATTGGTCCTCCTGTCTGTTTTTATGCCAATACCAAACTGTTTTCAGTACTGTAGATCTGTAGTAGAGTTTGAAGTCAGGAATTGTGATGCCTCCAAAGTTCTTTTACTGTACAGGACTGTTTTGGCTATCCTGGGTTTTTTTTTAGTTGTTTTTTGTTTGTTTGGTTGGTTTTTTTTTTTTTTTGCTTTTACATATAAGGTTGAGTTCTTTCAAGGTCTAGGAATAATTATGCTGGGAGTTTGATGGGCATTGCGTTGAATCTGTAGACAGCTTTTGGTAAGATTTTCCATTTTTACTATGTTAATTCTACCTACCCAAGAGCATGGGAGACCTTTCCACTTTATGGTGTCTTCTTCAATTTCTTTCATCAGTGATTTAAAGTTCTTGTCATACAAGTCTTATACGTGTTTGGTTAGAGTTACTCCAAGATATTTTATGCTATTTGTGGCTATTGTGAAGGTTGTTGTTTCTCTGATTTCTTTCTCAGTCCTTTCAACATCTGTGTACAGGAGGGCTACTGATTTCTTTTGAGATAATCTTGTATCCTGCCACATTACTGAAAGTGTTTATGAATTGTAGAAGTTCCTTGGTAGAATTTTTGGGATCACTTATGGAAACTATCACATCATCAGCAAATAGTGAGAGTTTGACTTCTTCTTTTCCGATTTGTGTCCCCTTGATCTCCTTTTGGTGTCTTATTGATCTAGCTAGGACCTCAAGAACTATATTGAATAGATATGGAGAAAGTGGAAAACCTTGTCTTGTTCCTGATTTCAGTGGAATCACTGGGAGTTTCTCTCCATTTAGTTTGATGTTGGCTGTTGTCTTGCTGTATATTGCCTTTATTATGTTTAGATATGTTCTTTGTATCCCTGCTCTGTCCAAGACCTTTATCATGAAGGGATGTTGTATTTTGTCAAAAGCTTTTTCGGCATCGAATGAGATGATCATGTAGTGTTTATTTTTCAGTTTGTTTATACGGTGGAAGTCATTGATAGATTTTCGTATGTTGAATCATCCCTGCAACTGTGGGATGAAGGCGACTTGATCATGGTGGATGATGGTTCTGATGTGTTCTTGGATTCAGTTTGCCAGTATTTTATTCAATATTTTTGCATCAGTGTTCCTGAGTAAGATTTGTCTGTAATTCTCTTTCTTAGTAATGTATTTCTGTGATTTGGGTATCAGAGTAATTGTAGCCTCATAAAAAGAGTTTGGCAATGTTCCTTCTGTTTCTATTGTGGGGAATAATTTGACGAGTATTGGTATTAGTTCTTCTTTGGAAATCTTGTAGAATTCTGAGCTGAATTCATCTGGTTCTGGGTTTTTTGGTTTTTTTTTTTTTGGTTGGGAAACTTTTGATGACTGTTTCTATTTCTTCAGCAATTATAGGTCTGTTTAATTTGCTTATCTTGTCTTGATTTAATTTTAGTAAGTGATATATATCCAGAAAGTTATCCATTTCCTTTAAGTTTTCCAGTTTTGTGGAATACAGGTTTTCAAAATATGACCTGATGATTCTCTGCATTTCCTCCATGTCTGTTGCTTTGTTCCTGTTTTCATTTCTCATTTTGTTAATTTGGATATTCTCTCTTTGCCTTTTGGTTCATTTGGATAAAGGTTTGTCCATTTTGTTGATTTTCTCAAAGAACCAACTCTTTGTCTCATTGATTCTTTGTATTGTTTTCTTTGTTTCTATTTTGTTGATTTAAGCTCTCAATTTGATTATTTCCTGCCATCTAGTTTTGTTAGGCAAGTTTGCTTCTTTTTGTTATAAAGTTTTTAAATGTTCTGTTAATTCACTAGTGTGGCATTTTTCCAGCTTCTTTATGTAGGCATTAAGCACTATGAACTTTCCTCTTAACACTGTTTTCATTGTGTTTCATAAATTTGAGTATGTTGTGTGGTCATTTTCATTTAATTTTAGGAAGTTTTTAATTTCTCCCTTTATTTCTTCCTTGACCCATTGATGAGTCAGGGGAAATTAAATTCATTGTTTAATTTCCATGTGTTTGTGGGCTTTCTGAAATTAGTATTGCTGTTGACTTCTAGTCTTAAACCATAGTGATCTTCTAAGGTCATTGGGTTATTCCAATTTTTTTGTATTTGTTGAGATTTGTTTTGTTACCAAGTATGTGGTCAATTTTTAAGAAGGTTCCATGAGGTGCTGAGAAGAAGGTATATTCTCTGTTTGGATGGAATATTCTATAGCTGTCTGTTAAGTCCATTTGAGTCATAACATCTGTTAGTTTCCTTATTTCTCTGTTAATTTTTTGTCTGATTGACCCGTCCAGTGGTGAGAGTGGAGTGTTGAAGTCTCCCACTATTAGTGTGTGGAGTTTAATGTATGATCTAAGCTTTAGAAGTGTTTCTTTTACATATGAAAGTGCCCTTGTATTTGGGGCATAGATGTTAAGTATTGAGATTTTCTTTTGATGGATTTTTCCTCTGACTCATATGAAATGACCTCTTTTGTCTCCTTTGATTTATTTTAGCTTGAAGTCTATTTTGTTAGATATTAGTATAGCTACACCCACTTGTTTCTTAGGACCATTTGACTGGAATAATTTTTTCCCCAACCCTTTACTCTGAGATGATGTCTGTCTTTGAGGTTGAAATGTGTTTCTTATATTCAGAAGAATGATGGATTCTGTTTTTGTATCCAATCTGTTAGCCTGTGCCTTTTTATAGGTAAGTTTAGTACATTTAGTATTAATGACCAGTGATTGCTATCTCCTGTTAATTTAGCTATCATTGTTGGTGATGTTTAATTTATGTGTTATCCCCTTCTTTGGGATTTGGTGCTGTGAGACCATTAATTGTCTGTGTTTTTTGCTGTACCCAACTTCCTTAGGTTGAAGTTTTTCTTTTAGTATTTTGTGTAGGGCTGGGTTTGTGGCTAGGTATTGGTGAAATCTAGCTTTGTCATGGAATATCTTGTTTTATCCTTCTATGGTGATTGAAAGTTTTGCTAGGTATAGTAGTCTGGGCTAGCATCCGTTGACTCTTAATGTCTGCATAACATTTAACCATGACCTTCCGGCTTTCGTTGTCTCCAAGGAGAAGTTAGGTGTAATTCTGATAGGTCTACCTTTATATGTTACTTGGCCTTTTTCCTTTGCAGCTCTTAATATTATTTCTTTACTCTGAATGTTGTGTTTTGATTATTATGTGGTGAGGGGACTAGTTTTTGGATCCAGTCTATTTGGTATTCTGTACACTTCTTGTATCTTCATAGGTATATCTTTCTTTAGGTTGGGAAAGTTTTCTTCTATGATTTTGTTAAATATATTTTCTGTTCTTTTGAGTTGAACTTCTTTTTCTATACCCATTATTCTTAGATTTAGCCTTTTTATGGTGTGCCATATTTCTTGGATATTTTATGTTAAATATCCAAATATTCAAAAACATTTTGTTAGATATAATGTTTTCTTTAACTGAAGAGTCTATTTCCTCTATTGTATCTTCAGCACTTGAGATTCTCTCCTCCATCTTTTGTTTTCTGCTGTTCACGCTTGCATTTGTGGTTCCTGATTATTTTCTCATGATTTCTGTTTCTATAATTCCCTCAGCTTGTGCTCTCTTTATTGTCTCTATTTCAGATTTCAAGTCTTGAGTAGTTACTTTCACATGTTTGGTTTCTTTTTCTTGGTTTTCTTTAAGGGATTTGCTGATGTCTTCCAATTTTTTGTTTGTCTTTTCCTCCACTTCTTTGAGAAAATTTCTCATTTCCTCTTTAAGAGCTTCAAACATTCTCCTGAAGTTATTTTTTAGGTCAATTTCTCCTGCTTCATCTATATTTGGTTGTTCAGGTCTTGCTGTTGTAGGGTCTTTAGGTTTTACTGGTGTGTTGCTTTTTGTGGTATAGCATGTGATTTTACCTTTTCTACTCATCTTTTCCTCTAATAGGTGTGGTTGGGGCTGTCTGAGATTCTGTTGAATAATCTTCTAGGTGCCAGTGAATCCAAAGCTCAGATAGTTGTTCCTCATGGTACAGTCAGTGTCAAGTTCTAGTTACCCCGTTGGTTATTCCTGTCCCCGGAGGTAGCTCAGCACTCCTGTGCTTTGCGCCACTCCCTTGAAGTTTGGCCTAGGTTACTGGCTTTACCTGTTTCTGTAAATCCTGGTCTGGATCCATTTCTGCAGAGGTCCTTGGCTTGGAGTTGGTTCTGCAAAGGTCTCTGACTCTGGTCTATGGCTTCAGAGTTCCCAGGCTCGGGTGTGCCTAGAATTGCAGAGGACCTGGCTCAGGCTTATTCCCTCAGAGGTCCCAGATTCATGCTCAGACCCACAGAGGCTTCAGGTTCCTACCAATTCCCTTTGATGTCCCAGACAAACACCTGGACCCACAGAGGTCCTGGCTCAGGCCTACTCCCTCTGAGGTCCCAGACCCATGCCTGGCCCCGATGAGATCTCTGGCTTCTGCCTATTCCCTTGGAGGTCCCAGATTTACACCCAGACTGGCAGAGGTCCTGGCTCAAGCCTAGTTCCTCATAGGTCCTAGACTCAGGCCCCTGATGGTTAATTTTTGATGTCACCTCACCTGAAAAAGCATCATTTGGGGTATGTCTATAAGGGCTTTTTCACAGATGATTAGCAGGTAAGCCTGAATAGACTAGCTGAGGAAGACTCACCCTTAGTGTGGGCAAGCACCATTCAACACTTTGGATACCTGTGGAGAACAAAGACAGAACCCCATTGTTTTTTTCACTTCCCAGCCTCCATCCCTGGAAGCTGGGATGTTATTCTCTTTCCTTGCATGTCTGTCATTCACATGTTCCCATTTTTTATAATTCCTTTTCATTACGTTTTATATAATTATGGGGGTTGCATGCCAAAGTGAGGGTGTGGAGGTCAGAGGACAATTTGCAGAAGAGTTCTCACCTTCCACTGTGTGGACATCAAGGATGAAGCTCGGGTTGTCAAGCTTGGTAGCAGCACCCACCGAGCAGTCTCACTAGCCTTCATTTATGGGTTCTTCATACACCCAGGCGAAGCCTTCTCTAGGTCCTCAAGCTTTTGTCTTTGGATCAAAACCTATGCCACCAGCTTCTCTAGTTCTGAAGACTTTGAACTTGGATACGACTCACGCACCAGGGATCTCATCCTGCAGGTGTCCTGTTATTGGCTTTCAAAGTCACTTTCCCTGGTAAATTTCCTCTTCTATAGTTGTATAGGCTTGTGATTCTCTGAAGAATTCTCACATTTCTGAAGTCAACTTTTTTTTGATCATAGTATTATTGAGGATAAACATGTTGACAAATATGTATCTATATCATTCTCTTTCATTGGCATGTATTGTTTTGTTTAATGACATAATTTACTGGGTTAGTGATGGAAAAGTAGGTCATTTTCTATGGCATGATGATGATATGGAATTTTTAATGCTTCCACAGTTACTGTCATTTCTGTTCATCTTGTGAATGTGTGCTGGATTTTCTTCAGAAACAAACATGATGAACTGACTTCATATTCTGTATTGGCTATTGTACCAGCTGCAAAAGATACTGTCTCTCTAAGTCCCTTTTAATATGTGGTATGGTATTGCCACTTTGGCCACTATTCACCGTTCTTTTTTGCTTTTTATCACTTTACTACATATTGGAAAACTTTCCAATTGAGTCCTTATCTCTCCTTTCAACACCATATTCTCTCTGTACCTTAGGCTCTGCCAAGGCAATCAAGAATAAAAGGCACTGTCCCTAACAGAAGCAGGTGATTCTTGGAACCATTCTTGTTGGAAGCAGAGATTTCCATTTCACAAAACCTCAGAGACAAGAAGGTCTCAAACCAGGCCAGATTTCTGGTATTTGTGGTGTTTTGCTGGTGTTAAATGGTGTGACTTTGGGTATGGCATCTGGTCCGTCTATATACTGTGAGGTTTCTGATGGCTGAGTGTGGCTCCAAAAAGGTGCACTTTACAAGTATGGCTGCTTGGTGATAGTCTAAATCATTGTCATTTCACAAACTAGCCATGCGACCTTGGGCAAATTTACCATTCAGAGCCTCTTCTTCTTCTACTACTTGTAAAAAATTAGCTGCATCTACCCTGTAGCTTTGTGATGATAAGTGGAGCAAACACCTACGGTACATTTGGAACTGTGCCTAACACAAGCAGAAAGCATTGGCTGTGATGATTCCATGCATACTTTTTCCTGCTTTCCCTGTGGTTGGCATCTACAGACCCCACTACAGAACCTTGTCTAATCATCTGGGTGTTCTCACTCTCCTAATCTGAGGAATGTGGAATGAATCTTACAGTTTTTAGAGCAAATTTCCTGCTACAATTGCATCTGAGCACTCACTCATGGGTGGTTCACGGTTTGTGTTCTCTGAATTTTTGGTAGTAGCCTTTCGGCATTTTTCATTGGGTTTCATTTCTTTCGGTTGCCAAATGGTATGTTGTCTTTATGTTCTCTCGATGTTCAACCTGTCATTACTTTACAGGTTTAAAATACCTTCTCTCAGCCTGTCATTTGTCTTCATTTATAGTAAGTTTTTATCACATTGAAGGCTCAGATTTGGATGTGATGCATTTTATTCAGCTATTCCTTTATCAGTTAGGCATTCTGTGTCCTGCTGAAATTTTCAACTCTTCCCACAATCATAAATATATTGTCCTATTTTTCCCCGTAAGAGGCTTAATGTATTCCTTTTCAGATTGCATTGTCTATATTATACTGTCTGAGCCCTGAATTTTATGAGTAAATTAGGAAAACATTTACAGCAGTAGTGGTTTTCCATTATTTCCCAACTACTATCTTATTAACAATGTGTGCAAAGGGTTTATCTCTTCAGAAACTGAAGAGCCAATTTGCCGAGACACAGGAATCAAGAGGCAGGGCATCAGCAAAGACTGGTAACACAGTTGCTAATTCTGATCCAGAGGTCTGACTATCGTAGCTAGAAGATATGCTATCTTGCCTTTGTAAAGCCTTTCCAACCACATACAAACATGCCCCACATACATCCGGACCATAGCAATCTAAGCAAGGGTTTGTGACTAAGGAGGTCATTCTTACTAAGATTAAGGAGCGGCATAAGAAAATCTTCGGGAGCTCAGAGATGCCAGCCGTCTTGGTCCAGCCTGACTCACAGTCAGAGCAATGATGGGCTTTCCAGTCACTGCATCAATGCACCCGGCTGAAACTCAAAACGGATTGTATCAGTTTAAATTAGCCACTTCCAAAGTGCCCTCCATATCTGTTGTGGCTCAGAGCGGAAGTCTGGTCTTGCAGATTTTTTTTCTATCTCTCAAATGAAAATGTCCGTCTTCATTTGCTTTTCTATCTCTCCCTGAGGAGCCTATAAAAAGTCGGGCTTCCTGCATATACTGTATAAATATTCATTTACTTAAAGCTAGGTTGCTTTTCCTTGAAATTGAAATTGTTGGGGTACCGAGGTGCAGTTAGAAAGGCCTGATTGAGTCCCTTGGAGACTTCTGTAATTACTTGGTGTCAGTCTGACTTGCACTTGAAGTCTTACAAAGAGATATTTGAGATTTTTGAGCTAAGGCGTTGATTCTGTAACTCTAGGGCTGTGAGAAGCTTCTGGGATGCTCAAGATTCTGAGCCTCATTTTCTTAGATTTTTATTCAGTAGCCCTGGAGGGATGCCCGGGACTGAGCATTTGCGTACAAGAGAAAGGCCCGTGAATCTTCCTTTGAGAAACTGTGAGCTATGGTACTGCATCTCCAGGAACATTCTAGCTAAATGATCTACACACCCTGGAGCAGACTAGCGATTGATACACTAGTGGGAATCAATTATCAGGTTCACTAGTAAACTGACATCTTTGGAAGAGAGAAATTTGGGGGAAGTCTTTTGTTGAAAGGAAAGACAGAGGTGGAGATGTGTTTGGATATGTTTACGTGTGCTTTGCCTGGAAAGGAGAAGCTTCGGTGGGTCAATAAGTTTGTCTCACAAGAACAGTGGGGTCCATGACAGAATTCCTTGCTGATCCACCATGCCAGTCAGTGTCCATCCTACCCACCTATGCTGCGGAGCACAGCTTGCAAGGTCCTTAGACTCTGTTTGGCTGCTTTCTCTTCCCAGATGTACCACAGACTTTAAATGGGTACATTAATGGTATGTAAGATGTACGGTAAAGGTGAATTGATTTTTTTAAGTATAGCATAGACAGCAAAAGACAGTAAACTTTCAAAAAATCTTTGATATCTAAAATAGAACAAAAGAGACTTATAATATAATAAATATATAATATAGCAGAGTCTAAGAGACACGGGAAGCTGGACAAGGTGGTGCATGCCTATAACCCCAGTAGGTAGGAGGCTGAGGCAAAAGAATTATAAGTCTGAGGCCAGCTAGTGCTTCCCAGAGAATTCCAAGCTGTCCTGGACAGTGTAACAAGACTGTATTTTAAATTGCAAGGATAAGGCAGAACACTTATGATTTACGCAATTCCAGTCTTGTGCAGAGGAAAGAGGAGAACTGTGGCAAAGCGGTGCTTAGAGAAATACTGTTGTGGAATCTCTGGAGTGGATAAGAAACAAAAATCCATTAACAGAAGAAGCCTAGAGACCAACACATAACATACACACATAGCATATCCTTAAAGTAAGGCTACTTAGTGGCCCATTCATGATCAAACTACAATAACAAAGGTTAAAATTAGTTAAGAGGGAATGTTGTACTGTGTCTTCACGTCTTCTTTTGTCCTGTAGATGGATTTGGGGCATTGTTTTAGAAGTAAAGGAAGGGAGAACAAAAAGCGCTGAGAGAGGCAGGACGTCGCATTGGTATTCCACTGGTGGTTGATGGCAGACTGTTGAAACAGGGGCGAAACCCTGGAGCTGAATGCCAACGCAGGTCCAAGTGCCAGTTCGGGGTTGTTGGGATGTCTCCTGTCAGCATAGCTTTCAGTCTCATGAGTGTCTTAGGCACATGCTTATCCTACTCCACTTTATTAACACTATTGGGGTTTGGATTTGTGCATTTGAACCAATCATAGGGGCTTCTGGTAAAGGAGTAAGGGAACACAAGTCAGAGGGATGTTACCTGATACATACCAATAGAATGAGGAACTTTCTTGGTCACAGAACCGGGTTCACCATAGATTGACTTCCAAGTCTCTCATTGCCTGGTTGTGTTGCCTCTGGAACTTTCCAAGCCTTGTTCCTCTAGCAAGTGGAGACAATAATAGCTATTACATTCACAATGCCACTGTCTTGTAGTATCCTTGAAGTATATATTATTTGTGTCTACCTATAACACATGAACATGTATATCACCCTTGCACATTGGATGCTTTTGTGTTGTATGCCAGAGTTAGTAAAAGTCACCATTGTTTTACAAGGAGGGACTTACAGCTGGTTAGTGATGGTTCACACCACTCTTCAGAGGTATGACCTTTATTTAAGTAATTCAAAACTGACAGCCTTCACTGCAAAACATTGTTTCAAGGTCTGTGAAGAAGTTTGAAGGGATTTTGATGGGGATTGCATTGAATCTATAGATTGCTTTTGGTAGAATTGTCATTTTTACTATGTTGATTCTCCCAATCCAAGAGCAGGGGAGGTCTTTCCATTTTCTGGTATCCTCCTCAATTTCTTTCTTCAAAAGCTTAAAGTTCTTGTCAAATAGGTCTTTCACTTCCTTGGTTAGAGTAACCCCAAGATATTTTATGCTATTTGTGGCTATTGTGAAAGGTGATATTTTTCTGATTTCCCTCTCCGCTTCTTTATCCTTTGTGTATAGGAGTGCCATTGATTTTTTGGAGTTGATCTTATATCCTGCCACGTTACTAAAGGTGTTTATCAGCTGTAGGAGTTCTTTGGTAGAGTTTTTGGGGTCTCTTATGTACACTATCATATCGTCAGCAAATAACGAAAGTTTAACTTCATCCTTTCCAATTCGAATCCCCTTGATTTCCTTATGTTGTCTTATTGCTATTGCTAGAACTTCAAACACTATATGGAAGAGGTATGGAGAGAGTGGACAGCCTTGTTGTGTTCCTGATTTTAGTGGAAAGGCTTTGAGTTTCTTTCCATTCAGTTTGATGTTAGCTGTCGGCTTGCTGTATATTGCTTTTATTATATTTAGGTATGATCCTTGTATCCCCTGTCTCTCCAACACCTTTATCATAAATGGGTGTTGAGTTTTGTCAAATGCTTTTTCAGCATCCAATGAAATGATCATATGGTTTTTTTTCTTTCAATTTATTTATATGATGGATTACATTGATAGATTTGCGTATGTTGAACCATCCCTGCATCTTTGGGATGAAGCCTACTTGATCATAATGGATAATTTTTCTAATGTGTTCTTGGATTCAGTTTGCCAGTATTTTATTGAGAATTTTCGCATCGATGTTCATGAGTGAGATTGGCCTGTAATTCTCTTTCTTGGTTGTGTCTTTGTGTGGTTTTGGTATTAGGGTGACTGTAGCTTCATAAAAGGAGTTTGGCAGTGACTCTTCTGTTTCTATATTGTGGAATACATTAAGGAGTAAAAAAAATTAAAAAATAATTTTAAAAAATGTTTAAAAGTTTTCTTTATTGTATCAATACATCTTAAATACTAATTAACTATTCTTAAAACCATACCTTAAAATAGTATAATTGGCAAAACTTTTCTTATAGACAGTAAATTAATTTTTTGGGAAGAAAAAACTGTGTATATACTTTTTAATAAATTTTCCAAAAGATCATTTCTACCATTTATTATGCTTTTGTTTTAATAAATTACTCAAATTTTTTTGGTAAAAAAACAAAACAAAACAAAACAAAACAAAAACATTGTTTCAAAGGAAAATTTTGGAATTGGGCATATATAATAGAAGAGATGCTTCTTAAAATTCTTTCCAAGGATTCCTTTTCTTGCAAAATTAAAAAAGTAAAATACCAAAACATGCAATTAAATTAGATAAAATCACTGGCCAGGGTGGCACATGCCTTTAATTCCAGCACAGAAACAGGTGAGTCTCTATGAGTTCAAGGCCGGCCTGGTCTACATAGTGAGTGCCAGGATAGTCAGGGCTATGTAGGAGAACCACAACAAACAAAGAAGACAAAACAACAAAAAACCCAAAACCAAAACAGCAAAGCCTGTAGAAATAAAGAAAAAGAAAATAGATTAGCTTCTTGAGTTTTAATAAACATAAGATGCCTTGGTCATCGCTCAGGACCCTTTCCGTGTGTTGCATAAATATTTAATTCCCTGTGACTTTTACTTTCAAAACCACATTTAAGGAATAATCATTTTTCCTGTTCAGCAGAAATTAAAATTCACTGCTCATGATACTTGGATTTTATTCACTATAAATAATTTTCAGGTGTTTCTTTCAGAGTTCTGAATATTTTGGCATACATTTCCCACTTCCTTGCAAGGGAAGTCAAACCTGAAGGAGTTTCTCTTTAGTCTTATTATAAACACAGTTCAAAGACGCACCAGGTGGAATTATCCCTGTGACATTTTCCGTGTTAGATGCAATCACTCTCCTATGAATATGTTGCTATATTTGGAAATTTATTTCCCATCATGCAAATTTCTTTTCCTATATTCCTGTTAATAGGGTTGTCAGAAGATTCAAATATCATTCAAGGTAAAAAAAAATTATAAGAGAATCATTTGTACTTCCCAGGTTTAGGGAACCAGCGAATCCAGAAGCTCACCCAAACAATTATTGTTTTCAAATTTCCTTGGTCTACATTAGTTCTTCAGCTATACTGTGTGTGGCTGCCCGCAGTTGTGTTGTGCCATTTGTGACAGTGTTTGCTGCGGTGAATGACACACTGGGAAATGCAGTGTTTGTTTAGCTGGGTGACGTTTCCGGTTCCAGGCTGAAGGAATGACACCCATCATGCTTTCTTGTGATCAATATGGAAGATTCCACTGTAATTCGCGATCCCACGGACACATTGGCCAGGTGACGTTTAATAATGACTCTCTTCCTTGGGAAGGTTCCAAACACTCTATGCAGCTCGGAGAAGTGAGCAACAAACCTGCAATCACAGCATTGGCTCCTGAAATGCTGTGAGTCCTGGGGTGAAATTGCCAAGGCTTAATAACACAAAGCCATGCTTCCTGCTGTTCAGAGGATGGAAGTAAGAAAGAAAAGGCTGAGTCACACCTCCAGGCAGATGAACAAGAAATCCGTGTATTGCAGCAGTGTATCCAAAATTTCTGGACGACCTTAGACTACAATTCAAGTTTGTGCCTTTATTGTTCAATTAAAATAACACACACTTGAGATGGCAGGATAAATCCTCTATAAACAGTAGGATTTACCTGGGACATGAAAGCTGTAATGTGTATTTAGAGTCCAGAGTTAGATGGGCAAAGCAAAATAGAGAAAATTTTATTCACAAAATGGATAAAAAACAATAATCTGGATATTTCACAACAACTTACTAGCTAAATGGGTTTTTTCCCTCTGTTAGTTCCAAAGAGAAAATAGTCATTCACTGTACACTAAAATTCCAGTCTGATCCAATTACTGCGAGGGACAAATTCTAAAAGCCACCCACAGTGACCTCAGCTTCCTGGTGTCTCCACCTCTATAGAGACTCCTCTTTTTCATTTGTTCCTCACCGATAGAACATGGCAGGGACAATGGATGCCATTCCCATTAGGAGTGACATTTCCTAGACTCTGTGTTTACTGGGAGATACGGATTCCGGTGGTCCTCATGGTCGGCAGCGCTTGTAGTACGAGCCTGCAGCGAGGAGAGAGAGGCGGAATCCCAACTTCAAGGACTTGACTGCGGCATCTGTCATCCATCAGGAAACACCTCGGGGCCGTCTGTCATCCAGCAATGCTAAAAATGAATTCAGTCAACAACCCGGATGACCCGAGGGACAGATTCGGGTCTAGGAAAGATGCCAGGTGAGGACGTTGCTGATACCATCTCTATCATGCCTGCTAAGACTCCGAGAAGAAAACCTAGAAAAATGTACTCTAAGACACATCTACTGTGAAATAAATGTGCGTGGGTTTAAGCCTGTAAGTTTGTGGCAAGTTATTATATAGCTATAGAAAGTTAAGACACCCGTAGAAAGGGCAAAAATAAAACACAAAACAAAAAAGTATTGTCAAGGATGTGGAGCAATTGTGGTGTCCATGCACTTCTAGATTGGAAACTGAAAATTCAGTTATTTGAAGACCATTTGGTAACATCACCAAAATTTGAATCCTATATCTATCTTCTGTGATTCAAAAATTTAGTTCCAAAATTATGAAGAAAATAAATGAATGAGAGCTGAAGAGATGGCTCGGTCGCTGAGAGTACTTGCTTCTGCACAGCATCCAAGTCCAGTTCTCAGCACTGATATTAGGAGACTCAGAACCATCTGATCTTCAGCTGCAGGGACACCAGCACCCTCTGGACTCCACCATCACTTCCACGTCATACCAGACACTCATGCATGCAAACATGGCAGACACTCATATAGACACACACACAGATACTCAGACACACGTGGTAAACACATAGACACACACACAGACATACACAGCAGACCCTCATACAAACACAGATGCTCACATAAGCACACACAGAGATACAAACACAGATACACACACACACACATGCATGGAGGTCATTCATACAAACATGCATACATACACATGAATAAAAATTAGGGTTTGGAAACGTGCCTTCGCCTCTTGCAGAGGACCTGATTTTGATTCCTAGAACCTATGTAGATGGTCCAAAAGCACCTGTAACCCCACTTCTAGGGCATCTGATAGTCTCTTCTGGCCTCTGCAGACATCTGCTCTCACATGCACAGACCTCTGCACAGACCTCCACACAGATGTAGGTGATGATGACCCATAATTAAAAATGAAACAAATCTTAACATTATAAAGATCAAATAAATACAAATAAATAAGATAGTTGAATAAATATACCAAAAAATCAAGTATGTTGCTAGTCAAACTATTTGGAATAAACACAGACTTCAATAACTATCAGTTGGTGACATGATCTTAGACTTTCAAACCCTCAGAATTGTGGGGAATTAATTTCCATTATTCATATTGCCACTATATCGTACTTTTGTTAGAGCAGTGCAAAGAGATTTGTGATACACAAACATGTACACACACACACACACACACACACACACACACACGTACATATGCATATCTGGCAGGGAGAAGGCATCATCAACCAAATAGCTTCCTGGCACTGATGTTGCTTCACTGCCTCTCTCAAGTTGTGTGGATCCTTAACCCTGCCCTTTGCAGATGCAGCCAGGTCTGCTTGCTCCGCACACATCTACTTATAAAGTAGTTAATGGAGCACTTTCACCATCATTATCTCTTTTGATACTCGGAACAACCTTCTGGTAGAGCCAGGGGCTATAATTATCCATTTATGGAGGAGGAAGCTAAAACCTTGAAGTTAAGTGAGCATTTCATAGTCTCTAAGAATGCCGAGAATCCCAAAGCTCATGTGGTTTTCCTTCATTGTTCATTCAGGACACTGGCCTTTGGGCATAGCTGGGCTCTGCTCTCGGAATGGGTAGAACAGGGTGGTGGGACTATTCAGCTCTCAGCTTGCCCCACAACAGTGCATGTCATGTGTGAGTACTGAGCTGAGCCATCATTGGAAAATAGAACCTCACGATTGCATCTAAAATAACATGGTAAGCAAATAACATTGGGAAATTCATCATTTTGAATACAGCCAAGACTCGGAAACTTAGGAAAGTGTGGCATAAATGCAAATGCATGAAGACTGCACTTTTATAAAACCTCATCATAAATGCTTCATGTTTAATTCTTTGTAAACTTAAGAGAGTGCTGTGGGAGGTTGGAGAGATGGCTCAGAGGTTAAGAGCACTTGAATGCTCTTCCAGAGGTCCTGAGTTCAATTCCCATCAACCACATGGTGGCTCACAATCATTTGAAGGGGGATCTGAATCCTTCTTCTGATGCACATGAAGACAGAGAACTTGTATACATGAATGAATAAATGTATGTGTGTGTGTGAGAGAGAGAGAGACAGAGACAGAGAGACAGAGAGACAGATACACAGAGAGAAAATACTAAGAAATGCTCGCAATGAGACTGTTGCCTTCATGAGATAGGTAGGCAGTAATAGTAACAGTGTCCTTACAGAGAGTGTGCCCATCTATCACATCTCTACATAGTCATGCTTTATATTCATGTATAGCTGTAGTTTTATAAGCCTGGCCTGTATATTTAATTGTACGAAATTGTATACAATAATAGGAACTCTCCCTGGAGAAATGTTGGCTACATTGGGATATCTGGACAGAGGGCCAAACACCTGATGGCAGAAAGCAAGCAGCATGCCTGAAGAAAGGGGTTTCCGAGCTGTCTCCATTTGAGGAAGATAGTGAGTGCCTGGGTCAGCACAAGTCAGTGCATGGAACTGCTACACATGAGGTCAAATTGCCGAGCCAGGCTATGAGGATTGCATTAGGATGCGAGATAGATATGGGCTGCCAAGACAGTAACTTTCCTCTGTTGCAGGGGACCAAGTGCGCCAGTGTGCAGCCAAGTGGTGTCAACTATTGATACAGGTCTCTCCCTCCAGTAATCGCAAATCCTTTTGGAAATCCATGTTTCAGTCCAAGACTCCCAGTTTCTTTGCCCCTTGGAAAAGGCAATTACATTCTGCAGAGGGAACCTCACTTTTCCTGGAAGAATGAAGCGTGAGAGACAGTAATCAAGAGGGAGAGAGGGAACGCCGGCGTGACAGATGATGGAAAATTAAACCATGCAGCCAACTTGCTGGGGAGGCTGGGGAGAGCACTTTACCTGTTTTGATATCTGTTTTGACAACTGTAAAATGAAGGTCTAGACAAGATAATCTTGCCAGTCCCTTCCTGCTCTAAAGAGAAATTGTTTATCTGTAGCTCTAAAATTGATTTTTAAAATATTTCTTTAACTATTTTAAACAATCTCTGCCATATTGTTACAAAACATACTGGTCGTATATTAACTCTAGGCCTGGATGTGAATAACTCTTTTTTTTTTAATGATTTCTTTCCATTTGTTCGTGTTCCCATTAACTTTGACTGCTAATTTGCAGTCCTTCATTTGCACATGATAAAAGGAAGACCAAGTCCAACTGACACCAGCATTTGGAGTGGCCCATTTAATTAAGGGGGAGTGTGTGTGTGTGTGTGTGTGTGTGTGTGTGTGTGTGTGTTTTGTTCGCTGATGTAGGAGAGGCTTCTGTATTTCTGTTGCTTTCATTGACTAATTAATAAAGAAACTGCTTGGCCTGATATGTCAGAACATAGGTGGGTGGAGTAGACAGAACAGAATGCTGGGAGGAAGAAGGCAGTGAGGCAGTCGCCATGACTCTCCTCTCCGAGACAGATGCAGGTTAGGCTCTTTCCTGGTAAGCCACCACCTCGTGGTGCTACACAGATTACTAAATATGGGTTAAAGCAAGATGTGAGAATTAGCCAATAAGAGGCTACAGATAACGAGCCAGGCAGTGTTTAAAAGAATACAGTTCCCGTGTAGTTATTTCAGGTAAAGCTAGCCGGACTGGCAGCAGGAAGCGGCCCGCTATTCCTTTTACAGTTGGCTGACACAACATGACTCATGAAGGTTCCACACTTCCTTCTTGCCTTCCTTCCTTTTTTTTTTTTTTTTTTTGGAAATTACAATGCATTTCTCCCTCCGCTTTCTTCCCTTCACTCTTTCCCACACGCCCTCTCTTCACTCTCCTTCAAATCCATGACCTCATTTCCCACTAATTGTTTTGTTATGCTTACATGCATATGCATATATATTCTTACATATGACCTGTTCCACCTGGATGGTGCTACCTGCATGTTTCCAGGGCGGCTTGGCAGAGAGCAAGCGTTGTGATGTTCCCTGCTGAAGACTGGCTCTCCGCTTGCACTCTTCTCCAGTACCTGTTGTTCTCTGTGCAGCACAGAGGCCTCACGGGCTCTTCCCCGTCCACTTCGGTTTGTCTGCTGGTGTCTTCCTCGTTCAGCTTCTGATTGTTTAGTAATGTTGATAGGAGTTTATGGGTATGGCTTCTGACTTGATGAGGAGACGCAATCCCACAGCGAACTCCTTGATTCGCCAACTCTTAGAATCTTTCCACCCCCTCTTCTGCAATGTTCCCTGAGCCTTACCTATGGGGTCGTTCGTTTGTGGATGTATCCATTTGGACTGAGATCCATGATGCTGATCTGTGGATTTCTGCAGTGGTCCTCCTATGCTGCAAAGAGAAGTTTCCTTGGAAACCATGCCTGGGACTGGAAACCTAGCTAATTACTTAGAGCTAGTGAAGTCACGGTTATTAGAAGAGAATCTATAACTAGTAATTGACTAAACCACCATAATCCCTAACAACAATCTATAAGCATTTGTCCTTATGCCCACAGAAAATGGGTACAGCCTGCCGCCTTTCTTTAAATATCTGAGCAACATTACAAGGTATGTGTATTCATAATCTTCTCTTCTATAAAATTCTCTAAAGTCAGCACTACATTGACAATTTAGTGAGTCCCAGAGTGGGAAATTAACACGAGAGGAAGTTCTCTGGTAAGTCTTGATCTATGTAGAACTTCAATTTTTCCTTATCAATATCTAATTTGCATTTATATACTGGCCATCAATCTCTATCACAAAAAATATACAGTAAAATATTTTAACTTAGACCTAATAACATCCTTTATTCATTTTATAAAATCCAATTATTCCTGGCCATTTACCTTTTAATCACATGCATTGGTCCAAGTAACTTTTTAATGTGTTCCACCTTTTATATTTGCTTCTTTACATTAGCTCTTTATTATTTTACTTAGGCAGAAGGCATCAGGTAGGTAATTTATGAATAAAAAAATTTGTACCAAATATGAGAATCCCTGGTTCATTTCAACGACTCTCAAGCCATCAGCTCCATTAGAGGAATGGATGCACATTTGCCTTTAAGAGTGGAGTTAAGTAGCAGCTCTAGGCGAGCCCGAAGACAGAAAGATCTTGTAGTAGGAAACAGTTTTTTCCAGAAGGAAACATTTAATCTATACCTATGTCTCTGCCCTGTCACACAATTGATCTTAAGAAATTAGTCAGTGGCATATGTAATGCTCTATGTAAAATATACATACCATGGGATGGTTAATAATTAATATTAAAGCAATTATATATTATAAGGAATTATAAATTAGATTAAATTCCTATGGCATATTTATTTAATAGACTGTTATAAATCTATCAATTTTAAAACAATATAGAAATGATGGAAAAACATTCAGAACTTAATAAAACATGTATTTTTAACCATGTTCTTCTACGCTGATCCAGTTTTACAAATATATACATTACTAGTTGATCTATTCATGCATCCCTTGAACTAGATACTTGAGGCATGTGTTAGTCATAGCTTCAACAGCATGCAATGCTGTTTGCCTCTTTCTCCTATCTCTTTCTTTCTCTCCTTCCTTTTAAAGGCAAATCTTAGTTAACACAGAGATGCACTGTTTTTCCAAGCCAATGCTGAAGTCAGTCATGGCTGTTTTGGTAGAGGTCTCTTCCTTCACTCACTCCCTTCCTCCTGTCATTTCATTTTCTTGTCTGATAATTGCTTCCTCTCCCCCACCCCTGCCACATGCTAGATATTGTGAATTTCACCTTGTTGAAACCTTGATATTTTTGTATACTTCTAACAATTTTCTGAACCTTATAGAATACAACTAAAATGATTGGGAAAATTTGACAATTTGGGTCTTGTCTTTTGAAATGTCTTAGGTAGCAGCAGAGCCACAGTTAGTCTGGGGCCAGCTGTTCCCTGTGCAAACAAACCCTTATGAATGCTCTATCCTTGACTTACATAAGGATTCCCATTCTGGCTGGTGAGATGCCACCATCCCAGTCAAGTGCACGCCAGTCTCTAGTCCTTCTGAATATTTCTTCAGCTTCAGGGAAGTTCTGCATGAACATGTGCTGGTCTATACTCTGCAGAATATTTGGAGGAGAAATCACTGCAGACATGCCCAGTTCAATCTCTCTCTCTGGAACTTGGTTTTTAGAAACATTGTAGGTGTTAATGAGGACTCTCCCAAATCCTCACCTATGTTTGCCCATTCCATCTTTGATATGGTTTCCCTTGAACTCCAGTGGGTAACTGTAACAGTCTCCATCCGTTTTTCATGGATCACCATCCTTAGCTCACTGTGGTCCAATATTTAAAATGCTTTTTTTCCCATGTATTTTGTCTACTTGTTGGGTTCTTTTACAGAAAAGAACAGTTCTGCATCTTTCACTCCATTCTTTCAGCTTTGTAGTTTATTTTTTTATTTTCAATTATCTGTGGTGAGAGGGCTGTTTGTTCATTTCCTGGCTGCTCAGCTCCAAAATAATCACACAGAAACTATATTATTTTAATCACTGCTTGGCCTATTAGCTCTAGCTTCTTATTTGCTAACTCTTACATCTTAATTTAGCCCATCTCCATTAATCTGTGTATCACCATGAGGTCGTGGCCTACCAGCAAAGTTTGAGCATGTCTGTCTCTGGCAGCTGCCCCATAGTTTCTCACTTGACTCTGCCTCCTTTGTCCCAGCATTCAGTTTACTTTTTCCCTACCTACCTAAGTTCTGCCCTATCAACAGGCCATGGCAGTTTCTTTATTTATCAATGGTATTCACAGCATACAAAGGGGAATCCCAAATCACCTCCCCTTTTCTGTTTAAATAAAAAGAAAGGTTTTAACTTTAACACGGAAAAATTATGTATAACAAAACAGGTATCAAGCAAGAATTATAGTTATAATATTTATATCTATTTTATCTTTTATCATAACTAAGGAAAACTATATTATTACTATCTATTCTTCAACACCATCAAAGACTCCAGAAGGATATGACATTACCTAAGAAAAGAGGAAGTGAATTGTAAACAACTTACAAAACTCCAGAATTGACAGAGTCATCTTGCTGACTGGACAGTCACCCAAAGTTCTTCTGTACTACTGGGGCATACATCTTCAGCCTACAGGCCCATAGTATTCAGCAGACTTTTCCACGAAGCAGGAAACTTCAAAGACAGTTCTGTCTATATTGGCAGTTTGTCAATCACCTTCTTCTGTGTCCTGCAGAATGTCTGGGAGACTCTTTCATGAAGCAAAAACACTGAAGGATGGTTTCACCTTTAGGCAAGTTCAGCAGTCATTTTTCTGTGGGTTCTGCATGTTCAGTTCACATAGCATACCATCAAGCAGTCCAGGCAAGAGCAGTTTCTTGCCCAAATGGCTAACAAACTCCATGAGGGGCCTCTTCGATGCCCAACTCCCTCTGAAGTAGCTTGGTGCTGCCAGGAGCAGATGTGTTTCACTGTCATGAAAAGTTCTAACTTCTTAAAACTTTTAAATGCCATATTCCATAAGTCTTTGAAAGGTTTTAAGAACACCTGTCTAATTGAAATATATCTCTATACATAGAGATAGAAAATCTAACTAACATGAATACAAGCTTGACTGTTATCGATGATTATCTATTAACCTATATTTCTTAATTATACATTACATTTTTAAATGAGCTGGACAAATACAATACCTTAATCATAATCAGAAATACGTATACACAGTATAACAAAATTGACCTTAACTTTGTATCAATAAATCAAGATCCATATCAATGCAAATCTCTATAGCATATCCCCCTTTAAATGTAAACAAACATTTATAAACAATTATTTAGGGATATGGGCGTAGGTCTCTCCAAACTGCTTCCTGCTGTTTATTGAGTGAAGTAATTTTTGAGGGGTGTTCAAGGTGACCTTTCAGGGGGACTTGGTCTTTCAAACCTCATTAGTCTGGGAGGATTCCACAGATTCTCATCCTTTGTGGAAACAAAAGAAGAACCTCTTTTCTAAAACAACATATCCTTAGACCCAAATTTTGAAGAAAAAATACATTTAAAGTATATATGTTGGTTTCTTAGCTCCTTTACAGTCAAAAAAATTCAAAGAAAACACAATATTATATATAATCCAGACTCTCTGTGAATTTCCATCTCTGCATGGCTTTTTTTATTCTATTACTTTTTAATATATTATTTTTACTCCTTTAATCTATATTATTTTTACTCCTTTAATCTATAACTATCTGTACTCTGTCTCTTTGAAGACTTCACTTTATATATATATTTTAAACCATTTGCTTCTATTTATAACTCTCTATATTTTTTTCTTCTCTCTCCTAATCTTATATACATTTATCCAACAATGTGACTCATTTAGAGGTCTTTTCTGTCTGAATCTGTCCTATTGTGTATCTGTAATTCTTCACTGTCCAGGAGTGTTTCTTAAAATGCTAAGTGATTCTTAAAAACTTAAGCAATTCGTCCGTAGCTAGGACAAATATGGCCTTGCCTGCTTGCTCCATCCAGTCCAACATGGTGGACTGAGCCATGCACAATGTCCCAGTTTTAGGCACACAGTCAGTCTATGTTGTCATTAAGCAAGCTGTAGCACTCTGTTTACAAACACCATTTAAATGCTCCATAGCTGGACCTCCCAAAAGAACCAGGAAGCCGGCCATTCAAAACAGTGCAGTTTCAAAACAGTGGGTTTTTTTTCTGCTACCATTGAACCAGAAAAACATTTCTTAAAGGAGCCATGCCTCTGCTTGCTTCTAGCAAATAGAGCCCACTCAAAAAAAAATGCCGTGCTACCAGACCATGCTTAACTCTATTCTTTTGTGTCTAGGATTCCTTTTTAAGCCTTCTCAGGTTTTACATGGATTTAGTGCACCAATTTGTGGTAGAGAACTGTTTCAGTTCAACAAATAAACTTTTCCATGTTCACATTGATCTTTTTAGAGATCTCCTCGCCTTTCACAAAGCTTTTCTGCAAATGTTGAAGCTAGCATCTAACATAAGCTCATTATAGTATTAGGGTTATACTCTAAACTAGTTCTAATCAATTTATAGTATTTTTTTTTCAGATCTTTACTATCCTGTGACTTTCCTTTAGTGGGTCATACAGTCTTGTAGTTAGGCAGGGCTGTGCTACTGTCTCCAATGGATGGGCTATGAATGGAACCAACATGCTTTACTTTGGGTTCAGAGCTTCAAAGAAAGAGTGAATTCCTTATTCATTTTCTTGGTGTTACAGAGAAGTCCCAACGCAAGTTGAGACAGCATTATCAAGCAAGTATAGACATTCCATTAACCTGAGTCCTGGGGAGACTTTTCTCAAACTGCATTCAATACTTACTGAGAGCAAGAATTAGCGTGTTATGTAAAATCATCAAGATCTTAGCGCTAG
This sequence comes from Myodes glareolus, assembly GCF_982192425.1. Lineage (NCBI taxonomy): Eukaryota > Metazoa > Chordata > Mammalia > Rodentia > Cricetidae > Myodes > Myodes glareolus. The sequence goes on from NC_142051.1 coordinate 3,345,801, forward strand.
CTAGCTTGTTAACGCAGTTAACCCTGTCTACCATGACTAACACTCTGAAATAAGCACAGCTTTTCTTTCTTTCCTTTTCAAAAAGTGTATTCTCTTGACACCTAAATTGTAGTAGTAGAATTTAAAAGCATCATCACTGCTTGATAATAACTAATAACTTTAGAACCTCTCCAAAATAATTTTGGTAAAAGAAATAATGTTATTATAGAAAATAATGAGAACACTCTATGTTAAAATACATGGGATGCTGCAAGATCTGTATGCAGAGGGTTATTACTATCTGATTGAATTCAGTACAAGAAAAGGCACTGAGACCAAATCAAGCTTATTGCAAATGTAATTTTATGTTAAGAAATCTACTAACACAAAATATCCACATTGAAAGGTTAAAGAATGATAACAATCTTCACAAATGCTAAAAAGCATTTTGGTTTGATTTAAGATAAAAATAACATCTTAACAAATGTGACCAGGCAGACACTTGCTCAAAGTTACAACGTGAACTAAGTACCAATTTCAGTAACGGCTGAAGGCAGCCTTCTCTTTTCAAGCAGTGGAAAGACAAAGGCATTTGTGCTGGCTCTTTGTAATGTCAGCCCGACATCAGCTGCAGTCATCTGAAAAGAGGGAAACTTGTTTGAGAAAATGCCCCCACCAGACTGACCTGTGGGCAAGAGTGTGGGCCATCTCTTTAGATATGGGCTTAGCTACTGACCAATGAGGATGGGCACAGCTCACACTTGAGCAGGACAACTCCTGAACAGGAGGTCCTGAGCTGTATATGAATGCAGGTGGAGGAGGCCATGGGGAATAACCAATACGCAATGTTCCTCCATGGCTTCTGTTTCAGTTCCTGCCTCCAGGTTCCTGCCTTGAATTCTTGCCCGACTTCTCTTCATGACTGACTATGATCAAACATGTAAACTGAAAGAAACACTTTCCTCCCCATGTTGCTTTGGGTCATGGTGTTTTATCACAGCAATAGAAACCCTAAGACATTCTTCATTATCCCCCCATTGATCATTATTCTCCAGCTTTTTTGTGCTATATATGTTTGACATACATATGTGTATGTACTCATATGTGTAAAGATATGTCTGTGTGAAGCCAACAGATTGACATCTTCAGTTATTCACCATATTAATCCTTATTAATTTTGTTATTTGATAATTTCATAAGGTATATAATGTATCCTGAGTATTCTCTAACCTATACTCTTTCTTAGATCCTGCCATACCCATTACCGATTCTCTTTAATCCCTACTAAGTTCTTTCTCAGATGCTTAGCTTTTGGGTTTGTTTTGTTAGACATGAAGCTGAAGCAGGGCCACCTGAGTATTAGAACTATCCATTAGAGCCTAAAGATGTCATCAGTGGATACACAGTTGAAGGCAATAATTTTCCCATCCCTGAATTTATCCATAACAATAGTTCATCAATGGAGGGGCACTGAGTTACTCCTCTACCCATGCCTGGCTACTGATAGGCCTATTCTAGCGCAAGACCCAATATTGCCACCCTCAGCCTTTATGCTGATGTGAAATCATGACTTCAGTGGCTGTGTCTTGCCCAGAATGATATCATGCAGCCTTTCTCCCTGTCACTGAGTTCTTACATTCTTCATCCCTTCTTCAACAGTGTTCAGCGAGCAATAATGATGGTATAAATGTCTTATTCAAGGTTGAATATTCACATGTCAGTTATTCTCAGCACTGTGTATGCCCACGTGTCTCTGTATTGTTCACCACTCACTGGAAAGAGATTCCTCTGATTGAGGATGAGAGTAGCATGGACTATGGGTATAAACATAAATATTTATAAGGCAGATTGGTGCTATATCTATTTAGCTAAAGAGTATTCATTTGTTCTCTCCTCTGCTCCTCCCTAATTCCACCCTTTGATCCCCAGGATCCCGACTCCCTACTTTCATATTACCTGTGCTCTGCTATTCCCTTCCCTTGAAGCCCTTTCCTCTTGTCTCTGTCAGGGTTTCTATTGCTGTGAAGACACCATGAACTCTTGTGAAGAAAGCATTTAGCCTTGGTTTTCAGTTTCAGAGGTTTATTTATTATCTTCATGGTGGAACATGGTGGCATGCAGGCAGACATGGTGCTGGAGAAGGAGCTGAGAGTTCACATCTTGGTCTGCAGACAACAGGAAGTGAACTGTATCACCAGACATAGCTTGAGTGTAAGAAACCTCAAAGCTCACTCCCACAGTGGCACACTTCCTTCAGCAAAGCCAATAGTGCCTCTCCTATTTGAGAGGTGGCATTTCCTCTCAAACTACCACACTCCCCCCAGTAGGCTCTTTATACTTCTCCACAGGTACTCCAAGTTGAACACAAAATTAGAGCTATGAAGCTAGTATTCATATGTAAAGGAGAACATGTGGTGTTTGTTTTGTGACCCCCACTTAATATAGTTCTATTTAGTTACAAATTTCATAATTTCATTTTTTGTTCCACATAGATAAAACTTTATTGTATAAATGCACTATATTCCATTTCCAATAATCAGTTCTTGGCTATCTTCACTTATTTCAGTTCCTAGATGTTGTGGCTGGAGCAGCAATGAGTATAGATGAACAAACATCTTTAGGATAGAGCAGGATATAGGACTCGTTGGTTCTATGTCCAGGAGGAGAATAGTTGACTACCCACAATAATGCCCTGGACCATTTTGCACTCCCACCCACAGGGGACACAGTTCGTCTCTCCTCACATTCTCACTTGCATTTGCTGTCATTTAATTTCTCTGTTCTGCTTAAAAAGTTATTTTTGGACAAGGTCTCACTGTAGCTCTGGCTGTCCTGGGACTTGCTGTATAAACCTTGCTGGCCTCAGATGCACAGAGATCCACTCGCTGCTGCTTCAGGAGTACTGGGGTTAAAGACATGCTCCATCATGTCCCATGCACATAATTATTGATGATAGCCATTCTTTCTGGAGTGAGATAGAACCTCAAAGCAGTTTCCATTTACGTCTATTTGGTGGCTAATGGGGTTAAACAATGCTTAAACTGTCTATTGGATGCTTTTATTTCTCCTTTCGGGGGTCCTCTGTTCAGGTACATGGCAGCTATTGAGGAATCTGTGGAAACTGAAATGGTATCACAGTGTGTGATTTACTATTGCCCATCACATTCTAGAATCGCACTGAAATCTAGCATGGTCATTTTCAGCACATGAATAGTTACTCTGGCTCCAAGAATTTGAGTCTTAACAGTCATTTAATCACTTAATTTGCATCAGTATTTTCTACCTCACTAAGTTTATAACTGTAGTTATATTATATTATAATTATTATAATATTATAATATTATATTATAATATTATATGTATTATAATAAAAATAATACATAACCTTCCTCATTCTACCACCACCTCAGTCTTTTGTTTTATTTTATTTTTATTGATTTATACCTCAGTCTTTATTATACCTCAACATATCTGCTTTCCCTATGATATTATTTGGTGTTCAAGAAAATTCTGTTCCAAAAATAGTCACAGCATTTTTTAAAATCTTGTATGTTCATCAAGAACCTTGACACACCCTAATATATATACAGCCTATTTAGTCTGTTCCCTTACTCTTTAAGAAGGGTACACTCTTGGACTCTTCAGTCACTAAAATGCAGATTAGGTGATCTTAAAGGCTATTTAGCACCCTTTGGGCAAGCCTAAACAAACCAACACAGAGCCTAGATGTAGAGGCAAACTATAAGCAGAGGCTAGAGAAGAAAGGACTACCCAGTAATAAGAGAGGAGAATATGAAGAACTCACACACACACTAGGCCACAGATCTGGGTCTCCTAGCAGAATGAACTCTCTCTTCCTTTCTCCCAGGTCAGATCCCAGGCCCCACTGAAATGTGACTACGTCCACTCTGGAGTAACCACTGCGATGGAGCCTCGGAATTCCACACTGCTGGGGAAAATCCTGCACTCCTGAGAGCTGCTGCCCACCAGCATAACACAAGCAAAGCATTGGAGACTCTTTTACAAGGTCTCTGCAGCATTCGCTACCCAGCAATGGTAAAGGAGCTGGGCCACAGTAGCACACGTCTTTAATCTCAGTACGTGGGAGGCAGAGACAGGCAGACCTCTGAGTCTGAGGCCAGTTTGGTCTACAGAGTGAGTTCCAGGACAGACAGGGCTACACAGAGAAATTCTGTCGGGGGGAAGAAACCAATCAACAAAACAAAATTAAAAGACACAACTCTCTTTCCCCTATGTGCTTGATGAAGAGTGAATTTGGAGATGAGAAGCGATAAATTGATTGCTTTCCCAGATGGTGATAGAACAATATGACCTGATATTATAATATTTTAAAACTCTAATATTGAAAAAACAACTAGAAAGCAGCATAAGACTGACAGTGGAAAAGACTAGTGGGAGAATGCTCAGAAATAGGTTCTATACACGTGTGTGCACGCATATGTGTGTGTGTGGGTAAGTGTGCATGATGGACTCAAACATGGATGCATGTATAAGCACAAAATTTAGCAGATGAAAATATAGCATTTAAAATAATTGGGCCAATAGGTTGTTGCTTTGAAAGGACATTCACACAAAGTCAGAGATTCATTTCATACTATATATTAAAGTCAAGCTCAGATGTACTGAAAATTGGGAAATTTCCCAAAGCTACAGAAAAGCAAGAACAAAACAAAAAACAAAATAAAATATATAAAAATTTTAAAAGCTTGGGCTTCTTGGGAGTGTCACAGCCCCCACGTCCTCACAGCGGCAGTGCCAGTCCACTTGCTGGCGTCCATGGTAACAAGCAGGGCTCTGATGAGAAGAGTCCTTACCTGATCTCCTCCAAGGACCCGAATCTGGAAATCAAGGCCTCTACCACTTGTGAGCTTCAACAAAACATTGTCAGGTGGATGGAAAAGAAGAATGGCATTGACCTTATTGTTTTAGAAAGTTGTTCTGGGGAGGATGCAGGATAATGGGAATGCAGGCTACAGAGCTGCATAGCACTGCAAGGAGGGGGAGGGGACTGGAGGTTTGCCGTAATGCTAAACACACGATAAGATGCGTAGTGAGAACTCAAAGAGTGCACCAAGAAAATGCACCAGGAGTGACTACGTCTTCTGTAAGCAATCCTCATCAACTGAGCTATCTGGAAACGGCTTAGGGAGAGTGACAGAATGCATTTTGATAAATTCCTGCAATAAGAGAAACCCTATGACTGATATAGTAGCTAAGAATACAGACTCTGGTTACACATTCAAAGTTTTTCATTTCTTCCTTTTCCAGGCTTGAGCAAATCCCAAGTAGTGGTTATCAACCTATGGGTTGTGACCCTCTTGGGGGTCAATTGACTTTATCACAGGAATCTAAGACCATCATAAAGCATAGACATTTACATTATGATTCACAGCAGTAGCAAAATTACAGTTATGAAGCAGCAATGAAATTATTTTATTGTTGGGAGGGTCTCAGAATTTGGAAGGGTGAAAGCCACCGTACTAAGAGAACACAGTAAGAGAACACCTGGAGCGTTAGCGTGATGTGGCGATGGCGCACTGATGTGCAGTGTCTGACACACAGCGCTGATGAAAATTAACTATCAGCATTTCCTCTTAATAGAGTATCATGTAAACGTTAAATCAGGCCTTGACAGTTCATATAATAAAATGAGAACGTGCTTATGATGTATGGTCAATGGAAGAGGGGTATAAAATTTTATGAGATAAATAAAGAAGAGAATCATAATACACACATAAAAGCCAGGACGAGGTACACCAACATGTTATTAGTGTTATCTCTAGATTATTTTCTGTACTCTTCAGCAATGAACACCTATTTTGAGAATTTTTTAAATATCATATATGAAAACATATCATGGCTGAAAATGTGCTCTACTTCCTCCTTGAACATCTACTATGCTCACCCTTGACATAAATAAAACACTATGCGTCATTTTATTCTACTAAAGTTACATTTCCCATAGCTTCTCGAAGGGTCTTTTTCTGTTCACCCATTTCCTTGTCTCTTGTGAAGAATGTCCTTCTAGGTATAGCTGATTCAGAGCTAGTCTCACACGGTGTTTGATTAGTTTTGCAACCCTGATAGAATTGAAGGTTAAAGATCTAACAATTTAAATTGATTTATTAATATTCAGAAGACATTTATCTTTTATTAGAAATTATAATTTGACATTCATTGCATGTCTAAGAATTCGCAGCTCTCATCACCTAAAGAACAATATGAAATGATAATGATGGTCAGATGGTAGAATATGATGCCAAGAGCCAAGACGATCAACAAACACCAATAAGATAGAGCTGAGAGAGATGCAAGCTTTGTTCTTCACTCATTTTTCCCCACCAAGTTGGGCTTGGGTGGTAAACTTGTGTTGGTCTGTCCTCGGCTCCCCATTTAGGATGAGTACACAATTGTTCATGTTTCTGGAGAAATGGCATTGCACGCACAACACTGGGAAATTTATTTTTAGTTACATAATAATGTGCTTGGCTAAAACTCAGAATTTTGCTACTAAATGAGAACAGAGAGATGCTATCTGGACATGACTAACAAAAACATCTCTGCCCCCTCACTGGCACTTTGACTCACTCTGCTAGCTCCGGTTCCTCCTTCTCCTCTTCCTATTCCAGTGGAGTTGTCATTTCACGGCCTTGTTTCGACAGAAATCTCCACGGTTATCATTGTTGGGTAAGGGTATTGGACTGAAGCAGCACCCATCTTGACTCAAACTTATAAGGATATCCAGGAATGGAAAGCTTCACCCATTTTATTCCTCAAGCCTGTCTTCTGAATGTGGTGTCAAAACAAAACACTGCTCCTTACAGAACCTCTCAAAGCCACCGTCTCATTCCTTCTGTTTACATGGTAACTGCCTTTACAGGGACCTCAACACAGTCACTTGGAGATAATACTGTCCAGGCTCAACCTGTCTCCTTCCTGAACACATCCTTAAAAATAATCCAGGGAAAAGAGTCTTTCTAAAGAATCACACAAAGGTGTAATACGTACAGCCCTCAGATAGATATCTGGGGAGCTGGGCTGTATTCTCACTTTGCTTTATTCAGATCATGTGACCTTCTGAAAACCAAACACTCCTCTGGTACTCGGTGCCCTGACTGTTGATTTTAACATAATTAAGTTCCTCATGCAGGAGGAGATGGGAGGAGTATACCTGGTAGCTTTCTCTTATTCCTTTAAATTTCACAGTCAGTCACATAAAAGCTAAGCTCTGGTACCAGTGGCTTGGGTCCAGGTAAGTCACCACACTGCCCAGCACCTGGTACAGTTAAGGAAAAGACATGCTTGGATTCTGTTGTTAAGGTGTTCTATTCTTCTTGGTACTCAATGCTTCTAAATCACGATCCTAACTGAGAGACCACCAGTAGCCACCCAATGTCCATTAAGTGAATCATTTATTTAATAAATATATTGAACACTCATGGTAACCACAGCCTACCTTATGGTTTATTTTGTACGTGTGTGTATGTGTATGTGTGTGTGTATGTATTTGCATGAGTGCATGCCACATGTATGTAGGTGTCTAGGAGACTAGAGGAGAGTGTTGGAGTCCCTGGAGCCAAAGTTGTGAGCAATGATGAGAACTCATGTCTTTTTATTTTTATTTTATTACTACTCTTGTAACCATGAGCCACCTCCCCAGCTCTAACACCAGAGCTTCTGAGGGGTGATTGGTAAGGAAAGTGTGCATGACTGACCAAGTTTCTGTTCCTAGAAAACTTGAAAATAATGGAGAAATCATTCGATGTAAGAAGGACTATATAGACCATATAGACTACAAGAACTGGTGTAGAGTGTTTACTAAAGAGTATTTAACCCAATCTAAGAAGATCAAAGAAGCCCAATAGAAGAAATGAAGGGCAAACCTTTTCTTTCATGTCTTCCAAATTCATCCTCCACCTATGGTGTTTTCTGGGTTTGTGCTTTCTAGTCTTCCTGTTCAAATTCCTCTCCAAACAGCGCGCCCTCGCTTCTTGTTGAATCTACTCTTTGATGTGACAAATTACCTATCTTCTCCAAATGACAAACAACATCTGGAACCCCCGTCTCCTTCCTATTGCTGGGTCATGTATGCCTCAATTAATTTCAGAGCCGGGGAAGCTTTGTTTTCTGTTCTACCCACAAAATTTAGGGGCCGTATTTATCCTGACTCCTTCATATTGCTGTGGTACAACACTACGACTAAGGTGGCCTGTAAAAGAAAGCATTTAATTTGGTTTTAATTTTTATTTCAGAGGTTTGGAGTCTATGGCAGTGGAGCAAATGTACAGCTGGGAGTTCACATCTTGATCCACAACCTTGAAGCAGAGAGAGACACTAGTAATGACACCTCAAAGCCAACCCCTAGTGACACATCTTCTCCAACAGGGCACACGGGGAGGGGGGAGCAAGTACGCAAACATGTGAGCCTGCAGGGACATTCTCATTCAATCCACAGCCTTCTTCAAAGTGACTCATCTGCTGCCTCTAGAATTCAAGCATTTACTCCATGGGAATCCATCAGTGCTCCCTTCAAGGATTCTGGTGATGTTTGAAACCTATGGCCATAGAAATGGATGCTACAGGTTTTGAAACATATCCCAGGAATGCCACACAGGTCCTTTGCTGTAAAGTTAAGCATGGGTGTATAAGTAGGTGGAGGCCACTGTGCCCATCACATGCTTGTGCTACACACCATTAGTGATGAGTGACAAGTTCAACCAAGTGTTTCCAGCCCTACTTCAACAAGTCCCTCCACCAGGAAACAGTCAGTCAGTGAGCCAGTCAGTCAGCCACTGTGAAGTCCTTCCCAGCATTTCCATCACTCCTATTTTAGCGATTGCTTGATATTCTTCCAACGGTATGGTCTAATCCTTTCTGAAAATAGCTTGAGACACAAACTGACACTTGAAGGATTACATAGCACAGTCGTTGAGCTTTTTTTGAGCTCAAATTCTGTCAGCCATTGGCTGTGTGACCTGTCACAAGTCACTTGTCCACCCACACTTGCTTTCCTGTTGTGAACTGGAAATTGATAGCTACAGGGAAGGATGTGGCTAAAAGTGTGACTGTGAAATCTGACATGTGTCTTGGAAAGCTTGTTCTGTGATTGAAATTCATTACTACTGATATCAATCAGCCTCTTTTCCTGATACATTATTCATTTCATCTAATTAATATAATTAGTAGATCTCAACAATTTTTTCTCCCACAATGAATAGAGCACCTCTTTTGTCTGTTCTTTTTTTTATTATTGGCATTTACTCTGCTATTTACAACAATCAACATACATACTTCACTCATGGGAGAAAAAGTAGTGCATTAATTACTATTAGTCACCAAATAGATTCCTTTACTTTTAAGGTTCACCGCCTCCAACCCAGTAATTTCTAATCTCTGCCACACTTGAGTACAGTGGTTGTTAAGAATTGTTCTTACCCATGTCTGCTGATGGAGAGTCAAAAGTCTAAAGTCAGCATTTGATCATCATTTTCATGAGACATACAATAATTTATTCGCACAGGATCAACCTCTGTGATGAATTGAAAATCCCATTCGGCACAAACCTTCCTTACAGACAGCCTGAGGTGGTTCCATATTTCAGCTTGGAATGTGGACCAGACTTTAGCTCAGAGGTAGAAAAGTGCGAGCAATCATACAACAAAACTCACAGCCTTCTTTGAATGCTCTCTTACTTTCTCTTTTTGTGTTTCCCTAGGAGTCTCATGTTGTCATGAATCCCCATTTTTTCTCAGCTCTGCCTTCCACTTGTTTGTTTCTGTCTCCCCAAGAAGGGTCATCTATCCCTGTTAGACGCAGAGCCCTAGAATTGCAGAACTGGAAAGCATGGTGAACTCATGGGTTATAAACCATGCTTTGGTCTGACTGCAACATTTGCCAGGGCTGTTTTCCCATCTCTGCTTGAAATCAATGTCAGAAATTCACAACCATCAGAAATAATCAGTTTCCTTAATCTTTTGATTGCATTGATTCAAGTTGTTCCATATTTAATAAAACCTGTTAACTGTTCTTTTTCACCTTTGTTCACTCATTTATTGAGGATGAGAAATTAGAAAGACTAAGAGTCATGGTAAGAGTTTCCAAAGAAAGGAGGAAAAGTGTATGGAGAAGCGTGAAAGCCAAGCTACAGGTTTTCAAGGGCAGATAGTTTTACCCCTCTGCTATGGTCGGAATGTTAACCCATAACAAATCTTTACTGTAGAGTGAGGGTCCCGGGAGGTGGGCCAGTGGGGAAAGTGAGCAGATCTTGAGACCTTGACTTCAGAGTTAGGATTAATGACCTTCTTAAGGAGGTCCTGCAAAGTCTTTCTAAATCCCTTCTACCATGGGAGGACTCAGCAAAAGGGAAGCATCAGGAAATATGCCTTCAACAGACATCACATTTGCTGGCACCTTAATCTTGCGTCAGCTTCTAGAAATCAAAAAACAAATTGCTGCAGTTTATACTCCACATAGTCTGTGGGGTGTTGTTATAGTAACTCAAGTGAGCAAGGTCACTTGATTTTCTGTCTATCTCTTTTCTTTCTTGGAGAATTATTCAGTGTTTGCTGCCAATGCACTCATCCACGCTGTGTACCACAAACCTCACCACTTATCACTTATTGTCTGTAGCTGCCCATTCCTTTCAGTCATGCTAGGTGACTGCCACCCCAATGTTGTCCTCATCTCTGCCTGGCTCCTGGTTACCATCCCCCTTTCCCTTCCTTTCATAAACAATGGAAAGGACTCCTAGTTCCTTCAGGTGCACAGTGCACACCAGTTACCTGTGACTTTGTTTAGAAAAGAGACCTCTGAAGTACTATTTCCCGGTTTTTGTTTTTTCTTTCCCTGGAAATTTTATTTATTTTTATTTTATCTGTGTTGATAGTTTGTCTGCTAGCATCTGCACACAACCTGAAGAGGCCAGACAGGGCATCAGAGCCCCTAGAACCAGAGTCACAAGTGGTCGTGAGCTGCCATGTGGGTGCTGGGACCTGAACCTGGGTCCTCTGGAGGATCAGCTAGTGCTCTTAACCACATACTCACTTCTCTAACCTCTTGCTTTGGTTTTTTAACAAAACTAGTGGCTTTAAGGATTGGGAATCACAGAGCTAGACAAAGCACCCACTCTTCCCAGTCCCCTGTAGACAAGTTCCCACTTTTGCCCTTTTGTTAAGACTCTGGCACCAAAAAGCACGAGCAGCGTCTGCACCTGTCAAACAGCCCCTCTTCAGTGGCAATTCCTCCTTCAAATTTCCCCTCTTGTTTTCTGAAACCAGCACCCTTTGTTGACTTCGCCTTGCCTTTGCCTGCTCTCTCGCTGCCCTTCCTCTGTTCCTTCATTTGTTCTTACCGTGTGTAAAACAGTTTTTCAGGCATTCATCCTCACCCTTTTCCATGTGTTCCCCAGCTGCTCTAAACCGTGGTCCAGCTCTATCTCTCTGGCTGCAGTGTTTGGCCTCAGCTCCATTTCAAGTTTCCCGCTGTTCATAGCAATAATCTATGTCAACATCTTTAAAATAAAACTCTCCTCACAGTGTCATCCACCCCTAAACTCTTTCTTTATTTTGGAAGCCAACAAACTATCAGTGAGATGTTTTAATTCTAACATGAAACTCAATCGGTTTGAACAGTAAGCATAATGCATTATTTTATAGAATGGGCGTTTGGGAAATAGTCCAGCCCCCTGATTAGTCAGTTCAGAAGGCAAAGGGTGTCAAGCAGGATTGCAGCTTCTTTCTATGTTTGCTTCTTGTTGTTTCCAGTCCATGGCTTGAGCCACATGCTAGTAGCTAGGCAGCTAAGCAAGTGCCAGGGACCACAGTGTCCTTCTAGAAGAAGGCAGGGGCTGTTTCTTTCCCTGGGTCTCTTCTCATCCACAAAGTAAAACTTCCCCCTGAGCTTCCTCCAGTCAGACATTGACTGAAATTGTATCACATGTACTTTCCAAAATCACATCTTAGAAAATGGAAGGCCCACTGTGCCAAGTCTGACTGCCTCACAACACGGAGTTGCCTCAACAAAGGCGTGTGTCTGAGTGGAGTCGGGGTTCTGCTAAAGAAGAGAACAGTTGATTTGACGATGATTAGATTTAATTAGTACGTATAAAGCTCTGAATCAATATTCAGATGTGTAGAGAAATCCAGAGGCAGACAAGCCAGTGTAGCAGGTACGAGCTCCAGGAAGAAAAGAGGAAGCCATGTTCATGCCAAGCTCTCTGTTCCTCGCACCCGCCTTCCCTACCACAGTCTCTCGTGCCCATTGCCGCCGAATTCTAGGCAGCAGCGTTAGAAAGCAGAGCCAAGGATGTAAACCCTGCCTCTCTTTACATCTTTAAAAGTCTTTATTGTTTTTCATTTTGTTAGTTTATTAATTGGCATGCAAAGAAACACGGTTTATTATGGTGTTTCTGTATACGCTTTTTGTTGTAGATGTCTTCCCCCTAGGCCCCTTGCCCTGTCCCCCAGGCCCTTTGCCCTGTCCTCATGTCTGCCATTTGCTGGTCTCCTTAACTCTCTCAAGTACCCCTACTTCCTGCTTTCCTGTCACATATATTCCACAGTTATTTCCCCCCCGCACTAATACACTATCCCCCCCATGCCCCTTTCTGGTTTTATTATCTGTCCTCACACTGACACACAGCCCCATGCTGTAGGGTCTGCACATAAGAGAAAATATTTGTCTCATCTCCCACATAATGACCTGTAGTTCTTTCCATTTTCCTGCAAATGTCATGATTTCATTCCTCTTTATGGCTAAATAAAATTCCATTGTGCATATGAACCACATGTTTTTCTAGCTATCTGTGGGTGGCTGTCTAGGATATTTCTATTTCTTTTCTATTGTGGATAGTGAGGCAATGATTTCACTGTGGAATGTTGGCTTAGTGTTGTTTGAGTCTGTAAGCAGAAGTGACCTACCTGGGCCATACAGTAGTCCCACTTTTAGATCTGTGTGCTGGCTAGTTTTATGTCAACTTGACACAAGCTAAAGTCGTCTGAAAGGACGGAATCTCAGTTGAGAAAATGCCTTCATAAGACCAGGCTGTGGGCAAGCCTTAATTAGCAATTGATGGGAGTGGACCCAGCCCATTGTGGGTGGTGCCATTCCTGGGCTGGTGGTCCTGGATTTGACAAGAAGGTAGACTGAGCAAGCCACAAGGAGTAAGTCAATAAGGACCACTCCTCCATGGCATCTGCATCAGCTCCTGCCTCCAGGTCCTGCCCTGTTTGAGTTCCTGTCCTGATTTCCTTCAACAATTAACTATAATGCAGAAGTGTAAGCCAATGAAGCCCTTTCCCCCTCAGTTTACTTTGGTCACAGTTTCACCACAGCAATAGTAACCAGACTAAGACATGCTGTGAGAAATCTTCACACTTCACACTGATTTCCACCGGTTTACACTGCACCAGCACTGAATACGGGTTCCTCCCTTCCCACATCCTTCTCAAAGTTTTAATACTTTCTTAATATCTCAGGCAAGATTTCTGCTCATGTTACAAAAAAAGGCTGGTCAGTGTCATTTCCAGTTTACTTGGAGCTTTGCTACCTGGGGAAAAACACTATTGGGAGGCAGCAAGACAATGTCCTATGTGGCTTATGATTGTGTCATTTGGGTCAGCTAATAGGGTCTTCACTATCACTGTGACAATGCCCCCAAGCCTTCAAGTCAGCAACCAGTGATCTAATGTTGTTTTCTCGCATCAGTTTTGGCATATTCAATAGGACATGGGACCCTTATCCCAGTACACTGGACCTGTTTCTGTCTTTCCAGTCAGTCAGAGAAACACTTAGCCAACCTGCCAGCTACTTCTGCCATTGGCCAGCTCGACCGCTGCCTGGATGCTGTAGGAGCTCTGCTTCTGCTCCCTTATCTCCGCACACATCACAGTCAGCCCTGTCTCAACATAACCCTTACACTCTTTCTTAAGCATGACTTTGATCTACAGAGACAACAGCAGCAGAATACAATTAACCTGCTAGGCATGCCAATCAAAAGGCTTGGTACGCTGACCTCCAGCAATCTCTCACTACCCCATACATACTAGCCACTCAGACCAAATCCTTTCAGACGCACCCATGCAACTCTGAATTTTGTGATTTCTGCTTTGATAACATATTGCCAGATGCTGTTAACATCCGTTTCTCCTTGTTACAAAAGCTGCCCGATGCCTTCAGACAACAATATTTCATTGTACTTTCCTAAATTGGGTCTATTCTGAGATACACATGGCTTATCCCACTATGATTCTCTTTCTGTCATTTAGTTGTATGGTCCAACAAACAGGTTGCACTGTGATAGCTAACTAAAGAGAGGTGGGTTACATTACTGGTCAGATCTTAAGGAAGGAAGGAGAAATAACTCATGGACTCAAAAACGCAGGTACTCAGCAAGCTCAAGGTTATCTCCAAGGTGATCATGGAAAAACCAAATAGTAGAAACAACTTAGTAACTAGGGATTGGTACGTGAGATGCACCACAAACACTCCTGCAGAGATGCTGGCCTGGTCACCACCATTTAAGTTGGAAGGTGTGTGAATTGTGCCCACAGCATGGCTCTTGGAGTTGAAAAAGAAGTAGTCAGAGCATATTGCTGTAAATATGCTGTTTTTATAGCAAAAACACACAGGCTTAATTAGTGTTTTCACTACTAAGACTGTATACTATGCCTGTGTACTTCAGGCAGAAACAGGTTCATTTATTTATTTACTTCTTTTTGTTGAGTCAGAACCACTTGTGGCCTGTTTTGACTGGAACCCACTATGCATCGGAGGCTGCCATTAAACTGATTCCAGTGCCTGCCCCGCCCATGTGCTGGGGTCACAGGTGTGTGCCACACCTGGCTTGATTTATCACAGAGCTCTTCCAGCTTACGGGCCCCACCCATGCAGGGCCCGCTTTGGGTTCATGCACCGTGACTGTGGATGTAGCTGAAAACCAATTTAAACATGAACTGTGCTGCTGGCAGGCAATCCCGAGAGCCGAGCTGAACACCGAGGAGCTTCCTGGGCATGAACCTCCTGGAAGAGGTGCTTCCAGTTTGTGTTGTTTATTTGTTTGTTTGTTTTGTCCATTCACACTGGAACTGTCTCTGTCTTTCCTGGATGTTCATTCATACTTCAGTCTTTTGAAAGCCACAAAGTATTTTATAAAATGTCCTTCAGTTTGAGTCCATCTGGTGTTTCCTCATGGCTAAACTCAGCTACTCAGTCTTGAGTAGGGTTCTATCTATGTGTGGCTCTCCTTAGTCTTACTGACTATGCTAACTTCGATCAAACCTGAGATGGAGCCAACAAACCAAGATCTTGGCAATACATGCACTCACTCCTATTGGAGTATTGCTGGTCCCAGGACAGAGAAAACAATATGTGTGCGTATACCCACTCTGCATTTTATCTCCTACGTGTGAGTTCACAGGGCTTCTAATTCCAGTTCAGCACTATCGAGCACTATACTGTTCCTTTCAGTTGTCTCCTTGCCCTACCATAAGTCTGTGCTGAGACAACTGGGACCCTGACCACCAAAACTTCAGATTAGCTCCTCACTGGATCAGTTTTACCGTTATGTGCCCAGCCTTCATTCTCTGCCACCACCTCTAACCCCAGTGCGTAGGCACTTGCCCCACACCTGGCCCCTTGTCTATGTGTACTTGGTGTGGGAGGTCCATCTGTCTGTGTGTTGCTTGTATTGGTTAATGAATAAAGAACTGCTTTGAGCCTATGGCAAGGGCAGAACAGAACTAGGCTGGGAAAAACTAACTGGAATGCTGGGAGATAGGAGGCGGAATCAGAGAGAAGCCATAGAGCCGCCAGAGTCAGACATGCCGAAACTTCGGCTGGTAAGCTAGAGCCACGTGGCCATACACAGATTAATAAAAATGGGCTTAATTAAGATGTAAGAGTTAGCCAATAAGAAGTTAGAGCTAATGGGCCAAGCAGTGATTTAATTTGGGTCTAAGCTAGCTGGGCAGCTGGGAACCAACAAGCTCCCTTCTTCCAACATGTACTGAGCCATGTACTGACTTTCTTCTTGCCTTCCTTGCTCTTTGATACAATATTCTGGGCAACCATAAACATATTCCATCTTACCTCATACTCAGATTGCTTTTTCCTAGTCTATTCTCTCACTTCATGGCCAGTCTTGACGTATTTCTTAGTCTTGACAATCCACACATAATCATGTCTCCATGGTCCCTTCTACCTCATGTCTACCCCATGACAGAACGTTGCTATTAACCTCCTAGATACTGTCCTTGCTTGTCCTAACAACTTGACTAGGGACTAATTTATATAGGAAATATGGAGAGAGGAAGGAAGGCATGAAAGGAGGGACTTTTCAGTTTTTTTATAATAAGATCACCTACATTCCCATAAGCCTATAAAAATAAGATGACTGTAACCATGAGAACATTTAAGGATGCTGTGTCTTTACTGTAGCTCTCTGTCACAGTCATCTTGTGCTGAATGGCAATGTAGTGGCCATAACCACTTTAGAGATATAGCTAAGAAGTTGAGTTAGAGTTATATTTGCTTTAGATAGAGGGGGACATATTATATTATATCATATCATATATTGTTATATTATATTATAAGACACCTAGCTATATTTTGCAAAAAGGGAGACACTCGAGTGACTGTCCTTGCCTATATGAAACAAATCTTCTTTGCTGCACCTGTTCCTAAGCATTTGCCACCAAAGGTTGTGACAACCAGCTGTTTGAAAGGACACTGGCAAAGATCTTATTATCACAATTATTAATTAGCTTGCAGAATGCACTGTGTGCTTATTCTATGATGCTGATGGAGGGAACATTAGCCCCGCTGTTCTTCAGGCTGCTTTGAGATTTTGAAAGTTATGCTTTTCTCTCCTATTTCAGATATTTAAATACACATAGCAACTTGGATTTTATTTTGTCTTGATGTTGTGATCTTGCCTGTCTACTTAAACAACACAGGCGCAAGGAAGGTGTAGAGGGGTCATCCACACACTGAGCTAAAAAGTCACACCTGTGTGTATCCAATCACGTATGACCATTGTAGTAGAACAAATGAGAAATATAGATTTCTAATTTGAATACATAAAAGTTTTCTCCTTTTGTTATATTTAAGTCTGCTTATTAAAGAAGGATAAGATATTCATATCAAGTGAAACATACTAACAAGATGGCTAAATGAATAAACATGCTTGCTACCAAGTCTGGCAGCCTGGGTTTGTCGTAGAAGAATAAACCTGTGTAGAAGGATAGAACCAACTCACCTTCGTTGTCCTGTGACCTCTATACATACACCATGGCACACACATAGACACACACACAGACACACACTATGTCTATATATGTAAGATATATAGATATAAATGAAATATATAAAATAAGATAGGGAACATGAGACAAAGTTAGTTGATAAAATATGTAGAAGTTATTCTAGTAATAAAAAGTAAAACTTCATTCATAAGAGAACATAAGTGTTGAATACAATTAATAGAAAACATTTGAGTATTGTTTGATGATACAATTGATAGAGAAGAGTGAAGAACGCAGGTTAAAGAAAATTAGATTACTTGCTGATTTGACAAAATAACTGACATTAAGGAGGATTAAATAAAACCTATGATATGCCACTATAATGAAAACATTAATGACAGCAGGCTAATGATATAATTAATTCAGAGAAAATTGAAGGTTTTCCTCCGCTTTAAAAAAATACTTGAACCACAATAAAATCTTACCGCTCATCCATAAAAGGCGGCTGATTTGACAGTTCCCTGATTTGTTGTATTCTCCTAAAATTTTGCACACCACTGCTAACAAAGAACTGTGGCATTAGAATATATTTTTTTAAATTGGCAGTAATAAAAGTAAAAAATTAACCAACCTAGCTATTGACACATGAAGAGGCTATGAATGAATATCTCCCTCATAAATATTTGGGGACTGGGATTAGAGAATTCTGTTAAGTAGTTAGTAAATGCTGTATCTAGTTATCTACTGGCATACAAATAATTGTGCTGGTTAATGCAGTACCATTTTATTTCCTTTGAAGCGCACGCGCACACACACACGTGTGTGTGTGTGTGTGTGTGTGTGTGTTATTTGTAATAAGGTACAGAGACAGTCACATTCCACTTTGCCCCCCATTGGACACAGGTCCATGAAGTCAGGCAGTGTTGTGAGGTTGGATTTGGAAAGCCCAGGTGTCCTGGTGGATCTACGGAAGAGCTGTAATGTTACCCAGTGACGTGGAGCCGCAGGACACACAGCTGTCAGCAACCAGAGACAGCATGGTGCTTTCTTTGTTCCTGCCTTGCTTAGATTTCCAGGTCTTTTCCTGACCCCCTTTGTCCCTGTAATTCAACCCTTACAGCAGATGCCTGCTAGTGGGAAACACTCGGCATTTTCTAAAGCTGTTGTTAAGGTGTGGAGAGAAAGGAGGCTCTGCCATGTGCTCAGGGGGAGTCTAACTTGTCTTTGTATTGTACATGAAGGAATGGAATCCTTTTGATGAGAATTTTCTTTCATTTCCTGTTCTTACAACCATCCATTAGCTTGCTTTCCCTCACACAGGCAATATGACGCGTTCTGATTCCTCTCTGATGTTTAGCATCCTTGCTCCATTTCCGTCAGAACTCTCTTGAACTACTTGCCCACACGCACATGTGAGCGCCTGCCTGCTGTAATCTCCTCGTTTCTTGTCATTGGTTCATGCCCAGGCCTAATGCACAAACCCATCCCTGTCTTAACGCTGGCCTTTGATTCGCATTGTCTCCTAGGCTGGGATTGTCATCATGCCCAAGACTCCATCTGCAGAATTATCTGGGACCTCCCTCACGCCTGAGCAGCAGGCTTCTGACACTACGAATGTGATCTGCGTTTGTTCGCATGGAGTGGCTTCGTTCCTGCTTGCTGCTTACCCTACGTATTCATTCAGACACTGACATGTTCAGTAAGTCATAACCAAGTACTTCTTCATATTAACTACTCTTAAGACATTGTGGAGACAAAACACATTGTAACACTCTTGGTCCATCGAAAGTTCTTTCTATCATCTTAGAGTCATGAAAATAAAGGAGCATTGAATAGTATCCACTGCCTAGTGTCTGTCAAGAGTTGTATCTGTAATTATAGAATAATGGAAACTTAGGGGCACTGGACAATTTCTCCCTTCTAATGCAACTCATGGATTAGATGGTGTGGTCGAATGACCTCAAAGCATCTTTAAAGGTTTGTGGGACAGAGGGTTGGATGATGCAAATTTCCTAGAATTTTCTCTACTTTAATTAGAAATACACATTTTTCCTTGGAAGAAATAAAAAGGCTGGAGTAACCAAGGAACCCCACCAGCAAGAGAAGTGGCCCCAATGCCGCAACCCTGAGTTCTGTGTTCCGAGAGAGGTCAGGCCAACACAGGCAGCAGTACATCCTTGTTCCTTTCCAACCCTGACCAGCTCTAGGCCCAGGTCCGGAGCTGGAAGAAACAGCTGCAAGAACTTGAAAGTGACCTTAACAGAGAAATGAGACAGAAAAGCAGGGACCCCAGCTTTAGAGAATCGCCCTTGCTGACAAAACCCACAAAGTAGGTGTCCAAAGGTTGGGCAGTGGTCACTGCTCCCTGCCTCCTGAGGATTTCCTTCAGCAAACAAACCTTTGAAATCAGCTCTGGGCTGTTTCAGGAAGAACCAAAGACTTGTCCCTGAATTCAGAAGGAAACCAAAAGGTTTTGAGATGGAGCACAGGAGAACGACAGACAGGGTGCAGATGACTGTTCTGGGCACCGTCAGGAACTGCCGACCCCTCTGACGTCTTGTGTTCCTAGAACCACAGACTGCTGTCTTTTCTGTTACCCTGTAGTAAGGGAGACAGCTGTCAGTATGTGCAAATGTGGGCACAACGCTTTGAGCGCTTCCATATGCCTGGTCCCTTGCTAGGCTTAACTTGGCCCATCCTTCTTATGGTTCTTTACAATGCGTGTTGTGATTCTTATTATATAGTCAAGAATTCAAATTGAGAGAAAAGATCCGTGCTTTCTGTAGGACCCCATGAGGAAAACTCATGTTTCAAACTGACTCAGTGAGGCTGCTTCAAGTTTTACCTCACTGGAGCTCTGCTTGTAGGAAACAGATTTTGAAGCAACCAAGCGGCCTGTTTCCCTCCACATGGTACCCAGGAGACACCAACGTGGGCACTTAAAGTTTTTATAGCTATTACTTACTTTGTCATCTCCAGGGGAAGCTATGGGATGTGAATTGGACTCCAGAGAATTGCTGGAAGTACCACTCAATGACCTTGCCACTTCAGATCCTTCTCTTTTTTTATGTTGTGTGTGTTGGGGGCGGAATCTCTCTGTGTACACATAGAGATATATCTGGCCTGCAGCTTGAAGGGCTGCGGCAGAGGGGTTGGGGTTTTATTTTGGCACAGGTAGAAACAGAAATATATTTATATCCGATGCTTTTATTGGATCATGTCTTACAAGACGCCTGCCCAGGATGACGTGAGTACGTTGCTCATTATAACAGCGAAGCTGGAAGGCGCTCTTATCTGAAGTTGTGGTCCTTTACGGACGCTGTCCATCCCGAGCTGGCTTAAGCAGCAGAAGAAAAAGCATCTTTCAGTGTTGCTGGTATTTGCCCTGACTCCTGTGGGGACCCGCACTTGTGTGAGAGGGATGGGAGGACAGTGGAGGAGAGCTGGGCTTTCTGAATTAAAGGCACTTTCACCAGAACCTGTGGTTCCCAGGCCACACCAACCTTGGGAGACTTAGGGAGTTGGGAAGGAACAGAATCAAGAGATTCAGCAAAGGATGCCTGTCAG
Organism: Myodes glareolus; assembly: GCF_982192425.1. Classification (NCBI taxonomy): domain Eukaryota; kingdom Metazoa; phylum Chordata; class Mammalia; order Rodentia; family Cricetidae; genus Myodes; species Myodes glareolus. The sequence goes on from NC_142051.1 coordinate 3,366,608, forward strand.
TCTGACCCCACGAACTCTGGGAAGTTCCAGTCTTCCCAACTACTCCCCACCCCAGGTTCCTGGAGTAGCAAAGGGAATCCCCAGAAGGGGTCTCTACTGGACCTGCCTTTCCACCTGCAGGGGGCATCTGCCCTCCTCCTTTCTGAGATACTTACTATGGTGTCACACTGCCATGACGCCAGAGAACCAGGTGACCATGGCCATAGCACGTATGGGGATCCCAGGTGCCTGGTCTTGGTTGCTATTGTTTTGTGCAATGCCAACTGCCTTTAGGCTGCACTGAGGGATGTCTCCAATGTGGCACCTCTGTTTCAGTGCTGTCTTCTCTGTGTCTCACCACCTGGGTTCAGCTTTTTATCAGATGCTCCCTCTGGGGATCTGGCCCTGGGCTCTGGGTGCAACTGAGGCCAGAGATGAGTAATACGAACTTGGAACTTCACTAACCTCAGAGTTGCCTTTGCTCTGGCCGTGACTCATTACTCTTGAACTGAGTTTGCACATCTCCACCTACTTTGTCTAAATCCCTTCCCGTGAAGCTGTTGGTCCCTCTTGTGTGGGGAGCAGATGAATTGCTGAGTGAATGTGTATTGGCGACACGGCACAGCCATGTCAAGGACCCCATTGCTTTGCACCCACAGGAGTCGGCGACACCTTCCTCTGGTTGAAGTACAAACGTTAACAAATGATTGACCGGTGTGTGCAAAAGTTAGCGCCCACAGCTTCCTCCTGCTGGGTGTCTACAGCTTGAGACTGATCGCCTACAGAGATACCCCACTAAGACCATAAACATTGGTCTGTGGTTCCTTCCAGGTTGTTCCTCAGTGGATGGGCCCCCATCAGGCTGCACACGGTTTACCTGATCCCAGCTTTTATGTACCTATGTCTGTCTGTCTGTCCTTTCTTCATTTTGTCTTCACCCCAACCAGGTTTCCAGGACAAAGTTGTGCCCGATGAGGTCCTCTGACAGGGTGCGAACATGCATCAGGATTTGCAGAGGCCTCCCAGTCACTAGAAGTCAACATAGAACCCTACTACATGTCAGCTCCTGTTGGTCGTTTGAAACAGTGAGGTTTAATACGTGTCTGAGCATACCTGCTGCTTGCTCATCTGTGTTAGAAGTGGAAGGCTTTTCAGTCTTCAGGTTTTATCATAGAATTGCTTTTGGAAAGCTATTTCATGCCCCAATATTTATTTTTAAAGTATTTATTTATTTGTTATTTTTAATGAATTTTACTATATAAAAACCCTTCAAATTAATTTTAAAAAATCATCCACCACAATTAACAACACCCAAAGTATATGCAATTTAATGAACTTCTATACAGTTAGAATGGCCAATTTAATTTTAATTGCCAACTGAAATACTTTAAATTATTCAAGTAACTAACCCTTGGTATTAAGCTATTGGACAGGATTACCTAGTTTAAACTAAGTGCCATTTCATTCTATTTATTAAAAAGTAGCTAGAGAATTGTAGACAGACCTGGCTATCAGCCAGGATGGAGCAATACATTTCAAGACTCACTTCAACTTTGAAACAGACTCGATTGCAGTTTCTAAGCTGAGGATTTCCCAGAGGTCTACCCGAAGGCACTGGTGTTGTTCTCATGGTGGACAATGGAAATTTGAGGTGGCATAAATACTTTTAAATGTGTTTGCAAGTCACATTAGGAACACTATAAGAGGGTCAAAGTGGATTTCAATCGCTACTTGCTCTATCCTTTACGGTCCTCCTAAGAAGGGAAGAGAGAGGAAGACATGTTCAGAATTGTATTTCATTAGTGCTTACTTGATATTTAGTTTGGGGCACTTTAAGCAGTCTACTTCAATTTGTGAGATATTTAAATCAAATAGCTAGAATCTTGAATGCATAATCTTCATTGTTATAATGTGGCTAATCTTGGGTAAGCTTGTAATATGTTGCTTAGACAAAGAAAGCATAATCTTCTTATTTCTTATCCCAAGGAAAAGACTCTGCATGCGTAATCAGAAAAATCCTGGCTAATAACTAACCCAGGGGTCATTATGCTTCGTGATGGCATGAACTTACCTCACACTCATTCGCTGTCTCCTGCAGTTCTTTTTCCTCTTAATTTGGGATCTTGAAGTAAGAGTATAGAAATGAGCTATCTTGCACAAGCTTTTTCTGTAGTTTAACTTAATTTGTATTGAAATGGACCTAGACAGCTTCCGGTTGTTTAGTGGACAGAGCCATTTCAGTAGCGAGAAAACACATCTACTCAGCACCTTAACCTTCAGAGGCTTTCCCTGGCGTCAGAACACAGGTCTCTACGAGGGAAGCAGACACAAGCTGAAGGCACACTGACGGTGCACCCAACAGGCACATCAGTGATTCAGTGCTTCTTGTTGGAGAGTAGCCTTTCACCAAATAATCACTAAAATTATTTTAAAACTCAACAGTATTTACTTGGGGAATAAATAGACGTTAAAATAATGCTTACTGCTACTGCTGTTGGTGACCACTTCCCAAGGTGTGGGACAAGAGACAGGAATCTGTCATGAGCTAAGTCTACCTCTGCTCCTCTGTGAGCCTCTTGTTGTCTCCCCTACAATGAAGTCAACTATTTTCTCTGCTGCCCATCGAAAGCATGCCAGACCTGAGTCAAATGGAAACCTGTCTGAATGAATACTCACCAGCACCTTCCAGGGGAGTTTTCAAGGCTCCCTTTGAACCTCCGTCTTTTGTTCTCAAGCTGATTTTAGGGCACTAATCCCATTGAGACTTAAATATGAAATGCTCCCGGACGGGTTTATGTTTTAAAACCTTGGTTGCTAGCTGGCAATGCTATACTTGGAGATTCTAGAAACTTTAGGAGATTGGGCTTACCTGGGAATTGGGCCTAGCTGGACAACCCCCTACAGGGAGCTTATCCTTTCCCCTTCCTGCTAGTGTTTCTGCTTCCTGTCTGCCATGATATAAACAGCTTCTGCCACACGCCTTCTTCACCATGGCAATGAAGCAACATGGAGTCAAACAATGGACAGAGTCCTCCGAGACCACATGCCAAAGCGAACCCTTCCCCACTTAGGTTCTTCCTGAAAAGCTCTTTGCAAGAGCAAAGCACATCCAACTCCATCTCTGAGAATTTATTACCCCAGTGTATAAGCTGCCATTGCCATTGACCACCATGTTAAGTGTCTTCATTCCTAGCAACAACAAAACAATACAAAAACAAACATGACTTTTCATCTCCTTTCCCTGTATGCTTCGTGATTTAAGATTATCTTGGAGGACAGGAGAAAGAATGGGATATGTTTGTTGTCCAGAGCCCCTCTTAACTGGGCCTTGGCTGGATACCCCCAAGAACCTGGATCTGTGTGTGCGGGGTACACACAGTGTTTCCTGCATGTTTCTGCTCAGTTTCATCGAACCAGAATCTGGCTTCAAAGCCCTGGTGCGAGGTTTCGCTGCCACTTTCACTTGGAAGTTTGCTGTAACCTTGGGATTCAAAAAGGAAGTGTCACCTGTTAACCCCACCCCTGGCTTTTACCTGGCTCCTTTTCCCTTTTCTCATGGCAAAGTCACTTTGTTACTCTCTCCTTTATTCAAACAGATCTGATTATTTAGCATGTGCTTTATTTGTTGCCTATTTCTGTCTACCATATCCAGAGATGTGTCTGAAATATGAGAACTCTGCCTTGGCTACCTAAGTGTTTAGCACACATGTGTTGAATGAGTTCTCAAGCTTTCTGCATTGAATCCCCTGAGCAGAAATTATTTGAGGGGTTGGTACTTAAGCAAGTCTCACATCTATGCTAAAGTCTGTCTTCATTGTCCTTAATGAAGCTTCTAAAGTTGTTCTTCAGCTATTAGACCTACACAAAGAGAGGTACAATGTCTAAAACAATTGACCACTTGACAGTCGTCCAAATCCCATTACTGCAAATAGATTCAGAATAGAAATTTGTATGACGGAAATGTCTAAATCTAGTCAGTGTCCCAATTATTTTAAATTAGGCTCTTATCTACAAAATCCTATTACAGCAAAGTGATTTAAACAGATTTTCATGTCTTCTCTTTAATGTGACTTAACCTGTATGTCAAGAAGATTTCTATTAAATATTTTGATGAGAAATCTTCATTTTTTTCTTTTTTTAGATCACAAGAGTCATTTGAGTTGAACGGTGGTGGCACACACCTTTAATTTTAGCAGAGGCAGACAGATCTCTGTGATTTTGAGGCCAGCCTGGTCTACAGAGTGAGTTCCATGATACCCAGAACTACATAGAGAAACCCTGTCTCAAAACAAAACAAGAATAAGAAAAAGAGTTGTCTTTAAAAAAAATAGCAAATTGCATAATCTCTGTATTATCCGTCTCTCGACTGGGTCTTTATCTTCTTAAGTGACTTTGGCAGTGATGGAGAGAAGGGCTTAAGTTTTCCTACCTTTACCCTCAGGTGCCCTCCAAGGACGCAACTCCCACACCTGAATACACTCTGAATGTTGTTTAAACATCAGCCTATGGTTTTCCTCACAACAGCTGAAGTTTCAGACACTTGCTTCCCTCAGAGATAAATACAGTGAATTTGATGAGAGTGAACATTAGAGAGTCAATTAAGTTTCTTTTCAGTGCCGTGGGTGGTGGGTTTTTTTGTTTGTTTGTTTGTTTTTTAATTAAAATTCTAATGTCTTGTTTAAGGTTTTGAATGCTGTGATGAAACACCATGACCAGAAGGAAGTTGGGAAGGAAAGGGGCTATTTAGTTTACTTTTCCATAGCACACAGTTCATCACTGAGCAAAGTCAGACAAGAACAGGGCAGGCGCTGATGCAGAGGCAATGGGTGGGAGCTGCTTACTGACTTGCTCTGTCTGCTTTCTTATTGGACCCCAACCACCAACCCAGGGATGGCACCTCCCATAATGGGCTGGACACTTCCCTATCAATTGCTAATTAGGAAAACACTGTATGGGTTTGCTTTCCTAATCTTGCAGAGGGTTTTTGTTTGTTTGTTTTGTTTTGTTTTATTGAGGGTTTTATTTTTTGTTTTTTTTCCCCTCTCAAATGACTTTAGCTTGTGTCAAGTTGACCTAAAACTGGCCAAGACATTTAGTTTGTCCTATTTTGTTTACAGTGAGTCATTGCGATTTGTAAAAACTGAGTTGAAACATAAAAACGTGGAAATTGTATTTTCCAGTATATAGTCTAATCAGGTTCTTGATAGTTCTGGAATCAATTGGAATCCTGGACCTACCTCTTCTTACCTGAACTTACTCCGGCGTGTTTTATAACGATTCCAAGACTTTTCACTTGCAAAACAAGGCTGTTGGTATTCAATGTGCAGTATCAATAAAGGCGCAACCTGAGACGGTGGCTCACTGTGCAGACAACAATCCCCCTCCCCGCGACCTATACGTGCTGATGTACACTCCACTGGAAGCCTTAACTATATAAGGGGGCTACTTTTCCTGATGTGTCAGGTATATTTCTTTTGGAATTTTCAAAAAAAATACAAATCTCAAATCTCTTTTAATCATGTTTGGTTCATTATTCTTATTGGAAAACATCACATAGAAACAGTATCATGCAGGACATATCCATAAATAAAAATATCCAAGTTACTAAATCTTTGTTCTAAGGTTTGAGCTTTGTCTGGGAACCTAGAAATCATCCTGACATTCAGGAGACTTAAAGATTGCTCTTGATCTGTGTTAAGTGATGTGTGTAATAGTTCCGAGCTGCTATTGGTTAAATTGCAGCCCTCAGAAAACGTTAAGTCCCAATCTCCAGGACTTGTGAATGTGACTTTATTGCGAATTAGGATCTTTGTAGAGAGAGAATAAAATTAGGATGCTGCCATCAGGGTAGGCTGCACTTCAATATCAATGGATCCTGACAAAAAGGGAGCAATTTAGACACAGACACACATATGTGTATGCCATGTGCAGGTGAAGGCAGGTAGGACAGGACAGTTATATCTACTGTTGGGTCCCTAGAGGACAGGTCTTCGCACCCCGACTTGATCTGTTTTGCACTCTTGCAGTTGGTTGAAAACAGGAACAAAAACAGGAACACTCTGTTGTTTTCAGCAATGTTTCTAAGGATGTTTACCCATAAGCCATTGAGTTACATTGATGGGCTTCCTGCTTTTGCTGTCTTGGCCTCCCCTGATGAGGGCAATATATACCGTGTGAGAAAGTGGAATAAAGGCTTGTCTGCAGAACCTGAAGTGGTGTTGCGTGTTAATCCCGATGTCCCTCGCTCAGAAGAACGGCAGCTGCTGTGCTGGCGCGGCAATCTACCTGACAAGGAATGGTCAAGGTGGTCAAAATGATCAGAAGCTTGAAGACCAACATGGAATGGAGCTCGCTCCCGACTTGAGAAGGGAACAAATCTCTGGCATCTTGATCTGGGCCTTTGAGCCTTCTGTGGCTTAAGCCCCTGGTTGAGCTTTGTTGTGCAGCTCTACCTTACAAGGGCAGCTCACCCACCACGAGGGAGGAGCGGGCAGCCTGTAAGCAGTTCCTGGTGATCTCCTTCACCATGTTCTCAGGTGCCCAGCCTTGCCAGGGTCCCAGAGTTCAAAAATGTTCATCTCACAGAGTGAAGAAACAAAATGCCCAGGAGGAGGGAGACAGAGATGATATAGGAGAGTCTTCTATCTATCTGTTGCTTTCATTGGTTAATTAATAAAGAAAACTGCCTGGCCTGATAGGTCAGAACATAGATAGGCGGGGAAGACAGAACTGAATTCTGGGAGGAAGAAAGCAGGATAGAGCCGCCACCATGAAGCTGCCAGGTCAGACATACTGAATCTTTCCTGGTAAGCCATGATCTCGTGGTGACATACAGATTATTAGAAAAGGGTTGAATCAATATGTAAGAGTTAGCCAATAAGAGGCTACAGATAATGGGCCAGGCAATGTTTAAATGAATACAGTTTGTGTGTTGTTATTTCTGGGTGTAAAGCTAGCCATACGGGAGCCAGGTGGGAACGCAGCCTGCCGCTCCTTCTACACAGAGAAGGAGGGGGATGCATAGGGGCCTGAGGAGAGGGAGGGAAAGTGGCTGAAAAGCTGAGGAGAAGGGGGTGGCAGCAGCCGTGGGGTGACTGTCAAGAGGTTTCAAGTTCTTGCCCCTCCTCCACACAGCACCAGGAGTCTTCCCATTACAGGAAAATGATCGTTTTCTCTTTACCACGAGGAAGGAAGTTTTAAGCATCTATCCTCCCTGCTGAGCAGCATGGATCTGGTGGCAGTTAAGTGATTGCTACAGTTGGCCCCTCTGGCCACCCTTAGCCTGCAAAGCACCAGCTGGGGTTGAAGGAGAATTTATCATTTCCCAGTTCCCCACCCTATAGCAAACCCTATTCAGGCCCTTTCCTGGCTAATGAGGCCCGCAGAACCACCAGCTGTCAGTGCTTAGCCTTGAATCAACCGAAGCAGCAGCAGGTAGCACCCATCTGCCGCATGCACGCACAGTGTAGGATTACTAGGAAGTGTAGTTACCAGTGGTGACCATTAGTTGACTAAGCACAATGCTAAGAATTTTGTGTACACACATCTAAACATTATGAGTGTTTGTGGGGTGTGTGTATGTGTGTGTGTGTGTGTGTGTGTGTGTGTGTGTGAGAGAGAGAGAGAGAGAGAGAGAGAGAGAGAGAGAGAGAGAGCGAGCGAGCTGAGCACTGTCATGAAGGTCAGAGGATAACTTTTCAGAGTTGGTTCTCTCCTTCCAACCTTGGTTCTGAGGATCAGGTCTTCAGGCTTGTGTGGCAGACACTTCAGCCACTGACTCATCTTGACAGCCTTATGTACTTTATTTAACAGGCATTCATTCAATATTAGGTAAGAGCCTACTGTGTACAAGCCACCGAGTTGGGTACTAAAGACAGAATGGACACGGCAGACACAAGTCCTCCTTATTGTAGACGCTGTGGCTTACCAGCCACCCCACAAGTCTCCAACTTGGAGTCTAGAAAATTTCACCTTCTCAGTAACTCATACAGATTAGAGTTGCAAGCAACACATTTATGGCCAAGAATATAGGTTTTCTTACCAGAATTCGACAGTAGTGGCAATTTCAGTCCCTCTTCTTTCTTCCAGCCATGACTTAGATGGAGTAGCTAGAGTTGTCACAACAGTTTTAGAGTTGTCTTAAAACCCGCAGTTAAAGACCGAGTGACATGAATGAGCCCCTAAGGCACTTTGAGCAATCAGCTCTTTAGAGATGGCATAATCACTGCAACTCAGGTCCTTCAGTACTTGTAGGAAAATTACAAGATGGATACAGCTCTCTCCATATGATGATGGTGGTGGAGGTGGTGATGATGGTGATGATGATGGTGGTGATGATGGTGATGGTGATGATGGTGGTGATGATGGTGGTGATGGTGATGATGGTGGTGATGATGGTGGTGGTGATGATGATGGTGATGATGATGCTGATGTTGATGGTGATGGTGATGATGATGATAGTGATGGTGATGATGGTGGTGATGATGATGATGGTGATGATGATGATGGTGGTGATGATGATGATGGTGGTGATGATAGTGATGGTGGTGATGGTGATGATGGTGATGATGATGGTGGTGATGATGATGATGATGGTGGTGATGATGGTGGTGGTGATGATGGTGATGATGATGGTGGTGATGATGATGGTGATGATGATGGTGATGATGATGATGGTGGTGATGGTGATGATGGTGATGATGATGGTGATGATGGTGGTGATGATGATGATGGTGATGGTGGTGATGGTGATGATGGTGATGATGATGGTGGTGATGATGATGATGGTGGTGATGATGGTGATGATGATGATGGTGGTGATGATGGTGGTGATGATGATGGTGGTGATGATGATGGTGGTGATGGTGATGATGGTGATGGTGGTGATGGTGATGATGGTGATGATGATGGTGGTGAAGATGATGATAGTGGTGATGGTGATGATGGTGATGGTGATGATGGTGATGGTGGTGATGATGGTGATGATGATGGTGATGATGATGGTGGTGATGATGTTGATGATGGTGATGGTGGTGATGATGATGGTGGTGATGATGGTTGTGATGATGATGATGGTGGTGGTGGTGATGATGATGGTGATGATGATGATGATAGTGGTGATGATGATGGTGGTGATGATGATGATGGTGATGATGATGATGGTGGTGATGATGGTGATGATGATGATGGTGGTGATGATGGTGGTGATGATGATGGTGGTGATGATGGTGGTGATGATGATGATGGTGATGATGATGGTGGTGATGATGGTGGTGATGATGATGATGGTGATGATGATGATGGTGGTGATGATGATGATGATGGTGGTGATGATGGTGGTGATGATGATGGTGGTGATGATGATGATGATGGTGGTGATGATGGTGGTGATGATGATGGTGGTGATGATGATGATGGTGGTGATGATGATGATGGTGGTGATGATGATGATGGTGGTGATGATGATGATGGTGATGATGATGATGGTGGTGATGATGATGATGATGGTGGTGATGATGGTGGTGATGATGGTGGTGATGATGATGATGGTGGTGATGATGGTGGTGATGATGATGATGGTGGTGATGATGATGATGGTGGTGATGATGGTGGTGATGATGATGGTGATGGTGGAGATGATAACGACATCTAAAGACACAGCCAGTTTATCTCACAGCACTCATTTAGTTGGGACTGGGACAAGTGATATTGAAGTATAGGTGCTAACAGTCATTGTAATCTGCATATCTCATGCTAAAGTTCATGCCATCTGCAGAAAGATGTGGGCATAATCCACACTCGATCGCTTCCAAGTTGTATGCCTTTCTAAACCTTACCTCCAAAATCTGTTAAATAGGGAATATAATTTTATTTTTCACAGGTTTTCCACCAAGTTTTCATTGATGAAATGCATGTTAATATGTTTCCAAATTCCTGCTTATAACAAATGTTTAGTGGTAACCATTGTTAATTTGTAACTATGTTATATATCACATATGGATATTTTAAAAAGGAAATTGATTTATGTATCTTGAAAATTCCATACACAAGTACTTTATTTACATCATTTCTATCCCTTCTTCACCCCCTCCAATTCCTTGCATGCTCCCCCTCTCAAATTCACAGCCTCTTCTTTAATCCTTTTTATATATGAACACATAATGGGTTCACTGAATGTTGCTTCTATGTGTCTGTGCTTATGGATGACCTTGGGATTGAATAACCTGCCAGCAGACTCACACCTGGAGAAGCCTGATTCTTTCTCTATTAATTGTCTATAATTCTTCATCTAGGGGTAGGGCCTGTGAGATGTCCTCCATGCACCCTGGCATGTCAACTACTGTTGTCACTGTGCAGGTCTTGTTTTAGGGTCTTGTTATCTTTGAGATTTTGTGCATGCAGCATGGTTGTCAAAGCTGTGTGTCATATGCAGAAGACACCATCACACCGCAGACATCCTGGTCCTCTGGTTCCTGCAGTCGTTCTGCCCCTTCATCCATGATGTTCTCTGAGTCCTAGGTATACATGGGGCTGTGTTATAGATGGATCAGCTGAGGTTAGGCAACCCATGGTTGTCTGCCCTGACCTGTTGGGGATTTCTGTAACAGTTTCCCTCTGTTGTTAAAAGAAGCTTCTTTAATGACTGTTGAGAGCTACATTTCCCAGAGAATATAACGTTAAGTGGTCAGAATTCAGTTAGAGATTATAAAGGTTTTAAAAAGTGGAAGTAATGTGTTCTCCTCTAGGGTTCATGACCTCACAAGTCAAAAATAGTTAGCTACATTCATAGTACTGTGCATGATTTCTTGCCTATTAAGTAGGCCTTAAATCAAAATAGACAACTATTGGCCACTCCCAAGACATAAGTGCCACTATCTCACCAATTCTTTGTTTGCGACTGGTTGTCTATTGGAGACAGCATCTGGATTAGAGATGTGGACTTGTGTCCACTTCCACTCAGTTCTGGGACACCATCTGTTGTAGACCCGTGTGAGCCCTGGGCATGCTGCGATAGTCTCTGTGAGTTTATGTGTGCATCGATCTTGCTGTATTTAAAAGGTATTGTTTCCTTGGTGTCCTTCACCCCCCATGGCTCTTACAGTCTTTTTGCCTTCTCTTCACGAAGTTCTCTGTGTCCTGAGGGGATGAATTTGGTGGAGACATCCCATTAGACTCCAGTGTTCTAAGGTCTCTTACTCTCAGCCCACTGTCTGGCTGTGGGTGTCTATATTTGTTCCCCTCTGCACAGGAGGAAGCTACGCTGACTATGCTGGGCAAGGCGCTGATCTGCGATTATTACAGAATGTCATTAGGAGTCATTTTATGGCTGTTTTCCTTTAGCAGAACAGTAGTATTTGGTTTTCACCTAGGTCCCCGTCTATCTAGTCTTAGGTTCTTGGCCACTCAAGAAGCATCAGTGAGAGGTTCCATCTCTTGGAATGGGCCTTAAATCCCATCAGATATTGGTTGGTTACTTCCACAAGTCTGTGCCGCTATTATCCTAGTGCATCTTGCAGGCAGATCGTCAGTGTACATTGAAGAACTTGTAGCTGATTTGGTGTTTAGCTTTCTCCTTGCGTAGCATGCAGAGTAGCTTCCAGCACCATTAACTCTAGTTGGTAGGGGTGAGGGCTTTAGATGGGCACCAGCTCAACTTCTCTACGCTCAATGAATTGTGCAGGTATTATCTTCAGCTGACGAGCCCTACTTAGGCATATTTCTTAAATGACTCTCAAAAAGTCACACTACCTTGTTACAAGTCTTGGTGAATCCCCTCCCCAGAGTGTGTAAACTTGTAAGTATGATAGCATATCTTTCCTACAGTTATACTACCAAAGAAAGATTTTCCATGGTAGGCCTTCTGTAACTAAATGAGCCCTTTCAAAGCAGAGCATTGTCTGCAGGGAAGAAAGCCAGAGATGTATCAAGAAGTAGCAGGCATGGTATCAACTACCTCCAGATCCACATGAACTAGAACTAAAAACAGCTACTGAAAACTGAATAGTCACTGGCCCACAGTTAACAAGGAAGCGGGGACCTCACCCTTCTCTTCAGAAACACAGAAAACACTGTGTCTCAGGCATGTGGGTTTGGGAGACCCTAACCTCACATGAGCTAGCACTCCCGGCTAACCCCCCTCAGTGCCTGTGTGGAGAGTTCTGAGGGAGATCCTATCTGAACTGGTTCTGCAGAATGCGTGATAATAAGCTTATGTTTTACCCCTCAGCATGTTGTAATTTGATGTATAGGTATAGAAAATAAAAATAATTTAAAAGGCCATATTATATGAAATGATGTTTCTCATAATAGACTACATATATGTTTTCTTTGGTTAATCCAAAAATGCAAAATTAAAGAATTATCCAAGGCACAGGGAATGCGTGTCTCTCTTTCATTACAGTCCTGAGGGAAGCAGGGCAGGCTCAAAAGTTCCAGGTGAATTTAGTTTCCAAATGTACTTGGACAATCAGGTGATCACTTTTAACCCTTTTTGTTGTCAAGGTCATCCCTAAAGGAACTCTTTTCATCTTATCTGAACTCACTCATGAGTGTGTGTGTGTGTGAGAGAGAGAGAGAGAGAGAGAGAGGCAGAGACAGACAGACAGACAGACAGATAAACAGACAGATGGAGACAGAGAAAGACAGAGAGAGACAAAGACAGAGCAGGTCTGGCGCATCTATTTCATGTTCAGAACCAACTGAGAAGTTGCACAACCTGATTGTGAAATTTGGCCTCATGCTCATGCCTAATCTCCAGTCAGGGAGGGATTCTCCACCTCACTGATGCTGTGTAACCCTGAGGAAGAGGAGAATTAATTTGGTCAACAATTAGTCGTTTCTACCTCAAATATGATAAACTAGTAATCACTGTGATGCACTGCCAAATTGCTCTCCAGCCTTGTTTTCCTGCTGCGTACTTCGTTTTGATGATTCCAGAGGAGGCTAAATGTAATTGCACAGGAGAGACCTCACAGTGTGGCAATGCCGACTCACTCGTTCACAAGGCGGTGCTCACCTCTTCCTGGAGTGGAGGCACTAAAGACTATCATGCTTGCTTTAATTACTGCAATTCATAATCAAATACATTTTCCCCACTGCTTTGTAAACAGGTACAAACGTATTCCTATCCACGGGTTCTCTCTACCCACTGTCTTCACCTGTGCTGTGGTCCAGGGGGATGGGAGAGGATGGAAAGGTACAATAAAGAGCCCTCCCCCCAAAACAGCCAGGAATTTCCTCATCCCTCATCTCTTCTCCTTCGGAGGATTACAGGAGAAGGTGTGGTTCAGGAATCTTTGTAAGCTTTGCTTGAGGATGTGGTGAGGCCCAAGCTTCAATGCCAGGAAAGGAGAGTTCCAGGTGGTTGCAGAGGATTCTGGGAATAGCAGGCAGGTCCAACATATTTTGTTTACCAGAACTCAGGCCACTGGGTAGGCAGATGTCTTCAGGCACCCAGGTACATGCCAGTCCATAAGGGCTGACCCCAGGTAGGCACAGAAACATGCTCCGTAGCACACAGGAAAGACACACAGGCTGACTGGCGAAAGTGAAGGCCTGTGATTTCAAGGTCATGTTTATACAGAAGCACACAACACCAAAGTGACTCTTCTAGAAATAGCTGTATAACAGATGACATCACTGTTAACATTTGCCTTCTCTGGACTTCCAGTGTTAGCCATTTGTGCTGAGTCAGAGCCCTCTCCCCCAACCCCAGAGTGACAGGGAGTGACTGAAACATATTTGATATGGGGGCTTGGAAGAGGCACCCCCAAAGCATTTCCTGGTTGTAAAGGGTTACTTTGTTGGCCCCTTGTTGATCTGCATTCACTGGTCCCAGCATTAAATCCAGCATTAGCTGTTTTTGCCCATGCCAAGTATTCAATCCAGCTCCATGCTATCTAAACATAAACTGACCCTCCTTTCCCAACAAATTCGCACGGTAGCAAGAAAGGCCAGGGAGATCTCTTCAGCTCTCTTTAAAGAGTGCATTACCCAAATGCCCCTTTGTAACCATGGTGGTGTATGCCCAGGCAGGTGAATCTCTGTGAGTTCAAGGTCAGCCGGGTATACCGAGTTCCAGAATAGCCAGAACAACATAGAAACAAAACAAGACCAAAGAGCCCCTTTAGTGAGGTTTCCCTAGAGAATTCAAGAAGGGTTTTTTGTAGAGATGCAGACAGTGTAAATTGATGGTTGGTTGAATAGCCACTTCCTAAAAGCTTACTTGCATCGGTGGCAATATTTTTGCAAGATTATTCCTTGTTAGAGAAAGGGAAGTTTGCTCTCAAGTTTACAGAATCCCCACCACTGAACAGTATTGATTGCTGTGTTCCTTTTCTCTAAAACCGGAGCTTGGCTCCAAAGGCATTTTCCAAAACATGTATTTTGCTAACTGTAAATGACTCTGTGTGTCATTTCCTCCAGAAAACTTATTTCTAAAGTGGTGTTTTGGTCTGAGCTCTGTGATGGTGAGACCATCAGGGCATGGGAGGAAAGTTTGCCTTCTAATAGGATTTCTATTGAGTACCAGAAGTCCTTGGCCTCTGATAGCATAGGACTCGGAACATTTCAAATGATACGCTCCTTCTTTCACTCTGTTCTGTACCCCCACAGCAAGAAGCAATGTTTAGGACACCGTTTATTCCCCCCTCTTTTTTCTTCCAAGAATCTCCCACAAGCAGCAGAATCCGTGTCGTTTTCACCTAAACCACCCCAGTTAAGTGTCCACTTCCCCTTTTGCCAAGGTCAATCTATGCCAATGGAAAGGTTGGTTTTTGTAACTTCTGACTGGGGTGCTATGGTGCAAGCAGGGGATCAATGACTCGGGGAGTGGTGTACCTGTTGTCAGGAACTCAGGAAGTTTGAAGGATAAGAAAGAAAACAGGGCCACAGACCCCTCCTTCCTGCCCTCTTTGCACCTCCCACTTCCAAGGGCAAGAGATGGACCCATGCTTCATTAGGAGAAGAAATTACTACTAGACCAGAATACCAACAAACCAGACATGATACATACATGGAGAGAGCAAATAAAATTCTGAAAACAAGTTACTAGTTCTAGAGGACTAGAGCCAAGAAAAGAGAGAGAGAGAGAGAGAGAGAGAGAGAGAGAGAGAGAGAGAGAACAGAGAGTGAGAAAGAGAGAGAATACAGGCATGTATGTATGTATATCAGACTTACCAAGTTGACGTTCACAATCAGAGACTGACTTAGTAGACTGGCTTACATGAGCTGAAGCAGAGTGGTCCCCCATAATAGCTGTCTGTAGGCCATATATCCAGGAAAACCAGTAGTTTTCAAGAATTTAGGAGTTTCAGAACAAAGGAGAATAGTGGTATAGCCCCAGTCCTAGACTGAAGACTATCTCTCTTGGTCTGCTGGGAATCAACTGTGGAAGAGTGGAGAGGTCAGAGCCCATGAGTGATGGCAGCAATGATAGTCACTCACCTGTTCAGGGAGCAATCAAGGGTTCATGCTTTGACTGACTTCTCCCGTCTTTCACCCAGGTCCTCAGTCTAGTGGATCTGGGACAGGTCTTTTCCCTTTGTTACCATCCCTCAACTGCAGGCTGCTCATCTCTGAAAAAGTCTTACAGACACACCCAGAAGTGTGTTTCACTTACCTGCTGGGAATGCTTAATGCCATCATGATGACCATGAAAATCAACCATCACTAGTGGGTACTTACCGGGACTTAAAAAGAGTCCTCCTCTTTCCCAGTGGGTCTTGTGATTTCATCTAGACATCTGATATATTGAGAAGACAGAACTTACTAAAAACCAAACAACCCAGTTCTCTCTGGAGTTTGTGGGGCTCTTTTTCCCATCACAGCTTTCTTGCATCATTATCTATGGTCTTCTCCAATAGCTCATGGAAGCTCTACAGTTGGGCCTTCACTCATTCCCCGGTTCCTCACAGCAGCTCTAAGAGCCAAGCTCTACTTCACGCTCATTTTACAAATGGGGCTTAGAAGGGTTGCAGCAAGTTTATCCAGTGGCAAGTAATGGAAACCACTACTCTGGTCCTAGACAATCTGCCTCCTCAGCCTGGGTGCTAAACTAACCATTATATTGGTTCAATGGCTTTTAGGGAGTTTAAATGACCAAAAAGCAGCAGTGGAAGAGCTAAGACTAGTTTTCCAGTCTTTCTCAGTCCGGAGTCCTGCTGTTTGGGGGAGCTCTTGGTCTGTAGGCTCCAGGCAGACTTTTCTGCCTGCTCCTCTGTGCCTGTGGTTCCCCTATCAGCAGTTGCTGAGAAATCAACCTTGTTCCAAGGTCACACTCAGGACTTAAAGCCTTTAATTTCCTGCAAGTTGACATTTTACTGTTTCATAGTTCCTAAGCCTCCTACGGCTTTTAAAAGAGCGATTTCAGATACCCACTCCCCACAGCTCCAAGAACAATTCATTTCAATCTTGGGACATTGCCCAGAACTCAGGAAAACTAGCACGAGGCTTTCAGCGTTGCTTTTCATTTTGTTGACAGGCATCAACTACTAGGTAAGAGGTGGAAAACTTAATATACAAGGTGATATTTTTATCAGGTGTTTTGTCCAGATAATATAATACTCTTTATTCATATGAATGTTTTAGGGTCATGTAAACAGTGGGAAAATATGATGCATGGATTTTATATTTAAATATTTAAATAATGATGGAGAAAACCCTGTCTAGTCAGGATAAAAGCTGTTTATTAAATCTAAAATAATTTTGATGAGCCCAGGAAATGTTTTTTTTTAACCAGAGAATGGCTTCAAAAGGTTAGTGTTAGAAAAGAATCTATAATAGTCTTTTGGTAACCCAAAGTATTTGTAAATTGATTTCCAAAGATAGAAGGAATACCTTTAGCAATCTAGCTGGAAATGAGCAAAATTACAGCACTGACTGTTGACCAGACATGGTCATGGGGAAGGTATACAAGTGGTTTCTGAGCTGGATGTATATTTTCCATAATTGCTTAAATTCCAATATCATTATTCATTTTTTTCAATTTATTTATTTATTTGTTTATAAAAATTTCCATGTCCTCCCCTCCTCCCCATATCCTCCCATTCCCCCCACTCCCTCTCCTCCTCCCCCTCCACTCCCTCTCCTCCTTTCTCTCCAGTCCTAAGAGCAGTCAGGGTTTCCTGCCCTGTGGGAAGTTCAAGTTCTTCCCCTCTCCCTCCAGGTCTAGGAAGGTGAGCATCCAACCAGACTAGGATCCCAAAAAGCCAGTACATGCAGACAAAACAAGACCCAGTGTCATTGTCAATGGCTTCTCAGTCAGCCCCCAAGGCAGTCACATTCAGAGACTCCGGTTTGATCACATGCTCGTTCAGTCCCAGTCCAGCTGGCCTTGGTGAGCTCTCATTCAATCAGTCCCCTTGAGTTAGAGGGTGAACGCACCCCTCGCGGTCCTGATTTCCTTTTTCATGGTCTCCCTCCTTCTGCTCCTCATTTGGACCTTGGGGGCTCAGTCCAGTGCTCCAATGTGGGTCTCCGTCTCTATCTCCATCTATCATCAGATGAAGGTTCCCTCTGGTCCTGCCTTTCTTGCTCACGTTTTCCCTCCTTCTGCTTCTCATTTGGACCTAGGGAGTTAAGTCCAGTGTTCCAATGTGGGTCTCTGTCTCTATCTCCATCCATCGCCAGATGAAGGTTCTATGGTGATATGCAAAATATTCATCAGTATGGTTATGGGCCAAGGCCAGTTCAGGCACCCTCTTCTCTGCTGCCCAGGGAACAATCTGGGGACCTCTCCTTGGGCCTGGGAACCCCTCCAGAATCAAGTCTCTAAAATGCAAACTCTAAAATGGCTCCCTTAGTTGAAATAGATACTTCCCTGCTCCCATATCCATCCTTCCTCCCTCCCCCCCACGCAAATCCCCCAAGCCATCCCCAATCCTCCCCCTCTCCCTTCTCTCTAACCATCTCCCCTTACTTCCACCGCCCACCCCTGTGCACCCAAGTTTGCCTGGCAATCTTGTCTACTTCCAATATCCAGGAGGATAACCATATGGTTTTCTTCAGGTTCACCTTCTTATTTAGCTTTTCTAGGATCACGAATTATAGGCCCAAGACCTTTAACTATGGTTAGAATCCACTTATGAGTGAGTACATACCATATTCCTCTTTTTGGGTCTGGGTTACCTCACTCAGTAAAGCATTTTCCATTTCCATCCATTTGCATGCAAAATTCAAGATGTCATTGTTTTTTACCGCTGAGTAGAACTCTAATGTGTATATGTTCCACACCTTTTTTAACCATTCTTCTATTGAGGGGCACCTAGGTTGTTTCCAGGTTCAGGCTATTACAAACTGTGCTGCTATGAACATAGTTGAACAAATGCTTTTGTAGAATTATAGGGCATTTCTTGGGTATATTCCCAAGAGTGGAATTGCTGGGTCCTGAGGGAGGTTGACTCCCAGTTTCCTGAGAAACCGCCACACTGATTTCCACAGTGGCTGCACAAGTTTGCATTCCCACCAACATGGATGAGTGTTCCCCTCATTCCACATCCTCTCCAGCATAGGCTATCATTGGTGTTTTTGAGTTTGGCTATTCTGACAGGTGTAAGATGATATCTCAAAGTTGTTTTGATTTGCATTTCCCTGATCGCTAAGGAGGTAGAGCATGACCTTAAGTGTCTTCTGGCCATTTGAAGTTCATCTGTTGTGAATTCTCTGTTCAGTTCAGTACCCCATTTTTTTATTGGGTTAATTAGAGTTTTAGTGTCTAGTTTCTTGAGTTCTTTGTATATTTTGGAGATCAGACCTTTGATGAGGGATTGGTGAAGATCTTCTCCCAGTCAGAAGGTAGCCTTTTTGTCTTACTGACAGTGTCCTTTGCTTTACAGAAGCTTCTCAGTTTCAGTAGATCCCATTTATTCATTGATTCTCTTATTGTCTGTGCTACTGGGGTTCTACTTAGGAAGTGGTCTCCTGTGCCTATATCTTGTAAACTACTTCCCACTTTCTCTTCTATCAGGTTCAAAGTGGTCGGATTAATGTTGAGGTCTTTAATCCATTTGGACCTGAGTTTTGTGCATGATGATAGATATGGATCTACTTTCATCCTTCTACAGGTTGACATCCAGTTATGCCAGCACCATTTGTTAAAGATGCTTTCCTTCTTCCATTGTATACCTTTAGCTCCCTTGTCGAAAATTAGGTGTTCATAGGTTTGTGGGTTAATATCCGGGTCTTCTATTCGATTCCATAGGTTGACTTCTCTGTTCTTATGCCAATACCAAGCTGCTTTCAATACTGTCACTCTGTAATAGAGTTTGAAGTCAGGGATGGTAATGCCTCCAGAAGTTCCTTTATTGTATAAGATTGTTTTGGCTATCCTGGGATTTTTTTTTGCCATATAAACTTGATTATTGTTCTCTCAAGGTCTGTGAAGAAGTTTGATGGGATTTTGATGGGGATTGCATTGAATCTATAGATTGCTTCTGGTAGAATTGCCATTTTACTATGTTGATTCTCACAATCCAAGAGCAGGGGAAATCTTTCCATTTTCTGGTAACCTCCTCAATTTCTTTCTTCAAAGACTTAAAGTTCTTGTCAAATAGGTCTTTCACTTCCTTGGTTAGAGTTACCCCAAGATATTTTATGCTATTTGCGGCTATCGTGAAAGGTGATGTTTCTCTGATTTCCCTCTCTGCTTCTTTATCCTTTGTGTATAGGTGGGTAACCGATTTTTTTGGAGTTGATCTTGTATCCTGCCACATTACTAAAGGTGTTTATCAGCTGTAGGAGTTCTTTGGTAGAGTTTTTGGGGTCGCTTATGTACATTATCATATCGTCTGCAAATAACAAGAGTTTAACTTCATCCTTTCCAATTCGAATCCCCTTGATCCCCTTATCTTGTCTTATTGCTATTGCTAGAACTTCAAGCACTATATTGAAGAGGTATGGAGAGATTGGACAGCCTTATCGTATTCCTGATTTTAGTGGAATGGCTTTGAGTTTCTCTCCATTCAATTTGATGTTAGCTGTCGGCTTGCTATATATTGCTTTTATTATATTCAGGTATGATCCTCGTATCCCCAACCTCTCCAACACCTTTATCGTAAAGGGGTGTTGAATTTTGTCAAATGCTTTTTCAGTATCCAATGAAATGATCATTTTATTTCTTTCAGTTTATTTGTATGATGGATTACATTGATAGATTTGCATATGTTGAACCAGCCCTGCATCTCTGGGATGAAGCCCACATGACCATAATGGATAATTTTTCTGATGTGTTCTTGGATTCGGTTTGCAAGTATTTTATTGAGAATTTTTGCGTCAATATTCATGAGTGATATTGGCCTGTAATTCTCTTTCTTGGTTGTGTCTTTGTGTGGTTTTGGTATCAGGGTAACTGTAGCTTCATAAAAGGAGTTTGGCAATGACTCTTCTGTTCCTATATTGTGAAATACATTAAGGAGTGTAGGTATTAGCTCTTCCTGGAAGTTCTGGTAGAATTCTGCATTGAAACCATCTGGTCCCGGGCTTTTTTTGGTAGGGAGATTTTTGAAAACAGCTTTTTATTCTTCATGACTGACAGGTCTATTTAGATTGTTCACCTGGTCTTGGTTCAATTTTGGTATATGGTACTTATCTAAAAAAGTGTCCATTTCTTTTACATTTTCCAATTTTGTGGCATACAGGCTTTTGTAGTAAGATCTAATGATTTTCTGAATTTCCTCTGTGTCTGTGGTTATGTCCCCCTTTTCATTTCTGATCTTATTAATTTGCATGTTCTCTCTCTGCCGTTTGATTAGTTTGGAGAGGGGTTTGTCAATCTTGTTGATTTTTTCCAAGAACCAGCTTTTTGCTTCATTGATTCTTTGGATTGTTTTCTGTGTTTCTATTTTGTTGATTTCAGCCCTCAGTTTGATTATTTCCAGTCTTCTACTCCTCCTGGGTGAATCAGCTTCTTTTTTTTCTAGAGCTTTCAAGTGTGCTGTTAAGTCTCCAATGTATGCTCTCTCCGTTTTCTTTAATTGGGCACTTAGTGCTATGAACTTTCCTCTTAGCACTGCTTTCATAGTATCCCATAGGTTTGAGTATGTTATGTCTTTATTTTCATTAAATTCAAGGAAGACTTTAATTTCTTTCTTTATTTCTTCCTTGACCCAGGGGTGATTTAATAGTCGACTGTTCAACTTCCATGAGTTTGTTGGCTTCCTGGGGGTAGTATTGTTGTTGAATTCTAACTTTAATCCATGGTGGTCTGACAAGACGCAGGTGGTTACTAATATTTTTTTGTATCTGTGGAAGTTTGCTTTGTTACCGAGTATGTGCTCAATTTTCAAGACGGTTCCATGAGCTGCAGAGAAGAAGGTATATTCTTTCCTATTTGGGTGGAATGTTCTATAGATGTCTGTTAAGTCCATTTTATTCAATACCTCCAATAATTCTCTTATTTCTCTGTTAGGTTTCTGTCTGACTGACCTGTCCATTGGTGAGAGAGGTGTGTTGAAGTCTCCTACTATTAGTGTGTGTGGTTTGATGACTGCCTTGAGTTCTAGAAGTGTTTCTTTTACATAAGTGGTTGCCTTTATATTAGGGGCATAGATATTCAGGATTGAGACTTCTTCCTGATGGACTGCTCCTGTTATGAGTATGAAATGTCCATCTCTGTCTCTTCTGATTGTTTTTAGTTTGAAGTCGATTTTGTTAGATATTAGAATGGCCACACCCTCTTGTTTCTTAGGTCCATTTGCTTGGAAAACCTTTTCCCAACCCTTTACCCTGAGTAGGTGTCTGTCTTTGTGGTTGAGGTGTGTTTCTTGTAAACAGCAGAATGTTGGATCCTGTTTTTGTATCCAGTCTCTAAGTCTGTGCCTTTTTATAGGTGAATTGAGTCCATTGATATTAAGTGATATTAATGACCAGTGGTTGTTGACTCCGGTTATTATTTTTTTTGGGGGGGTAGTAGAGTGTGTGTGTTTCCCTTCTTTGAGTTTTGCTTGTGAAGGGTCGCTAGCTGTCTGAGTTAGTGTCTGAGGCAGTGCTGGGAATGTTGGATTCCTTGGGTTGTGATTTTCCTTCTAATACTCTCTGTAAGGCTGGATTTGTAGCTACGTATTGTTTAAATTTGTTTTTATCCTGGAATATTTTGTTTTCTCTGTTGATAGTGAACGATAGCTTGGCTGGGTATAGTAGTCTGGGCTTGCATCCATGGTCTCTTAGTTTCTGCAGTACCTCTATCCAGGACCTTCTGGCTTTCATGGTTTCCATAGAGAAGTCTGGTGTAAGTCTGATAGGTTTACCTTTATAAGTTACTTGATGTTTTTCCTTTGCAGCTCTTAATACTCTTTCTTTAATCTGAATGCTTTGTGTTTTGATTATTATATGGCGAGGGGATGATTTTTTTTTTGATCCAGTCTATTCAGTGTTCTGTATGCTTCTTGAACCTTCATAAGAATATCGTTCTTTAGGTTGGGAAAGTTTTCTTCTATAATTTTGTTGAATATATTTTCTGAACCTTTGATCTGCAATTCTTCTCCTTCTTCTACCCCTATTATTCTTTTTTTCCCCTATTATTCTTAGATTTGTTTTTTTTTATTATGTCTCAGATTTCCTGAATGTTTTGTGATGAGAATTTGTTGGATTTGCTGTTTTCTTTGGTCAGAGCATTTATTTTCTCTATGGTGTCTTCATAATCTGAGATTCGTTCTTCTCTCTATTGTATTCTATTGGTTATGCTTGTTTCTGAAGTCTCTGTTTGTTTACCTCAATTTTTCATACCTAGCTGGCCCTCGGTTTGTGTTTTCTTCATTGCCTCCATTTCAGCTTTCAATTCTTGAACTGTTTCCACTACCTGTTTGATTGTTTTTTCTTTGTTTCCCAGGGTGTCTTTTACAGATTTACTCATTTCTTCAAACCTTTTGTTATATTTCTCTTCCATTTCTTTACTCATTTCTTCCATCTTTTTGTTATATTTCTCTTCTATTTCTTTAAGTGAGTTATTCATACCCTGTTTAAGGGACTCAATTGCTTTCATAATGACACTGTTTTCCACTTCTTCCGGAACAGGGTGTTCAAGTCCTTCTGTAGTAAGATCGCTGGGATCTGGTGTTTTCATGTTGTTTTTCAGATTGTTGGAGGAATTCTTGCCTTGGCGTCTGCCCATCTCTTCCTTCAACTGTTTTCTAGTGGATCTTCTGGTACTGGGTCAGGTTCCCCCCTCTGATGAATCTTCTGCTAGAGAATCAGCGCCCCTTGCTGGCCAGGATTCTTGCTGAGCTGATGCAGGGCCTACCTTTCCACCACCAGCAGGCAGGCTATTGAAACACAGGCACTCCCTCCTGCTGGGTTACACTTCTAACCCAGTCCCAGCCTGCAAGCCGGCTGAACTGGGTGTTTTTGTGCCCAATATCATTATTCATTACTGACTTTTTTTTTAATTTGTTGAAATTCGTCAAAAGATAGTTTAAAACTAAATTTAATCCTGAATATGTAGCCTGATAAACGTTATTGAAGTGATGCTTTTTAAAGCTAAGCACAGATGTGAGATGGCTCAGTGGTTAAGAACCCTTGACATTCTTCAGAAAGTAAGAGTTCAGTTCCCAGTCCCCACACCAGGTGGGTCACAAGCACCTGTGGCTCAGGATCCAGGGGATCTGATAACTTCTGAGGGACAGACCCACACACAAATACTGCTGTATACACATAATATTAAAAATAAATAAATAGCACCTCATGGTTCAAAGTCAGCAACACGCCTTGAGAGTCTTCTAGAAAAAAAGTAAAGCTGCTTGTATAGCAGCAACTTGAATACTTTATTTTCAAATTTAATTTCCTTTAAAATGATTGTACAAAAGTTCTGGCCATCTCAAATACACTGTTATGGGATGTGATGTCAGAATGAGAAGAAGTCACATTTTGTGAGCAATGTTCTTATTTTCAGAAATAATATTAAGAGGCAGAAAAACCTTTATAATATATAAGCAAGCTTCCTTTTCGTGGTGGTTTGAATATTTAAATGTTTAATCACCAGGGAGTGGAACTGTTTGGGAAGGATTAGGAGGTGTGTTCTTATTGGAGGAGGTGTGTCAACGGGGGTGGGCTTTGAGGTTAAAAAGTTTATACCAGGCCCAGTCTCTCTCTCTCTCTTTTCCTTTCTCTGTCCCTCTCTCTGTCTCCCTTTCTCTCTCCCTTTTCTCTCTTCTCTCTATCTCCCTTTCTCTCTGTCTCTGTCCTTCTCTGTCTCCCTTCCCTCTCTCTCTTAGGATGGAAAGCTCCCAGTTACTGCTCCAGCACCATGCCTGTCCACCTTCCAGTGATGATCATGGACTAACCCTCTAAGACTGTAAACAAGCTCCCAGTTAAATTCTTCCTTTACAAGAGTTGCCTTTGTCGCAATGCCTCTGCACAGTACTGGAACACTGAGGTACTTTGAGCTCTGTCCCATTCTCCCATCATGCACAGCTATCTGCACAAACTAAATCTCACCTAGTCTGATCCAGCCCTCAAACTGAGCTGCTTGCTCATGAACTTCATTGCTGAGCAAAACAAACCCTGGACACATTACACTAGTCCCGAATCCTCTGTAATTTTCGATTTCATTGGAAAAGCTCCATGAGGTATTCCTGACACAATTCTCCAGATAATTGTTTTAGAATGATGTCCTTGCTCCAGCCCAAAGGAAAGAACTTCTTTTGATATGTGTGGTCTAAGTTACTAGCATCTTGGGAGTGTGACACCTAATCTACTGGTAGATAATAGAGAAGCAAGTGTCTTTTGAACTGTATGTATTTATCAGGAAACTCAGAACAGCCTCCACATTTCAGCCACGAACAGGAAGGATTTGCTACATGGAAGAGCCTGGACTGGTTCTGTAAAAATTTGACTCATATAATTTTATAAAAACTGCTCTTCCTCAATCAAGTTCAGACAGGTGCATGACACAACTTTCACTTGTGACATACCATTAGACACAAATCTAAAATCTTCTATCCTGCAACTACCTGGCTGCAATGTACTCAGAAGCCCAATGGCCAAAATTAATTTTTGCTTTTGTTTTAAAGGAGCAGGTGCTTCTAGTTCCTCTAATATTATGTTGTCACATTCCTTTTTCAGTTCCATTTTTGTAACAATAAGTGCAGACAGATAATTCTTGTTTTTGCAAATGACAAGACAAACACTCCAAAAGAATGGGACCTCTGCAAGAGCCAGCAAACCGTGAAGAAACAGACCTAGGTGAATTGCCCCATGGTCCAGGCTTTCAATTGACTCTGCTTTCTTCCTCCTTTTATATTTTGTTGACTCTTCTCTCTCTTCTCTACAGCTTCCTGAGCATTTGAGGTAGGCTTCGGAGGAGAGCCATGGCGAGAACATCTCTAAGCAGATAGATAGAAGTGTTTGGTAAAGTGTCTTTTAACATCCATCAACAAGAGATAGAGTGCACAGTGAAAAAGCCGAGTGAGAATTCAAACCAGAATCCAAATTCCATCTCCATGTGAGAACTTGAAGTCCTCTGCCTGTGCCCATGTGATTATATATGGGATGTGACTACAACCAAGCCACACAGTCAGCAAGTCCCAGACTTTCCTCTGAATCCACTGTCGCTTTCTCCTCCCTAGTGTGGACCCTGTACTGCAAAGTATGCTGGGTATCAGTGTGCTGTTGCTGGATATTTGCTTACACTGTAAAGATGTTTTTTCTGCCTAATGCATTGTCTGATTGGTTTAATAAACAGCTAAATGACCAATAGCTAAGCAGTAGAGATAAGTGGGACTTCTAGATATAGAGAGGAAACTCTAGACGCTAGAGATATCATCAAGATGGTGAAACTAGTCGGACACACAGAATGGGATAGAGGTAAAAGTCACAGGGTAGAACATAGATTAATAAAAACACGGGTTAATTTAAGTTATAAGAACTAGCTAAAAACAAGCATAAGCTAAAGGCCAACCTTTAATAATTAATAATAAGTCTCCATGTCATAATTTGGGAGCCAGCTGGCAGGACAGAAAAAGACTCTCAATACCTCTCTCCTAGTCCTGTCAAACTCAGGGAGTTTTTGTAGTAGTTTCTCTCTTTGCAAGCTACTGGGCCCATCCTGTGACTTTGGTCAGGACTGGAGCTGCACTTGCCTTGTCCTGATCTCCCAACATGCACTGCACATTGCTAGCTTCTTCTCAGGCCTATAGCCCCACCCTGCAGCAGCAGATTGTGCCCCACCTGCCTACAGTCCCAGGAGGGAGCCACCAGCATGTGGCTTGACTATGAATCCCCAACTCATGTCAGTGGTCTTGCTGGACTCCTGATGGGTGTCATTCAAATCCCCTAGTACAGCTAGACTTACACAGTGGGGCCTTCAGCCTGGATCACTGTATTCCTCACAAGACACCTTAGTACCACCTAAAACTAACAATAGACACATCCCTTCCCTTCTTTATTGACGAACTGTCTGCATTCTGACAGGCAGTATCCTGTTTTCAGAAGGCTTGTTTGTGGGAGTATGAGGGGCTTGTTTGTGGGAGCATGAGGGGACTTTTGGGGAGTATGAGGGGGCTTGTTTTGGGGAGTATGAGTGGCTTGTTTTGGAGAGTATGAGGGGCTTGTTTTGGGAAATATGAGGGACTTGTTTGGGGGAGCATGAGGGGGCTTGTTTTAGAGAATATGAAGGGATGTGCTTTGAAGAGTATGAGGGGGCTTGTTTGGGGGAGTATGAGGGACTTGTTTTGGGGAATATGAGGGGACCTGTTTGGGGGAGTATGAGGGAGTTGTTTTGGGGAGCATGAAAGGGCTTGTTTTGGAAGTATGAAGGGCTTGTTTTGGGGAGTATGAGGGGAATTGTTTGGGGGAGTATGAGGGACTTGTTTTGGAGAGTAGGGGAGGACCTGTTTTGGGGAGTATGAGGGGACTTCTCTGGGGAGTATGAGGGGACCTGTTTTGGGGAGTATGAAGGGGATATGCTGACTGTATCACTTAGCCTTATAGAATAAATTCTAATTCTGTTGAATTGAATACAGTTTTAAAACCAACTTTTCTTTTGACATTAGTGTTTCTATCACATCTGGTAAAAAATGTATCAGTTACTGCATCCTCAGATCATTTTATGTTGAAAGTTTTTTAGCATATAAAAATGTATAAAGAGTCACATAGTGAATGACCATACGTGGCCAGTATTATGGCTCAGAGGGTAAAGAAAAAGATTAAATCCCCAGAACCCATGTAAAAACTGGACATGGCCCAGTGCTTGTAATCCCAGTGCCACGAGTAGACAGGCAGATCCTGGAAGTTCACTGGCCAAACAGCCTAACAAAAATGGCACACTTTAAGTTCAGCATCCCCATCTAAATGAGGAAAAAAAGGAGACCAAGAAAATGGGACACCTGATATTCTCCTCTGAACTGCCATGGGAGCAGACACACATGGGCACACACCCCACACATGTGTAAGTATACCATAAAAATAAAAGCAATACATAAACAAAAAAGAACTGCCAAGGCGAAACCACCTACATCATTGCTTCGTTCGCAGCCTCCTTGATGCCACCCAATCAGTATTTCCCGTGGTCTGCATGCCACCCAATCCATGTGTTTCGTGGTATGCACGCCACCCAATCTGTATCTCCTGTGGTCTGAACGCTCCTCACATCAGTCCTAGCTTCCCCATCACTTTTCATGGATGTGTTCAACATGTGTTTAAGAGAAGGATAACTTTAAAATAACTGTAATAAAATTGTTGTACCTAGAAAAGAACAGTTCAACATTATCAAGTACTCAACCTTCAGCGTCCTCTGATTGCTTCCTTTGTTCCAATAAGAAGCCAGAACATGCATTACTATCCTCCTGAAATCAATCCTCATAAATGTGGCCCATTTTCTTTTTTTCTCCTTAAAAAATTTTATTTTACTTTTGTTTAGGTGTTATGTGTGTTTTTACATGGATTTCTGTTGCCTGCAGGGTTTGCAAAAAGAAGGTGTAAGATGCCCTGGAACTAGTGATTGTGAGCCGCTTGACATGGGGGCTAGGAGCCAAACTTGGGTCCTCTGGAAGAGTACCAGACCCTCTTTACTACTGAGAACTCCCTCCATTTCTTTTTTTTTTTCCTTTGTTTCTCTTCCAATGAGGCCAACGGTTCACCCTCTAGAATCCCCCCACATGCTGAGTTTTTCTGATTGTCTTTTTGTGATGTTCTTTGTCTCTTCTACTTTCTTTAAAATTCATAGTTAAATCAAGAAGCTTTGACAAGGATCATTCAATTTTTATAAGAATATTTCACAGTATTTCATGTTTTCCTTTGCATTTATGAGACAGCATAGAACTTATGGTCATTCGCTCCTTTCTAGTGTTTAATTTCATATGTGAGTTCTGGGCTATCTTCTACATCAATGCCTTAGAATTTTTACCCCTAGAGGTTTATTAACAGTTATTACTCAGAATTTTTTTTCCAATTTCATTAGTGATAGTTGAATTTTATTAACCCTTCTGCGTTTTTGACTACAACTCATTTCAAAACACACACACACACACACACTCACACACACACTCACACATACACACACTCCAGTAAGTAAAGTAAGTAGGTAAATAAACATTTGTTTTTTAACTTCTCAGTAATTCTGTGATATATGCCTATCGTAAATGCTTGGTCTGTGACTTTTGGCTACCAGCTTCCTAAAATGACTAATGAGAATGTGGGAGTCTGTATGGAAATGTGTGTTGTTATTGTTGTTGGTAGTGGTGGTATGGGTTTTCTGATATTTTATTATTATTTTTGTTGTTGTTGTTGTTGTTTGGTGTTTTGAGGTAGAATGTTGTTTCAAACTCATGGAAATCTTCCTGAACTATTCCTCTTAGTACTTGGATTCCAGGCATGTGCCAGCATGTCTGGCTCAAGTATTTTAAATATCATTAAAAAATCTCATGTATCTTAACATATTTAATTCATTTCTTCATGGTGAATGCTGATGCTTCTCTATAGATATCATCCTTCAGACTTTAAATTTCGATATGCAAACACAGACAGCAGAAAGACAAACTCCACATGCTAACTTAAATCAGGAAAAAAATCTTAAAGGCAGTTGGTTGTTGTGGAATATTATTTTAAGATGTGTTACATTCATTTATGCTGTGGAACATTTGTGTTAATGATGCAAAGATGTGCTGTATCCTTCTCTGTTGCATTTGTTTAACTCTTGAAGTTACTGTGCCTGTCTAAAACCTGATTGGTCTAATAAAGAGCTGAATGGCCAATAATGAGGCAGGAGAAGGGTAGACAGGGCTGGCAGGCAGAGAGAATAAATAAGAGAGAAATCTGGGAAAATAAAATGAAGGAGTGAGATATCAAGGGGAGGATGATGCTAGGGCCACCCAGCCACCCAGTCACCCTGACACCCAGTCACCCTGACACCCAGACACCTAGTCACCCAGACACCCAAACACCCAGACACCCAGTCACCCTGACACCCAGACACCCAGTCACCCAGACACCCAGTCACCCTGACACCCAGTCACCCAGACACCCAGACACCCAGACACCCAGTCACCCAGACACCCAGACACCCAGACACCTGGCCACACGGCCACCCGGTCACCCACCCAGATACACAGTCACCCAGTCACCCACCCACCCAGTCACACAGTCACACAACTACCCACCCACCCAACCACACAGTCACCCACCCAGTCCCCCACCCACCCAGACACCCAGCCTCCCCCCCACCCAGTCACCCAGACACCCAGCCACCCAGTCACACAGTCAGCCATGGAGCAAAAGTGAAAGTAAGGTACACAGAAGTAAGAGAAAGGTAAAAGCCCAGAGGCAAAAGATAGGAGAGATAATTAACTAGAAACAAGTCAAGATAAGGCTGGGCATTTATAAGAAAGAACTCTGTGTGTGATTCATAAAAAGCCAGGGGAACAAAGAGTAAAATCAACAACAACAGCTGGTAGAAATGTTAAGAAACAAAAATGATCAAGAGGTGTTTGGATGTGACGGTTCAGCGTGTGCTGAGCTGAGGGAGGGCTTGAGGTCCATCTTTATCCTCAAACACAGTGATCGGCAGCAAGAATCACCGACAAACTAGAGAGAAAGCACAGATGAGAGCTGGCCACACAGAGTTGCCTCTCAGGAGCCAAGGAGGGTTACTGAGTGAAGGACAGATCGCAGGGGCAGACGTGAAGCAGCCGCAGCCAGGGCCCTTTAACTGGAAATAGGGGCCCAAATGGGAGTCAGAGACAAGGACTGAATGATCCCAGGGTGGAAAGGAACACTCTGAGGCAGGAAGCCCAGCAACGAGTCTGGAGGGGCAGCTTTTGAGTCAGGAGTTCCACCACTAACCTAAGTGAAAACACTGGGCAAGGCTACGTGGACCAGGTCTTTACAGTGTGTGTGGTAAGAGGCACCCACTCTTGCTGCTTTGGGCTTCGGAGGTATTCCCAGAACAAGAGGGGAATAGGAATGGGGGTAAAGACAGTGGAAGGTCTTGAGTTAAAGAATATAAATTTTAGAGAAAAAAAAATTTCTTTTCTCAGGCAATTCAATTTAAGGACACAAGGAAAAAAGTCCTTGGAGGTTTTGCAGGGCCTGTATTATCCCTGCAGATGGCCGTTACTCATGTAAATATTTCTATAGTCTTAAGCAGCTATCACAGTAAGTATTGCTTAACTATTATTATAAGGGCATTTCCAACCATTCATTTTAAGGGAAGGCTTAATAAAAGTAGAGGTTATAGAGTAGAAAAGAGCTTAAAGGTCATAGAGTTATCGTTTTAAATGAAAATATTAAGTCAAAATTCTCATTCTACTAAAAAAAGTTGAGGTTAAGATGAACAAATTCAACATTGGCCAGGAAGCTCTTTGCCTCCTGGGCACATAAAAAGTATGAGTGAGTTTTAGTAATAAAATAAAACAAGAGAAACAAACCTAAGACTTGACCACTATAAACTTTCCTTGTAAGAGGCCTTCCTTATGTTTGGGGAAACTGGAGATTGTCTACTATCCTTCCTTGATGAGTACAGAGTTCAATAATCACTTCCTGCCCCCCTTTGTTCCGCGTGTGTGTGTGTGTGTGTGTGTGTGTACAACTGCACACACTAATACAGAGGCAAGGTGGAAAGCCTTGGCTTTTGCTTGTTGCTCAGGAACGATCCACATTTTTTGGGCTTCCCGGCCAGCATTAGCCCAAGATTCAGCACTGTGTTTACAAGGCCATGTCATCCTGCTTGGCTTTTTAATGTGAGTTTGGCGGGCACTAAATTTGGTCCTCAAGATTGGAAGGCAAATTCTTTAAAGACTGGGCCATTTCTCTACCCTATTTATTCTTAAGGGGGCCTTTGCCCTTGCGGTAGGTTGATGATATAACTAAAATCTTATATAGACAGTGGTGGGCTTATATGGATCAGATGATACAGCTTGCCTTATGTGTTGAAAGTTTAAGTCAAAAACCTTAAACAGTACCAAGATTCAAAATCTGAATGTCTAGGTCCCTCCCCCAACCCCTGCGCCAGACAAGGTTTCCTTGTAGCTTTGGAGCCTGTCCTAGCTGTTGTAGAGCAGGCTGGCCTCAAACTCACAGAGATCTCCCTGCCTCTGTCTCCTGAGTGCTAGGATTAAAGGCATGCACCTGGCTTGTTGTACTTATTTTAATGTAAACAATATTTTAAAATGTTTCGTGGGAATGACACGCCTCAATAGCTGATAATTCTGAAGTCATTTTCATACCAGCATAGTGATATTGAGACAGAATCTCATGTAGCCCAGACTGGACATTATGTAGCCCTAGGATGCTGAACTTCTATTTCTGAATCTCCTGCCTCTACCTTCCACAAGCACACACCACCACACTCAGGTTTATCCAGTCCTTTGACTTAAACTCAGGGCGTTGGGCATGCTAAGTATCACTCTATCTAACTGAGCACATCCCTAGCTGTGTAGTCACAGAAGATATGAGGGCAAACACAGTAACGGCGGGACAGTCAAGTTTGCAAACATGTCACAACTGCTAGCATGCCTCTGAAATCTTGAGTTACTCTGTAACCACAGGGCCCCTTTTCTTTTGGAACCCTTTGCTCTTGGGAGAAATTGTTACTTGTTGGGAGCCACCTGGAGGCACAGGTGGTCCTGCAGTTTGGAGGTAGCCATGTGGGGCTGAGCACCCTTGCCTGCACCCTTGCTTGCACATGCTCAGAACAGCAGAATGGCATTAACCAATCAGGACAGCGTTCAAGCCTCTCCACCGTTTAAAAGCAGCTGCCTCGGGGCCCAACCTTCTCTCTCTAAGCTTTCTCTCGTCCCTGCTCTATCTTCCCTTCCCCCAATTTTCCTCAAGGGAATGCTCCAAATAAAGATGTGACCAGGGAAGGAATTCTCGTTTTTGGTGGCGTTCATTCCTGCTGGTCAGGATGCGCCCCGCAACTGGTGCTGAAACCCGGGACGCTGAGGGACCCTGACAACTACGCCGGGGGACCCTGAGAAGGAAGTGCCCAGCAACGTGCTGAAAGTCCGGGAGAAAAAGCTGAAATCAGACACCAGGACACAGAGAGCCATGAATTTCAGAACTCTGAACACGTGGAGCGGTGAGTGACGTCAGTTAAATTCTCAGAAAGGGGAGGAAAAAGAATTTAAAAGTATAGGCCTAAAAAGGAAAAAAAATACAAAAAAAAATCAAAGTTAAGGTATCTGAAAGAAGGTACAAAAAGCAACGGGGAAGAAAAATCCCTTAAGTTCAGTGCAGGTGGAGCTGAGAAAAAGCGAGGTTTACGGTTGGGAGATCCGCGGCTTCCTCCGTCCGTACTCGCTGTTAGAGACCGGGGCAACAGTCTCATAGGGAGGCGAGTTTGAGTGTTCGAAGACTGCCTTCCCTGTTCTTAAAGAGCCACAGAGTTTCTGAGGTGATTTTCGCCTAATTTTGATAAGAGAGCTCAGTCTCTGGCTCTCACGTACAGAAAACTTGAACTTTGTTTGAGGAAGTAGCCGGCGGTGGTGGCGCACGCCTTTAATCCCAGCACTCGGGAGGCAGAGGCGGAAGCTGCGTGGTAGCGCCGCTAAAGACCTAAAGACGGAGAGGGGCCAAACTCTGAACTGTGTTTCCATAGCAACATGGGCGGGCGGAGATGAGTTCCCAGAGAACGGGGCTCCGCGCGCGGGCAGACCGGGCAGGAGAAGCCCCCCCACGGGTGGGCGAATGCCCCCCTCGCCGGAGCTTGGCGGTGCGAATTCAATGCCTGAGGTGAGGCTGAGGTACAGTTCGCAGTTACGGGATAAACGGTGAGCCCGCGCACGGCCCGGGGCGGGGCCATGCCTTTGGGCCATGCGGAGCGCGCCACAATGGGCCTCAGAGGCGGGGCAACCGCCACTGTCTGCTGCTGCCGCCGCCGCTCACAGCCACAGCCGCCAAGAATTCAGTCAGATAAAAACATTTGTCGCCAAGAATTCAGTCAGATAAAAACATTTATCCCCCAAAAATTCACAACGTCCCTTTGTCAGCAGGAAGTAGTCAGATCGAATGCCAATGTCCATTTTCCCTCATAAACTTCAGGCAGAACTGGTCGTGATTATCATAATAAATGCGCGTCAACCTGGTTACCATTACCTTTTGCCTGAGGCAAAGGGTGGAATAAAACAATGCTACCTAGAGGTTTTTCCATCTGAATAGGGGAGCTGGAGAGATGGCTCAGAGGTTAAGAGCACTGCCTGCTCTTCCAAAGGTCCTGAGTTCAATTCCCAGCAACCATATGGTGGCTCACAACCATCTGTAATGAGATCTGGTGCTCTGAGTTCAATTCCCAGTGACAACTGTTTTGGTTATTAGACAATAGAGGGGGATTACCAGTGACGGCTTCCCCCAGAGAAAGGATTTCTCTTGCATTCTTTACATTTAATTTTTAATTCAAAATTTTGCTGGAAAAACAGCAACAGACAGAGACGCTCTGTTTGAAAACAATTCCGTCTAATTCTAAGGCCTGCTTTGATGGCACAGGCAAACAAGATTTGCTCTTTGAAACGGAGACATACAAATCTCTAAGTTCAAAACCAGCCTACTTCCAGTACTGATTGTGCTGAATTTTTACACTGAGAGTTTTTAGTACTCTTAAATGTTAATTTGGGAGGAGAGTTTTGTTTATGTTTTTCTAGGAATGCTGACATACATCTGGGTGCCAGCGAGACTGACAAGAGAAGTAAAGAAGAAGATGACCCAGTGGATGCTGAGTGTCCTGCTGTGGAAGATTCGTGCGGAGGCAGCAGTGATGACCCTCTGGGCGGTGCCAAGAGCAGCTGTTTCACACCATCGACTTGAGCAACACCCTGTGCAACCTCTTATCTCTTAACAATTTTCTGACTGACTCTATTTTGCCTTTTCCTTCCTTGGGAATGGGTGGGAGCAGAGATATTCCTGGCATGCTGTGTATAGGTGGAAGTGCTGTATGTCTTTGATTGGTGTGCTACCTGCTAGCCCAAGTGAGGTGGGGACCAGATTGGAAAATAGTTTTGCCTTATTGCTCTTAAAGACATTAATAGGGGGAGCTGTTGGGAGCCACCTGGAGGCACAGGTGGTCCTGCAGGTTGGAGGTAGCCATGTGGGGCTGAGCACCCTTGCTTGCACATGCTCAGAACAGCAGAATGGCATTAACCAATCAGGACAGCGTTCAAGCCTCTCCACCGTTTAAAAGCAGCTGCCTCGGGGCCCAACCTTCTCTCTCTAAGCTTTCTCTCGTCCCTGCTCTATCTTCCCTTCCCCCAATTTTCCTCAAGGGAATGCTCCAAATAAAGATGTGACCAGGGAAGGAATTCTCGTTTTTGGTGGCGTTCATTCCTGCTGGTCAGGATGCGCCCCGCAGTTACTTTTTTTGTCCTTGAAAAGGGGGCATGGAAACACTACTGATATGATTTAGACAAAGAGTTCCTAATTTTTTGAATGGCTATCTCTCCTGCTTTTGTGCCAGGAGGACAAATACACAAAAGAATAGAATAAGGTGCTAATGGTGGTGGATAGGATAAGGTGCTCATGGTGTGGTGGTTGTGTGTGTGTGTGTGTGTGTCCCCTGAAAGGCTGCTTTAACCAGAGATTAGGTTAGCCATTCCAAAGTGAGAAACTGCTTCCTCACGGATCAGTGCTATGGCCATTTTTGTCCTCTTGCAGCGCAGTTCCTGAAAGAATTAAAGTAGATTTGCTGTTCACAGCAGTAGGAAAACTGGCATTTAGATCATGATCAGGGAGAAAGCTCAATGTACAAACTTTTGAACCATGAAACAACTCCCAGGTGGTCCATCCTAGAGGCGGCCAGTTCTAGCATTCTGGTTGAAAGCAAAGGAATCGTTCCCCCCACGAAAGCAGACTATGTGAGCATATGCGTGTTGTTTCCTTCTACCCTCTCATCTTAGGGTAGGCTAGTCAAGACGATTCCCAGGTACCAATCACTCCTAGCGGACTCCATCCCCTAAGTTTGGCTTTGTTGTTGGATATTTTGGTGTAGCACTGTGTGGTTTAAGGGTTGCATAAGGAAGAGAGGTGGAGAAAATGTTTCCAATGTCCTCCTTACTGGGGTGGAGCATGACACTGGCGTCATCACTTTCTCCAGTAAGGCTGAGCTTGGGGTCCTGGCCAGCGATCAGTGTTTACTAATGCACACAACATGCACGCATGTTCAGTTCTCACGGGCTGGACTGCTGCGCCGTCAGCACAGGTCTTCAGGTGACCCACCAGAAAGAAGAAAACAGCTCCGAAAAGCCTGGTGAGGGCTCAGTCGGTGAAGTGCTTGTCTCACGAGACTGAAGAACTGACTTCTGTCTTCCATATCTCCGCATGAATAAAGTCAAGCATGGGGTGTGTGCTTCTAGTCCCTGTGCTGTGGAAGGGAGACAGATGGATCTCTGGGGCTCACTAGCCAGCTGGGCTAGCCTAGCCTAACCAGCAAGTCCAAGGCCAGTGAGAGGCAGTTTCCTAAAACATGGTGGATAGAGTCTGAGAATTACACACAAGGTTGACCTCTGCCCTCTACACCCGTGTGTGTGTGTGTGTGTGTGTGAGAGAGAGAGAGAGAGAGAGAGAGAGAGAGAGAGAGAGAGAGAGAGAGAGAGAGGAGAGAGAGAGAGAGAGAGAGAGAGAAGAGAAAAGGGACCAAGAGAACGAAAGGGCTTGGTAGCAGGCAGTGTAAAGAGTATGGAAAATAAAATCAGAAACTGCACAAAGCCTTCTACTTCAGCTGTTTCTGACTTTGTATTGCTGTCTCCGCATTTGTCACCCTGTACTTATTTTGATGTTTTAGAAGCCTGAGGGCCATGCTGCATGACTGTGCTACATGCGACTTCGTAATAATCTGCTTCCAGACTTGTGCTCTTCAGTAAACACTGCATTGTTGCCTGTACTACCGAAGATTACATATGCTTGGTAGCCTGGCCTCTCTTACCGTGGGAAATGTTACTTGAGGGAAAGGACTAGGACGTACACATGCCAGTACTAGGTACATATATATATATATATATGTATATGTATATGTATACACATACATATATATGTATACACATACATACATATATACATATATATGTTTCTACATACATGTGTACCTATATATGTGTCATACATATATATTAATCAGAGTTTGTTGAGAATTTCGAATGGCAGCTGTCTGTATAATTATGATATAATAAACAGAACAATATTGTACTGTGACAAACTGATATCAGCTGACTTATGGAGTACGTATTAAGTACTATTGCTATGAACAGTTAGCGCTCCTCCCCCGTCTTCCGGACAGGAAAACAGAGTCAACAAGGAGGCCTGAGTTTGCAGAAAGACAGCGTGGCCTCAAGTACAGTTCCATTTGGTTTCATGCTTCATTTGCTTCTCCATATTTAATGTGAACCCTCGGTACCTACGTTTCTATTCTTGTGTGTGCTGGGGATGGTGGTGCTGTGACAGGGATCCAGTACAGAGGGGCAGTGAAGTGACTGTCCTCTGCTCCTGGTCCCGTGGGCTCATGGGCTCTCCAAGAGGACTGTCCTCTGCTCCTGGTCCCGTGGGCTCATGGGCTCTCCACGAGGGCTGTCCTCTCCTTCTTGTCCCGTGGGCTCATGGACTCTCCAAGAGGACTGTCCTCTGCTCCTGGTCCCTTGGGCTCATGGGCTCTCCACGAGGGCTGAAGTAGCCTCTGCCTTTGTCACAGGCATCACTGTCTTCGGGTGATGCCAGAGCACATCCAGAAAGAGTGGTTGCTGATTTTCAGAGGGATCTGGCTATTAATAAATACCACTAATTCCTATGAAATTACATAGTTAGGCAGCCTACTGTTACCTCTGTCAAAATCAAATCAAGCTTCAAAGTTGCACATTGAAGCCACAAAGCATATTGAGGCTAACATTTTCTCCCTTCCATGGCAGACTCCGAAAAGCATCTAAAATCCAGCTGAAGGCTGGAGAGAGGGCTCTGCAGACAGAGGGGCTTGCTACGAAGCCTGATGGCCAGAGTTCAAGTT
Source organism: Myodes glareolus (assembly GCF_982192425.1). Taxonomy (NCBI): domain Eukaryota; kingdom Metazoa; phylum Chordata; class Mammalia; order Rodentia; family Cricetidae; genus Myodes; species Myodes glareolus. The sequence continues at coordinate 3,403,989 of NC_142051.1, forward strand.
CCAGAACTCACACAGTAAATCCTCCACACACACCATGCCGCATACATGCTTACACAATGCAATAATAAAAATACATATAATTTAATTTTATAAAACTGTTTGGTTAAATGTTAGTCGCATGAAGGACCTGCAGACAACAGGTGAGTTCAGTTCTTATCTGAAAACTGGTTGCTGGTTGGTTAAGTGAAATTCACCAACCTCTGATTACATCCAGGGTGATGCTAAGAAGTGAAAGAATTACATACCTCAGGGCATTAAAACATAATGCAGGCTTCCTGAAGACCACGCCTTGACCCAAACTACGTCTTGTATGTGGGTGTGTGTCTGTCCGTCCTGTCTCTGTCTCCCCACCCCTCCCTGGGATGGAGAAATGTGATCTCTGAAACAGAACACAGAGCAGTACCACATTGGTCTTACACCCTGGAGGATTAACTATTAAAATAAATAAATAATAAAAGTATAAAAATAAAAATATTGCTCAGTAAGATGGCTGTTAGGTACTGATGTCAGGTATAAGCAGATAAGAGAAAACAAAGCGTGATGATAAATCTCCTGGCATCCTTTACTTTAATTAAGTTTTACCCCTTTAAAGAATATATGCTTTAGGCTGGGTATGGTGGTGCATGCCTTTAATCCCAGCAGAAGCAGGTGGATTTCTGTGAGTTCGAGGTCAACCTGGTCTACAGAATGAGTTCCAGGACAGCCAGAGCTGCTACACAGAGAAATAAAATTAAAAAAACAAAAAAGCTATAGCACATCTTTTGAAAGGGGTTCTTAAATTCCCTTCTTTTGATGTCTTCATAAATCTGTAGCTGTAATGCTCGTGCTTTAGTAGATATAGATTAATACATTATATTCTTATGAGCAACCACAAGAGCAGTAAAAATTGCTAGTCTTCCATTTCAACTGAAACCTTTCCTCTGAACAAGTTGTTAGGACATGTTCTGAGATGTCTATCAGAAACACATAATAGGATAAACCAACTGGGGGAGAAGAAGGCGGGAATTAGTCATCCGGAGGTTGGTGGTGTGAAGCCAAGGGAAGGCCTCCATACCAGGCTGACAACCGTAAGATATACTGGCATCCTGCCTCCTTCCGGGTGTGCACTTATTTCATAATGGGTTCATGAATTTTCTCTTGACTTAGATAATAAAGCTACCAAAAATCAAAAATTAATTTTGAAATAAGATGCAATTTATGAGGGAGATTTAAAACTTCCCTATTCAAAAGTATAGTCTTTCGACATTCTTAATTTCACAACAGAGAAAACAACGGTCAGCTTGATTAGATAAAAGATGAAAAAGTGTGTTAGGGATATTCTGGAGACGAGCCTCTCCGCTGAAGCAATAATTCCAATCAGACCAAATGAGACTGAATTAAAGATTCTCACGTTTACTGCAGCACTCCTGGGGGGCTGGGAGAGCATGGGGGGGCGACCACACACAAAAAAAACGGAGACCACATGTTCCTTTTTTGGGCAGCTGCCTAAACAGCCTGTGGGAGTGGTCCTGGCCCTCCCTGGGGAGAGGTCAGCACCTGGCAGGCTTTCCCAGAGATGGAATCCAGATCAAGGCAACTCCCAGGGGGAGGGGCTTCCAAAGATGGATGCTGGGTATTACAAAGTAAGCTCACTTGAGGAGTCTGCATGGCGGATGTCCCATGTTAACTTGATGAGCCTTTCTTGCTCCCCAACGATTGGAAAAATACCCCCTCCACAGTCAACTTCTTACTTTTTTTAGGCAAACATCTCATTTGTAGATGGTAATGATATCTGAGATAACCAATCTGCTACACACAGGGCTAAAGTGCCATGTGCTCCTGAATAAGGCTTGTCCTAGCCAACTTCCCATGGCTAGTTCACTTCAGTCCTGGGGCTGCATGGACCGCAAGGGCTAGGGCTGTGTAAGAGGATGGTGTCCAGGAAGTGATTTTACCTACCCAACGCAGGAAAGGGTCTGTCTATAGCTGGGGCGGGGGCTGGAAAAACTAAAATACAACTTTCCCTTTGGAAAAGACAAGACAGAAATGATCAGCAGAAGGAGTGGCTACCCTTAAAATTCCCAGCCCATCTGTCATTTAGAGACTACTAGATACGATCGAGTTCTTGCAGGGTTACTAGTGGTTATTGTTAAGTATTTTTCCTTAGCTGACAAACTTCTCTGCTGATGCAAATAATCCCAGTTGGACCAGATCAGACTGAATTAGAAGACACCCAGGTTTAATGGATAGCAACACTCCTGGGTGGCCTCCCAGGAAATCATGGAAAGGGAAAGACCACGGAAAACTGGGAGACCACGTGTTCATTCCCTGGGGGACAGTTTCAATAGCCTGGGGGAGTGGCCTTGACCCTGCCTGGGGTGGAGGTGGAGTTTGGACTAAGGCCACTCCCAGGGGAGGGAGCTTTGAAATGGAACTTTCTGCCCAGCATTCCAAAAATGGATGCCAGGGGCTGGGGTGAAGCCTTTAACCAAACAGTTATAATGAGGAAAAGACTCAATCAGAGGGAATATATGGAGACGAAAGAAATGAAAACAAAATTACAAGATGATCTTCTCTGTGACCACAGTGTTACCTAGTCTAAGATTCAGATAAAGCTTGGAAGTCCTGATAGCATCAGCTAGCCCCAGCTCCTTGCTTATTATTTGTATAAGGCTCCATGATTTTCTCCATAATATAAATAGATAAGCCCAATATAGAATATTTAAGTTTTTATTGGGGGGGGGACTGCCATGTTAGGGCAATTTCAACCTTTTTATTTCAAAATATTCGGCCGTACTGGATTATTTCTGGTCTCATTTTTTTTTTTTTTTAAATTCCCAGTAAGGAATAGATTCTAATGTGCAGCGGCTCATTTCTCAGACCTCATTATTTTGTTCTCACAACGAGCATCACAATGAAACAACTGACTAAGGACTTCTGAATCCAAGTAAATATAGCAGCTGTATGTAAAGATGCCCGACAAGGCCGGAGAACAGAGGACATGTCTGCTGTTGTGGAGACTCTTTCATCTGAAAGGCCATTTTCTTTGCGCATCAGACAACACATTGATTCCAGCACACTTCAATTCTCAATTTTCCATAAACCATAAAAACCTTAATGACTTTCCCAAGTGAGAGACAATCAATTAATTTCCACAGTAGTTCAACTCTGTCAAAATCAGACTACTATTTTAATAAAATCTCAGATGCTTAGTTTCCACACACAAGCAGTTTAATGCCCAAAAAAAGGTCTTTCTTTTACCACTACATGCAAAGTTAAAATATAGACCAATTAAAAAGAGAGTTCAAGTGTTTTAACCTTTACTATAGACACTAAATTGCAAGCCACTTGAAAGGACATTTTTCCCCCTTAGGGTTCAACCTAATGCTGAGCCCACAGCAGCTCTCAACATAGCTTCTCAAATCTCAAAATTCAGAAACATCAGCTATTACCTCCCCAACACTAAGAGCTGAGGTTTGAGCACAAGAATAAAGCCTTTCTATCCCCACACCTCAACATACACACACAAACACCCTACAGCCACACATAAACACCAAACACACACACACACACACACACACACACACACACACACACACACACACACGGAAAGAGGGAGAGAGGGAGAGGGAGGGAGGGAGGGAGGGAGGGAGGGAGGGAGAGAGAGAGAGAGAGAGAGAGAGAGAGAGAGAGAGAGATTTAACATCTTTACCTAAAATTCTCTCTGCCAATTCCATGTCTTTGAGATGTTTGTTCAAAGTAAATATTCCCAGAAGGAAACAGAAGATAGAAAAACCAGCATCTGCTTCACTAGGGACCACAGACCTTAGCGTGCATTTTGTCATGCTAATTGATTTTCTTTAGGAAGCAGAGACTTTTCCAGCAGAGAAAGTACAGTTCAGGGAAGGTGGGGAGGAGGTGGAAAGGCCTGTGTCTTGTAAAGATCCCAGGGGTAGCCTGGGCGGGGCAGTGGGGGGGGGGGTGCGTGGATGGAACAGAGGCTGGGGAGACTTTGAATTTGAAAAGGCTACCGGCAGCTTCAAAGAGAATTTTATTTCAGGCTGTTCTGAATATGACTAAGACCAAAACATTGGAAAATTGGGATGTTGAGCTGAGGTAAAAATAGAAGTAAATTACAGGTAGATGCATAGGGTACTGTAAGTCCCTTAAGTTGATGCGTAGGCTACTGTAAGTTCCCTTAAGTGAATGTGGACTGCACTAGCTGAAGCCCAAGTGTAGGTTGGACTCTCCCTTGATCTCAGTGAAAACTTGGTGGGAAAAAAAAAAGCTTGGTGAAAACCCCACATTCGTACCTGTTTAAGGCTTTTGCTCTGTTTCTGGTGTGGTTTTGGATTTTTTGCTTTGGCTTTCCATGTGGTGATAACAGAAGAACTAACTAATAATTGTGAATGGGAGGAAGGGATGGTGGACGCTCTTCCGTCTCTCAGGACTAGATGGGTCCCAGTCCCTCAGGCACACTTGCCACTTGCCCTGCTTTTCTGTTCTGTTTCCAGGCAGCTGTTGATAATTACGTTGTTTTGGTGCCTATCTACTCTTTCTTACAATTTTGAATCACTGCATTGTCTGCCTGTTAATCATTTATGGGCCTTTGTTTCTGTGGCATAGGTCTTTCCTTGGCCCCCACAGAGCTGTCTGCACGGGACAGCACTCCATTAGTTTCTGCAGCAGGCTGAGGACAGCTTCCCTCCCCAGAGCAGGTTTCCAGTTCCTCCAGGAAGCTGAGCTACCTCCACCTCCGGTGTCTAGACTCGCTATTGCCATTCTGAAGTGCATGCAGTCATGTTATACTGCCTTTATTCCCAGTTCTATCTAAAGATCAGGTGACTATGTGGGTGGGCAAACGGAAAGACTGCTCATCATTCGGGACATGAATAAAAATCAAGAGGCAACCGAGTCACCAAGTGCCAGAAAGCTAATCATGTCATAAATCTTCTAAGTTATTTTCCATTTACATAACTAGGAGCAAGCATCACTTGCAGTGCTTAAATAATGTAAATACAAATTCGGAGTGACTCTCGCCATGGATCTTAATGAAACATCGTATATAATAAGTACGGAATAAAAAGGCTCATTGAACAGATTTGAAGACGTCAAAGAGAATATAAACAAATGCTCACACATGCATAATACATATCATAATACATGTGTGTCAAGCACTTTGTGTTCATTGCTGAGCCTGACGTTTGTGAACTGTAATAATAAATAAGCTTACAAACTCCTAAGAGAGTGAAGAAAAATTTTTTGCTACATTAGACAGAAACTGGATCTGAGGTTTGTGTTCCTGGCGATTTCAATAGATTGGCTGGTCAGGACCCCACAACTAGCGTGAAAATGAATGGAGCTTAGCAACACGTCAAAGGGGAAGCGTGTTTGTCTTCACAAAACGCGTTGTTCATACTCTGCTGAGACGCCCTGCTCTCACAATATAATCTGTTTCGTTCCAGATGCTCACTCACTCTTACTTTGAAGCTGGAAATTGGACATTATTGGGTATTTTGACACAACCAGAGAGGAAAATTCTGGAAGAGCCCAGCTTTGCCAATGGCCATGTTGACAAAAACGAGAGTTCAGCTGACTACTCCACTTAAACTCCTTAGCCTTCTCACTGCAAAGTCGCAGATAGACACATCCATTCCAGAGTGGCTTCCAAATAATCTCAAGTCATTTGTTCTTGCTACTTTAAAAAAATTTACCAAAATATTCCTTTAAAACAAGATAGAGTTATGAGTTCCACTGTCTGCCCAGAGGACAGCGGCAGCCCTGCAGGGTTAGGGTGTCACCACCTAGTCACACTGCAGCCATCGGAAGAGGGGAGTGCAAGTTCTGTTTGTGGCACTGCTGGTGTCAACACACTTACTGTGCGGCCAGCCACAAAAACTCGTTTTGCACGTTGTTAGGTATACAGTATCACTCTCGGCAATGACAGAGCAGTTAGTGTTTTGTGTTCTTATTTCTCTGTGTTTTATATTGTTTTCGTTAAGAGCTAGAGACTGAACCTAGCATCTCTGGGATGCCAGGTAAGTGCTCCACCACTGAGCTCCACCCCATTCCTCACAATTTTCTCTATTTGCTTGTCTAATGAAGGCAGTTCGGTGAGTTATGCAGGTCCTAGCCTCAAACAGCTCTGATTTTCTGTGTCTCTTGAGTGCATCGTTCTCTCTGATGCTAGATTTAAACTTATTATTCTTCCTAGCTCAAGGAGCAATAGGACATGGTACACACATGTCCACACAGATGCTCAACTACACACATACTTGGTAGTTATCAGAGTACCCTGTAACATGAAGAGGCCGGGCCTGCTTGTTTGGGTTTCTCTGTCCTGCCCAGTTCCCCCAGTTTAGTCACAGAGAAAAATCACACAAAGGACTCCGTAAGTTATAATGCTGATTGGCCCATTAGGCCAGGCTTCTTACTGGCTAACTCTCACATCTTGATTAACCCATTTTTCTGATCTATGTTAGCCATGTGGCTCAGTACCTTTTTCAGTGGGGCAGCTCACATCCTGTTGCTTCAGTGATCTGGGCAGGAATGGGAGGAATCAACTTCCTCCTCCCCAGAATTCTCCTGCTCTCCTTGCATCATTTCCATTTCCTGTCTGGTTTTCCCACCTATACCTCCTGCCTGGCCAATCAGCGTTTTATTAAAATATGATTGACAGAATACAGACAATGCTCCCACACCTAGGTTTGTGCAAACACCCTCTGATACTTGCACAAAAAAAATCAGCTCATGATTCTTTTCTCAAAAAAATTTCCATCATTAAGCAAGTGCTTTTTAAGAAAAATTTAAAAATTTAAAAAATGTTTGAAAAGAGAATAATTAAGACAGACGGATAATGTCAATAGCAAGAAAAAAACATATTGAGGTGTTTCACAACCCCTTTAGAAGCATTTTCTTTTGCATTTTGCTTCCTATTAACCTAAGAAATTGTCTATATTGACAAGCACCGTTGTTTTATGCTTATTAGGAAGGATATGTTTGGTGATGCACAGCTGTGATCCTACAGCTGGGAGGCTGAAACAGGAGGGCTGTGTTTGGGAAGCCAGCCCAGACTACATAGAGAGTTTCAGGCTAGTCTCAATGTCCTTGCTACCTAGTGAAGCCGTGTCTCAAAAACCAGTGCTTGACAGGACACCTCAGCCAGTAAAAGGCATTGTATACACGAGGATGGCAGCCAGATTTTGTTCCCCTGCATCCATGGAAAGGGAGGAGAACTGATTCTTGCAAGTTGCCCCCTGTCATGCAGACAACTGTGCACAAACAAACAGTACCACACACACACACACAGCACACACATTTAAGAATTCAAAAGAAAGATCACAAACCCATCTTTTAAACACAGATTCTGTCCAATAACTTTCACTTACATAAGTACAATATAAATGAGACAAGCCAGCTAAGCATTACTAAAACTTTTCCACATCCACGTTCATGACTCACAGAACAATTCAGACTTCTTGAAGGTTGTGGTTTTGCATTAGCTATCTTCTCCTAGTTCTTGAAGCCATGTCTTGCTCTTCCCTGTAGAACTTGTCCTCAGGCTGATGCCTCCCACCCACAAGTCTTCCTACGGAAACACCTACAATGATAATGCAAGACTCATGACTCTCCCTGACTCCAGACAAGTAAACGCGGTTAAAAGTAAGCATCCTGAGATCTAGGAAATCTATATGTAACCTCTTTGCTCAATTATGTATCACGAGAATTTATAGTTATCTTTTAAATTGATGATATTTAAGGTTTTCACAAGACTCAGTGTAATGGATGCAAACAATTCCATGTTAATGAACATTCTGAACCATCTGCAGCTTCTGGCCAGAAAATAAAGATGCAATAAACATCGTGGTCCATAAACTCTTGGCCCTATCTTTGACTGTTTTCTTGGGAAATACTTCCAGCTATAGCCAAAGTGGGCAAAGCAGGTTGTCATCAGACTGCATTTGTTGTCAGGTTGTTTCCCCAAATGTTCATGTCAGTGTGGGCACGCGTGCGCCCACGTCAGTGTGGGCATGAGTGTGCCCCAAGGGCTTCTGTGCAGTTGTCCTTCCTACTTAAGAAAAGCGTTTACAGATTAGACCTTACCGCTCACTCAGTATTTCCCTCTTATTTCTCCCGCTCTTCTCATTTGTCCCCTGCAATCATACTAGTCATTGCTTCCCCTGGTTGTGCTCCTGGCCTCTGCTCTGAGTTTCCACCAAGCCTCTGTCAGTCTACACTGGCTGCAGCAGCTGCCGTGGGTCTCTCTGGAGTTAGTGCCCACAGTCACTCCTTCGTTCTACTTTTTCAGACACTCAAGGGACTAAACCTATATCCATTATTAGTAACCCTCTGCCCCACGTCGGGAAGGTAAGGATCACCTATTTAACGTTCTGATGAAATGCTTATGTATGGCTAGTCTTCTAGTCCATTAACAGCTTGTGCTCCTGCCAGTCACTGCTGTAATCACCACCCTTTTAACACAATTACCACTCTTCATTTGGGCTAAAAGCATTCTCTTAGAGATATTGTTAGGCACAAGGTGGTGGTGGTGCACACCTTTAATCCCAGTACTCAGAAAGCAGAGGCAAGAAGATCTCTGAGTTCAAGGACAATCTGGTCTGTAGAGTGAGTTTCAGGACAGCCAGGGCTACACAGAGAAACCTATTTTGAGGAGAGAAAAAAAAAAGAGGCTTTTAATTTTAGGAACAAATGAGATTTCTGTCACAAGTACATTTATGGGCTATGTCGTCCTGATCACACAGAAGGTTTATGTAGGAAAGAGACTATTCTTAATATTCACCTTCTTAGCAAGCCCCCATTGGGCACACAAAACTCATAAGGTGCGATGACTGATATCAGGGACAATCCCATCAGCTCGAAGCACACTTCTGACACAGTATTAATAATAATAATAGTGACAATGTATCTATGTATCTATGTATCAGAGCCATCTCTGTTTGCATGTAATCATTTACTTAATTGGCTGAAGGATGACAAGACATTGGGCTATCATTACTCCCAGTTTACAGACAAGGAAACTAAGATCGATGGAAACACAGGATCTCTCAGTGGAGCACTGGGTTTGAATCTAGGCCACTTCAGAACTCAGCTTTACAGACACACACCTCTGTATAGTGGCCAGATCATAGCGACATAAACCAGAAGATACAGTAGTGTAGGTCTTGGGGAAATGAGAAAAATCAGGAGCTAAAGAAAAGGTAAAATAAGTTGGATAGAAATGAAAGTGGGTGCTTCAAGGTGGGCTGAAAGATAAGAGCCCGGTGTTCCCGTGTTTAAATTCTGGATCTCGAACATATTTGTGGTAAAACAATTTCTCTTTGCCTCGGGCACTCAAGCTATTTTAGTTCTAATGAGCGTGTGTATAGAAACACTTATGTTTAAGGAATGGAAGCCATGCGGGATGGCTTAGAGGGGCTTCAGGGGAGCTGAGGAAGGAAGAAAAAGAGGGAGGGGAAGAAGTTCAGACACACACACACACACACACACACACACACACAAAGAGCAACTGCGGCTATGGGCACATGGAGCCGTCAGGACTCGGCGCTGATGAAGAGTAAAGGTGAGCAGGGAGACCGCCAGGTGTTTGACTTCAGGGAAAGCAAGGTTGGCAGTGGTGCCCGCAAGGAGGAAGCGAGTCGAGAGCAGGCTGGCAGGGTTATCCAAGCAACAGGCAATAAAAGGCATGGATCAGGGCAATGTCAAGAGAAGGGAGAGGGATTCGAGAGTCACTCCAAAAGTAAGTTTGAAAGCATTTGGTAACCAATGGGGGATTTGGGATTGAGTCAAAATGTTCTATCCTTTCTGCCCCATGGCCAGCAGCCATGTAACTGCAAGTTGGAGGTGGCTTAGATGTGAATCAGAATTAAAACCTTGGCTGCCAGTAGGAGAGGTGACTTTGCGAAAAGTTTGGGGGGGGGGGCAGATGTTTGGGTGTCAGTATTCCAAAGGCTCCATGGGGCAGGTAAAGTTCTTTGCCATGTACTTCCTCTTTCAAGTCAACCCCAGAGTTATGAACAATGGAGTCGTCTTCCCACGTTTATCAGGGATGTTTATACTCTCTCTGAACTACATATTCTTCAGAGAGCGTGATGAAAACTGTGGATTTTTTTATCGTTATTATTACTTAGTATGGCTATGATCATTAACACACACTTTTGCATTCATTTGTAGGGACTTTTTGTATTTTTGGCAGTCCTCTAATGTACTCTGTATGGCTTCTTTTATTAGTTAAATTATTAATATGTCCCAGCCACAATTAAATACCTCTCAGGGACTGAACTAAGCATCTGATCTGTATTAGTACATTTCATTCTTCCACGACATGGCCATGCTGATTTTCCATTACAGACACAGAAGAATACAGTGTTTGACTTGGGAAGGTTCACAGAGCTAGAATGTGGTAGAACCAGAACCTGAACATAGGTCTCTATGTTAGTATTCTCCTGGGACTCAGACAAAGAGATTGATTTAGAGGAATTGGCTCTTCCACTATACATGCTGATGAGCTTCAGGCAGGTCAGGATGCGCCAATGAGCTGGAGACCCAGGAGACGTGATGACACATTTCAGTCTGAGAACCAGACAGTCAAGCGTAGCTCCACTCTGGGCAACAGGTTTGGTACTCAGGCAAGGGTGACTTCAGCTCCTGTTTACACACAGGTAGAAGCGCTGGGGTTCTATTCAAGGGTGGTGAGGGGGAAGCAAGCTGTTTTCACAGAGAGGTTAGCTTTTTGTACCAGCCACACCTTCAACTGACTGGGTAGGGTCTACTCATGCTGGGGAAAACAGTCTGCCTTTCCTCTTCAGTAACTGAAAAGTTTGCTTCTTCCAAAAACCATTCTACCAGAGACATTCAAAGTAATGTTTTTATTTTTATTGATGTGTATTAATTGTACGAAATAATGGATTGCATTGTCACAGCTTTAAACATGCATATAGCAGGATCATACTCACTCCCATTTCTCTCTCCTATGCTCTGTTTCTTATTTCTTAGTCATTCTTCCACTGTCTGGCAGTTATCTCTTTCTCTTGACTCCACATGTGAGAGAACACACAGGACACTTACCTGAGTCTGGATTAATTCACTCAACATGATATTCAGTTCTATCTCCAAAATAATGTGATGGGATTTCCATTTCCTTCCTTCCTTCTTATCTATCTATCTATCTATCTATCTATCTATCTATCTATCTATCTATCATCTATCTATCTGTTGTGTGGTTATTAATGGTCATTGTCATGAAGATGTATAAATCTATCTATCTATCTATCTATCTATCTATCTATCTATCTATCTATCTGTCTGTCTATCTATCATCTATCATTTATCTGTCTATTTGTGGTCATTTGAATAGGAATGGCCCCATAAACTCATGTGTTTTACTGCTTGGCCCATAGGGAGTGGCACTACTAGGAGCCGTGGATTTATTAGAGTAGATGTGATCTTCTTGAGGAAGAGCGTATCACTGATATGCTCAAGCTATGCCCAGTGTTGCACAGAGTGTTATTCTTCTGCCTGTGCATCAAGATGTAGAATTCTCAGCTCCTTCTCCAGCACCATGTCTGCCTGCATGCCACCGTGTAGCACCATGACCATAATGAACTAAACCTCTGAAAGCACAAGCCAGTCCCAATCAGACGTTTCCTTATAAGAGTTGTACAGTGTTTCCTCACAGCAGTAAAACCGTAAGACAGAAGTTGGTACCAGGGACTGGGGTATTGCTGTGATAGGAGAGATCATGCTTTTGTTTAGAGGGATGTGGACTTTGGATTAGAAAAGCAGTTGGATGCTTTAAGTGGGGTTTAATGAGTCATCCTAGCAGGAGCATGGAAGGCAGCTGCTGAAGGTGGTTTGCACTGTGAGGCCTGACTCGAGGTTTCAGAGGAGAGAAGTATATGTATGTGGCCTAGAGAGTGTTCTTGCTGTATTTTGGCAAAGAATGTGGCTACTCTTTGCCCTTGTCTGAAAACTCTGTCTGAGGCTAAAGTGAAGAATTTCGGATTAATTCTGCTGGTAGATGAAATCTCCAAACAGCCTAGTGTTGAGTCTGCTGTGTGGTTATTAGTGATCACTCTTGTGAGGATGTATAAATGAAAAGAAGAAAGATGAACAAGAAAAAATACAAAATGTACAGACTGAGGAGAAAAGGGGTGCCACTGGGAAGTGGAATGGGGCTAAATCCTGTGCTCAAGGAAAGAAAGAGATTAGTGTGAAGCCTGATATTAAAAGGACAATGAAAGTGGTGACCTCAGTGCAAGATCCCATCCAACTAAGCTTCCAACTTGTGGAAAGGAATTAAAGAACAGCTTAGGTCCAGACATGGCACTGCACACCTTTAATCCCAACACTCAAAAGCAGAGGCAGGAGGATCTCTGGGTTTGACACAAGCCTGGTCTACAGAGTGCATCCAGGACAGCTAGTCTTAGGCAGCAAAGGAAACTATCAAAAGCATTAAGCTGGTGAAGATGTAACTGAACAAGAGGCCATATTCCAGCCCTAGCAAGTGACAGAACTTGATAGCTTCGGTGACATGGTTCTGACTTGAGTCAGGGATTGAATAAAGGGGTTATGGAATCTCTTTCCATGACTAAGCAAAGATTCTGAGGCCTGGCATATGTCAGGTGTGTCCTGATCTTTGTCTCTAGGTACCTTTCCTTGGATATTTGTCTATCAAAATCAAAATTTTCCATTTTGATATTAATAATGTTTAAGTCCTCTAAAGTGAACAATCAATTTCCTATAGTAATCTCTAAAGCCTCAAGAAAGAAGATGGGGCCCCACAACAATGATTAAACCTGGTTCATACAATGCCATTGAACCAATAAACACCACTCAAAGATCAGTTTTTACCTACAAGCTGCTCAAGATTCCAGCTTAGCTTAGCTAGCTTCTTAAACACTTTGGCCAGAACTTCTAATAAGAACATCAAAAAAACCAAAATGAAACAACAACAACAACAACAAAAAACCCCAAAACAAAATCCCCTAACTACTATTCAGAGGCTGTTTACCATTGTGCCAGACAACATTCTTGAGACTTAAACAATGTTTTGGTTTGTACAGGATCCCATATAAATACCATTGTTCCCATGACAGCTGGAAGTAATTCTAGAATACAACACCCCCTCTCCTATAAGAATTCTCCTCAGGGTTAGGGATAATAGTCATCTGTTAAGGGTTGGTTATAAGTTGTATAGGATTGGAGGTGAAAAAATGAAATAGATTCAAAAATCTCTTTTAGGAAAGAAAAAAAGAGGGAATGGATGGAATGGGATAAAGAATAGATTAGTGTATCTACTTACAAACTATTTGTTATAGACAATTTACATTGGTATAGATTCTTGTAGATGCATACATAAAATTGTTCTACCTAAGACAATTTGCATATTGATATAAATTCAAATTATATTTGTTATATTGTGTATGTTCCTATTTCTGGTTACAATACTTGTGTACACATGCAAAGTTTTTTGTCACATTGCATGTATGCATGTTTCTGCCTTTCTTTAAGATATTTTGTATATTGATGCAATTATAGGATATATTTATTATATTTATTATATTGTACTATACATATCTATCTCTGATTACACACACATATATTGTTTATGTTTCAAGGTCATTGTTCTCATTTGCTGCACATCTGTTTAAAAATTGTTTATTTTTATAATGTGAAACCTAAGTCTTTAAGCTATATAGGTATTAAGAATTAAAGATCAATAGTCAGCCATGTTTGTCATACTTATAGTTAGGCTAATCAGGTTCAGTAGATGCACATAGATGTATTTCACATAGATTGGTAATCTTCAAACACTTCAAAGAACTGTAGAATATGGCATTTAAATAACTCAGGATTCTGTTGATGTGAGACACGATTTTTCCTGGAAGCAATGATTTACATCTGAGAGAATGTTAGGCACTAAAGACATTCCACTTGGAGATTGTTTTCTCCAAGTGCAAAACTGTTTGCAAAACTGACCTTTGGACAAAAAACTGCTCTTACCTCGATTACTGACAACATACATGCTGTCCAAAATGAACAAGCAAAATACAAGGAAAAGTAACTGCTGAACTTTGCCAGGACAGGGTAGGATAGTCTTTCAAATTTTCCTGTTTCTGAAAATGGTTTGTCAGACATGCTGGGTCTAGCCAAAGTTGGTTGCCCCAATGTTGAAAAAGAGACTTTGGGTGATTGTTTAGGTAGTCAGGTGTCTCTGTCATTTCTTACACCTTTTGGAAGTTGCTTCCTTGCATTTACTGCTTACTCAGGTAATAGTTTCCTTCTCAGGTCTTTGCTGGAGTTGAAGACTAGATAGTCATAACTACTTTCCCTTATAACTTAGCTAAGACATTTTAGTATAAGACTTAGACTCCTTGGGATAGGACAGCTATTGACATAATCTCTGTTATTTGTTTATTACCTCAGGCTGGGCATTTAGCATGTGTTCCTTGCTTGATGTTGTTTATGTTGGTAGTAATTCCATTTTTTGTATATATTTTTGCCTTTTCTTTCTTCTGGACAATATATGATCTTTGTTCTTATTGTATATGGTTTCATATCAGGTTTAGAACCCTTTTATTTAGACTACAGGGGGAAGTATTGTGGGAATTCATTCAGCTAATAGCCTTTTGGGTACCAGCCCATTAGGGCGTGGTCTGAGGTACCCCATGTGGACTGCAGAGGGAAGCCTGCTCGCTCTCTTGGGTGGTGGTCGGAGCTCTGTTTGCAGCATCCAGTGCCCACAGAGCAGAGGACCATGGCTCTCTATTCTCATTGTGAGTTTTCCCTCCAAATAAATATTTGTTATCCATTATTCTGGGCTCTTGTGGGCTTCCTTATTATGCCTACAGCCATGAATACTAATGAGGTTCTGAGGAGGAAAGGAGACTTAGATGCTGATCGTGGGCATGTGACTTGATCTGGGTTAGTTTTTCTAAAGGTGTGGGTGTCTGTGGTCCAGTCATGTTGACACAGAATTAACCTAATTTGATTGGAACTTCTGTGCTCTCTTCTGTCATTATACAACACACTCTGACTTTTAAAAAGCGAACATTATTTTGACTTTTGGAAGTTTTTCTTTCCCCTGTTACAGTCTCCGAACTCAAGACTTTTAAATAGAAATCAACATGGGCTTACTCTGTTTGTTTTCTGTTGTCTTGTCTACTTCTTTTTCCCACAAGAAGACACACTACCGAAGAAGCATCTTTCATTTCAAATGTTCAAAGAGGACTTTCAGGTAGAAGTGAGTTAGCAACATCTAAAAGAATGCATGGTGCCTGTGAGGAGGAGAGATGGGCATTGAGGAATTTTCAGACGCACGGCCAACAAGAACAAGCAAGGGCTGCCTTTCCGTAGGACATAGGAGACTTCCAGGTTCACTTAATGTGCTGTAGGTATCTGTGAGAAGGGTCAGTGCACAGTTTAAAAATACATAGTGGATGATTCTAGGCCTTGGAACAAAATTGACAGCCGGGATTTTACCTCTCTTGGGGGAACACCTTGAACCCCTGAAACCGAGTACCCGAAACTCATACTGTCCTTAGAGGGAAGGCCGTATGAGCAAGAGACTGAGTGGAAGGCTCTGGTGTCAGAATATGGGAAGATGAGGGAGACACAAATGTTCTTGGTTCCCTCAACGACCAAGAACGGTTATTTATTCCTGCATGTTTGAAGACTATGATCGAACAATACAATTAAAGCTTTCAGTTTACAGAATTTTTTCTTTCTTTCTTTTCTTTCTTTTGAGACAGGGTTTCTCTGTGTAACCCTGCTGTCCCAGAACTTACTCTGTAGACCAGGCTGGTCTTGTACTCAGAGATCTGCCTGCCTCTGCCTCCCATGTACTGGGATGGGCCACCATTGCTCAGTCCAGAATATTTCTCTTGCAAGGTAAAGGAATCACTAGAAATGAGGGAACAAGCCTTTTGCCTTTTTTCTTTTTAATTTAGAAAACTATAAAACGGAGACCAAGGAAAGTCACCTTTAGGAATATGTACTATAGTCTGTGTAATGTGGTTAAGGCAAATCAAATTCACTTTGAATTCTGCAAACTCAGGCTATATCACCAAACTACAGGTACTCAGAAGAATTTATATTCAAAGAAATTCCACAACTTTGAGGTCCTGTCTAGAAACAATGGCTACAGCTATAGGTACATGCTTTCATTTTTTTATTTTTAAAATTACAGTCTAATTAAAACATTTCTCTCTTCCATTTCCTCCCCCCCCAACTCTCCTATATACCCCTCCATCGCCACTTTTTCAAATTCATAGCCTTTTTTGACTAATTGTAACTGCTCATCTTTACTAGTTAATTAATTCTCACCCTGGTCACAGTTTCCCCTCTCTCCCTCCCCCCCCCCCCCAAGTCCCTTCCTCAACCTCTCCTCTTACCCTCAACTCTCCAATCTTCCTTTCTCTTCAGAAAAGGGCAGGCCTCCCAGAAACATCAGCTAAACGTGGTTCAGCAAGCTGCAGTGAGGCTAGGTACCTCCTCTCCTCTTAAGCCTGGACTAGGCAACCCAGTCTGAGGAAAGGGTCCCCAAAGCAGGTAACACAGCCATTGACTAATAGGAGTTCCTGCTATTAGGAGTTCCACAAAGACGACCAAGCTACACAACTGTCACATATGTGAACAGGGCCTAAGTCAGACCCATGCAGGCTCCCTGGTTGTCAGTTCAGTCTCCGTGAGCCCCCATGAGCCCAGGTTATTGGCTGGTTATTGTTGAATATTTAACTATGTAAAGATGTGTTACATTGTTTCACCTAGCCTGCCTAAGGTCTGATAAAAAACTGAATGGCCAATAGGTAGGCGGTAGAGGGATAGGTGGGGCTGGTGCAAAGAGAACAGGCGGGAGGAGGAATCTAGGCACCAGGGAAAGAGGAGGACATGCCCAGAGAGAAGCCAGGCATTTGCCAGCCAGCTGGGCAGGAGAAGTAGGACAGCGGGACACACAGAAAGAAAGACGTGTAAAAAACCCTGAGGCAAAATGTAAGGAGAAACATTAAAATAAGAGCTAAGACAAGACTGAACATTCCTACTTAATAAGCCTCATGTCATGATTTTTGGTAGTTTGTTGGTGATCCAAAAGAAAAGGCATGCTACAAAGTTAGATTCTGGGTTTTCTTGTGGTGTCCTTTACCTCCCTGGCTCCTACAATCCTTCTTCCCCTTCTTCCACAGAATTCCCATAGCTCCGCCTAGCATTTGGCTGTAGGTCTCTGCATCTGTTTCCATTATTGTGGGGTAAAGCTTCTCTGATGACAATTGGCATTGTCCATTCTTTAAAGGGCATTAACCTGTTAAAGTTAGTAAAGAAGAGAGAAACATCTTATACCCACCTATCTGTTTGTTTTCTAGTGGTTTTTCTTCTCCTTTTACTAAAGATCAAGGCAAGGCTACAGTTTGCTTGAATACACTTTTCATTACATTCTTTTGACTGTAAGACCACTTGGAGCAATGGAAACGAAGCTGAGTCCATCAGACTCAATTTAAATGATCTAGTTCTGTTTTCTAACACTTTTTGCCAAGTGAATAATATAATGAGAAGGATTCATGAAGATGTTGTCTCCCTACAAGAAACGCCAGAGGTAGACC
Source organism: Myodes glareolus (assembly GCF_982192425.1). NCBI lineage: Eukaryota > Metazoa > Chordata > Mammalia > Rodentia > Cricetidae > Myodes > Myodes glareolus. Next base: position 3,421,583 of record NC_142051.1, read on the forward strand.
AGAAAGGGCAAATACCACCACCATCAACCATCATTGAACTTATTTCCTTTGCCACTAGAGGTACAAAGAGGAAAGTTGTAATCCTGACACAGCTGAGGGCTTAGCTGTTGATGGCCTTATCTCTAAAGACAATGCAAGATGTTTGATATTAGTGAACAGATATTTGATCAATAAAAAGCCTGAGGTAGGGGAGCTGTGGCTTGATGGATTTATCTCTTGCAGCTGTATAATTCATAAGATAATAGCTGACCCTAATCCTGAAGATGTGCTAATTTGAATCACTACTAAAATAAAAATTTTTTCTTGTATGCCTAGTGGGACTTTTGTCAGCATTAAAATACAGCCAGTAGGTATGTGTTAGAACTCTGTCAACCCCAAGCTGTAACTTACATGATGGGCCAGTCATACTAGTAAGGTTGCAATAAAACCTAAGCACGAGGGTCAATTCATTTAGATGTTTATTGGGTAGTCCCCCAGAATCACACCCACAAGTAAATATTGCATAAAAAATGTTGCAGTGGTTTTTATTGTGTGTGTGTGTGTGTGTGTGTGTGTGTGTGTGTGTGGTTGGAAGCTGAGTGCGTGCCTGCCTGTACTCATAGCCAGCCTGGCCATCACTGGATGGCTTTTGTTCTTTCTCGGAAACTAATGACACATTCTTTTCTATACATTCAGTTGGAGAACTAAACTCCGAAACAAACTTAGGTCAAGACCAAAGTTGTCCTAAGACTCCTGATGATGGGCCAATTAAAAGTGACAAATGTGCCATTCTGTTTTCTAGACTTTGCCAAGAGTCTGAAAAAGAAGGTCTGAGCAAGCTCAGAAGGATTTCCAAGGAGGAGCTCCTGAGATGTGGAGACTCTATTTCTACTTACCCCTTGGATCCTTGGTGCTTCCTTTCCTTAGGAGAGATAACCACTGGTTTTGGCCGCTGGGCAGTTCTGCAATGACAGCCAACCACTCATGCAAGGGGCAACTGCAGGTGCAAGCATTGCCTGCCTGATAAGCCTGCTTAGGAGGCGGCAGGAGAGACCTTATCACTTTGTGTTGTGTGATTGTTATATCTCTGGCAGTACTATTATGCTTCCAAAAGAGGAGAGAGGGGAAGTTGGCATGAGCCTATGCCCTCATTTAAGGAGAGGAACCACAGTTCCTTCAGAGGCCAAAATAAAACGCAGAGGAGATCCCCCAACCCCACCCCAAACCAAACGCCATAGGTGCAGTCGCTGGAGCTTCCAGATTCTTCAGGACATATCAGATAGGAGGTGGATGCCATCCCTGTGCAAGACTGCTGCCAAATGTCCCTCTCCTGGCACTGCTGAAACCCCGAGGAAGAGCCCACATGCCTGGGCAGAGTCCTCCAAGCTCCAATACAAAGCCATCTCGCTCTCCCCTTTATTCATTTCCACTGGTTTTTTTCTGTGAGCCTATGACAAGAGGAAGAAACTAATCATAAAACCTGATCATAAAATCCGTCCTATACTTGAAGACAGCTATTAAATATTCACTCAGCAAAGGTCTGTTTGCATCCTTTAAAACAAAAGGGACTCCCCACTCCCACCGTCCCCACCCCTGGGACCAGCGCTGACCATCCTGAAAGTTGTCACTGCCCTATGTTGAGGGCGAAGTTAGCGAATCCGGAGCTGCGAGTCTCAACTTGGGGGAGGGGGCGACAGGCAGGGCGGGGTGCGGTGGGGAGCGGCGAGAAGGAGGGACTTGAGGGAAGGACACTGCCCCCTGCTTCATCGAGGTCATCGCCGAAACCGCCTGAGCGGCCGGTCCGGCTTGAGGCGGGAGGCCCGGGAGGGGCGGGCGAGGGCTCCGCAGCCGCGGCGAGGTGCCAGCCTCCGTACCTGGCGGGCCGGGCGAGCCTCGCAGGCCGGCGGCCGGGGCGTGGAGGGTGTGAGCGCGCGCGCCCCTCCGTGCTCGCCCAGCCTCGCGCGCGTCTCGGGGGAGAGGCTCCGGCGACAGGCGCCCCGGGAGCCCGCAGCTCGGTCCCGCCCGCCCAGAGGAGCTTTGTGCGGCCGCGGCGGCTCCGAGTCCCACCTGCTGGCGGCGGAGGGACGAGGAAGGGGAAGAAGGAGGCGAGGAGGAGGAGGAGCGGAGCGAGGCGGCGCCAGCCCTGAGCTCCCGCCGGCGCCCACCTCCGGGGGCTCGGCGGTCCTGCACCGGCCTGCTCGGGTCCCCCGGCCTCGCGGCCACACCGCGCCACCGCGGCTGCAGACACCCTCCTCCCGCCCCTCCCGCTCTGCCCGCGTAGCGCGCGGCCGGGCCCGGCCGCCAGCCACCGCCACTGCCACCCCGGGGAGCTCCGGCGACTTGGAGGCGAGCAGCGGGGCGCTTGGCGTCGCCTCCATGTGTCGGGGAGTCGCCTCGGCGCCCCAGCCCCGCTGAGCAGCCCCGGGCGTGTTGCGACCGGCCGGAGGGCGTGAGCCAGGAGGCGCGGCGAGCCCCGCAGCCGGCGACCAGAGAGCGAGCGAACCCCGGAGCAAGCCCAGGGAGCAGACACCATGCCGGGCTGGAAGAAGAACATCCCCATCTGCTTGCAGGCGGAGGAGCAGGAGAGAGGTGAGCCTGGCGGCCGAGCCTGACGGCCGAGTTGGGCGCCCCCGGTGCCTCCCGGTCCCCCAGCTTCTCAAGACCTGTCCTCGGGCCGGCAAGGGAGGGGCGACGAGCACTCGGCGGGGGTCCGCTCCCGACCAGGTGGCACCTTGCGAATTCCGAGACGGGATTTTGGGGTCTTGGGGGGAAGCCGAGGGGGCAGGGAAACGGTGCTGCAGCAGGCAACTTTTCGCTTGGGGAAAGATTTTTTTTTTGTTTTTTTTTCTTTTCCTGGCGAGAACCTAGAGGAACTCCAGCAGCTCCCGGGCCCGCTGGCACGTGGAGCCGAGGCTCCTGTCTGTGCGGTGGGCGCTTCGGGTGCGGGGGGTGGGGGAGAATCTTGCAGTGTTTTAAGTGACTTTTCAAACTTTCGTACTCCTGCCGCGGCCGCCTTTGCGATGTCCCCGCCTCTGGCTGGGCTACGGTGGTGCTGCCAAGCCCGAAGTTGCTGGAGATTCTTAAAGGAGGAGGAAAAAGAGGAAAAGGGGGAAGAGTGTGGGGATGGAAAGGGGGCGCTGCCGTGGGTCACTGGAGGGAGGGAAGGGAGACGGAGAGGGCTGTCCGCAGGCTGAGGGGTCTGGGGCTGGTAGTGACTGCCTAGGAAATGAGTTATGCCCCAGCGCAGTCCGACTTTCTAGTTAATACCGCAGGACTGCGGGTTTTTCATAATTACCGTCTTTTTTTTTTTTTTTTTTTTTTTTTTCTAAGAGATGGCACTCGGTGCCAGGTGCCTTGCAGACCTTTTATGCTTCGGCCTGACAAGTGTACTGGGCATGTGGCTTTGAAGTGACTCGCGGAGAGGAAAGTTGAAGGCCTTTTGCACCTAAATGCTTGGCTCTGTTGTCATTTTATGGTGTTTGTTTTGTGCAGTGTTTGGCCTGGAGTTCAGCTCTGTAACCTGGATATGGTGTTCTCTGAGTGCACCAAAATTTCCTACAAGGCCCCATGGGGCTGTGGGGTGTGCAGTATCCAGAGGGCTTCCTGGCTGTCTAGGTCCACCAGGGGTTATAGTCTCCTGTTTCTTCTGCTCCAGCCTGCCCTGGCTTGTTCAAGAAAATGCTTTAGAAGTGAGTGGCTTTTAGGATGCAGGGTCTTCCTGAGTGTGCCCAACAGCTGGTGCTGGAGGTTAAATGGTGCTGCATAGGAGGGTGGCAAGGGAAGCAGGAAGCCAATCTGCTGTGCAGAAAAGGGGTTTGTTTGTTTGTTTGTTTTTTTTCAAAAGATCTTGATTCTGCAGCATGGGGAGCTGGTGTGGACTGTGGCTGGGTTACTGGTCATGCCAAAAGTTTCAGACTCTTGAAATAATGCTTACAGTGGAAGAACCAATGTACATTTTCCAGTTTCTCTCTAGGTGGCACAGCGTGTCTTTGGTTGATAGCCTGTTTAATGACTCAGGGAATTTGTCCCTTTGAAAAGCACTTCCTTATTAGATTTGTGCATTCATTTCCAGTACACTTTTTGGCATGTGACCATGTATTTATCCCTCCCCAATGTTACCCCTGCTTCAGAAATACATCTGTCTTTGCTTAACCAAATTTATCACCAGGTAAAAGCCCTGAAAGAAAGCATTGTGTCAAGCACACGCTGTCTGTTCTATCAGCTGCACGCCGCAACGCACCTGATGTTAAGAGCATCCGTTTGATTAAAAAAAAAAAAATCACAGCTCTGCCCTCAGGTTTTATCAGAATGCTGAAGTGGGTAGTTTTTTTTTTTTTTCCGGATTGTAACAAAATGTGTTTGTATGTCTTTTAGAAATATATGGTAACTTTGAAAGCTGATCACCTAATCTGCTTGGCTGAGATAAGACCGAAATTCCTCCAGTATAAAAAAATCTGAATCAGAAAAATTGGACTGTCTTAGCTCCTCCAACAGGAGAAAACAGGGAATGTGTGTGACTTTGGTGCCGCCCCCTTTAATGATTCTTATTTCTTGCTTATATTTTTTAAACAACAAGTGTTTAGAGATGTGCACGCGCAGGCGTGTGTGTATGTGTGTGTGTGTGTGTAGGTGTATCTTTTGAGGTCGTTCCTGCCTTATTGAGAATGTACAAATGTTTTTGTACCTAGAATTTGTGTATAGGGATGTATTGTGTATATGCAAATGAGTAAGATGCTTACATGACTTTCTGTCAGACGACATTGTTGAGCTTGGCTTACACTTTTTGCAAAATTTTATTATAAAATATTGAGTAGTTGATGTTTTCTGTTTGTATTTGAATAACACTGTATAGAGTTTTCCCTATCCCTGAGATTTTAAGTAATTCAAATAGTTCTGAATTAGGTACCTTTGAAATATAAACAGAAGGATTAAACTGTCAGGTCGGACAGAAAAATAATGAACATGGTATGCGTACATTTTTACTGTTGTCTGACGGTACAATCAACCAAAAGGCCGGGTTCTAGTATCTTGTATTAAATCCTAAGGTGGGCCGTGCTTGCTGCCTTTTCGAGACTACTCTAGTACAACTTTGTTCAGTGTATGTTTTATTTAGTTAAATCTTTTTTTGCTGTTGACTGTAGTCCAACTTCATAAGAGATGCTACCTTCCTCAAGGTCTGTATCTCAGCATTACTTGTTTAAGATGCTAATCTCAGTTCAGGGGTGGCTGGGAGGAACTGGAGAGATGACTTAGTCAACGTCCTTGCAAGCGTGAGGATCCAAGTTCCAATCCCTAAACCCATGTTAAAAAAGCCAGGTGTACCAGTGCCTTCCATGCTTGTGGGGGGGAGGTGGATTACTAGGGCTTGCAAGGTAGCCAGGCCAGCTAAGATGGTGAACTCTGGGTTCAGTCAGAAACACCATCTTAAGACAGAGGAGCAACTGAGGAATGACGATGCATCAACACACACAGAAATTTAGGGGTCTACGTTTATGGTATTATCACATGCGAGAACGATTTGGTTAATCTATGTAATTTTTGTGTCATACTGACATTCACAACGGGGGTTTGCCTTGAAGGCCCCTGTCAAGACAATATTGAGTGAGCTATTGCAATCACAGGCAGGGCTGAGCAGAGAAACTGCACCATATCGGTTGTTGCGGTACGTGCAGTCACTTCCAAGATGACATGTGAAGACTCACCCATGTGGAGTGACACACTATTAAAATTCAGAACACATTTCTGTGTCCTTCCTCCCCTCCCCCATTTTCTGCTTGAGCTGCTAAACCCAATCCATTTAGAAGCCATCAGATACACTTTCGGGTAAATGTTTTAGGCGAGGAAGAAAGAGTATGATGTTCTCTTTAATATCCCTTCCAATCAAATTAAATTAAGCAGTTTATTGGTTGTTTCACATCTGCTTCTGAGCTGTTCCTTTGCTGTAGGAATGTAGTTGCTGAGAAGAACCCAGCACACTGGGACAGGTGCCTCTGTAATTAACAGTGCCGTTTTTGTGCCTTGTGGCTTTCCTCTGACTTGGGAGGCTTTGGCTAGTGACTGCTTTTCATAGTCGGGCAATGTGTAGTGAGCACTCAGGACCAAATGTGCTGCTCAGGAAGACGGACTTCTTTCTATTGTAAATGTGCCACTTCCTAGTTTACTTTGCAGCAAGGAAACAATACTAACTGGCATTTTCTTTAAATTTGAAATTTAGGCTTAATAGAATGTTCAAGTATCATTCTCTTCTAAAGATACTCTAACTGCATTTTATACAGCCGGCTATGCTTGCCAGGGAGGAAGGCATCCATTTTTTGTATTCCTTCATTCCTTTGCCATTTTAATTTTTTTTTATTGTAGGTTTTGGAGGTCTATACATGAACTTGAGAATGTCCTTAGCATTTCAGTTACAGAAGTTACTGCTTAGGGTTTTTGTGTGAATTTGAGCAAATGAGAGATGTAGATGCTTTTTTGTGTTATAAGCTTTTATAAAACATTGATGAGAAGGGTGGGGGAGGGTTGAAGAGTGTGCCCTTACCACACCCTTGGTCTATTTTATTTTTATGTCACACGGAGACCTGGTGACATCACACTATGTCCTGTGTAATAAAATGCCAGTTTGACATTTGAGTTCTGACTGGTGAGCTTTGTGTGGGAGAAGGGAAGAAAGTAAAGAGATCTAGAGTCCACCATGTGTTAGACACCGCCGGATGCTGCATATGTGGCTTTGTGGAATTTTGTGGTTCCAGGTTCTTCATACTATTGTCCTATGAAGAAGTTGTGGCCCAGAATCAACACAGTTGCTTCTAGTTACAAAGTCAATCCCCTGAATACTAATTTCTAAAAGAGATAATTAAAAAATAAGTTAAGTTACAATTCTTTAGAGAAACTTTGTAGCATTTTATTAGCACAATATAACATCTTGCACCGTTCCTCTCAAAAAACACTGCTGGCAAATCTCTCATTGTGAACTCATGAGATAGTTTGGTGGAGGTCTTGCCACAGCGTGGGTATGGCAATCAGAGGACAACCAGTAAGAGCCAGTTCTTTCTTAGCATAGGAGTACAAAGCATCAAACTCAGATGGCCAGGATTGGTGTACTGAGACACCTCCCAGGCCCTATTTATATACGTTTTGATACAGTTTCTCCATGTGACCCAAGTCACCCTGGAGCTCTCTACCTTGCTTCAGCCCCCAGGCGCTAGGATTTACATGTGTGCACTACCACACTTGGCTCAACATGTTTCTCAGAATTATTTGACAAGCTTAAAGTAGCTCATTTAGGTGAACAGTTTTTTCCACCAAGTTTTCGACATTATTACAGTTTTCCTTGTCTTCGGAGTGTATTAGCCGTGAAGGCAAGAATTAAGGAAAACAAGGTGTTGTTTTTCTGTTGTGAGCTGGTAAATGACTGCATTGTAGTGGCCATTGTACCCTTGCTTTGTTGCCAGACGTATTATGTAATTAAAGTCATATATCTGAACTCTTAGCCTGGCTACCAGTGACCAATCAAAGGGATCTCCTTGGGTAATGCTTTCTTCTGCAGCAACCTGATTGGTTTCTTATACAGAGAAAAGGTAGTATCAATTCATACCAGTGAAGGAAATTGAGAACTGAATCCCATGGAATTTAATATTTTTGTGCTAAGTGCTCTACAGTGGCAGACAGTTTAAGGCATTTGAGGATTATTTGTTTTCCATTAACTTGCAAGAGTAGTTAGTAATACCAAATATAAGAGCAGCAGCAATAGAAATCCGCCTGTCTAGCTGCCGTTGACTTTGAAAGGCAGAGCCGATTCTGGGTTCCTGTCTCACCAAGGTTACACTTTCGGAAATGCTGGCATTCTTAAGTGTGACCATGAGAAACCTGTTGATGCAGGGTCCTCTGTGAAGATGCCCTGAGTGGTGGAAGTGCTGTCAGCTTTACAGGGAGGTGAATGCTGTCTAAATACATCTAGCAGTTAAAATCTATCAGAGTTAATGTCCCACAATCCTTCATTTCAGCAGTGTTTAACCTGAAGGCACCCAGTGAGGTCTGCGGAGAAGGTGTGACTCATGTCCTTGGTCGCGTCCCTGACTTCAGCACCGTGGCAGACAGGAAGTAATTGGAAAAGACGTGGCATCAAAGTGCAAACCCACTGTGACAAGTGACGTCTCTCTTATGTAATAATGAAATGATACTGACAAACTCAAAAGAGTTCCATGTAGTATGCCACCTCCATCCAGATTCACTAATGGGGACTTTAACTATTTGTATGTGTCTTGAAGTAGAAGATCCTTAAACCTAGCCCCTTAGGTTGCCTAAATGGTGAGATAAGATTTATTTTTTTAAAAAAAATTCTTTTCAAACATCATAAGCTGGCAGAATGGAGTAAATCCAGTGTTTTGGAGGAAACTCCAATGAAGCAGCACTTTCCCAGGCCAGGTTCTTTGATGTTACCTAATCTGATTCTTTCATGAAAAACTCAGTGGAGAAATAAACTCAGGACCATGCTCCATTTCCTGCAGAAGTAAACCATGCTCCATCCCCTGCAGAAGTAGACCATGCTCCATCCCCTGCAGAAGTAGACCATGCTCCATCCCGTGCAGAAGTAGACCATGCTCCATCCCCTGCAGAAGTAGACCATGCTCCATCCCCTGCAGAAGTAGACCATGCTCCATCCCCCTGCAGAAGTAGACCATGCTCCATCCCCTGCAGAAGTAGACCATGCTCCATCCCCTGCAGAAGTAGACCATGCTCCATCCCCCTGCAGAAGTAGACCATGTTCCATCCCCCTGCAGAAGTAGACCATGTTCCATCCCCCTGCAGAAGTAGACCATGCTCTTTTCCCCTGCAGAAGCTTCTGGTGCACTAGCTGCCATGATGGATGTGTGGATGAGAAAATCATGTGTTTTTTGTTTGTTTGTTTGTTTTGTTTTGTTTGAGATTATTAAGTACAGTTGTGGATCCCGGGGTGTAGCGTCCGGGGTATGACCTATGGTTACAGTCGTCCCTTTTTGCCCCTCTGCATGCTGGTGCCAAGGAAGACTAAGGGAGAGCGATTGTGCTGGACCAGGGAAGGAAGATGTTATGAGGACAGAAGCCAGTGGAGGTGGCAGGAAGGAAGGGTAGGACAACTTGAAAGGAGGAAGCGGCTTCAGAAGATTGGGAGGGGATGGGAGGATCGGTGTGTTTCCGAGCATCCTTGAACAGGAGATCCCAGGGACTGCTAGGGACTTCTCAAGGGACTGAAGTGTAAATAGAGGAGAAGAGACTAGGAGTCCCCTCCCACAGTGGAGGAGGGGAGCATGAGACTGAAGAAGGCAAGATGTAGTATTTCCTATGCCAGGAGGAAGTTTAAACTTTTCATCTAATATGTGGAGTTGTCCAAGGATGAGTGATTGGATTCTATTTGTCTCTTAGAAAGGTTACCTGGAGAACACAGAGGGAAACTGTGAAGGGGTAGGGTCTTGGAAGAGTCGGGAATGAGTAGGCTGCTGCCTTGATTTGGTGATCTTTCTCTCTGTCCCTCCTCTCCCTCTCTCCCTCCTCTCTTTCTCTCCATCCCCCCTTTCTCTGTATCTCTCCATATCACTTCTCTTTCTCTCCAACCTCCTTTCCTCCCTCTCTCTACCCCCCTCCGTCTGACTCTCTGTCCCTCTCCCTATCCCCCTCTGTCTGAGACAAGGTCTCTCTATGTAGCTCTAGCTGCCTTCAACCCTGTCTCTATAGGGGACCCAGTATTCTTTCCGGGTAGACTTAATGAAGTCTGGTCCAAGACTGTCACAATGAAGGACCACCAATGTGGCTATTCACCAGTCTGCGTATAGTGTACCAGGGATTGCCATTTTTGCTCCTTTTATTATGTAAAATTCACATACTGTCTGATCATCAGTGAAAAATAGCTACTGTTCTATATGTGTGTCTTAAAACTAACTTGAGATTTAGGTGACTGTGTGCCACTGAAATAAAAGGCCGACAGCAGCGTATTTTACAACGTCCCTTCCTTCCCGGTAGCACTGGTTGCTATGATTGTGACACTCTGAAAATATCTGACTGATCTAGGAATAGTTCTAGCTTGCTTCTTACTCTGGACTCAGGGTCAATAGCCAGAAGTGGTTATTATTCAGCATTGTCCTGGGCAGACAGCCCCTGGTACCTCTGATTTTTCTTGTCTGTAAAGTAAGGGCACTTCTTGGCATGTTTATGGCTGGGGTGGTGTCCAAAAGTGAACGACTGGACATCAACCTGGTGGGAAGTTGGCAAAGACTCAGGCTCTTGACGGACATTTGCATATTAGTGGGCCATCTTGAAATGGGGGTATTACTTGAGTTACCTTTGTCTCATAAAACATAATAAAAAGAAAAACTTCATTAAAAAGCTTAACTATTAGTCTTCCAAAATGAGGTCAAGTGGCACTTGTCTTTAATCTTAGTACTCAGGACTCAGAGGGAGGTGGAACTCTCTGAGTTCAAGGTCAGTCCCTATGTAGCCAGGGCTACACAGAGAAACCCTAGCTTGAAAAACAAATAAAAAAAACAAACAAAAATTTCCCTCTTGAGTCTTATAACCGCGGTAGCAGTGTCAGAGAACGGTGCGTGTCTGACAACATATGCAGCCTGTGCACCTAAGATGCAGTACATGTGGTGGTGTTTAACTCTCCGACCGCAGCATCCTTGGCTGTAGGGGAAAGTTCAGCTCAAATGCTGAGAGCACGCTGCTTCCTACCGCTGATTCCAGTTCTCTCTAGTAAGGTCCCTGACCTCAGTCCACTATCCCATCACCATCAAATTGAAACCATGCTCTTAATTTTTTTAAGTAAGGAAAAAGGTTTTGCCTATCTCTGCTGCTACTGCCTTTTTTTTTTTTATGATGCTGTTTAAACGTATACAATATGAAACAAGGCCCTCACTCCTGGTGCCTACAGAGTCAAGTAGATAACACAAATCGGTCACATCGAAAGGAGCAACATCCGCTATGCGCACTTTGATATTTGACTGAGACTAAATTCCCTCTGCAATGCAAATGCCGTCCTTGTTATTGCAGAAAGTAATGTCACCGCTTTTGTTTTTTCTATCTGAGTCTGTGATACCACTGCCTTTTTTTTTTTTTTTTTTTTTGGTCATAAACACATCATTTACGTGGAATGTCCTCGACGGCAATCCTAAATATAACACCCAAAATTAACTTCGAGATTGGTGTCACACTGGGACTGCACACTCCTGTTGTCCTATTTGATCTACCTTTCTCCTTCTTAAACGGTCTGTGGTGAGGGACTATTTTAGTCAGCCAAGGTTGGCCGAACTGTTGTTGAACAAACAGAACAATGAATTGTGGGGCAAGTCACCTGCTGGGCTGGTCCCATTTGGTGAGATGCGTCACCAATCACAGATCTGCATGAGATCATTTCACATGGCAGCAGGAATCTCTTCAGCAGTCCTCACTACCACCTACTTATCTAAGCAGGAGTAGGTAACATGTACCCTGGCCACGGACCACACTTAAAATAAGACTCTGTTACAGTACCTGTGCACAGTGGCGATCCTGAGATCAGTGGCATTGGGAGCAGCTTGCATAAAATGTACACACTTCTCTGAAGGTAAAAAAATGAAACAGTTTTGGCAAACTGCTTTTGCCTCATCTATAAGCCATCTATCTATTGCTGTTGAAGACAGAATCCGAACCCGTCAATCAGGAGCACACCAGTCCCGTTTACAAACTCCTCTCTAGTTTCCCTCACTCCTCAATGCTGTCCCTCTCTCCTGTCCCAAGATGGTGCCCGTGTGAAGGGGACAGCTCAGTGTCCTGTGATGCTGGGAGAAGGGCACTTCATCCCTTCACTGTGTGACCCTCACTGTGTCCGATGCTCTGATGTTGGCATGCTTGGAACCTGGGCACTGTGCCCTGTTATCTACTGAGTTGAGTCTCTTCCCTCTTATTCTTTTGGATGTCACCCTGCAGCTGATTTGCTCTTCCTGGACCTCATCATTGTGTCTGCTTGGGAGATCTGTGAGTCTGTGACCTTCCACGGGCCTTCCTGCATACCTTTCCTGTCAGCATTTCTGTCTCCCTCTGGGGAGCCAGGGCATCACTGTTTAGAGGTGTCCCCAGCACGTAGGCCTGAGCTGCTTTCTATAAATGTCAACGCTCTCTCACCCATTGCCACATTGGATAGTGCACGTGTCAAATGGGGACCTGCATGCTGGATGGCGGTGTCCTTGGCCACTGTGCTCCCTAATGTGCTCAAATTTGTGCAGGAATTGGTTTGTCTTTCATTTCCCACCTGTGAAGGAAATTTGACGCTTTAGGATGTATAACGTCTGATCTACCAGCTCCCACCTTTTCCTTCTTTCCTGCCCTAGGTCTGGAGTGATCTCAGTGACTCGAAAACTTCAGCTGGAGGAGACAGGGAGCCAAAGGGTGAAGGGAGGGTGAAAGGGAAGACATCCCTGCTTCTGTGTAAAGTGACCTCTTCTCTGAAGAGCCAAAAGAAATAGAGACAATGGACCAGCAGCCCAGAGATGACGTAGCTTGGAGCTGGCAAACGGTTCCCCTCAGTACATTTTGCTGGCCAGCCTTGCACACTAGCCTATCTTTGATTGTTCACCTAGAAATCTGCCCTCTGTACTTCTCCAGCAGACATAGGCATAGAAGTACGGACATTTTTCTCCTCAGAGTTAGCACTGTGGGACTCCTAATAAACACTGATATTTTGTTCTGAGATAAGAGTCTCACTCTGTAGTCTAGACTCTCCAGGAACTTTCAGTAATCCTCCTGCCTTAGCCTCCCAAGCACTGGCCTTCCAGATAAAAACCACCATACTTGGTTTGATACCAGTGCTGTTTTTAAAAGGCTCCCCTTAAATTTCAAATGAAGAGTCACAGAATAAGTCACCAGATATCCAGATTTCTTCTTGTATGGGTTTAAAGAATCAATCAATCAATCAATCAATCAGTCAGTCAGTCATCATCATCTTCTTTCTTTTCTTCCTCCTCTTCCTCTTCCTCCTCCTCTTTCTCTCCCTTCCTCCTCCTTTCCTTCCTTCCCTCTTTTCACTCCCCTTTTCCTTTTCCTCCTACTTCTTAGACTATTCAAGAGTTATTGTCTATGATTTCCCTAGTTTTTGAATACAGAATATAGCAGGCCATATGAGAATCTTGTACACAGTTTGACAGGATAAATTATTAGAATTTACGTGTTTTATTTGGTTCAATTCATCATTTAAACAAAATATAAAGAATGTGGTCTTTACCTATTGGTTCACTTTAAAATGGCAACAAGCCATAAGAAAATAATGTAGGGAAACATTTTACACAGTGACATGGCAGATGCCCTTTGTTTATTCTGTGTTGAAGCTGTGAATACTTTCCCTTTTTGCTATCTCATGATGTCTAGTGTTTATATCTTACTGATGTTCACAAATTCCACCTGGCAAGATTGAGAGGAATGCATGGCTCGCCTCAAGAAGACAAAATTAGTTACAGGAATTTCTACCTTATCCTTTTCAGAAGCTTCAGGATTATTAACTAAAACAGTGGCATTCAAAATTGGGCTTTTCAGCAGAATTTAAGTGTTTCCTTTTCAATGTATAATTTTCCAGCATGGGAGCCCATTTTCATCAAATGAAACTCTCGAACAAGGCAATATAAATTTAGCTTCTTTGTCAGTGTTTCACTTTCCCCCTGTCATTTGAGTTATGAGAGGGAATGTACGAGGCTAGAATCAGACACCCGTAGGGCTGCCGCTGCCGGGAACGAATCGCTGGCTCTGCCAGCGAGCTTGTGTGTGGCTGTACAGAGGAGAGCCCTGCCATAAAAGTGTAACCTGTTTCCTCCCACCCACAGCCATGTGAAGTCAGCGACCGCACTGACTCAAACCCTACCCTAGTAATAATCCTACTGAAAAAAGAAGAGGGGGCAGTGTATTAGTTTGATCAGGGTGCTCTAACCAAATGCCATGGCTGATAGACTGGGTGAGTTAAGCAGTAGAAATGAATTTCTTTACAGATCGTGAGACTGAGTTTATTATAAATGGGAGCAATGGAGAGAGTAGGGATGGAGGGGGGAGGGAGGGGATGACTCTGATTTAAGACTCAGTCTCTTGTGTGTCTTCTTAGGAGGACATTGATCCTATTAGATCAGCGTCCCACTCTTAAAACTCTGATTAGCCTTAATTCCTTCCTTAGAGACTGCATCCCCGAATAAAGCCACACTAGAGGGTTAAGCATGTGTGTGGATTTTCAGTGAATACAGATACTCAGACAGCAATGAACAGGAACAGAAGATTAGTCAGTGGTTTTTATTATGTTTCTGTAAATTTTATCTCTCAATGTCTGCAAGTTACTACTAATTTTGAAGAAAAGTGTCTGGTTTTAAAAAGTGGCCTCTGTTTATTCTCTTTTTTCATGCTTGTGTGATGTGTGTGGGGAGATTGGGTGAGGGGAGGGTATGTGTGAATTTGTGCATGCGTGTGTTCTTATGTGTGTGGATATACTTGTGTGTGTGAAGGCCAAGGCTGATGTGTGTCTTCCTCAGTCTCCCTCTGCTGTATTTGCTGAAGTCTCTCAGTTGAACTTGGAGCTCATTAATATGGTTAGTCTAGCTAGCTAGGTTGCTTCAGGGATCCCTTCTCTGCCTGCCTTCCCAGGATTAGAACTCTGGCTTTCACACTTGCTTTTTGGCTACAAGTACTTTAACCCCTCAGTCGTCTCCCTAACTCTGACTTCTCACATTTTCTTATTGATGTTTTTTTCTCATTGTGCACCTGTCCCCCTCCATTTAGATGTGTTAGACTTATGTCTGCTGTAATCAATAGTGTTCAAGAACTGGTCATCTGTGACCCCCGTGATCAGGATGCAGAAGTTGGTGGGGCTTCCCCTTGCTATCTGGATCTCATAGAGCCACCATGCTGGGAGGAATCCCTTTTGCATGGGCAGGTTGCCTTCTCTCTAGGTGGTAGTTCTGGATTCTGGTCTTCTGAGGCTAGCTACTAGGCCAAGTGTCACTGAGTCTATAGAGGGGTTGGGATCTCTGGTTGTTGAGTCATCTCAGGTGTTAGTCTTCATATGGAGGTTCTGTGATGTGGGATTCACCTTTGTATGCTATAAATATGTTTTACTACCATTGGTTAATAAAGAAGCTACCTTGGCTTATGGCAGGAAAATTATACTGAATTCAGGGGGAAAGAGTGCAGAGTCAGGGAGATGCTATGTAGCTGCTGATGGAGAAAGATGCCAGAACCTTACCGGTAAGGCATAGCCTCATGGCAATACAAAAATTAATAGAAATGGGTTAATTTAAGATATATAAGAACTACCTAGAAATACACCTGAGCCATCGGCCAAACAGTGTTGTGATTAATATAGTTTCTGTGTGATTATTCAGGTCTGAGAGGCCGGGAAACAAAAATACAGTCTCTGACTACAAATCTGGACAATTTCTCTTTATTCCTGACCTATACAATCTCTGAGCTCTGGAAGATGACAGTTCCATTTTGGTGAGATTTGTTGTGTAGAGCTGATACTGGGGAGCCCTATCTGGGGTCTCTATTTCTAGCTGTCAGTTCATGGAAATACCATTTAGGTGTCGCTTAGGTTGAGTAATTTGTAGGTGGTGGAAATGCAGCCTCCACTCTTACACTTCCTTGCAGGCTGGGAAGTTTAAGATCAAAGTCAGATTTGGTGAGGATTGTTTCCTGCTTCCCAGGCGGCAACTTGTTGCTGTGTCCACATACAACCGAGCATGGGGAGGCAGAAAGCACTGGGGTGATCTCTCTAAACTCCTTCATAATAGGACTAATCCACTCACGACAGCAGAGGCCGCGTGACTTATTTGCCAGGGGTCCCTATCTTAATAATGTCACACTGGGTTTGGGTTCCGACCTGTGAGTGTTGGAGAGATGTTTGCATCCCTGTCCACATGCAGTTCCGACATGTGAGTGTTGGAGAGATGTTTGCATCCCTGTCCATATGCAGTTCCGACATGTGAGTGTTGGAGGGATGTTCGCATCCCTGTCCATATGCAGTTCCAACATGTGAGTGTTGGAGGGATGTTCGCATCCCTGTCCATATGCAGTTCCAACATGTGAGTGTTGGAGGGATGTTCGCATCCCTGTCCACAGGCAGCTGCTGCTGAGCTCTCATCCACGCTCCTGAACAGAATCCTCTGAACCCCAGCCTCCTCCGTTAGCTCCCCTTCCCAGTCTTGCTCTAATGGAAATAGTGCTTTCACTCAGGTTCAGTCTTTCTCCTCCATGGTTTCTCAGTCATGTCTCATCGCCCTTTTTTTTACAGCTACCCTGTAGCGTATACAGGGAACATCATGTGTCTGTGGCCACATCCTGGGCCGCCAGTTCTCAGAGGCAGCCCTGTAGTCTCTGAATGTCTTTCTAGATGCGTTTTAGAAGGTGTGAGGTCAAAGCATTTCCGTACGAGCATCGACACTGTTGCCTTTGCATGTGTGTTCTGTCATGAGTGCATACTATGAATTATGGGCACATATGGCATATAGGGACACTTTTATTCTTGCTGTACATGTAGATGCTTGCATGTCAGATGTTTCTATTTTAATAATTTCCATCATGCGAAACATTTACAATTGAGATAATCAAAAATTTGTCTGTGTGGGTTCTTAGTGGTTTAAAGTCGTCTGCATAGAGCATGAAAACTGATGTCCTAGAACTTGTCACTGTCCAGAGCTCTCCTCTTTCATCTTGTGTTCAGCTGTCCTGTCTTTCTGTTCCTGACTCCTATCCTCTTCCAGTCCTGTAGAACCTCAAACCCACGGCCCCTCCCACCACATACTGCACTGCAATCCCTGCTTCTATGTGCAGCTCTGATGTGTTTCCACGGGAGCAGGACTGTGAGCTAGCCTGCTAATGTTTCCCATGTGTCTGTGTGCTGCACACACTCATGTCTGTCACTAATGGAAGCTGAGGGCAGGGTTGGCTTTTTTTCTTTTTGTATCAGTTTTGTTACTGTTGAATTCTCATCATTCAGAAGAGTTCTTAGTAAGTCCATAGAATATGCTCAGCAAACATCTGTCCAATGAGTGAAATATTAAAGTCCCAGAGGTAAGAGGCAGTGTTCCAGCTCCTCATTCAAACAAGGAAAGGTCTAAGGTAGTGACATGTATGAGGATATTTGGGGAGAAAAGGAGAAGCAACTTGGGTGTTCCTAAGGCCATTGACTGTGTCCAGTGGTATCACGAAGGGAAGAGAAGGATGTTCAGATGCCAGGGTGAGCATGCTCACAGGTGCGCTTCCATTATTCTACAGTTTGTATTTGAACTCTTAAGCATCTTGATTCCAGTGGAAGATAACCAGGGCCGATTTTGGTACTGTATCATTCCGACTTCCTGTGCTAGTTAGTTTGGAATGTCAATTTGACCTGACATAGAATCATCAGGGAATAGAACCCTGATGAGGAATTATCTAGATCAAGTGGGCCCGTGGCTATGCCTGTGGGGAGATTGTCTTGATTGTTAATTATTGTAAAGACCTAGGCTAAATGCATGCGACATCACTTCATGTCTGGGAACTGTGTAAGAGCAAGGAAAGCTAGTGACTTAAGAAGGCAGGCAGCACGGAGCCATTCCTTGCTCTCTGCCCTTGACTGGGGATGGGGTGGGACTCGCTGCTTGAGTTCAGGCTTTGCCTCCTTCCCAATAACGGTCTGTAACCTGGAGCAGAAAGCCAAAGGAACCCGGTCGTCCAGAAGTTATCTTTTCCAGCATATTTTACCACAGCAATGGAATGAAACCGCAACCCACCCTCCACATTTGAGGAAGAATTGGGAAGCTAAATAAACCCTACATCAACATCTCTGCTTAGCTGGGAGGGGCAGGTGAGCAGGGGGTTTCTTATTCACCGTAGTTGAACCACACCCTGTTCTTTAGAAAATGCCCCTTGATGATGAAAGCAGCAAAGATTTCCGGCTAAAATGTACCTCTGTTAACTGTGCGGCTGATGGGAGAAGTGGTCAGCAGGCAAAGTCTTCCTCTTGACTCTGAGACAGGATTGCTGTGTCAGTGATGGTGTCACAGTCTCCGGATTTACGTCTCTGCTGCCCACCTCTCACAGTGCAGGGCACTGTATGGATGCTTAGCTTTGCTCGGTGAATAGACAATGAGATAAAATGAGCAGGCATTATGCAAAGAGGTGGCGGGAAAGGAACAGGCTTCATCTTCTTCCCATGCATGGAGAGAAAATGACATAAAGTCAAGGGTACAGCATATATGGGGAACATTACTAATAAACTATATTATCTAATTGATTTAGGAGAAAATATTTTTGTTGATATTACTCATAGGACTTCAAAACTAGGCCAAAAGCAAGATGGTTTTAAAAGCAGAGCTAAAGTAGTTTACATATTTCTTCAACTGTTTGTGTCTCATTCTTGGATCTGAGAGGATAGCTGCAGGCTGTATCTATCTAACAGCCTCCTCTGGCACTGAGGTCGGCTTTACCAGTGTATAATAACATGCCAGTAAAATGAAGATTAGTGTAGTTTGTACTGTTTCTTTTCTAAGCCAATTCAACATGCTCTATTCACTCTGGAATGAAATAGAAACGGCCTTTAATTGAATAATTTATTGTGCTGTTTGTTTGTTTATTGAACATCAAACACAAGAAATAAGTATTTAATCAACTTCTTTGCTTAATGCATAATTATAGAGAAACCTATTAGACTATCTGTAAAATTATCTATATGTAATATATATATATATATATATATATATACGTTAGCTGTGTAATTTAGAATGTTGCATTGCATTGTCCTTCATTTGAAGGCTGTAGTTCATATGTTTATACATTCTTAGTCACCCCATTTTTCTATTTAGATACAGTTGATTACATGGTGGATAATCTCAAATTTCAGTGTAATCATAAATCTTACTTAGATTAAGGTGTCAGCTTAATTGGATAGCTTTTTTCTCCATCAGAGCATATCTCTAACAAGGTTTTCCAGGCTCCCAGCACATGCATGCTGTCATTAGTTTTGGATACATATTAGTGTTCCTTTGCTGTCTGAAGACCTTCTTCATATTTTCCCACTTTCCTATCCTGTTTCTTTCCAAGTTCCATGGTATCTGCTTGTCTTTTCCTTCAGCTCCCAGCAATTGGTTCGATGCCTATTCCAAGCCCAGCAGGCCTCAGGCTTCCTTACTACACTTGTTTGACTTATTAATGTAATAACCTTCTACATCCCTTCCCTGCAGATACTCACCGAGGCTGTCTCCTGGGGAATCACATGCCTTTCACGGATTCTTCCTCATGCAACCAGTCAGTTAGGTTTAGAATGCATGCAGTGGATGAGGACTTATTCCCTGAGCAAATTTTTACTTTCCGTTATGGGGAAGAAACTTGTCTCTACTGCAGGACAAAGACTCTGGCTTTTATCGTGGACTTGGGTTTGAATACTAACTCTGTGGCCTTGGGCAACCCTTTGATCTTTCAAATTCTTCTTGCACAGATGATCTGTAGGAGTGCACGTCTCCATCTTTAGAGTAAAAACACCTGCCTGTGGTTGGTCCTCAGCAAAGGTAGGGAACTGTGGAAGAGTGGAAGTAGACGTATGTGCACTGTTGCAATGCTATATACGGTTGTGGACTAGGTATCCCAGTATTGTGGGTGGTGCAGTGACCTGAAGACTGCTTACAGTAGGTTCCAGAGTGTTCGCTCACGCTAGTATTTCATCAGGAATGAGGGAGGTGTTCCCCAAACTCTCTTGCTAAAGTAGATGTTTGACAATGAAGGAACCATTTGTTAAGAGCAACAAAGAATGATTATGAATGTAACTCAGAAACTTATCTAAGTTACTTCACGTGAAATTTGAGGGCCCTCAACACCGTAGAAAATGTACACAGAATAAAAGGGCTGTTTTTACATGCTCTGCATATGCTGCTGCTGCTAAGTGGCTCAGCCTGACACCAAGCTTTCCATGTATGGTAGAGCAGGGGAATCAAGGTGCCAAGTGAGCTGTTACCTTCCAGCACTAGAGGACCCGCAAAGATGCGAAGATTGGGATCTCATTTCAACATTTCAATTAATGTTTCCAGATAAAAACAACACGAGGCAAAAACCAATCTAGGAAACAGGAAGTCTGGCACAGCTGCTGTCTGAGCTGAGGTCTGGGAGAGCCCTTTTGCCTGTTCAGATTCCCTGGGCTGCTGATATCATTTATTATTTATAATCATTAGCAACTTCATTGCTCCCTGAACCACTGATAGTAAAGTCTGTCTCTCCGACCTCACTGTGATCCATGGCTAGCTCGTCTGAGCTGAGTCTCTGAGCACGAAGAAATAGGGATGCTTGCCTGGGAGCCCTGGATTTGCTCCTGAGATCAGGGCTGACCACCTTGCCCAGATGGCACTCAGTGTCAATCACCGCCAAGTTAAGGAGCCCGCTGCCAGTCTATGGGAGTTCTACACGTCATTGAAGTCATTGGAATTATGGTGTGAGTTAGTTCTTTTAACCACAGCATGCCGACGTTTACTGGAATGTTAAAACATCCTGCTGCAGAGGGCTTTGCCAAGCACCTAGTCATAAACTAGTGTCCAATGAGCAAGGCTTCGAGGCAGCAGTGAGCAGCATCCTCAGGGTCCCAGGTAGTGTGAGCTACCTCAGCGTTTGGTCCTTGGCACTGATGCCAAGTCATGCTGTTCTACAGTCAGGCTCTGTGTGCCCTCCCACTTACTGTTCCTGGCCCATCACTTTCCAGCATCCTTAACTTTTTGCCCCTACCACCCTCAGCCCAAGCCCTCTCAATATGCATGAATGTTTCCTTCCTGCATCGTGACCCCCTCCAGACATCGGAATTTCTTCTGTACCTTAAATGAAAACCTTGTCCAGTCAGTATTGGCCCTGGGAGCCAGAATGCTGACTTATTTTCATTTTATTTATTTATTCATTTGTTTTCCTATGATTGACATCTTTTCTAGTTCCCCACTCTCTGTCTGAGCACCCCAGTCAAGTTCTGTCCCTGGCTTCCATTCTATTGTCTGTGAAAACTGGTGCCACCGAACCTTGGCAAGCAGGTTTTTTGGGGGAAAGATAAAGTCACGCCCGGCAGCTAATTTCATCACAAATCTCCTTCGCAGCTGAGGTATCCTGCTCCAGGATGCAGCTCCGAAGATGCTTGGAGAAACACGGCCAAGTACCGCGGTAGATGGTGGGATTTGGGTCTCCAGAAGCAGCAGTGAGAGCACGGGTTGATCCTCTTCACCCAGAGCGCCAGTTCTGCGGAAGGGTTGGTTCTGAGCCTTCTCAGCGAGTCCTCTGTGTTCCCATGGTGCCAATCCAATCACAGTCTTGATTCTCTACTCTGAAGCCCTGTGTCTGTCCTGAAAGCGCCTAATTGAGCAAATTCAGCTCTTATTGAGGGCCAACTATACATCCTCTGCTGTGGTACTTGCCAGAAACAAATCAGTCAGCGCTGCCCTTGAGAAGCCTATTACACTGTACAGCGAACATTTTATAAAGTTGGGACTACATGAAGCCAATTATCATTTTTTTCCATCTTGGGCCTAAAACATATTTGACAGGGATTTATTCTCTTTCTACTCCAAATAGCAAAAGGACTCCTACAGGTAAAGAAGGAAGTTGTGAGTACATTTTTAAAAGGCATGTGTGTGAGAGAAAATAGCATAAGCTACATGAAAATTTAATAGTCTTATATGTTGACACCTGCCATAAACAGAATTAAAAGGCAAATGGTAAGCTAGAAGGAATATAAAAGTCAAAAATTCAATATCTCATATAAAACAAGCACATAGTGGCACATCACACCCAGGTATACACACACACACACACACACACACTCTCACACACACACACACACTCACACACACACACCATAAAAATAATAAAACAGTAACTTTTTACCTTATTGGAAAATACTTTTAAAGACTCTGTTATCATCATTTTATTACTAATTGATATTAATTCATTTAATTTAAACAACCCTTCATCTGCAGTTGATACTGTTACCTTCAGTTCATCCATAAGCACAGGACTTCAAGAAGCAGAATCATAAAGGACGCTGGAGAATAGATCTGGTCCTTGTCTGGCTACACCGTCCATTCCCTTACCCACCATAGTATCCTTCTGTGTTAAAAGTGTCCTGGAGGAGATTTGGTGATATGGAATGAAGTTGAAGAACACAGTAGTATGTTCATACATAACATTCCACATGTGGTCTTCAAAACATAGTGTGTACATAGATGTGTGTTGGGGGAGGGCAGTACTTAGCCATAAAGTTTGAGAATTTGGCTGGCCCTTTTCTCTTTTCTCCATCTTTTGATACTGTATGCAAAGCAGGTTCCCTACCACTGAACTGAACTATTCTCTTCTTCTCTCCTTAGCCTGCACTTTCTCACTTTTCTTCAGTGTGTATGTATGTGTACACATATATGCATGGACATGAATGTACATGTGTACACATATAAATGCGTGTATCATATAGTGTTGTAAGTAACATTTAAAATATTATCAATCTTGGACCAGGAAGTGACTGAGTGAGTAAGGTGCTTGCAGAGGACATGAGTTTGGATCCCTAGAAACTGGTAAAATCTGGGCCTGGTGACACGTATCTGTAACTCTAGTGTTGGGGTGGGAGCAGAGATAGGGGATCTCCAGATCTTGGTGGCTGTCCATTCTAAAATTGGTGAAACCCTGTCTCAAATCATGAAGTAGAGAACCGTTGAGGAAGACAAGTGATATTGGTCTCTGGGCTCCACAGATAGCTGCAAACATGCAGCTGCATTCACCCATGAATACACATGCACACACACACACACACACACACACACACACAGACATACACACCACACACACATACACACAGAGACACACAGACATACACACCACACACATATACACACAGAGACACACAGACATACACACCACACACATATACACACAGAGACACACAGACACACACATACACACATATACATAGAGAAACATACACAGACACATACACACAGACACCCCCCCACAGAGATATAGACATACACACACACATATTCACACCGAGAGATACATGCACAGATACAGACACACTCACACACATAGACACACACACTCAGAGACATGCGTATATACCTTAAACATATTATTAGTGTTATCAGTCTTGTATATGTGAGCATAGCAAATGTTTTATAGAGAAGTGCGACCAGATAACAGAGTAACATGTGTTGAGCAAATAAGTGACAGGGCCAGGAAACAAGACATCTGAATACTTAGTGCATATTTGGAATTGTGCTCAATATTAGTATTTAAAGATTCAGAAAACTATTTCTTGTTTATGTGTGATTAGAGAGATATTTATTTATGCATCTGATTTTCCTTTCCCTTTTTTAAGAGCATTGGTGTTTCACCTATATGTATGTCTGTATGAGGGTATGGGATCGTTTGTAATAGGAGCTACAGACAGTTGTGAACTGCCATGTGAGTGCTGGGAATTGAACCCGGGTTCTAAAGAAAAGTAGCCAGTGATCTTAACTGTTGAACCATCTCTGTAGTTCTTCATGTAGTTTTTTTTTTAATATTTTTTTTTAAAAAAGGCTTCCCAGTGTTGTGGAAGGTCTGCTGAAGCAGGCACTCCATAGGTCCTGCTTTGGTAGAAGTAGTTGGATGGTAGTGTTGAGAGTCTTAGAGTCATGTATACTAACGTTGGTCCAATAATTCACCTTTTAGGATTTGATCCTCTATAAATAATTCTATGTCCCGGTAAAGGTTTATCCTCCAAGATATATAGGATTGCCTATGATTGTGAAGAGTTGAACATAACCTAAGCATCCAGTGTTCCTGTCATAATCAATGATGCAATAAATTGCCTGCTGATGAATTAGCCAACAATAGACAGAGCGCCTGGGCCAGCAGGCGGTGGTTCAGGTGCTATGGAGATGGCGGTGAACAGAGTAAGCCAGTCTCTCCCACAAGGGTAATCTTTTAAAAGATGACTGCAAAATAAAATATTTTCAATAACAGAGGATTAAATCACACACACACACACACACACACACACACACACACACACACACACACACACATATATATATTGATTTCAACAGCTTGAAAATTAGAGGGGCTGGGGAGTGACTTAGGTACCAACAGTCCGGAAGACCTGATTTTGGATTCCTAGTGGCCATGATGTCACTCGGTTGTAGCCCTAGTGCTTGGGGAGTGGAGCTGGGCAGATCCTCAGCACACACCAGCCAGCGAGTCCAGCCTAATCGGTGAGTTCACACTTAGGAGGAGAGAGATGCTCTTTAAAGACAGAGAGCAACTAAAGAAGACGTGATGCCACACGCATGTGTGCACACACACCTGCATGTACAGATGCAGTCACACTCATGTCACACGGACATAGGGACATTGAGTAAAGCGAATAAGACAGAGGAGCTGGCAGGAAGCGCCTGGAAGATCCTGGTGCAGTTAGATCATGGGGTATCTTTTAAAAAATATCTTTGCTATGCTTCTCAGTTTTCGTTATCAAAAAATGTGTGGCTCTTTTGGTTATAAAAGTAAACATAAAATGTAATTTCCATTACTTATCGAATGTTTACAGCATTCTCTTTCTATAGGAAAATCTTCTGTCTGAGCTCACACAGGAAGTTTAGCAGCTCAATTTAAAATACCAGGGTTTGGGATTTTACCATGCTCCTAAAATGTCCTTGGTTTTACTGATATGTTTAAGGCTTTTAAGACGTTGCTTTCATTAAAACTCCAGTAGTAAATGGTAATTGTATACTGAACAGATAAAAACTTACATTCAACAGATCAAAAAGTCCAACAATGCCAGTTCGATTAGGCAAATGCACAATTAATAGCCTAGTAATTCTTTAGGCCTTTTTTTTTTTACATTCCATGAAGAGTGCAGTAATATAATTAACATTCTGAAAATGGCTGTTGAAGATAATGGGGTTCCCCCTTCTTCTTTTAAAGTAAGATGAGGGAATTTAAATTTCCACCGAAGCATGATTTCCCACAGTGAAAGATCCCACTACTGTGATTCTATGTAAGCTTTAATTATATTACACTCTTACGTGTAAATTTATTTTGTGTAATTGAGTCAGGTTTTGATGTGTGGATAGTTTAGAAGTTTAGAAATTGTTTCTACATGCTGTGTTTGAAAATTGAATCAAAATGGAGTTTTTTTTTTTAAGATAGTATAATATCATAAAAGATCTTGGTAATACTTTGAAACGCTCACCATAGGTCAGAAACACTGTTTTGGTTGTGTCAGGAGTGGTCATGGACTATGTGAATGGTCTTAAAATCCAAGCTAAAAATGATTACAGTTAACATGAAATTGTCACGTGAGAGTCAAGTCAGCCCGAGAAATTTGGGAAGCCAGGGGATCACAAGTGCCAGGCTCTCCATTGGGTGTGAGGAGAGTCGCTCTTCATGTGACATTCCTACCTGGGATCCTTAAGCTTTCCAGAGTCTGGTTACAGACAGGGAAACGCTGAGCAGGAGAATCCATTGACTTTCCTCTTCCTCTGCCCCTGCCCCAGAGACTGGAGGAGCTCTTTGTGAGCAGTGCGCATGCCCCATGAAGGGGGCTCAGATTGCTCCATGTGTTGTTGTCTCCAGAGACAAAGGAAGTTGTTTGCACGCTCACCCAAGTGCTATAAAGATGTTTCAGAAAAGACACTTTTATCTCTGCCCTGTACTTTTGATATCAGGAGTGTGTACGCATCTCAGGTTCTTGTCTTCCTCTTCCACACCAGCCAGCGAAATGCACACCTCCCTCTCCATTGCTGTCAGCCTGACCGTTTTCAAGCCGTTGCTGACAGGCGGCACTGTCTGTGGTCACCAGCACAGCATCTGCCCTACCCTGCGGCCGCCGTGCCGTAGAGAGCGAACACCTCTGGGCTTCATCTTCTTCATGGAGCAGCCAGTTGTGAGTTGGTCTTCGGGATTCTTTTCTGGCTTCAAAATTCCAGCAGGTCTCCCACCGGCTCATCCCGCTCTTTACTGCCCGTGTTGTGACAGTGTGCAAAAACTTCCTCTTCCCTCATGGCCTCATGGGAATTGCATCCTGTGACAGGCTGTGGAGATGGAAGACCACCACAGCAGAAACATCTTTCTCAGATAACACTGTGTTTCCCGCTATCATCTTTGGGTCCTGGGGAGCAGGTTAGGATTTTCTTCCTTCTTTAGAGTTCTGCTTGCTTCCCTACAGGATTTTGTTCTCCACATGTTTCCTATCTCTACCCCAGTCCTGCCTCAATCTGGCCCTGCCTCTATCCCTGTCTCTGTTTCAAGGGGGAATCCACAGCATTCTGTTTGCTGTTAAATTAATTACTTAAACAACAGCAAAAGCACAAAATATCATGCCGACCCTTCCAGATGTGTTTACAAGATAATGGTAATTTTCCCTCAGCCACACGACTATGTCTCCTGTGCTGAGCTGTCTGTTTTATTTTCCTGGGTGTCATGAAGGGTTGGGGGAGGACAGACTGAAGATGGCTCATGCTATTGAAATCACGGCTTTGCCTTTTCTTAGCTGTGTGACCAAAGGGAAGCCTTGGAGGCTCCTGCTCCTCTGCTCACTGGTGTTAGTCTGAGCCGGGCCAGCGTGTGCATTGTTACAGCTGTGCTGTGTCCAGCTCAGTCTCCCCCTCTGGACCAAGGAACTCACTGGAAGAGCTAGGGAAACGCACTCAGGGCTTGCATTTTGATCTGTGACTCTTTGGGCTGCTTTTTTTAGACCACCTTGAATCAGAGTTGTTACATCACCTGACTTGGATTAAAATCTGTTTAGTTTCTAAAGCAGAAACATTGTGACAGTCACTACCGGAGAATTATAAGAAGCTGGTGTCAGTCTGAGCACAGCAGAATGAGATAAAGAGCAATTGTGATAGGGAAAACACCCTGGGACGCAACAGGAACTTTACAGTAATTATGGCTGTGGCAACAGTTGTGAGCTTTTCCCAGCAGCCTTTCTCAGTCTGAAGATTTATTGGATGAACTGATAGCCACTTAGAAAATCTGTAAGAAGTTTGTTTTTAAAATCAATCCTATATTCTATAAAATGTAAAATTGGGCAAGAAAATGGTTGAATAATGCTTCCCCGGGGAATAATACAAGATCAATAAGTGGCAAATCCAAGCAGCTTAATTCCTGATTTGCTACTTTGTACATACAAATCCCAGTTCTCTCAGGATGGAGCAATTTGCATGTGAAATTTAGGGGAAAGCTCTTTGGATTAGTCCCTTAGGTGAATGTAGCATGCCTTCCTTCTGCAAAGACATTTAGCTGGGAGAAGAGATGCCCTGAACACACACACCACTGTTTCCCAGGAAGGAAGTGATGGGGAGCTCCTGGGAGGAACTGGAAGCATCATTAGCTTTTTCCCCAGCACTGGTGCGTTTTCCTAGTTCTTTCTGAGTTGAACACTCAGAATTAATAGGCAGATCTCTCAGGATTAAAACGCACTGTGCTGTTATGAGGGGTTCCGTCAGGGTCAGCCTTGCCCGTGGGTGGAGTGGGCCCTAAGTGATTTATTTTCATTCAGAGGCTGAGAAATGCCTTCTAATTCCTTCCCAGTGGCGTCTTTAACTACTCATTGACATCTCACATTAGAGAGTCTCTTTTATTCTACTTTTTAAAATCAATTTTATCTTTCACATATTCTCTACAAAGCTATGTATCTCAGGCAGTATTGTGTTCAGTGGCCATGTGAAGGGACTTAACAGGAATGGGCCAGGGAGTGTAGAAGCCATGCCAAGCGAGCATTATGAGCTTTTGGTTTGGTTTGGTTTTTTGAGACAGGATTTCTTTGTGTAGCAGTCCTGGCTGTCCTGGAACTCTCTGTGGAGACCCGGCTGGCCTTGAACTCACAGAGATGAGCCTGCCTCTGCCTCCCTAGTGCCTGAATGAAGGGCATGAGCCACCACAGCTGGCACATTATGAATTTTTTTGGATGGCTTTAAAACCATTGATAAGGAAGAAGGGCTGATGGTGCAGAAGGCAATGGCTCATTGGTGAGGATGGGGCCTGTAAAGGGTGAGCTGGGTGGCTGGAAACACAGTGTCACTGTGAGCTTGTGTTCCGGGCCCAAGTTTGCTTTCAGGGTCTTGGAGCAGGTGGGAGAAACGCTCTTGCTTTATACCCAGAGTCTGTTAGCTGTGAGAGCATGGGCTCTCATTCTTGTTTTCTGAGAATTTATTGTGGAGCTGGACAGTTACAGCGTTAGTGAAACTGGGAGGATTTTCTGTTTTCCCCCAGGTCCCCATAGGAGAGTATAGGGCTTTTCCTGTTTAGCCATTTCTCTTCACCGTAGACTCCTGAGCAGAATCCTATACAATAGAGATGAGCACTTGATCTGCGGCACTTACGAGGATGCCAAGCGGAGGGAAGACACGTGCTCTACCGTTTCAGGAATGGTCGTGGACCTGTTCCGGTGACTGGAGCCACTCACACCTGCAGAGCCAGCCTTGGCAGCTGCCAGGAAATGGCACGCTCCTGCCAGCAGGCATTTACCCACATGGCCCAGACCATTTAAAGGTAGGGCAGCAGGCAGATGGCATTGTCCCGGGATCCTCTGTCATTCCAAATTGTGCTGTCATGTGAACAAGTCTTTCTGTCCCCTGTGAGGACCTTCTCTGCCTCCTTCCATGTAGCTTTTATGAGAGGTGCCCTCAGCTCCAGTCCACGTTTTTCTGCTGGACTCAGGCTGTTGGACTCTTACTCCTTCTGGCTCCTGCTAGAGTCTAAATTCTCACTCTGCATTCTCTCGATACTCCTGTGACTCAGCTGCCCTTCTCTCTCCCTGAGTCATGGTCACAACACACCCTTCCCCATGAGGCCTGTCCCTTTGGTCTCTGCTGTCCTGAAGTTCTTAACAGTTGTCCCTGGTCCTGGCCTTTAACCACGTGGAGCCATTTTTCTGATGCCTAAAAGACAGGTATTTAAAGCCAAGTGGCAGGTAAGAGACAGGACATTCAGGACACATACCCTTGAAGAGGTGGCCAAGCAAAGAACACGCCTGGCCGAGAAATACAGATATTTATATCCTCGACGTTGAAACAGAATAAAATGACCAGGTTTGCGGATCTCCTTGACCTTCTGCTAAGGAGAAATATGAAAAGAGACTGTGGCCAGCTTCACACTTCAGGGACGTGCCGTTTCTTTATTACTGTTCACCGAAAGACGGGTTTTCGTTTTAGGATTAAGCACTTACTTGAAAAATCCGGGAGGTGCCGGGTGTGATGTGGCATACTTATAATCCCAGTGTTTAAGAGCTAGAGGCAGGTTTGGAAGTTCAAGGCAAGGAACTTCAAGGCAAGCGTTGCCTATGCGAGACGGTCTCAAAAAAATAAATAAATAAACAACAGCAAAATGTTCCTACAAGTACCTTGAACCTTCTCCTTCAAAATAAAAATAGCCAGAAGTAGGCAGCAATCCTGTGGCCATGACTACTGTGGGTTTGCTATAAATCTACAAGCATTGCACACATCTCCCCAAAGTTTACATTCTAATATATACACAAGATGATAATTAATTTGAAAGTTGTAAGTCTTCATTTTTTGGGGGGGATTGGCTTGAGGTGTTATTTTGTTGTTTTCATGTGTGTCCATGTTTGTCTGACATGCAGACCACATTGGGGGTCTGCAGAGGATCACATTTCTTTTGTTCTAAGAAGGGTAAGAAGAATGATGGTATTCTTCCTATGTAAGAATATAATGTATATTCCTTAATAATGATGATTATCAATAATAAAATAATAACATACTGTATATAGTTCTCCTGAGTAACAAACTCAATAGGGTGTGTGTGAATGAAAGAGAGAATTGTGAAATACTTAGCTAGGCAAAGATGTGCTCCATTTGTTTATACTGTGGAATATTGCTTTAGCCGTGTAAAGATGTATTACTTTTGTTTATGCTGCATTTGTTTAATAATATAAGGATGCGTGTTTAATTCTGTTAAGATGGTTCCATCTTGCCTGTCCAAGGTACTTGATTGGTCTAATAAAGAGCTGGACAGTCAGTAACTAAGCAGGAGAAAGGATAGACAGGGCTGGCGGGTGGAGAGAATAAACAGGGGGAGAAATCTGGGCTCCAGAGAAGAAGAGAAAACGAGCAGGAAGCCAGCAGCCTCCAGCCTCCAGCCCCCAGCCTCCAGCCTCCAGCCTCCAGCCTCCAGCCTCCAGCCCCCAGCCTCCAGCCTCCAGCCTCCAGCCCCCAGCCTCCAGCCCCC
Source organism: Myodes glareolus (assembly GCF_982192425.1). Taxonomy (NCBI): domain Eukaryota; kingdom Metazoa; phylum Chordata; class Mammalia; order Rodentia; family Cricetidae; genus Myodes; species Myodes glareolus. The sequence goes on from NC_142051.1 coordinate 3,451,751, forward strand.
AGCCTCCAGCCTCCAGCCTCCATCCCCCAGCCTCCAGCCTCCAGCCAGCAGCCAGCAGCCTCCAATCTCCAGCCAGCAGCCAGCAGTCTCCAGCCTCCAGCCTCCATCCCCCAGCCTCCAGCCTCCAGCCAGCAGCCAGCAGCCTCCAGTCTCCAGCCAGCAGCCTCCAGCCTCCAGCCTCCAGCCTCCAGCCTCCAGCCTCCAGTTAGTAGACACAAACGCTGTACTTAAGACACACAGAAGGAAGAAAAGTAAAAAGCCCTGTAGCAAAATGTAGATAAAGAGAAACAGGTCAATTTCAGTTAAAAGAGCTAGCCAGGAGCCTAAGCTAGACTGTACATTCATAACTAATATTAACTCTCCATGTCATGATTTGGGAGTTTGTTGGTGGCACAAAAGCCTGGTACGAGGGGTGGGTGAGGATTGTGGATGCTTGGTGGCTTGTGGACCTGAAAATCTTGTGATGTAGGACAGCAAGCTGGATATTTGGAAAGAGCTTCAGCGTGGGGGTAGACATCTCTCTTATTTGGTGTGTGTGTGTCTGTCTATGTTTGGTCGAAACCTTCAACTCTGTGAGAACTTTACCCAAATCTGTCAGTCTCAGCCAAAATCCTACACTCACTGAAATACCCAGAGAAATATTTGACCAAGCTTTTTGTGTACCGTCTTTTAGTTCTGTTGCTACCCCTGAGAGTCTCGCCTGAGAATATTCTGAGGGCCAGGCCCCTACTAAGCTCCCCTGAAGGAGTTTGTATGTGTTAAGTTGGTGTGTCTATTCCACAGTCAAGGAAGCTCTAGGGAGGAAGTGGGTGAGTTCAACAGGCCACTCAGGTAGCAAATGCTAGAGCTGGGCTCAGATGTCTTTTTTTTCCCCTCCCTCCTTCCCTCCCTCCCTCCTTATCTTTTCTCTCCTTCCCTCTCTCTCCCTCTCTCCCCTTTTCCACTCTCCACTTCAAATGGTTTTGCTAGTAACTGAAATTGAGACTGTTTCCATGAGAGTGATTGCAGGGGGGGATCGTGTGGGAGAACTATCCAGCAAGGCTCAGCAGCTTATTGGAAAGGTCATGGATGGACTAAGCCCTCAGTGGACTTTAGTCACCTCCCACCCACCTGTGATTCAGCGGGTCACGCAAGAACATGGGCAAAGGCTGTGGATGCCATTAAAATGGGTGGACTGTAAGTCAGCCTGCATGCCAGTACCTGAGCCCCTGGCTTCGCTGCGAGGACAGTGTGGAAGGAGACTTTGGAGCTCGGCTAGAGAACGCCACTGTGCAGAGTTCACCAAGTCCTCTCAGTGCTTCAGATAAACTGACTGCCTTTCATCCTGCTGGACACAGATTTTTTTTTATTTTTTTATTTTATATGCTGGTAATGGAAGAGTCACTTTTTAGAATCTGTTTTTGTAGTTATTCCTGGTATTATTTGACATGTTAAGAAAATCAAAAGGAATGGTTTCCTTTTGTCTAAATTTGTTTCTCAGATGTCTGAAGGTAAGCATGATATTTAAAGTATAGCAAGTCCCAATGGCATGTTCACCACTTGTGCCCTGAATTGCTTCAAACAGTAAAAAAAGTATATATAAATACTCTGACCTCAATAAAATACAATATTCATGTGATTCTTGGTTTTCAGTAAGATTATTTATAACTTTAAATGTTCAGGATCTCTGTTTTTTTCCATCTTAATACTGTTTTGTGAATCAGTGTTGTGTATGTATGTGTAGGTGTGTGTGTGTGTGTGTGTGTGTGTGTGTGTGTAGTTTTTGGCTGTTTCTTGTGGCATACTTGTAGGGGTTTGAGGATGAGGCCAGTGATGTTGCACATAGTAAAGTTTTGCTGGGCATGTTAGAGCATATGTATTGATTAGCAGGGAGTTCAGAGTCATACTACATTAGAGTATCGATTGATCATATTTTTAAAGGTCAATATTGGATCATCTAAGATAAAATGTGCATTTGTGGCAATTGAGCTAATTCCAAGGAGGAAGATGCCCTTGCGATCGTGTAGACTCTGCCTTTACAAGGTGGAAAGAACAGAAGCCTGAGGCAAATTCCTGGGATTTTATCTTCTAGCCTTCCCTTCCCATCATATACTGAGGTCAAATGCTCTGGTTGAGAAAACATGTTGAATAAGCTTATAATTATGTGTACATCATTTTTTTTCCTTTGAGACAGGCTCTCTGGATCACGAATCCAAAGGCCCTTAGATTTTATACCCAAAGAAGTCCTTCTGCTGTGTCATGTTTTTAACTGCTCTGGGATCTGATGACTTATATTAATAATCACAAAATTCTAAATAGCAGGCAAACAAATATTTCCTACTTAAAGAGTTTTATTCAAAAATACAACTGACATTGATTTTGAGGGAGAGAGAATGAGAATTCATCATAAGGATTCTGGGTCATCTCCTGATCTCTAAAGGAGGGAAGGCAAAGACGGCATGGAAACTGGTCCTTTCTACACATCCTTGTTTCTGCCGCTCTTGTGTCTTGGATCAGTTTCTTCCCTGTTGTCTGTCATTGCCTGTCTTTTAATGGCTTATTGAAAACCCTTAAGTGCAAGGGTGAAAGCTGCAGCCTTCACTAGCTAGTTCTCCGTGGGCAGAGCTCAGGCCTGGATAGGCAGACAATCGGAAAGAAGGAGGCCAGCATGCGCTGTATTCAAGAGTTTGTGTTTGCTGTCAACCTAAGTGTTTGCAGTTGAAGAGTAGCTTTTGACAGTTTCCTTGGACTCAGGTTAGTAAATAGTTTATCATGGTTCTAATGGTGATACATCCCTCCTGAGTACAAAGATTAAGTAGAAACCTGTTTTAAGTTGTGGATGTCATAACGGTTAGCCATGTAGACCAGTTGGGTGCAGTCAGAGCTAGAGCTTCATGGGTTTTCTGAAACACAGCGCAAAGTAAAGTTGAACCTGAGCGTTTGGTTGATCCAGCTTACAAAATCCGGTCATACTTTTAGAGTTTTACAACCTAGAATTACTTAATCTTAAATTTAAATAGATGACAAATTCTTATTTAACTCTTCATGCTGGAAATACAACTCATCTTCTTTGTTTTTGCTTTGGCATGATGACCCTCGTAACTTCCTTCTGTCAAAATGATATTCATCCAAGAACCTATACAATCAGTTTCATTCTGTAGCAATGCACATAGAGAATAGAATGCGTGTTTCAAATACTGTCACTCAGGCACTGAAAGGACTTGCTCTGACCCAAAGGGAAGACATAGTAGGTTGGCATAAGGTCAGAATTTGTCAATTTCACTCCTAGACCATCACAGATTTCTCAGACCGCACAGGCTTGCACACTTGTCAGAGATTCCACAGGGGTTTCCCTGCCTCCAGAAATAGATGCAGTGTCGACTCATGGTGTTAATGTCTTTGGATTTATACTTTTATAAGTTGGAAGAAGTATACTGGAGCCAGAGGTCCTCAGGGACAGCTTGAGATCTTTGGGAAGAAGTCAAGTCTTGGAAACAGGAAGAGGAGTGGATCTCAGATGAGCTGATTTAGTGACTGTAGGATCTAGGGAGCTACAGGAAGAGGAGTGGATCCCAGATGAGCTGATTTAGTGACTGTAGGATCTAGGGAGCTACAGGAAGAGGGGGGCTTTAGAGGGCAGAATAGATGCAAGCGATTTAGTGGTGATGTCCCATGGGAGTGCTGTGAAATTACAAAAGGGTTGGATCTGTATTTTCCATTATTGTGATGGTCTCAGTATAGTAGGCAGAGTAGGAAAACGTACTAACCGCCTCAGGCTGGCTGCTCTCACGAAGTAAGTGGTATGGTAAAATGCAAAGCTGGCTGCTAAGTTTTTATTTTATATTTCTTTTGAGTCCAGGCTAGTAAATCTTAAGCAGGTGACAAGCTTACTCCAGCTTCTGGTCCCAATGGTGCAGTGGGAGTGTTGACCTTTGTGTCACACGGCTCTAAATGACTCATAAAAATTTCAGGTGGTCTGAAGTCGTCTTTGCATAAAATGTCTCCAGTGTGTATCACAATTCCTCTCTTTCTATTTATTATCAGTTTGAGAACTGGACGATGTTTTGAGGCTGCAGACACAGCTCTTTTTCTGTGCTCTCAGAACATGTAGTCTGTTGGGAAGGAAGGGCACCATACATGCATTTCCAATGCATATGTGTAGGTAATTCACCCAAAAGAAGATGAGGCGCGGCGAGAAGGGAAGAGGACGCGCTGGCTGAAGTTAATATCCAGTTTCCAAGTCTGTCCTTTGTTTTTCCGATGTTTTTGATGCCCCGTTGGCACAGCCTCACGCCACTGCTAACCTCTCCTCTCTGTGGGATCTCATATTCCAGAAAACACAGCACGAGCACTTATTTAAATGCCTAATCATTGGCAGAAATGCAGCTGTGTTCATTATTGTCAATGCTGATTTGTATGATGTTCCCATCCAAACATACCTCAGGGTACATTTGCGCATCTAATTACAGCATTAAAACTAATAATAGCCTGATAAAGCTTTGCTCAGACAAATGTCTAAGCAAACAGCTGGCTGTTTCATTGTGTCCTGAAGGACAGGCAGTTTGAGACTTTGTTCTCTAACTGGAGGGCCTGAATTCCAAACTGCAAACCCACCCCCACAAGCTTCCCACTGAGGGGAGGCACAGGCAGGAAGTGTCTAATTCAAAGGTTTTTGAATATATGAAACTCCGCAAAACTCAAGCTTTAGAGGACTGCATGGAGGGAAAAACGTGTGTGTGTCTGTGTGTGTGTGTGTGTGTGTGTGTGTGTGTGTGCACGCTGTGTGCACACACATCCCCGTAACTGTGCCTGTGCTTCTTTCTCACCCAGAGGTAAACTAACTCAATTCACATTGCAACAAAATACAGCAGGATATTGCTACAAGGTATTATTAAAATGCTAGTCTTTCTACCAGGTTCAGAAAATTGATATACAAAATTTCCAAAGATAAAGAATACTGTTACCTTTTTATTTTTATCACATGGAAAATGGTGGCTCATTCTAGTTGTTGGAAGGTTTCTAAGGTGCTTTTTATTAAAAAAAAGAACACTTTTTTTTTCTTAAAGTTGGTGTCTGTTATCCATGGCAGTAAGGATGTGTTATTTAGGAGGTAGATACCCTCTTCTTTACCATGTTCAGCTTCGGTTCAGGAAACAGGCTGCAATGCTAACCAAGCAGTTAAGGAATAAAAATATTTAACATGTAGAACTTCTTGTGTCATGAACCCTATGGAAGACTTTATCTGGCATTAGGTGGAATGAAGCTAATGAGCTCTTTGATTCACATCATAATGAAAAATGTAGACTTGTAGAAAAACTTGTTAATTCTGAGAACTTGTCTCTTATTGAAATGTGTTGAGAGAATACACATAGACTCACACATGGGCACATGCACACATACATGCCCTAACAATATTTTCTTTAAAGACCTTCAGTAGCTACATAAATTTTCACCAATATTGAGAATTAGGTATCATACCCCTAAGGTGTAAGAATGGACTAAATAAATCTTCATTTCTTTCCGAGACGCCACCCCTTTCAGATTGAATACTTGCAGCACATAATATTTTTACATAGATGAGTTCATTTAAAGTAATTCTCGCAAAGTGTGGCTATCATGTTAGATGTGAAAACCATGGTTGAAAAGTGAGTATTGTGCAGCCGAGGGAGGAGGACAAAGGATCAGGACTCACAGAACTTGGGTTCTGGCTTAGCTTCCAATGAGCGCAGAATCGCAGGGTAACTTCTAAGTCTGCCTAGATTTCAGTTTCTTCATTTGTAAAGTCAAAGTAGAGAATGTTACTCTCCTCCTCCATAATGCATGGCCCCAGGGAAATGTGAATGAAATCAATATTTAATGAAGAAGGCTTTGCTTCCCTGTACACTAGGGAAGCTCTTACTGTAGGATGGATAGATGTGTCTGGTCCTGGGGTGGAGATGTGGGATGAATGCTGAGCGTCCCTCTGCAGGACATGGTGACTCAAGCCCCTGGGCTAGAATTCTCTGCTAACCTTTACTTGAAATTTCTTTTTTCCTAAGGTCTTCTCTCTTATCCCAGTTCTCTTATCACCATCTGCTTTGAAGTTTTCTGAGTTCATCTGATGTTGAACTTTGCTATATTTGATTATAGACATGAATAATTATGGAACAAGAAGAAAGGATTTTTTTTTGCCTCTAAAAATGAGCTTTCAGTCTAGTGAAAAGTGTCTAGATCCTAAAGATTTGAACAAGGGGCTACTAACACCTGTGGGAAAAATATTGAAATATGATTTGTGCTCTCTGCCTAAAATACACTCTGGCTTTCAAAGACTAATAAGAAAAAAAGAGCCGAAAGTATTTCACTAATGAATTGTCCTATTGGTTACTTGTTGAGATGGTATTTTGAATATGTGGAGTTAAATAAAAATATGTTAGAATGGCTTAATATTTAAATTTTATGTTAGTTTTTTCTTTTGAAATGATCTTGTGATCTTGCCTAGGCTGGCCTCAGGTTCTTGAGCTCAGCCTGAAAAATTGGGATGTGAGGTCTATACCTCCTTATGTGACTTGTTTCTTAAATAATCCAAAAGTATATGTGATGCTTTGTATCAGCAGCATGTATAGCGGTTGAGAGCAGTCAGTATGCCTGGTGGGTGGTGACTGGAGACAAGGTTATAAACTCTGCAATGCATAAGGCATTATTTCCCCAGTTTCCCAGTATAGATGATATAGAAAGAAGGCACAGAAAAATTAGAAAGTAAAGCTTCATTTAGGTTGTATTTAAATGAATATATAACTAGCAACATTACTGAAGGGATACTACAGTCAGTACTTGCTGTGGGAGCTCCTTCCCCTCCTTCAGCCAATAGCCTTTAAGATACCAGCCCACTTGGGCATGGTCTCTCATACTATAAATGCAGCTGTAAACCCTGCACTTACTCTCTTGCATCCGGCTCACTTCTGGCTGCTAGAATCTGTTCCTGTTCCTTATCTGTGCAGAGGGCTGTGATCTGTAAGTCTCCCCTAAATAAATAACCCTTTATTATATATAATTCTGAACTAGTGTGGGATTATTTTGTATCTTCCGCCATCATCTGGCACTTGAACATGGGGACCAGTCCACATTTTTTGGGATTGGTCAGCCAGCCACATGGCATGTTGTGCACTGACTCTCCTGCCCGTGGCTTTAGCTGGCCCTCAGATGCAAGCAGGATTCAGCACTATCAAGCTCGCAACCCACATGCCATACACTGCTGACTGTAATGCCCATGGTGTACACAGCCCGCAACTCACACTGATAGAAAACTTTGGGTTTTCTCTTTATCCTGGACCCCAACTCTTGGAATTGTTCGATCACCTTAATAACTGTTCTTAATTTGTTAAACAAAGCATATTTTTCAGTACCTAAGTAAGCAACATGTGCTGTTTGCTGTTGCTAGTGTCTCTTGGCCATGTGGCTGCAACTGTGACACCTGCTGGCCGATAATGATTATTACGCCTACTTCAATTCATTGTAATTACTTTACCACAGGTAAGATCTAAAAATCTACAGAAAATGACTGATAACATCTAGGAGTTCAATAATTATTTTGCTTGTATTGTGGAAGATATTTTGCAAGACTTACTCTATTTTCCTTCCCTTTGTTTGATTCTAGGAATTAGCTTTGTTTTCAATATTATCTCATTAAAAAGAATGGTTCGATACTACAGAGAGGTATAGCATCAATTTGACAAAATTTTCTGAAAGAATTTGTGCTGTTGAATCTGTCAGAATCTGGTGAAAAGTTATTTTATGTCCAAGGATGAGACATTATCTTTACTGAACCAGTTGGAATCCTCAGTGAGGACATTAGAACAGAACACTGGACAGGAGATTCAGACTTTTGAAAAGGCAGTAGTAAAAAGATTTGAAAAGATTGAGGAATTTATTGAAATTGATGAGTAGGGACAGAAGGAACAAGGACAGGATTTAGCCTCATCAGTACATGCCAGACCCCTGGATGACTTACTCTGAGTTTCAACTGCATATCTAGTAATTTTCTCAGAAGGACCATCTGGCACAAAGCACCCTAAGGTAGTCAAAGACTATGCACAGGAACCAATATGTATGAGTTATCTAAAAGAAATGAGACAAGCAATAGTTTCTTATGGGCTACATTCACCATTTGTCAGGGAAATGGTGAAAACATGGGCTTCAAGCCCTAAGGCAACCCCACACCATTGGCTTCAGTTAATCTCAGCAGTCCTAGAAAGTGGACCTCAGCTGCTTTGCAAGTGTTACGGGAGAAAAGAGGCAAAAATTTTAGAGCAAAAGGATTTGAGACTTTTCAAAATCAAATTCTTGACGAGGGTCTTTACTCTTATTCTCAGGAACAGGCTTGCTACAATGAATGCACTTTGTCCCTATGTAACACAGCAGCTTTAAGTGCTTGGGACAGGATTCAGGAACTAGGAAAGAGGACTGAGTCATATTTTAGGGTTAAATAGGGCCAGAGAGACCCTTTTACTGACTTCCTACAAAGATTAACTAAGGTTGTAGAATTAGGAGTGACAGATTCTGAAGCTAGACCTGTACTAATTGAATCCTTGGCTTTTGAAAATGCCAATTTAGAATGTAAGACTATCCATGGGCCCTTAAAGGTTAGATCAGTACCCACAGGTGAATGGATCTTGCATACAATGAATATTGAAACATTTGATTATAGTACTGAAGCTTGGGTAGGAGAAGCAATTTCCAATGGTATGAGGAGACACCAAAATGCCAAATGTTTTAATTGTGGAAGAATAGGACATCTAAGAAGGGACTCTAGACAATGAATTCCTAGGAATAATGTCTCCTTTAGGAATGGCAAGAATAGGCAGACTCAGGCTTCTGGTATTGGTAGGAGGTGTGGCAAAGGCTGACATTGGACATTGGACTAATGAATGTAGGTCGACAAGCGATAAGGCAACCCAATACCACTGGGAAACTCCTTGGGGGGGGAGCTCTTGCAGGCCTCGATGACAAACAAGGCCCAGTCATTCCCAGTCATTGGAGAACATGTCTCACCAGGAAAATCAAAAAATTCAATGCCTATTGTAAAAATACTGTACTGTTCTGAATGATGGAATAGACCTAGAGAATGAGTCAAAAACTCCATTAGGAAATAGGAAATGTATATTTTTGCAGACTTCTGTAATGATCAAAGACCAAAGCTAAGAATGACATTGTAATTGAGGAATTATTAACACAGATGCAGATGTTACTATCATTACTCCAGAATCTTGGCATCCAGATTGGCCACTTTAAGAGGCAGATATTAAATTCCTAGGAATTGGAACCCTATATCAAGTAAAACAAAACACAAGGTGGGTTGAATGCAAAGGGGCCAGAAGGACAGAAAGGAATACTGAGACCATATGTAGCTAATATTGCAGTGAATTTATGGGGCCATGATCTATTGCAGCAATGGAATACCCAGATTAACATTCCTGCAGTCCCCAAAACTCATGTTTCTGGGAAGGATATTATAAAATATTATTTAAAAAAAGGTCACCAGACATTCAGGTTGTACAAGAGCACAAAGTAACTAGCAAACCTTCAGAGGTACTAACAGCTTTGCATTTAAAATGGTTAACTGAGAAACCCATAACTGAGAAGCCTTTAATGGAAAACAAACTGAAGGCTTTAGAACAGCTGGTACAGGAGCAATTTGATGCGCACTATATTGAAGAATCAACCAGCCCTTGGAATTTTCCTGTATATGTTGTTAAAAAGAAATCTGGAAAATCTGGTAACAGGTCTAAGAGCTGTCAGCAAGATTATCCAACCTATGGGCCCTCTACAATCTGGATTTTCTCTGCCTTCTCTATTACCTAAAGGATGGCCTCTTACAGTCATTGATTTAAAGGACTGTTTCTTCACTAAACCTTTACAAGAAAAGGATCAAGAAAAATTTGCTATCACAGTGCCTGTTTATAATAATTCTCAGTCTACTAGGAGATACCAGTGGACCATCCTCCCACAGGGAATGTGCAATAATCCCACCCTGTGCTAATACTTCGTAAGTCAACCATTGGAAATAATACGTAAACAATTTCCTAAGTCTATATTTTACCATTACATGGATGGCATTTTGTTACCTAAGTCAAATGCAGATTTAGAAAGAATGTTTCAAGAAGTAAAAAAGTTTTGCTTAAATGAGGATTACAAATTGCTCCTGAAAAAATACAAAGAGGAGATTCTGTCAAGGCTACAAAAATAGGTTTGCAGAAAACTAGAACACAAAAGGCACAAATTGTGGACTTTTAATGACTTTCAAAAGATTGTTAGGAGGAATTTCTAGTCTATGACTGGCTGTTGGTATAACACCTGACCTAATAGTTTATTTGAACAAAACCTTAGATGGTAACAAAGACTTAAATAGTCCCAGAGAATTAACAGCTGAAGCAGATAAAGAATTGATGGTCATTGAAGAAGAATTACAGAAGGCACATGTAGATAGAATGAATCCAAATCTTAATTATATCCTAGTCATACTGCCTTCCAGAATTTCCCCTACAGAAATTTTAATACTGAGAGTAGATATTATCTTAGAATGGACCTTTTTACCACATAAACCAAGTAAACAATTAAAAGCTTATGTGGAAAAAGTCTGTGAATTAATAATACAAAGAAAATTGAGACTTCATCAACTAGAAGGTATTATATATAACCCAGGAGAGATTATAGTTCCTTTTACTGCTGATGAAATTTAAACATTATGGGAAGACAATAAACCTTAGCAAGCATCTTGTGCAATTTTTTTGGAAGGAATTAATAGCAATTATCCCAAAAGTGATAGAATTAACTTTATAAAGAGAACTACTTGGATTCTTCCCCAAATTGAATGTGATGTACCAATTACTGGAGCCCAAACATTTTATGCAGATGCAAATAAATCAGGAAAGGTGTGTTACATGTCAGAAGATTAAATGGAACAAAGCCCTTATAATTCTGTCCAGAAGGCAGAATTATATGCTATTTTCATGGTACTAAGAAATTTTAAAGAATCTCTCAATATAGTTACTGATTCACAATATGCAGAAAGAGTTGTCTTGTATATTGAAACTGCTTAGTTTATGCCAGACGATACAGAATTGACTTCATTATTCATACATGTTCAAGATATAATCTGGAATAGCCTTTGTCCCAAATACATAACACACATCTTACTCAATACAGGCCTGCCAAGTCCTCTAGCACAAGGTAATGTGAAAATTGATCAATTATTGATTGGAAGTGTACTGAAGACCTAAGAATTTAACAAGAAACTTCATGTCAAAAACAAAGGTTTAAAGAAAAAGTTTTCAATTACATGGCAACAAGCTAAGGAGATTATAAAGAAATGTCCTACTTGCTCTTTATATAACCAAGCACCACCACCTGCAGGGAATAACCCAAAGGGTACTCAAAGGAATGAAATCTGGCAGATGCATGTGTTCCACTTTACAGGATTTGGAAAATTAATATGTTTACACTGCACCATTGACACGTGTTCAGGTTTTCAGTGGGCAACTGCCTTGAGCTCTGAAAAGGCTGATTCCATAATCACACATTTATTAAACGTTATGGCCATCATGGGTATACCTGCACAAAAAAGACAGACAATGGTTTAGCATATGTGTCTAAGAAGATGAAACAGTGTTTTGCTTATTACAATTTAAAGTGTATTACAGGTATACCAAACAATCCTATAGGTCAGGCAGTTATAGAAAGATCAAATAAAATGCTAAAGGATATGTTAAACAAACAGAAAGAGGTGAAAATGCCCCCAGAAATAGATTGCATAATGCTTTAATAATTTTTTATTATCTTAATTTTCTTAATGCTGATTGGAAAAGAAAAACAACAGCAGAGAGACATTGGATAATAGAAAAATCTTCTGAATTAAATCAGCCAGTATATTTCAAGGATGTGCTGACCTCACAATGGAAACCAGGAGGTGTGCTACATTGGGAAAGGGGTTTTGCTCTTTTTTCCACAGAAGAAGGAAAGTTATGGATACCATCAAAATTGATAAAAAAAAATTTAGTTTGAAAAAGTAAATCCTCTTGAGAAAGAGAAATGACAGCTTATCCACAGAGGTGGTAAGAAAACCTCATAGGGGTTGAGGCAAGTTCTGTTTTTGCCTTTTCAGGAAAATATTTATCTTCAAAGAGTGGAGAGACCTTGGATATCTAGATGGTTAAAGATAAAAAAAATAGATATCCAGAAAGAATCAACAAGCAATAAAAAAAGTCTGCCTTATGGTGCTGTATTATCTGTGTGGTAAAGTTTGATTATTTGGACATGTATACATCTCTACTTAAAAATAAGAGCTGGCTTTGAAGTTGGATAATGACTATTATTCTCTAAATCCAAGCATGTTGTTAAAAGAAAAATTCAGAATTTCTGTCTCATGTCTGGTATGGGACAGAAAGAAGATAGATTTAAAAAAATATTTTAAGTTTCTCCATACCCATTTTGTTTATATCATATCTTTTATTGAATATATGTGTATATGAATAATGCTTAAGTTTTCCACAGTGAACAGTAGATTTTCCTGCAGTAATCTTTGAAGCCTCCAGGAAGAAGATGGGGCCTCACAATGACTCCCCCTGATTGTTATGACACCAGGATGCTGATAGCAGTACTATGAGACTGGATTTGGGGTACCAGATGTGGAAATGTTGCACTTTCTTATAATGTTCTGGCTTGAACTCCAAATAAGAACTTCAAAACAAACAAACAAGCAAAAAGATCCTATTGACTACTCAGAAACCATTTGTAATTATACAAAAGAGCAATCTTGAAACTTAACCATCATTTTACTTTTATAGGATCCCATAGAAAAAATATTGCCCCCACGACAGCAGGAAGCAATTTCAGAAAGTGAAGTCCCCTCTCCCAACAGAGTTTGTCCTCATGGTTAGAGACACCATTTAGGGCTTGATTATTGCTTGCACAGGGTTGCAGGTTGGGGTGGAAATTATGTAGGCCAGGAGATCTCAAAAGAAAAAGAAAGATTGAATGGGATAATAGGTAATTTAGTGTGAACTTATTCACAATAATAATAATAGTGAGTAATAGAGTGAATACTTGTGAGCTATTATTTATGGACAATTTATACTGGTATAGTTTCTTGTATACTGATACAAGTTCAAATTATATTTGTTATTTCTGTTTACTATATTTGTACACCTAAGCAAAGTTATTTGTCATGTTGTATGCATGCATGTTTCTACCTCTGTTTAAGACATTTTGTATATTGATACAATTTTAGGATATATTTATCATATTGCATTATATATTTCTACCTCTGATTAAAATATTTATATATTGTTTACATTTTGATGTCAGTTGTCTTCCTTCACAGCACAATTATTTAAAGATTGTTTAATATTCTGATATGAAATCAGTCTTTAAGTTATATAGGTATTAAGCATTATAGGTCAATAGTCATTCATGTTTATTATACTTTTAGTCAGACTAATTAGATTCTTTAGATACATAGAGATTGTATTCTGCATAGATAGGTAACCTTCAACAACTTCAAAGATCTGTAAAACATGGCATTAAATAACTTAGGATTCTGTTGAAATGAGACATGAATGCTCCTGGCAGCACTGATCTATTCCCAAGAGAGTATTGAGCACCAAAGACACTCCACTTGGAATTGTCTTCTTCTTGGCACAACTGCCTTTTGGGTAAGAAACTACTCATGCCTTGACACTGACAAAGTGGACAATGTTCAGACTGGACAAGCAGGATACAAGAAAAAATGAATGTCAAATCTTGCCAAGACAGGATAAGACAGTTTTGAAAAAATTCCTGCCTCTGAAAATGGTCTGTTAGTTATTCTAGGCCTTAGCCCAAGTTGGTTGCTTCAACATTGCAAATGAGACTTTGGGTGATTCCTCAGGCAGCCAGTTGTCTCTGTCATCTACTGAACATTTTGGAAGCTTCTTGATTGCACTTCCTCTTATGATCTAGCCAAGCATTTTCCAATACAGGACTTAAATTCCTTAGGATAGAATGTTTATTAAAGCATTTAGTATATGCTCCTTGCTTAATAGTGTTTATGCTGGTTGTAATTCTAATCTTTTACTTGATATCTGTTCCTAGTGTATATAGTTTTTATTGGGTTTGGAACTCTCTTATTTAAACAAAGTGGGAGGTGCTGTGGGAGCTCCTTCTGCTCCTTCATCCAATAACCTTTAAGATACCAGCCTACTTGGGTGTGGTCTCTTACTATAAATGAAAGCTTACACCCACTCTCTTACTTTTGGCTCTCACTTCTGGCTGCTAGACTCTGTTCCTATTTCCCATTTGTGCAGAGAACTGTGATCTAGGACAGTGATCTGTAGGTCTCCCCTAAATAAATAACTTTATATTATATGTAATTCTGAACTAGTGTGGGATTATTTTGTATCTTCCACCATCAAGTAGTGGGAGGCTGTAGATGGTTACTATGGAAACATAAACTTCAACAGGTCTCCTCAATCTTTTTAACAAATATTCACTGAAACACTGCAAACCATCATAGAAATAAATGTGGGAGGATAAATCTATATGTAAACATATACAAATACTGTATTTTAACTGTATGCAAAGCTTCTACAAAAAAACAAAGAGGAAGTATGATTCTTACTTTCACAAAGCCTTGAGGCCAGCATGAGGTGGCATGGCAAGTGTATCATGCATCTTCATATAATGTTGGGAAGGTAGTTGTGGGAGAAACAACAGCTTAAATCCAATGGGTTTCAAAGAACCTATATACCGGGCTGGAGAAATGGCTCAGTGGTTAAGGGCATTGCCTGCACTTCCAAAGATCCTGAGTTCAATTCCCAGCAACCACATGATGGCTCACAACCATCTGTAATGAGGTCTGGTGCCCTCTTCTGACCTGAAGGCATATACGCAGACAGAATATTGTATACATAATAAATAAATAAATATTTTAAAAAAAGAAACCCATATGCCATGTTTGTTTGGGGAAACCAGGAAATGTTTCCTGTCAAAAATCCTATTTGAGATATATTCCTAAAGATGGGTAAGAGAATAATCCTTGAAGATTGTGGAAAGGCATACAAGGCAGAAGGAAAAAAAAAGACATTGATCAAAGACAGGAAGCAGGATGTAAGATGTACATGCAAATACTTCATATTAAGCTAGCTAATAATGAAAATTTCAGTGACACAAAGTTAGAATGAGACTAAAAAAATTAAAAAAAACACTAAGCAAAAGAAAACAAAGAAAACCTAATAATGGAGACCATTTATAACAGATTGATTAGGTAGAACCAAAGCAAGCAACAATGTATGCTCTGGGCAATTGATTCCATATACATAGATGAGAACTAAAGAGGGTCCTGGATATTTGGCTTGTATGCCTGGGAACAGAGAGGCAAGGAGGATGCATTGGTTTGACAGTTATGGAAAAGATGATGGGTATTGACAATGGGTTGCTGCATTTGTTTTATCCATCCAGGTGGTGGAGTATGAGGCTGTTTCTAGAACCGGATCTGTAGGCCAAGAGAGGGAATATTTTGTAGCCATCTCATGTAAAGTGATTACTAATGCTATTCCAGCAAGACACTGTCAGTGAAAGGGTCAGGAAACAGTCATAAGTATGACTCTGTTTAGGTGATAGGAGAAAAAACGTCAGCCAAGAGATTTAAGAATATGGAACTATGGACAAGGACACAGGAACAAAATTTTGGGGTTCAGAGACATGTATACTGCGAATGGCCCGTGGAATGGTAGAGCCAAGATGTGTTTAGGTTTTTGATTTCACTGTTAGAGTGATGTTAATATTGTCCGGTAACTAGGGTGGACTGCAGTTGAGGGTATGGCCAAGTTACTGTTCCTGTGTACATGGGCTGACCCACAAGCCTCTGTTGGGCAGAACAGAAATTAATGTGTGTCATTCATTCTCTTGAATCTTTCATTCCTTCACCAGATAGTCATTAAGCACAAATCCATTATTTTATCTGCCATATTGTGGCTGGTTACTCCTTACGAAGAAATCTGAGATTAGAGCATCCATTCTCAACCTGTGCATTGCAACCCCTTTGAGTGTTGAATGACCTTCTTCACAGGGGGCCACCTAAGACCAGGGGGAAATATATATGCTTACATTACGATTCATAACAATAGCAAAATTACAGTTGTGAAGTAGCAATGAAAATACTTTTATGGTTGGGAGGGGTCAACACAACATGAGGGACTATGTTAAAGGGTTGCAGACTTGGAAGGTTGAGAACCACTGGTTTAGAATCTTCATCATACATAGTTCCCAAAACTATGACCTGGAAGAATGGCAGGAAAACTTTTACTTTTTTTTTTTTTTTGGTCATTATTCTCCTAACTTAGATCTTATTATTCACTTGTTTTCTTTCAAGCTCTGACCACCTTGTAGACTGCTGTCTTTGCTGTCAGGTAGCTTAGGATGAAGAGAACGATTCTGGTAAGATAACATGGAGTAGAAATGATGGGCGACTAAAACTAAATAAATAGAACCATTCCATCCTTGATGAATTTTTATAGCCATGAAAAAGTAATTTAATTTTTATATTTTGTTTGCTATTTTCAGAAAGTTTGGTGAATCCTGATGCAACTGCCTCATTTTAATGTTTATGATGGAAGAAAACTGGGAAATAGATAAATATACTTTTATAAACCAGAAGGAGAAAATAATAGTTTTAAAATATATTTCTCAGTTTGTAGATGGAAGTTTCTGTCCCACCTGGTTCCTTGGCCATTCAGTCCCAAAGAAACACACAGAGGCTTACATTAAATTATAAACTGGCCTTTTAGCTCAGACTTATTATTAACTAGCTCTTACAACTTAAATTAACCCATATTCTTGATACCTTTTCTCAGTAAGGCATTCTCATCTTGCTTCCCCTGCATCTGACTAATGACTGCATCTTTGTCTTTTCTTTTCCCAGAATTTTTTTTTGTCTAGTCACCTTACCTATACTTCCTGCCTGGCTACTGGCCAATCAGCATTTTATTAAACCAATTCAGAGTGACAAATCTTTACAGTGTACAAGAGCATTATCCCACAGCATTAGAATGTTTTCCTGAGACAAGGTATCTAGCCATGTAGCTAAACTTAGATAAGAATTATGGGCTAATTCAAGACGTAAGAGCTAGTTAATAATAAGCCTGTAGGTGAAACAATTTATAATTAATATAAGCCTCTGTGTGTTTCTTTGGTATTAAATGACTGAGGGACCATTTGGGACAGAAACTTCCATCTACACAGTTGGAAACTTTTTGCTTTCTGGCCTTTCCTGTTGTTAAGGACCACAAGGCTCTGTGTGCTTCCCAGTCAGGACTGGATCAACACACATTTCCATCTCACCCTGAGGTCTACTTTTCTGTATAGTGTTACTGACAACAACTTACTTTCTTATGTTGATAATGTTGTAATTGGTGACAATCTTGTTTCCCTACAAAAATCCTGTTTCTGATGTTTTAGGGGAACTTACCCTAACATGCAAGGGAAGGGTTTTATTTTTTCTATTACTTTTTTTTATTGAGAATAAATTAAAGGTGGGAAATTATTCACACTTATAGAACTTGGGAAACTTTAAAATACAAATTACAGGAGACACAATCAAAAGACCACTGGTGCTGTTGCCAGCAGCAGCAATCGTTCGAGCTTCATCCGGTGCATCTGGTGCATATCAGCAACTGCTCCTGAGGACCTTGTATTCTAGAGTAGGTGGAAAAAGTCAAAGCAATGTCATGTGTGTGTCAAGGTATTAGTTTGGTGATAAGAAATGCACTGAAGTAACTTTAGATTCATTGCTTGGTCTTGATTAAATTTTATGGAAATCTATTTAATATTTAAGCCCAAGATTCTATGTTTGTAAAGCAAAATTACTGCTGAATTTCATTGCCAACTTCACGGTGATTAAGTCTCCGGTGTTAACTTAGTGGTGGCAATAAGTAACAATTATTAAAATCCTATAACAAATGTTCTCCACAAATGCTGCTAACTAATTAATTTAAAAGCCAATTTTAAAGCACTGGCCTGGGAGAAGGTATAAAATACAGTTTTTAGGGACTAGGGAAACACAGTTCTGGGATTTCTCTGAGTGCTCCTTCCTGTTTGCTCCTGGGATATGTGACCCTCTTAAACCATTGACATTGAAAACACTGTTTGGGCAAAATGGGGAAGGGCTCAGGCATTGAAGCTAATTAATAAAATATATTAATGAAGAGGGAGAAATGAAGTTACAAGAGTTCTAAAAAGTTCATCATAGCTGGATGTGGTGGTACATGCCTTGGGAGGCAGAGGCAGGTGGATCTCTGTGAGTTCATGGGCAGCCTGGTCTACAAGAGTTAGTTCCAGGACTGGCTCCAAAGCTACACAAAAACCCTGTCTTGAAAACCCAAATCAACCAACCAAACAAAAAATTTAAAAAGTTCCTCATGTATATCTACAGGCTGTACTAGCTGTATCTTCCTGCACAGTAACAGGGTTGTAGATGGTATATCTATTGCCAGAAATTATCT
This sequence comes from Myodes glareolus, assembly GCF_982192425.1. Classification (NCBI taxonomy): domain Eukaryota; kingdom Metazoa; phylum Chordata; class Mammalia; order Rodentia; family Cricetidae; genus Myodes; species Myodes glareolus. The sequence goes on from NC_142051.1 coordinate 3,470,239, forward strand.
TGAAAGTTCTATTTATGTAAACACTGAAAATTTATATAATTGCAAATAAAACATTCTGGGCTGGAGCCATGGCTCAAGTGGTTAAGGGTGCTTCTGTTCTTCCAGAGGAACCCAGTTTGGATGGCAGTGAGTAGCTCATAACTGCCTGCAACTCCAGGTACTGGATAATCTGGTGCCCTCTTTTGATCTTCTCAGGTGCTTTCAGGCATGGGGCATATATCCACATAGAGAGACACACAGACATTAAAAAAATAGTCTCCAAAATACCAAGTAAACATGTAACCCAAAATACACCTATTAAGTGACAACACTAAACATTACTTATTTTTTCTCTTTACATGTGATTCTATTCATGTACAGTACTTTCATTTTAAATGTGAATGTTCAGTTGGGTTTTGTTGTTGCTTTGTTCTTGTTGGTATGTGTGTGTGTGTGTGTGTGTGTGTGTATGCCTACACCATACATCGTAGAACTCTGCCCTAGTGTTGTTGCTTTGGGGTGTGTGTGTGTTATAAGAGGAGTGGTGGGCTGCTTCCTGCTGCCTGGCTCCCAGTCGCCTGCCTAGCTTATACCCCAAAATAACAACACATAAATTGTATGCATTTAAACACTGCCTGGCCTATTAGTTCTAGCCTCTTATTGGCTAACTCTCACATCTTGATTTAACCCATTTTTAATAATCTGTATGTCACCATGAGGTGATGGCTTATGGAGGAAGATTCGGCATGTCTGACCTGGCAGCTTCATGGCAGGCAGCTCTGTCTCTGCCTCCTTTCTCCCAGCATTCTGTTCTGTCTATTCTGCCTATCTAAGTTTTGCCCTATCAAAAGGCCAAGGCAGCTTCTTTATTTAACCAATGAAAGCAACAGAAATACAGAAGGACCTCCTACACCGTGTGTGTGTGCCCACACCATACATGGTAGAACTCTGCCCAATTGTTGCTGTTTTGGTGTGTGTGTGTGTGTGTGTGTGCCCACACCATACATGGTAAAACTGTGCCCGATTGTTGTTGTGTGTGTGTGTGTCCCTGTTTGCTTGCCCACCCTGGACATGATAGATCTCTGCCACTGAGGCCCTAGTGTTCAGTTTTAAGAAGTTAATATTTGAACCGTTTGGTCATGGTTCTCTGTCAGTTCTAGCAGAGCGGCTGACAGAAAACAGAAACATTATCACAGCACAGCTGGAGTAAGCACACAGTCCCTGTGGTTGGAAGTGAAAATTGTTCTCTGAATCACAACCCAAGGACTTCCTGAGGCGTCTTCCTTTCATATTGTAGTGAGTTCAGGAAATAAGAGGTGGCCTGAGAGATGGAGCATTTGGAGGTTAGGGCAGAGGAGGAGGAAGCTACTGGTTGTCTGACCCATACACCTTGAGACTGTCGCTTCCTCTTGGTGAGTCTCCAGTAATCATTTTGAATTGTGCTCACATTTTCATGATTATTTGCTTACCCCTTGTCCACCCCCGGCCCCATGAGATGATGAACTGTCCAAAGACCATTGTGGCATCTACTGGTATACGGCATTGTAATCCTACCTTGCAGCATAGTGCACAGCTGAAGAAGAACGCTTAAAAGAAATCACACACTGGCTCAGAATTGAGAATAATATAGCATTATTTATTTAGGGGTAGACTCACAAATCACAATTCTCTGCTGGAACAGAGAACAGCAATTGAATCCCACAGTCAGAAAAGAGGCCAGACACATACTTTATATCATTATAAATAGTATAAGAGGCCATGCCAAAATGGGCAGGTAACTTAAAGGCTATTGGCAGTAGGAATTCCTACAGTACCTCCCCCTTTCATTTAAATAAGAGAGTTCTAAGCCTAATACAAAATTACATACAATAAGAACAAATATATCAAGCAAGAAATGTGATAAATGTTTCAATAATTATTCTATCCTAATGAGTTTAAGTCTTGTATAATAAATAACTTAGCCACGTTATGAGAGGAAAATAACTACAACTATCTAGTCTTCAACCCCATTGAAGATCCAATAAGGAAAATAATATTACTTGGGTGGTGTAGGAGGTTCTTCTGTTCATCTTTGCTTTCACTGGATAATGAATAAAGAAACTGCTTTGGTCATGATAGGGCAGAACTTAGGTAGGTGGAGAAGACAGAACTGAATGCTGGGAAGATGGGCAGAGTGAGAACTGCCATGGATCTTCGGCCTGAGATGGACACTGGTTAGACTCTTGCCATGTGGCAATACACAGATTAATAGAAATGGGTTAAATTAATTTGTAAAAATTAGCCAATAAGAAACTAGAGCTCATGGGCCGAGCAGTGCTTTAATGAATATAGTTTCTGTGTGGTTGTTTCGGGTGTAAGCTAGCAGGGCAGCCGGGACAAACAAGCGACCAGCTCCACTAACACTTGAGGAAGCAAGAAGTGCAATCAAGCAGCTTCCAAAAAGAGCAATACATAATGGAGACAATTGGCTACCTGAGTACCCAAAGTTTCATTTGCAACATTGAAGCAACCAACTTGACTAAGCCCTAGAGTAACAGACAGACCACTTTCAGAGGCAAGAAAATTTTAAAACTGTCTTACCCTGTCTTGGCAAGATTTGACATTCTTTTTTCTTGTATCCTTCTTGTCCTGTTCGGACATCGTGCTTTTTGTCAATGATCAATGCATGGGCAGTTCTTTGCCCAAAGGCCAGTTTTGCCAAGAAGAAAACAAGCTTCAAGTGGAGTGTCTTCGATGCTCAACATTCTCTCAGGAATAGATCAGTGCTGCCAGGAGTAATCATGTCTCATGTCAACAGAATGCTAAGTTATTTAAATGACATATTCTACAGCTCTTTGAAGTGGTTGAAAATTACCAATCTATGCAGAATACAATCTCTATGTATCTAAAGAACCTGATTACTCTAAGTATGACAAACATAGATGACTACTGATCAATAATTACAATATTATCCAATAAACAGCTGTGCAACAAATGAGGACAATGACCTCAAAATCTAAACAATGTATAAATATCTTGATCAGAGATTGAAATGTAGATTACAATATGATAAATATATTCTAAAATTGTATCACTATATAAAAATGTTTTAAGCAGAGGTAGATCATGCATACAATATGACAAAGTAACTTTGCCTAGATATACAAATATTGTAGTGGGAAATAGGAACATATTCAATATAATTAAATTTGTATCCATATACAAGAATCTATACCAATGTAAATTGCCTATAAATAATAGCTCACAAGTATTCACTCTATTATCACTATTATTATTAGTGTGAGTAAACTCACACGAATCTATTATCACATCCAATTTCCCTCCCCCTTTTTTCCAAGAGATCAATGAGCCTACAAATTTTCTCCCAACCCCAAACCCTATACCAATTGTAATCAATCCCTAAATGATGTTCCTAACCCTGAGGACAAACTTTGTTGGGAGAGGTAACATCATCTTCTAGAATTACTTCCAGTTGTCATGGGGGTGATATTATTTCTATGGGATCCCGTGAAAGTAAATAATGGTTAAGTTCCGAGATTACTGTCTGGTTAATTGCAAATAGTCTCTGAGTATATGGTAGAGTTTTTCTGAGGTTCCTATTTGAAGTTCTGGCCAGAATGTTGTAAAAAAAAGTATGCCATTTCAGCTAACCAAGTTAGAACCATCTTGAATAGCTGGTACCCAAAGCAGGTCTTATATTAGTGCTATCAGTATCATGATGTCATATCAACCAGGGGGAATTGTTGTGGGGCTCCATCTTCTTCCTGGAAACTTAAAAGATTACTACAAAAAATTCATTGTTCATTGTGGAAAACTTAAACATTATATAGACATATACAGACATATATATTCAATGAAAGGTATTGTAGAGACAAAAATAGGTATGAAGAAAAGTAAATTTTTTTTTCTAAATTCTTTTTTTCTTTCTGTCCCATATCATGGCTCCTGATATGAGGCAGAAACTCTGAATTTTTATTTTAACAAGATGCTTGGATTTAGAGAGGGACAGAGTCAGTGTCCAATTTCAAACCAGCTTTTATTTTCAAGTGAATCATGATTAATATTTAGTTTATGTCTTTGAGATTCTTACCCTCAAATGACATGTCCTCATAAGTCATAATTCTCTTTACTTGGAGATCCTATCTGGATTATTATCTTTTCCTTTTTAGGCATCTAGATGTCTAGAGTCTCTGGACCTTTTGAAGATGAGCATTTTTCTGCCAAGACAAGAACAGAACTTGCCCCAACCCTTATTGAGGTTTCCTTACCACCTATATGATTGTTACTATTGTGGATGAGCTGTCAATTCTCTTTTTCAAGAGGTTTCTCCTTTTCAAACCGAATCTTTATTAATTTTGATGGTATCCATAGTTTTTCTTCTCCTGTGGGAACAAGAACAACCCCCTTCTCCAATGTAGCACATATCCTGACTTCCATTGTGAGGTCAACATGTCCTTGAAATACACCAGTAATTTAATTTTATCCAATGTCTTTCTGTTGCTGTTGTCCCTTTCTCATTAGCATTAAGAAAATTCAAGATTAATAAAGCATTATGTAATCTATTTCTGGGGGTATTTTGCACCCTTTTATGTTTGCTTAAAATATCCTTTATAGTTTGATTTGATATTTCTATAACTGCCTGACCTGTAAGATTGTGTGATATACCTGTAATATGTTTAATATAATAAGCAAAAAGCTGTTTCATTTTCTTAGAGACGTATGCTGGATATTTATCTCTCTCTATTTCTTCAGGTATACCCATGATGGCCATAATTTCTAATAAATGTGTGATTGCTGAATCAGCCTTTTCTGAGCTTAAAGCAGTTGCCCACTGAAAACCTGAATAAGTTTCAGTGGTGTGGTATACATTTTTTAATTTCCCAAATTCTGCAAAGTGGAACACATTCATCTGCCAGATTTTCTTCCTTTGAGTTCCCTTTGGGTTATTCCCTGCAGGTAGTGGTGTTTGGTTATAGAAAGAGCAAGTAGGACATCTAGTTATCCTTAGCTTGTTGCCATGTAATAGAAAGCTCTTTAAAACTCTTTCTATTGACATGATGTTTTTCTTTTATGAAATTCTGAGGCCTGCAATACTCTTACAATCAATAATTGATGAATTTCTGTATTACCTTGTGCTAGAGGGCCTGGCAGACCTGTATGGAATTGTATGTGTGTTATGTATATAGGAAAAAGCCTATTCCTGATTGTGTCTTGCACCCGGATGAATGGTGAAGTCAATTCTGTATCATCTGGTATAAATTCAGCAGTATCAATATACAAGACAACTCTTTCTGCATATTGCAAATCAGTAACTATATTGAGAGGTTCTTTACAATCTCTTAGCACCATGAAAATAGCATATAATTCTGCCTTCTGTACAGAATTTTAAGGGCTTTGTTCCACCTTACGTTTTCTGATTTGTAACCTGCCTTCCCTGATTTATTTGCATTAGAATAAAATGTATGGGCTCCAAATATTGGAGCACCATGTACAATTCAGGGAAGAATCTAAGAAGTTCTCTTTATAAGATTAAGGCTTTTGCTTTTAGGACAATTGCTATTAGTTTTTTTTTTTTTTCAAAAGATTAGCTCTTTGCCATAACTATTTTATTTTATCAGTAGTAAAAGGCACTGTAATCTCTGCTGGTTCTATACTTGCTAATTGACAAAGTCTCAATTTACCTTTTATAATTAATTCAGAGGCTTTTTCCACATGAGTTTTTATTTTTTACTTGGTTTATGTGGTAAAAAGATACATTCTAAGATAGTATCATCCCTCTGCAGTAAAATTCCTGTAAAAGAAATTCTAGAAGACAATATAACTAGAATACAATTAAGATTTGGATTCACCCTATGCACATGTGCCCCACGGTAATTTCTACTCAACAATTGTCAATGTCTTTTCTGCTTCAGCTGTTAATTCTCTGGGACTATTCAAGTCTTTATCACCATCTAAGGTTTTGATCTAATAAATGAATTATTAGATCAGGTGTTATTCCAACAGCTGGTTGTAGACTGGAAATGTCTTCTAACAATCTTTGAAAGTCATTAAGTGACCACAACCAATCTCTCCTAATTTGTGCCTTTTGAGTTCTATTTTTTTGTAAACCAGTTTATAACCTAGGTAATTGACTGAATCTCGTCTCTGTATTTTTTCAGGAACAATTTGTAATACCCATTTTGACAAAACATCTATGTTTGAATCAGATAGCAAAATGTCATCCATGTTATGGTAAATTATAGACCCAGAAAATTGCTTTCATATTATTTCCAATGGTTGACAAAGTACTGGCACACAGTGGGGCTATTGATCATTCCTTATGGGAAGACGGTCCATTGATATCTTCTAGTAGGCTGAGAATTATTATAAGCAGGCACTTTGATGACAAATTTTTCTGTATCCTTTTATTGTAAAGTTATAGTGAAGAAACAATCTTTCAAATCAATAACTATTAGAGGTCATGCTTTTCATAATAGAGAAGGCAGAGGAATTCCAGATTGTAGAGGGCCCATAGGTTGAATTACCTTCCTGACAGCTCTTAGATCTATCACCATTCTCCATTTACCAGATTTCTTTTTAACAGCAAATACAGGAATATTCCAAGGGCTGGTTGATTCTTCAATATGGCCAGCATCTAGTTGCTCTTGCACCATCTATTCTAAAGCCTGCAGCTTTTCTTCAGCTAGAGATCACTGTTTAACCCATATTGTTTTCTCAGTTAACCATTTTAAAGTTAGCGCTGTTGATATCTCTAAAGTTTGGTAGTTGCTGTATGTTCTTCTATAGCCTGAATGGTTGGTGACCTTTGTGGATAGTACCTTATAAAAGCCTTCACAGAATTATGAGTTTCTGAGACTGCAAAAATGTTAATCTGGGTATTTCATTGCTGCAGCAGGTCATGACCCTATAAATTTACTGCAATATTAGCCATATGTGGTATCACCTTCCCTTCCTGACCTTCTGACCCTATGTGTCAACCCATCTCGTGCTTTGTTTAAATTGAGATATGGTTCCAATTCCTAGTAATTGAACATCCGCCTCTCAAAGAGGCCAATTTGGATGCCACGATTCTGGAGTAATGCTACTCACTTCCACACCTGTGTCTATTACACACCTGTGTAATTGTTGGTTAACAATTACAATGCCATTTATACGCACTCTTAGCTTTGGTGTTTGATCTTTTATAGAAGTCTGCCAGAATATATGTTTCTTGTTTCCTATTGAAATTTTTGATTTATTCTTCATGTTTGTTCCATCATGCAGAACAATATGGTCTTTTCCAGAAGACTCTGGATTTTTTAGTTTTCATGGTGAGATATGTCCTCCATCATGACTGGGAATGATTGGACCTCTTTTGGTTTGGGGGTCTGCGAGAGGTCCCCTGAGGAGTTTCCCAATGGTATCAGTTTGCCTTTTCTGTCTTTTGTTGATCTTCATTCATTGGTCCAATGCTTTTCTACCCCTTCTACATATACCTGAAGGCTGGGTCCTCTTATTCTTGCCATTTCCAGAGGAAATATTCTTCCTAGGAATTCCTTGTCTACAATCCTTCTCAGGTTTCCTATTCTACCACAATTAAAACATTTGGCATTTGATATCTCCTCATTCCTTTCGAAATTACTTCTCCTACCCATGATTCAGTATTATAGTCAAATGCTTCAATGTTCATTGTATGCAGGATCCATTCATCCATAGGTGCTGATCTAACCTTTAAAGGCCTGAGTATCTTTTTACATTCTATGTTGGCATTTTCAAAAGCCAGAGATTCAATAAGTACTTGTCTAGCATCTGGGACTGTTTGTTATACCTATTTGTACAGCCTTAGTTAATGTTTGTAGTAAGTCACTAAAATGTTCTCTCTGGCCCTGTTTAACCCTGGTATGTGATGCAATTAATTTTTCTGGTTTTTGAATCCTGTCCCAAGCATTTAATGCTGCTTTGTGGCATAGGAACAAGGTTTGTTCATCATAAAGAGCTTGAACCTGTGAGTCAGCATATGTGCCCTCACCAAGAATTTGAGGGAAGTCTCAAGTCCTTTTGCTTTTCCCTGCTGTTCTAAAATTTTAGCTTCTTGTCTGAAATAACATTTAAACATCATTTAATCATCCAGGACTGCTGAAACTCAATGAATTCAGTCATGTTGTGTTACCTTAATGCTAGAAGCCCATGTTCATCATTCATCATTTTCCTAACAAATGAGGAATGCAAGCCATATGTTATGACAACTTGCTTAATTTCTTTTAGATCATTTATTCCTATCAGTATCCATCTACCTTCTTTGGATCTTTTTTGCCTTTTTAGAACGTGATGCTTTATGAGAGTAGATTACAGGGTAGGAAGCTAAGACCCTGGGCATGTCATCTCTGACAGCGACTGCTGATGCTGAATCCTGTCCTTGTGCCTTGTCTCTGGGCTGTGGACTGGTTAGGCCCTCAGGCTGTCCACCCAGTAGATGTGGTATCCCAATCCATGAGGGGCACCAGATGAAGAAGGATGCTTAATAGAAATCCCACACTAGCTCAGAATTGAGAATAATAGAGGGTTATTTATTTAGGCGTAGACTCACAAGTCACAACCTCCGCTGGAACGGAGATCAGCAACTAAATCCCACAGCCAGAGAAGAGGCTGGAAGCAAGTTTTATATTGGTATAAAAAGTAGAAGAGGCGACACCCAAGTGGGTGGGTAACTTAAAGAATACTGGCGGTAGGAATTCCTACAGCACACAGCAGATAGAAATCTTTGGTAAATATTGAAGAGATTGATGAATGACAGGAAGGATGCATTGATGAATGGCAACACTTGGATTTCCAAGCTGTATAGGGAGCCCTTGATGTCGTGGAGGGCATTTACAGTGGTGGCCCAGCTTTATAGGCTGTTCTTGGTGTGTCAGCCATACCAAAGCTTTCTGGTTCTTTTTTTGTCTCACAGGCCCCTGGGTGTTTTATGAGCAGTCCTTGTCTTTTCCTTTGCCTGTCCCTCACCTGGCTATTTTCTCCACCGTGCAGAGTTGGCTATGTTTCTGAGAATGCTTTGAATGGGAATCCACCAGAAACTCTGCCAGAGACCATCTCGGGACCTGCTTGTATCATTTTATCAGAAAACAAAATATCAGCAGAACTCGGTAGTTGGAGGGAACGAGCCCACCATTCTCCAAGGCTTCTCAGCAGTTGTTTCCCCTGTGTAATAGTTTTCTGCATGGTGCTCATATAAAATCCATCATTTTGCATTCAGCAACACCAGAGGGGCTCTTGCATGTGTGCTGCTGTGGCCAGGTAAGCCGCTGAAAGACAGCACTGTGACGAAAACTTGTGGGCTGCTTTGGTGGAGATAAGAACTGGCATCAATCAGGTCAGATGTCTAGCGTTGGTCTGAGGCTCCAGAACAAGTTTCAAATCATTTAGCCCTAATGATAAGATAGTCCTCTGAAGGAAATATTTGAACCTTATTTAGAAAACCTTTGTAGAGAAGTGAACGGAAAATGAAATACATTGACAGATGAAAATGATAAAGGAAAAAAAACAAATGAGACAAAAAAAATATTCTCCAAACAAAGGAAAATGGGTGAAAACGTAGAACATGAGAATGGTAGGAAATTATAGGGTTGTTATCTGTGGGTGGTGGAATAGACATGGATCTTGTTTCTTTTTTATACTTTCCAGCATTTTAGAATAGGACATTTGAAAACCATTGTTCTTTTTAATAAAGAGTATATAGTTGACAGAGAACACATGACATCCTCAACGGGTAATCATTATTCGGGGAAAATTAAGTTGCATTAGAAACAGTGTCTAGGGAATCATCAGGATTTGAGGCAGGAAGTAAACCTGGTCATTAGGAAAATGGAAGAGAGGGTGTGCACTGCTCTATTGTGAAGCCCTGTGGCTACACTTTGGGTTCTTCAGGTGGGACACAAGACAAAACTAAGTAAATTCAGGCCAAACCAAACCAAATTCAAACATCCAAGCCACAGAATCTCTAAAGACAAAACAAAGTCAAACAACCCCCCCCCCCCCCAAAGAAGCAACATAAGACTACACTAAAACAAGGGGGAAAGCATACACTGGTTAAGAATATTTTGGAAATTGGTTCTGGAGAGGTGGTTCAGGGGTAAGAGCGTTTGCTGCTCCTGCAGAGGCTTGGCTTTCACGTCCTAGCATCCGCATGGTGACCCTCGGCCTCTGAGGAAACATACATCCCCATAAAAATACCTATAAAAGGATCTTTTGGAAATTCAGATGCAAGCGCACTATTACGTACGGTCATTAAGAGCTGGCTTATAAGCCAGGTGGTGGTGCACAGCTTTAATCCCAGAACTCAGGAGGCAAAGGCAGATGAATCTCTGAGTTCGAGGCCAGCCTGGTCTACAGAGTGAGTTCCAGCACCCCCAGGGCTACACAGAGAAACCCTGTCTTGAAAAACCAACCAACCAATCATAAATAATGGTTGGTTATTTATGCGTGTAATTGTAACAAATGATATACTTCCCATTGAATATGTGTAATAGCTTGGATCTAGTCTGCTGATTTTTCCCCATCTGGGAGAAACCCACACCATGACCCAGGGTACCACCTGGTGGCAGGTGTGGAACCTGCAGGAGAAACTAAAGGAGGCTTGAGAGCTCCCAGCACTCACTGGCTTTCAACACACTACTAGTCCTTCTTTCTTGTTTTTATGGAAAATTGTAAATTTTTTTATTTTCTTAGTTTTTTTTAAATAATAGTTTCTGTTTTGTGAATTGTTGTTTTAGTTTCCTCAGGGTGTGAGATGTTAGAAGAGGGTATTTCATGTTTTATTAGAGCCAGTAGACATGGGCTTAAAGACGTTGGCACGGGTTCTCTATCACACAGGTTGATGTTCTGTGTCTTTTTCAATCACTTGCCACCTTAGTTTTGAGGCAGGGTCTCATGGAGACTTCGCTGAGTTTAATAGGTTCATTGTCCAGCAAGCCCCAGGGATCTTCCTGTGTCTGTTCTCCAGTGCTGGAATCACAGAGGTGCAGTAGTAATGCAGAATGTGTCAAATGGGGGGAATGTAAGTCAAATAATTCCAAGCTAACTCTGAATAGGGTATTTTAAGGGTTTTCTTTATTAAAAGGGAACTCACAGATCACAGTGAGGAAATAGGAATGGGGTCTGACATCCAGGTATGGCTCTTCGGAAAAAGAGACCAAGTGGGATGGGACCATGGCTTTTTGGTACCCAAAGTCACGCCCCAACCTGGTCCAGCCTCTTAAAGGCCATTGGCTAAAGGAGGTTCCCCATCACAGTAGATCTATACTTCAATGTTAGCACTGGGGATGAGACTCATCTTCGTGCTTATTTGGTAAATGCTTTACCAAGTGAGCTATTTTCCCAGCTCCATGAGTTCCTTTAAATTGTAATAAATTTTTGAACGCTTTCTGTGGTGGAGCTACTGACATCAGGAGAAATTGTGAAAAATCTATTATTGCAAAAAGAATTTGTTTTGCTTGAATTTCACACGTATTAATCATTTTCTGTCCGTAGATTCCTTCAGCACCGCTTCCTCCCCATCAGTATAGATGAGCCCCCAGTCCTTCATGCCATCATGGTGATGCTCATTCTGAGTCGCTGCTCCCAGGAGTAGTGGGAGATAAATAAGGAGAAGAGGGAAGTATTATTAGCTTTGATCAGTTCTGACTATTTGTCCAAAAAACGCCCCCGAGTGAGGACCGAAGCAGAGAGATAGCTATGGAACATTGAACTCTGGCTGGAAGGTGGTGGCTTTGATAGTGGAAAAAGAAAGGAAACAGGAGGGGGGTTTATGGTCCCTGTGGAGAAAAGAACAATGAGCAGAGGAAAGCTAGGAAGGGTGACCAGGAACTGGCCTTGAACAAGGGTCACTGGTGCTTAGAATGACAAGTGTCTCCCATGGCTCAGGTGTTTAATACTTGGTCCCCAGTTAGTATCTTTGTTTGGGAAGGCTTCGGAACCTGATGGAAGAAATATGTCACGGAAGTGGGTTTGTTTTGAGGGTTTATGGCTTTCTGCCATTTCCTGTTCTTTCTCTTATCTTCCTGTGTGTGGATGCAAATGTGATCATCAAGCTCCCACGTCCTTGCCTTCCCCACCGTTTTCATCATTTTCCCTGTCTTGATGGACTCCGTTCCTCTTGAACCATAAGCTAGAATAAAACAACAGGAAATTAGCATGTGGGTGACGTGTGGGTACTGGGAACTGAACCTCCTGAGTCGTCTCCAGCCCCATCATTTCCGTGTTTTAAATTTTAGTTGTTCTTTTACGTCAATAATGCTTCACAATATTAAAACAAGTTTAGTTCACAAGTACAGACTGACTGTCACTGGCTTAAAATGCTGTTTTCTAGTGAATGTTTGTTGCTCCGTTAACCTTTTCTGTCAGTTTAAGTTGATAATTTCCAGAAGTAAGTTTTTTGTTTTGTTTCTTTTGCTTTTTACTTTAAATGTTACATGTGGCTCAAAACTATGAGGCAAATATTGAAGGCCCCCATTTTGTGGGCAGTGCTAGGAAACACAGTGAGACTGATTGTTGAGTTGGGACTTGCTCTGCACAAACACCACGGTGTGTCTAGTCCTCCCATGACATAGACATGTGGACATAGAAAACTGTTTCCTACCTTCATCTTCAAGTATGTATTAAATACTGACTTTGGGTTTAATAATTGAAGTCTTCACCAAAGAGAGAATGGCATTCTGTAAGAATTCATATTTGGATGCTCAGATATATGAGTCGTGAAAAAGTGAGAAACCATGAGAGACAGGCTTTAGCCAACATCAGAACACAGTGGCTGACGTTTCCTTCCTGTAATGCACAGTTTTTCAGATTGTCTCTGAGAGGCACAAGTCCCTTCTGCAGAAATAATAGTACTTTCTCACTTCAGCTCCCTGCAATACTTTTCATATACCTGCGACATCATCATGAACAACCTGCCCTCACTGTAATGATTACATGCAAAGGATTCCAGGAGAATTTACTTCTGCATTCATTCTTCTTTTGAGCTTGTTGGCCTGAGACCAGATTTGAAAGTTGGTAAATGTCACGTCTGGCCTACTCACCCTCGCTTGAAATTACAGCACAACCTCTGGGTATAGAAACATTAGCATTTTTTATTTATTTTTTTTTACAAGTTATTTCTCTCTGCATGAAGAGTTTCCTTCCATGATTCAGGAGGAGCGGAGGAACTGAGGGTTCTTTCTGGAAAGTCTTTGCGTTCCCACTGCTCTTGTTCCTGGCATCTCTCAGTGCCTGTTTTACAGGGTGTCTGTCTTTAGCCTGCTTCCTTTCTTCTCACTGTTTACCCTCCTGCCAGCTCTGTGTAACCAGAGCCAGCTAAGGGCAGGGGCAGCTCTGCATGGGCCCCGGTCTGCCTGGTGGAGTGGGAAGGATGTGGGATGTGTCTGTGTTTATATCTGGTCCTCACTCAGCCATCCTTGGTTGTGTTGTGTGGTTTCTCAGCAGATATTCTCTCTCTCTCTCTCTCTCTCTCTCTCTCTCTCTCTCTCTCTCTCTCTCTCTCTCTCTCTCTCTCTCTCTCTCTCTCTCTCTCTGTGTACACATGCTGTGCCAGCTCGGGGCAAGATTATGAATCACCTTTTATACCTAACCGACCGTTTGTGAAGCCATTCCTCTGTCCCTACGCGTGCTTCCTCCGCCAGCTTCTCTGATGAAGCCCAGGTTCTTGCTCATGTTAGGCCCTTAACCCCTGGACAGCACTAAAGCCCCACCCTCAGCCGGCTCCATTGTCACTCTTTCTTGTCTTCTGTCCTCTTTATCACACCTGCTCTGAGAGGGGGAATGTTGCAAGCTCCAATAAATGTGAATAAGTTAACTTCCCCATGAATTGTACATTTTATCCTCAGTCTCGTGAGCACAGGGGGGAAATTTTTTCTCTCTTTGGATGGGTTTCAGGTTCTGGAGAGTTTTTGGAGAACGGATACACACTTGGTACTCTGAGACCATTCTGTGCAGCAATGAGTTAGTCTGCCCCTGTGATTCCCACGGACCTTTGCAGGGGGGGGGATCGTCTCTGGGCCACAGTTTAAACCAGCTACCTGCTTCTGGTTGCCTCTGAAGTATAGATATCCGACCTGGATGTAGCAGCATTCACTTATAGCAGCCGTTCTCAACCTGTGGGTCGCGAACCCTTGGGGGAGGTCACGTGTTAGATATTTACATGATGCTTCACAGCAGTAGCAAAATTACAGCCATGAAGTAGCAGTGAAAGTAATTTTATGGCTGGAGGTCACCACAGCATGAGGAACTGTGTTAGCGGTCACAGTTAGCAAGGCTGAGAACCACTGACTTAGAGGAAGGAGAGTTAGTGGCAACCAGCTTTGCCCATCATCTGCCTTGTTTAAGTTGCTGGGCTGGTGCCTCTCTGGCTGTTATAGCTCTCTCCATTCATAGTCTCTGCTTAGATCTCCACACATCAAAATGTGTCTCACCCGCCCCGTCCTGTGTACCGCCGTCATGACAAGGCTGATCATGTAATTCTTCAGACACAAGGGGACCCTTGGGCAGTTAAAGAGGCTGCCAAAGGAAAACGGGTGCAAACGGTTGTCCCTGGCAAGCGAGGGTGCCCAGTAGCTGTTTCTAACTGTCCTCTGCCCTCTCTGCTCACCAGTCAGCTTTCCCTTCTGATGAATTTGTTCAAATCTCTGCACATTTAACTGTTCCTGGTATTTTGACTGAAAAAATAAGTTGTCAATGTCAATGTTGTCTTACATTCTGAAGTCCTAGAAAGCAAACACACTCGCTGTCCTGTTCGTCTTTTCCAGAACATCTGGCATAACACTTTGCATGCAGTAAACCCTGACGGGAGTGGAAGACAGAAGACAGGGATTCCAACTCTGATATACCATTCTAAATACCTCTGAGGATTGATGGCTGCCACCCCACCTAACACCTACTTGGTGTCTCTTTCTGTAACAAACCTCTATGGAGTCTTGAGCATGCGTCTTTGCGTCTAGGGATCTCAATTTCTTTCTTTCAAACGTGAAAAAAATTGAGCTGGGCAGCTGTCTACCCGCACATGCAAGTCCGAGTGTGCCTTCCAGCACCCACATCAAAAAGTCAAGTGTGACTGTGTGTGCCTTTCACCGCACCACCGGGGAGAGGCAGACAGAAGGATCCCAGGGACGTGCAGTCCTGATAATCGAGCTAATTTGTAAATTGTAGTTTCGGTGAGAGATTCTTCAGAAAATAAGGTGGAAAACAGTTGAGGGAAACGCCTGATGTTGGCTTCTGGCCCCCACAGACACTCACACGCATGTACCGCATGCATTTACTGCTTCTCTGTTTCTTGAGTAAAACACCCTGACCATGACAACTTAGGAAAGAAATTATTTATTTGGTCTGACAGTTCCAGAGGTTTAGAGTTTGTAATGGCAGGGCTGAGACAGCAGACATGAACCTTTAAACTTTCAAAGTTCACCTCCACTGACATACTTCCTCCAGGAAGGGCATGCTTCCTAAAACAGCTTCATCAACTAGAGACTGAGCGTTCAAATGCCTGAGACCACGAGAGACGCTCTCATTCAAACACTTACCCCACGACCTGACACACACTGTTGGGGAACCTTTCACTTAGCGATATTATGAGGTCAGAAGAAACGATGTGTACAAACTGCTTTGGAATATTAATGCAGCAGTTCCTCTGTAGACACAGGCAATAGCACCATTTCAGTGTATTTGTTTTCTAAAAAAGACAGCAATTGTGTGTTTAGGGGACTTTCTTCAGCTGTTTGGAGTTTAGATTTTAATTCTCTTTTCCTACCATTCTTAATTTGACTTAAGTTAAAGTGATCAAGAGAGGGTTCAAGGACATATGTTATGTGACCAAGTCACTTAGTGTCTCTCTGAATTTGTTTTCTCATCTGCTAAGTGAGGCCACACCTGTGATCTGTCCCAGGGCATAGAGTGGGATTCAGGTTAAATGCATATGAAAAATCCTTCTGAAGTAAGTAAAGAGGGTCATGAAGCCAAGGGATGGCCTCAGAATACTTTCTTGTTCTTTGACCTCATGGTTGGTATTTTATTATTTATTCCTTCATCCTTTTGAATACACACACACACATATGGTTGCATATTCTTGTGATAGTATATAAGTACTGTTATTTGTTTTGAGTTGTTGTAACAGATAATCCAACTTGTTTTGTCGATATCAATGCTTGCAATTAGGAAATGTTTCATTTCTTTCTCTCCTTACAAAAAACTATTCCAACTTAATTTCTTATGTTTACACAAGTTACGAAGCCAGACAATGTTCTCCTTCGAGTCCTTGAGAATAGCATCATCCCAACAACTGCATCTGCCAGAGTATAAATGCTATGAAGGCCCTTCGACATGCTCAGTAAAATGCTTGTGTGTCCTGAAATCCTTGCTCCAGGCATCTGATCGCTCAATGGAAGCTGATGTACTTGGTGGTGCTTGGGGTGGGTAATCATAGGGGGCATTTCTACCTCATGCTCTATTCTAATGCCTCTTGGCTGTACCTGGTGGCGGGAGTCATGCTGTCTCCGAGGTCCAGCAGAAGCTCCTCTTTGCCTGGCTGTGGTGCTGTCAGCAGCTGTGGGAAGTGTCCTGTGCTTCCATCCTAGAAAAACTGAAGGAGAATTGCTTTCTCCAGGAGCCCAGGAGCCGTGATACAGGATCATAGGCACTTGGGATTCTTCCCGAGACTGTTTCCTTCTAGTGTAACTTTGGCCATCTGATGTCGTTGACAATCCACACATTCTCCTCTGTCTTTTGATTTCACATGCCCAACATGGAATTCCTGTGAAAATTGCTTTTAGAGTACTTCTGGAGAGCTCTGAGAACTCCCTGAACCAGAACTCAACAACTCAAGCAGGACTGAAGATGCCAGTCTTGTTTCTGTAAACAGGATTTATTTTAGGGCAGCTCTACAGCTTTGTGTTTTATTCTACTCAGAGTCAAGAACACACCCCTTGGGGACAGTGAAATATGCCCCGGCCCATTTCTCCTGAGCGCATGTTTGTATTTCAGCAAGAAAGAGCCCCTTAGCTCGCTAAGAATTTATATAGCAAAGGCTGCAATTTCTCAAGTCCCTTGTAAAGTCATTATGGTTGATACGACCTCTGGGTAATGTACATCCTGAAGCACTCTGCGTAGGTCTAATTGCTGCTATACATGTATGCTCTTTATCTAGCTTTTTATTGCTGTCCTGTAGAATCAGATTTGCAGCCTTCAAAAATGCCGTTTTCCCTACACAAAAGAGATGCTTTTAATTATCTGTGACTTTAATCATTAAGAATGTGGAGCTTTTTCAATTTCAATTTAAAATTAATATTTTTGCATAGTGTATGTGCATGCCCATGTGTGCATGCCCATGTGTGCAGGCCTGCCTTTGAATAGGTCCGCGTTTGGTGTCTGACGTCTTCCTCGGTTACTCTCCACCTCATTTTTGTTGGTACAAAAGATCTTCCACTGATCTTGGAGCTTTCCAATCAGCTAGACTGACTGCTCAGAAGCTTTGTGGATCTGCTATCTCCATTCCTTCATCCTATGCTCCATGTTAGGGTCACAGACCTGTGCAACCATCCCAGCCTTTCGGTGTTGGTCCTTGGGATGCAGACTCTGCTCCTCATGCTGTTCCTGGCACTTTGTGATCATGTTGTCTTCTGAGGTCCTGGTGTTTTGTTTGTCTTTAATTTTTTTTAACTTACGTACTTGATTACTTAACACCAAAAGATTTAAATATTCTAGAATATTTGTCTAGAATAGATTCATTACTTTAACACATTTTATGTGAAAGACACTAATTTGTCTACTGTTCTGTTGACTGAGTCCTTACCATCCTCACACAGCTTTTACCAAGCTGGTATCCGCTGGATGGCTGTTGGCTTCTGTTCCCAAGTTACGTGGTTGTCTAAATTATTCATGTGACAGTCGATACTGACTGTCAACTTGACAGGATCTAGACTCACACAGGAGACAAACTAATCACGTCGAAGAGAGAGTCTTTAGAATAGGTTACCTTTGGCGTGCCTAGGAGGCCTTGTTTGATGATGACGCAGGTGGTGCCATTTCCTAGGCTTGGGCCCTGGGTTGTATACAAAGGCGGAAGTTAGTTGGCCACCAGGAGAGCGTTTGTCTGTCTCTTCTGAGTGAGGACACAGCGTGACCAGCTGCCTCAAGTTCCTGTTCCCCTTATAGGCCTACCATGGCGGAGCGAACCTTTATACTGTAAGCCAGACTACCCTGTCCCAATGCTGTGACCCTTCATACAGTTCCTCATCTTGTGGTGACCCACAATCACAAAACTATTTTCATTGCTACTTCATAATTGTAATTTTGCTACGGTTGTGAATCATCTTATAAATGGTTGCTTCCCCGTGGTGCCCTCTAGTCCCATCACTGTGTGTGGGTGCGTTTGATGGGCTTTGGCTGCTGTAGAAATTGAGGGACTGTCTTGGTGGGAAAAGGCTTCTGCTGGCATTGTTGATGTGTTGAGTTGGTACCCGGAACCCACAGCTGGAAGAGGAAAGCCAATTCTCCCAACTTATACTTTAACATCAACACATGCAGTGGCATGCCTTGTCCACATAAAGAAATAAACACGACCCCCATTTCTGTTCCCACCTTATATATGTCAAATATTAGTGTATGTTAACATGTTTCACTTAGCATTTTGAATGTTTTCACTTCTAAGTGATGAGAACCCCAAGCTTATCTTACATCAGTTATCAGGGAGCAACTCAGACCATTTTAGTTCTCAAACCAGAACACGCTTAGAAGGAAAATGTAGTTTGATTAGTAGGTGCACCTGTATATATGTATATATGTGTGTGTGTGTGTATGTAAACTGTGCTCCTATATGCATATATATGTATACTATATATATGTGTGTATACATGCATATATGCACCTGTATATGTATGTGTGTATATATACACGTATATATGTAAACTGACTCTCCAAGGCAAACATGGGTTGCATGGTTAGCATAAATCTACAAACACGCTGTCTTAATCTATGTGAGCATTCTATATGGTAACTGGAAAGCACCAAGAAATCCGTGGTTTCTGATGAGGTCTAGTCAAGGCTCTGGCTTCATTGTTGTGGATCCATGGGTTGGTCTACCCTTCTGTAGTTCTGTGTGACAATGCTAATCTCAGTAGCATTTTCGTATTGTATCCTATTACCTGTGTTGCATAGTTTGTCATCTCCAGAAATCCAAAGAAGAGATGATTGGGCAGTTTCTGAACCAATCTCCAAGGCATAACTGACTTGACTTCCAAGTGCTTACTGGCCTGGACATGTTGCATAATTAATGTGCAAGAAAGGTTGGGTTATCTTGTTGTTACCATGGCTGCCCAAGACTATCCTTGTAAGTCGCAGTTCCATCGCGACCGAATGGTTGTTCCATTTAGAGGATTAATGTGTCTGTCAATCGTATTGTGTAACGGATCGCCCGTCTTCTTTGTTTCTAAGCTCTGACTTGGCAAGCATCAATCCAGGGTTATTAGAATTCCCTGTAAAATAATAAGTGCTCAGAAGAACTTCTCTTAACAAGTGTTCTTGAATGCTTGGTTTGTCATTTCTGCTAGAGTTGCTTAAGAGTAGTTTTGCTTTTTTTTCAATTCTCAGTTGTGTTCTTGACCATGGAAGACAAATAACCGAGCAGTCCATGAGTGGAGTAATGAAGAAGGATTTGGCCAATAAATTTGTTCTGGTTAGTTTTAGCTGTCAACCCGACAGAGCTGAGAGCCTCAGAGAAGAGAATCTAATAAGGGTTTGTCTTCAGGTTGCTCCCTGGGGTTGTCTGTCCGGGATTGTGTTGATTGTTTACTGATGTAGGAAAATGGAGCCCACTGTGGGTAGTGCCATTTCATGGGGTGGACCCTGAACTGTAAAGGAGTGAAAAACGCTAGCTGAGAGCAAGGAAGCAAGGACACATTTATTCTCTTTTTGCTCTTGACTTTAGATGTGGTGTTATCAAGCAAAATTGTGCTCCCCAAAGTTGCCTTTGGTCAAGATATTATTTTATTTTTATTTAGGTATAAATGTGTGTGACTTCGTGCTTGTGAACATAAATGCAGGTACCCACAAAGGTCAGAAGAGGGTACATTTGGGTCCCACTGGAGCTGGACTTCAGGTGGTTGTGAACTACATACCATAGGTGCTGGGAACTGTACTCTCCTCGGGTCCTTTGCACGAGCAGAACGTGCTTTTAACCACAGTGCACCTTCCTCCTGCCCCCTAGTCACAGTGTTTTATCACAGCCACAGAAATAAAGCTAGAACAAAGTTGCCAAGAAAATATTAAGTCACTCCTAATCCCATTGGTCTTGATTATTCTGTTAAACAAGTAAAGTATGTTCATTATTAAAATTTAGAAAAGATTGATAAGCAGTTTGAAGGTAGTAATGAGTATTTGTAATCCCCGGCTCTGACTGTATAACCAGATTAATTTTGACCTTCTGAAAAAACAAACTGGCCTGTTTATTATATAAGCATTCATGTGTGGTAAAGGAACTGTCTTTTAAAACCAGACAGAGTAGGATTTTTAAAAAAGACTTATAGAGACAGAGACCCACATTGGAGCACTGGACTTAGCTCCCAAGGTCTAAATGAGGAGCAGAAGGGAGGCAGAACATGAGCAAGGAAGTCAGGACCATGAGGGGTGCGTCCACCCACTGAGACAGTGGGACTGATCTAATGGGAGCTCACCAAGGCCAGCTGGACTGGGAGTGATGGAGCATGTGATCAAACTGGACTCTCTGAATGTGACTGACAATGAAGGCTGACTGAGAAGCCAAGGACAAAGGCACTGGGTTTTGATTCTACTGAAGGGACTGACTTTGTGGGAACCTGGTTTGTTTGGATGCTCACCTTTATGTACCTGGATGGAGTGGGGAGGACCTTGGACTTCCCACGGGGCAGGGAACCCTGACTGCTCTTAGGACTAGAGAGGGAGGGGGAGGTGGGAAGGGGAAGGAGAAAGGGAGACGGGGAAGAGGTGGAAATTTTTAATAAATAAATAAATAAAATTTAAAAAATAAAATAAAAGACTTATCTATCTATCTATCTATTTATTTATGTTTATAAGTGTTGTATTTTCATACATACCTGCAGGTCAGAAGAGGACAGCAGATCCCATTGTAGATGGTTGTGAGCCACCATGTGGCTGCTGGAAATTGAACTCGGGACCTTTGGAAGAGTAGCAGGGTCACCGAGCCATCTCACCGGCCCAAACAGAGCAGTGTTTATTTTGTCTCGTACCTACTTCCCTTCCCCCAACAAATGATGCCCAAATTACATGATTTAATACTTTATAATATTATCAGACCAATACTTCATCTGCCTGTTTTTCTTCTCTGAAATACAGATCAAAAATAATAGTTTTTTTACAAACGTATAATTATTTTTCTTAGGCATAAATTATTTCTATTTACATAATTGTTATATTTAACATGGGTGAAATGCAAGTTGTTTTTAAAAAATAATTATTTTGCAGGGTACACAGCTCAGTGCTTACTCAGCAAGGGTGAAGCCACAAGTTCAATTCCTCCTAGTATCAGGCATAGTGGTGCACAGGTGTAATCCCAGTATTCCAGAAGGATCAGAAGTTGAAAGTCATTCTTTGTGACACGGGAAACTTCAAGACAGCCTGCAGGAGGGGTATGGGAAGAGAGGATGAAGTGGAAATTTTTGAATGGAAAAATTAAAATATAAAAAATTGATGCAAATTAGTTTCTGAGGGGTTTATCTTTTAATCCTAACCACATGGGTAAAGGGGAGGAAAACCTTTTCCTCCTCTTCCTGAGGTTCAGTAGTTGAGTGTCTGACATAAACTGACAGTAGGCAGATTCATAGGAGAAAGATTTATAAATTTATTATGAACATGGAGACATTACATGAAAGAAAAGCGAATCCCCCAAATCCCAGTAAAGACCCAAAGTACTTTGTTGGCAAGCGGGGGATGGGGAGTGTAGCCAGTTTGTAGAAGAACAAATGATTTGGGCAATAGATGAATGACACCAGAATCGCTTCATGTCAGTCTGTCTGTGGTGCTGTTCTCCAGACTGCAGGGCACTCGACAACATAGGGAATGCAGACAGAGAGAGAGAGAGAGAGAGAGAGAGAGAGAGAGAGAGAGAGAGAGAGAGAGAGAGCGACCTCTTTGCATTCTGCTGGTGGCCACGCGCCTGCCCTCTGACTTGAAAGTGCCATATTTTGTGGTGTCATTTCTGGAAGTCTTTTGCAGGAACCTGCTAGGAATTTGATTTGGTGCTTGGATGCTGCACTTCACAGGGACGGTATGTTTAGGGGGAGCTGTGGCTTTGTGATAAGAGGACAATCACAGTCCTATGTGGGTCCTAATCTCTGAACTCAGCCTCTTTATCTGCAAAATGAACATAATGACATCTAAGTGGGAGGGGCTTTCCAAAATTAAATGAATCATGTCATATAAAACTCTTATTTTAGGGAAGGTGAATACGCCACTGCCCTGAATGGGTAGGCAAAATTTACATTTTGAAATGTGGAGGCTCCCAGTGCAGCCCTAGCTCAGTCAGAAGCTATTCTGGAGTTCTCCTGGAAGACAGCCCTTCCACATGTCAGTAAGTAGTCCACGGGGGACTCTGGCATCAGCAGGTAGCCTGTGCATCATTTGGTCAGTTGTTAAGTCTTAACAGCATATGGTTTTATTTAGAATTTACAAAATGAATTCACATCTGTTAATTTATCTCATATGTGTCGTGCATGTAAAACCTTTAGGAAGGTTGTTCTTATCATGAACACAAAATTTGTACTTACTACATGGAAAATGCAGGCAAGGAATTTTATTCTGATAGGCTCCCTTCAGACCATATCAACTCAATGGCTGTTTATGTAGAACTACTAATACGAGCATGTCTAAGCAACAGATATAGAGCTAAGGATAAATAAACCTTGTCTGTGCCTGTCTAGAAATTCCTGTCTAGTGTGGAAATGTACAAAGTTCATGCCTTAACTCAAACCCTGTCCACCGCCTGCTTTTGTAAATAAAGTTTTATTTGGGCCTAGCCAGACTCACTTGCTATTAGCTGTGTCAGCTAAACTGAGTAGTTGCAACAGAAATTGGGTATTCTACAAAGGCTGACATATTTACTTTCCTGCTCCTGGACTGGCTAGTTTCATGTGTCAACTTGACACAAGCTAGAGTCATCAAGAGGAAATGCCTCTATGACATCCAGTTGTAAGGCATTTTCTCAATTAGTGATCAGTGAGGAAGGGCCAAGCCCATGGTGGGTGGTGCCATCCTTGGGCTGGTGGTCCTGGCTTCTATAAGAAAGCAGGCTGAGTAACCAGGGGAAGCAAGTCAGTAAGCAGAATCCCTCCATGGCCTCTGCATCACTTTCTGCCTCCAAGTTTCAACCCTGTTTGAGTTCCTGTTCTGACTCCCCCAATGATGGGCTATGATCTGGAAATGTAAGCTAAATAAACCCTCTCCTCCTCAACTTGCTGTTTGGTCATGGTGTTTCATCCCAGCAGTAGTGACCCTAACTAAGACAGTCCCTTCACAGAAACCCTTTTCTGATCCCTGGGTTTGTGGATGAGGTCAGTATTAAATTCTTGAGTACATTAATAAAAACTTTAGTTGAATTTTTTTAAATTGCTCCATGAAAGAATAACACAGACAATGTAAGTTAGATTGGGCAGCAACTAAGTAACATACAATGTGACCCTTCAAGTACAAAGAAGGTGCTAGAAGACTCCTCCGAGGATGAGAGAAGCAAGCAGACAAAGGGACAGGGTGCATCAAGTTGTCCAGAAGTCAATCCAGCGTAGGTGGAGCCAAGTCAGGAGGAAAGTGTGTAGTTTCAGACTCAGAGTAGGGGCCAGGTCAGTGAGCCTACTCATGTCAATCAAGGTGACTTGATTGACATGGCCAGATAGAAGTGGAAGAAAGACATTGCTTTAGCTGTTTGTTGAGCCACGTGCTTCCAAGTGTGTGGGTGCAGAGAGGAAACCATTCAGAGCAACTTGCAGGCAGCTACTGGAAGCCATGAGTTAAAAGCAGTTGCCTTTTGTGAAGTGGAGCATCCTAGGGGAGGAGCAGTGTAATGGGTATCAATGATGCAAGATTTGGGATGTTGGTCTTGGGACACAAATAAGATGTCAAAGTAAAAATAATAAGAGAAGAGTTGATTGGGCTAGTTGATAAGGGCTCATTTGAAATCGTCAGCATTTATAGCTCTTTGAAGCTGTGTTGGTCAGTGAGATTGCTTATGGTCCTCAGATGAAAGTATTAGGTTGGAGTCCGTGGGCTCAGAAGTTGGTACTCTGTATGGAAGAGGAGGTGAGAATTCTAAGGAGTGTGAGAAGGAGCAGCCAGAAGAACAGTGTTTCTGGTTTTAGGGGAGAATGTTCCCTTGAGGCCAGATTCACATGGTCCATGCTGCTGCTCTCTGAAGCATAGAAGTGTCCACTAGGAGAGAAATCCGTGTACAGGGGTAACCTGAGCAAAACCAGATTCACCAAGAAGTCAGGACAGATACTAGATTAATATAGCATGGCAGGACCATGAGTGTGTATGTGTACACTTATTTTTAATAATATATATATTATATACATATAATATATATTTAAAAATATTTTTTCCCTAAGACACTTACCTGTAAAGGATGGGAGAGAAAAAGTACCACAGAGAGAAGGGAACATGAAGGAAACGTCTTTTAGATGTTTGAATGACATTTGGGAGAGCGCTGAAGGATAATGGAGCCTCTCAGAACCCTAGAGTGGAGGGGAACGATCGGGAGCCACGTGGAAGTGCTGGTTTCTATAGGGCACAAATGCCATGTTTGTTTGCTTTTGTAATAAGGAAGTGAATCATCAAGAGGGTCATTGCTGCGGGTAGGCTTGCCCCTAAACTCTCAGGAGGAAAGAGAAGGAATGTCCAACAGGGGAATGGGAGGTTCTGTGTTCTCTGTGGAGGAAAAAACAAGGTAAATCTGTGATTGGATTTGCCCTTTGTAAAGACAAAGGCTTTAAACAAGAGAGCATCTAAAAATTAGTCAAGGCAAACCCTCCACTCTCTCACCAATCTGTAGCTGCCACTGCTGTCCTGCCCGAGAAGCTGCATGAAGTCACACCACAAGAAACCCTCTGGAGAGGGGCAGACTTCAATAGATTATATGGAAACTGGGAGGTGGGAAAGAAGAGTGACTGGGCCATTGCGACTGTGGTCAGAAGGTGGCCGGAGGGCTGTGAGCAGCAACAGATAAAGATGAGCCACACTGGTGCATTTGATCTTAGTGTTCTCCTTGAGGAGAGTGGCCCCTAGGATGACACGGCTCAGCTGTTGTTGGGGTAACAGGCTCCAGAACTGGAGTCTGAGGCGCTGTTGTTCCTCATGTGTTGTGGAAAATTATCTTACAGTGTGTTACGTTTGTTTATACTGTGGAACATTTGTTTAATGATGTAAAGATGTGCTGTTTTGGTTTATGCTTCATTTGTTTAACTCTGTGAAGCTATAATTTTTTGCCTGTCTAAAACACCTGATGTTCTAATAAAGAGCTGAATGGCCAATAGCGAGAGAGAAAGGATAGGTGGATATGGCAGGCAGAGAGGATAAATGGAAGGAGAAATCTGGAAGACAAGAAAGGAGTAAGAGGGAACAAGGAGAGGAGGACACCAGGGACCCATCACCCATCTGCACAGCAGCCACAGAGAAAGAGGTAAAGAAAGGTATGTAAAATAGAGAAAGATAAAAGCCCAGAGGCAAAAGAGAGAAGCTGGCTGGCAACGAGATAAGCTGGCTGAGACTGGGCATTCATGGGAAAACATAAGCTTCCTTGTGTATTTACCTGGAATCTGGGTGGTGCCCCCCCAAAAGACTAACGACAAAAAGCCAAAGGAGTAAAAGGAGAAAAACAACTACACTCATGCCTGCACCTGGCTCTTAGCTTAGCCACCATGAGGTAAGCCCAAGACCCTGGCCCATTCTTACAACGGTTTTTCTCCTGGCTGATCACTTTGCTCTCCTTTCTCATATCTGATTTTGAAACTACTTGACATTCTTGTCACTGTCCCCATGTGTATTCCAGCTTGTCGATGACCTTCTGAACACATCAATTCTTGGAATGATTCTAACTGTAGAGAATAGAAAAGCACTATTATGTTTTCTTGTGTTTTATGTTTTTGCTTTAGGTATCATTCTTTGTAAATGCAACTATAGATTGCTTTAGTTCTAGGGGAAAACTGTAATACTGTTGACTCATATTTAGCTTGAAGGCAGCTCAAACACCAAGGTCTTCCCCCCCCCCCTTTTTTTAACACAATAGCTGTTAGGTCAAATATTACACTTGTGTGTTCAAGTTTTTTGAACATAGTTTGAAGAATTAAATTGAATCTGATACACTTTGGCTCGTTCACCTAAACTCTTGTGATCTTTAATTTTGTGATCGATGAGCATTTTAGCTTCTTATATTGACAGGCATCATACTGTATCTTTACCTTCGCCATCTATATCACTATTAAAGAAACGGACTGAGGAGAAGAGACTGAGGACAGTCGGTGACATGGCCATCGGAACCCTGTTTAGATTGAAACACAATTTAAACCTCATCTTCAGTAGTAACTCTCGAGATGTGGTATTTGCAGTTATGCCTCTCTGTTTTAGAAAAAGTTCAATGTAGAGATGTTATTAGGCGTCCTGAGGGATTATGTAGCTGAGCGTAGTTTAAGTTGGAAGACCCACCTTAACTGTGGATGGCATGTTCCATGGGCTAGGGTCCTAGTGAATACACGTGAGAAAGTCAGCCGAGTATAGGCATTGAAGATCCTTTGCTCCCTGGCTTTTTGCAATGATGTCCCACCATAAAGTACCATACCCTTTTCAGCCAAAGTGAATGCTTTCTTCCTTAAATTGCTTTTGTTAGGGCATTTTTATCACAGCAGCAGGAAAAGTAACATCACCCTTGATCTCTTCCTGAGCTAGGAAAGTGTGGCCTGTTTTCCAAGAGGATATTTCTGGGATTTCCCTGTTACACAGACAGCTTTGTGCTAGGTGCTCTTTTGAAATGTCTGGTCTTCATTGAGGAGCATTCCCTGGAACCCCTGCCTCTCTCCCCCGAGGATCAACAGATGGTGTGTGTTGTGACATCGGCATTCAGGATCCACGGAGGATGTCGGCAGCACTGATTAATCTCCCATGTCGGTCTTTGAATCTATAAACAGGACAGATTTTAGGACCAAGTAGAACCCAGCCTGGGTCACTTCTTCACACAAGACCACTTTCTGAGTGGCCGTGGGGAGAAGTCTGCTCTTGGTGGCCTAGATTCCAGTCCGCAGTAGCAGGAATAGGCGCTGGCTTCCTGCGTCGTCGCCTCTCGCGGCACTGAAGAAGGAAGTGCAGCTTTGGTGAGCTGCATGTGTGCCCTCTGTCAAAGTTAATTGAAAGATAAACATCTTCCTCCAGGTAGTTAGCAAATCAAGTGAAGCCAGCAGCTAATTACTCTCAAAGAGAAAGGGAAATAATCCCCTATGTTAAAATCTTCAGCAATTAGATAAACAATACCAAATAAATTACATTTTCCACGATTCTTAAAGGAAACAATGCATAGCTAATTTAATCTGGGAACACAAGAGTATGGAGTCTTTTAAAACAAAAATAATGAAGAAGGTAACAGTTTTACTTGTTGGGTTGTTTCAAATGGAAGTCTGGGTTTGTAACTGCTCTGCCCAGTTGCTGTCTTATCGTCTCTAATTTGATGTGTTTTTATTGCACATTAAGCCAAAGTCAATTTCCTTAGCAGAAAGTAAATAATGATGTATTGAGTAGCCTTAAGTGAAAATGAACTTGTAGACTTGGTAGTCCTCAATATTGTTGACTCTCTGAACAGTATGGCCAATGCACTTGAGAGTAGTGTACGCACACACACGTATGGCCAACAGATTTCAGATTAGTGTACGAACACACGTATAGCCAACGAACTTCAGACTAGTGTTTGCACGCACGTATGGCCAGCGGACTTCAGGCTAGCACATGCGCACATGTAAGGCCAACAGACTTCAGACTAGTGTTTTCACACACGTATGGCCAACGGACTTCAGACTAGTATTTGCACACACGTTTTTGTTTATTGCAAAAAGTGATGGCTGCTTCTGCAGATCTCAGGTTTTTTTTTTTTCTTTTTGGTGTGTAAGATTGTATGTCGAGTGTTCGGAGGACAATGCCCTTTATTCTTTTTCCTTTACCGCACATAGGCAGAGGCATGGGGGGCTGTCGGCTTTGAGACTGGCAGTAACTCTTCACTGAACATGGAAGGATTTGATGGTGTTGAGTCATTTCTCAGAAAGAAAAGTTTAAACACATGCATATTATCCAGTGTCATGGAAACCTTTATGATGATTGATTCTTTAGAACAGCATACTATGCAGATGTTTTATTCATGAGTTATTTCTGCAAAAACTCTGTGGGTTTCTATTTCATTTTTCTCAGCTGAATATGCTATGATTTCAATTTTTTTTGTTAAATTTATCCTTATATAGACAACATTATTTCTGAGATGTTGATGCGTGCTGTAGGCCCAGAACACAGCTGTTTGTAAAATTTAATGGTTGTTGGCAGCAGTTAAATTCCCATGAGTTGGTAGCAAAGATATCAAAAGCACCCACTGACTATGCGAGAAAATGCTATCTTTGACACACATGGCCAAACTGTGATCCTGTTATGTCCCTAATTTTCTTGTTGTGGCAGGGCTGGTGGTGGAAAAGACACTGGAAATAAATGACACATGACTGACAATAGTGATGAGGAACAAGGGACTGGTAGTAAATGCATGTCTGTAATGAACTTCTAAGCAGTCTGTAGTCAATAAAGTAATTACAGATTGCATTCTGAATACCATCATCACTTCGGCCCATGCTTCTTATTTTCTTTCCCTGCTTTTGGCAGGAGGTGGAGCCTGTTTGCACTGCTTTCTGTCAGATAGTAAATGCAATGGAAAACTAAAATTTAAGGAAGAGATTTCAAGCTCAAAACTGTTAAGGTCTGCAGTTGTGGATTATTGAGAGTTATGCTGGGATGCTGGTAGCACATTTGGGGCTCTCACTTTGGTGAATAAATTGGGATGGATTCTTTCAGTTCCCCTGTTCTAATCTTGTTGTCCTGAACTTTGACAGAAATTATGTTGAACATTGATATAGAATGAATGTGTGTGTGTATGTTTGTATGTGTATTATGTATGTGTATATGTAATGTGTGTGTGCATATATGTGTGTAAGGAAGATCATTCTAATCTAAGACATCTTTCTCCTTCCTTCCTTCCTTCCTTCCTTCCTTCCTTCCTTCCTTCCTTCCTTCCTTCCTTCCTTTCTTCCTCTCTTCCCTTCCCTCCCTTTCCCCTCCTCTCTCTCTCTCTCTCTCTCTCTCTCTCTCTCTCTCTCTCTCTTTCTTTTTTTTTTTGAAACATGTGTTTTGTGTATCCCTGGCTGTCCTGGAACTCATTCTGTAGACCAGGATGGCCTGGAACTCAGAGATCCGTCTGCTTCTGTCTCCCAAGTGCCTGGGATTGTGTGTGTGCACAGCACAGGCTGACTAACGTATTTTACATCCTCTTGCTCTTTGTGTGTGTCCAGTTAGCAGCCTTTAGAGACAAATCGGAAGTCCTAATGGCTGAAGCAGGGTAGTGCTCTATGTCTGTGCCAATTTGACTGGACTGGGGCAGCTGTAGGGAACTGAGTTGGGCTTAGCTTTTGGTGCTCATATATTTTTACTTTTTAAAATAATTTCTATTTTAATTATTTTATTATTACTCTTTTCTATTTATTATTTCCAATTTTTCTTTTATTTTTGAGATATCATTTCTCCCCTTTCCCCCTCCAAACTGTCCTGTATGCTCCTCCTTGCTCTCTTTCATATTCATGGTCTCTTTTTTCATTGATTGTTGTTACATGTTCATATGTATATGCATATATACAGGCATACACATATGCATTCTTAAAGATAGCCTGCTCCATCTATATGATGTTACATGTACCTATGCTTTCAGGGGTGGCCATTTGGTATTGAATACTTAGTTGGTGTGATCTTCCCTTGGGAAACCACCTCTCCCGATCCCAGCTTTCCTTAGTTGCCTGTTGTTCTTTGTGCAGGACTGAGTCCTCGTGAGAGTTCCCCTGTCCACTTTAACATGCCATTGTCATAGTCTTGTTCGCTCATGGTAGGCATGTGGTGAGACCTTATGCATGTGGCTTCTGGTATTATTGGGAGACAAAATCTTCATAGGAAATTCTCCAATCCTCTGTCTCTCATAATCTTCGCACCACCTCTTCTGCAGTGTTCCCCAGGCATATTTTAAAAATGCCCCATTCTAATAATTTCTCCATTCATCTTTACCTTTAGTGTTCCAGACCCTTAGAGAATTGGCTGTTTTCTCTGTTAAATACACTTAAAGTGCTGGTAATGCATTCCTGAAATAAATGAGAAGGAAAAGATTTATTTTGTCTAGTGGTTCGGAGGTTTCAGTCCATGGTGGCTTAGCATATGTGCTTTTGCATAAGGTCATACTGGTAGCATGAGTTCTAGAAGCTTCTTTTTTGGATAGAAGAAAGGAACGAGGAAGGTACTAGGGATCAGGCCTGACCTTTAGAAGAATGTGCCCCATAGCCTACCTAGCCTTGTTAGCGAGTACATCCCAAAATTTAAAAAATGGCCTCAAAGTTGGTCCCCAGAACTTTTGGAGGAACACTCAATAGTCTAATTATAGCACTACCTAATTCTTACCATTTGTAGGCTTTGGAATAGGCATGAAGCATGCATGAAAGTCACGGGAGGTGAAAGTTTCCAGTAGCCATCTTCCAATAGGCAGATTAGATGTCTCCCTTTTTGTATCTGCTCAGAGATATTGTATTCGGGATCTTCTACATCTGTTGTCTTTATGTTTGGTTTGGGTGTTTGAGTATTCCTTGAACTACACTAGACTAATATGTGCGACTACAGGCAACATAATCTTTTTCTGCGATGCTCTCCCTAGCTAGGTTTAGTCACAGTATCTCCCTCTCAGAAAGGCTGTGGGGGTCTTCCCCTGGGTGAGATGATTTTACAGTCCCCAGCAGGAGGTGTGCGTCCTCTGCATGGTGGGTGCTGTCCCCAGCAGGAGCAATGCATGGGAGTCCACGGAACGCAATCACCTTCTTCCTTTTGTTGCTTCTCATCTGGGAATCTTGACTCCATTATCTAATATTGAAAATTTTTTATGAAAATAGTATGAAAATAGTATTTTTCTTATTAGACTTTTGTGAAGATTAAAGAACTTAATGCAAGTGCTTAGCATGATGCATGGAGAAGAATGAACACTCAGATGGTCTTTGTAGACTCCTGGTCTTTGTATTTCTGAACTTTAGTGGTGCCTAACTTGAATCAACATCCTGTCTGTGTTTAAATGTGTTACCACCTGATTATTCTTTTTGAATGATCCAAATTTAGATAAGATATAGATGTAGCTCACAGTGTAGAAAATCAGTTTCTGTAACGTTTTTCTTTGTTTTCCATAAACACACTTTGAAAGGGAGAGGCCAGCAAGTGGCCTTGGAAACTTCCTTTGCGGTGTGAAGAATACTCCCATCTCTTATTTAGCGTAACTCATGCTTCCATGTCCCCTGTCCACAGCAAGGACACAACCTCATATTTTGTTTATTTATGTTAGTGGAGCAGGGTCAGTGTGCAGCCTTTAATGCAGAACTTCAGGTCTGGTAGGCAGGCAGTTTCTTTCCACTGCCTTTGTTCCTTTGATAATGTATTCAATGCCATATTTTAGACCTTTATCTTGGCCCCTATTATTTGAGCTTGATTTTTAGATAATTAAAAAAGCTTTATTTAATGTGCATGAGTGTTTTTGCCTGCATGCATGCATGTATGTGCACCGTACATATACTTGGTGCCTGCAGAGGCCAGAAGAGGGTGTTGGATCCTCTGGAAATGGAGTTACAGATGGCCGTAAACCACCATGAGGTACTGGGACCCTAACCTGGATCCTCTGCAAGATCAGCAAATGCTCTTAATTGCTGAACCAACTCACCAGTCCTGGGCTTCAGTAAAGCTTTACCAGATTAGCCATATACTCCATATCATTTAATCTTGTCAAAACCAAATCTCATTACCCAAACCTGCTCCTCCTCTGTTTTTCCCCTTTAAGCTCATAGGTTATGGCCATTACAGGCAAATGGCTATGACTGGAAATAACCATATCATGTGATTAAGCCACTGTCAGAAGAACACACATGCATAGTTCTTCTCATTGTGGGTCTCAGATTATGTCTAGCTGCATAAGATCATATCTGTCCAGACGATGTCAAGCCAGAAGGGAACCTGTGTAGGATAGAAAGGGACCAATGGAGGGCTTGAAGAGTTGGAGAGGAGAGAGCAGAGGCTTATGGGAGGGGAATATTCTCAAGCATGCTTATATAAAATTGCCTGAGTAACCAAGTATAATGAAATACATTAATTAATTTTAAAAAACCAGTTATTTATCGTTTCTTTTGTTCTCTGTGATGTTCAGTGTTCAACTCATGTTTTTCCCTTGCTGCCCCACGGAATATTTGCCCCTCTCATCTTTAACCAAGGCAAAGAGTGGTTTTATTGCAGCGTATTGTGCTCTTCTTCCCACCCTGGCCATGCGTTTGGTCTTGTGATGATAAACCTAAACCTTCATCCCATTCATTACCTTCTACGACGACCTCTAAGTTCTGAGAACAATGGTTTACTCTCTGAATAATTTCTTAATTTAATTGCATTAGCTGTGCTGTCCAGGTGATTTTCCAGATTAAGGCTTTTGAATCTTTGAGCTACAAAGTGCTAAGAAAAATCTGTCGTGACTGGGGTCTATTCAGCACGACTTTAGCTTCTTTATTATGCAATTAAAATAGAGCAAGCCACTGGCAGGTGCTTTTTGGTGGACTAAAGTGTCTTCACTTAGTATGATATTATTGTGATAGGTTGAAGGAGGGCCACCCAAAGTGACCAAGTGTTAAGTACTGTAATTTCAGAGTGTTATAGTATTTGGGCAAACGGACTTCACACACGTGTGTCAGTCAGTGAGACCGTCATTACTACTACTTCTCAGTGCTGGGATGGATTCCAGGACTTTGCCTTTGCTGAGTAGGTAAAGTACCACTGAGCTACAATGTCAGATCAAGTTAGGGATAAGTAGAGGTGGCAAATCCCCAGGATTATTCAGTGAGCCCCATGTGCCATTCCAAGTGTCCTTCTAAGAGAGCTTGAGCAGAGGGAAGGTGATGTGAGGACCAGAAGCATGCAACCTTAAGCCTGGCATGCCAAGACAGCGACTAAGAATCAGAAGCAGCAAGGAAGAGTCCTAACTAGGGTCCTCCTGGGCACCGTGGCCTGTGTGACTTCTGAATTCTAAACACTAAACCTCCAAAAGAGTGTACTTCTGTTATTCAGCTCCCCACATTTATGGTGATTTTATTAGAGCACTATCAGGAAAACCCTTTCCTCTCTTTGTATCAGCATATAAGGATAAACGAGGAGGGCTGCCGGTGGCCTGATAGGAATGTGGCGACTTGAGGACTTGAGGACTTGAGTTGGGTCACCAGAACCCACGTTAAAAACTGGACGAGGTGTAGCTCTAGGCTGAGCAGCGGGAGGGGCTGGGGGGGGAAATAGAGTCTTTGAGGCTATTGGATAATGAATTGATGAGCTTAAGAGAAAATAAAAGGTGGGGCTGCAGAGGTGGACCAGCCATTTAGAGCCGTAGCTGCTCTTCCAGAGGCCTTTAGCCCAATTCCTATCACCCACGAGGTAGCTCATAGCTATCTGTAACTTCAGATTCAGGAAATGTGACACCCTTTTCTGGCATTTCTGGGTCTCCAGACATGCATGGACAAAACACGCAGATAAAACACCCATATACATAAAACTTTAAGATATAATGTGGAGAGTTTCTGAGGAAAGAAAGCTAGCATTACCCCCTACCTTCACGTGTGTGCACACGTGTGTGCATGTGCACCTAATAAGTACACATTGAACTCCAGCCTCCACATGTGTGTATACAAGCATAAGTGTGTGCATCTAGTAAGTACACACACATATGCAAACACAGAGACAGGGAGACACAGAGCGATAGAGACAAAGAGAGAGACAGAGACAGACAGGCAGAGATATGGAGACAGATCAGACAGACAGAGAGATGGAGACAGAGAAACTGAGATGGATTATAGGGAGAGACAAGGGAGACAGAAAGACAGAGACAGAGAAATGAGGAAAAGCTAAAATGATGATAGTTGTCATTGGTTTATAGAATTAACATCACTAAACTGCATACTTGAAAAGTTAGTTGCACAAGAATCAGTATAAGCAATGAAATGCAGCAGTTGAACCTTAGCGTGCCTTTCTTTGGTTCTACATTGGTACTTGAAATGTGAAGCTGATTAAGCTAATGGGTGCGGGATGGGGCAAGAAGCAGAAGTTGCAGGTAGAACAAGGATGAGATGATCCAGAAGTGCTGGGAGAGCGGGGTTGACATGAGATTCTTGCGCTCTAAGTTGCCTGTGGACCTTTGCAGATCCTTCCTTCATCTGTGTGCTATGCACAGGCACCTGACACCCGCCATTCTCAGTTCAGAGAGACCCCAGCACTGATGGGGACAGAAAGGCGAAGTGACGACTCACTCATCTCTTCCTCGCTCGCATTTTCTTCCTTGATGGAGAAAGCCAGCTGTGCCCTCGTTAATTCTCCTGGTGGCTCAGGGGATTTTCACTTACAGAAAAATCTCTAGCATAGAGGAGAGGATCCCAGCTCCGGGAAGCTCCCTGAGCTATGGTTGGTTGCCTTAAGTTCTAAGTCATGACCATCTAGAAACGGGAACAGAACACAGAATCCATCCACATCCACATATCCCGAATTGCGAGCCCATTAATCATGTGTCGCTTTTGTAATAAAAGATCATAATTAGTTTTGTTCCTCTGAACAAGCTAGAACTTTGTTTTACTGTGTGGAATGAATGCTTCGTGGAAAAGGCCAGCTTCCCCTCCATCTAGCACCTAGAATAGCAGCCTTTGTGAGGCACCGAGGCGAGTGGCTATGAGGCACGCGGTGCTCTCTGTTCCCGTGAGTTCTGAG
Source organism: Myodes glareolus (assembly GCF_982192425.1). NCBI lineage: Eukaryota > Metazoa > Chordata > Mammalia > Rodentia > Cricetidae > Myodes > Myodes glareolus. The sequence goes on from NC_142051.1 coordinate 3,505,303, forward strand.
GCCGAGGTGCGGCGCTTCGCGTTTCCGCCCATCAGTCATTTGCAGCCATGCCTCATCTGTATTCCCTAATATTTAGGTCAGTGAATTTCAACTTGAAGAATTGTTGATTTAAGTGGCTTTGCTTCGGGTACACTCCATTTTTGACAGATTGTACAATTCACAAATGCTATGTTTTGAGCAGGAAAAAAGTAGTTGTGTTTCAATTCTTTTGAATGAGGAGAAATGACTGCATCTATCATGGTTCTAATAATAGCGGAAGTGCTGCATGTGTTCCGTTGAGTCTGAATCTAATGCTGTTCATTTGCTATGCAGGACTTCTAGTGTTCTACGCCTCACACGATTCTCTTGATTTATCACATAGGATGTCCTTTCCTCAGGGTATTTTTTCTTTATCTGTATACATAAATACTGTGCTGTATTGGAGTCAGCTTTATTTTACAACCAGGCAAACATATTCATCTGTCCAGCGCTGACAGTGTACAGTGGCTAGCACTGATAATGGAAGCTTGGGTCTGGTAGGTGCGACATGCTTGATAGTGTCCTGATGCATCTACAGATGAGAGCAGGGGACCAGAGTGGCTGATGGTGTGCGTGTGTGTGAAGTTGGCATGACAGAATCACAAGCTCCAAGGTTTCTGTGTGTACAGTAGTGACAGATGAGACAGTAGCCAATGTGTGGTGGTTGGGGACCTGGCGGGAACACACACATGTTGGGTGTTGGTAGCAGCAGCGACTGCTCAACCCCAGGTTCTGGTTCCCACACAGGAATGCATGTATGTGGCAGTCAGGTGGTCATGTGCTCCAGAGACTGACCAGAGAATGATTTCAGGTAATAATCTGATTATTTAGTGTGCGTAATTAATTGAAACACAAAGTAAAAGGCTACAAAAGATTACAGTGTTTAAGTCAAATATTGTAGGCTTGTGGGTCTCACAGGAGACATCGCCTTGCTTTGGTTGCCTTCTTTGTGGTGACTGTTCACGTATATTGATGTCCCTTTTCAGTTTACTCCTGGAGCCGGTGGAAGACAGTTTGGAATGTTCACAAACTCCCAGAATAATTTATGTGAGGATCCCTAGATGAAGGTTCTTTGAAGGCAAAGAGCTAAGCAAAGTATAGAGATAATCAGAAGTCATTTCAAAGAGCCCAGGAGGAAGAGAGCTGGGGTAAGGACATGGAGAGAAGGGGAAGTGAGATTAGCCAGGACGTGTTTCACAAATGCCCAGGCTGAGGCAGCCTGGAATCAGTGACTATGTAGTGTAGTGACTGTGGTCCAGGAATATGAGAAGCCTGATTTCTGTCCTGGATGCCAGATGAAATGCAGGTCACGGCTATGGATGTAGTTCAGTTGGTAGAGTGACCACCAGCATGGAGGAAGCCCTGCATTGGATCCTCCACACCATATCAACTACATCTCTTCTGTCTTCAATCCTAGGATCTGAGAGTTGGAAACAAGAGGATTAGAAGTTCAATATCACCCTCCTGGGCTATAGAGATGGTTCAGCAGTTAAGAGTGTTTCCAGAGAACCCAAGTTCAGATCCTGGCACAGGTGTTAGGTGGCTCACAGCTGCGTGTAAGAATACTTCCAAGGGATCCATAACCTTCTTCTGGGCCCTGTAGGTAGGCATGTACATATGTACATGCGTGTGTGTACACCCACCAATAAAAATAAATCTTAGTAAATATGTATAGGGAGTTTTAGGCTAGCCTGGGCTATGTAATACCTTATCAAAATAAAATAAATGTGAATTTCAGGTAAATAATTCTTGGATATAATCAAGGATAAAAACCTGAATGGGGCAACCTTATACTAAAACATTACTCACTGTTTATATAAAATTCAAAGAAAAGCAAACATCCTATGTTTACGTTTTCTGAATCTGACAACCACAGACCATGAGACTGGGCAAAATTCATTCCAACCCAGAATATCCATAACCTGCAAGTCAGAAGAGAAAAGAGATGTAGTGAATTCTTTCACTGCAGTTGGATTGTCAAATGTTGACAACATCTCATGACCTATCTGAGTTACCCATGTTCTTCATGAACATGGGTACAGGTGGGAAAGTGGTCCAGGCTAGATGGTGTGCAGAGCTAATATGAAATGTCACCAGAAAAATGTAGTTTAGATGTCTGTAATTGGCTGAAGGCTCACTGAAGGACTAGATGGCATATGTAAGGATTCTTTTGTGGTGGGCAGAAATGTCTTCATGAGACATTTTAAGCAGACATTTAGCAGACATGCAATAGTGGAAAATAGTTATGTGAATGATGGCTACAGTATGTCTACTATTTGTCTCAGAATGAAATAAAGATGGGGAAGACATGACTAACTCCTAGTAGTGTATGTCCATAGAATTGTGATATTTTAATTTTGTATGGCACTGCCCTGGCGTTTGGCACTTTATTATTTGTGGTGTTGTTTGTGTTCTCTATAGTTACCTAATTTATCTATAACACACAGAACTGTGATTGGAAGACACAAAGCAAACCTTCCTCAGAAGGTTCCAGACGAGTTCAGTGTGGCAGTAAACCTGGGAGAGATAAAGAAATAGAGCTGTGCACAAGCGCTGCCCTGGGGCTGTGCACAAGCGCTGCCCTGGGGCTGTGCACAAGTGCTGTCCTGCGGCTGTGCACAAGCGCTGCCCTGTGGCTCTGCACAAGCGCTGCCCTGCGGCTCTGCACAAGCGCTGTCCTGCGGCTGGCATCTTTGCTCGTGGGAACATAGATTTTGAACTGAACAAAAGAAAGACATCTTTGAGCTTCCGAATCCATAAGGACTTTATGAGAAAGAGGAAAGAAGAAACCTTGGAGGCTTTACAATGAGAAAAGGCTGAGGGTGGAAGAAGCCAGACTCACATGTGCAGAGGAGTGTGTTCTCAGTGCAGCGCTGTGAGCATCTTGTTCAGATGTGTCAGTCGGCAGACACTGAGTGCACACTCCCATCACTTTTTCCTATTCTTCTGTTTACTGTCTATCATATAAGGGATCGTTTACCTTTTACCTCTTTGCTTTCCCTTTTTCCTTCATATCTGTGTTCATTAAACAGTTCTAGGCTGTATAATTTCAGTTTTCTTTGTCATCACCTTTATGATATTTACTTGGTATTCACTTGCCAAGTGTACAGCATGTTTTGATCAAATCCCACCTCCAGTCCCTACCCTCCAACTCTTTTAGCCCCTTCCCTAACTATATCCCTCTCACAATTTTATGTCCTTTATCTTTTCAAACCACAGAGTTCAGTTTTTGCATGGGTAGAGAGCCATCCACTTGACCACAGGCAACCTATCTAGGGCTGTAGCCATGAAGAAAATGCTTCCTCCCTCACTGACCATCAACTGCCAATAGCTCCTCAGAGTAGGGTAGGATTTCTTGAGTCCTTCTCCAGCATAAGTTGAAATTTGAGCTGGCTTGATCTTGTGCAGGTCTGTGCATTTGTCCTTAGCAAGGTGAGCTCTTGTGTGTGCAATGGGGCTCTCGTTTTCAGAAAACACTGCTTCGCAGCAGGTCTCTGGCTCTGGTCCTCTTCCTTCCGCCCCCTCTGTGGTGATCCCTCAGTTCTGGGGAGAGGGAGTGCAGTGTAGACGCCCCATTAAGGGCTGAACATTTCAAGCTATGTCTGTCTTTCTTTTGCTTCTTAGTAGCCTGGTGGAACCTTGCTTGAATAAAGAAACAGTTATATGGAGAAACTGTATCAAGTAGTGGCTGAGAGCTTGCCTGGCTCCTTTCTGGCTATGCCACTCCTTGGTTGGGTGGCCTTGCAGAAGACATGTGACTTTCTTTTGTCTTGTTTTTGAAACTTTAAAATAACATCTTAAAAGTGAATACCTATGAAAATTGACCAAGACAATCCAAAATTTGAATTACTGTGGATAAACCATTATCATTACTGCTGTTACTTGGTATATATCGTTGTTGCTGTTACACACACCATCTGTACCTTCTTGGGGCTGTTTTCTTCTACAGTTCTGCTATGAAGAAAAGCCCTCATGGCAGACACTGATGACAGGAAATGTGGGCGCCTCTGTGTGAGTGTCCTCACACAGTGCCAAAGATCAGCAGCCTGAAGCAGAGCCGTGGAATTGGGGTCAGAGCTTAAGAATATGAAATAGCCCCACCTTTCTGTAAAAATGTATTGCAACATGTTTTGTTATTTTTGTGGACTTGACAAAAGAGGGGAGGTGCTGATATTACTCACACAGAAGAGCTAATGGCAGCAGCAGGCACTTGGACATGAACAGAGGGTCCCCTTCCACATGAGGGAGCTGGTCTTTGCCACAATGTGGCACCTTTCATTTGTAAAGGGAGAAGATAGCCTGAGGTGGTGGGAGTGGTTCCTAGCGTGTTGTTTTATTTTCTCTTTGAAGAATAAGAAAGCGTCTTTTTATAATAATAATGTCTGTACGATTAGGAGAGAGGCAGGAGGCAGGATAGCTGGGGGCCGGGGGGTGCTAGCTTCACAGTTTGAGTAGAGAGATGGTTGTGTGAAATGAACTTGTCAGGGATCAGCAGTGGGATTCCAGGCAATTCGTAGTGCCTATTTGGGATTTGTGGTCATGAATTTAAAATGAGACTAGTCATCTGAGTTGCATGCCTAAAATACCACCTCCCCAAAAGATACATTGGTGAATATTTCTTGTGATGTGTGCGTAACTGAAATATAGTCTCACTTTCAAATCAAAAATTCCAAGTTGCCTATGTAATTACCTAGTAGTTCTTATTAAGCTGTATGTGCTGGTGTATACCTGTAAATACTTGTGATATTGAGGCAGGAAAAATGAAACCATCCTTCCTATGGAATGACAATGACCCCAACCTCAAACTAAATTGAAGACTTCATGCTTTAACCTTCTCTGCAGAACTCTGGAAGAATTAAAAGGTTCTATACTTTTGTTCTGTACAGTGGCCTGTGGCTACTTGTGGGTTTTGAACTCTGAAAACATAGCTAGCACCTCCGAGAAGCCAAAAGTTTCATTTGATTTGCTTTCTTTGTTTAAAGTGCCATCTATGGCTAGTAGCTATTGTTTTGTATAACACATTGTATTCACTGCACTGTTGCTTCATGACATTTGTTACTGGAGAGAAGAATCCAAACCTTGTTATTTTGTTGTAAGAAATTTGAAATTTTGCAAATTGTGGGAATGACTATGAGATTTGTTTTTAGAGGGAACTTGTTGATCACTTGGCAGTCTCTAGGGTTTGGGGAGGCTTCTACCAGTATGGCTGTATTTTGGAAGTTTCGTGATTAATAAAATTATTTAGAAGCCATGCCATGGGTTTGGAGCTCCATCCCAGAGACTGTCAATTATGTGGTCTTTGAAAAATACTCTTCTGTCTTGAAGAATTATTTACTCCAAGGTTGCAATACACTGTCAATAGAGGACCCACTCTTTCCCTTAAGTGCTTGGTTCATTTGTCATTTCTTCTTTGCAGATGTCTGTTACTCGAGGGAAAGACCTCTCTGGTCAGAGCTTCACCGTGGCTGCCTTCAGCCCTAGCTCCTTCCAGTCTGTATTTCTGTTTCTGAGCATCTTTTCATGTTTGTTCTTCATCCTTGTTCTGTTTTCTGCAGTGTGAAAGTATTTTGTGTTGCTCCGGCGCAAAGTTCATTTTTCACCTTGGTTTTATGTTTCTGCCTGTTTCTTTTCTTCTGCCTCTTCTCATTTGGTAGAGACAATATGTTCTGGAATCTTGGCAGCTTCAGCAAAGATCCACATGCTGCATCACTCATGCCCTGTTGTCAGACAAGTCTAGGAAAGGATTGGCTTAGAACTCCAGAGAATGGCCCTTTGGGCTTCAGCTTTGCGTGGGAATTTGTCTTTGAAATTCTTCTCTATAGACAGATCACTAGGTCCAGTGTTGAATAGTAAGGAGTCACTGTTTTTTTGCAACCATTTTTCTATCCAGGATTTGCTGAGTGTCTTGTCTTAGGTCTTCAGTGGGAGGCTGTTTGATGAACCATTGCCACAATTCCTAGACTTCACAGGTTAGTGACTGTCTCTACCTTCTTACTTTTATATGATGTTGCAGTGGATCCTGCTGGTGAGGTAGAAAACCTTTGCTTAGGTTGAAATGAGGTGTGGGGTTGTTGGTAAAGTTTCACCTCTGTTCTTAAATACTGTCATGAAAATGGAAACTGTGTGAGTAGTATAGTGTGATTGTGTGTGTGTGTGTGTGTGTGTGTGTGTGTAGTTTGGTGTTCTACCATCCTTTTGTTGTCTTTTAGAATGAGTAAGTCCCTTTCTGCTGGGCAGTAAGTCTCTATACACTGCTGGCCCTGTTATCAAGAGTAAGGAGTGTTTGTACTGGATGGTTCTGATTTTCTCCTGGGACAGTGGAAGTGGGGTGAAGACTGGTGATGTGGGGTGTCTTAGGAGAGCTGACCTTCAGATTTCAAGGCCTCCTTCCCATACCCTGTGTTGGTTTTATTTCTTTCTTCTTAAAATGTGTGCTTCAGAACTTTGATCTACATTTCTAACAATTTTACTGAAGTATAATTCTCCTATGCCACACTTCGCTTATTTTGAAATGTATCACTTAAATGTACTTCTTTAAAAAGATCCCATGCAGTGACTTTTAGTATATTCAGAATTCTGTACTGATTAATCCTAGCTCATTTTTGAGGGACATTTTTATTGATATACCAACAGAAATCATATGGATAAAGCCCCAAGCATATGATATCCTTGGAAACTGCTAATCAGCTATATTTATGGCTTTGCCTGCTAGAGCCAATTTACATACATGTATTTGATCAATATCTGGTCATTCGTGACTTGGCTTCTTTTGATTAGCATGTTTTTGAGGTTCATCTACACAGTTAATCGTATCAGCCTTTCATTTTTATTGGCAAAAGGGATTCCATGATGTGGATATGGTTTGTTGTGCTTACTTATTATTCAGTTGGTGGACATTTGGGTTTGCTTCTACTCTTTGGTAATGAATAATGCTGGAATGGTTCTTTATGGTTTTTCTTAGACAGGCTTTCATTTCTCTTGAGTGTAATTTAGGAATGAAATTGCTGGATCACATAGTTACTCTGTGGTTAAAGATTTGAACAAGTGCCAGAATGTTTCACAAAGCCAGCACTACTGCTTTCTATACTTCCTTGCAATGTGTGCATCACTGGTATATCTAACACATAAGCACCTGTCTTTGCGATCTATTATTCTTGTAGAGATCAGTTGGTATCTCATTGCAGCTTTGATATTAATTTTCTTGACGGTGGATGATGGTGAGCATCCCTTTGTGGACTTCCTGTGAAGAACTCCTACTCAAATCATTTGCCTATTTTCACTTTTATTGGTCATTCTATCATTGAGTTAAAGTAGTTCTTTATTTGAACACTAGTATGTAATACATATAATTTTAGTTTTTTATTGTATAGGTGGTTGATTTTCATTTACTGATAGGTTAGGGTTGTATTTCTAGAATATTTACTCCATCCCATTAAGCTATGTACCTACCTTTAAGTTAGAGTTGTATTGTAATTTTGGAATAAAAGTTTTATTTCTCTAAGTTTGTTCAGTTAAAATTACCATTTTGAGTCCCTTGAATTTCAGTGAAAAATTTAAGATCAGCTTAAAACATAGAGCTGAGGTTTTGATGGAGAGTGTACAAGCACAGTTGGCTGAAAAATTGTTGTAGTTATAATGGTTTTAAGTCTTTTTTTTTTTTTTTTTTTTTTTTTTTTATCTGCATCCTGGCTTTATTTATATAGTGCTGCTTTCTTTTTTTTTTATAGTAAATTTTATTAAATTATAAAAGTTTCCAATTCCGCCCCCCCTCCCAACACCCTCCCACTCCCCCCACTCCCCCCCTCCTTCCCCTCCGTCCCCCAGGGCAGTCAGGGTTTCCTGCCCTGTGGGAAGCTCCAGCTCCCTCCCCCTCCCTCCAGGTCCAGGAAGGCTAGCATCCAAACAGACTGGATCCCCAAAATCCAGCATATGCAGAGGAAACAGGTCCCAGTGTCATAGTCAATGGCTTTTCAGAAAGACCCCGGGCCAGCCACAGTCAGAGAATCCGGCCAAATTCCGAGAATCTGTCTAGATCACGTCCTCGTTCAGTCCCAGTCCGGCTGGCCCTGGTAAACTCTCATCAGATCCGTTCCCTTGTATCAGTGGGTGATAGCATCCCTCGCAGTACTGATTTCGTTTTTCATGTTCCTCCTCCTTCCGCTCCCCCTCCGGACCTCGGGGGGCTCAATCCGGTCCTCCAATGTGGGCCTCCGACTGCATAGCCGTCCTTCGCCAGAGGAAGGATCTATGGTGATAAGCAAAATATACATCAGTATGGTCATGGGCCACGGCCGATTCAGGCACCCTCTCCTCTGTCCAGAGAGCAATCTGGGGGATTTCTCCTTGGACCTGGGATCCCATATATAATCAAGTCTCCTGTAAACCCTAAAATGGCTCCCTTAGATGGTTTTAAGTCTTATGAATATGGTTTATCTTTCCATTTATGTAAGTCATCTTTCATTTCAACAATGTTTTGTAGTATTCAATTGTCAGTTTTGTGTATCTTTTCTTAAAATTATTTCTATGTAATTTTTATTCCATTCTTCTCATAAAACAGACTCTGTATACCATCGGTTCCCTTGTGTGTGTGTGTGTGTGTGTGTGTGTGTGTGTGTGTGCATGTGCGCGCACATGTGTGCATGTGTAGCTTATTTGATGACTTACCATTGGGTCTATTCAAGGGATGAGCAGTGAGTGTTTGAGAAGGATGTATTGTGATTGTTGTGTGTTGGAGTGCTCTGTGTGTTAGGCTTTGGTTTGTAACAAATATCTAAACTTAAATTTTTGTTGACTAAGAACAGATTTACCAAGATATTTAATCTGTACTTGTTGGTATTTTCAGTTCTCTAAAAGAGCCATCTAAAAAAAAAAAAAAAGAGCCAACTGTCTGTTTCATTGTACTTAGAACTGATATTCGTCCAAAGGCAAAGGAATTAAATCATATTAAAAATAAAGCAAGGGGTTAAGGAAATGGCTTAATAGATAAAGTGTATCCTGTGTAAGTGTAAGGAGTTTGCATTCCTAGCAGGGACGGTGGCTGCCTATATTTCCAGAATTTAGAGACTAGAGACAGGGGGTCTCTGGGGCAAGCTGACTAGCCAGACTAGCCAAATTGGAGAGCTTCTGGCTCAGCAAGAGACTCCATCTTAATAAATCAAGTGGAGAATGTTTAAGAAAGACATAGGATGTCAAATTGATGTATGCATATATACACACACACATACCTATGTAATGAAATATACATGCATACCACATACACACATGCGTGCGCGTGCAAAAGAGCAAAACAGCATAAAAATTCTTAATAAGCTTTAATGTCATTTTCCTAGGATGTGGATCTCACATGTCTATGTAAGGTGTGGGTGTCAAACCCAACCTGATTACTCGTGTTCTTATACTGAGTTGTATTCAACTCAGTAGAACTACTGACCCCGAGAGACCCATAGAGAACACAGAGAACAAGTTCACAGACTTAAAGAGATTCACGGATCCCTGTGAATCTGAATCATCTTTATATTCCTACATCCCTGGTTGTCCCTGTTAGCTGTGGAATGCCCTCCAAGAGGACAGAATTCAAGACCCAATGACTGCAGACTATGGCTGTATCTTCACACTTGTAAATTTGATGACAGAAGTATGTCAACCGTTCTTTGAAATGTGTATCCTTTAAATTCAGTTTTGGGTGGTGTTTGGAGACATCCCATTTTGTCAAAGCATGTTCTTATTCAGGAAACTGCTGGAATTGAGGCCAACATCTCCCACTAGTGTTGTTAACTGGGATCCAGATTGAGATGGTCTCTGGCTGAATACACCCTGGAGAACTCAAGAATTGTTCTGTTTGAGAAATAGCAGGGTTCTCATCGACACAGTTGCTATGGGTTAAATTATGCTTATACCACTAAGTGTATTTTGGGGTGGGTGAAATTTTTTCAGAGCTGCATTAGATCACCATTAAATATCTTGCTGGCTTTGTTCCAACACCATATTATGAATCATTTGGCTTTTACAAAACTTGTGATTGCCTTTTTCATTGTTGAAAAAGTTGTTTTGTCCAATATATTTTCCTGGTGCGCTTTCACTTAGAAATGGTGATTATTTGCTAACATGAATAAACTTCTTATGAATAATTTTTTATTTTACTTTTACTCTTCAAATTATTATTATTATTTTTTTTTTGGTTTTTCGAGACAGGATTTCTCTGTGGCTTTGGAGCCTGTCCTGGACCTAGCTCTTGTAGACCAGGCTGGCCTCGAACTCACAGAGATCCGCCTGCCTCTGCCTCCCGAGTGCTGGGATTAAAGGCGTGCGCCACCACCGCCCGGCTACTCTTCAAATTAATATATATAACCACTTGACTTTTTTTTAAATTCATCTGTTTATTTTACATCCTGGCCACACCCTCCACCCCTGCATCCTCTCCTCCCAGTCCTTTTCCCCCATCCCCCCGTCTAATCCCAACAATCCCCTCCTTGTCCATCTCTGTCCAGGAACGGGCAGGTCTCCTATGAGTGTCAATAAAACATGACTTACCAAGTTTTAGTAAGACTGAGCACCTCCCAATGTCTTAAGGCTGAGCAAGGAGACCCAGTATGAGCAGTAAAATCTTGACAGCCAGTAAAGGAGTCTGAGACAGCCCCTGTTCCCACTGTTGGGAGTCTGAGCAAGCTAAGCAACTGTCACATATATGCAGAGTGCCTCGGTCAGTCCCATGCAGGCTCCCTGGTTGTCAGTTCAGTCTCTGTGAGCCCCTGGGAGCCCAGATTAGCTGGTTGTGTGAGCCTTCCCAACAACCACTTGATTTGATAAGCACTCAGCTATATGAGAGAAATATTTCTTTCCTCCCCACTCTGTGTGACAGAATGTATTATTTTTCCTAATTTGCAAAAGAAGTCACGTCTCTAATCATCACTAATTGATCATTTCCATTATAGACTTTCTGTAGAGTCTACATAACTTGAGTTGAAATCTGATTACTCATTAGGATAGTTTGTCTTTAAGAAACCCCATCTCGAGGACTGTTTTATGTTATATTTAGACATACTTGTGTAGTAGAAAGGGTAGATATAATGATTTTCACTCTCGGTTTAATTACATTAGTGAGTGGTCTTGATTGAGCAAGCGTGCAGTTTCCCAGAGCTCTGGTAGGCATTATGTGAGGTAGGAACAGGGCAGCCATCTGTACGCGGTCATGAGTGTTAAGGATCCTTATGACTGTGACGCACCTTAGTAGGTGCCTGATTCACAGACCAGGTCCCAGTAGCACCCGCTTCCCCTTTCCCCCTTTCTTTCCCAGGGACAGATCAGCTCAGTGTTTTCCTTTTCCTTTATCAGGGCAGTAATCAAACATTCTGCCCAGCTCCATGCTCGTCCTTGAGATGATCTCTTTAAATATTAGTTTTATATGAATTACATCTGTGTTCTTCAAACCTGACTTAAGCCTAGAATGTAGTCGGAACTTTTGATCCCCAACAACTTTGATTTTCTTTTCCAAGTACAACAACAACAAAACTTTCCTACTTCCCTAAACTTACACCTTTTAAACATTGTTGACAGTCATTAGTTTTACCCTTGTTATGACATTGCCTGTTAAGGAGTTATATTTGATATGGTGCTCGTCAAGAATAGGGGTGCTATGGGGATCCTAAAACTGCATTATTATTTATCTGAATTCTCTGAAATCATAAAACTAAATACAACCATGCAGTTGTAGCCCGTTCTCCCCTGGGACTTTGTGCTTGCTCTTAAATCACACATGCTTTCCTTCCCTGCTTTGTCTCTGCAGCAGTCAATAGAGCCGATCACATTCATCCCTTCAGCTGTGACTCAAACTCCATTACAGGTCTGAGTGCTGCCAGCCTTATCATGGCCGAGCCAGAGATTCCCTTTCCCACCAACAACTAATATCGTTCACTAGTTTCTTCCTTACGCAGCGGCAGCGTTTCTTGGGCTTCCAAAGCCAGTCTGGAGCTTAGCTTTGGAATGTTGTAAATTAATCTGACCATATTTGGCTTTAAACATGGCATCTAAGAACGAGATAAAGGTTTGTTTAATGATGATTAATAGCCTCTTTGGATGTATTCATCTGAGGAACTGAAGATAATTTTGTCGTCAGGTCACTTCTGTAAGTGCACAAACCCTGGAGGCAAGCAGACCAGATGCCCCTTTAATTGCTTGGGGAAGAAGATGTGCGCAGGCATGTTTCCCTCCCAAGGACACTCTGACAGCTCTCAGGCTTGCTGCTTCCTGGGAAACAGAAGCCCCTTGCATTCGTTCAGTCGCATCTTTCTGGACTGGACTGCGGCTCTTTACCTCGAGGAAGAACCGAAAAGGGATTCAAGTGAATGCATGCTAGTACGCTGAAACCGTGCGCAGATTCACTCAGAGGCAGAAATGTTAGAATATGTTTAGAAATTGCTAGGCCCTCTGGTAATGACAGCTTTGAAGTTGGTGATTCACACAATCTCCTACAGCCTTTTCTCCCTCTTGTAATCTGTTTATGGGACAAATAATGGCTTTCTTAGTGATTGGTTGTCAAGCTGGGACTTTGAATTGGTCCATAGCAAACACATACATGTAGTAGTTAAGGTGCCGTTTAGTTTCTAGAGAGCTGTATATACATACTAGTTATGATTACTCCTCCTCTCTCCATCCTTCAAGTTCTTCAAGTTATCTATGCTAGCCAGTCTCATGAAGGCAACACCTTCTGCTGCAAGGCAAGCGAGTCAGGTTCTTCTGACCCAGAGTATATTAAGAGGACTTGCGTTCTTATCTCTCTTGAATAATTGGATAAGTAAACAAACCGAAAATTCTTTCAGGGTCTGGAACAATAATCTAAAGATTCCCGAAACACTGATCTAAACTCAAACAGATATTTTTCAAAAATACAGATTGAAAACATCAGCCAAGTGATGTAGCACTTTGCGTATCGTGAGAGATTTTAAATATTTACTTATTTATTAGTCTAAGAAGTAAGCAGCACCATTCAATTGCAAGAAAGAACTAACTTTCTACATCATTTTGCACCATTGAGAAAGATTACTGTTTGGAGTTTTTTCTTAATTACTTATTGATTTGGAGAATTTGTAATTGGAAGAGGCTAGTTCATTTTTCTACTCCTGACCTCTATTTCTATGAATGAGGAGACGGAAGCTCTGGGACTTAAGTGATTGGACCATAGAAAGCAGGTTAATGAGTGATGTGAGGCTAGCAGTCCAGGCCGATGCAGGGCATAAAGGAGTTCATCCCTGGCTTTCCCGGGCTGTACCCATCGGCGTTATTGAGGGTATTTAAAACAAGGTGGTGGGCAGGACCGGTAGAGAGAAGGGGTCTTTGCAAGAAATGTTTTCTCATGGAAAAAAAGAATTCCCATGAAGGACAGACATGGTCTATGTTAGATTTAGTGGGCCCTTGAGGCTGAGAGTGAAACGGTTGTCTTCGCTGATGACTTTGAGACTTACGATCCTCTTGGTGAGGCATCAGTTCATCAAGCTGTGTAATGGTCATGTCTGTTTTCAGAAGGGAAGGAACTGGACAGTGAGCGATCAAGTTGGTGTGGGTAGATATTTTTCAGGCAGCTCTGCTCCTTCACTTATGTGTGGAGATCCAGGTCTGCACCTGAGTTCTCCTCTCGCTAGGAGCTGACTTCAGGAGAGTGGGTGCCTTGACAAGAAGACTGAGTTCTAGTCTTTTAGAAGAGCGAGGCTGGACCCTTAATGCTTCACTATTTTGTCTTGAAGATTTTTCACACTTTCCAGTACCGCTCATTCTGCATCCGGCAATTACTCCTTGCAGACACAAACTCTTCCAAGTGGTAGAGCTGTGGGAGAGAATAAGAACTCTTCTGCACGCTGCCTTCGTTCTCATAGGGAAGGAATTAAATTATCTCTCTTTTTTCTCACCTGCTGCTTTGATATACTGATTTGTTCATTCTTACATCCCACTCATCTAGAAACAGCTAGGAATTCAGCTCCATTATTACATGCTTCACCTTCTCCAACCGAGGGTAGGCTTTTCTCTAAGCCAGGATGGTCCCTGTAATCCCACTGAGTTCTTTATTTGCCCAGTAGATCCTAAGTGGCTGAGACTCCTATGCAGTCTTTTTGCATTTATGTGACTTTGAGTTTCATGGACTTCCCAGTTGTTATTCTGAATGCCTTTAGACAGTTTTCATCCATGATTTTTCTTTCCAACACCACTATATCAATTTCTAGGGGCTTTGGGGGTAAATCCAGAGGGAGTATAGAAGCCAAGATTTGCATTTGGGTGAAGTAACGTCTGAGATGTAGGTCAGCTAGGGAAAGGGCATTTCAGCTGAGAGCAGTGTCCCCAGGTGAGAAGGGCAATGATGAGAAGAGCACACAGCCCATTTACAAAGATGACCTGAATTTTCGACATGGGCGCTACTGAGTGCTTGTCATCAGAGGGAAATCAGTGCTGTTGCTGGCTATAGAGCAGAGGCACAGGGGCCACTGTGATGAAGTTGTTTTCTAGGGCCCTCAGAGAACGATCTACAGATGACATGCCATCCTGGTGAAGTGAAACAAGATTTTGATTTACGGTGCTTTTTTAGGGACAGATGAAATGTCTCAAAGGTAGTAGGTGTTACTGAAAATGACATTTTATCTTTGAAATCCTGAATGGCAGTGCTCATTTTTCTCCTTTAACATGCTGATGGAAAAATCCAATCTTTAACAATACCAGCCCTTATTTCCCTAACTATTCCCATTAGAAAGGTGATTTGGCCTCACATTTGATTCCTAGGAGGTTGAAATTGAATCAGATACAATGACATTATAAATCAAAATGTCTTTGAATCCTATAATAGAAGAAATTTATATAGTGCATATTTTATTCTTAAAATAACTCACAAGATAGTTAATTATAGTAGGATATGGTTGACATTTAATTTTACTATTTGTTGTGTTAGGTCTGTTATTCTTAGATGTTGTGATGCCCTCATTGTCTTGTTGTGATGCCGTAGAGTAGGCTGCTGCAGTGGATTTCTTATCACAGCACATTCCTTTTAGAATACCTACATCCTTTTCCTCTTCCAACCTGGGTTGCCTGATAGAGACCTGAAAGTGATGCATTTGAGTTCAGAAGCGAAGTCACAAAATTGTCATGTGCTTCCACCTTACTCATTTGGGATGTTTTCTCTTGGAAACCATCCAGCTACCTGTGAGGAAACATGGAGGTACATCGGCTTGCTGCCCAAACAAGGTCCTATTTAACAGCTAACATCAACTCATGAGGTGCAGGTAGCCTGCGGGCACAGAGTGAGTCCATCCCCTGCTTCTCAGTCACCCCAGCTGATAACATGGGTTCCAGAGAGCAGCCCTCTTCTGACTGAGGATTTATTACTAAACGAAAGAGTTATCCTTTCAAATCTTTGAGTTTGGGATCATTCCTTGCACAGCAGAAGACAATGCGAGTAAGTTGCTGGCATATGTTAACATACATCTGCCTTGTGAACCACGTTTTAAAGAGGAGCTACATAGTTTATCCACACTAAAGGATGAGATCTTGACTCTCACAACTAAGTCAAAACCATGAATGAGTCCCACTTGTTGGATATTAGCGTCTATGTACATTTGGTGGTGTGATTTAGGGTGAGACTGTATACAACTCTGTCATACGTTAGCTGGTGGACAAGTTACTTATTCCCATTATCCGTAGGATGGGAGAAGTACAGATACCCTTAATCTAGAATTTCTAAAGGTCAAATGATTTAGTACATGTAAAAATTGTAGGACAATACTTGGTACAAAGCAAGCAGGGAATGGAGGATGGATATTGTTAGTAGTAGCAATATAACCCTAATGCCTTAGAAACGCAATTCCATGAATTGTCACAAGTAAAAGAACCAAGCCCAATAATGATTATTCCGTAGTTTTCTGTACATTCTTGCAAATGATGAACCGTGGTGTGGTCAAGCCATTCAGTGTATTTTCATCCTGATCTCAGGTGTCAACAAAGTGACATGTTCTGATGACAGTCATTAACCTGCAGGAACACTGAGATAATTTTGCTGCAGACTTGATCCTCTTGGCATTTTTGCAGCTGTGAGGATGTCTGCGTTTTGTTGAAGGCTCTTTATAAATACGGCTTCCTCTTTGCTTCTGAATTTCAATTTTTAAGTAGAGAGCAGAGGCTTAATTTATCTGTGCATTTCTAAGTATGGCTTCCTTTCTTGAGTTTTTTGCAAATGGCTTTCTGTGGTCACATAATGTATCTCTAACCGGAACATCTTCATCTGTGTTGTAGTTGCTGTAATTGCTATCTTCTGTGTCTTGTGAAGATAGAAGAAGGCTTTAAATCTCCATGGTTGGGAGAGGTGCTTCCTGCCTGGAGTCTGATTTGAAAGTAGATACACGGTTGTGCAAAATAGATACCCTAATACTTCCTGGGTGAAGCATTAAGTGCATGCTCAGTAACAGCACCCATGGCCTGTAGAGTCCCTCATGGTTTACAGATGCCACCAGCTGATGTAATGTGGCCATTGCATTCATCTTGCTATTTAATGGGCTTATATTTAGATTTTCAGAATTGTCTTGAAAACACACAGTTCCTTCAAATTCACATAGCACAGGGGAATATTTAAAACATTTATTATATTGCTGAGTCATAAGTTAATTCTTTCAAAAAATGTACCTTTCTTTTGTCTGTGTGCATGTGTATGCCTGTTCATTTGTCTACAAGTGCACCTGCACATACACATGGATGCGTGTGGAAGCCAGAGGACAACCTCATTTCTCAAGTGTTGTCTCTCTTGTTTTTTTGAGACAGGGTCTTGTACTGGCCTTAAACTTGCCAATCACTCTGGGTTAGCTGGCCAGTAACTACAAGGGACCTGCATCTCTCTGCCTCTCAAGTGTGGACCACCATGCCCAGCATTTTTTTTTTTTTTTGTGGGTACTGGGTTTAAACTCAAGTCATCATGATTGTGTGACAAGCACCTTACCAACTAAGGTACCTCTCTAATCCCCACAAATCTTATTCTTTTTTAGTTTAGTATACAAAATGATGGGTTTCTTTATGACATTTCCTTACACATGTGCCATTACTCTTTGTCCTTATGTGTCCTTCTCCAAAGCCCTCTTCTGTTCCCTGACTGGTTCCTTTTCCAGAGAATCCTCTTCTGCTTCTGTAAGCGGAGACTGTTCGTTCATTTCACAGCCACCCAGACCCGAATAATAACACAGAAACTATTAATTACAACACTGTTGTCTGTGTTAGCCATGTGGCTTGGTACCTTTTATCAGCAAGGCATTCTCATCTTGCTTCCTCCTCATCTGGGTGACGACTGCAGACTCAGCCTTTCCTCCTCCCAGGATGAATGTGGTAAAGTCGTCCCACACTTGCTGCCACGCCATGTGTATTCTCTTTGCCCTCTTTACTGCTTCTCTTGGTCTGACTCTTCTCAAAATATTCTTTCTGCCTTCTAGTTTCACAACTCTCTAATATATATGTATATTCATATGAGAGAACACATAGAGTTTGTCTCTCTTATTAGAGATTTGTTTGTTAAAAATATTGCTAAAGTTCCATTCACAGTCAGTGATATGACTTGATCTTTTCATTTCAGGTCAGAGCTTTGAGTTCTTGAGGAAAAGGGAACAATGAAGCTTTATGTTTATGCTGCAGATTTTGGGTATTGATTTTGGAAGAACATAAGCTTCCCATCTTTCTTTGAGGAGGAAGCCTTTCACTTTGTAGAGAAACCTGAAGCTCCTGACAAGGCTGAAAAGGGACTAACTTAAGTTAATCAATGTTGTTTTTGTCAGAAAAAAAAATAGGATTGAGGTATCATGAAAGTGATTGGTGTTCCACTGGCAGCTCCATGGCCACATGGGGGCTCAGGTTTGGGCCAGCTGTACCTTTAGGCATGACTTCTACATTCCAGGAGAGAAGAAGGGGAAGGAGGAGAAGCACCAGCTCATAACAGGTGTATTTTATCCTTTAAAATCAAGAAAACTGTGTCTTTCAGCTGCCCTGTTTATTGAACTTCTCACTGTTAACAAATCACATGACATCTGACAAGAAGGCTTATCCTAGCTATGTGCTTCTCTGTAGCAAATTACCACTATACCTACCTCCCAACATCCTGTGCGTCAGTAACCCAGCGACAGCTTTGCTGGTACCTCTGTTCACATAATTCTCATAAAGGGTGACCAAAGTGTAGGCAGGAATGGGATTGCAGTTCCACCATCTCACTCACAGGATGGCTGCATTCAGTGCCAGTTGGATTGGTAATGTTGGCTTTAGTTAACTCACAGGCTCCTGATTAGAGTTCTTCTGTTCTTTCTCATGAAGCCTCCCGTGGGGCATGTCACAACATCATACTTAGCTTGTCTTAGAATAAATAAGAGTAAAAGAAGCACGGAGAGCACAGTGGCAACAATCTTCTATTTTTGCTGTTGTTACTGTGATAAAGGAGCTGTATGGGACAGGGTCTTACTCTCTGGCCTAGGCTGGCCTCAGACTTAAAATGATTCTCCTACCTCATCCTCCCAAGTACTGGTAATTTAGGTGTGAGCCACTATGCAATGGTTCACAGTTTGGTTTTGTTTTATTTTGAAAGTGACACCATTACACTGTTCCACAATTCTGCTTTTATGTATGACAGGAGGTCTAGCCTGAGCTCAGTGGGAGTGGTGGTATAAGCCATAGGTCTAGCCTATGCTCAGTGGAATGGGTCTAGCCTACGCTCAGTGGGCCTGGCTGTATAAGCCATAGGTCTAGCCTATGCTCAGTGGGAGTGGCTTTATAGGCCATGGGCACGCAGAAGGTAGAATCTTTGAGAGCCATCTTACAAGTTTTCTACCACATGAAGGAAGACAAATCCTCCAAGCGCATGTGACTGACACACAAAGCCCTGAAAGAGAGGATGGTGGATGATGTGACATGTGTGCAGTTAGCCATTGCTCGTGCGCAGAATGAAGAAAAGCACAAGGTGTGAAGATGACAGGATCCAGAGCTGAATGCTAGATGCGCCGCCTCATCTTTGACTCTCTGTCCTCTCAACAAAGTCACAAAGTTATTGTCTGAATCGCATGAGAAAAGGAAGCATAAAGGCCCGTGTTGTGAGCTCTCTGTCACCTGTAGTCTGTCTATTACTACATAGTGGAGCTGAAACTGGAGTCCAGCTTCCGAACAAAATGGCAGCATTTCCTTAACACAGCATAATATAACCGTGATATAGAAATTCTGAGACCCATTGTAGAAGCCTAACATCTAGATAACTGGCTTTCTTTATAAGTTACCACCATTGTGAAAGGCCATCTCCACAACCACGTAGGCAAAGGTCAAGCAGCCGTGCACAGGAGAGAGATATGCAGCTAGGCTGTTAGATTACCTATGCCGACACAACCATCCGACTCCTTTGGCTTTGGAAACCTGTTGCCTTTTAACTTTTAAATGGAAGGCTTATATTTTAGGTCTGTCTTTGGGTTACATAAAGATATGTTAAGGTCTTGCTACAAAGGAACAATTAAATTTTTTTCTTCATTTTTACATTTTTAATAGACAAGAGTCGAAGTTTCTTAGATGAAATTCCTTTACATACCTTTGAGTAGATTGGATATTATTTCTAGAGTCCCACCTATATTATGATCATCATGTATCTGTCCTATCTTCATTCAACACATTTAGTTTGAACACCTGCTTGGTCAAGGCGCTGAGGAAGTTGATATCCAGAGATGCAGAGTGAACCTGAAAGAGGTAATTCCGTAAACAGCAGTAAATCAAACTGGTGCGACGGGTGAAGGGGATAATTTCCTGTAAGTATTACTGGAAACACTGGATGCTAAGGGGGATTAGAGAGGAGGGGTCCACTTCAAGCTTGTAAATCAGGAAAAAAAGTCACTCTAGAGCATGGCCAGCCCGATTAGGCAATTAAGCATTTGAAAGGAAAGTTTGCTGACTTTTGTCACCCTCTCTGCTCAAGTGTGTGGTTCACAGTGTTGTATGCGATCATTCAATAGAAGGCCTTTTAAATCAGAATGCTTAATCCACCTGCCTTAGGAAAATAGGAAACACCACCCTAGCAGATAGGACTCAGCCCTGCTGCATGTGGGTCTTTTATATCCACACACGATAATCGGACCAGTGTCTGAAATGGAAGATCGATCAAGTGAAGGCAGAAGGCACTGAGTAGGAACAGGACAAGCAGCAGAGTCAAACTTGCGAGGGCGTCTCTGTCACAGCTGTCGCGTGGTCGTGAAGAAGCTGCACTGAGACTGTCTGCTGTTATCTTTGGGTGAGCAGGCATCCTCTTGTTTTGTTTCTGTGTTTACAAGAATGCTGATTTCACAGCTGTAAGAAAGAAATGAGGTAACATGTAGGGTTCCTCGGAGAGGAGTCTGGTGCATAGTAAACACTCAGTGTGTTTTAGCTCTTACAGTTGTTTGAAGTGTGATGAATTCCCAAGATGCCAGTCTCTTACATTTAGATAGGAGTGGAGTACAAAAAGCTTTTTCAAAGGCAGATTGATGAATTCCTTATTGTCTTTTCCTGGATAATAGAGAACTTAAGAAATTCAGCAAACTGTACTAGATTAGCCTCTTTTGATCCTGCAATGTGAAGTCTTATGAAAGAAAGTGTATCAAGGAAGCCATTCTAGTACTCTATTCTCTATACAGTTATCACAGTGGGCCCCTATTCCCCTGGGCTGCCACAGCGAACCAGGAAAGACCTGGGTGTTTCAAGACAATGGTAAGTTCTTGTTTCACAGTGCCAGAGGCAGAGGTCCCAAGTCAAGGAGGTAGCAACCTGTCCTCCGGTTTCTCCCTAGCTTCTGGTGATGTTCACACCCTGCATCCTTGGCTGGCAGCATCCCCACGTCTTCTTCAGTTATCTGAGGCCATTCTTTTATGTCTGAAATTTCCCATAGCATATTCATCTCACAAAGGACAGCAGCCATATTGGATTAGGGCATGCACTGATGCCACCATCTTAATTTGATTACTATAATGATGTCTTCATCTTAATTTGACTACTGTAAAGACCTTTTTTTCCTGATAAGGTCATATTCCCATTATAGGTGTGTGTGTGTATGTGTGTGTGTATATATGCACATGTGCACGCGCCCGCACGTGCATGTGTGTATGTATATAAATGAGAAATAATTCACCATTAAATGCTGTCTGTAACACTGAGGAGGCTTAAGGCTTCAGGAGAGGCTAGCAGATGCTTTGATGGCTGTGTGGGAACAGAGGCAGAAGTGCTCTGAGTAACTTTTGAGTAGTTTCTAGTGTGGCTGACCTGGCTGCTGAGTCATTTTTATTCCTGACTCCATTAATGAATTCCAGGTCAAAGGCAGTTTAGAATTTATTATTGTACTGGGGGAGAGTCATGTATTTTCTGTTTGGTTCCTTGGAAGAACTCAGTGGGTTCAGTAAATCACATAAGCTGGGGAGAAGTCCAGACGATGAAAGGCTGCTGATCTAGTTTAGCCAAGATGCTGCTGAGGGCAGGCAGCCTGGTCTTCACTAGCTTCGAGAGCTGAGGCTGTGTCATGGTCCACAAGTTGCCATTTGTCTCTGTGAATCCTGAAAGCAGCAGATAGCGGTTTCAAAGGCTTAGCTGCCTGTAACTTCAGAATGAACTTGGTTAGAAGTCAGATCAAGCAAAGAAAATGAAAATGTCATTGCACAAAAGAAAAATGAACAAACTGGTGGAAATGTAATATTTTTTAAAATAATGCTTTGTATCTCCCACCCTCTGGTTATTTTAGTTTGGTTTTTGTCTTAGCTTTTGAAGCCAATGCTTCTTTTTGGCTGTAATCTAGTAATGACTAGTGTTTGAGAGGGAGTAAAGAAGAAACCAACTTTCCTAAGTCTGGAAGAAATGACAAAGCTCTTGCATGAAACACTGTCTGTCACCTATATGGAGGCACTCCTTCTCGGGAGACAGGGCCATTTGAGGCATTGCTAAGAGTTTCAGGATAGAAAGTTGGGGGCCTAGAGAGTGGCCCTATCAAATAATACAGTGAAAATGAGATGGTGTGGGCTCGGGAGATGGCTCAGTGGGTGAACTACTCTTAGCACATGTGTGAGTGCCTGAGTTTGGATCCCCCACAGTCATGTTAATCTTAGACATACATGGTGGCCTACCTGCAGTCTCACTGTCTGGGAGCAGACAGGGGTGTTGCAGGATAAGCTGGCTAGTTATAAGAAGAGCTGGATGCTCTGATATCACGCAAGAGAGCCTGTCTCAATATATAAGGTGGAGGGTGGTCATGAACCTCAGATGACTTCATCTGTGTCAACCTGTGGTCTTCATGTGCATGTGTGCCACATACATACGTGCATATAAAAAACCTAGATAAAGCTACTGTATACTTGTATTTTGATAGATATGCATTATAATTTATATACTTTAAATATTACAGTTTATAATTCTTGTTGTTCCCAGCTTAAATTTAAATGTTGAAGTGTTACAACATGGAGTTCATCATCATTATTATTTTATTAGTGTAAGGGGTGGTGGTTACATCTTAATTAAAAAGTCATTCTTCCAGTCATCATGTCTGAATCAGTGTGTTAACTTACATTGATCCAGTTTCTTGATTTGGACTGGAATTTTAAATGTTAGGGCTTTACGGAAAGAAGGGCCCAGTTCTGAAACTAATCAGAGCAATGGAGGGAAGGTCTACTTTACTAATCTATTGTAGGTGCTAACTATTATTCTCACAGACAACAACCAAAATATAAGACAAGGAAGCGAGATACAATGAGAACATATACTGTGATTCCTATTCATGTACAGTTAAAAATTGGCAAAGTTCGGGGGTGGGAGAGATGGTTCAGCAGTTAGGAGCACTGGTTACTCTTCCAGAGGACTAGGGTTCAATTTCCAGAACCCACATGGTAACTCATTCACGACCACCTATAATTCCAGTTTCAGGGGATCTGATGCTCTCTTCTGGCCTCCTCCACAGTCATCAACGACATATGTGATGTGCAGACATACATCCAGCCAGGACGCCCATACATATTACCCATACACACACACACGCACGCACACACGCACGCACGCGCACACACACAGCAAAGCCTACAGAGTTAAAAGTTGGATGGGATATTCTGTGTGTAGAGATCATGATTTGGGAGAAGGCATGCTGGGACTCTGATAATATTCAGTTCACAATCTGGGAACTAATGATTTCTATGTGTTTGTTCATCTTAATGAAATTTATCAAGATCTATACTTATAATCTGTATACTTTTTGCAACTTTTGTATTAAAAAGTTAAAAACCACTGTTAATAGAGTGTAATAGGGACTTACACATTTTCTTGATAAACTTATCCTGAAATATTTGGTTTTTGTCTAGTTATTGATGTATGTTATTAAAATTTATCTTGATGTTATTTAAGGCAGATTTGGGAATATATTCACACACATAAAATTAAGAAAAGTATTTATGCCAAAATTTCCAAATGTTTCTCTGGGACCTTGCATTGATGTTCCCCATAATTAATGACTCCTTTTGTTTCTAAAATTATATTTTCAGCTATAGAAATGTATTCCGAAGCCCTCTTGGGGGCAGGATTAGCTGTAATTTATATTCATTTAGAATAATGAACTTGTTTATCAGATTTCCTCATTCCTTGGCAGTTAATCTTATGTTTATAAGTTTTAGGAATCTGAGATCTGGACAAAAGAAAAATAAGAAAGTGGGGGTGTTGTGTAGAGTCTTACAAGGGGTGTGTGGCAATGGGTACCAAGACAACATCAGAAGACAGGAGTCTAAATATGAAATCAAAAGCAGATGAAGGAATACTGTTTGGGCCATACATCTCACTCTTACATTGGCCACCTGTGTTGAATTCCAGTTGATGGAATGGATTTAGACTGTTGAATAATTGTTAGAGGATATAAGGAATTTAGATTTTTGTTCCAGGTTTTACTTATTTAAATTGCCTTTGCCTGAGTGCTTCATGAGGAATGTAATGAGATAGATTTAATATGTTATGTTTTCTCCCAGCAAGAACTTACTTTCTGGTTGAATAACCAAGCCATTTATAGGTAAAATATTTAAATGAAAATATATGTGTAAGATCATTAGGGATGTGTGCAAAAGTCATACTCATTGAATGAGAATGTCCTAGCCTAAACCTTGCTCTGGTGTCTCTCAAGGGTCACTGGAGTAGCCTCTAACTGGTCTCTGTTTTGCTTTTAAACAGAATGTGTGTGTTTGGTTTATTAGCACTTTTGGTATTGACTGCTGTTCGCCCACCTACTTGACCTATGTGCATTTGTTTGCTTGCCAATCATGAAGCACCACCTTTCTGGTGGGAAACAGTGAATGAACTGGGATAAACTATCTGCAAAGAAAGTTATTAGCAGGGTGGTGGTGGCACACACCTTTAACTCCAGCATTTGGGGGGTGGGGGCAGAGGCAAGTGCATCTCTGTGAGTTCCAGGACAGCCAGAGCCATTACAAAGACAAACTATCTCTTGAAAAAATTTAAAAAAAAGAAAATAAATTTAACTTGCTCAATACATATAAAAATATGTGTGGCACTAGTAGTAATCACAGATTACTGTCAGACTGACCCAGTCAAGAATAAATGCTGATAACCACTGTTGCTAAAGCTTTATGGGAACCATCTGATTGATATAATCTTGCCAGTGGCAACCTAAGCAGCTGGATGTGTTTTAAAGCATCCTACTCTATGGCCAGAGACCACTATAGAATCAGTGAGTCCTAAGTTCTTTAAAAGAAGGAGTGGAATGCCAAAGTTAAGAATTAAGTTTGAACGTAATGAGTTAGAATGAGAAAAACATCACATTTCTTTGCAAGTTGATAACTAGAACGAACATCAGAAACTCATCAAGTACAAGCACAAACCAGCTCGACTGCAGGGCCAGGCTGCGCACAGCTGTGCTCTGATGGCCTGACAGACTATTCATGTCTGTCTTTTCATCACAAAAGACCAAAGCCTGTTTGCAGTTTGACTTTGCTAGAAATGCCCTGATCTAAATCTCGATGGTGCTGCTCATGGGTGACTGGGGTAGTCTCTGCCTTGCTTTTGTTTATGAACAGGTAATGGGAGTCCTGTGAAGTAATTTATTTCTTCGGTTAATCTGGTTACCACTGAATTGCCTTTCCATTTCACCGTGATTTTATATTGTTTACTACAAAGAGAGAGGAAAGACAACTAAGTCCCCTGGCAGGGTCGATGGATGGATCTTTATTTCTCCCTCTTTCATATGTTTAGTTTGTTTTATGTATATGAGTCCTTTGCCTTCATTTTTGTCTGTGTACCATGTGCACGACTGGTGCCCACAAAAGTCAGAAGAGAGCATCAATGCCCCCAGAAACTGGAGTTACAGATGGTAGCAAGACCTCATGTGAGTGCTGGGAACCAAACCGTGGTCCTCCGCATGGACAAGTGCTCTTAAACTCTGAGCCATCTCTTCTCCCTCATTTCTCACTGCATTTCGAGTCTTCTGTGCCCAAGCTGGCCTCCAACTCTGTGGAGAAGAGTAACCTTGACTTCTGGTCCTCTTACCTCCATGCCTTAAGTGCTAGGATTACGGGTATGTGTCCCTGCATGCAGTTTACGCAGTGTTGGATTGAGTCCAAGGCTTCTTGGACACTAGGCAAGCACTCTAGTTGAATTACATTCCTTCCTCTTTCTAATGTTAATGGTTAGGTGTGTAAGACTTGAAAATTCATGAATAGTCATCTGTGGTGCTCGCTGCTCTGCTGCAGATTGGTTGCATTCCTCCTTGTGAGTGTTGATAATATCAGACGTGTGCTCAACAGGGGAGAGCCTTCTTTCAGTTTAACCCTTGATGGGATCCAGATCTCCATATATAACTTTAGGCATCTGTTGATTGGAAGACTTTTTCTTTCTTTTGCAGACTTGTTACTCTGTACATTTCAAGTATCCTTTCTCCTCCATTACCCACACACTTCTGGCCAGTTTGGCAAGAGGCATTTTCACTGTGAAATAATCCTTGACCCAGCAGGGTGAGCTGGAATTATGGACAGCAGAAACATTCCTGAATATTTCTGCTCTGGAATGAGTATCAATAATTATTGTTGAAAATGATCTCAAAGTCAACAGATAAAAGGCACTAACCAAAATAAAATGTCAGCCTCAAGTCAGTTTGTGCTATCAGAGTTCACAGGCTTCTGTGCCAGGTTTATTGATGCTCATTGGTAGGGCAGCTGGGCTAATAGAGAGTTGAGGAGGATAGTAACAGCAGTCACAAAGGATCTTACTTTCATAAACTTAGCACAAACATATGGTCGCTGAATACATGTTGAAGATCTGTGTCACTTCTTTGAAGAGACTTTGGGCAAACTATGGTCTCTGAAGCTGAATTGTTATTAGGCCCTTAATCCATGTCTGTGGCCAGCAACTGAGTCTGAAGAGTTGATCCTAGGAAAAGTGTGTCGTAATGGCAGTGATAGGAACACCCGAGTGCTCCTGTCTGCGACCCCTGCCATGTTGATATTTTTAATAAGTGTACTGGTTGCTTTGATAAGTGGTTATCTTTCTGCTTTTAAAATGCTGTAGAAAGTGGCCTTGGGTACATGCCTGTAACCCCAGCTCTTGGTGATAACTGGAAGGAGTCACCATTAGCTCAAGGCCACCCTCAGCTGCATTGCAACAAAAAAATCCAAAATGCTAATGAATAATGTCAGTCTTAAAATAAGAATTATAATTTAGACAAGTAAAAACCATGGCCATTTTTGCCTTTTCAGTTCTCTTTTATGAATATCTTTATTAAATTTCTGCACCAATTTACTGAATGCTATGTAGTATTCTAGATCTTCAAATCCTCTCTTCATGAATTTTGCATTCTTGGTGCAGGACATATGAAACAAGTCAACAAATAAAATATCGACATAAGGTCTATAACATTTTAGATATAGGGAAACGAGGTGAAAAGGTGAGAAAGTCTGAGCTTAGAACTGGGATTGAACCACTAGATGGGTCTCCCTGGGAGAAGGTGGCATTGACCTGAAGGAATTCGACATCACTGTGGCAGTGTAGAGATGTGAGCTTTCCTTTTTGTGAGCTTGGAAGCACTCGGGCTATGTCACAGATGTTGAGAGTCATGCTAACATGACATGACTTATAGTTTAAATGTCTCCCTCTGGCTATTGGGTTGAAAAAGGAAGAGCATGAATTAGAATAGGGAGATGGGACAATGGTGGTTTCGTCCTTTAGAACTTGGAAAATCAAAATAAATGTTTTAAAATTTATCCAGAAAGAATGAGTTGCAAGAAACTAGGTTGAAAAGTTGAATCCTTCGATCCTTTATCTTTTTGTTAATTGTTACATAAAGTAACTTTGTAGGTTTGAGTAACTGTTATGTCAAGATGATATATTCTTTCTTGAGTGTGTGTGTGTGTGTGTGTGTGTGTGTGTGTGATTTGATGTGAATGTTTAATGTTGAAAAGGAGAAAGAAATGGATGGAATAGGAATAGATTAGAGTGTTATAAAACTCTGGAATTTGGAAGACTCAAGCATTGAATATTCAATATGCCTAAGGGTCTTCTCTTGCAATTTTAATGCTTGAATCACATTAAGATGTATTAGGAGAAGCCACAACTATCAAACAGCTTTTTACCTGATGTGTGTACTCTTGGAAAAGGCAATATCATACCTGCAAATTCGTTTTCATGTAGGGTTATACCTGATCTTTGTTGAATGACATTGGGATGAATTGCCATTTCAGGTAACAGAATTATCCTTCCTGGAGTTCTTTAAAGATTGGATAAAATGGTGCTGGCCATGCTGAGATGTTTTGATTTAGGCTAATGGAGGTCAGATTACTTGACCCCACATGCATCTTCTGATTTAGTAAGGCGAATTCATTCAGTGTTCTTTAAAATCTACCCTTCTCTATGGAGGCAGCAGGGTCTGGACCAGGGGAATTAGAAATGGTGAACAAAAGGAAGTGTTCTGAAGTGTGCTTTCTTCCTCCTCCTCCTTTTTCTTTTCTTTTGAGTTGTAATGTCAAACGAGAAAATAATTTAAGGGGAGCAAAAAAAATAATCTACGTTGAGCCTTTAAATAATCTACACAGCATGTTTTTATTTACTTTCGCTGTAAAACTTTTGTGCAGGCATACAGACATATTCATAGATAGAAAAAAATTTTCAGGCATGGTTACACTGGAAAGAATTTAACTACATGCTATACAGGATGCGAAAAATTAAGTTATTTTGTCTGTAGAAAAAGAATGGCTATGTTTTAGAAGAAATCTGAGGTAACTTGTGTGTGTGTGAAAAAGCATAGGCAGTATTGAGGAAGCCTGCGTCAGCTGTGTGTGTGTGTGTGTGTGTGTGTGTGTGTGTGTGTGAAAAAGCATAGGCAGTATTGAGGAAGCCTGAGTCGGCTGTGTGTGTGTGTGTGTGTGTGTGTGTGTGTGTGTGTGTGTGTGTGTGTGTGAAAAAGCATAGGCAGTATTGAGGAAGCCTGAGTTGGCTCTGTGTGTGTTTGTGTGTGTGTGTGTGTGTGTGTGTGTGTGTGTGTGTGTGTGTGTGAAAAAGCATAGGCAGTATTGAGGAAGCCTGAGTTGGCTGTGTGTGTGTGTGTGTGTGAAAATGTATAGGCAGTATTGAAGCCTGAGCCGACTATGGGGTTGTCAGGTCTGCTTTCATCTCAGCCTTTCGTCTGCCCTGGGACATTTCCGAGCTCACTTTAATGCTGGCATTGTGCCTCGTTTCCTTTTATCTTCCTTTCTCACCCCAGCCTCCATTTAGGGGGTCAGGAATTCTTTTGAGGATCTGAATGAAGCCCTGAAAGCTTTTCCCTCAAACCTATGTGTTCACGTACAGAAGATTTGCATAAAAGTTCCGGGGGGGGGGGTCTCATGTTTTCATGTTTTCAGTAATCTGTCTGGGGACCTCATCTGAGAGTGAGTGAATGAGGGTGTGTCAGTAACAATACGTGACTCCAAAAGATGCCATGGGAACCATAATTAGAGAGTATGTGTGTGTGTGGGGGGGGGGCTGTGATCAGCAGGTAAAAAGTGCAGCTTGATGGACAGGCAGGAGGAGGTTCTGTATGGAAAGGGTTAGTTGCTTTGGATTGTTTCAGAGGCGATAGTCCTACACCATAGCCACTGGCCACATGCTGTTCCTGTTCCGTAGTTAAAGAATTCAGTTCTCTATTCACGGAAAGGGGTTTTCAAGTACTGAGTGACAGAGTGTGCTAATGACTTGTAAAAATATATGTCATCCTTGTTAGACAGTTTTTTTTTTTTTGAGCAGAGTTACTCTAAAATTTGGAACTTTAAAATGGAGTGAATTATGGAAAGTCAGACTTTGTCTCAGTATGGCCAGAAGCACTGTATCACGTTTAGCCACCCCACGCCTGTTCTGTTGAACTGGCTGCCTCACAGCATAGAGAGCTTTCTGTCACTGGGGGGACTCATGCAGGGATGATTCCTACCTATTCCAAATGATGTAGAAGATCCTGCAGAGAGCAGTAGGGCATTTATGTGGGAGGATGACTTCCGCAGTCAATGTTTCTTTTGCTAACAATGAGGACACAGACTCGCGGCTACACGCTTTTATCCTAGCACTCACAAGTGGGTAGTGGAAAAGGCTAGATGTCCTTACAAAGCCCACTTCAGTGGTTTTGCCTTTAATGTTTTCACAATAATGAGTTCTTTGAGGTTCTTGTTGAACAGCATTTCTGATTATGCTTTACCCACCCCACCCCACGCCCATTGTCTGTGAAGAGACACCATGACCAACGTAACTCTTATGAAAGAAAGCATTTAACTGGGGGCTGGTGCACAGTTTTAGAGGTTTAGCCCATTATCATCATGGCAGGAAGCATGATGGCATGTAGGCAGGCACTGGACATGGAGCTCAGAGATGCATCCTGATCCACAGACAAAGAAGGTGTGTGTGTGTGTGTGTGTGTGTGTGTGTGTGTGTGTGTGTGTGTGTGTTTGTGTGTGTGTGTCTAGGCCTGGTACAGGTGTTTGAAACCTCAAAGCCCACTCCCAGTGACATACTTCCTTCAACAAAACCACACCTCCTCCAACAAGGCCACACCTCTTAGTCCTTCTAATTTTTTCAAATAGTGCTGCTCCCTGGTGACTAAGCATTCAAATGTATGAGCCTATGCATGGGGGGGGCACTGTAGTTCAGACCACCACACCCACACTCTCACTGTCCCCTTCCATGGTTCTGCAGTAGAAGTTAAGCTGCAGCTCAGATGGCATTCTTGTCTCCAAGTCTTTACTGTTTATGAACTCTATCAAAGTGACATTTCTTTACTACCTTCTTTCTGACTTCTACCCAAGTCCTAGAATATTCAGACCTATACTGTTCCTTTCAGTTGCTGAAGTCCTTTACCCATGAAGTGCTCAAATATATACACCCTTTAACATCAGTACATTTTTGCCTTGTCTCTTATGAGTGTCTTGAATGCCAAGATTCCTGTTTTTGTGCATATATCCCTTTTCTGGCTTCCTCATTAGAACATAAAAGTTGTGTGAGTCAGAGCCCACCGCTGCCTCCTCTGTCACCATATTCCTACTGTGCGGAATATGTTCTCCCACCGTAAGAGGTACCTAGTAAAGTAATTATTGCCTGAGTGCATGAAACTGTTTTCTTCAATATGCCCAGTATTATGCTGAGGTAGTAAAGAGTTCTTAGCTTTGCTGTGGGCAAACATGTGCATTTCTATAACAGTAAGCATTACAACATGAATAGGAAGAAATGATGGTTTAGTGGGAAAGAATGCTTGCTCACTACCAAGCCCGAACCAGAGTTGGCTCCCTTGGTCTCACATACCTGAGGAAGAGAACTGATAGCTGTCGGCTGTCCTCTGACCCCCACATGCATGGCATGAACCCATCCATGCAAAATAAATGAATATGCAAATAGATACAATTAATTAATAACAGATAATAAGTGTGTAAGTTTCCCCACCACATAAAGAATTTAGAAGTCACTACTCCTATCCTAGTAATAGGAGAAGTTGAACAAACAGAAATAGGTGACTTTCTTAGACTCTTCAGCAATCTCAGAGCAAGTACCTCCCCGCATAAATCTCGGGAGAAAGGTAAATTCAGACAGCATTAAGATTTCCTCTGTGCAGCAGGAGGAGTGACGGCCTGGGGGAACTCTGCGCTGAGTAGCATTAGAGTGAGAAGTTGTTGGGCACGGAAGACTGGGGCGGCGTGGGGTGGTGGGTGACTCACACTGACCTGAACCAACCTCCAGACCATGAGGTTTTCACAGAGAAAACCCAGGAAAGATCCTGCTGGCTTAGAAAGGGGAAAGGGAGAATGGCCACTGTAGCATCCTCTCCAATAAGCATTTCAACAAGGACCTCCAAGGGAAATAGCTTGCCCAGAATCCCATCCCTCTTGAAGATACATTTCTCTATTCAAGCCCTCTAGATTTTCCTTACTACCAGCAGGGTGATACTCCATTCTTTCTAGCCCTGTGATGTGGCTCCTGTGCCAGCCGCTGGAGCTGGAGGGTGCAGAAACTGCACCAGGAGGGGGAGAAGGGGATACTAGAGGAGCTTGAAAGCTCTGACATCTCCATCTATAGCAGACATTAAACAGCTTGACGCTAGCCAGATTACCATACCCCTCACACTGAAGAGCGTTTACCGTGGTTCCCATTATCCAAGACATCGTCCTTAACTCTCATTTTTAAAAATGTTACAAGTTATGCTACAAGGCAAGGAAAACTAATCTAGAAAAGGCAAAACGATGAAGTGTTGAAGCTGACTGAAGTCTGATAGAGAACGTGGAATCCTCCAAATGATGTCTTCGAGCCATTGTAGTTCATTGTAAAGGGTTCTAACAGTGAAATTAGACAATATACATGAACAGATAAGCAAAGTAAGAAAAGAGGAAAGCATCCAGGAAGAAATTTAAAAGAAGAAATGGGTAGAAATCCTGTGTATACAGCCAGGACGGAAAAGCACGGTGGAGCTGTCTCCCTAGGGGGCTATACCAGCTGAACAAGGGCTCACTGAGCTTTTTGACGGAAACTGGACACCCTGACCTGAAGTTCAAGGATTCAGGGCTATAGGGGGAAAACACAAACCCTCAAGGATGGTGATGCAATATCAATAGGCAAAGCGTACATAGAATTAAAGGTCAGAAGGAAAAATACAACGCAAGAAGGAGTGGTGTAGAAGAAACATTTGTAGTAATGATGATTATTTTCCCCAAACATCAGGTAATCCAGAGAACACCAAGAGAGATAAAAATGCCAAGCTGTTACCCATAGATAAGCAATGTCCATGTCGTAGGAAGCAGAGAGGAAGTTCAGAAAGAAGTTATGAGTTAGACTAACCTATACAAGAAAAAGGATGGGAGTCACAATGGGCATCCTGTGCGACACCGTGCATGTGGTGTGTGTGATTTAAAGTGTGTGTGCGACACCGTGCACGTGGTGTGCGTGATTTAAAGTGTGTATGCGACACCGTGCACATGGTGTGCGTGATTTAAAGTGTGTGTGCGACACCGTGCACGTGGTGTGCGTGATTTAAAGTGTGAGAAGAGAAACGCAGAGCAACCTTCCTGTTCATATCCAGGGAGATTCTCATTCAGTAGTGAAGGGGAAACAAAACTGAAGGTTTCCTGGCCAGCACATTTGCCCTGCACAAAATGCTGAACTAAGTTTTTTGTCGCAAAGGAAAATGATTTAGTAAACTTGAAATCTTGGGTCTGTGTGAACAAATAAAGTGTGGGGAGAAAAGGAGAAAGAAATGCAAGTAAAGTGAAGTCCATTGTTTTTCTCATTACTTGTTTAAATAAACCGACTTAAAGAAATAATTGTAAGACCGTATCAGATTATCACAACATATGAGTAATAAAATAAATGACAACAATGTCATAGGAAGAGCAGAGAAATGAACAGTACTCAGCTGTACAATGCTTGAACTGCACATGAACTGGAATTCTGTTCTTTGAAGCTGAACTTGAATTAGTTTAAATTGCATATTGCAAATCCTTATAGAACTACTAAAATTATGACTATAATTGATATGTGTACAGTCTGTGAAATGGCTGTGTAATGCAAAATGCACAACATAAAATGAGATAAAATGGCAGGGGACACACAAATAATGCAATAAATAGAAAATTTGCCAGCATGGTAGGTATTAATCCAACTATGTAAATGATTACTTTAAACATAATTGATTTAAATATACAAGTCAACTAATTAAAACATAGCACTGTGCTCCGCCCAAATCTGCCGAAACCCCACATTCCGATACGGGTGTGCCCTTCCCGAACCGAACCACGAGACTGGATCAATATCCTAGGAGTTGAAAACAGACACACACAGGGAGACCAGGTTCATTCGCCCAAAGGGTAAATGTCAACTTTATTCAGCACATGTCGGTTTAAATACTTGGAGGCAAAAGGATGAGAGCCCCCTCCAACCTGGGAGTGAGAAGAGGGGTGTTGGCCACCTGGTGCCAATGGCCGGAGCTTCCATGTAGGGGGTACCGAGCTGGGAACCCTGACAGACAGATGGGAGGAGATTTAGGGGGCCTGTGAGGACCCTCCTTAGCAGGTGAAATTATCATAGCAATGACAGAAACAAGGCTTTGAACTAATTCCCTCCCCCTCCGGCTGGCAGAATCGAGCAGGGGAAGCTAAGCTGGTTAGTGTAAACATTTCTTGCATCCTGTGCTTTGGCCTCCAGGAACAGGGAAGACAGGGCCCTACAGCACTGGACTGATTAAAAAAATATTTTTTTAATATAAATAATATAATATAAATAATATAATAATAAAAATATATTTTTTATTATATAAAAATATATTTGATAAAAAAATATATTTGAGGACTGGAGAGATGGCTCAGAGGTTAAGAGCACTGCCTGCTCTTCCAAAGGTCCTGAGTTCAATTCCCAGCAACCACATGGTGGCTCACAACCATCTGTAATGAGGTCTGGTGCCCTTTTCTGCAGACATACACACAGACAGAATATTGTATACATAATACATAAATAAATATTAAAAACTTATTTGATTCTAAATCTTCATGTCTTAAAGAATAGGGAAGGACGCATACTGCATTAACAACAGTGCTTTTAAAAAGCGAAATTCACCATCTTGATTTCCTCAGCCAAAATAGATTTCACTCCCAGAATATCAGGGACAAAGAGGGACATTTGATAATGATAAAGAAGTTAGCTGTCCAAGAAAGAATAGCAATGTGAGTACCCCAGAACAGCACCAGAACGTGTGAGGCAAAAACTGAAGGCCAGGAGAAATAGATCTACTAGAGGAGCTTCAGACTTCAACGTCTGTCCTCTAGTAAGGAGTAGATCAATTGAGCGGAAAATCAGAAGCACACAGTTGAGAAGATAGCGCTATCAGTTATCTTGATCTAATCAACAGTTGTAGAACACTCCAGCAACAGCAGAATCATTCTTCTCAAGCTTTGTGTGAACATTAGCCAGGAGTAAACAAACTGACCCATAAAATTTCCTTTATCAAATTTAAAAGACTAATATCACATAAATACATACTCACGTGATAATGGGCTTAAACTAGAAGTTGCACTATAAAGAGATTTGGAAAACTCTCAAATATGTGGGTATTAAATGGTCCTCTTTTTAAGTTAAAAAAAAAAGAATCAGAAGTTATAAGATCAATCAAAATATTTGAATAAAAGAAAATGTGAAATGCCATAAAATGTTGGGATATAGGTATAGCAGTGATGATAACAACGTACAGTATTCAGTGTATCCATTCAAAGAAGAAAAGAATGAAGCAAACAGATGCCTTTCAATATGCAGCTGGATTGGTGCACTGTGTGGAACATGCATACAGTCCCTCAACCTTGGAGAAGAGGCACCAGCCCTTGCATCTAAATCACTGATGTATCTTCTTTGCCCTCAGGCCCGAGAATTGCAACTTTTCCATTCCCTAGTGTAGATTGCATATAATGTCTTTGTTCCAAATAGTATAGGGTAAGAAAGGAGAAGGGAATAACTTTACCATAGTTACTCAGAGGAGTCAGAGTAGCTACAGACATACCCCAGAGGATAAAGGCTGACATCCGCGACAGTGTGATAGCATGCGTAATGTGATAGACATGAGTCACTACATCCATGATCTGGCTGCCTCAAACATATAGTCCCTGTTTCATCATGCAAAGCAATGCCAATCTTTCTTCCCCCTCTTGCATGATGATCCTGGGCCTTGCCAAGAGGCGGTGCAATTTAACTGTCCCTTTGGAGCTGAACTCCAACGTCTTTTTCCCTTTGAACCCTGACTCTGTGAGGCTCTGTGTTATCTGCTCTCTACTACAAAACAAAGCTTCTCTGATGAATTTGGAGATGCAATAATCTGTGACAAGGAGAAGTCACTGAGAGTCAGTTCACTACTAAGTCTATTTAGCAGCTGAACATTAGTAGGTTCTCCCCTAGGGCTTGTCACTTGTCCGGCAACAGGTTCTTGCCAGATGCCGCTTTCAGGTATGAGTGCCTTCTTGTGGGTCTGACCGTAGTCAAGCTGCGAGTGGAGTGGTTGTTACTCCCATGGCATTGGTGCCACTACTGCATCATGTCCAAGCTCAAGCCTGACACAATTCCTGCATGAGAACCCCCACTCCTCTATGGTAACTGCTAGCTGCTGTGGGAGGGAGACTTCGTTTGCTCTAAGGGGGTAACCACATTCCCACATTCCGGCTAATGGGTCCTTACCTCTGAGTATATAGACATCGTGGTTAAACTCCATGGGTTTAGAAAAATAATGAAAATAAAACTTTGTGTGA
This sequence comes from Myodes glareolus, assembly GCF_982192425.1. Lineage (NCBI taxonomy): Eukaryota > Metazoa > Chordata > Mammalia > Rodentia > Cricetidae > Myodes > Myodes glareolus. The sequence goes on from NC_142051.1 coordinate 3,541,071, forward strand.
ACACAGCAGGCACGTGGATCTAAGAGAGGCCTGTGTGAGTATGATCAAAATACAGTGTAGGAAATGCTCAAAGATAAAAGTAATTTTTAAAATTAAAAACAAAACCAACCAGTTAACCAAACATACATAAAATCCAAACAGAGCTCAGGTGAGGGGCATTCTGCAAATCTGAGTTTTCTCTAGAATTCTTAGTATCATCGAATCGGGGAATTTTAAGAAGTAGGTACAGAGAAGCATGGGGAGCCGAACAATGATCACGTGGCTGGGAACTAGAGCAGGAAACAGTGAGGGAAAATTCAGACAATCTGAATAAAGGTCGGGCTGTGGATATAGGTCAGCAGAAAACTGCAGTTTGTATTTTTGTACTCCCAACACTTGGCGACAAAGGCAGGAGGATCAGGGGTTCAAAGCCAGCATCAGCTACTAATGAGTTTGGGTCTGATGTGGGTATATGAGACCCTACCCCAAACAGAACAGAACACCCAAAACACAGCAGAAGCATCTGACTAAGATACAGATGTTGCTCAATAAAAATATATCTGCATTATTCCACTGTTTTGGGATGATAACAAGAGACAAACTGGAATTATTGATTCTTAAAACTCACTGTATTTGTAATTTTTCTTCACATCTGTAACTCTTTAAAAATATATTTTAGTTTAAAAATTAATGCAGGTATACTTCTACGATTTTCACTTGTAGAAATATTTCCAGGCCAACTGTCCCAGTTTCAAATTTTCTGCTAAATAAAGCTTTTGGTTTGTGTGGCATCTAGTTTGTTTCTGGAATATAGCAATTCTTTTTTTTTTCCTATAGAAACATTTGTCACAATAAAATGTCAAAATTCTATGTCTCCCATATATTTTCAATGCCTATATTATCCATTATCATTTCACAATGCCCTTTAAAGATTAAATATGTAGAGCCCTAAGTGGGCGATACAGCAGGGCCACCCCTCCCGCTCTCGCTTCATTCTATCATCAGGTGTGAGCAGCCAGCAGACTGGCAGAAGCTGCAGAGCTGTATTCTGCACTGGTGCCATCCATCTCTGGGGAGATCAGAAGTCTTCCTGGTTCGTTCATGCATTAAGAGAACGAGCTTTGCCCATTTCTCCTCCTGACAGAAGAGCATGTTGCCATGGAGCTGTTAGGGGACGTGACGACACTATTTAAGGGCAACCCGAATGAGAAAGAAGGGAAAGAGTGCTTAGGTCTCACTGGAAGCACATGGAAGTAGGGCATGGATTCTCGAATGAACCTTGAAAATCAGCGAGCCTCATTGCACACCTAACATTTACACATTACTATGAGTTGAATATGGTTTGTGTCACGTACAGGTCCATTGTGACTGACATCTTGGTCTGTACTGTGGCATTACTGGGGGCAGGGTGTATGAATGCAGGACATCTGAGAGGGGGAGAGACTCGGTCTTTGGGGTGTGAAGACTTTGCTCTGTGACCCTTTGGTGGTTTTTCCAGATTGCTGTTGTGACCAAGAATGGCCTGGCCATTTCCTTTCTCTGCTCTGTTGAGATACAGTCTCTTCCTTGTTCCACCCACTTGTTCTGCATGTGTGTGTTAGTGAACTTTGTAGCACTACAGTGAGATTCTTCATACAGTCTAATGAAAACAAACAGCAACAAAAACTTTATTTAGCTAATGTTATTGAAGGTTCAATCCCATTGGTTTGGCCTCAAACAACAGTGCCTTTTGGCAGTTCACCTGGTGAGAACAAGTCTCTACACCTTTCAAATGTCTTGCATTCCTACCCTGCCAAAAAAGTAAGTGCTCTGATTCTGAGAAAGTCCAGCATTAGTACGGTATAGTTGCTATAACAAAATACCACGTGCTTCTCAGTTTTTAACAGAAATGTCTTACCACTCTTCCAGAGGCTGCGAAATCTAAGACCAATGTATTAGCAGATACGGTTGAAAGACGCCCTGCTCTTTGTTTCTCTGGTGTGCATGGCTGGGGGGGTCTCTGTGCACACATACACAGCTCCTCCTCAGGGAAGGGTATCAGACAGTTTGATAAGGAATGATCGACATACTGCCACTTAGCATTAGCACCTTTTCAAAGGCTTCCCTTTTACAAATATAGACACATTGTTGCATTCTATATGATCTATGCTAGCATCTATATTAATGAATGATATGTTTATAATAAATAATATATGCTTAAATATATAAATAGTTGGTTTTTTTGTTTGGGACTGTAGAGGCATTTTTAGTTTTTCAACATCATAAATCCACTCAGGAAAAGTACATGTGAGAAATTCCCAGGAATCCACAAGGATGACCCCAGCTAAGGCTGTAAGCAACAGTGGAGAGGACGCCTAAACTGGCCTTGCCCTGTAATCAGATTGACGACTACGTTAATTGTCATCACAGAACCTTCATCCAGCAAATGATGGAAGCAGATACAGAGATCTACAGTGAAGCACTGGGCTGAACCACCAGAGACCAGTCATAGAGAGGGAGGAGCGATAATATAAGCAAAGGGGTTAGGACCATGATGGGGACACCCACAGACACAGCTGACCTGAGCTAGTGAGAGCTCACTGACTCTGGACTGACAGTGGGGGAACCAGCATAGGGCCAACCTAGGCCCACTGAATGTGGGACACACTTGTGAGGCTTGGGCAGTCTATGGGACCTCTGGCAGTGGGACCAGGATTTATCCCTAGAGCTTGAACTGGTCCTGCCACGAAGTGAAGTGTCAGACTTTGTTGACTCCCCATGGGAAGCCATACCCTTTCTGAGGAATGGATGGAGGGGGGCAGGAGGAGGGGAAAGCATGGGAATGGGATAGTTATAAAATGAGAAAAGATTCTATTAAAAATTTCTTAATAACATAGAAAAGTGGCCTCAGTTATAGCATACTTCTTTATTATCAGTTTGTGCTGGAGGCTAGATAAAATGGACATGAAGCCTCAGTAGATAATGAACAGTAAATAACTTTTGTCTATTACTGTAATTTTGAAAAATTTATTTATCATAGATCCTGGCTGCAGTTTCCCCTCCCTCTTTTCCTCCCAGCCCCTCCCCCACCCCCAGTCTATCTTTGTTGTTTTTAACTGTGTGCAGGTGTGTGTCTATCTCTGTGTGGGTATGTACCTGTGGGTGCAGGCACTCATGGGGGCCAGAGGCGTTAGACCCCCTGGAGCTGGGGTAGCTCGTGGCCGTGAGCCATCCAGTGCCTTCTGCAAAAGCTGAATGCTCTCTTAATCGCTGAGCCATCTCTCCAGCCCCTATTATATTGCTCAGTTATAACCTTTAACCTTTAGGACTTAAGCCTAATTATAAATTTTGCTTTTGAAGTTCCCAGCTGAGCATGTTAGTATATGTGGTTCCCAAGATCCACCGCAGGTTTCTGTGGGTGGGGCCTGTTCAGTGAGACAGAGCACTCCTTTAGGGTATGTTTGTGATAATTGTGGATGATGATTAAAATACACAGTAAAATTTAATTAATGTTAAACCATCAGTCTACCTACTGATTATAAGTTGTAAACCGCATGATGGGAACTTTAAAACAGCCATCTAATAAAATAGAAACTGTCGGGTAAGCCAGGTGTGATTGGCTGGCTCTTCATTGTGTTAATGTTTTCCTGCTTTCTCCTTCCTAAAGTGGAGGTCTGTATCAGTGCCTGAGTGCCTAGAAGTCCTGGGCCCATAGACACTTAAGTGTGTTTGCAGTTTTATCTATTGCTTTCTTTAATCTAGTGGTTCTCAGCCCTCCTAATGCCAGGGCCTTTAATACAGTTCCCCATGTTGTGTTGACCCCTCAGCTGTAAAATTATTTCATTGGTACTTTATAACTGTAATTTTGCTACTGTTATGAGTTGTAAATATCTGATATGCAGGGATATCTGATATGCGACTCCCAAAAGGGTTACAACCCATAGGTTGAGAACCACTGCGTTAGTCTGTATCTTACTGGCAGATTTTTATGGGAGCTCCCTGTCGATTCTCTGCAGAGAGGCTGCTTTCTGTCTTTAATATACTCTCCAGCATAAATGGCCATGTTTAACTGTAAGCAAGGCCTGCTCCAAAGGCCTCATGCTTGGATGCTCTGTAAAATGCTCCCCAGAGACTGCCTTTCCCATCAGAGGAGTCCTCTCCATTTGACCCGCCTTTCCTCTTAATTCTTTCCCTCTTTGAAGTCCAGGGTGGAAGTTCCTTTGCATAAAACTGTTGACGATAATACATTAATCCTGTTACTAGGTTTCTGTACGTTTCAAAAACTTGCCTTTCCTGAACTCTTCCTTTTATAATAGAAGGAAATAGAATGTTGCCTTTCTAATTTTAAAACTGCCAGCCTGGGCACTGCTGTAGCTGTGGCAGAAATATAGATGTTTTAATATTCTAATGGGAAAATACCATGTAATTATAAATATGTTATTGGAACATATGTGTTTATATGTGTGTGTATGTATATGTGTATGTGTATATATTATCACGTGGGTAAGCCTAGCTTCAGGGTAGGCTCTTAGGCAGGACTGTCCTATTTATGGTTGACCTTTATGATTCAAAATTTTATTCTCCACACTACCAGGCTATGTTACTATAAAGAAAGAAATAAATTTATAGGGTAATCCCACATATAAATGCATCTTCTGAAATACATTAGGGTGAACAAGAGTAATTAGAAAAATGGAGCTATAGCCATTCATTTCTTCTTTCCTCATGAATTGTTAATCAGTTACTGGTTTTCAGAAGCCAGGCAGTAGTGGTAGTTTCTTAGCTTTTTGCCATGAACAGAGTAGAATGTGATGTTTGTTTCTTTGTAGCTTGGTATTCATTGAGGGAGCAGACGTTAGGCAAATGCCCGTGCAAATACCGGTATCATCAATACCGGGTGAGCAAAAGAGGTTTGCATAACTGGGACATGAAGCTGCTCTTAAGAAAGAAGAAGCTATATCAGTCAGTGAGTAAGTCACCTGGGAGGCTGAGGTAACAGGACTGCAAGTTCAAGGCCAGCCTGGGCTACATAGTGAGACCTTGTCCACAACAAAACAAAACAAAGTGTAAATGATGGAAAAGCTAAACCAAACAGGAAAGGAAGATGGAAGAAGAACGTGTAGTCCGCACTTCTCAAATTCCCGAGTCTTCTGAACCAAAAGACTTCTCCAGTTTGGGCTGAGCTTTCTTTGTTGTCCTCACTGGTAAAGGATTTCCAAGTCACCCCAGCTTTTATAGTTTTCTCTTAACCGCTTCCTGGGGCATTGTCTCTGGAATTTCACACACAGTGTTCCAAATGGACTCTAAATGATCATTTGGCGTGCTTCACATTCACAAGCAGGGCTTGCTCTTCTCACAGAAACTCATTTATTCTTTTCCCTACACACAGTCCCTGATTTAGGAACCCCTCCTGCCTCAATCAGGCCCCAGCTCCCTCTCAGATGTCGACCTCTGAGAAACTACGAAGGTGACTGAGGCAGGAGTTAGTAAGGGTTGGTGCAGTTTCCTCCTGGACTCTGTAAGTGGTTTCTTATTCTGTGTCCTGCTCTAAAACAGCAGAGGTTACCAAACACATCAGGGGGCGTTTTGAAAAGCCGATTTTTGTTGGTTGGGATTAGCTCTTGGGCACATTGAATGCCAGGCGTTTTCATGGGCAGTGTCAGCACCGGAGGACTGCTGTGCAAACTGCCTTTGGTGCTGAGATGGTCTGTAATTCTGTGACTGGTACTTCTCACCGTCCATTCATGGTCCAACCGTGATTTTCAGGTGGTTTACCAGTTGTCCCATTTCATCACTTCCTGTACCCGGCTTCTCTACATTGCAGAATTGGTGATTGGGACATAATTACCTTTTAGTATGGGGCTCTGCGTTGTGTGTTGTGAGCTGTTTGGGGACATCTCTTGCCGCCCTTTGCTACATGACCTTATTCGTGGCAACCAAAAAATGTCTTCAGACGTTGTCAGATGTCCCCCACGGGGCCACATAACTCCCTTAACTCTCAACAGAGAAGCACTGTTTTATACTCTGTCCCTAAGCAATGCTGTCCTCTCTCAAGAATCCAGCTGTGACCTACTTGCTAATCATGCTCATCGCAGAGCCTCTGGTCAGCCCTGGTGGTTGAGCTCTGCTGGGGATGGTGTTGGATGTTTCAAAGAGTCTTAAAACCAAAAATGCAGATGTTAGGATTCTTACCAGGCAACTGCTTCAGTGTCTCCGGCCACACGGCGAGCCGCAGTCAGTCCCCCTTCTCCTTCACTCTCAGGTTCTGGTGCATTTTGGAGTGCTAATGATCTTGTATTCCAACCCTACCCCAGGGCCATTCTCTTCGTGTTTGAAGATGCTGCGCTCCTCAGCCCCTATCACCAGTGCGCCTGCGCACTGGACAACAGGAAGTTTGACTTCCCTTCGATTCATTCTCAGCCCAACTCAGAGGGTCTTGTAAAACAATACCGTTTCAAAAGTTACTAACTTGCACACGTAGCTGCTTTCAGGCTAGGGACTCAGTCAGCGAGAAGACTACGTGACCTGTGTGACTGAGCTTAGATTGCTGCCCCGCTACTTTCCTGAACATGCCGTGTATCCTCTGACCCCCAGGATTCTCTACGAGAACAGAAATTAGCTACCGCTCCACCTACCCACCTCGCTGTTCCCTGCTGCTTGGGATGGATGGATGTGTTTACTTCTTGGATTCAGGAAATTAAACATGACAGCACAAATATTCACACACATCTTTTTTCTTGAACTGAGAAACATGTTTCTAGAAATACGAAAGTGGAACAAGAAATAAGTTAGAGACTGAATTATCTATACATTTATATATATGTATATATGAAATTGCTTTGAAAATTATTTTTTATTTATTAATCTTTAAATTTTTTTACAATATAGCAATATGCCTGAAAAACTGCTCTGGTAAGAAAATTACTGCATGATAAAGATTCAGAGGCAGATAATTTGTGGCTACTAAACTAGAGACGTGCGTGAGTCATAAATTAAATCTGACAAACCTGTCATAAACCATAACTTTTAATAGAAGCATAATATATGCTTTCATGACTATGTCAGAATCAATAATACATCATCAGTTCTTTTTTAGATTGGCTCATACAATGTGAGGAATGTGAAAATAAATGTATTTTAGCACAAGAACAGAGTAGTAAAATATAAATATGGCTTAGGTTAAAATAAATAATTTAAGTTTTAGAGTAAGGAATTTGGAAATTTATTATTTAAAAAGAAACAGACCTCAAATAAGTCAAATTAGAGAAAATAATAGAATATAATCTCTACTAAGAATTCATTTCATATATTTCATATGTATATTTTATATACATTTTCCTAATCTTTAAAAAAGTGTACCATGGAGTTTACTGGCGAGGCAAAATATTTTAAAATGAGAATTCATAGGGTGAAGACATTTCAAACACAGTTCAAAGCACCATGTGAACCAATACCAACTGCAAAGACCAATTTATCCAGTGCATAGGAAGTCATGCTTCTAAATAGATATAATAGGACAGACCGGATGATAGAGAGCTTGTGAGGCGGTGGGCATGCATCCTCTGTGAGCAGGTTCTGGAAACTTCTTTCATAACGTGTATAAAAAGCCTTGAACTCATGATTCCCATTCTAAGGATTGACCTAGGGTGGTCACCTTGAGGGTGTTGATTCTGTATCAGAAGGTTTATTCCAGTGTTCTGTATCCCGTCAAAGCTTGGAGACAAGGTTGGTGTCTGCCAGTGAGTGCAATTTCCGCGGTCTATACAAAGGACATGCATGGTGAAGTAGACAGTTAGAAAGGTGATCATTTAGACTAGTTATTCACACAGAGAAAATGTTTATGATGGATTATCAAGTCAAATGCGTAGGACATACCGAAGTTCTAGATCCTGGTTCTCACACTATCCTTTAGTCAAATGTGTAGGACAGACCAAGGTTCCAGATCCTGATCCTCATACTATCCTATAGTCAAATGTGTAGCACATACCGAGGTTCCAGATCCTGGTCCTCACACTATCCTTTAGTCAAATGTGTAGCACATACCGAGGTTCCAGATCCTGGTCCTCATACTATCCTATAGTCAAATGTGTAGGACATACGGAGGTTCTGGATCCTGGGCCCCTCTCACTATCCTATAGTCAAATGCCTAGGACAGACCGAGGTTCCAGATCCTGGGTCCTCATACTATGCGTCAACAAAAAGAATAAGCTTGGAGGAACAACTGATTCTCAGGCTAATTCATGAAGATACAAGATGCCTCAACGTAAGAAGTATTAAAAACACTCACATTCTAAACTCACAATAATGTCTCTTTTTATGCAAAGCGACCTAGGTCCCAATAGCCAAAACTGTGACACCCTAAATATCAAAATAACATTAGATTATAATACAATCTACAAAAGAAACACTGCTAACTATATGTTAGTATTAAAATGATTGAACAAAAGACAAGAGTTAAATTTTCTATGAAGAAAAATTCCAAATAAATTTCCTTGTCTTTAGATTGTCAAAGACTGTCTTTGATTTATTTCCTGAGTGAACACATGTGTATGTGCATGCTGCAGTGTGCATGCGGAGGCCAGAGACTGTCTTGTTGGAGGCGGTTCTCTCCTATGTCTGTTCCAAGGATTGAATTCAGGTCTATAGGCTCAGCAGCAAGTGCACTTACCTGTTGAGCCATCCCACCAGCCTCCAAATGTAACCGCTCTACCTCAGGGGATAGAATTTTGCTCTCCACGCTTACAATCCACTTGTAATGGTATCTTTTGAAAGTGTAGGGTATGGAAAGACATAACTCTATAAACCGTAGTGGCAGTAGGAAGAGAACACTGGGTTAAAACTAAGAAATGTGAATAAAATATAGATTTTAATTAACAATAATGCATCAATAAGTCATTTAATTGTAGTTGTTACAAGTCTTAGATTGAGGTATTGCAGTTTTTGCTCTCTCTGGGGTCCACGAAGAGAGCATCCATCCATCCTAGGCCTTCTCCTTCTCCTTTATCTTGATGCCATTTCCCTTTCAGTGTATTCTGACTAAATTTACTGTTTTTTTTTTTAAATAGTAGTGGTCGTGTTGGATCAAGTAACACTCCAATAACCTCATTTGAATTTCCTTACTAATCCTATAATAAATATGGCAACAATCTGATGTACTAGGGATTCTTCTTCAGCATGGGAATTTTCCAAGACACAGTTTATCGCAGACCATCGGGTTTTATTATCAGAGAAAGAAACTGTACATGAGTAACAGAGGAAAACCAGAAAGACATCCTGTGAACTCGGACTTATTTTATTAAGTGCAAAGAGACATAAATATCAGCATCTATATGCATATCAACATGTATGAAAAAAAAAGTTACATAGGTCTGCTCACTGAGAGAGCCCAAGACAGTGACGTCTGTAGTTATAAAAGGGTTTTTTTTTTTTTTTAGATTGAGGTGGGAGTACAAAGAATTTAAGAAATTGGCCATCAAAAGAACAAATAGTCCAATAAAAAATGGCAGACTTAAAAAAATGAATCTAAAATGGCTGAAAGACACTTAAGGAAATGCTTAACATCCTTAGACATCAGAGAAATGCAAATCAAAACAACTCTGAGATTCCATCTTACACCTGAAAGAATGACCAAGAGCAAAAACACTGATGACAACTTATGCTGGAGAGGTTGTGGGGAAAAGAGAACACTTCTGCATTGCTGGTGGGAATGCAAGCTGGTACAGCCCCTTTGGATGTCAATGTAATTTCTCAGAAAATTAGGAAACAACCTACCTCAAGACGCAGTAATACCACTTCTGGGTATATATCCAAAGGATGCTCAATTGTGCCACAAGGACATGTGCTCATAGCCAGAACCTGGAAACAACTTAAATGCCCCTCGACCAAAGAATGGATAAGGAAAGTGTGATACATTTACACAATGGAGTACTATACAGCAGAAAAAAGACATCTTGAAATTTGCAGGCAAATGGATGGATCTAGAAAACACTGAGTGAGGTAACCCAGACCCAGAAAGATATATACCATATGTGCTCAGTCATTAGTGGGGTTTTAGACATAAAGTAAAGAAAAACAGCCTACAATTTACAATCCCAAAGAACCTAGACAACATTGAGGATGCTAAGAGAGACATGCATGAATCTAATCTTCATGGGAAGTAGAAAAAGACAAGATCTCTTGAGTAAATTGGTAACATGGGTAACATCGGAGAGGGTAGGCATAGAGGGCAGAAAAAGGAAGGGGAGCGGAGAAAAATATATAGTTCAATAAAAACAATTTAAAAATAAACAAAAAGAGGGTCAAAAGGATATTATAAGGAAGTAAATATATTCTGTATGATTTCAAAATGGCTAATATGTGCAGTATACAATGAGCCAAACATAGATTTTAAAATCCGGGTAGTGAGCCCTAATTAAAAAAAAAATAAGAGTGGGGTGGGAGAAAGGTGGGATCAGCAAGAGCAAGCTTGTGAGGCAGGCTATGTTCAGAGCTAGAAAGCATCTCCCCACTTCTGATCCATTCAGTAATGAATCAGTGGGGTGACTATAACACACCCAGGAATGCTGCGTGTGTGCCAGCAGGTGGAACCCATTTCTCTTTGTCTTCAGTGTGTGCTCCGAGGGAAAGAATGACTGGGAACTTTACAGTCGAGAAATCTACTGGGTACCACTTCACCTTCCACTCAGGCTTGAGGTCACAGCCACTAACAGCAAGTCCCTCATACAATAATGTGAAAGATTGTTTCTCCTCATTATTTATTCTTCCCCTAAGTCCATAACCCTATCCACTGATGAAAATGAACTTCAAACTGAAGAATACCCTCTGAAAATGTCCAGCTAGTTCCTTCAAAAGTATCTTAAATTCAGTACATCACCTGCATTTAGGATCATGTTTCTACTGTTTAATTAAAGGATACGTGAAAATATATGGACGATGTTAATACTCAAAAGGCGAAGTACTTGGTTCAGACTGGCACACGGGTTTGAGACAGCTCCCTAAACCATTAGCTCTCTGGATATCAGCGTGGGCAGGACAGCCACTGCATGTTCCCCTAAACCATTAGCTCTCTGGATATCAGCATGGGCAGGACAGCCACTGCATGTTCCCCTAAACCATTAGCTCTCTGGATATCAGTGTGGGCGGTACAGCCACTGCATGGCCTGTGATCTTGGTAGAGATACAAATTCCTGAAGTTGCACCTCAGTTTTATCAATGAGAGACTTTGGTGATAGAGTGTAGCCATGTCTCCCAACGCTCTTCATCTGCCTTCTTTCCTCCAAATCATGGTGTTCCTCTGTGTGTGTGTGTGTGTGTGTGTGTGTGCGTGCATGTGTGTCAACAGGTGTGTGTGTGTGTGTGTGTCGATGTGCAAACGTGAAGCTCATCAGCTGCACTAATGGGCGAGCCAGTGAGCTCCAGATCTTCACTGTCTCTATGCTTCTCTCCCTGGCTAGCTCAGGAGTACAGATGACTACCGCTCCCACAGATTTGTGCGTGGATGCTGGAGGTCCCAACTCAGGTCTTTATGCTTGCATGCAAGGTACTTTAGCAACTGAGTCGTCTCCCCAGCCCTCAAACCCTAGTATTCGTATTTCTAAAATGCAAAGAATATCAATATGACCCTTAGATGGTGTTATATGTCAGCAACCCAAACCAACATGTCAGTAAATGGTACCAGTCAAAACCAGATATTTCCACCGCCTGAGATACCTTCTCCACCAACCACCCTCGCTTTAAGTGATAATGTATCAGCCACACCTTCTTGTACATCCTCTTACACTTTAAAAGGCTTGCCACCTGGAACTCCATTTCTCTCCCCACCAGCTGCATTCATCTCCTTCTAATAAGCTTGGTTTTATATATTTATCGTGTGCATTTTAAATGCCAGTTTCCCCTGATCAGTTGCAGTTTCTCAAGGAAAGGGGATTTTATTATTTACTGCTGAGTACAAAATTCAAAAATCCATGCTCGGCACAGACAGTTGTGGGAAACATGTTGTTGTTGTTTTTTTTTAAACAAAGAACTGTTGATAGTACTGCCTAATAAGAGGAGGCTACAAGGTCTATGCTATAGGGAGTTTAGGAGTTGGGCATATCTAATAAGAGAGGGCTACAAGGTCTACGCTATAGACAGTTTAGGAGTTGGGCATATCTAATTTGACGTAGGAGCTTCCATAATTAGGCTGCACAGTCTAATTATGTCCACAGCCACCCAGCCCTGCCTTGGCTGAGACAAGAAAGGGCCACATCCTAGCTGCCTCCAGTGCTCAGAATTTCCTCTGAGCTTCGTTCTAAAAGGGAGATTCCGGGAGACATTTCATCCCCAGAAGTCTTTGTAGCATCAAAGAACTTGAAATGTGTTTCTTCTGTGCCTTTGTGCCACACTGATTTTGTTTCCTCAAATATTGCTGAACTCTGCAGCCACCTTTTGGTGCTGAGCGTAGCAATTACAGGCTGCAAAGTTGTTCTTAGCAGAAGGACACCCAAGGAGGTGTCATAAAGAAAAAAAAAATCTGAGGGCAAGGATGAGGCAGAAGGAACTCAGCTGAGCAAGTGGGTTCACAGGCAGCGGCTAACCAAGTGGAGAGGTGTGACAGGCCAAGCCTGCTGAGTCTCAGGGTCCTGAGTGCCATCGGCATAAATGGGAACTTTGTACGGGGGACTTCGGAGGATGCCACAGTGGCAAGGGAGGTAGGCTGGGACCATGTTTCTAAACAGTTGGGGGTTGTGAAGAGCTCCTGTGGTCTGCTGAGCTGGGGCTCTGAGTGTGGACATTTACTGCAGAAGTGCAGTGTAGTCAGGCCAAACCCTCATCTAGGCTGCATGTGGTGTGACATGATGTGTGTGTGTGTGTGCGCGCACATGCGCAAGTATATGTCTGTGTATGTGTGTGAGTGTGTGTCCGTGTATGTGTGAGTGTGCGTGCAAGCATGTGTATGTGCACATGGTCTGTGTGTGTGTGCATGTGTGAATGTGCATGCGTGTGTAAGTGTGCGTACATATGTGTGTATGTGTGCGTGGTGTGTGTGTGTGTGTGTGTGTGTGTTTGTGTATTTGGCGCAACTTTTATCATTTGATCAGGGTTATCCAGTGCTGCTTGGCTTTGTCTAATCTTATTCTTGCCTATTTCTTTTTTCCCATAATTATATGACTGCCTCCTTGGTCTGTTTTCTTTGTTGAGGCTGGAATATCTTCTTTTGTTTTGTTTTGTTTTGTTTTGAGACAGGGTTTCTCTGTAGCTTTGGTGCCTGTCCTGGAACTAGCTCTTGTAGACCAGGCTGGCCACGAACTTACAGAGATCCACCTTCCTCTGCCTCCTGAGTGCTGAAATTAAAGGTATGCACCACCACCGCCTGGTTGGAATATCTTCTTAAGCAACCACTGGCAGTTGAGAGTATTGCTACGGTTCATATATGGTGCCAACAGTTTGGTCACATTTTTTTTAAAATTATGTATATGTATGCTCTATTAACATTATGCCAGATGAGGGTATCAGATCTCACTATTGATGGTTGTGAGTCACCTTGTAGTTGCTGAGAATTGAACTCAGAACCTCTGAAGGAGCAGCCAGTGTTCTTAACCACTGAGCCATCTCTCCAATGTTTCTTAAGGCCTCGCCTCTTTATTATTTTACTGAACAGCATTAAAATTTCAAAAATTCCTTGATGTCTCAGGATAAACAGTGTGAACAATGTGATCTATGCTAAAACCCAGCAACGCCAAAACGCCCCTATATTATCCTAATATAGGGGCATTGCTAGATAGGACATTCAGAAGGTTACTGACAGGGGCAGGCAGGCATCATAATCCTTATGGGGGTGTCTTCTGAGCATGGCACAGGGCATAGAGCTGCATTAATGACAGTGGCTGGTGTCGTCTTCACCAGCTTCATCCTCCTGCCTCCCCAGACTATCCATACCCCTCTTACTCCAAGGTCCTCTCCACCATAGCCCTCCTTGAGTACAGTTTTCCTCTGAAGAGGATTATATATCCTGGTCACATCTGTGACTTCTACCCAACAGAAAGCATACAATAATAACAGTGACAAAACAAGTCATTGACTGCTTGACTATTTCACATTTTTTATTTTTAGATGAAAAGGCATTATTAAAAGCATAAAAAGCCATTCTTCATTTGTTGCCGGCAGACTCGTTTCTTTGGAGAGGTGGCGTAATTTCTGTGCTTTGAAAATCAGCTCCTGTGTAGTGTCTTCTGATTTGTGTTGTGGCTCTGTTCAACCAGCTTTGAAATCTGAGTCTCTGTGGTGTAGTCAAGCTATATGGAGTATTTATAAAAGTCCTCCTGCCCCTGCAATCAGAAGCGTGAAGAACTTGGCCAGTGAGTACAACTCAGATGAGCTGAAAGTGGCATCTGCTTCCTCGTCAGAACCTGCCCCTTTCAGAACGCTGAGGCCCGGATCACGTACGCCATTTAGTAACTCCTTCATCCAGCCACAGATGGAGAAGATTTTTTAATAAGATGTCAAATCAGATGGAATTGTGCCATGAAAAATATTGAGTGTCTTGTCACAGAAATTTCAACACTATTGAGATAAAGCATTTGCTTTTTATTAAAAAGAAAGATAAATGTTCAACTGCTGTTCATATTTTTAATTTCAGTCCCATTTTACTATAGCCAAGAGCAGATCATATCAACCAATCACGGAATGATATGAACCAGTTGTGGGGTTTGCTCCTTCCTTGTGAAAGTGGATTGCAGTTCACCCTCTTACTGGATTTCCTTAATAAGTCATCTGTAGATAATATTATATTGTAATTTCTATTCATATTCTTGAGTTTTGAAACTTAGCACACTAGACAAACTTTGCGCTTTGATGATGTAACCGTTCTCTTTCGATTTTGCTCTTATTAGCGTACACAGTATATAGTGGTTGGTTTCTTAAAGACATTTCCATTCAAGTGTGTCGAGCACTGGACAGATTCACCTCCCTTCGTCTTCTTTCCCCTTTCTCCCCCCATTGCTCCCCCTCTCCTCTCTACAAAGAGTCCTCATATTTGCTGGAATCACTTTCTTGAGCCTCAGGGTCAGGGTTGCTCCCTGCCTCCTCCCAGCATGATGATGCACCCTGCTGACTGCTGTCTCAGGACGTTTGTACCACAACCCGCCACCTTGCCTGGGATTTTTCATCTCATCACACCATTTAGCTGCTAGGTCTCATCCTTAGGATCTCAGTTTAAAATGTCAGTTTCTCAGCGAGCTTAACAGTACTGATATATTGTTAAGATGAACAAAATACTGTCCATATTATATTATATATTATTGTATATGGGGTTTTATATATATATAGTCCATACCAATTAAATCCACAAATGCAGAATCCACAAATATGCAAATCTGACTATATAAAATACCTTATAATTCAGAACCCTTTGTTTTATGCAAAATATTTAAAATGTGGCTTTAATATTGTTACATATATATGTATATATATATGTATATATATCCTGAGACAGAAATGACTTTTCAAAGATATATGTCCTGCTCTCAAAGTATTTTATGCAAATACCCCCACTTACCCTCCAAATCAAATTCATTCTAACACAGCTGTTGCCATGCCTCACACAAGTACTTATTTTTGTTAGTGTTTCCTAGACTGTGAGCTCCATGACAGCAAGGATCGTGATGTCACTGTCTGACACAGTCACTGTCTAAAGACACGAAAGTCACCACAGTAGCTACGCTGAGTTTTTTCATGTTGACTCTTATGGCCCTTTCTTTGTTTCTTTATTTCTTTTTTTTTTCCTATCCAAAACAAGGTACAATAAGGACTTGAAGTTATGGATTGAGGAAGACAAACAGGAATCAGAAAAACTCAGAGGAAGGAGCAGGTGTGTAACTGTGATCAGTGTACAGGATTAACTTTGTAGAAATACCTTAACCAGCAAATATTATCAGTATGTCCTAGTGCAGGCATGTGTGTGCCCATGGGGAAGCCAGGGTGTCAGGGGTCCGGTGACTAGAGGGTTCTAGTGCTCTCTGCCCACTTTATGGAAACAACATTTCTCACTGAAACTGAACTTCACTTTTTGGTTAGGCTGGCTGGCAAGCAAGTCCCTATGTCTCTGCTAACCAAAAAGTGGGGTTACAGGCTATGGATGTATGGGTCCCATGGCTATAAATACTGGAGAATCAACGTGCTGTTACCACTGAGCCGCTCACTGCCCCAGAGCTGACTTTCTGAGGGTGTTTGAAACACTAGTCAGGGGCATATCATGGCCACAGAAATGGGTGACGAGCATGGATGCATTTTTATGCCTATCCTTTGGAATGAGAGAGAGAAGTGGTCACCAAGATAAATAAGTAAGAAAAATCGTTATTTTTGAAAATGTCTTAAAACACCCATCTTGCTATTGTCTTTAGCCTTGTCCTTTTCAACTTCTGTGTCTATTAGTTTGGGGGCTGAGATGCTCTATCATAGCTGTAGACTTCATTCATATTAGGTTGGACAGCTAGCAGCGGTAATTTGTACACACTCCTCATTTGGCTCCTCAGCCTAACCCCTCTGGGAAAAGTTGTAGACTAATGACTTTGTACATCTCCCCATCAGAAGATTTGCCTTGCTCTTTCACTTTCGCCCTTTATAGAAAACTCTTAAAACTCTTCCCTAGGAACCTGATACACATAAATTAATGCATATTTTGTTTTTCTTATAGTTTTTTGCAATTATTTAGAGAATAGGCATCCATAATTTTATCTTTACATTATTTTCATAACTAGCCAAAGATCCTTTTAACAAATATTTTCAACTAAACTTAAATAATTGCTTTCTAATTAAGATAGTTAAATTAGATTTAATTTTGTGGGTAAAGTTGGAAGTAACAGTGTTGCTATCATGGGTCCTCTCCTCTTCTCCCTGTGGCTCAACTATGTGCTTTTAGCTGCAAGTATCTTCAGTAATCTATAACTGAAATTCTTTGCTATTAGTTTAGATGGAAGTGAAAGTGGATAGCAAACACAATTCTCCAGTTCCAGCTGTCTGTGGCTGGAAGTTTGCTGTTTGTTCTAGACGCAAAGGGAAGCAGAGAGATCTGTAGAAGTCCTGCCTCAGCCCTGTCCTTTGATTTTATCCACCCATGAACCCTGGGAAACCAAACTTAAAGCCTCCTTTGGAGTTATCCATTTTCCAGGCCAAGGTTGTGCACCTCATGTTCCTAGATCACTGGACTTGCCCATTGCTCTCTGCACTCCGCCTCACAGCCTTCCGTCTGGTCTCATGTTTGTCCCTGTCCTGTATGAGTATGAGCTTCTTTGGGACACATTTGCATCATCATTAATTCATTTCAGAGCCCGTCTTGTATGTCACTATCCTTTGGACTCAGATCGAATAGTAAATGTCCATGCCAACAGTTCTAAAGTGTGGTCATGTTGCAACTCATTTAGTTAAATACAGAGAACAAATAGTTATCTGACAGCTTCATGCTTGAGAAGCAGAATAAAAAAAATTGAGGATGCACCTTAAAATCCCTGCTCAAGAAGGATATTGAATAGCAAAGTATTGGAACAGTTCTAATACATAAAAACATAGATATTTTAACAATTCTTTTGATATCTTTAATCCCAGCAATCAGCAGGCAGAGGCAGGTGGAACTCAGAGTTTGAGGCCAGCCTGGTCTGCAGAGCAAGTTCCAATACAACCAGGACTACACAGGGAAACCCTGTCTCAAATGCCCCCCAATTAGTAATAATGAAAACAACAACAGTAACAATTCTTTTGATATAAACATTAATTATACCCCAGGTTTGGGACTAAACATCTAACTTTTGGTTTAAACATTTCTGATACAGTGCCCTGTATTTCCCATGCAAATGTATCTTGCCACCCTGAGCAGGTGAGCCAAACTTGTCTGACCAGGAGAGAGTTCTGCATGTTCAGAGATGTCCTCAAGGACTCAACGCTTGAGAGGAGGTGAGGTGCAGAACATCTCCCCTTTCTACACTGAAAAGTGGAAACAGACTCTGGATTTCAGTTTACAGAGCCCGCCCCTGTGCCTTTGCTTTATGCCTTAGACCCGATTATTGATGAGGTTGTTACGTTTACAGAAACTTGTAGGCACCGCAGAGAAGCCTTGCCCATGGGAAGAAGCAAACAGGGATGACTATGGCGTCGGTTGCAGTCCCCACCCCTAGAGCCTTGACAACAGTGGGGTGGAAGCAGCCACGTAATCAGAACATCAGTCATTTTTGTGCCCTGAGCCACCCATCTGTCATCTGCTCAGGGGAGCACAAAAATTGTCACATCGCAAAGCTAAACACGTGAAGCTGTGCGAACACCGTCTCGTCCGTTTTCCTCTCCTGCAGACGTCTCCCTCTCTGCATATTCTTTCCCCCTCGCGTTCAGGAGCAATCAGCAACAATCGCAGTGATTAAAGGGAGACCGCGGGCTGGGAAATGAGCACCATCTTTTAAATGCTCCCCATCTCTGTCCTCATGGCTACTGTAATGACAGGGTCTGGGAGGAATGATTAATATGCAGACCGCAGCAGCTCTCACTCCCATCTTACAGGAAAGAGAAGTAGAATCTGTGGGAACAGGATGATTCATCACCGTGTGTGGGCTGACGGGGACAGGTGAGAATATTTGCTACCTACACCATCAGCGGTGATCTCCAGTCATTGTGTGAGCAACGGCACTGGGATGCACTGCCTGCCCTCTTTGGACTTCCGTTAAAGCATTGAATCTTAAAGGGACACAGGACTTGAGGATACTGGGCATACTGGGCACACGCTTGTAGTACAGATGTTCAAATCCTTTGTTAACGGAAGTCTTGGATGTACGGTCCAAGGGCCTGTGTCTATCTCAGCTTTCCAACTCTTTATGATGCTGGCCAACGCGTGAGAACAACTGCATCAGAGCATATAAGGGGTAACACGTGCATCGTGTCCAGTCTGCGAAGTCATTGTGATCCATTTAGGTTAGTTGTTCTTTAGAATTGATGTTCATCAATTCAGAGAAAGAAGCTTTAGCAGGATAATTGTATCAATTGTCACAATTACTTCCGAGTATTTCCCGACGTGTGTGTGTGTGTGTGTGTGTGTGTGTGTGTGTGTGTGTGTGTACACAGAGGTCAGATGGCAACCTCAGGTAACTTTCCTTACGGTTCCTTGGGACAACCTTGAGTATAAGAAAAGCTGAGGCACTATCTCTGAATGGTCTGGAGGTCACCAATTACCCTAGACTGGCCAGCCATTGGGCCCCGGGAATGTCCTATTTCTGCCTCCGTAGTGCTGGGATGCACCATCACACCTTGTATTCTTGCTTTCTGGGAATGGAACAAACACGTTACTGCCTGAGCTGTCATCCCAGCCTTTGTCCATGTTTTTCAGGAAAGTCTATCACCTCATACTTCCTATTGGAATTGAGTTACGCAAACCTTGGCCAGAAACTATTTTATAAGGTAGGCATGTAGAATACCCAGTCTTGTAAGTAAGAGTAATTACTCTAAATGTACTTGATTATTGTGGGAGCTGGAGAGCCAGTGGAGAGGAGCAAGCAAATAATGAGAAACCTAGGAAGAGAGACCTGATACTTGAGACAGAAAGAAACACTTTTAAGGAAAGATTAAGCTGTTGACGGTATGCAGCCTTTTCTTAAAGTCTGCTGAGGGCAAAGCTTTGAATGATTTAGCAGGAAGAATGGGGCGCATGGTGAGGGGTGGAGGATGCTTCACTCTGAGGTTTAGCAGACTGGAGGCTTGGGGTGTCACGTGGTTGATGCTGGCATTTGTCTTTCGTGTTAATGATCACAGCTAGATGAATGTGTTTTTAGTGAAAGTTGTTGTCTTGTGAAAACCAACTGTGTTTAGTCTTAGAAGCCCATATACATTGTTTTTCAACGTTCCTTTGACAGAGGGTAGAAAGGTCCCGGAAGAAGCTCCTGTGAGATGCTGGAGCCCAGTAGTGCTATGGAAATGTGGTACCCTTTCTCTTCCAGGCCTTTGAGTTACTTTCTCCCTGTCTCGTGAGCTCATCTGACCGAGGATTTGGTCTCCAGAGCAGAGTTCTCTATTCCTGCTCTGGGAGTCCCACTTCCCTTGTGCCTGGGAGTGACTGTATGGGCACTCTGTTCATCCGGAAGTGCTCCGACCAGAACCCATCAGGACCCCTTTCATCCACTTGAAGTTCAAGCTGCACATCACATTTACATATCAGGAAATTACACTGAGGATAGCTTTTCATAGTTGCCTCAGGGTTAGGCCATGCTGTACGAATGGAGATGAACCAAGTCATCATGATTTAGGGACTTAAAGAATGGAAGAGCAGAGAAGACCTGGGGTTTTAGAGTCTCATTTCTAACAGGCCACGAGCTGGGCAGGTAAATGTGTTGACCCTGCTGGACTGAGTGCCCTTCTGCGGTGCCCTGGGCCTCTCGCTTTTCTTGCTGTCAAAAATGCCAAGAAAGGTAAGGGAGGAATCAGAGCTGTTCCTCTCTACAGCTTTCCCCGGGAGCCTCCATGCAGCACAGTCCGTTCTGTCTACCCTGCAACACTTGCAAGCTGAAGTGAGTGATTATTTGAGTATTAAAGAGATCAGAGGTTATAATCTTTAACTTGGGTCAAAAGTGACTTCTGAATGTACTTAAGAGAACACTAAGTTGAACTCTGCTGTTTTCTTCCATTGGATACAGAGGAAACCATAAAGATAATAGTGAGTCAAAGATATTGAATCAGACTCCCAGTGTTGCAGTTGATGTTTAGTGATATCACATTTGTATAATCACAAACCTTGTCTTATTATTTAATAAAAACCAACAAAGCAGTCAAAGTACTTTTAAATGTTCTGTAAGGTTAAAAATAAAGGGCAGTCTGGTGCCATATGCTCCCAAGTAGGATGATCTGCCGTGGACTTGCTGTGATCTTCCACTGAAGTAGGATGATCTGCCGTGGACTTGCTGTGATCTTCCACTGAAGTAGGATGATCTGCCGTGGACTTGCTGTGATCTTCCACTGAAGTAGGATGATCTGCCGTGGACTTGCTGTGATCTTACTTCCACTGAAGCAGGATGATCTGCCGTGGACTTGCTGTGATCTTCCTTCCACTGAAGTAGGATGATCTGCCGTGGACTTGCTGTGATCTTCCACTGAAGTAGGATGATCTGCCGTGGACTTGCTGTGATCTTCCACTGAAGCAGGATGATCTGCCGTGGACTTGCTGTGATCTTCCTTCCACTGAAGTAGGATGATCTGCCGTGGACTTGCTGTGATCTTCCACTGAAGTAGGATGATCTGCCGTGGACTTGCTGTGATCTTCCACTGAAGCAGGATGATCTGCCGTGGACTTGCTGTGATCTTCCTTCCACTGAAGTAGGATGATCTGCCGTGGACTTGCTGTGATCTTCCACTGAAGTAGGATGATCTGCCGTGGACTTGCTGTGATCTTCCACTGAAGCAGGATGATCTGCCGTGGACTTGCTGTGATCTTACTTTCAACGAAGAGTTTTTAACACATGCTCCCTGCCTTTCTTTCCTTTGTTTTTATTCTAAATTGAAGCAACTTCACAGAAAAGAGCAAGCTCTCCACCCAGTCTTCTAAGAGGAGGTAGGGCCTGCCTCGGGTCCTAAGTGACAGAATACATTGGTGGTCAGTAAAGATGTGATGTATGATTGGATGAATACTGGTTTTGAATATAAAAGGCAAAGAGATCTGCTAACTGTTTTGGCCCTTACGTCTATGGATTGTGTTGGATACCTCAGAATGGTAGTAATTCAGAAAGCTCATGGGTTTGTGACTGGTTGCCAGTTCACTTTATATCTTTCAAGTTACCTATATATTTATGATTTTGTTTTGGCTACCACTGTGATGGTGTGAAGTGAAAATCAAAAAGTAAGACTAGGTAACGTGAAGGAAGAAATAGGGAAGGATTTTCAGACTTACTCCCTTGCTGCTATCCCAAACAGTACTTACTTCCTGGAAAAACCGCACTGGAGCTGATGTGGGCAGAGAGCAGCTCTTTTGTAGGAGGGGTTGGTTTTATGCTTTTGTGGTTCTAGACTGAACTACATAAAAACAACGGGAAGGAAGATTTAGATTCTCTGTAAAGAAGACATTTTAGAAATGGCAGCAGTGACCTTATAAAAGGGGTGAATCATTGGGTCATTAAGTGGAGACTCAATAACCCCATCATGAGTGCTGCTGAGAGGACACTGGAGCGCCCTCCAGGCGAGCCCCGAACACCTGCCTGAGGTGCTCCAGCAGCAGGAGGTGCTCCAGCAGCAGGAGGTGCTCCAGCAGCAGGAGGTGCTCCAGCAGCAGCAGGAGCTCCTGCTTTCTTTTAAATACGCCCGTTTAGCTGTTAACCAACACACAAAACCTAAGAACTATACAAACTGACGGAGTAACACGTGATGTTCACAGGTGTTCTGTAATGTATGACTTAAGCACACCAAGCTCTTCAAACGACTTCTTTCCGGTAAGAACCTTCAAAGTCTAACCTTCTAGTTGTTAGAAACACACAGTAATTGTTCTGTTATTTCTGTTCACGGTAGAAGTGCATCAGAACTTTCCAGTCTGGTGTGACCGCCACCTCTGTGTCCTTGGTCAGCGTTTCCTCCTGTCATCCTCCTGCTCGCTCCAGCCGCTCTTCCTATGCTTGGCTTATTTCACTTAACATAGTGGTTTCCAGTTTTATCCTTGTCGCAAATGACAGAATTTTAGAGTGTGTGTGTGTGTGTATGTACACCACATTCTCTTTGTTCCTTCTTTACACAAACCATCCCAGAGTTGTTCTACTTGTTTTTATTTCCTGGTCACTGTGAGCAGTGTCCAATGACAGTGGGGATGAATATGTCTCTCTAACTGTGTTTGTTTCCTTTGGCTCTGTGTGTAAGAGTAGGATTGTTGGATCATATGGTAGTTTCATTATAACTTTGTAGAAGTCTTCATCCTGCCTTTTGTTGTAGGTTTATTTAAAGTCTTTTCACCAATATGAAGGGTTCTCCCTTCTTCACACCCTCCCTGGCACTTGTCGTCTTCCGTCTTCCGATGGAGACATTATTGCATGTGAGTAAGCCAATTGGTTGGGGTTCCAGGGCAAGCTTGGTCAAGCAGAGGGAAAGAGCCTATGCAATCATTCTCCTAAGAACATCTTGAACCATAAATTTATATAAAATACTAAGTTGTCCTGAATGGATTCTTTGAAATCCAATGAACTATATTGTGTGGTCTTGTTAATGTATGCTTCTTGGTCTTTTTTTTTCATTTGCATCCTTTATTTTAATAAAATACACTCAATTTAGGAACTTTTTGGTAAAAAAAAATATATTTTCTCAAATGAAAAAGACCAATAGCAATGTTGGAAAAATTTGACAAAATAAAAATTTTAATTAATATCTCACTTCTTTCCATAGAAGATAATTTTTTTCTGATAAAGACAAAATATAATGTAAGGATCTTAAAACACACAAGTCTACTAGAATTTAGCTTGTTGAGATTTAGTGGGTGACATTTATGCACCTTTTCTTGTGCCAGTAATCACAGCGGCATCATTAAAACTTTCTATCCCTTGTTTCTTAGCGCTATAGAACTGATTAAGTAGGGGATGATATCGTGAAGGGTCTCTAGGCTGGTGTAATTTAGCCACTGTTGGAGGAGGGAGGAGGCAGGCAGCCAAAGCCATGTGGTGTAGCAGAGGGGTTTAGGGTAAAGAGGAGGGTCCGAGGGCGTTTGTTACGAAGCAATATTTACCTAGTCCTGGAATTCTCACTCGGCTTTGATAATACTGGACACATGCAGCCTCTTGCCTACATTTTCTTGGTGATTAAATCGAAGATCTAAGAATCTGATTCACAATGCCATAATTAGCGATGAAAGTTAGATTTGGATTTAGGTGCCTCCAATTCTAATGCCTTATGTTTCTTTCTACCCCGGGCCTTTCTGACTAGGAGGAGCCCAGGACAATTCATTCTTAGCTCAAACCTTTGGGTGTGTGCGCCCACTTTACACAGTGCAAGTCAGCACTGTTATCTTCACCTTTGCTTGGTGCATTCAAGAGAAAGAAGAACCTAGAAGTCACATGCTAAGAATTTTCTTTTAAATATAAATTAAACATCTGTGTATAATTAAAAATAAAACAAAAATTTTAAATGAATAAAAGTCAAACTAATACTCAGAAAATATGTGAAATCTTAGTCTCTTCTTTAGACCCCCCCAAAAAAAATAATTTTAAAAGAATCAAGAGAATGGATGATATATTAGTCTTCTTTGTAATCATGTGGAATCTTAAACATGGTGAAAACAGGCACTGTGTACCACTTGCTTTATATAAATACATCTAAAATAATAAGAGATTATGCATTGTTATTCTTTTTCTTATGGTGATAGGCATGAACCCCTAGACCTTTGTACACACTTATGTGACACTACCCACTGACCTGCATCCCCATAACCTGATATTTGTTAAGTTTTGAATGGTCCATAGTTGTAGTTGAAATGGGTGGGAGATAGCTAGCTAGCTACCCAGATTTGCAAACTTTTATTTTACTTGATTCTTACAAATGTTTTCCCTCAAAAACATTTCTTAGTTAGGGTTTCTATTGATGTAATAAAATACAATGTCAAATCAATTAGGGAGGAAGGAGTTTATTTGGTTTATAGTTCCAATCATAGTCCACTATCAAAGCATGTCAGGGCAGGAACTGAAGCAGAAGTCACGGAGGAATGCTGCTTCCTGGTTTTCTCCCTGTGGCTGACTCAGCTGGCGTTCTTATACCATCCAAGACCACCTACCCATTGGTGGTAATACCTACAGTGTTCTGGGCCTGCCCGTGTAATCCATTAATCAAGAAAATCCACTTCAAAGCCTGGCATGGTGGCGCACACCTCTAATTCCAACACTCGGAGGCAGAGGCAGGCAGATCTTTGCGTTCAAAGCTAGCATTGTCTACTTACTAAGTTTCATGACAGCCAAAGATATGTAGAAAGATCTTGTCTTAATAAAAAAAAATCCAGAGAGAAGGAGAGAGAGGGGCTACACCACACATTTGCCTATGGACAAGTCAGGTCTTATGGAGACAGTGAGAGGTCCTCTTCCCGAATGACTATAGCTTCTGTCAAAGTTGACAGGAAACTGAAAATTACACAACATAATGTGTTTTCTTAGAATAAAAGCTCTTCAGTGAGAGAATGACCCTTTTTGTAACAAGAGCCGAAATTGTGCTGTGTAGACTATTTTCTTAGCGCAAGCCCCAGCTGGAATGTAGCACACACGATGTCAAGTGTGTCAAGTGTGTATGCTTCACCCAAAGTTGTGACCTCAAAACTTACAGTATTTTTGAAGGTATGTATTGGACTGTATCTACTTTTACAGAATTACCTCTCTTACTGAGGTTAATGAGGGCAGCCAATTATCCATTTGTAGATCTCTAGTGCCCAGGAAACATGATGTTTCCGATAGATGCTTGGGATTGCTGTATTGTAATTGGACGGTTCTTTCATTCATTCACCTCCTATGAAGATGTAGTTAGTTTTAACTGACTTAATGGCTCTTAGCTTTTAAGCTGGCATGGCGTAGAGAAACTGCAGAGTGGTTTCTTTTCCTGCTGATGGATCCTATCAAACCGCCTCTCACAACTTTTTTTCAAAATGTTTTTACCTATTTCCTGATGTCAAAACCATTTTTTTTCTTAGCTATTTCTTTCTCTGAGGGGAACACCTTTCTTCATTGTCCTTCTCCTGAGGGTTGGAATCAAATGGGCAGAACTCTTTATACATTCACAGTTTTCCTGTATGAATCCAACTCACAGAGATGCTATGATAGCATTCATGCGTCATTTAAATAGTCTGCTGACCACATGGACAAGTAAATAGAAACACATGAGATAAAATTTAATTATGCGATCTGTTTAGCCTAACACATCCAAAATTAAATGGTCATTTCAAAGTGAAATTAATATAAAACTATTAACTAGCTGTGAAAATTCTGTTTGTCCTCCATCTTTGGTATCAAGGATGTTTCTTAGCCATTCATAACACAACTGATCTCAAACTGGCCAGTTTTCAGGGACTTAATTTTCTTTATGGTCTGGTGGTTTCTGTATAGGTCAGGGTCAGTTGCTTCAAACCAATGTTTCTTTGCAATTTTCCAACATTTCTGAGATAGGTTTTTTAGGACTTATTTACTGTTATCTTTGCTGTGACTGGTGGGGTAACTTTTCCCTTTTCTGAATGAGTGTAACACTTGCTACTAGACGCTGCTGTGGTCTGACTTTCTCTTGTGTCTCTTCACTTCTTACCAACACCTTCATCCTTCCCAACACTCTACAGGTCCTTCATCTGGCTACAACTCCTGGCATTATGTTACCTATCTCTTTAATCTTTCTTCTGCTTCTCTTTTGGATTTTGGGGTATTCATTTTTTACAGTTGTTACAGGAAATGGCGTGTAGATTTCTTAACAAAGCTTTCGAGCCTACCAGGTTTCAGGAAAACGAATCATCGATCCTTATTCCTAGTTTAGTAAAAACCTTTTTTTATTTATCATGTGCTTCTCTAAATGCTGAAGGTAAGTCATTGGCTAAAAGTCATCACTTTATGCCTTCAGGAAGTTAGAATTCTGCTGGGGAATTCAAAGAAGATGGCTATATGCAAGGGGTGGGGGTTGATATTAAAGCAAGTCTAGGCCAATGAAGATCAACAAAAAAATGAGTTTTTTCCTTTTACAAAGCTTAGAGGCAATTAGTAGGCCCACTGTGGGAAGGGTGTCTTAGAACAACCACAGTGGTTGGGCTTTTATAGTTGTCTTCTTGCCGTTGCTAATAAAGGAAGCCAGAAAAGCCTACATCTAGAGCAGTGGCTCTCAGCCTTCCTAATGCTGGGACTCTTTAATACAGTCCCTCACGTCATGGTAAACCCCAACCATAAAATTATTTTGTTGCTACTTCATAAGTGTAATTTTTTCACTTTATGAATCATAATGTAAATATCTGATGTGCAGGATATCTGATGTGTGATCCCTATGAAAGGGTCATTTGACCCCCAGAGGGGTCAGGACTCAGAGGTTGGGAAACACGTTGAGAACTATGGTAGCCATATGAAGAAAGGACATAGCAGGAGCTACAGAGCAAGGGTGGGAGAATGGACACACTGTTGTGTTGCTTGTTTTAGATCCTATGACAGGTCTAAAATGGCAGGTCTGGCTCCAGTTACAATTTGAATGTGAAGTGTCCTTCACAGGCTCACATTTGAATACTTGGTCCTCAACTGATTCAAGAACATCATGGAACCTTGAGGAGTCTTGATAAAGGAAGTGGGTGGCTAGGAACAGGCCTTGAGGCATTATACAATTCAGCCACCATTCCTGTTCTCTCTTGGCTTTCTGAAGACAGATGTAATGTGGCCCGGAAGCCTTC
This sequence comes from Myodes glareolus, assembly GCF_982192425.1. Lineage (NCBI taxonomy): Eukaryota > Metazoa > Chordata > Mammalia > Rodentia > Cricetidae > Myodes > Myodes glareolus. Next base: position 3,568,387 of record NC_142051.1, read on the forward strand.
TGTTTCAGCCGCCACGTCCTCTCTGACTGATGCCCTGTCTTCCCCATTGCGATGGCTTGTATCCCTCTAGAAACGAAAGCTGCAGTAAACACTTTCTGCCTCCAGCTGCTTTTGTCAGACAGAGCAATGGGAAAGTAACTGAAGGTTGAGCTAGACACACGTTCCGTGATTCCAGACCTGCCGTGTTTTATTCATGCCGAACGAACATGTGCTCTGCCGTCAGGGCAGTGTAATGCTCCACTACAGCCCTGCTGATGAACGCCCTCCTCTCAGGGTTAGCTCAGATTCCAGAAGATAGCTGAAGAGTTCCCAACAACCCCCATCTCATGTCCTCAGGCCAGCGGTGTTCTCAACTGATTATGAGTTTGAAATTTCTCCCACCTTACAGGTCTGATTTCATGAGAATGTCCTACAAATCTCAGGAAAGCACTATGCCTGTTGCATTTTTAGAACATGGTTGTAAACAAGAGCCAACCAAATGAAGAGCTACATAGAACCAAGTCTTGAAGTGCTTGAGTATATAGAACTTCCAAGTGCTCCACTGGAATGGTGACATGTTACCTTCTGGACACATCAATGTGTTCACTTCCCTGGCAAAGACCTCCCAGGACCTCAGTGTTCAACGTTTTGAAGGACTATGGGGTCTCTATTACTCAAACGTGTTTGAATTAGCTGTATCCTTGACCTCAGTCCGTATCCCCTCTTCTGTCCCCAGAAGTCAGTGGATATCTCTTGTCTCAAAGTCCCCTCTAATTGCATAGTTTGTCTTCTTAGCTCAGTTAGATATGAAAACAAAGTAGTACCCACTGGGAATTCTTCCATAAGCAGAAATTTATGTGTGATCTGAGATCTTAACACAAATAAAAAAGATACTTTTATCTCTCGGGAAACACCAAAGATATAGTAGTTCTTTCTTTGGAACCTGGGACAAAGACAAGACCCATTATTATTGCAACAGGAAAATTTCAAAATTGTCTGCCTTATGATTTTTATTATGAGACAGCTGGTTCAGAACAGGAAAGTAACAACTAATTGAGGCAAAACCTCTTGACTATTTAGAGAGTTCCCATGTTCAGAGTTCAAGTTCATGCCTTTGTTAAAGGGGCAGCTGTTTGGGATATAAATGAGTGATAAATTAAATGAATAATTAACTCATCTTTTTACCGAATCCTCTTCTGGAGGGCATGGCATTGTCAGTAGATTTAAATTGCTCAGGATAAAGTTGATGTCACCCACTCCCTTGCTTGAGGGCTTTGCCAATTCCCCTTTCATTACCTCATAGATGAAGGAAGATCTTAGCTAATGAAGTTCTTTCTGGTGTCTCCTGGGCAGAGGGTAAATCTCACAACACATATTTGCTCAGTTGCTTACTGTGTTTCCTCCATCTTCTTCCATGATCCCTGTAGGATTTTTCAAGTTTAAACAAGCACTTACTTGTGTTTGATAACTTGTTTAAAAAGGAGATAAATAAATAGCATTAAAATTGTTGAAAAATGAAGTATTGTGCTAAGCAATATTTTTATGGTTGGAAGATCTTGGTAATTTCTTAAGTTTCTGTCACTTGCCATTTTTTTGTTATTGTGTATTGAGGTGTGTTGTTAAATTCTTTCAAGTGTTTGTTCTTCAGATATTTTTGAGTGTTTTTCACATTAAGAGAACTGTGTAAGATCATCTTAACAAAAGTGGCCAGGATTTCATCTCTCCTTTCAGATGGAGAAATAGATCTGGAAAGTTTATCAATGTGGTCCTTTGTTAGGCGTTGTGGGAACACCGAAAAAGGGAAAGGTTAATGACTGCTTAGGCATACAGATCCAAGGGTCAGGGCACATTCTGGGGGGAAACATCATCCGAAGTCAGTGTCAGAGGTGCTGTGTCTGAACAGAATCTGGACAAAGACAGTTCTAGGCGGTGTGTGAAACAGGAGGAGGGACTGTGAGGAAGAGTGGGAACTCTGCAGCATGCTGTGGCCCCATGGTGGAAGCAATTCTGTGCAACTGTGATCTGTGAAATATGACCCTCCCCTCCAAAAGTAAGGAGTGAGCCTCATATTGAATGCTACATTAGTAAGCCTTAGAAGTCTCTTACAAGAAGTCAAGGGCAAGAAAAAGATAACATTTGAAACAAGATGCATAAAAACATGAATTCTGAGAGGGTATTTTTCTCTCTACCTGCAAGATAACAGTGTATCATTCAAAGAAAAACCTGTTATAGATAAAACCATCAATGGCTCACAGATTACTAAGTGATTCAGTTTTGTGTTGCATTTTTACATCATAGAAATTAGTGACTGTGAATGGCAGACACTGTTTGGATAGTTAAGGAGGAAAGCGGGTATCACTGTGAAGTGAATAAATGCCTTGTGTGTGCACGTGGTAGATATATGTGCCTTGTGTGTGCATGTGGTAGATATATGTGCCTTGTGTGTGCATGTGGTAGATATATGTGCCTTGTGTATTCATGTGGCAGATATATGTGCCTTGTGTGTGCATGTGGTAGATACATGGGTGTGAGTGGGCAGGTTTATGTGCATCCTAAGAGGGGTGGAGAGCCCATTTTCTTCTTGTAGTTCACTGTTGTGCCCCCAGATCCAAGATCAGCGGGTGGTATAGGGTTCTTCCCCAATTATTTTTTGCTGAGTGATATAGCTAAGGTGTGCATTCTTGTTAAAATGTTTTGAGGATGAAGTTCAATGTCAGATAAGATGAATTCAGTAGGGAAGACACGTTTCAAAATCAACAAAATCCTCAGTTCATTTTACTTCCCTGAGACCAGAGTTATGTTTGCAAAAAAGTGTCCACAGTGGTTTCCATACAAGATGGAATTTATTTTTAGTTTAATTATGCAGAGGTGACCTCATCGTTTATTTTGATTTCTCTGGAGAATCAATGTGTTGATGATCCTGAACTCCCGTGTAGGTCCTCTGGGAAGAGGGGCAATACTTAGCCATGTGTATGGATTGCCAGAAAACATGGAAAAGTGGTATCAGCCTCATTTTCCACTGCCAACAGTATTCCAGAGAAGAATTAGATCCCTTTATCAACAGTTAGTTTGCTCTAGAATCATATACTCAGCCTCTCAGTTCAGGAGAAAAACTCATCCTAGAGTAAAAGATATCACCTTAGGAAGGATGGCAAGTAAGAGGAGAAGTGCCCGGCTGTTGGGATTCTTTCATCCCAGGTTCATTATCAGGAAGCCTCACTGGTAACCAGTGGCAAATACACTCATGTTGTTTCCTATGCAAAACCTTTATCCTGCTGTTCCAACTATTGTCTGAGAGCATAAGCCAAGTGTCAGTGCCCAGTGCCTGAGAGCATCCGCCGAGTGCTGCCAGTCTCGGAGCTCTGCTTGGCTTCATCCCTCTTAAGAATTAGTTAAAGGTATTGGTGAATGCTCTTGCCGATTTCTTTTCAGTACAGGAATGTGTTCTTTGAGTGGTCGAGTTTCCAGTTTGCCTCCTTTCCCAGACAATTAGGAAATAAAAAAATAAACCACTTAGGGAATAATGGATGATGGGATAGTGGGTAATGTCTGTTGTGTTAGTCATATATCTGTCTTTGGCAAAATATCAATAATTAACAATTATTATTATTACAATTATAATATAATTATAATAAATATAATTTATCAATATATTATATATTTGTATTATTTATTATATTTATAATATATTTATGATAAATATAATATAATTATAATAATATAATTATAATTATCAATAATTAACAATTCAGAGGGAAAATTAACTGTTTCAGCTCATGGTTTCAGAGATTTGGGACACTGGCAAGTCCCCAATGACCTAACTGCTCCTACTGAGGCTCCAGGCCCTCCCACAATGGCTACTGACTAACACTTTATATATAATCCTCTAGGGGATATTTATACTTTTAAATGACAAGAATGGCATTTTTTTTTAACTACAAAGCCATACAAACAGACTCTTTTGTTTGGAGAGAAGTCTTTAGAATATGACATAGACAATATATGGTATTATATCACAATTTAATAAATGTTTGAGAGATCCAAAGCTTCTTGGTAGTCATTTAACCTTGTTCAGGAAGAAATATTTGGATACACCGTTGGAAAATGCCAATGCAGTATATTTCTTCTTTGTTACTTTTTATTTCCAGAATTCATATATTGGGGTTTGAATTCATGGAGTCGCGTCCCTCTATTTAAAAGAGGATTCACACAGTGGCCGTCCTTTCTAAGCATGCAATCACGTCCCCAGACTTAACAGGTATAATTATACTTGCAATTTTGCTTAGGAATTTAAATAGTGCTTGTAGATTTTTATAGGTCTTCTGTTTAATGGGCGCCTACTGACAGTTTCTCGCCGTATTTTTCTGTCAATCTAGGGCCATTTTGTCTTTGTTCTACTCATACACAATCACATGTCAGACGGATTCTTTATACCCTGCTTTGACAATTCTAAGGGCCTCAGCGGCCTCCTGATCTCGCAGATTTCATTTATTTATTTATTTATTTATTTATTTATTTATTTATTTATTTATTTATTTATATTTCTGGTGAAATCATCAACATTGAATGACACCGCCTTCTGCCTCAGTCACCTTCTGAGGCGGTGTCTTTCTAGCTCCCATGCTCCCTCTGTCCTCTCTCTTCCTCTAGTTCTCATGGTTGCCAATGTTTAACGTTTGATTCTTGGCCTCTTGCTTTCCCCCTTTCCCTTTGCTTCCTGTGAAGATGTGAAGATCTTTACCTCTGTTCCTTTGACTTTCCACGCCCATATGAATCAACCAATACAGACAAGAACTCGCAGAGCACAGTGGGGGAGCTGAGGAGGGGTATACTGTTGTGCCCTGACAACAGTCAGGGTCTAGATGCATTACATGTTAGGGAACATTTCATTTGTGAAATGAAAGGTCTAAAAGTTGGAGAATGACTCCAAGGATGGGCTAAAGCTGAGGACAAGATCGCACCATCCTATATTAGACCAGACTCTAGGGGTTAAGGCAAAGTTGCTATACCAACTTTTCCTTGCTTAAAGTTTAGAATTCAACCTGTTTTCTGGCAAAGTTGTTCTAGTAGCTCTCTGAATCCTCTTTTTGATCAACACATGAGATCAGGAAGGGCTTCTTTGCCTTTGATTAGGATGGAGTTGAGAAAAAAAAAAACCCTCTAAATCCAGGGTTCATAAAAAGTTCAGGGAAGGAAGCATGAAGCTTAAAGACCAGTGGGGGAGGGGAGGGTATTTCACAAGTCTTTCCTTGTAGAGTGTGGTTTCAAATGCCTTATGCATTCTAAATGATCACCAAAGGAAACAAAGCCCCAAGGACTGAGCAAAAGACTAAAGGAAAAGATTCATGAGAGTAGAGAGGGGAAAGCTCAGGGAACAACGAAATGACCAGCATTGCTTTGGAATGGGACGGACATAATAGAAACATCACGAGTGGAATTTAAAAGAAAATGCTTTCTCGGTCACCAGAGGAAGGGCACTGGGATGAGAGGCAGGATGGGATCGCTGCTCACCTCTGTCAGGACCTGGAATACGAGCACAGAAGAGTCACGTGTGTGCTTCTGACATCCTCAGAAGCCACTCAGCTGCCAGCTCAGAAGCCGGGTTAGCTTTCAAGCACAGCGGTGGATATTTTACACAGTGCACTTAAGGGGAAAGGTTCAGTTTGTCTCACACAAAGATTTCAGTCACTACGTGCGTGGCTCTGTTGCTTTGGGCTCTGGTGACATAAAACAGGTTGGAGTAGAGGTCACTCCTCTCAGAGTGTCCAGGAAGCGAAAGAGAGAAAGTGCTGAAGCAGTGCTCCATCATCAAGGCTTCCAAAGACGTTTCTTCCTGTCAAGCTCTGCTTTTTTCATGCTCTTGAACACATATATGCATCTGTCTGTCTTTCTGTCTGTCTGTCATCTTTGTGTGTGTGTGTGTCTGTGTGTCAGTGTGTCTATGTATAGAGGTAAAAGGACAAACTCTGGTGTTACTCCTTGTCTACCTTCTGCTTGTTTCTTTGAGACATGGTCTCTCAGTAGCCCATGACTTGCCAAGTAATCTAGGATGATTAGCCAGAAAATCCCTGCTTTCATGAGTGTGGCAATACTGCCTGAAGTAGCTTATCAGAAACATGAAATATCTAGGCATTTGACTTTTTAATCTTAAAAAATGCAAAAGAATTCTACATTCTAAGGCAAAATATTTATACATAAATACAAAAACTATTCTCCTAAGTTCACTTGTCTATTTATCCTGTGTCTGGGTTGACCTCCCTGGCATATTACTGTGTATCCCCAGGGAGAGATGGTATGTTTACCCAAGTGTAAGCATACAGCATAAACCATTAGCCTCATGTCACAGATCAGAGAACTGAAGCCCGGTGGGGTAAATAAGTCACCCAATATTCTGAAGATAGTACTGGGAATGCTGAGAACAGGCAAAGTATATTCTAACCTCAACGATTAGTACTCCCTCCAAATGCTTCTTGTCATCTTTGTATAGGAATCACAAGAGCCGAGAGTGGAAATTCAGCTATAACTGCAATCAAATATCTGAGAGTATGATCTCTGATTGAACAGTACCAGCTGTAGGGCCATGGTGCCTCACATTCCTCTCCCTTCTAGAAAGTTCCTTTCTTCCTAGCCATAAGATCCACAAAGGAACAGGTTTTCTGTTTTGTTCATTGTTCGCACCAAAGTTGGGAATTCAAACATGGAAGGTACTTAAATATATTTCTCAGGTAATAAATGAATATCTTCCATTACTCCGTCTGTCTTTCCCCAAGCTCCTCCTGTCGTTTGTCCTCCACATTTGACTAATCGAATCTTACCATTTGCCATATGTGGTTCTCATATCATGTAGGAACCAGCTTTGAAGCTGTTCCTCAGCATGCAGCCCTACTGGGATGGAATGAAGAGCTCTATAGAACTGGGGGCCCCCCAAACCCCTTTGTTCACTGTATACCTCAACTAACTAATCACAGACTAACCCATTGCCTGGCACATACTCAATATACCAAAATATTTATTAAAATACCATTTCTGTGAGGTAAAGTCATTAGTGACTTTTAATGAAATGAGCCATGCATGAGAGTAGTTTTGAATACTTGGACAGTTTTATAAGGCAAGAAGGCTGAGCAAGTAAATTAATATCTTCGCACCTAAAAACAGCAAGCGGCTAATAAAAAGCTGGTGTCAGAGAACTGTATGAGATGTTGATAGACTATGACAGGTTGGAGTGGCGCCTATGTCTTCGAAGCCTGTTTTTATCCTATGAGAATATTTAGCACAGCACCTAACATGTAGTACACATTCAGTAAATAATTGATGAATGAATGAATGGCGAGCTCCCTAATTAGATTTGGAGACTATTATGATTAGATTAAATAGTTTATGTCCCACTGTGCCTATGTTCATTGCTTTTTTTTTCTTTGCTTTTAGTGGTGTGATTTGTGATAATATTAGTGCTATGTTATTTTAATGGAAAGCGATATTTCTTATGGGGAAATGTACCCTGGTGAAATGTTCCTTGATTCAGGATTGCATGCCAAACAAAAGCCAGCATCTTTGGAGGACACAGGCATTGAGATTGTACTCAACACAGTGGATCCTGGTCTCTGAAAGGAAATAGCTTCAAGGCTAACTCACCAAATACACAAATTGGCAATTAAAGTCAAATGGAATCGCCTGGTGACCTGCTCAAGGACTTGAAAGCCATCTAGCCTGACAGTCTTCTTTTGTAGATGGGAGAACACAAACCTAGAGAAGCAGGGCCATGCTCAGTGGGTTCAGTGCTGGGAACTGGTAGAGGTAGAACTGGAAACCTGGTTCTTCTCCTTAATTTCATTGTTCAGTCCTTCAACCATGTGCAGGAATCAAGAGTAGTTAAGAGCAACAGACTTACTTTGAAAGTTGAATTTTACATTAACAGCTGGATTCCTGCTATGGGGGTTACATAAATCTTGAATAGACCTTTATGTCGCTAATGGACAATTTAGAAAAAGAAAAACAATAAACTAACAATCTTCTTAGGAGGTAGGATCATTATTACATGTAAAAAAACTAAAACCACGGGGCTGTAGTAATGGCTCAGTAGTTAAGAGCATTTGCAGATCTTGCAGAGGACCTGAGTTCAGTTTCTAGCACCCAACATGGCAACTCACAGTCTCATGTAACTCCAGTTCCAGGAGATCTGACACCTTCTTCTAGCCTCCACAAGTACCACAAATGCATTTGATATGCATGGAAACATTCAGCTAACACTCCTAGACATAAAAGTCAACAATGTAAAAAAAATAACAGAAGCCATTTTCCCAGGAACTGACAGCATTATCTGCAGAACACTGAGCGTATATTTTAAACAGCAACCAGGGATAACTTCTGAAGTCCTTAACCAACCACCAACTCTAACAATGCTGCCTAGCTCTACCGTCCTACGCTGAGAAATATCTATCAACTCACTTCTTTAAACTGCTATGTCTGTTAATCCTGTGTCAGTGTGACTAGTGGACTTGGCCTATATATTAATTTTCAATTTCACACTGTTGATATTGTTTATAAGTTTTTGGTAATGTTTTAATTATCATATATGTCATTTGAATTGTTGCCATGTGATTTCAAAAAAGAAGAAACTGAATATAGTTTTGTGTGTGTGTGTGTGTGTGTGTGTGTTACAAATATAATCTGAGTTCTTGCTGCAGCGTACCTCTGATAGGCTACACATTCCAGAGCATTGTTTTCTTTTTTCATTATACTTACTGCTTTCAAAGTGTGCACAGCTTACACACTTCTTGGCAACTTGCCCAGCCACATTGCATTGGTAGTTCCACATTCAATTGCACTTGTAGGCATGAGTGTGAATGTGTGGATCTTTGGTTAATCATTTAAAATAAAACATCTGCCTTTGTTATGGATGGCAATTAGCAAATTTGTTTGGCGTTGCTTTTTAAGTACTTTTCCAGCTCTCATGTATTGGTTTATTTATTACCATTTAAAACTCTTTCCCGGGAATGTTATTTTCCCAAGTGCTCAAAATTGTTAAAAGAGCTACATTATTGCTTTTAAAATGAAGTGTCACATGTAACATTTATATTTTGAGAGAGGACTTCTTTTCCAATGTTTATTTTTATCTGGCTTTGCTTATGATCTAAAAGCTATTTATTCTGTGAGCCCCTTACTGAGCCAGTCCAATACACGATACTGTTCAAATCCACCACATCTTGTGCGCCACACTTTCAGGAATTCTGATGTTCTGTGTTGTTGCTCATGGATAAGACAAAGTGAGTTCGGGGCATGTGATTGCTCTTTGAGCTGAGAGTGTGACTCTTGAGAAGTTCCACAAGAGCATCTTGTCCTCCTTACCTACACACACACACACACACACACACACACACACACACACACACACACACACATTTCCCGAGTGATGTTTCAGACTTTTAGGTAGAATTGGTTAAACCCAGTTCATTCAGCAAATGTTTGCTGTGTATCTGCTCTGTGGCCGGTGCTCTACACTGGGACCGTTGTGACAGACACATTGCTGGCTTCATCAAAATACGATTAGCATTGTTTCAGTCCTTTCTATGTCTCAAGCATCCCGCTAAAATATGTCAAAAAATTATCTTAATTATTCATTTTAAAATCCCATGAAGCCTGTAGTTAAGAAGACACCTAAGGCAGAATGGGGTAGAAAGAATAGCCAGTCTTGAAGATAGACAGACTCAATCAACACTAGACTGACTGAGTAGTGTGTGTGTGTGTGTGTGTGTGTGTGTGTGTGTGTGCAACAAAGGAAGAGAGGCATTGAATATGAGAGGAAACCAGGTGGGGAACACATGAGGGGATTGGAAGGAGAAAGGGAAGGCGGGAATGATGTAATTATATTTTAGAGGAATCTTCTGCTCAGAGTTGGGTCAATAGAAGTTGGTGCAGAGTCCAGATGGAACTCTTGATGAAGGCACTTAACTTGGGGGCTGAGAGAACCTGTCAAGCATTTGTAGTGAATCAGCTGGTGTGTAGACTGTAAAGTAGTAGATATCAAATGGTTGAATATACAACATTGCAGGAAGAGAAAAGTTTTCAAAGACGTCAAAAAAAATCTAAAAACTATTTGTGTAACATGTAATTGGGACCACCTGCTAGGGACCTGATACGAGTAGCTCAAAATAGGGGTTCCTGTTTGTCCTGTGCAAAAGAAATCATGAAGAAAGTGGGAAGGGTTTGCATGCAATCTATCCAGTCATCCTTGGCCCAATCTGTTTCTGCTTTTTTGGTCAACTCCTTTTAGGCCACCCTTTCCATCCTTAGTGCTACTTCAAAATCAAAAGATAGCCATTGCAGTCCTGGCCAGCATGCCTGCCGTGCACACAGCTGAAGAAGGAAAGGAAGAAAAGCCTAAGAGCTGTCCATAGCTGAGTCAGCCTACGTTGAGTCGGCTCAGGTTGAAGCTCTTCCCATGTGTGCCCAGGTCTTTTTGGATACTGCTCAACACAGGGGAATTTGGAAATCCTGGGGCAATGATTAGTTGATTTGTCTATTTATAGCTCAGTCATATTGTCACCTTGCACACTAGAGGTCAACTTCAAAAGAAAACTGGACAGGGAGTAAGCAATCGTAATGGCAGTTACTTTTTTTGTGAAATGCTTTTCTTCACACACCTTTTGTTGAGCATCCACCATTTGGAAACCAGTGAAAATCCGACAACAAAGAATTTGTTCCCTGTCTTTATCCCCCCAGTTTACAATGGGAACAGCTGCTGGCGTTGCCCCCTCAGAGATGACCTGAGAGTTTGGGATGTGATTTTAAGGGAAGTCACATGACTCAGCTTTTTTGTGTTTCTGGGGAAAGTTTTACCCCAGAAAAGATGGCTCGGCATTACGGATGTGTTCTACAAGCAGGAAAACTAGAACCATCAATGAGAGTGTCCTTGGCTGATTGCTTGGTATATTTATTAATTGATTTTCTTCATTCTTTCCCAATGAGAACTTTACAGCTGCTGGTTCTTCTTATAGGAACTTACTTTCTAAGTGAAATATAAACCATAAATGATGAAGTATGATAAATAGTGGAGACAGTGGTCTTGTCTTCTAACTATTTTTCCTTGGGAACAGAAGTGCAGTGAAGAGATTAGCGAGGCCCCTGAGGTGCTTTGTCATGACAAAAGCAAGAGGTGTCTCAGTCCTCAAGGTCATGCAAAAGAGGTACATTTGGGATAAAGGTCAGCGCCCTTCAATCTATAGACAAGACTCTCCAGTCACTTCCGTGCTTCCTGATGGACATTCTGACTTCTCTCTTGGCTTTGAGTAGCACCAGATAGAAACAACCTCCCTGTTGTGACGGGTCCTACCTGTTTGCTTGTTGATATTGATGTCCTATCCAAGGTACCAGTGGGCGAACTGGCGCATGCTGGGTCTTTGTCCTAGCCTGGCTTCCCAAGTAAACCGAGTGGACACTGGGGAAAAGGTTGGCTCCCCTGAGAATTAGAAGTGAAGACCAATTCCATGTTAACTGTGTCTCAATAACCAGGCAGCCTCAGATGAGCCAGTGGGGTTTTATTCCTCTGTTTTGGTTTGATAGTACAGAGGAGTCAGGAAACAGGAAGCTAAAGAGATTCCCCAGATGTAACATTTTATGTGGACACAGGTAGGATTTATGGGAAATGAATTTCTTTGCTGTCTTTTATTTTCATTTTCTGTCTCCCAGAATGACACAGCGGGTTGGAGGTTACCCTAGTGCTTTCTTTACTCTTATTAACAGTTCTCTGAGCTGAAAGGGTTTGAGGTTGTCTGTTATTCCCTCTGGGTAGGAAATAATGTGTCATGACAGCTAACTAAGACTCACAGATCACATGCCTTTAATGGTAACATCAGGGCTCCTCATTTTCTATTAGTGTGACGTTAGCTTCTTGTCATTGGGATGGCCATATTCCCAGTGCCATCCCAACTGAGGAGTGACAGGGTGTCCTGGCACTTGTGAAAGAGTAGTCAGATGAATCCTTTCTTTTCCGTGATCTTACGACTGAATCACATTTTTGGCATTCCTTTCATGTGTATAGGATAGACATGGTGAGGAGGTGGCGTGTCTTCTCCCTAACATCCCGGTGAGTCCTTGCAGCAGAGTAGTGGTCCTCACTGATCCTGACAGAGGCATTTATGTTGTCAGAAGCCCTAAGGTTAAAGCCCAGGTAACTAAAGGATGGAGAAGATGCTGCTGGTTAGAGAGATCGCCTTCCTCGAGAGTCTACCGTTTTTCTAGGAAAGCTTTCAGAAGTGAAGGCTTGATCAAGGCCATTATGTCTACTAATACTTACATATACTTCCATAAACTTTGAGCCTAGGTTCCTAAAAATATTGGTCAGTGGTATCCCAAATATTTGCAAGCAATTTCTTTTTAAAAGTTTTCTGCAGAGGGGCACAAAGTAAGGCGGGTGAGGAACGGGAGAGCTGGAGGAGTGAATGTGGGAGGTGTTTCATTCAGATCACAAAGCTCTCTTTAATCCTTAGGTTGCTTCTGGTGCTCCCTGGTTATGTTTGCCGCATGGGCAGCTCATCTGAAAACCCCACTGTGCAATGGGACTGTGCTTTGGAAGTTGCCATGTGTCCTGTCCTCGTGTGTGTGTGTGTGTGTGTGTGTGTGTGTGTGTGTGTGTGTGACAGAGACAGACAGACAGACAGACAGATGACAGACAGAGGACAGATATTGTATTCCCAAGAAAACAAGTATGGGTGTACTCAAATGGTTGTCGTTTTAGTCAAGGTGATGGACAGGATCAGCAGGGAATGATCTAATAACTTAGTGCTTGTTTCAGGGTAGCCAGATTGGAAACTTCAAATGATCTTACCACAAAAAGGACAGTTTTTGAGGTAAGGGATATGACAGTCACCCCGATTTCATCACTGTACATGGTATAATTCCTCTCCAGGGAAGAAGCTGAGGGCACACACAGGGGAAGTTAGTGAGCCCCCAACACTCTACGTCAATTTAAATGGAAGAGAACATGGCTCAGCAATGTTGGACAGCTGAGGATTTTATAGTTAATACAGATTAATCGACGTCCGGAAGTTTTTACATTTTTACTTTTTTTGCCTCATTCTAAAACTGAAACTTTTATCAATTACATAATAATTATACATATGTATGGGATATGTGTGATTTCCATGTATACACACAATATATAATGAACAAGTTAGAATAAATGTTATGTTCTTCACCTCAAAATCTGTTTCTGAGCTAGGGTTACTCAGGTTTTTCTCCTGTCAATTTTGAAATATTCAATAAATTGTCGCCTGTAATCACTCTTCTGTGCTATAGAAGGCCAGGCCTTACTTGTCCTATCTATTCATGCATTAGCCAACCTGTTCTTATTTTCCCTTCCTCCTCCCTAGCTATGAGAACATCTTTTGTAGCTGCTTCATATTGCGAAGTTCTAATCTTCATAATCTTGATATTTTATGATTCACTTTCTTGACTTATAGTTGTTAAAAATGAATGTATTGACAATCTAACTTTACATCAATGTTCTTGGTGTAACTGAAAAATTTCATCTCCATTACATTTATATTTTGGGTAATTGTTTTTTAAAATATTTCTTGCTAATTTGTATTATAAAACATACATTATATTCAATATATATATTGGGGCTCCTCTCTAGAAGTGCTAGAAACTTAAGGTTAAAAAATTATTAAATGATTTATATATGGATGCAAGAAGTTTAATAGTTTTTGTATCTACAATTCATTTTTTCAGATGTTTACTTTTATCCCATGTAAGTGTCTAGGGTCAGTAGTACAATGCATTTTTTGACATACCTGGCAAGAGAGAAATCTCATCTTAAGAATTTTTTTCATCATTTTTGACCTTTGGGCATGTTTTTAGGACATTTTGTTAATTGCCAATAATGTAGGGGGACCCTATCCCACAGTGGACCCCATCACCCCTTGGCAGATAGGCCTGAGCTGTATAAGGAGCTGGTTGACCATGAACCTGGCATCCGGCTAATAATCATCAATCCTCCATGGTCCCTGCTTCAGTTCCTCCTGCTAGGTTCCTGCTTTGCGTTTCTGTCCGACATCCCACCAAGAGTAAGAGAAGGTGAACCTTTTCCTCCCCAGGCTGTGCTGGCTCACGGTATGTATCACTGCTGCCCAGTAACAATGGCTGATGTTCTCGTTTCTCTTGTTGAGTGGATAACAAAGTGACGATCTGGGGTAACAGTCGGTACCCAGCCACATTCTCATTTCATCATTTCATGGTGTCCTTGAGATGCCTCCCCTTACATCATTCGGAAGGAGACAGCAGTCTTACGTAAGCTAAAGGAAGGGAGAATGATGTCATAACAGGTGTAAGCAAGCCTCTGGGTAGTCTAGGGAGGAAAGTGGGGGAGCGCAGTTACATGAAAGAATTTGGTGTTTCTCCAGCACTGCCCAGAGGGCAGATGTTCTCATTATCAGTAAGTCATCATTCTCTGTCCACAAAAATCTCCCCAAGGAAGAGAAGGCTTAGAGCATTCGGATTCCCCAAAGGAAGGCTGTGAGATCTTTGCTCTGTTCTGAACTCACATGCCAACTGCCAGCTGCTCCCATACTTCCAGGTGCGCCCTTTCCCACCTCCCCCTCCGGGAAGGAATGTCTGTGCAGGTGTAGTCTGAAAGTCCAGCTCTTCCTTCCCTGACTGCCTGCTGGTTTGCGGCTGCGGTGGCACAAGCTGGTCTCCTGGTTCTCATAGCCATGGACTTACGTAAGTGGTGCTACTCCAGGGTCTGTTTCCTGGCTCTCCAGATGCCCAGTCTCCTTGAAGGTCTTTGAAACTGTTAGCTCCCACATATGTAAACAAATTTCCTGTAAGTCACTTCACCCCATGGGGTGTGTGTTTGTGTGTGTGTGTGTGTGTGTGTGTGTGTGTGTGTGCATGCGCGCATGTGCACGCGTGTGCGGTACTAAAATCCTGTTATTTCTCTGGAGAACCCCAATTAATATTGTTGGATTAAATAGTTTTGGTTTAGAGAAATAAAGAGAAGAGAAACATGATGGAGTGGAACTGTTTTGGAAATTGTGAGCACAAGAGGGAACGTATGAATGACTTCACTTGTCAGCTTTAGTGCTTTTCAGAAGATCTGATTTAGGAAGAATGATTCTTTCAACAGAGGAGGCAGATAATATTTTTCAAGTGTTTCAGAGCATTCTTTAAAATGTCTCGTGATTAAAATTAATGTGGTGATTTCCTCCTCTGGCAGATTTTAGGTGCTAGAGGAACAGTGATTAAAGTGAAGAGGTTCACATAGTATATGACAAGATCGTTCTGACCGTCTTATCAGTTAGTGCCATATTAATTTAAATATGGAAATACCCAAAGCGAACTCACTGTGACTGTGCACTGTGACGTCCTTACCTTAGACAGTTCAGGCTGGACCCCAGTAGTTCTTGGCCCGCGTGTCTTCTTGGGTGCAGGAACGTGCCTTGGCAGTGTTTGAAACCTACTCCTTTCCCCTGCCGTGTTGGATGGGCTGCATTTGGAGTAAATGAATTAAGAAGGCCTAGGGAATCCTGATGATTGGTTTTGTTGTTTTGGTTACTGACAGGATGTGAACATATCCTACATTATGGCTGTTTTGGTACAAGCAGAGAAGGGAAAGCCAAGCACAGGCAAAATATGAGATAAAGGACTTTTAACACACTTTCGATATGTGGCGTGAAGTTTCAGACCACAGTAGGGCATTAGTCGTAAGTTAGTCTTTGTGACAAAGCACTTCAGCCAAACAACTGGCTAGAAGAGAGAGAGAGAGAGAGAGGTTTCTGTCCCCCAGTGTGGGGACAAACCATCTGGAAGACAGCAGTTCACATCTCCAGCCAGGAAGGAGTCGGGGACCAGGTATTACCCTCAGAGTTCACCCCTGTGTGGTCTGCTTTCTGCACTTAGTCTGCACCTCCTAGAAACTTGAGTGAGACCAGCTCTCCAAACGTGCAACACCACAAGGAATTAGATTCTTCACATGTGTTGTACTAAAAAATTTAGATTAAAAGAAAAAAGAATACCAAGCAGGCCTCCTAGGAGAGAGCCTTTCATTCCTAGTCACTGGGATACTAAGGGCTTTTTCTTTTCTTTTTTTTTTTTCTTTTCTACTAGGGGCTTTAGCTCCTGTATCCTTCTGTTTTTCCTATGTTTCTCTTAACATGAAGCAAAAGCCAATACTCTTTTTGAATTCCTTGAGAATCCTGTTGGGATGCGAGAATTTATGAGCTAATAGTAAATACATTTTACTTTTTCAAAATCATACTACTTTAACACTTATGTTTTAAGTTTTAAATTTTTTTTATAACTTACCATTCTTTCTTTTTTTTCTTGAGAAGATAATATATCAGTCTCCCCTTCCCTTTCCTCTCTCCACCCCCCCCCCCCACATACCCCTTCGGGCTCTCTTTCCAATCCATGACCTCCTTTTCATCAGTCATGTTACCTGCATGTATGTGCCCATACGTCTATGTCCTCACTTGCGCCTGCCCGTCACGCTGTCCAGCAGCACCACCGTGAGTCAGAAAGGGATGGGAGAAGGCAGATCAAGAAACTGCTGTCTGCATGGGATCCCCACCTCCCGGGGGCCTCAGTCCAACATGCTGAAACCCGCTTCAGTGTAAACAGTGTGTGGGTGGAGAGAGAACACAGGGTCTCTCAGGGTTGCCAGCAGCAGTCTAGCCTGGGAGGGAGAATATACAGGTACCTCCTGCTCTCTGTAGGGGCTACAGCCTGTACTATCAGGGGGACATGACATTAAAAGCATTCATGATTTTTGCTTTCACCGTGCTTTCGTATAAACTCCCCTCATGTTCACGCAGATGTGGGCACTCCCAGGACTCACGAACTGTACATGTCCTTTGGTGTGTGTAAGATACTGCAGTGGCCAGCCAACTCCAAAGAAGTCTATAACTCATCTGTGCTGGTTTCCACGGGAAGTGTGTGTGTGTGTGTGTGTGTGTGTGTGTGTGTGTGTGTTCCATTCTGGGTCTCACTTTCAGTGGCTAACTGAATGTCTGGCCCATACTCAGAGCTCATCAGGTTCGTTCAGAGAGAAGCAGCAAGCATTCCTTGCCGACTTACTTTTCAGCATGGGTGGGCCCCAAGGCCCCACCCTAGTTCCTCCTACTCAGTGCCTTCCCCTCTGAACCCACTGTGTGTCCCATCTTCTGCGTGGCAGAAGTTCTCCGTGACTAATGATGGATGGCTGTATCCATTCTGTCGTGCTGGTGCTGTCTGGTTCCCACCCACATCAAGTGACTGCTGCAAATGCCGAATGCGAAAGTGTCCTTTGTCAAATCCACTGTTCTCTAGCACTAGCTGCCTGATTGTGAAGACAACTCCAGCTTCATCTCCAGATGGGTTTGTCTGCGAAGCCCTTCGATTTTCCAACCACCACCCCAGGGTGTATGGACATCATGCCTCTCTGACTCATGGAATTTCTTGCTAATAGGCATTTGCCAGATAAGCAGACATTTGCCAAAAAGAACATGATGGCATTTCCCTCACTTAGTGACTTTTCTGATTTCGTTAATAAAAACTTTTCACAGATCAGATTCTGGTGCTGGTGTTCCTGTTAGACTCTATATCCAATATGGATTTTATTTACTTTCAAGAGTCCTTTAAGGTTCATTCAGAATAAGATAAGTTGGAAGCAAAATGGGGCTGCCCAGTGGATGATTTATGATTAAGTAGCTGCTCTTGTGTCCATCGGCGTTAGCCTAATCTTCTTTCGCTTTCCCATTAGGTTCCCACTGTGTCTCCAATTTTGTTCCTCTGCTGCAAAGGTGTGCACAGACTCTTCAGTCATGTCTCAGGTTCATGAATTAAAAACCTCCCATGCTCTTTGAAATGCCAGCTTCTCACCAAAGGAAGATTAACTTGGAAGTCCTGGACCAAGAACTAGTCTAGTTAAGGACAGTTTTCTTGTCTCCTGCAACCTGTTTTCATACAGTTCTGTTGTATGCTTAATATCCTAACAGAGTCTAAGAATTCCTAGTAATTTTATTTTTCTTCTAATCCAGAGTAAACTGAACCCTATACCCATTTGCTTGTGGTAGGTATCCCCTTATTGAAGAAAGGAGGGAGTATTGACTCTAATACACCAAGAATGGCCAGAGCACTCTGGTTATCACTGATTATTTATTGCACAAATAGAAGCTTTAGTGATTAACAAGCCTGTTAATATTTATATTGAAATCATGATTAGCACAACAAAGCAGAAAAGATAAAGCATGTCAAATTTGCAATGTGATTTGCAAGCCTCTAAATCCTATGAACTGCATTTTGAAATAATAGAATATCATATTCTTATATTCTTCAATAGTGTATGGCTTTAGTTATTTAACTTCATGCATGTAATAGCATCTAGAAAAGAGACTAACATAAAAGCTGTTTGGAATTATAGTAACCAAGTACACAGACACACACGTCTCAAGTAAATTACAAAGCTGAAGGTCTTTGTATCTATAAGCTCATAGCCCATACATGGACAAAGCACTGTCATACATGCTCATAGGAATACTTCTGTGGCACACTAATTTTTTCACAATTGGACTTTATAAAAGTAGCCTAGAGTTTTGGAGCTATGTGAGTCTCGTCAATGGAGGATGTCACACGGAAAGTGCATCATGGGTATGGACACCTTGAGTCAAGGGAGCAAATGCCTGACCAAGAGGCTTGGAAGGCCTCACCCTAGCTGTTAACAGAAAGATCTTCAAGGGCTTGTCTTATTCCTGAGGCCACTGTTACAACGTTAGTGATTGTTTTTTCTGACAGGGCCTTGACGTAAATCTCTAAGACTGAATTAAAAGCAATGGGCCTCTCAGAATTTACTATTTCTGCAGTTAGAAAAGTGACTGAATCTAGAGAAAAAACATCCTTCCAAGTCAACCATTGCTCCTTGGGTAAACAGGAACAACAATTAGACTATTTCATCAGATGATGATCAGAATTCAATGATATAATGTGGGTGTACCATCACGTATCGTGTGATAAGCTTGCCTCATAGCATTGTTGAGTTTCTCTGATCCAGCAATGAAAAGAAATTGTCTACTAGCAGACTTCGATATCAAATGTTACAAATAAAAATAAACATTTGCATGCCCTTTCATTTGACTTTATCTTTATTATAACTCTTGTACTTATATCTTGAATGACCTCCTGATATAACTGGATAGGAAACATTCCTCTCTAGGATGAAGACAGTGAATTTTCCCAACGTTGTTGCTCTTATTTTATCTGAATGAGCAGCTTACTGTGACACGGAGACATTGTTATTTTGTTACTAACACACACACTGCTCAACATTGATGGGCAACAGCCTCCTGCTTCATCCAGGTTCTGGAAACATATTGTAGATTAATTTTCTCTGGAAGATCTTTGAATAGTGAATGTTGCTGAAACAAAACTTTTTAGTGATGTCGGACTTGTCTATTGTTCGAGGAGGTGATGCCTGTTCCTAAAGAAATTGAAGTTTGTGTCCATTTTAGCAATCTCTCCAAATCTGTTGCATACGATGCTCCATGAATTGGGGGCATTATGGTTAGGCAAGCTTATTGCACATTCCCTACCCAATAACTAACATACAAAGTCATGTTGTGTTAACTATCCCAAAGCTCCGAGAAGTTTTAGGGTAAAGAAATATGTGGAGAATCAGTTTCCTTAGAAAAGTGTTCTGGGGCTTTGGACGAGAAGCTCCTTCAACTGTGGAGTGGATCAGAAGCTGATTGTTGAAGCCAGTGTGAGCCCTGCTGCTGCTGTCATTGACGTACACAGTCATCTCCTACCTAAGTTTTCAGCACATACATTGGAGTGCTAATCCTGTATTACTGTGTTGGGTGCGGGGATTTCTTTGTTCAGACATGGACAGAAGGCCCCTATCTTAGCCAGCTTGCTGATAAGTGTGAGAGGAACTTCCTACAGAGACAACAGAGATGAGGATAAAAAAAATAGTAGACATGCGTTTCCTGCTTTTTTAAACTGTGCTCAGAAAGTAGTGGCCCGGGAACTTCTGTGTGCTCTGTCATCTTTAGGGCATCCCCGCTGAGGCACTCACACTGTTTGTGACATTTTCTAGTATCTTATTGAATGTCTCAGCAATACCCAACCTTGTTTGGATTGTTGTTCAGTTTTCTGCTGCATGCTTTGTTGAAGACATGATGTTGTTAAGTGCCCACTGTTTACATTTCTTTGATTAATACCATGTGATAAACTTTGTTCAGAACTTAGTAGCAAAATGCTTGCTTGTTTTTTTTTTCTAAAAGAACACAGGTATTTTATTTTATCAGATGAATAAATTAATATTAAGTGTTTTTCCATTTGTTTTTCATTCCTATCTTGGCTGACAGTAAAACCAAAGTTAAATTTAATATATATTATAGTATATTAAATATATCTTTGCAAATGTTTAAAGAAACAGACTTATATACTACTTCAAATCTCTTTAAAGCAGGTGGTACTTAAATTTTATGTTAAAACTGAAGCACACTCCTTATGAAAAGCCTGTGTTCAGAATATTCACCTTCAAACACTTTAACTGATACTATTTTTCTTGAAATAAAATTATATACATGTTAAATTTCATACTGGGCTTTACAGCTTTTCAATCCATTCTTAGCTGAATTCTCTCATATAGAAATCACAATGAAAAATACTCAAATATTTTATAAAATTTTGTTGTGCAAAGAATTCTGGAACATTACTGAGGGAAGACAGTTTTCTAAAAATTGTAGTAATTTAAAAACAAAGCAGGCAGTAGATATGAAATGTAGAAATGCAGGTGACATTAGTTTTTAACAAATACATTCATTTCTTTCTAAAATACAGAAAGAAGAGTATAGTTACCTGCTGCCTGCCTCCGACCTTGTGCGTGGGCAGGGACTGGTAGTGTATAGTGTATAGTGTTCCCTTCCATATTGCTCAGTGTACTGAATCTATATGTTGTATGAGGAAGAACACAGAGAGCCTGCCATGTATTGTGTGTGATTCAAGATCAGTAAACCATTTTATGGATGGCTGTTTATGTTTTCACATGTCACACAGACTTCTGCCAATTTTCAAATACCACTAATGAAAAAAAAGCTTCAGTGGTCTGTGGTCACCCTTTCTTGTGTCTCTCTTCAGATATATACTTTTGATTCCTTGGGAGCTGTAGGACTGCTGTTATAATTATAGACAGTAACGTTTTCATGTAGAAAACGGGCCTCCTTTCTTCATAAATTCTCGTTCATGATGTACCTTATATATCGGTGTTTCTGGGGAAGATAACATTTAAAGAAGCAAATGATGACTGAATTAAATTAAAGTTTTAACTAATTTTGTAGAAAAGGTTAATGGATTCACTCTCCACACTCTCAGAAGCAAAGCTTGAGCTGATGGACAGGAAGCCCAATGACATGGATTTTAACCCTAAAACATTTGATAATTGGATATGTTAAAAACAGAAGCTACCTTTAATCCCAGCGCTTGGGAGACAGAGGCAGGTGGGTCTCTGAGTTTGAAGCCAGCTACCTACATAGCCAGTTCCAGGCCAGAGAGTGCTTCATAGGGGGCCAACAACCTTGTAGACTGTCCAGACCTGTGAGTCTTGGGTCTGGAATCCAGACTGGGGCTGGGAGGGAATGAAGAAAGAACAGGGACTCTAGGAAAATGACAGAAATACATGCAGGAAAGCTGGAATCGGTGAGCTGTACACACTCTGTCTCTTAGGCAAGGAGTTTCAGGCTGTGACTATCTGGGAGGAGGAAGCGCATTGCTAGTTTTTCTGCACACTGCTCAACCAGACGGAAAGGTTTTCCCAGTTTCCCAGGGGCCTCTCTGGCAGTGCCCATGCCAAGCAATGCACATTCACTCAGCACTTATTCAGGATTTCAATCATTCCCTACAATTCATGTCCCACACGTAGCCTGTGGGGTACATTGCCCTAGGATGTCTATGAATGCAGTCCAACGTATTTGCAGACAAGGTCATGTCACAGTGGGAAAAGGTTGGACACTTTGCTGGACGCTAGATGAAGAGTTCTTTACTGAACAACTGTGGTTTCTAGATGTGGAAACCTGTAAGCCTTTCCTCCTGGATGCAGCCACTGGCACTACAGCTTCTACTTTTTGCCTGTTTCCCCATCTCAGGACGAACTCCACAATCCTGTCTCTTCCATCGCGCTGTGTGATGCTTCTTAAATGTTCATGAGACAGCGACTCCACCAGTGACTGCAGTGTAAATAGGGCTTTAGGCCTATTTAAGGGGAGGGGCTAGCTACTTCTGAGTTTTCCACGAATGTCCAGGTGAAGAAAAACTAACAAAGGAAACTCTGGTTTCCTGGTATCTTTAAGTCCTGAGACCTGCACCCGTCCTTCACACATCTCTAGGGACTTGGAGAGACATTTGCAGAATCACTGGGCTCCAAAGCTGAGTTTGAGAGACTTCTTTAGTTGGTCATTTTTCTTTTAACTATTGTGCTGTTTTGTGAGAGCGAGTCTTGCTATGCCATTGGGATGAGTGGGTTGAAATCAAAATGTGCTTGCCTGAACTTCCTTAGTGTTGCGACTACAACTGTGACTCTCACTTTGTGATTTCTAATGTTTTGCCACCTACTTAAATCTAGTTTGTTCTTCTTTCTCTCCCTTCTTTTTCCCCCACTTTCCCTTAAGATCTTTTCTGAGGCTCAAAGTCAGAGGGTACATAGCAGACACTTGAACGTGTTTGACCCTCAGATCCTCAGTTTCACAGGACCCGACAGCTGGAAATCGAGATGTCAGATACCTTCCTTGGTCTCGACTCAACAGTTTTAGTATTATGGGAATATTATAATTTCAGAGCTCTGGCGGCTTCCCCTCACTGTGGACAACAGGAGAACTTTGTAGGCCTGTGACTCATTTCCTGATTCCTAAATACGAAAATGCATTTCCTAGACCCGAAAACACAATCATGAAGATGTAAATAAATGTATATGTGTCCCTCAATTCTCAATATTCATCTTCTGTCATTTGGTGGGAGAGCATGAGGCCTGGAGGCTGATGCTATTGAGGGTTTTCTGTCAGCAAACAGGCCAGGAAGACTGAGAGCGTGAATGGGGGAAAGGAAAGGAGAGATTTGGGAGCGTCACACTTCATGCTATGCCTGGAATTGCCTCTGCCACTCCTGTGTGTTCCTAGCTGATAGCCATCACAAATTCATTTGCTAAAAGACTTTCATCAAACACATTGACCAGATATCAGAGAATATTGTGACTATGTTTTTCTCTGATGGGGTAAGGCATTGAGATTGTTGGTTGGGATATTTTTGAATACTATTAGTTTATGAAAGATTTTTAAATTGTATTTCCTGAGAACTTTATAGTTTGTTGAAACAGTAGGCAATGTTTTGTTATCCTCAGTAGCTAGTGATAACATTTTAGATGTGTTATAAGAGAAACAGTTTGGTTAATGGAAATGGTATTTTAGGTACATGAGAAGAGAGTAGTCTGGGGAGAGGAAGGGAAGGAACAAAGTGAAAGAGAAAGGGAAGGGTCTATCATTTTACCCCTGTCCCTGCACACCATCTACGCCTCTGAGCAGCATCTGTGTGCACGCATGAGTGACTGGATGAAGGTGTTTATTACCCATGCTAAGTCCTAACTCGATAAAGACAGCCAAGAGCTAGAAAAGTAAGTGTGAACCTGAATTTGACCCTAGCAATAAAGTTGGGAAAAAAAAAGCAGCTACATAGTGATCCTGTGAGCTGATAAAACATCCTGGTAGAAACAGGATTTATGTTGGAATAATTTTTTTCAGAATCAAAATCCTTATAGGTACAGGTTAGTAAACTGTTTGAAGCATCCTCAGTTTAGAATGCAATCCAAGGTCTCTCAGCACATGAACTTTGCTCCTTCTTTACCGAGATGACTGAAGGGTGTGGTGAGGGATGACAGATGACCATGTACTTTCTTCTCTGTCTCATGTTCTTGAAGACAGGAGTGGGGAATGGGGTAAGCCAAAATACCACCAGCACCTATATTTTCAGTTAAAACAAGAACGTATTGAAGTTTTAAATCCTGAAGATGTATTTTTTTTGGTGACATTAAAGACAAAAGTCATTCTGAAACTACATATGGTGGTCCATGTCTATCCACATTCTTCTCCTCGGGCGGCTGAGACAGGAAGATCATGAGTTCCGGGTCTGCCTGGGCTGTCTGTATACAAGGCAGGAGCCAGTCTCAGAACACTCAGTGGCAGGATGCTTGCCCAGCATGTACCAAACCCTAAGTTCAAGCCTTGCACTGAAAGCGATAACACTGACTCACGAAAGCAGGTTGAAGTTGTACAATTTGTTTAAACTCCATGGCGCCGAAGCTGTTGAGGGAAAGAATAAATCTATCTTTCAGATTGCTGTTTTTCTTACTTTTGGTTCCCCATTTTTCCTGATGGCCTAGCCTCCTCATCTTGAAGGTCACCCAACACTGTTGCTTTCCCTACACATCTCCAGTCCTTGATGGACCCTAGTCAAGGTCAACAGGACTTCTTCCCAATTCCGCCATATTACCTGTAAGTAACTGGGAACATGAACGGAACCACATGTTATGCAGCTGATGCAGGATTTTTAATGTTTTTCTCATTGTATTTCTCTTCTTTCTTTACTCGTATGTGAAGTCTTACTCTCATCCTCAATGCAGCTGTGGTTTCTTTCCTCCAGTGACATCTGGTCTCCCGCTTCCATGCTATGGTTTTGGTCGGATGTTCTTGATGTTGTCTCTGTAATTAGTGAAATACAGCCCGTGCTCCTGGCTCACAACCTTTGTGGATGCTGCTCCCCTTCCTGGAGCACCCCTGTTTCTTCTTCCCTAATAAAGCCAGATTACCACTGAGCTCTTAGCTTGCTGCAGGTGAGCTGTGCCTATTCCTCGCTACCCATCCCCATTGTCTCCTCTTTGTAGTTGTCTGTGATCGACACCATGGTTTATCTACTGTCTCAGAAAACCCGTAGGAGCACAGGCCATTTCTGCATTTATTTAAGACTACATTCCTAATACCTAACATTCTTCAAACGACTATGAAAGGATGTTGGATTAGTGAGCTATAAATAGGGGAAATATGCTACTCCCACCCCAGTCAAATTCAGTTGTCATCTTTCTGTTAAGCGCTCCTATCCATCAAAATATGCTGTATTCTTAGGACATGCTTCTGTGCTGATTGCTTAGGATCTGACTAACAGGAATGACAAGGTCATGATAGACAAGGATGGATGAGAATAAAGAGAGGGATAACTAAGCGTGGTGCAGATTCTGAGTCAGTCCAGACCAGAGGAGTAAACACGTGAGCATCACTAATAGCCTTGTGTCCAGGTCAGCTTCTTAGCTTTCATACTGTTGTATGTGATATTGAAATTAGGGCAAGCTGATTGAAATACTTAGTGGAACCATTTTGTGCAATTTCCTGAAACTTTACTCAGCATTGGACAGTTTTTCAAAATAAAAGAACAAAAGGAAAAGTTGATTTTGAGCTTCTACATAAAGAGAATATGTGTGAAGGTTTAGATTCCGAGCCCCTAATAATGTCAGTACCAGGTTCTTTTGCCCTTGCTTGCTCCCGATTTGACTCTTTGTAGACTGTGTTGTCCCCTTTCCCTTCCTGCTGCACCTAGCAACAGCCTTGCTCCTCATGGGGACGCCTTCTCCCAGAGCGGGTGTGCTGTGGAGGCCAGCGCTTTCCTGCAGGCAGCAGAGACAGGGTGCTGTGCTCCTGTTGTGTGCTGGGAATTTGCTTCCTTCTGGATTGAGAGTAGAGTTTAAAAAAATAAATAAAACTAGAGAAAAGTCATCTAAAATGGAGATGTCATCTGCCTGCCTTGGTTACATATGCTATAAATGTTAAGTTTGAATTTAATTTTTTATTGATGTGTAACTCCCAGGATATTCTAGTTATATTTCCAATTGAACATCTTTGTCAATTTTTTTATATACATGAGTACAGCCTGCTTTTTGTATCCTAAGCACTGGCCACATTCTCGTTAATAGCATCTTATCTCATTTGTGTGTACAGAGAATGTCTCACTAAAATATTTTAAACATAAATGGATGTCATTGTCCTAGTGCACAGAGATAGAAATCTAAAATACCCTAACTTTCATTAAGGAAACATGTAAAAACTAAAATTTAAGAAACCTTTGTAAATGTCCATGAGCATTTCCAAGATGATTTTCAACTTAATCTATCTTTTTAAATAACTGTATAATGATTTATATAATTAATAATTCATGAGAAGTAAGACCTTCTTAACAGTCAAACATTCGAGGAAGACTTTCTGAAATCAAACCTTTCAGAGATATTGAGGGTCTGTCTAGTTATTCTTCTGTCGCTCGTGAACGAAATCATCGCTGGGACTTCCTATCAAAACAGGAAGTTGCCATTCCATCTCAGCTACAGCTGAACTGCCATTGGTCTAGAGTGGTGGTTCCCAACCCTCCTAAAGATGCAATCTTTGGTCCAATTCCTCATGTTGTGGAACCACAAAATTATGTTCTTTCTACTTTATAACTGTAATTTTGCTACTGTTATGAATAATAATGTAAATATCTGATATGCAGGATATCTGATATTCGACCCCCCCAAGGGGTCACGACCCACAGGTTAAGAACCACTGGCCTAGTGGAACAGCAGAGGAAAGGGAGTCTTAGAAAATAAAAGTCCCTCTTGCCTGCTTAACCTGGGTCTCTGGATGCTTCCCAGAGTGTTTCTGTTCCGCACGGCTTCCTCGCTGTGCACTGCTGTGGCATCTACTCACACCTCCAGAGCACAAACGTGCACACATGGAAATGCAGACCTTATAGAGATCTCGGAGCCTGGGTTTTACAGTGGAAAAGGAGGAAGGAAGCGTTTGCTATGCTTTGTCCTTTTAGTATAAAATTCAGATGACTGCGTGGAGGAATTTCAACTGCACTCAAGGAGGAAAAGGAAACCAGGATGCCCAAGTTCTTATATTCGGAATGTCCTCTACCCGAAAAGAGCACATATACAAGGCCAGCGAGGGTATCAGCTCAGAAACACTGGTGTAGCTAAGGTCTCTCGTCTTCTTCTTTTTCTTTTTTTTTTAAAGGTAGGGTCTTACTATGTAGCTCTGCTTAGCCTAGAACTTAATATGTACATCAGGCTAGTCTTGAAATCTTTGAGTTCTTTGTCTCCTGAGTCCTGGGATTTAAGGCGTGTGCCATGCCGGCCGTGGACTCCTTTCTTGAGCACAGCTCAGAACGGGTCTATAGTCTCAGCTGTCTTTTGCTTTATTTTTCAAATAGTGAACAAAAGCAAGTGAACATTTTTCAAGCTCTCTACATTTGAAGGGAGACGGAAACACGCACAGAGAACTGTCTGCGTCAGAATTCCTGAGAAACTAATCTTTAAGCATAATCTCAGACTATAGACTCTGAACATTTCATACATGCTCCTTCCTTTTATTATTTTAATTCATAGTTGAACAAGTCACCATCCAACTATCAGACTAAGGAATTTCTGTCAGTGCTGCTTGCTCCTTAGCATAACGCATCAGTGTTTTCATGGCTTCCATCTTGACATGAAATTTTAAGAAACAGCAACAAAAATGAGGTGAAAGGAAATAAGTAAGCATTCCTTTTTTAGCACAGCCCCTCTCTCTCCTCCTCCTCCTCCTCCTCCTCCTCCTCCTCCTCCTCTTCTTCTTCTTCTTCTTCTTCTTCTCCTCTCTCTCTAAATTTAAATGTTGGTCAGAGAACGAGACCTCTGTACCAGGTAGTGTCGTGAAATATGCATTCAGTAATTAATGTGCAAAAGTCTGGGTTATTATAGGTTGCAGATGTTTCTACTAAGATTATGTTACAGTGCCCTCTAGCCTATACAGCAGAAAGAAGCATTTCCCTCCCTTCTGCTCGTTATTCATTATATATTATTTGTTATGATCCCGTATAAAGGGTGATAATATCCCCTGAGGATTTCCTCAGCGCTCCTTTTTTGTGGGAGATAACGCTGCTTCCTTATTCGGTAGAAAAAACAATGCCCACTCTTCCTGTGTTCAACAGATGTAGAACCGCTGCCCTGCTAAGTCTGAGGCCTTGGGGTTGAAGCCCTGGGATTGATTGAGCAATGGCAGACAGGAACTCAGTTTTCCATTTTTCTCCCCATATCCCATTTAAAAGCTGAAGTTTATAAACCAGTCCTGGACTGCAGCAAGAAGGTACCCTCACCGTTAGGTAGTTATCAGTCCCTGGCTCTTATTATCTACCGCACCGTCAAGAAGGTACCCTCACTGTTAGGTGGTTATCAGTCCCTGGGCTTTATTATCTACCGCACCGTCATCACCGTCGTACCCTTCCTGTTAGGTGGTTATCAGTCCCTGAGCTTTACTATCTACCTCCCCATCACCATCACCTTCACCATCCCCATCACCGTCATCACCGTCACCGTCTCTCTCCCCTCTTCTGTGCGTGTCTGTACATGTATGTATGTGTGACAGGGATGAGCGCAGGAGAGCATTGCCACAGTGTGAGTATGAAGGCCAAGGGCAACTTTTGGGGGTCAATTTTTTCCTTCTGCCTTTAAGTGGGTTCTCGGGTCAGGGTTGCACTGCAGGTACCCCTATCCACTGCTTTACCTTGCCCACATTAATTTCAGAAAATTTTGAGAAAGAAAGAAAAAAAACCTGTAGATATAAGCCTTTTGCCCATGTTAATTAATTAATTAATTAATTAATTTTCAAGACAGGGTTTCTCTGTAGTTTTTGGTTCCTGTCCTGGAACTAGCTCTTGTACACTAGGTTGGCCTTGAACTCACAGAGATCCACCTGCCTCTGCCTCCCGAGTGCTGGGATTAAAGGTGTGTGCCACCACCGCCTGGCGCCCATGTTAATTTAAATTGAACAAAGATGTTTAAAAATTAAATCAAAACACTCTGTAGGCAGAGGAAGGTGGATCTCTCTGAGTTCAAGGCCAGCTTGGTCTACAAGAGCTAGTTTCAGGACTGCCAGGGCTATTAAACAGAGAAACCCTGTATCAAAAAACAAACAAAACCCAAACAACAACAACAAAACCCAAAAAGCCCCAGAAAATCAATAATTTCTGGATTCTTTCTTTTGTTAATTGATATCAGTGATTTCCTTGTCTCTTTTATAGAGAAATCTCTAAAACCCAAAAATCTAGCACCACAGATTTCATTAAACAAGACCTATATTATATTTCATCAGAGTTAAAATGAATTTATTTGTTTGGTTATTTATTTGTTTGGTTATTTGGTGGGGGTGGATGGGCATACATGCCAAGCATGCATGTGTAGAGGTTAAAGACAACTTGCAGGAGTTGATTCTCTCCTTCATCATGTGAGTCCTGGAGATGGAATTTGGGTCACCAGGCTTGGCAGCAAGCTCCTTTCCCCTCTGGTCTTTCTAGTCATCCCCAGAATGTGATATGTTTATTGTGTGTTTTTAAAACAATACTAAAGCATATTTTATCCTGTTGTGTTACTAAATTGCCTTAGATTTTGTCACAAAGATAGTTCCCCTTGAATACTGAGAGCGTTTAATGTGGGGGCAAAGAGTCCGAGAATACTGAAGCACATAGCTTAACGTAGAAGAATGCAGTGTAACACACTTATGCTCAGCCATAAAGTGCCACAATGAATAATTAAAGCAGGACTAGGGCGTCACAATAAATGATAACTGTGGATTGTGGTGTTGCACTCTGAATTTTTTCATGGTTTCTTGCTTGATTTGTATAGCATAATAATCAGCAAAGAATCCCCCAGCTATTAAATGCAAATTAAAAATTAGTATTTAAAAGAATATTTTGTGCTTATTTTAGAATTTGCCCAATTATTTAATTCCATATCTTTCTCTTCTTTCCACTCTAAGAAAGAACTGTTTTGTGTTCAAAGATGCCCAGCCTCCATGGTCTGAAAAGTAAAATTTAGTTTTTGTGCCTGGCTCCAGACGCTTCAGGAGCTACGGGTTGGCATGCCAGACCTGGCCAAGTCCAAAAACCATGCCACACATCACAAGTCCTGCAAACAGCACTGGAAAGGCATCAGGAAGCCTTGCTATAATGAATATCTTAAGAGGATTGACCCCAAGTTCCTGAGGAACATGTGCTTTACCAAGAATTACAAGAAAAGTCTAAAGAAGACGCAAGCAAATACGAAGGTGATTTGTGAGCATGCGGAGGCCAGCAAGGCCTCGGGGAGCCTAAGGCAGTTAAGTCCAAGGTGCCACAGGGCCCCAGCCCTAGCTGTCATTGCTCACCCCGAGCTTGGGAAGGAGTTTCAAAGATCCATGACCAACTGTCGCAAGCCCTGCCAACCAAAGCCGATTCAGATGCTGTCTGTGGCCACAGCTCCAGCTCAAGACTCCCAGTGGTGTCCAGGCCCCGCAAAGGCCCCATTAAAAGGCGTCTGTCTGCCAGTGTGAGGACAGACTGTCTGCCAGTGTGAGGACAGACGGACTGGTATTACATCCTACATATCATTTGCAGGTGGTCAGAATCCCATGCTCTTTTCACAAATAAGTGAGCTAAAATCTATCAAAAAGAAAAATTAAAATTTCCTACTACTTTTTCACGTAGGCGTGAACCTTCCCCTATCCTGAGCCATTGAAGGAAGGGGTATTTCAAACAGAACCTGTGTGCTTATAGCTAAATAATTTTACAGTATTAGCAAGAATGTACATTTAAGGGGATATGATTTCTAAATTAGTTTGCTGAAAGACTGTCCACATCAATGAAGAAGATTCAAGGTCACATGATTTCTCCCTGGATCTCTCTTGCAGTGTTTCAAAATGGCCTTATACATTATACATGTATATGCATGTTTGTGTGTATACACTATATGTGTGTGTGTGTGTGTGTGTATGTGTGTGTGTGTGTGTGTGTGTGTGAGAGAGAGAGAGAGAGAGAGAGAGAGAGAGAGAGAGAGAGAGAGAGAGAAAGGGGGGGGGTTATAGTCCAGACAACTTGACACTGGGTGTCTGACTTGCTTTCTCTTTCTCTTTTTTCAGGACGGGGTCTCTTACAGACCTCGAGCTTATCAGTCTGGCTAGGCTAGCTTCCTGACCAAGTGCCAGGGGTCCATAGGTTTCTACTACCTACTCCCTCCCCAGTGGCCTGGTGTTTTACAGGGCTCAGGGGATTGTGAGCAATCTATGGAAAACATTGGAACTTATAAAAGCATGAATTTCTGAGATAGAAGTAGCAGGAGAGAGGGGCAGAGTCTGACATTTGTACCTAGGAAGTGCCAGGAGCTCCATGTGTTGACTCCGTCACTGAGTCATGGCAGCTTTTTTCCTAGGAAGCACTTCCCAGTTTTGTAGTTCTTTCCCTGTGGTACCCTTGCTCAGTGACTCTTAGATCCTAGATTCCCTACTACAAATTTTTGCTTCAAAGTTCATCCTTTTGTGTACACACACACACACACACACACACACACACACACACACACACACAGAGGATCATCTTTTTGTTGCTGTTGATTACATCTCTGGAAAGGTAGTGGTCCCAAAAAAATTGCGGTATGTTTGAACTTTGACAGACCATCAGTTCATGTTGGACGATGAATTAGGGAGGAAACAGGACCAGGTCTGTCTTCATCCTCCTGCCCCAGCTACGCCCAGTATAATCTCACCAACACTAGCGGCATAAACATGAGCTGAAGTCGACACACTGAAGTGTACAGGGGAAAACCCGTAAGGCCTCAACCCTATACAAAGGCAACTGAAGAGTCTTAAAAGCAGGAGAAATCATCTCCCATGGGGAGGAGCACAGAAATTGAGTGTCTAATACCAAATGACAGTGTTGAAACATACATACAAGTAACACTATGCAGACTGAGTAAGTTGTTATTCATGTATTTAGGAATATATATAATATATATATATATTTAGACATATATGTGTGACACAGTGAATGAAAAATAAGTCTGTGTATTTCAAAAAGAACAAGAAAAGGAGAAGATAGATATGATGTAATTTGATTAATATCTCAAAAAATGAAATATATATGTGTATATATATATCTGTATATGTATATGTCGTATCTTAAATGCCTACTAGTGTGGCTTTGCAGAAAGAAGACCCATTTAGCTTCTGTCTCCTGTCATGTCAGGGTCTCAGGCAGCATGCATGACGCAGCTGACAATACTGAGTGTCTCCTTGCTGACCAGTGTGTCACACATGTAGTTTTGTGATGCTGTCCTTTCGACAAGTCTGGTGCCAAATTCTACTTTCACTTTTCCTCTGCCTGTTTCTTAATAGAATTGTTTTGAGCCTCATCCCAACCATCAGAAATTCCAGACATTTGCTAGTGGCATTCTTCCTTCTGTGGAACTGACTAGCTCTCTAATGGATGGTTTTTGTTTTGAAGACGAAGTAGTGTATCTCAGCTCAGAGCACTCGAATAGCTTCCTCTGATGTGAGAAAGTCATTTCGCTCCTATAATTGAGATTCCTTTCATCTTAAACTTAGAAATAATCTAGAAGATTTGTGCAGCTGATTTAAATATCCTGGCCCATTTCCGTCCTCGCCCCTACTGGGAGAAGTGGAGGATTAGGGATTAGTGAGGTGTTCCATTCTTGCTTTCAAGCACACAGCATTTCCCAGCCAAGCTCAAGAATATTTTATCTTAGATTTAGCATGGAGACTGCTACTTACCTACCCAATATTCATTCTCCTCTACACAGAGTAACTTGAGTTTTGGCCAACTGGCTGCATGCCTACACAAACACTTGTATTTCCTGGCTCCCTTGGGTAGTCAATGAGATTAAGCCGAAGTCCTTGGGTGCTGAGTCAGCAGTGAGGCAGACTTTCTGACCGTTCCCCCTCTCCTCTTAATTTTGCTGGAAATAAAGTTTTCAGTGTTGCACCTTTGGCCTTAAGGATGGAAGCCATGTAGAGAGAGTGTCTGAGATGCCTGATGGCTTTGTGTCTGCTGTTGCAGCCTCTAGTTTTGTCTTCATTCCGGTGAGGACTAAGTGTTCATCCCAAATATGGGAGGAGGAAGACCACCGACCCAAATCATCTTGGCCAAATTGATTCAAGTAAATGATTAATTAGAGCAAGCTTTTTTTTTTTTTTAATTCATGTTCACGGGCTGCCTCTCCCTAAGGCTGAGTTTGAGAGGTCAGCATTGAATATGAGGAAGACAAGACTTTATAGCTTAGGGGTTTTCCAATGAGGGATGTGGCGGGCAGAGTAGACGGGGTTACAGGAGCAGAGCATAGGAATAACAAGTTAGTCCTCCTGAAAGAGATATGACAGCAAGGTGGGCGTAACAAGGCGGTCACACAGCAGGTACTCTTAACAAGACAATCATAGGTGGTCATAGGACTGTTTGAAAACAAAGGTAGGGTTGCAAGATGATTTTAAACAACCTTTTGAAATAAAAACATTCTTGCCATTCCTGGAATAGACAGTACAAAACCGTTTGTGGTTAAAGTGCCGCATAGCCCAAGCCTTGGAAAACAGAGGTTTAATCATAAACAGAAGAGAGCCTAGTTTGTCTTTACTGTAAGATGGCTGAAATGGAGGCAGGCTGCTTCTTTGCCGAAGTATACAAATAACATCAAGTTTTCCCACAGTTCTCATGGTGAGGAAGTCAAAGATCAAGAGGGCAGCATGTTTGCAGTCTGTTTCATGATGGTGGTTTTCTTCCTGCTTCTTCATATAACAGAGAAAGCCAGCCAGCTTTTGCGGGCTTTCTTAGAAGGGCACTAATCCCATACATAAGGGCCACACCCCATGACCCCATCCTTTTCCAAAGACCCCATGTCTCAGGAATTTGGAAGGTTATGAACATTTGGTTCAAACAATGCCTACATGCACACCTCCTTTGTCTTCATGCCACATTACCATGTGAGAATGTCACATGCATGCTAAATCGCAATGTTCTGTCTTTCCCAAGTATGACGAGGATTCTTGGTATTGAAACTTTGCATAAACTTTCCTGCCCAGCCACCAAGTCCCTCTGAGCACATCCCGTCTCCCCTCCAGGCGATCGTGCAGCGGATATGCTCACGGAGAGTAATTTCAGGGGGAGGGTAGAATTGTTGCCATTAAACACAGTACATTGGGCACAAGCTGGGCTAGGAAAGAGTGTCATAAAGGAGAAATTTGTAACGATAATGTGTTGTCAGTCGATAATGAATATTCTAACAAGATAAAGCTAATTATCAGATTTTTAAAACCGCTGCCTTTCTCAGTTGTGTGTGTGTGGCGTGATGTGTGTGTGGTGTGATGTGTGTGCATGTGTGAGTGTGGTGTGTGTGTATAGTGTTTGTGTGTGTGTACATTTGAACCTGTAGGAGATTATCTCAGCTTTACTTGACAGCTTTTCTATAGTAAAAGGGGTTGTCTGTGACATTCTGAGAGTAACATCTAGAATTTGGAAGCAGGCCAGGGAAGAGCAAATGCAGTTTTCAATAGTTCAGAAAAGCAGGCCTTCAACAAAAGGTTACGGCTGTTAGAAGGCTTTCGCCTGGAGTGGGAGTGATTTAACAGCTCTAAAGAGCTGTGCGAAGGAGGACACTGATAAGCGTTCTTTTCCCACACAGTGGACAGAAAGGAATTGTTTAAGTTGGAATCAGGAGGGATTTAGATGCCAAGTTGCAAGGCCTTTCTTGAAAATAAATCGTGTTAAAGAAGAAATGTCACCAGCCTTGCCCAGTTCCTGGGGCGTGTTAGAAAGCGCAAGTTTCTGCTCCTACTGCACTGCACACAACAGGCTCCGAACTAACAGGGAAGCAGCACCGACTCTCAGGTCTCACCTCAACGTGAACAGAGGGCTCCAAACATTCAGCTGCGCCTGAAGACTCTTGGAGGCTGAGAGTGTTTGGATAAGGACTGAGGTTATCCCGCTGGTAGGCGATACTTTTCACCTTAACTTCTGGACAGTTGTTTGGTCGAGATCTTATACAGTCCACAGGCTCCATAGCGTATTCTGCCCAGGATTGATCCTTGCTTGTTTAACAGGGATTTGTCTTTTTTTCTTTTTCTTTTTGTTCATCCAGACAATGTTGAACTATTGGCTAAATGCATTTGCATTCCTAACATTTTCAAATTAAGTTTTCGTCGTTTTTTTCTTACACATAGTTATTAATATATTAAAACCATAACTTTACATACATGCATAGGTGTTGTTATTGAGGGATATATCTGTTCTAACGTACTGTGCCCACAGAGCAAGGTGTCATGGAATTGAAGCAATCAACAGAGGAGCAACTCAGTAACCTGGAAGCATTTTCCAGTGGAGCTGATGCCATAAGAGGCTCTGATTACCTCATCAGTGCTTAGCTTTCTTTTTTATTGTTTTTATTGAGCTTACATTTTTCTCTGCTCCTTGCCTGCCTCTCCCCCTACTTCTACCCTTTCTCGTGGTCCCCATGCTCCCAAATTACTCAGGAGACCTTGTCTTTTTCTACTTCCCATGTAGATTAGATCCATGTATGACTCTCTTAGGGTCCTCATTGTTGTCTAGGTTCTCTGGGATTGTGATTTGCAGACTGTTTTTTCTTTGCTTTATGTCTAAAAGTTACTTATGAGTGAGTACATATTATATTTATCTTTCTGAATCTGGGTTACCTCACTCAATATGATGTTTTCTAGATCCATCCATTTGCCTGCAAATTTCAAGATGTCATTATTTTTTCCACTGTGTAATACTCCATTGTGTAAATGTACCACATTTTCTTTATTCATTCTTTTGTTGAGGGGCATCTAGGTTGTTTACAGGTTCTTGTTATTACGAATAATGCTTCTATAAATACAGTTGATCACATGTCCTTGTTACCACAAGCATCCTTTGAATATATACCCAGAGATTTGACTTTTACAGTAAAATGGAACCTACTATTTTGTGGCAGATAATTATTATTCCCTTGTTTTACAGAGCTAAACAGTGTGTGTATGTCCATTCTTGCAAAGTGCTATATGAAAGGTCTTTTGACATCAAGGTCAAGACAAATTAAATATTTTTATTTATAAAAACAAATAAAATTAAAAGGACCCTTCAGTTTAAGCTCTGTATGCGTGGAACATGGAATTTTTTTTTTTTTGCCTGCTTAGCTATGTTTTTGTTCATATTACCAGGTTTGTTGGTGAAAACTCTTAGGGTGTGCAAACCTTCATCTGATCACTTTCATCTGCCTATCACCGGCCTCGGCCATGCATCCCTGTGTTTAAATACAGGTTATGAATTATCTGCATGCCAGCCCTGTCTGTAAGCTCTGCGTCTTCATTTCCGGGCCGTTTTACTTAGCTGTGTGGTGGTCAAGCTTGAGCAGCTGTGAAATTGGTGTCTGTTTCCTGGATGGCCAGGGGCCAATAAGGAGGGGCCTAAGAACTGTTGCCTTCACCCTCATCTCTTTGGCCGACTCCAAGAGTTGCCAGCTAGGGTCGTTCCCTTACTGGACTGTGGCTATCACAGCAAGACGTCTGAGTTGTTTGAGCTCTCATGCAGCTGTGCACCTGACAGAGCCTGGCCACGTGCCAGCATGCCTTGAGTACCAGGACCAGTCCCAGTGCCCCGTGTGTAGTGATCCCTGTCACTTTGCCACTAGGCCCGCGTGGGAGATACAGGTGCCCTGACATGGCCGCACAGTAGGCCCGCGTGGGAGATATAGGTGCCCTGACATGGCCGCACAGTAGGCCCGCGTGGGAGATACAGGTGCCCTGACATGGCTGCACAGTAGGCCCGCGTGGGAGATATAGGTGCCCTGACATGGCCGCACACTAGGCCCGCGTGGGAGATATAGGTGCCCTGACATGGCCGCACAGTAGGCCCGCGTGGGAGATACAGGTGCCCTGACATGGCCACACAGTAGGCCCGCGTGGGAGATATAGGTGCCCTGACATGGCCGCACAGTAGGCCCGCGTGGGAGATACAGGTGCCCTGACATGGCCACACAGTAGGCCCGCGTGGGAGATATAGGTGCCCTGACATGGCCGCACAGTAGGCCCGCGTGGGAGATACAGGTGCCCTGACATGGCCACACAGTAGGCCCGCGTGGGAGATACAGGTGCCCTGACATGGCCACACAGTAGGCAGGTGGCTGAGCTGGCTCTGGAGCAGGTCCGTCAGCGGCAGAGTCTACTTGTGCTACGATGTGCAGCGCTGCCTCTCGCTGCATTGCTGCAGGACTGGAGGAAGAGCATCTAGAATATACCATGACAGATTCTAATTGCTTGTTCTTTTGTTGTGGGAATGGTTTTGAAATCCTGGAACCAGAAAACTGTCACACTATTTTCTTAATCCTTATTTGGTGACATTTAACTTCAAATAGAGAATTTATTACGGTGGTTACCTTGGAACTCCCTTGAGTTGCAAAACAGCTTCTTGACTTATTCTTCTGTCAGCTGGAGTTGTTTTTTTTTTTTTTCAGCCACATTGTAACCTTCCCTTTGTGTACTGCTAGTGTTAACTCCCAACTCTTTCTCCCTCTGAGAGTGGGTTTCTGCTCACATGGAATGCACCCCAACAGTGGTAGCTCGGAAAGCCACCAAGCACTGACATATGCCCTCTGCTCTACACTGTGCTAGGGAAGACAGGGCCCCCCAAAATGTTGTTTATTTCTTCCTAGTTATCTCAGAGGTGTTCCCATATGGGCAGTTCTGTCTCGAGTTCTTTGGCCCCATATTTTCCTTTCCCTGTCCACATCCCAGCTCCCCAGCAGGTTACCTGTCAAGGAGTTTTTAATTATAATTCCTTAATGATAGAAGGTAATTTAAATTATTAAATAGATTTATTGCATAAGTAACACAACGGGACAGTTAGCAAGCACAGCCTTAAACCATGCGACAATTTATGTTTCTCTGTATCCCCCAATCATTCATCCACAAGGGTGTGTTCTCAGGCCATCTCTTGTGGGATGCTCCAGTTCTTGCTATATTTTAAATTCGGGCATTCTTATCTTTTATTCAGATTTGTCTAGATGACAGTTCACCGCATTTACCCTCATGTCTGACTTTGTCAATGGATTCAGGAAAATCTTCTTGAATGAAATGATCCTTTATGCTTTCATATAATAGCAGAATTGTCAGTGACCTGGGGTCTCAACCTCCTCTCAACCCATGTCTCCTCTCTTCACCTTTGTTTAAATTCTGAAATTAAGAAAGAGAGAGAGAGAGAGAGAGAGAGAGAGAGAAATATTCATCCTCAATGATGAAGTATTTGACTCATTCTTTAGAAGTAGCCATACTGGGTTTGAGTTTTAAGTACATTTATTTGTTAGACTAGGCTAGCAACAATGCCTGTTAATATTATAATTAAGACACATGATAAAGAGCCTCAGTGGACTATAAAGTGGGCACGACTTCCTGCTTCCTGGTTGATCCACACTGATGGAAAGGAAGGCAGTCGCACGCTCGTTAACTGCAGATTTGAGACTTCCCTTACCTTTGGGGACGAATCCTGAATGAGGCAATGATTGGTAATCAGATCTCATTTTTACTTTCTACTGCAGCTCACAATGAGCCTGAGACATGCAGGGTTCAGACAGAGACAAGGAGAGGGAAGGCTGAGGCCACGGGAGGCCATGATGGCTGAGTACAGGGAGAGGATGGACAAGTGCAGCCCTGCCACCCTGCACTTGAACAGGGCTCAGCAAAGCTCTCCACACACTCA
Source organism: Myodes glareolus (assembly GCF_982192425.1). Taxonomy (NCBI): domain Eukaryota; kingdom Metazoa; phylum Chordata; class Mammalia; order Rodentia; family Cricetidae; genus Myodes; species Myodes glareolus. The sequence goes on from NC_142051.1 coordinate 3,606,949, forward strand.
CCATTAGATCCGGCAACCACACTCCTGGGCGTGTTACCTACAGGCGTGAACCTTGTATTTTCACAAAATCCTATACGTTATTGCTTATAGCCGCCGCTTCTGTAATAACTAAACATTGGATACAATGCAAATTGTCCCTCAATGCTCTGTGAGTGCATGGGAAGATAGTTTGCTTGTTGAAACAGTTGGATTCTAGCAAATGAACTGGTACTGGGGTCTTCTGGGAAAACACAGAAGGGAAAGGCAGGGCCATCAGAACCTCATCAGAGGAACCTTCCCTTTGTAGCAGAATACAGAGGATGGCAGGGAAAGCTAAGCCCATGACCAACATTCCAGTCTTAGAAGGGTCCTAGCTACTTAATCAGGATATCTGGGAAGGGAATAAAAATTTATTTCAGCTTAGTAACTAGGCAAAAGTAAAGCTATTCTAACACCTAGAGCATGCCTACTGCTTGGCTCTTACAGGCTCTAATTGAGTATTTTTTAAGTTCCCAGGTCTGTGCCTGAGAGGCAGCCTGAGTCTTCTGATATAACTCTTGATGTCTTGATTATCTCAGAACTGTATCAGGCTTCAACCCATGAGGCACAGAAAAGGCAAAGATGGGAGGATTGTGCGGGACCAGTGAGCACAAGACAGTCTCCTGTACACACTGTGAGTTAGGGAAGAGTAAGATTTCCTCCCGTGCATAGACAGACGGAATGAGTGCTGCGTCCACCCTTCCAATGTGAAAGGAAAAGGTGGCTCATATTTCAAACCCATGGATTTTCGCTCATATTTCAAACCCATGGATTTTCTTGAATTCACTGATACATTGGTTTATACATTATTACTTATAGCAGCTGTATTTGTGACAACCAAACCCTGGAAACGATTGAGCTCTCCCTCCATGCTCTATGGCCGAATGGAGGACATTATTTGATGTGTTAACACAGATGGATGTTGCTCAAGAATAAAAGGGAATTTTATTATTTGTAAAACAGAGTTGTATCCTGACTGTCATGATAGCTGCCCATACCTGCTTGTGTGATGTATATCTGGCTATACACTAAAATTATACCTTAAATGGCTATCTGGATAAACAATAAAGTCCCAATTCTAATAATAATCTCACATTACCACTGATAGGCCTCCACCATTGTCATTTCTCTTGTTTGTCCATGAAATAGAGTTACAAAGAGTGCTTCATTGTTGGGAATTGTGAGGGCATGTAGAATTCCTCTGCATTGTTTTTTATAACTTTCTTATGAGTCTAAAATTAATCTTAAATGACGCATTTCTTTAAGAAGGAAACCCTCTTTAGTAGGTATATAGACTTCACAGTAAAGAGTCCAGAGGGGAACCAGAGCCTTCCTAATGCTGTGACCTTTAACACAGTGGGGACCCCAACCATAAAATTACGTTCGTTGCTACTTCATAGCTGTAATTTTGCACTGTTGTGAATCATAATGTAAGTATCTATGTTTTGCAATGTCCTTTGGTGACCCTGTGAAGGGATTGCCACCCACAGGCTGAGACCCACTGAGTTAGGCGCTACTGCTGCTGGCCCTTCTAGACTCTCAGTGAGCCTGTTGCAGAGTAGCCAAACTCCCCTGACCACTACCGCCCTGTCACTATCCCTGCTCCAGCCTTGTACCTGGTGTCCACCTTGGTATCACTTTCACCCACCATGACTCAAGCAAGTGGGCACCATACACTGGTAAGGCCAAGGCTTTCCCTGTGGCTTCGGGGTCTGTGACTCCACTCTCTGGGCTCCATTTCCTCTGCTCCCCACGAGGAAGGAGGCGGTCACTCACTCAGTGTAGTTTGAGCTGACATTTCTCATGGTTTCGTAGTGAAGCATGTCGTGCCTTCTCTTTCTACTCCTGGTTTCTTCTCAGGAAACACTACTGACTGCTCTCAGGAAGCTGCTTCTTCCTTGACCGTCATCATCACGTGAAATATCTGCAGGAGTGCTCCTCATCAGTCAGCTTGATCTGGCCCGTTTTCATGTGGAGAAGGGGGAAACCTGAGTGTCAAAGCATTTCCCCTTCAGTGGGTTCCATCTATGGCACTCATCCTCCCCTTCTTCCAGGAATATGCCTAATCAGTGATGTGCAACACAGCGTCAGGCAGAGGCTCACTCTCCCAGCTTCTGTCCTCAGTGATGAGGAATCATCTCTCTGCTCAACTCTGTGCCTTGGCAGCCATTCCTTCAGTCTCCTTCCTAGCATAAGCACCTCAGTCCATCCTCCGCATCCTCCTGGTCCAAAGCAGGTCCCTTCTGGGGACTTTTGGCTGCAGGCAGGCTGTCTGCTGTCCCTTCCTGCTGGAAGCATTTGTTGATGATTCTGTGACTATTCAGACGTAAAGGCTTTTCCCTCTCTGCTGGGTCCCTGATACAAAAATTTACATTAAGCTCTTGAGTGGTTCTGGACCACTGAGTCACAGCTGCAGCCTGCTTCTTAGCAAGGTTATGCAAAGTCTTATATGAATTCTGAATCATCATTGGCATTATCTCAGGAAAATGGTAGGGACTTTGTGAGTCACTTTCCAGAGATAGACTAAGACCTTCATGAAACAAGAAGAAAAGCTTTCACTCACTCTGAGAGTTTTTATTTTCATTTTTCATTTCAACAAATTCTTTATCAGCATGCATATGCATTCTAAGTACTTTAGAGCAATCAGAAGATTGCTATTAGCAAACCAATTACAGAATTTAAGAGCAACATTACAAAATAGCAGCACTTTGTCTCTTTCTTTTTTCCTTGAAGATTCATGCTTTCCTGTGGTCTTCTTCAAGTCTGTGAAGCACATCACAAAACGTCCACCAGTGATCCTGACCACGAAGGGCATCCAGTGGCACCCATTTAGAAAAGATTCAGTTGTTTCTGTTTCCCTGTCACTTCCTCCCCCTCCTAGTAGCATTTATCTTTAGTCATATAATTCCCCTTTCAGATAGAAAGGTGGTCAATCCATTAATATGTGTAATAAACTCATTTGTATTCTACCTACTGTCATCTGAAAAATTTGCATTTATTAAATGCTACTCTGTCTTTTTTCTCCTTCTAATTTTACATCCCAAGTGCTCACGCGCACAGACAGAGGAGAGCACAGTGCTGAGTTGTAGGTGCATTGCTTCTGAAGGCTGTCTTCTTTGTTTCTCACTCTGGCTAACGAGAAGGTTCTACTGCAGAGTGACAGTCACTTAAAAATATTTATTTTATACTCTTTTTATGGTGTGTAAGGGCACTAGTGTGTGCCTCGTGCCCATGGAGATCCCAGGCACTGGGGTTAATGATGGTCATAAGCCTTTATATGGGTGCTGGGACAGAACCCAGGACTCTGCAAGGGCTTTAAGTACTCTCAACTGCTGAGCCGTTTCTCCAGCCTCTGTATTCACGTTTACTATAGTTTATCTTCACCTGTATTCATAGCCTCATTGTTGACATAGACAGCTGCCTAAGGTCTATAAATATTCGAGGTGTCAAAGTTTAATTTTATGTTCAACACAATCAAGACGTAGGTTTCAAATTTATCACTGTAAGATCAAATACATTTTTGCTTTGGAAGTCGGGTGCAATGGCACATGCCTATATCCCCAGCACTTGGGAGGTGGAGACAGGTAGATCATGAGTTTCAGGACAACCTGGGTTACACAGTGCAACACTGTCTTACAAACAAAAACTAGAAAAAAAACGGTTACCTGAAATTGAATTTTTATTTTATTATATTATTCATGAGCACTATAAGATCTCTGAGCTCGAACTTACTTGTCTGTGAAATTTACTTTAATAAATCTACAGTTTATATACGTCAAATTGTAATATGTGGTGTATAATTGGTGTTCAGCCAGTAATAATTATTTTATTGATATTAATGAAATCCCAAATTCAATGACATAAAATATGAGGAATTATAACATAGGATGAGGTTTGAATTATACATTTAAGCCTTAACAATTAAGAAAGAAAAAATTCTAAAATTAAGAAAATAATTATTTAGCTTTCTTTAAAATTAGATTGGCAATTAGCTCTATTTGCTTTGTTCAGAAGCAAAGGATGTATTTTAGGTTATTTTGGTTGTTCTTGTTGATTTTGGTTGTTTAGACTTTATAGACATCCTATAGTATTATTATATATAACACAGGCACACACATATACACACACATTTATACAACATGTAGTAGTATATAATGTTGGATCAAATTCTGTAAGTCAGTGAATCTATGAGAAAAGAACATTTGTGTGCAACTCAACTATACACAAGCAACTAGACAGAGAAAAGTGTGGCAAGATGGGGCAGAGTCTAAAACTGGACTGATTCTCAGCCTTCCTAATGTTGCGGCCTTTTATACAATTCCTCGTGTTGTGGTGTCCCTGTCCCCATAAGATTATTTTCCTTCATAACTGTAATACTTTTGTTGTTATGAATTGTAATGTAAATATCTGTGTTTTCTGATGGTCTTAGGTGGCCCCTGTGAAAGGGTTGTTCTGCCCCGTCAAAGGGCTCACGACCCAGTAGTAGAAAATCAATACTTTAGACAAATCACATAGCTTCTTACAGCTTTGATTCCTTTTCTGATTGTCAGGATTTTCTAGAGTTACTTCTTTGAGGTTCTATTATGATTACAGAAGACTCTGGTCTTCCTTTATTCAAATGTGAAGTTCAAGTATTGCTAGGGTACTCATCCTCAAATCACAACGTATTTGCTTTGTTTTATTTGATTGAGATTGTTGGTTTGTTTAAGTATGGTTTGTGAAATTTGATGAAAGCTACTAGGTTTTTATGGAAAACACATCACGAGCTCTTAGCAAAATAACCTGACAATTTTCACATCGCTAGTTCTTTAGCCCGAGTCCACAATTCTTATCAGAAATAGGATTTTAAAATCATCAGTTCTCAGCTCCCACCTTGTCCAGTTGAATTAATCACCAAGGTGAGAACTTGGCCTCTGTGTTTGTTGAAAAGCTCTTGGACCCTCGATAATTTTTATGTACACAGCAGACTATAGACTGTTAATTTGGGTCTTTGCTTATCTAAATTAAATTAACTTTTAATTACAGTAGCATTTTTTTCTTCTCTAGTGGAGTGGGACATCTGGGAATAAATACCTTTCTTTGGTGAAGCAAAATAATTCGACACGCAACTAACTACCTTTGTTTTGTTGACTCACATGAGTTGAAAGTTTACAAAGAAAAATGTAAACATGACAACATCTTTTGTTTCTGAAGAATTTTTAACTTTCAGTTGTAATTCATGAAATAAAACAATGCAACCACAGTAACAAAGCATATACATAGTTTTCAGATTACTTAGAAAACAAATAAATTGGGGTCTGGAAAGATGGCTTAGCAGGGTTGAACGCATATTTTCATTGCAGAAAACCTGAGCTTGGTTCCTACTGTCCACAGTGGGCAGCTCACAACCAACTGGAACTCCAGCTTTAGGGGAATTTATTACCCTCTTCTGGCCTCCTTGGGCACATGCACACATAAGTTCACTCCTCCCACTCTATATAATACCTAATTAAAAATAAACACTTAAAATATTTGATGAAGGTATTATGTAGAAAAAACAGAGCTGATAAATACTTAGGGATTTCCACTCTGTTATTAAAAATGATGCTGCCACCTGGCGTGAATAGACTCCACTGTGCTTATTCATGTTTAAGGGGACAGGAGAGGTATCAAAGCTCCTGGTGCTGGAGTCACAGGTGATTGTGAGCCATCCAAAGTGGAATCTTGGAAGCAAACCCTTGAGCCAGTGCTGTGGTCCCATTTGAGGGTTCTAAATGCCATGGGGGCAGGAGCTCATTCAATCTTGAAAGTGGCCTGTATCTTCATTTTACCCATTAACACATTAAAGAATGGTAAGAAATTTTACTTTACAAATGCTTTATAGGTATTAGAATTAGTCGTAATGATTTTAACCATGAGCTTTTTTTTTTTTTACTCAAAAATTGTATGCTTCAGCAGACTTAGCTATTTCTAAACAGTGCTAGAGTTTGAAACACAGACTTTCATTAAAACTATGTCTCACTCCTAAGGCAGAGCCAGAAGGCAGCTCTTCAAACAATTGAATCTACTATGCTGACTTAGTTAATAAAGTCAGAAAAGCAAAGGATAAGATCAAGTAGTTCATGCACCACAATTTTAATTGCTTTGCTTTCTCAATTCCCCAAGTTTCAAGATTTGAAATTCATTTAATATCTGGAGAGTGATCCTGGCAGATAGTGATGCCCTGTGCATAGAGCACAGAGATACTGCAAGTTTAGTTCTTGCTTGGGTGGGGTATCTTGTATAAAGCCCCGGACTTTTTGAGACTGAGCATGCTTATAAACAGGCATGGGTGGTGGTAGTGATGATAACAGTAATTACATTATATAATTATAACAAAAGCAGCGTCTTGCCACAGCTTCTTCATAGTATCTTTACCACGAACAGAGAGAGTCTCTGTCAATGTGCTTTCTGCTCAAAGATGATGTGTCATTGGCTGCTTCGGTTCTTATTCTTACTTGATTATCATTGTCACTACTATTATTTTCCTTCTTATTGTTGCCCATAAGTGAAAGTGGTTTTATGTGTGAAGAGCAGATGGGAAATAGATGAAGGACGGATGCAGATAGCAGCCAAACTCAGGGACTTTCAGCAAGGAGGTTTACTACTGAGAACCTGAATGTGTTTTCTCCAGGGAAACCTCTTAGTTAGATTTGTTCTCAAAAAAGGAAGTGTGACTGCTAAAGGAGAAAAAATGAAGAAAGTGCAGGATTATTTTATTAGTTTCATTATTGACTTTAGGAATTAGCACACATTGAAAACCCAAAACCATCTCAGGACTTAGATCCTTTTTAAACTACCAGTTCAAGCACACGCAATTTCATTTATAAAATTAGCTCTTTGGGGCCTAGGGAGATGGCTCAGTGAGTGAAATGTTTTCCACAGAAGGTCAATGTCATGAAATAACATATGGAGACATAGAATGGCAAATTCTTGGGGCCGCTGCTTAGCCAGTATAGATCATGAGTGAGCTCCAGGTTCAGTGAGAGACCTTACCTTAAAAAATAATGTGGAAAACAACTGAAGAAGTCACCCAGTACTAACCTCTGGTGCGCGCGTGCGCGCGCGCACACACACACACACACACACGTGCAATGTACAACAGAAAAGATTCCATTCATTTTGTACAATTTACAGTGAACATTTTTACCTCAAAGGCCTCTATTATATAAGATTTGATGATAATCTTTCCAACATAATTCCATATCAAAGTTTGTGTTCAATCATGAGAACCCAGCTTGCTTCACCTTTGTGTGCCTTCACTTCGGTTTGAAAGTGAAGTTTTTCATGCTAAAATCATAACAACATTGCCTTATGCTTGTACAAGCTAAATATTTGCCTACAGGAGGTAGAAAATTCTAAACCTCATAAGCAAAAAATTATTATTTCCAATATGTGCCTCACTATGTTTCAGAAACCTCAGTCTTCAGAAACCGTGCACTGAACCAATGGCCATGTGCTCCCATTCCCATGGGAGGACCTGTGCTTTGCTTCTGCCCCAAGTATTCAGCGTCTAGTTTTCAGATGTTGATGAGTCCTGCAGAGTCATGTCAGGAGGGTTTGAATTTGGGTTATATTCCATGTCAGCTGTATGACTCTCTATGCGTGCCTCTATTCTGAAGAGCCTCTGTGTTCTTCACAGGTCAGGACTGCAGTGTTCGTGTTTTGTCAGGAGTTTGTTGTATGGACTGAATAGTGTAGTGTGATATCAGGGGTATAAATAATTCTCTGTGCATTTTATGCTCCTTCCTTCAGCATTCCTGAGTGTCCTGTCTGCATCGCCCACAAATTCTTGGAGGTGAAAATGGACCGGTCCTAAGGACAGAAGGATAACGGTTTGGTCTGCATCAAATCTCAAACTTATTAGCCTTGATGATGATAAAAAAAAAAAAAGATGGGGCCAGTTTTATCTGTAGATTGGACATAAACTACTGTCTTAGGGTTTCTGTTGCTGTGAGGAGACACCGTGACCATGGCAACTCTTATAACAGAAAACATTTAGTTGGGGTGGTAGCTCACAGTTTCAGAGGTTAGTCAGCTATCGTCATGGCAAGAAGCAGAGCAGCATGCAGGCAAACATGATGCTGAAGAAGGAGCTGAGAGTTCTGTGTTGATTGGCAGGCAGCAGCAGAAGTCTGTGTACCACATACTGAGCTTACCTTGAGCATTGAGCCCTCAAAGCCTGCCCCCATAGTGACACACTTCCTCCAACAAAGCCACACCTCGTAATGGTGGCCCTCCCTATGGGAATCATTTCCTTTCACACCACCATAACTACACTGTAGAATTGTTTTTCTGAGTCACATATAATAACTTTACTTTTATTATCTGAACATTATATAGTTTTTGAATATAGGTTTCTCTTCCCCTCATAATTTTGCCCATTCAAGGTAAAAAAAAAAAAAAAGTTCTTGCTTGCTCAATCACCCGTTTTGTTTGTGGACAGTCTCTAAGCACCCCTCCTTTCTCAGTGGCAGGGCTGTATGGGAAGGCCCAGGAGAGTAGTATGTCAGGTATACTGGCTGTCTTCCGCCTTTTCCTGCTCTCTCTGAGGCCTCTCCTCTGCCAGGCCTGTGAGGGCCAGTCTCTGCCATTGCAGAGTCTCTGCCATCTACAACTTAAATGACCGTGTTTTGATTCTGGTCAAGTTCTTTCTCTGGGGACCTTGTCCTACTGTTCTGATGATGTCTCTGAAACTCTCTGAAGAGTCTGACACGCCTCCAAGATTCCTGACATGGTTCAATCCAGAGCACTGGTTATAGATGCTCTATCCCAGAGAGCACACTGGATGGTATCTAGTCCCACAGAGAGGCCACAGATGGCGCTGCCCTCCTTTTTGCTCTGATTATGTGCAAGGGGACACTGGGTGTGTAGGGAAGAATGTGGAGCATGCCCTTTGGGGTTGAAATCTGTATCTGTCGTTTTCACTGTTCCTCTACTTTCCTGAAGGAGTAGCCTATAGCACAGCTGAGTTCTCTTGGAAAACTGAACATTAGTCCATCTTTGGGAGACTTAGTTCCTTAAAGGGCCCATGACCCTCCATGGAGTTTTGATCCCAGTGGCCAGGGCAATGGTGGAATTTTATATTCATTGTCAAGGCTAATGTTGATACTTGAGACCTATTTTTGGAGTGCTCACCTCTTCTAAAGTGCCCAGTGGTTCTCAAACTGTGGGTTGTGACGTCTTTGACAAACATGTATCTCCAAAAATATTTACAATTTGAATCATAACAGTAGTAAAATTATAGTTATGAAGTTACAACAAAAATAATTTTATTGTTGGGGGTCACCACAACTTGAGGAAATATTAAAGGGTTGTAGCATTAGAAAGATTGATGGTCATTGGGCCCAAGATACACACACATTGTCTTTCTTTTCCTTGCTTGGAATCCTTCAGGTAATGATACCACAGTTTTAAGCAGCAGAGGCCATTGAGAGACAACAGGAGTAAACCACACCACATTCTGTACCCAGCTGTCTGGACCCCAAATCCCCTCTTCTTAAGTGGTAGTGTCAGCTGATCTGGTCCTGCATTTACTGAATTTGTCTTAAGTTGGATGTTTTGGTGGCTACTGCAACATGAAGACTAGAAAAGAAAAGAAAAAGGGAAAGAGAACACAGCCTCAAAAGAATTCCTTTGCAGTGTGAGGACCAAAGGCAGCCATTAAAGAAGCGGATGGAAGGAGCTATAAGGAGACTGGAGTTCGTAGATGAGACAGATTGTGACTGGAAGAGTCTCTTGGGGCCTGCAACAGGATGGGTGTTTGTGAGGAGAACCGCCGTGAAGGGCAGACAGCAGGAGGGCCGGGTAAACATTAGTCAGCAATCCCAAGTGTCCAGGTGAGAACTGACCATGGTGGTGGTGCTGAGCGCTAGGAGGAATAAATAGCGAGGGAGAATGGGCTTGACCACTTGGGTAACGGAATGTAACGGATAAGAGAGAACAGCGTGTCTCCCAGGTTCTGTTCCTCTCTCTGATTCTCTTCCTCATTTCTATACTGTAGGAAAAGTGTTTCTTTAGGGACCAACCTCACAGAGAATTCTAGACCACGAGTTTAATGCTGTTCTGATGCTTTGTCCATGAACATGAAGCAACCCTCCTGACCCACTGGGCTTGAGAAAGGGGCTCTTGGAATTGAAAAGCAAACTTTGAAACAAGTTGGAATTATCAGATTCAATTTAGACTATCTTCCAAGGAAAGGGTGATGGTGGTGATGTTACAGCAGCTAGGACTTTATTTGTAACATCATGGGATACTGGCAGCTTTCAACACGACAGATTTATTGGCCAATTTAATTCTCATAGTAATCTCATTTTGTCCCTAAGAAAATGGAGACATACAGAAGTAGTTAGGCAGTGATCCAAGGTCACAGCTATGCAATCAAGTAGAATGGGCTTTTGTCCAGGTCTCTTGGTTCCCCCTTACCTCTTTTGTTTCCATCCTATGACACTCTTGTCAGATTCCTTGGATGATATAGCCAGTAGCCGGTGGGCAGGTTTTCCTGAGGTTATCTTGCAAGCTTGTTGCTTGCGTCTGCATTCCTGTCTGCCAGGCAAATTTTCCTTTTAATTTATGACTCCCACTGTATTGGTTCAGATGTTCTAATGCCTGTGCCAATAGAAGAATGATCTTCTAAATGAGGGCAGACTCTGTTTACACGGGGGGGGGAGGGGAAGGCAGATACAAGGACAAGAATGGTTTGGTACTCTATTGGAGGTCTAGTGCTAAGTATACCCTGTTCTTTCTGCCACGGATGTTCATTGATCACCTATGGCTGTGACAGAAGGACAAATAAGAGAGAAGAAGGTGTGTCCAGCCGGTCCTCCCTACAGTAAAAACCAAAGAACACTGGAAAGTCCTAGTCTGTTTTTAGTTGGGCCCATTGTTTGGAGGCAGAGCACCCGGGTAAGCATGCGGCACAGCAAGGCCCCTCATCTCATGTCAGGGAAGTAAAACAGAGAAAGGAATCCGGGTTCGACTCCCCACTTCAGAGAGTACAGCCTCAATGGCATGAAGAACCATTACAAGCCTCCACCTCTTAAAGGGTCTGTGGACTCTTCCCAAAACACCCATCTTGGGAAAGAAACTGGCACCTGTCTGACTTACAGAGTGAGGGAAAACGTATGCTTTCCTCACTGGCTGGGAGCCAGGCATCTTCTTGAATCTCTTATGATCAGATATCTCAGTTAATATTCACTACTGCACTCATTAAGAAAATACGGTGTGACCGTGTTATTAGAGCTATGTTCTTATGTGCCTGTGTACCTGTCAGCCCTCCCACTGAGGGTTCAGGTGTTTCTACTTGCTGAATCCAAGGGCTCATAGGTAGATAATGTTGTTGGGAGTTTTCAAGCTGCTTGGCCACCCACAGCCCTGTGATTTAGCCCCCTCTCCCATGTGGTGATGCTTGCACGTTTCATTCCCGCCACCCTCAGATGCCTCTGCAGGCTGTAAAGCTCAACGATGTATGTGATGGGCGAGACACTAGGAAGGGAGTTAAGAAAAGCAGAAAGGGTTCTGTTCCCACCAGCTCTCGGGAAGGCCACAGCAGAACGGGTTAAGTAGAGCTCTTAACGTTATGAAAGTCACAATTATATATGCATGTAATTTTTAGCACAGAGATTTATTAATTTGCATTCAGATCATTAGAGCCAATTAGCAGCTGCAGCTCCTGCAGTTGGGCTCCCAGCCCTTTTCCCTTCCTTGTCAAATCTTCAGGGCTCTGCTGAAAGATGACCTCTGCTTTGTGACAAGAGGAAGTGCTGCTCTCATGGTCCCCCTCCCCACTGCCTTACTCAGCCTTGTGTGTTTTCTTCTTTCTCTCCCCAGCTGTAGTGCCTCTCCCTGTAAATGAACTTTCTCATTCATTAAATAGTCTGCCCACAGCCATTTCTGCAGGAATGGACACACAAAAAGATATTAAAAAGTAACCCCCTTTAGTTCTCTTTTCCTCCCTTACCTGAGTGAGATACCCACTCTTCAAAGTAAAACAACAGAAATTCTGCCCCCGGTGAACACCCATGGGGAAAACTAGCGTGCTCTTGTGTACTTCAGTTCTTCCTTGGAAGGGTCATTCATAGAGATTGCATGCTGAATTCATATGAGAAACATTTGCAAGGGTCTAGTTAATAAAAGTTTACCTGTGCCACAGTACAGGGCTCTCATTAGTGTCCAGTCTTTGTGAATTCATTTGGCGAGCTTGTGGCTCCTCCTAATTGTCTCTACATACTGTCAAGTGCTCACTGATTGTTCTCTGTAGCTGGTGTTTCCCTCTTTTGCTTTTACTTTGTTCCAGTTTCAGGATAAATTCTCTAAGTTGGAAGCAACATAATCTGTGTTATGTAGCACCAGGTATTGAATCCTTATATTTCATTTTAAAAATAGACAAAAGAGTCCATCCATATCCACTGTGGTTCCCTTCATCCCCTGGCTGAGCTTTCAATGTGTCTGATTCCATACTCAAGCAGAGACAGGATGGGGGTACCCAGCTGCGGTGCTGCCCCATGAGAGTGTTGACCAATGCAAGGCACCTAACCTCCCTTATCAGAATTGTCAAAATATATTTCTTCCTTGTTCCTTAATAACCTCATAGTTACTGGATTAACCAGGGCTATTTCTTACTGTCTGTATCCTATAGCTTTGCCCATCTTTATCTCCTTTTCTTCAGCAGGCTTTATCATACACAATCCTCAGCAACAGGAGTTCTCAGACTCATTTTCTGTCTTCCACGAGCCGTCAAGTCTGTCCTGGTTATAGTTGTCTCCAAATCCCTACTTCCTTTGCAAACCAGAGCACCTCTACTGCTGTTCTTTCTGAGTTTTATCATAAACTGCTTTGTTTTAAACTGTGTGCTCTTTCTACTCCAATGTCTAGCTGGTCTCATTTCTTCTTTTCTTCTCCATATCTTAAAAACTTGCATTTATTCCAGTGGCTCTGGGTATAAAGGTGATGAACAATGTCTTTCCTGAATGCTCCAATCATTGCTTAGTTGGCTTTCTTTTCCCTACCCTACAGTTGGCTCTGAAGTGTGGGGCTTACATATGGCTCATATAGCCTCTAGATATCCCTAAAGAGTAGCATTAATCAGTCTTTCTTTTCCAGGCCTGTAAACCCACTTCTATTCTCTTATTCTGATGGTAGAGTAATGCCTGGTAATAAGCTTCAAGAAATGTACGCTTAGAGTTGAACCATTAAAAAAAAAAAAAAGTGTGTGAATGAGCAGATCTTAGAACTGGTTCATTCACTCCATTCCCCTGACCTTGAGTTTGTTACTTCTGTTTTCTATTTTCTTTTACAGTTCTAGTTTTTCAGCTCAGATGTTTACTTCTTACTTCTTGAGATGCACCCGTGGTTTGAAATAATGGTAGTAGTTTTGAGCACAGTATTTTGGGTCTTGCTGCCTTGGTGGGGAGCCTCTTTGGCATGGATTAATAGCTGTGTAGTGTTCACAAATTAGTAACAAAAGTGCTACACCTTCTTCATAAAAATATTTAGCAATGCTGCCTTTAATGGTTTATAGTAAATTTGACTAACAATATAATAAGCATATATGGATTTTAAAAATCCATTTAACACCTTTACTAAAATACAAAGTAGTAATAAGGCAACCCATAATTAAGCCTTTATATATAATTATATGTGATATACAAAATTATATATATATATTATATAAGTAATATATAAAGATGTGTGTATGTACTCATGTGTATATCTATATATCTACATGTATATACACATGTATTTATCTATGCATGTGTATATCTATATCTCTGTCTCTCTGTAAATCCATCCATCCATCTTCATATGCATTATCAGTATATGGAAGTCTCGGCATGATTCTCCCTGAGGACACGAGGGAAGAATTAAGGTACTTGCCTGTGTACAATGAAATCACCATGGATGGGACAACCATGAATGAATGATATTGGAAGCAAATGTATTATTTTTCCAACTCGTACATGTACACATGATGTCCCATAAATACATATGGACTGAACTTTCATTCCTAGGCAAGACTGAAATTTAAAATAGCAGGAAGCATTTTTTTTTGTTTTGATACTACATGTTAAAAAGTAGTTACCATCTAGGCTGAATGCTGGTGGAGAGCTTGGGAACTCACGCTGAGCACGGACCACAGAAGAGTCACCATACTAGGCTGCTGTCATTGTGATCCCACCCCTCATGAATGTCCACACTCCTCCCTGTGCTTGGAGGCCCAGTGTGGACCCCAGTTCCAGTCATACCACCTCTTTGAGGGATTTGAAGATAAAAAAAGTTGCAGTTCCTTGAGATTAGTTCATGTTCATGAGGCTTGTGAGTGCTTGACAACTTTTCTGTCTGGCGCCACACTGGCAAAAACCGCTACGTATGAGGACCCCGAGGCAGTGTATAATTGGACTACTTGGGATTGACCTGCCGCTTCCTAGGTGTGGGCAAATAATTTGTGCTAGTTGATTTTTTTTAGCCTCAGTTTCTTCACCAGTAAACCACAGGTCATAATAAAATCTAATTTATACTTTTGGATTAAAGATTAAATTAAAGCAGTAAAATATAAAGCAAGCTTTGATTACAAGCCAGCAGTGACGGAATAAAGGAAGCTTTGAACACGTGTTAGCAATGATGATGATGTTAGCAATGATAGCCCTGGCAGCAACAGAGAATTACATGGATTTTAAAAACTTTTTTCCTAATATAATGAAACTAGAAATGATTCCTTAAGCTGCTAGTTTGCCTAGTCCCTCCTCTGCTCCTTCCCTTTTGCACCCGGGTTGATCCTTATTCTCGTTCTTACAGATTTAAGTGTTCATTCTCTATGTGTTAGCTAATAGTAAAATTCACGTCTTCTCACAGTTGAAATCTTTCCCCCTTTGATTCACTGAAGATTTGTATATGTGACTTTAAATGAAGTTATACTAATAAAGTCATTTTACATTTGTAGAGAATAAATATATAAGTTTTATTGCACTACTATTTTTGAATGAAATACTTCCTCTCCCTTTTGCAGAGGCTGTATTCCAAGAACTTAGCTACTGCAATGGTTTCTTTGCTAGCACACAGATTCTATATTAATCTCTCAGCAGTTTTGTGAGTTAAGTGCATTTTTATGCTTGGCAGGATTAGGATAGTCTAGGAAAATTAGTTTTCTTTTCTTATTGCTTTTCCTGTTTAATTTGTAACCAGCTGAAGCTCCAGCACCACAATATGACGGATGATTGATCCTAGTAAAATGGCAAAGGGAAGAGATAATTGGCAGGCTTTGGTTAAGCAGTGAAGGCTTCCAGTGCCTTTCAAAAGCTTCAGAGAAAGCCTCGTAATTAAACATACACACAAGCAAACTTCTGTATGTGTGTGGAATTTAATTACTGACTAAGCAACGGCGATGTCAAGGTTTCACGTTGATGGTGGGTGTGCAGTGTTAGTGAGGGAGCTTGTGGAACGGTTGAGCCCTTGCCACCACACCAGCACTTGAACAAAGATGAAATTCTTATAGTTCTGAAACCACACCTGGGTTGCTCGAAACAGACATTAGTGCCTGACATCCTGCCGCTTGGTACTACAGGCATTCCTGAAAACTTAGCCCACATGGATGTATTTTGGTAGTGAGAAGTATATTTTTTATGATGACAACGTAACATGAGGATTATTTCCTAAAGATGCTAAAATCAGTTTTTATGACCATTTGGATACTACTCGTTTTATTTATAGGAAAAGACTGGCCAAGTCCCTGGAATAATGAATTTGGCAGATAGAAAGAATTCTACTTTATCATTCAATCACTCACTGGAGTCCTCTGCAAGAGCATATTGAGTATCATCAAATGCACCATCTGACTGACCTCGCTGGGGTGAAATTTTGTGCCATTCAGACAAGGCATGATTGCCAGAGATAGGACATGAAGGTCATGCCATTCTAATGGAACATACACCACTAGTAACTCAAAACTCTAAAGCCTTAGCCAGTGTAAAAGGATCAGCATTGTACATGAGCTAGCCACTCATGAAGACAATGCATAGGCATAGATTATTGAAATTAGACATTTGTTGAATAGCCTTTATATAAACAATCTGAGCTGGGAATTAATGGGTAAGAACCACCTCTGGCCTGAAGGAAAAATGCACATTTCATTAAGAAAGGTATCTCTGTTATCTTCTGCAAGGACTGGTACTTTCAGAGGAAAAGATTTCAGGTGTTAAATCAAATAGCAAAATCTTTAAACTCACCAAAGAATGACTAATTCCTGTCTCGAAATGGATTAACTGCTACCAGATCACATATTGAGGAGGAGAAATGTCCTTCAAGAATCTTTTAGCTTGTTTTTGCTTCCAAAGGAATCAGGGATGATTTCAGAGCGTCTTTGGGGAGAGGTATTATAATGCGAAGTAATGTCATCGGGTTTTTCACAAGAAGTCAGCTGCAGTGTGCAGTGATGTGCTCAGTACGGATGGTATAAATTACCGTGCCATTATCAACATCATCTTCCATCCATAAAACTAGAGGAAATACATGAGCATCATAAAAATCCTGCTCTCAAGGGGGTTTTATAATCATGACAGTGTTCCGAAGGCAAACACAGCTTTGTAAAGAGACTGAGAACTATTTTGCAGAGAAATCACAGAACTCAGAGACTTAAGCTGGCAAAATCATTGATAGGGCAAATGATATTGTAATGATGAGGCATTATTATCGACTACACAATAATGCCGGAGTAAAGCCATTCTCTGTGGGAGCAATATTTATTGAAGAAAAACATTGCAAATTTAGAATAGACAACTGCCTGCCGTAACTAGGCATCCCTGCTCTCCTCTCCCCCCACTTCTCTCTCTCTCTCTCTCTCTCTCTCTCTCTCTCTCTCTCTCTCTCTCTCTCTCTCTCTCACACACACACACACACCTGTCACATATATGTGCCTGGCTCCCTTATGTTATTAGACACAGTGCTGTGACTTCCTGGAATGTTATCAGTTTAAACCGAGGTAGAAGAAAGACGAATCAGCGTTGGCTAGTTAAGCAGAAAATGATTTCATTAAGAAAGGATTCTGGGCTGAGCACAGAATTCTGAGTAGCCCTGGAGCCTGTGCCTCTCAGGACTGTTGAGTCTAGGCTTGCAGTCACCATCATGCACTGGAACTGGCCTGATAAGGAAGCTGCACCAGACCGGAAACCCTTATGCTACCTGCTCCTGGTTCTTGGATGCCTCTGCTGTCACCAGTGCCAGCAAGATGGGCTCCTCCCAAAG
Source organism: Myodes glareolus (assembly GCF_982192425.1). NCBI lineage: Eukaryota > Metazoa > Chordata > Mammalia > Rodentia > Cricetidae > Myodes > Myodes glareolus. The sequence goes on from NC_142051.1 coordinate 3,624,220, forward strand.
CTTGCCTTGGCACGATGCTGGTTTCCAAACTAGAGAATCAGTAACCTGTGACTCATTGGGAAAACCTAGCCCAGGTACCCTTATTCCAATTGCAAAGGACTCTGGAAGGTAGAGTTTTCTGGATTCTGCCCTTATTGAGCTTGCTTTATAAGGCTGAAGTTTTTCCAAATATGAAAGGTGCTGGGTAGCTTAAACACATAACACAACATGAGGTGGGATTCATTAAGAGAAAACCAATGTCTTGGCATAGTATGATCTTGCCCAAAAATGATAATAGTGGTAGTAGATATGGTAGCCATGGTTCCAGCATTAACTAAATGCTTACTGTGTGCTAACATATGTCATACTTTTTTATTTTTAAAGTATTTTTAATAGTCAAGTGTTATGGGATCTTGATCCAACAGTCAATTTTATTGGGGCAGCTTGAGTCAAAGGATGTGGTCTTCTCTGGGAGTATGTGACCAGAAAGCCCCGAATAAAAGGCCAGTGTGGGGCAAAGGACCCCCTCTTAGACTCCAGAGGGCTCACTGTCAGGGGCAGTGGTGATCTTTCCCAGAACTCCCTGATCACCCTTGGGAACAAGGGGATCAGCAGCCGAAGTAGCAGCAGGGGTGCAGCCCTGTTCTGTAGTGTGAGTGTGCTTTATTTGCTGCACCCGCTTAATTAACCCGACTTAATCACAGAGATCCACCCCTCTTTAGTCCTGTGAACAATGCTGTTATCTTACTCATGAACAAACTGAAGCCCCAACTGTCCACACAGGTACGAGTATGAGTGGCGGTGCTGGAATTGACGTGAAGTTCCCCTGACACTGGGTCTCCTTTGTCTCTGTTGGAGAATCTTCTACATTTCTTGGTGGTGCTTCCCCCAGTCTCTCAGGGTGTCAGACGTGCATGGCTCTCATGTGTTAATGAAGAAAGAGAAAGATAAACGGGGAGAAAATGATCACAGCGCAGGAAAACTGCAATGGTGCCACGTCCTTCAGAAGGTTGTGCTATAGGCCCACTGTTGATGTGCCAGGAGCAGCTTCCCAACCTGTTGTCTTGTTTAATGTTATCTCAGGGCTGAGACAATGGCCATTAATACCTCCATTTTGCACATAAAAATGGCCGCAAAAGGGTTATGTTTTATAGTGAAGGTCACACAGACCATAAACAGTACAAGCTTAACTTTGAGAGTAAATCCCATATTCTCAAGCACTCCTCTAAGTTTCCAGCAAAACACAATAGTTCGGCCTAGTTGGACAGAACTCCAAAGCCACATCTGCCAGAATGAAAGCTATACAGTCTTTGGGAAAGGGCTGCTTCCTTCTGAAGTGTGGCCTGGATCCCACCCAGCATGCTGCTTGTTATACAACCAAGAGCCTATTTTACCTAAGAGTACATCAACATTTTCAAAATCAGTCTCCATGTCTTTAATTTTCATGTCCACAGTTACATTTAGCCAACTGCACGGGAGCTGCACTTTCTACACAGAGATGAGGTGCATTTGGTAAAACTCAGACTTTATGGGGGGACAATTAAAAATTGGAACTAAATGCAGCAATTTATACTCATTCCAACATTTTAGAACTCTTACACTGTATCAAACTAAATAAGTGAGGGCACCTAGCTTTCAAAGAGATTAAAATATCTTTTTAAAGGGACTTGTGTCTGTACATGACTTTGTCAGATATTTCTTAGGCCTTTTTTCCTGCTCTTGATTCACAGCCTGAGACGGAATCAAATGAATGTATTTGCCTCTGTCCAGCAATCCCCATAATTTCTTTAAAAAATGCTCGTCTCTACCCTCAGTTTTAGAATTTGGCATTTACGTGCATATTCGTACTAATTCTCTAGGAACGTTGACTTTGGTTTTAGGTTTATCAGCTTTGATCTCCAACTGCAGAGATGTAAGATTTTTTTAAAGCAGTGGGTCTCAAATCTTGCCCCAAGCCGGGGACATTGGCAATGTCTGGAGAGACAAACAGAAGGGTTCTGCTGGCATCTAGTGGGAAGAAGCCACGAATGAGGCTGTGCACTCTGCAATGCACCAGGCAGTCTTCACCTACAAAGGGATTATTGCTGGCACACAGCGGCAGGTCAAGAGCTACACTTCAGGTGTGTCTCTGGATGCTTTCTTGTGCCATGTGGCTGTCATCAGACACATTTGCAGTATCTAAATTTGGTGCAACTGGAGAATAGTGTCTTTTGCTTTTCCAAGCTCTGCTTGCCAAAGCTCAAAATCTTAAGCCTGAATCTCCAGAAAATACTGCAAATTAGCCTCCTTCTTTACAAACACTAAGAGCTGCTGTGTCAAACGCCTTTGATCCCAGCATCCGGGAGGCGGGGCAGACAGATCTCTGAGTTTGAGGCCAGCCTGGTCTGTAGAGTGAATATGGCTACACAGAGAAACCCTGTCCCATAAAACAAACAAAATGAAACAAATGCTCAGAGCTCCTGGTTCTGGATGGTTCTTTTGCACTTTATCAGTGTGTAAGTATCTTCAATAACATACACCCATCTCTTGATTCCACTTTCCCTCATTTTCCTTATCATTTATATTCATCGATTGATATTTTCTTGGCCATAATCTGGAATAGTTAATGACCAGCCACAGGGTTTATATTTTCAAAAATCGTAAATTAAGGGCAACTGCAATGAAGACCTTGTTGTTTCCACCTTCATTTGGAGAAACGATAGACTTGTTTTCCCTTTTTGTTGATAACTTTGAACCTGCTTTCTTCCCTTGTGAAAATATTTTCCCAAACACTAGGTAACTAATCCTACAAGGTGTTTTCACAAGTTCCCTTGATCACAAGCTGATTCCAGTCTCTTGGAGAACTGCAGTCTGTCACCGAAGCGGTATTGTCTCCAACAGAAAGTACAGCTGTCTTTCTGCCCAGCTGTGGTGCTTGCTTGTATGGTCAGGGGTTGGTAAAATTCAAGCGCTGTTGGATAGCTACTAAGTACGGCTTATTACACCGGGCTGCGAGTGAATACATGTGGAAAACAAAATACCCTTGCTAAGCAGCCAAGATCTGCTCAGAGGCAGTGTGAGATGCACGTAAAGAACTGCAGTGTGCAGTTAGGAGGGCGTCCACCAGAGCCAGGGTTTTGATGCGGCTGGAGCATTGCATTCACAGAACCCACCCTCCAACTGTTCATGGACGCTCACATTACTAAACCATAGGTGCTGTGCCTATCGAGAACTTAGTAGACCAGTTGTCCCTGCTGGCCCATGTTTCACCGTCTTCATCTGAAGTTCTTGTGAGTATGATTTCAGTGAGACACAAACACTAGTTATTCTTGACCTTGACTTCATCTCTCTACTTTAAATGTGATCTTAGATTTCAAATTTCCCTCCTAATTGCTACCATAAGGATGAAAATAAAACCTTGTGCTTAGTTTCTCTTGATTTTATCACTTCTTAGGGTTAGATGACCATTTTCTCTTCCTTCCACCCTGAGTGATTCTGCTACCTTTGCTATTAGTGGGGTTGTAGAATAGAAATAGTCTAGACTTTAAGGTCAAACATACATGAATTTGAATGAAATTTATGACTTTTTTCTGCTTTTATAACCTTTTTAACTTTATGGAATTTTTATTTTCTTATTAGTATAAACAGAATTTCCCACATTTGGGGGAAATTAGTTAGGGTCCTTGATGCTGTGATAAACACTATGACCTAAAGACTGGGAAGGTGTGGAGGTTAGAATGCAATCAGCCCTCATAATCTCAGAGGGAGTCTCGCTATTAGGAGGTGTGGCCTTGTTGGAGTAGGTATGGCCTTGTTGGAGGAAGTGTGTCACTGTTGAGGTGGGCTTTGAGGTCTCATATACTCAAGCCACACCCAGTGTCTCAGACCACTTCCTGTTACCTGTGGGTCAAGATGTAGAACTCTCAGATCCTTCGCCAGCAACATGTCTGCCTTCACACCGCCATGTCCCACCAAAATGACTAAACCTCTGAAGAGGTAACCCCAATTAAATGGTTTTCCTTTAAAAGAGTTTCCACGGACACAGTGTCTCTTCACAATAGAAACACTAAGATGGGGAAAAGAGTTTATTTTGTTCCCATTTCCATGTAGTAAACAGTCTATCACTGAGGAGCAGGGCAGGAGCCTGGGGTAGGAGTTGATGGAAGGGTGCTGCCTACTGGCTTGACTTTTTATAAATATATAGCACCCAGGACCATCAGCCCAAGAGTATCACCTCCAACAATGGACTGAGCCCTCTTGCATCATGGCCAAAGGCTTGCATACAGCCTGGTCTTATGGAGGCTCTTTCTCACTCCATGTTTCTTCCCCTCAGATGAGAATAGTTTGTGTCAAGCTGACATAAATTCTAGCCAGCATGGATAGTCCCAGTGTTTCTTCTCCCTTCTCATTTATCTCCGTTGCTCAGTGGCAATTCTGTAAGGAACCTGCCTGGCTTTTCCATTTCATCAGACGGCTTCACATTTACCATTAATCCCCCTCTCCCTTCCTTCATTTTCTGGTTTTCTGACCTGTAACAGCATCCATTTCTGCTCATCTCTGTTAAGGTATGTTTCATGTAAACATTTAACTAGCCCCATAGTTTATCACTTATCTTTGTTTAAATTCAAATAAATCACAGGTTGGATTTTTAATCAGTCTTTTTGCATTCTGTTCAATGGAGATGATGCAGATTTCATTGTCATCCCATCTCCTTCTCAACTCCTGTGCCTGTGTTTACATATAGGGATATAGGAAAAAGGACCAGCTTCTTCCTTATGTATGAAGGTGGAAATTCAGTATGGCTTGATGCCAAGCTATTTTCTGCATGTGTACTTACAGAAGGTTGTCTGATTAGTTCTGACTTATCTTCATGAACATTCAGTGAGAACCTGTTACACATGAAGCTGTATATTAAGTGCCTTAGCAGTCACTAACTTATGGTGCTACAAGAAGTTATGTAATTATCAAGCGCTTCTTTGAAACAATATGTGGAATTATGGTGGGTTTCATTTTAATCAAAATAATCTGTCTAAAAGGACTATGTCTTTTCTAAATAGATAGCATTATCAACCATAATTTTCTTAAGTATGTGGTTTAGTGATTTAATTGGTATATATAAAATGTAGACATATATGCATAAGATATAAATGATAAAGTAACACTATGTGTACAACAGCCAGTTTAAGAAGCAGACCTCAGACATTTAAAAGCCCCATGTATCCCTTCCCTTTACAGTGTCCTTCCTTGAATAGAGATGACAGCTAATGGGTCAAATTTCATATATTTAGAACATTTACAATGAGTGCAATGATGCTAAATCAAAATTCCCTGCTTTCCTGGCATGGTGTCACTTCAGTCAAGAGTTGACAATTTGGGCCAAGGAAGGGCAGATTTTAGCCATCTATTTTTTCTCACAGTATGAAATGATTGCCATTTTATTTAAAAATCATTTTGGGGTGATGGTTTCTCTTATTTCTTATAGATTTCAGATCAATTGTTTACAGTCCATTCTGTGCATTTCATTCTGATCCAAGTGCTGGTACAAAAGCAGCCAGGTTGAAAAGACTCATGGAAGCCCCAGGTCCAGAAGTGGCTCAGAAAGACCTGGCAAATGGATCTTTACTTCCGGTTCTCTTGTTGCTTTACACAAACCTCTCAGAATAAGTCATGCAATTTATTTAAGTTTCCTTTCTTGAAAAAAGGAGACCAGTATTTTTTTAAAAAGATTAAAATTGGAGAGATTGGAAGGTTAGGTTTGAGGAAAAAAACAAACAGGCAAATTGCGGAAGAAAGATGAACATCTTGGAACTCAGAAAGGTGAGCATCTGGGGACTCAGGAAGATGAATAATCAGGAACCCAAGAAGGTGAACAGCAGAGAAACAGGAAGATGAGCACCCAGGAACTCAGGAAGATGAGCATCTGGTGACTTAGGACAATGAACTCCCAGGAACCAAGGAAGACAAACACCTAGGAACTAAGGAAGATGAACATCTAGGACCTCAGGAAGATGAGCACCCAGGGACTCAGGACAATAAATACCTAGGAACCAAGGGAGACAAACACCTAGGAATTCAGGAAGATGAACATACGGGACCTCAGGAAGATGAGCATGGAGATGTGTAGAACTTTACTTTAAGACTTAAGGGCCTGGACAGTTGGCTCGGCAGTTAAGAGAGATCCTTATGGCAGGCAAGAGTGAATTGCTCTTACAAAGGACTTGAACTTGACTCCTATGCTTGGGCAGCTTACAAACACTGTAACTCCAACTCCAGGGCATTTAACACCTCTGGCTTCTGTGGGCTTCTGCATTCATGTGTACATAGTGCACACACAGACTCACACAATACACATCATTAAAAATAAGTCACCTTTAAAAACTTTCCCTGTTAGAGAAAAAGATGATTGTCTCACATTCAGAGTACACATTATGATGGATGGATGGATGGATGGATGGATGGATGGATGGATGGATGGATGGATGGATGGATGGGCTGATGAATGGATGGAAGGATGAATGCATGGATGCATGCATGGATGGATGGGTAGGTTGATGGATGGACGGATGCATGGATACATGCATGGATGGATGCATGGGTGGAAGAATGTATAAGTGGATGTATGTATGCATTTATGGATGGGTAGGTTGATGGATGGATGGATGGATGAATGGATATAATCAAACAGTGTGCTACTAACTTGCAAAAACTGTATGTGTGAGAGTAAGGCTGTCATTTTGCAGAAAAAAAATGCCTTTATATCTATAAAAAAATTAGAGCAAGACTTAGCTGACCTACAGAGTCCATGTTATTATCTTCCTACTTTAATGATATTTTGTTTTTCCTTATAAAGGAGGAAGTTAAAATTTGAGAAAAAGAATAGCTTTTTATCTTTGTAAACCGTTCTTCTTTTATCAGAAATTTTTTTAAGTAAATCTCAATTCCGTATGAAGCTATAAACATTCCAGAATATATCCTCAACACTGTCGGTGAGGTGAAAACAAGAGTTAGGAGCAATGTAAGCTTTTCATACTGGGCTAGGAGCTCCTGACTTCCAACATGCATCTTGGAGGTAAGACACTGAAGGCAAAATTTGCAACTGGGTGTTGGTTCTGTAACATTTAGTTTCCTAATCCAGATGTTTAATTATTTTCTTACTCATTGAACACAGCAGATCATTACTTTTAACTGGAAAATTAACTGCAGGTCTGGGATAGCTACACACAATACGGTTTCTTGGCCACTAACTTTTTACAGGAGTGTTTAAATTTTTTGCACTCTAGGTCAAATTGCATTGCAGTCAATTTTGTTAGGAAAGAGATCTCCATTGCTATGCGACGGTAACATTCCAACAAACAAACTGAATATATGAGGGGATATGCGACTGGTCAAAGATTAAAACTACCAAAGTTTTTGAAGCAGAAATAATTTTATGAATTTTATATAGAGTAACAAGGAACTTGATAAAGACTGGAATTTTCCAAAACATTGAAAATGGGCCTTGAGAAATCACTGCATGAAGTCAGTTCATGTGACTGAAAACTGATCATTGTTGGTGGCGCTCAAAAGCATTTATGATCAGGTGAACATAGTAAGTGTAAAGATTTGGAAAGCAGTATCTGGTGTGTAGGAGTTTATAGACTGCAGAGATGGTTTGTGCATGCATGTGGGCATGAACACACACACACACACACACATACACATACACACAATAGCATATGCCCGTTCTGTGATTGGGTTGGCGATATAAGGGAACTGGGCTGGTATTGCAGGAGGTGTCTGCTGTCTCTAACAACTGTAGGGTGATTCTGGTAAATGGATGAGAATTTATCCAGTGCCAGAGGCTGTGTCTCTACAGAGGGGAGCAGAGAACACAGACTTTTGCCACCCTCCCTGTCCATCTTCAGGCTTCTGTACTTAGCATCCTCTTCCTGCTGCTGCTGCGATGGCCCCTTAGCTGCCCCTCATGCTCCCATGCCCTTATTCTCTCCTCCTGTGCAGCTGCCTTTTCATCTGCTTCCCTGCCAGAAATGCGGTCCTCGGGGTCACTGCTTTCTCCCCCGCTGCTGTCGGGAGTCATCTCGTCAACAATGGTTACCCTGACGACTTAAATACACACCAACTTCACCCCCTTATCTTTACTTTTTTTTCCCTTCTTATAAATTATTAATTTGTGATATTTACTGATTGGTTGTCTCACCTTTCTAGAAAACAACTTGCCAGAACTGGGACTGATTATTTTCAACTCTGATATTAGCACCCAGAATGGTACATGATTTATAATCAATTTTCATAAATATTTGCTTAGTGAGTGCACATGGGAATGGGTGTTAGGCATGGAGGCTCAAAAACGAGAAGGAAATTAAAAAACACCAACTTAATTTTGTTAGAAAATTAATGAGAAGAATAAAGTCAGCTGCAGTTTGTTTGGCTCAAGTGGGTAGGACCATAGTTTAGTTTGGGAATTGAGCAAATAGAATAAAATCGTCCTCCTTTCCCCAGACCTGCTCAGATAGCCTCTCCCACCCAGCACCTTTGTCCAGCCACACTCACCCGCTTGTTCCCGTGAGGCATTTCTGTCTTACCACTCCATTCTGCATTTTAACTTTCAGCATTAATGTGTTGTAAAAATTAGCTCAGAAACGTCCGCTTGAGCTCTTGTGAAACTGCAGCTCCCTGGGTCTTCTTAGGTCAGTGCTTCCCCGTTGTGGGTCGTGACCCCTGGGACCAAAAGACCCTTTCACAGGGGTCACCCAGGACCTTCAGAGAACATGAATACTTACAGTATGATCCATAACAGTAGCAAAATTACTGTCATGAAGTAGCAACAAAAATAATTTTATGGTTGGGGTCACTACCACATGGGGGACTATATTAAAGGCATTAGGAAGGTTGAGAACCACTGTCTGCAGGGTGCAGAATGGCAAAGCCACACTGCCCTATCCAGTCCTAGAAATGCAGTCTGGATCGTAGTATCTCCTTCACCACAGTTGGAGAGAAAGGTCACTTTTCCCAGACACTGAGAGATCCCACAAGCCCAGGTGGCTTTCTCTGCCCTCTTCCCCTCCCCCTTGCTCAGCTGCCATTTCCTTCCACGTGGCTTTCCTGCTACTTTGTTGTCCCATACTTACTCCCACTCATGAAAGTGTGGGAGCCGTTTGCTCCTTTTGGAGTAAGCCACTATAGCTTACATAATTAACACACCCCAGAAAGCTGTTTAAATTAATTATGAAATTGGCCCCCAAGATGGAATCCCTACAAGCAAGCGCTTAAGGTGTTTTCAGCCAGACTCTGAAAGTCCCAGGATCTTTTTCCCCCTCGCCATTAGGATGCTGCCGCCCATGGCAATGCACTTAATGCCCCTATAAAGTACCTATAAGAGACATTATTGATCCATGTGTTCTTCCTGCTGTCCACTCCTGGATCTCGGGATGTCTCGGTACAGCCGCTCTGCGGCCATTGAGGGGAATGCTGGCGAGGCCCTGAGGTCTTCCATGGCAAGCTGCTGGAGGGCCTTGGTGACTTATCTTCCCCTCACTTCCTAGTCCCAATTGTTGCAAAGGCACATGTCTGCTTAACTTCTCTAGAAATTGAAGGCTGTTCAAGACCTAAAGGAATTACACTTGGAACTGGATGGAGTGCTGACTCGGGAAACCAATGAATCATTTCAGAATCTTGCCAGGGTATCCCGGGTGGCTTTCTCTGGAGACACCAACAAAAAGGACTTACATACAACTGTTTCTCTCCCATTTACTGTTCTTGCTAGCTGGGATGAAGAATTTTGACCAGTTTTGTGATTCAAAAGGAATTTATGTTTACAAATGAACAGGATGAGGTATTTACACATTCTGTTTGTTTATTGGTTTGTTCAACAGTTTGTGTAGGTTTCCTATGAAATAGAGTGTACTGATATTTTATTAATGAAGGCACGTGAAAGTTCGCGTCATCCACAGAACATTTTCTATTTTGAAGCAGAAGCAGCTCTTTGTTCTTTCTTGTCTTGTGGGACCTTGAGTCCTGTGCCAAAGTGCTTATCTGTGGAAAACGATCCTACTTTCTTAGGCAAAAGGGAATGCAGGCCATAAAAATTTCCCTTTTTCCAAACAACCCATTATACTACTCTCAAGCGTTAGTTTGTGAAAAATCTGAAAATCTGCAGAAATTTTCATATTATATTTCCCAGAGGGCATCTAGTAGTTTCCACTGCACACCAGCAGCTGGCCAGCAGATGGCGGTGCAGGGTCACCAGATGGCAGATTTCTTTTGGAACCGTGGCTGGGTGCATTTCTTGCATGCACATTTTTTAAAATTAATTTTTAAAGTTAGCCTACAAATGAATGGGTTTCATTATGGCATTTTCGTATCTCTGTGTCATTATTTTGTTCTGACTTGCTAATTCTGTCATGCGTGTTAATGAACTGCTAATATTACAATGGAGAAACTGATGCTTCTTTTCGAGACATGAAGCATTTCTCTTGGTGGTTTATACATCTGTATAATATGCCAGAATGTCATTATGTATCATTACCATCCTTGAAGTATAGCAGGGTGATCATGGCTCCTTAAGGATCTTTTTATTTTTGTGCCTATTAGAGGTAGAGCTCACTTAATAACCCGTCCTAATAACACAAAACATATTAGCAAAACATCTCCACATGAGTTTTCTCATGAGCACCCTTGTCCTGCATGTTTATGCTGAGGAAAGAGCATGGGTGGGCACTGTATAAAGTAACCCCCAAACCAGCCAAACCACTCACCAATGCCACTTTATATAATATTGCAATGACACTTGGTTACTCAGTGTCTGGGTCTAGCAGCATGGGTTCCCCCAATACTTTGCCAAAGTTCAGTGTCTTGAGACCCACCCCAGACTCTACTTATCAGGATATGCTCTGTAATAAGTGTCAGGAGCCACCATTTTGGGATGACTTCTGTCGTGGTCCTTCCATGGTAGGTTTGTACATTCCAGCGTAGGGGCGTGAGGATTAGAAGTGTTAGGTAGGAAACACAGAGATTTAAAAAAACAAAAACAAATATAAGACAGTACTGGGAGGGCAACTCAGCGAATATTAAATGCTAAATTTCTGAGTTCCGAGTTCTGAGTTCGCTTCTGTTTAATTTCCCAATACAAAAGGGAATAAGAAGGCACAAGACGACTTCAACATGACACAGAGGACAGCCAGAACAGTTACTTGCTCCCATATCATGAGACATCAAGCCATTAATTCCTGAGAAAAGCATTTGGTGTCTGAGGCAGTGAAAACATCCTAGATCAAGTATCCTGCTGACAGCCACTCCCTAAGTCAAACCTCCCATTTCAAAAGAAGGAGCAGAAGTATGCATAAATTCCCTGACCTTTAGTCAGGGTGGAAGGGAACTACCTCTTTGGGCTGTCTTAATGTCCAAAACACCAGGCTTTATAGCCACACTTGTTGTCAACAACTTCGAAAAAACAAAACAAAAAAAACCTCAAACTCTCTGACCTTCAGACAAGGTGGAATAGGTTCACATTGTTGTTCCCACAAATAAGATTCTCATGTGATTAATGCACATATGGACTTAAGGATCGGTGATCAAAAATCAGCTTTCCTTCTTCAATTTCAAGCAGATTTTGAGAGCCTAGGATAGGTCAAGCAGTGTGCCCACCTATGTCTTGGGTCACAAAGATATAAAAACGAGAATACCACCTGTCAGAGCGCTTAGAGGCGGGGGAGGGGAGGGCAGCATAGATTCGGCAAGGCAGGGGTCATACTCAAGGGCATGTGTGCTCAGGTGACCCCATGATCTGTCCTCAGAAATGCTGATGCAGCCCTTTATTCCTCTAAGGAAAGTTTTCTGAGGTTTTGTTCCTATTGTTTTGTTGTTTATAGTTCACAGAGTGTGTGTGTCCGGAAGCAGGACAGACCAAGCATTAAAGTTTGAATAAGTGACTCAGAATCGGAGATGTGCTTAGTGGTCAGAAACGAGCATGCTTCTGGTGGGAATGAAGGGTTCTGTACCAGTGGTATAATAATTAAATTACCTGTGTGTCAGTCACGGCATAGGTTGGTATTTTTTGAGAATAGTGCTGAGAATATTTAGTCTTTGAAACTTTGTTTTGTTATTTCCAGGCAGTTTGATGTGTTTAGTATTCTCGAATATTTTAAACATGGCTTTACTTCCAGTGAAAGTTCCAACATAGATGGGAGAGGAGCTCATAAAACCCCACTTCTGCCAAGCAGCGTTGGCTCCTGAAGGCTGCTGGCTGGAGAGTTAGTTTCCTTCAGGGAAGTGGGCTCTTTGAGGATACCAGTGCTCTAGTGGATGAGCCTGTATCCATGGAAACAGACATGGGCATAATTCATTAACATAGAATCATCTCAGTTTTAAATAGTTGAAGCCTAACAACAAAACTTCCCTATTGTCAACAGCAAAAGAGACATGCAAATTTCAAAACCAGTGGATCTCTTTTTTCTACAGTTTTCTCCATTCCAGTACAAACATCCCTCATACTCAACCCCTAAGACCATAGACTCATCTTTTATTTTTAATCCTCTGGATTAATAATACTCCTTTGTGGAGTACAGAATTTTCTTTATATAAAAAGAAACAGAGGTGGAAATAGAGGTTCCATGGCTTGTGTTCAGTCTTGAAGCACTTTCAGGAATGAACCTGTGACCATTTCATTTTATACTCATATTTCCCCATTGGAGAACGAAATGCTTACCAGAATGACAGTAAACACAGATAGCCAGTATTTCCATTAGTGGGCAACTTTAGTAGCTACAGTCTTCATGAGATCCCTCCCCAACCCCTCACCACCAACAAATAAAGCCAGGAAAACCCAAATCAGTCTGAGTAGCTGGTATTTTAAAGAACAGTTCTGGAGTACTTCATATAGTAGATTCATTTTCATCTTAACATCTTAGACAGGCGAGCTGGAGTTAGAAAACACAACGGGGCTGAAAAGGAGCAATGAGAGTGCAGGGCATCATGAAGTACAGGGCTTGTTCAGATAAGAACACAGGGACCATTCTGAAAACTGGAGCGACAGTGCTCTCGGATGTACAGCAGTCCACTACTAACCGCACCATTTAGCTTCACAGAACATCCATCTCTTTAACATACTGAATCTCTTCATAATGCTAGAAGCAAAGAAAAAATGCATGGCCCACCCCTCTCCTGAGAGTGTTGCCAAACAGATCTGATGCTCCAGCAAGACTGAGGTCCTTAGAGCCTCACACTGATCTCCCTTCTCCTCAAGGGAACCACTGATCTTAGCACAGTCTGTGTACTCCAGGGACTTAAATTTGTCCTTTAGGACCAGCTCAAGTCTCCGGTCTTCACTAGCTGATGTCTGCTCTTCTACTCCCTGTGGTGGGCGCCTGTTCTCATATTGCTCTGTGTTGAATTTACATGACCATATGTTCCAGGGCCACCTCAGGGCCAAATGAACTCCTTTAAGTCAGGAGCCATGTTGTGTTTACTGGTAAACCTTCATTGTCTAGTTCTTGGATGGAAAGCCAAGGCATACAGCACTTCACTGTTCATTTCTGTATCTATGTCAGATATTCACATTAGTCCTCACTATTTCTGTCCAAAACTAGCCATGACCCCCACGGTGCTTCTGAACATGATATTTCAGACAACTCGGGACAAAGACATCATGATTTAAACATTCCTTTCAAATCCTGGCTGCTGCTGACCAGGAAAACACCTGTGGTCTTTATGGTTTTTAACCAGAAAATGATTTTCATTTATACCATTGAGTGAAAATCACATTAAAATCCATATTTTAGCCTAACTTTTGATTTATTCTATTGAAATTGATTTTTAAAACTGTAAAGTTTCCTAACACTTTTTTGCTGAATTTCTATCTTGTTTGCTTTTGTGTCTTCATTATTTTGGAAAAAAAGAACTGATTTTAAATAACTCACTTACAAGATGTCAAATCTTTTGTCTGCTTGACGGTATTAGGAGCCTACATGAAGAGAATAAAATATTTAGCGATTCACACACTTACTGGGTAGCTCGTGAAACTAGTTTGCCCCAAACCCACTCTGAGAAATGAGGCTAGAGCAAGTTTGGGGTCATTTCGTCATGACTCCAGCATACTGTTCTTCATATATTTATGGTTGGTTATTAACATTGGAGAACAGTGAGGAAAACGGTCTTTTCTTTTTGCTCTTATAGTGATGAAATAATCTACATGACATCTTCCAATTAGAGACATGTGGAAATGACAGCTTTCTCTAATTTCTTGTAAATGCTTTGACCTATGAATACAAATACAGTATTAATTATGTTTTACACTTCTGAAGCAAAGGAGACAGGAGTCAACTGGCTTGGATTCATGAGCCTCAAGTCCGACATTCACAAACTCCATGAAATACCTGTGCATTCTCTTCATGAGTTGCAGTTTTCTCACCTGTGGGCTGGGAAAATGGTGTGCATCCCTGCAACAGGGTTACAGACATAGAGCAAATGCTGAATAAATTATCCATCCATGGATTCTCTCTTGCTTAGTTTTCCACCTTTTGCCTGTCACCACAGAGAGTAAAATGGTTTACCATTGTTTGTGCATCCTAACAGAGATAGGCTTTTAAGTAATTTTGTGACTGCGAAAATAACTTACATCTTAGTGCCTATTTTTTTAAGGTCATTGTGTGTAAGTTTAAACATATCCATTGACAAGAAGCAATTCTATTCATGGTTGTTAAATTCTATCCTGTACAATTAAACATCAGATAATTAAATTGGCCGCAGCCCCCTCCTGGTGACAAGATCTTTACACATTAATTTGTTGATTTTTTGTTATGACCAAACATGTTAGTGGTTGTTGGTTAAAGAGTTAATGGGAGGTGTATAGTTCACTTGAGGGTTTACCTTGGGTTGGTGATTTGCAGAAGTGAGAAAAAGATCGTTAAATATTTCATCTTTCCGTGGATGCGTTGTTGGAGCTGTTGAGGGGAAGCACGGATTCTTTGAAATGGAGTTGACATTTGCAAAGACATAAAACTTGTGGGTAGCAGCTTTAATTATTACTTAAAAGCAGAGTTATTAAATTCATCCTGTCAGCCACTTGAGCTTTAGATTATGTGAGGAGGAGAAAACCTGATAAATTTCAAAAATGAAGTTCAGTCAAACAGTTTGTACTGTCAGGCGCTCTGTAACTCATTTGGGGGATGATGCTTACGTTTGTTCCAGGAGCAAAGCCAAATATTCGATGTGTCACTTGCAGCTGACAGGTAGGAACAAAGGGGGAAACCGTGCACAACGTGAGAGACTCAAAGATGTTTACAGAATTTGGAGCATCATCAAAATTCCCAAGCTTCTCAGCAACCAAGAGATCCTGAACCTCCTTTTCCTGTCCTTCATATGAAGACTCCTCTTGTGCTGGCTTGGGAACTCTCCTAGTCACAACACCCCCACCCCGCCACCATACACACACACACACACACACACACACACACACACATTTAGTACATGCGACGTGAACTCTAAGCTGAGGGCATCCTGGTGTCCTTCACGTTCCCTGCTACTTATGGAAGCTGTGACTAGAGATGGTGCCTGAGAGGGCTAAGGTGTATTCCTCTGGCGTGGCCTGTTTTCTCACGTTTACACTGGCAGTAGATGGCGATCAGCCTGTGTTAGGTTGTGAGTCTATTCTCCCAAGGCAAATATACTGATAGTACTAATGATTTGCAATATTTAACAGTAAAACTGTTTGACTTGCAGTGACTCCAGGCTTTGAATTATAAATGGAATCATTTTATAACTTTGGGCATTAGGAGAAATTCATGGGAATTGGCCCAGATTTCTCATTAATAATGCAACAAGTAAACGTCTCTAAATAATTAGAGTTGATATCTCTATTTAATTGGCATTTGAAAAATAAGTTCTATTTATCAAAATATACACTTATCAAACATATTAATTTATACTGCCTCAAAAAAATTCAGTATCTTCTGAGGATGTAATATCATATATGTCACACATATATTGTGTGTATCCTCATTTTTGTTCTTGTTTGGAGTAATTTATAAGGTCACCTAAACATTAGCATATTAAGAGATTATTCTCTAATATAGTTTGTTGTAAATGGCATTTTATTTCATTGACATCAGATTTAAAATTTTTAAAGTGTGTGTGTGTGTATATGTGTGTGTGTAATGTGTATGACTAGTTGTCCATGCCACAGTGTACATGTGGAGGCAGGAGGACAACTTCATAGAGTTGACTCTCCCCTTCCATTTTGGGATTGGAATTGAACTGAGGTCACTGGGCTTACACAAGTGCCCTTACCATAGAACCAGCTCACTAATCCAGGTTTAACATTTTGAGAGGGATAACTAGGTTCCCCAGGCAAACCTTGGCCTCTTTCCTGATTTAAGCCAATCATACATACTTTTGTAAAGGTGATGAATTTCCCTTGGGGGTAATATCTTGGGCACAGCTAATGCGAAATATGATTCACATGACCCAGTATTTCTGAGTAGTTTCTAGCTGGTTTTATTGAAACGTCAAATAAACAAAATACAATTGAAATTTTTGTTTGGAAAAGTTGTTCCATCTATTTATAGATTGTCAATGCAATGAACAACAGAGAAAGTTTACAGTAAGGAAGAAAATTCATAGAAAGGAGCAGCATTTCAGAGATGGAGAAGGCAGAACCCAAGGCCCCGTGAGCCATAAGCTGTCAGAGATAAGGGTGTGTTATGAAGCTTTTGTGTTGAGATATAAGGACTCTACAATAGAATGGGAGACTTCTTACATCAGTCTGTTTCATACATGAAGAAGTCTAAGTGAAGCTGGCTAATCCCAGGTCAATAATTGGCTCCTGCCCTGGTTCAGGCATCATCTTGTAATTTTTATGACATTATCTTCACTTTCCTGAAAGTCCTCAATGTTAAGATCAGGCATGAGGCTTGCACAATGATGACTTGGTTAGTTGTCTACAGTATACAAACTCCCCAAAATACCAAGGGTAATTATAGTAACCGTCCATTGGTTTGGGGCTGTTGAGATCTGGATGTCAGCTGCTTTCGTGGAAACACCCGCTTCCCTGCACTGCCCTTTCGTTAAGCACTTAATGACGTTCCTGCTTTTAGAGGACAGCATCCTGTCTCTCCTTCCAGATGTCTGTGTGGGCACTGAGGAACTTAGGAGGGAGTTGTTCTTTCAGTACTGAAGCCCTTTAAAGGGAAAAGCTAATGCTTGTGACTAATTTATCTCATGGACTCTCTTCCCAAATCTTCCTGGGTTTCAGCTTGCCCTTCATTCTTAAGAGAAAGAGAAGCCATTGAAATGGAGAAGAGAGGGGAGGGCAGGGGAGGGGAGGGGACACAGATACAGAGCTTATTGTCTGAGGGACTCACCTCACAATGCAGGGAGGCCAGAACAAATGAGCAAATCCACGGCGCTTCTCAGGTATCAGGCTGTCGATCTCTCCTATGTTAGTGATTGCTAAGTAAATCAAGACTCAAAACTGTTAAATATGTAAGGGAGAAGAATTGAAAATTAAATAATCACAAAGGGGTAGATATCATTATCAGAAGAGAAGTTACATTTATTTTTTGTTAATAAGAAGAGCATATCATCTATGTATAATAGGAATATTATGTTAGGCAAGTATATTATATAGGTATATTTAGATATTCTATATATTAACATGTTGTCAGATACTTATTTGGCAATGAATGTATTTTAAAGGTGTATTTTGAATTTCTCGGTATGTGGTCTGGGTCTTAAGAGTTTGGCTCTGGATGTAGCATTGCTCAGTGTTAGATCTTTGTTGGCTCCTATAAACTAGTATGTTGCTGGAACCCCAGTTGGTGGAACTGTTTGGGAAGGATTAGGGGCTGCGGCATTGTTGAAGGAGATGTGTCACTGATTCTTGGTTTCAAAAGCCTGTCCTATTTTTTATTAGCTCTCTCTGCCTTGTGCTTGTGGATCAGATGTGAGCTCTCAGCTTGTGCTCCAGTGATATGCTTGCCTGCCTGATGCCGAGCTCCCCACCCTGATGGTCATGAACTCTAACCCTCTACAACCTTCTACAACTGTGAGCCCCCTATGAAATCCTTTCTTGTGAAAGGTGACGTGCTTATGTGTTTCATCAAAGCAATAGAATAGAAACTAAGCAAAGACAAATGTGTGCCTTCTTCACAGAACGGATTGAATTTGAGAGAAATGAGGTATGTGAAAGCCATGGACAGGATGGATTAGGAAGAACCAGAAGCTGGGAATGTGATGCTGTTTGTGGAGATGGCTTGTCCAGCGGAATCCCCTGGTGTAGACTTGGAACTGAGAAAGCCGACGCAGCTTTCTCAGCAAGAACTATGGAAATTAATGGAGTCGGCAATGGGACTGGAATCCTGGGAGCTGGACTCTGTCCTCTAGGTTTACTTTAAAACTTCAGAGGTGGTTGATCGTGAAGATGGAGTACCAGCTGAATGTGTCCAACATGCCAATGCAAAATTGTTGGTAAGAAAGGGCAATGGTTCGATTGTTTATTTAAACTTCAAAGGTTTGGTTAGATACACTGAAATGGAATGAAGTTGTTTGGCTAATTCTTTGCTCTGATCAGATGATATTTCATCCAGAAAGACTACTGTGACCCTTCGCTTCTATTTAATTTTTCCTCGTGTGCCATCACGGTGCCTCCTTACACTTCTGTGGACACTGCCACGCTGCGGGGAAATCACTGGTGGCTTGTTTACCCCCTGTACTGCAAATGCCTACAGACCACACCACTTTCTGCCCTTGCTGCTCACTATTTATGCCCTGCAGCCAGGGGACAGTCTGCCAGTGCCCAGTGCCTACCCAGCCACTGAATCTCTGGCTGACTGCATTGGTGGATTCCTGGTTTATAAAAGAACTTTGTTTTCAACATGACTTCAGGTGTCTTTGCACAAGGCCTCATTAATATTGATTTAATATGATGCTGGCATACTAGCTTTTGAAAGTCATATATGGTGCAATTCATATCACTTATGACTGTTTTTCCTTCTAGTGACATAAATCAAAATTTCCAGGTTAATGAGTAAAAATTGTGGTAAATCTGAGTTCAAGTAAACTCCCTTTGGTGCCTGTTAAATAGATGTCTCTAAAACAATGATAATTAATCAAAAAAGGAACTAAAATGTATTAATATTCTATTTTTGGAATTTAAATGTCATAGGATAAATTTCATCTTGATACTGGTCTTTAGCATGCCATCAGTGAGAGTTCAGAGGGGTGAATGGATCTGTTGCGCATGCCAGCAAACGGCAAACTCTAAAGCAAAACAGGGCTGTGTGACTTTAGCTCTGGGAACACAGTTTATTAATAAAACATTTTCATTACAAGGCTCAATAATCAAATTAAGTTGTCAATAAATTGAAATAAATTCAACTACTTTATGTCAGCCTTCACAATGATGCAGATAAGTATTATAATGGATGGCAACATTAAGTAAAGCAAGTAGTATTCTATACTTCTCCAAATAAATTAAATCATGAGACTGAAACTGCTACCAGCTGCTCATGAGGGGTCTTACAACTGCTGCTTTCCCCATAGGAGGCACCTCTTCCTGAAAGTAAAAAATAAAAAGGAATCCCAACTGTGGTGGTGTGTGCCTTCAATCCCAGCACTCAGGAAGCAGAGACAGAGGTGGATCTGTGAGATTTTATGTCAAAAAGAAAAAAAAATCTATCTGTCTACTATCTCTCTATCATCTATGTTATTCATATATATGCATGTGTGTGCGTACGTGTATGTGTGCGTGTGTGTGTGTGTGTGAAGATCTAAGTCATGTGGAATGAGGAAGTAAGGAACTGTGCTGGCTGAGTAATAATGAGCTAGGTTATTCAGGGTTTTCTAGAGCAGGTTTGGAGACTTTATTATCTCTCTGTTAAAAAAACAGGAACTCCCAATGGGTTTCAGATGTGGGTCAAGGCATGAGATTAGATCAGCAGTTCTCAACCCGTGGGTCTCAGCCCCTTTGAGGATGAAATACCAGATATCCTGCATATCAGATATTTACATTATGACTTATAACAGTAGCAAAATTACAGTTATAAAGCGGCAATGAAGCAATTGTATGGTTGGGGTCTCTGAAGAACAAGGAACTATAGTAAAGGGTCCCAGCGTTAGGAAGGTTGGGAACCACTGTATTAGAGACAGAAGGGAGTGGCTGCTGGTGGACCTTTGGAGGCAGCTGACATCACCAGCCAAATTGGAGTAGGGACCATAGTTTTTAAAACATTATCTTGGCCTAAGTTTGTGTCCTTGGATACAGTTGCCCAGTCCCTTTTGGGCGTAGCTGATGACAGTCACACTGCCATCTTTCTCCCTCTTGGTCTTACAATGTGGACCACTATCCACCTACCCAGTAACTACCCAGTAATGACAGGAAAATAGCACAAAAGGCCCAAATTCATGGGGTCATTCAAAGTAGCCAATCCTAAGCCTCTTTCATTCCTTCCTGTGGAAAGCATGACTCTTGGCCCGTGGTTCTTGGATCTTTCCTACTGGGCTCTTTCCTCTACTACCTTGTGAAGGAGTCTAATGATTCTTCACGTAGTCCTATCTCGTGAAACAGAGCCCCTCTCTTGGTTACCATGGGAATAAACCCTGATCTATGAAAAGTGCCCGTTTATTTATACAAGGGAGTGAATTTGGATGACATATGCTTTTGATACCAGCACCATGGCCAAGGTAATAAACATACTCATCACCAGTAAGACAAATTATTTTTCCAATGATGGTCACCCGCTGATCTGTTGGCAATATCATATCTAAATAATTTAATCACCAGAGAGAAGATGCTTCTGAAGGCCCTTCATAGGAAATACTTCTCACAGGGGGGCAGGCAAAGCTTTTCCTTCAGGTGAGATACGTAGTGAACAGACTTGACATGTGTGGTGGTTTGAAAGAAAATGACACACATAGGGAGTGGCACTGTTAGGAGGTGTGGCTTTGTTGGGATGGGCATGGCCTTGATGCAGGAAATGTGTAACTGTGGGGCCGGCACTGAGGTCTTACAAGCTCATGCTAGGCCTCCTGTGGCAGTCTCCCTTGCTGCCTGTGGATCCAGACATAGAACTCTCAGCTGCCTCCTCAGCACCATGTCTGCCTGCATGCCGCCATGCTTCCCACCATGACAATAATGGACTAACCCTCTGAACTGTAAGCTAGCCACAAATAAATGTTTTCCTTTGCAGGACTTACTGTGGTCATGGTGTCTCTTCAAAGCAATAGAAACCCTAACTAAGGCAGCATCTGTTGGCAGTGGGTGCTGCATATTTTCTTGATGAAGAGTCAAGTTTTAAGAAAAGCTCGGCAGCTAACAAGGTAGAGGGTGAGAGTAAGCAGGAACAGGTTCCATTCAGCTGGCTTACCAAACCACTGGCTCTAGCAGGACTGCTAGCGCCCAATCAAGTGTCAGTAGTCCTCTGGGCACCTCATTAACAAAGCTTAAGAGAGTCCCTCTAGTTCAGACTTTCCTGTCATCTAAAGTAGATTCTCCTGCAGAACAAAGAGTCTTTCCAGCCTGCTGATTATACTTAGTGAGAACAGAGGATTTTAATGTTTGAGGCCTCCAAGAAGATTAACCAAATAGTATTATGTTAATTTTAATTCAGCCAGCTACTGAAGATTTTTCGTAAGTATATCATGAGCTCAAATCACACAACCTAGTCCCCTGTCCTATGGAATCAGAATTTTGTTGAAATTGCTAAACTTATAGAATGATTTAAAAACGAGAAAAGCAGAGTCCAGACATTAAAGTCAGGAAGTATATATAGTGGGGTGACCCTGGATTTATCCTTTGACACTTTTGCTTGTGTTATGTCTTTCTTCCTTTTTAATTGTTAAAAAAATGCCATCTTAACCACCTTAAAATGTTCTGCTATTCAGAACCTAATCTGTTCAGCTCTTTTCATATAATGGGAGCTCATCCCCTGTTAAACAACCCCCACATCCCTGTCTCCCTTCCCAGTTCCTCTGATTTCTGTCTATGAGTTTCCTTGATCTGAACCCCTTGTGTAAATGGCCTCATGCTGAATTCATCTTTTGAACTATGATGACATATCTTGTTACAGAACTGTTTCTTTATATATATCAGCAGTGTGCTCACTGACACTAGAACACACACTCCCAGCATGGGCAAGCAGAGAGACAAGAAAAGAAGGGAGGGAGAGGAGAAGCAGCCTCAGTCACTAGAGCTCTATACTGCACAGGGAGCCTCCCTTGTGAGCCAGCTCTTCAACTGACAGTTTTCATTCCTTCTGGCTTCCCACCCCTCCTGGAGGATTTCTTTTATATTCCTGAGGACTCTTCTCTTCCACCGTTTACAGTTATAAATACAGATGCACAGTAAAATTTTGAGTTTCAAGAAAGCTAACCATTTTTCAAGGAAGTAAATCTCAAGCAGTGTTTGGGAGTCACTTATATTAAACCAATAACTCATGTATGAAATTCTAATTGTAATTAGTGTCCTGGACTTCACATGGAAGCTTTTTTTTTAATTTTGAAAAGTATATCTTCTATATTTTATCCAGCCTTTTCTTTTGTTTAAAGAAAACTGTGATTAGATTGGCTGTGTTCAGTGGTTTCTTGCTGTGCTTCCTTACAAGGTGGAGGACAGCCGGAGCTACATAGAGACCCTATCTCAAAACAAAACAACAACAAAAAAAGACATTGTAAAATTTACAGGGAAATGGCGAGCAGTCGAAGGGATTATACTGAGGTGGCCCAGGCTCAGGAAGACAAACACTGAATGACCTTTCTCAGAGATGGAACATAGCTTCTAAATGTTACTTATAGTTATTAATTCCGGGACGATTGCATATGGGGCCAGGGAACCAGAAGGGAGCCCAAGAGAGGGAAACAAAGGCTTTGGGGGTGTGATAGAGATTTGGGATTTGAAAGTGGAAAAGGTAATACCAGGGATAAAAGGGTTTAATGGGGGGAGTTCATCAGGGAGGGGACTGGGCGTGAGGGGAGAGGCAACTAAAGCTAAATATATTTTTTAATATCATAAAAAAAGAAAACCATGACTGAATGGGTTTTTGTTTTGTTTGTTTTTTCAGAAATGCATGGGTAGGTGTTGTATTTGAGGTCTCATGTTCTCAGGCGTTGTTGGGGTTTCTGTCCTGCCTGGTTCCCACAATCATTAAGTTCCAAAGAAATCACACAGAGGTCTATATTAGTTATAAACTGATTGGCCCATTAGCTCAGGCTTCTTAGCAACTCTTATAATTTATATTAGCCTATTATTCTTATCTATGTTAGACACGTGGCTCTGTACCTTATTCGGCAAGGCAGTCACATCTTGCTTCTTCTGTGGCTGGATCAGAACTGCAGACTAAGATTTCCTTCTTCCCAGAATTACCTGTTCTCATTGACCCTCCTCTACCTCCTGTCTGGTTGCCCCGCCTATACTTCCTGCCTGGCTACTGGCCAATCAGCGTTTATTTAAAATAAAATTGACAGAATACAGACAATTGTCCCACACTCATGAGTGAAGGACAAGAGGGTACAGAGATCCTGAACCCCTTCTGCCGCTCACCCCCACCCTTGAGTCTAATTTGGTGCTCAAGGCTCTCTCTTGTTAGAGCCAGGCTGCTCTTTGGTACCAGGTCAGTAGCTTTTATTCTAAACCATGTTTAGCGGTCCAAGAAATCTTAGGCATCTCCAAATTAATGCTGTGCCCTGGTGTGAGATGAATTCGTTTTACAAGATGAATAACATTACTGGCAAGAAAAACGTCAACCAGATAGGAAAAATTTTACATATGGCTCATTAACAGTGCAGCCCTTCTTGCCATTGCTGAGGACGGTGTGCCTTCCCTGATCCTGTCTAGGACAAATGCTCTTTCATTAACCCCACCTCTCACATCAGTCCTTGGTTACACCTCCAGATTAACCTCAGATGCTGCACTTACACACTCTCACTAGTAATAAATGCCACCACCCCAAGTTTGAAGCTAATTGTTGCTCCTAAGTAAGAATAACCTTCATTCCTTTCTATTTTAAATAATAACTTTGGATATTGAGAGTCCTTCATGTTTGCATCAGTGGGCAATCAATAGCAACAGCCTTTTATTATTATTATCATTGCTGCTGTTATTATTTTAAGTGTACAGATAGTAGACATTTCCATTTCATTAGAGATTTAGCCTCTGTGCTTGGGTAACAACCTGAGCTATTTATGGGCTTGAATGGGAAAGAGTATGCAAGATCAAAACCTGCAGATAAAAAAAATGTCTAAATTAAAGTAATTTGCCATTTCGGTCATAGATTAAGTTGTGTGAGTTTTTCAGCCCTCTGGATTAGATTTGTTATCTGCTGATGGACATTCTTGGCCACACAGAAATGGTTTGTAACATAGAAAGGAGAGAGCGGATTGGGATAGAGAGGCACAATGGGTGGGACTCCGCATGGCTCTCTGTTAATCTGAAGCACTTGGTGTAGAGAGTTTCTTACATTGACTAAATGCAGGTCAGACACTGAACTGTCTCCTCCTGCCGACTAGCCAGATGAGATGCGCTCTCTCAAGCGTAAGCCCCTCTGCATGCCTTTGTCGCTGTCCTCTCAAGATCCCATCGTGCTATGAATTCGTTTTTCCTCTGAAGCCTGTGTGTTCCTTCTGGGGCTACCTCCCTTCATTCCTCCTCCCACTGCTGAATCGAGCTGTTAATTGAGTTGAGCACTTCAGGTGTTTCTTGCTTGTTCATCTCCATTTCATACATATATTCATAGACTGAAGCATTACTGTGTAGATGCCGTTGTATATTTAAAATAAACCCACAGATGAGTATTATGTGCAATTAAGTTGAAAAATTAATCCTTCAAAAACCTTCATCTCGCAGAACTGAATCTAAGACAGATTTTGACCTCATACCCAGGCAAAACCCAGGGTTTATGTGCAACTCTCAGCCTTGCCCCTGACAGCCCCATTAGGGCCACTGATTTGACAGCTTTGCCTGGCCAACAATCCCAAATGTCCATTACTCATGAACAGCAAATGGGCTGATTCCTGTATTTCAGCAAATGGAAGTTCTACTTTTTTTCTCAGTTTCTTTCTGTAATGTTACCCTAGATACGAGTCAGTTGAGGATTAAATCCAAATGAGTGTCATTTCCTTTCTCGGCAATAGTCATATTACAGTAATTCTCATTGTGGCAACAGGCACTGAGTGCCTCTTTGCTGTGCGCCGTAAACCATCCCGATCTGCAGTGGAGCTCTCTCCGTGCTTTCGACTGAGGCATTGATTGCTTCTGCCTCCACTGGCACGCCCTTTAAAATGCTCGTTCTCTGCTGAGTTTAAAATTGGCTTTCTGAATTTGGGGTGGTCCTTCCCTCTGGCCCCAGTATTGTACCCTGGCAGTTCTGTAATCCTTAAGCTTCATCTGGGCATCCTGTTTTCTTTAGCAGCTTCTCTGCGGCTAACTTCTTGCGTTTTCTCACTTGCCTAGTCCTCATTGTTAGCAGACCAGAATCACCTGTCTTGCTCACCTGTTTTTATCAATCCAAATCAAAGACACTCCACCCCCTCATCTGGGGAGGCTCTACCCTTGTCCTGTCCTCAGCTGTCACTTCACCCCATTCCTTGACCCCAAATACTCCCAATCAAATTCCTTGGCTCTATTGTGTCTGAGTTGATTTGTTCCTATGCTTGAGTGGATGCCGGTCTCTGCCCCAGGCAGGATGCTTGTCTAATCAGACTTGTGTGTCTTCTGTGTCCTCTCAAGGCAGGCAGAGTCCTGTCTCATTAGTGCAATGCTGATGTCTCAACCTCATCCATCTGCTAACTCTTTTACCCATTACCCATAAGTCTTTGTACTCAGAACCATTTGAAACATTTCAAAAGTTTTTAGAATGGGTGCTGTGTGCTTGCTTAGCAAGAATGAAGCCCTGACTTTGAGCTCCAGTACTGCATAAAACCAGGCATGGTAGCAAATACTCTATCCCAGCATGCACCACTGAGAGGGACACAGGGAGATCAGAAGCTCACAGCCATCCTAAGTGAATTAAGGAGTTTGAGGGTGGGCTACATAAAAACCTGTCTGAAAGAAAAGGGAGTGGCATGCTCTAACCACGATAAGAGTGTAACACATACTCCATCCAGATGCTTCCAGGTTCTAGGCCTTTTAGTCAAAGAAACAAAAATAAGGGCTCTCCCAGATATTCAAAAGAAGTAAGATAGTTTTATGTCGATTGGCATTGTACACAGTCAAGAGGGATGCACTGTCAGTACTGACTGTGGGTACACATTCAAGAGGGATACATTGACAATACTGACTGTGGGTAGTGGGAGTGAGGATTCTCAAGGACCCTGGTCATTGTTGGGGTATCTTCTTGTGGAGTCTGAGAAAAGGGGGCTCTGGTTTCCAAGAGGCATAGTTTGGGTGTTTCTGTACTTTGATTGCTAGATTGGGTCATTCATTCATTCCTACCATGCATGCCCAAATGTGCATAGAGGTAAAATAGAAAATTGAGGATTCACCCTAAAAGGCAACTAGAGGAAATAGTTTTGCCTTACTACACATGCGCCCAAAAGTAGTTCAGGCCAAGTATACCCTTCTCTTCTTTATGTATCTTAATATGCTGAGAATACACATGAACAGGAAAACTCAGAATTTTATCATTACTGGGATAGAAACTAGTACTGTTGTTAAGAGTTGGATGTGCCCATAGCTGCTGCACTGTGAAGTAGAGCAGGTTCTCAGATTCATGCATATATGCATGGTTTGGAGAGGGGTATTGTGCATAGTACATACAAGTGAGGGAGTTAGGCTACCAGGTGTGTGTGTGTGTGTGTGTGTGTGTGTGTGTGTGTGTGTGTCACCAAAGCAAATGAGAGTCACAGGGCACTAAACTCTAACCTTGGCTTGCCTATCTCTGAAACATAAATATATTAATATTAATAAATATAGAAGTATAGCCACATACTTACATATATTTGCTATATTTGAGGGGGAGAAGAGACCACCGAACACAACTTTCTTTCTGGTGTCCACTCTGTCCTTCTGTCATGTACGAAATCAAACTCAGGTGTTGGTCTTAATGGTGAACGCCTTTAGCAGCCAAGCCATCTGGTCGTCCAGGTCTCTCACTCCTACTGCTCTGGAAAGGCTGAACTTGCTGCCTTTCTTGCCCCATGTGGGTCTCCTGCTGCATTCTCTATGCACATTATCAAATAGCCCAAGCTGAAAACTGGAGACGCCACCCGGTGCCTCCTCCACTGTGAGAAGGTTTGAAACCTTTGGTCTTTACAGCTGTCCTGCTGATGTTATTCGCCTCGGGGAGAGCTGGACATCACAGCCGACGTCTTTCTCCCTACAGCCAGCCCTTCGTTCATCTGCTCACTCCATCACTGCAGCAAGCTATTTTTCCTCTAATCCCATGCACCAATATTTTCTTTCCTGTGGCCTTTTGTTGGCTTTAAAATAGATGTGAACTCCTTCATAGGCACTTCCATTCCCTGGTCTGGGCTGACGCTCCCGCTTCTTTTATACTTTTGCGTACAGCCCACGTGCTTAGTGACAGATTCTGGTGATTTGGTGAAGAGTGGAGATGATTCCAAACTCAGCAGTCATGATTTAGACAGAAGCATTTGTTTTCTCCTCTCTTTCCATTTGATAGAAAGACTTTGAGGAGAAATAAGCAAAGTGGATGCAGCCTGTTTTCTTTGGAAGATCAGCCTGATTCTTTGATGGCCCAGCTCGCTGGCTGCGAGCACCACATTCTCCCCCGCTCTAATAAAGGAACCATCAGTCATGCTCTGGGTGGGACAACTGTGGCCAGCTTGCGAATGAGGCCTAATAACAGCATTCCTCATCTCAAGCCTGTGAATGTGAGCACCAGGAAGGAGGACCGGAGCACCCTGCTGCTGGTCATCAATCTGCCTTGTTAATGGAGGCGGTCATGTCATTGCCAGTCTCTCCTCTTCCTAATGCATGGCCCCTCCCTATTCCATTGTTTACAGTTTAAAAGGTGTGTGCGCTTAAAACAGAGATTCATGAGCAGGAAAAAAAAAAACGCCCTTGTATTTTCCTTCTAAATTTAGTGAAATCGATTTGAGGGGAAGTGGTGCTAGTGTCACGCATGGGGGCAGCAAGGGGTTCTTCTAATGACATTTCTGTTCCCAGAGCCGCGGCCTGTTTAAAAGATGTATAGAAGTGCATGCTAATGTAATTGGCACTATGTCACTGCTTGAAAGGTCCCATTAACTTAGCAGACTCTATAAAGGGGCTGTATATAAAGGCACAGGAAGTGTGGGAGCAGGAGGCCTGTGGGGACAGGTATCTTCTGTGGTAGGAGAGGTTGTGGATTTCCTCCACCTTGATTCCTGCTAAGCACAGAAATGGTGAGCTATGGGTGACATTGCTAACTGTAGGGATGCATCATTGTTGCTTTTGAGACATCGCATCGGTCTTGAGACGTACCAGGACAGTGAACGATCTTGTCATATTTGGTCTTCTATTAGGTCCTTAGCTCCTGTTTGTCAAATAGAAAACAGAAGGCCCTGTGCTCATGACTGTGGGTCTATCCAAGACTGCCGTTCAGTCCATTATGACAGGAAATCATGTGATCTCTTTTTCTGGAGGTGCCTGAATTTGAGGATGATAATTTCAGGGTGGACCCGGACGCAGAGTAATGATTAAAATCACCTGATATGTTCTATGTCTCAAATAATTCGGTGTCAGTAAGCAACTGAGCGGCCCCACTGTGAGCTCAGAAGTCCCTGGTCTCTGTTCACAACTTACTTCTATATCTTTCTGAACTTTCTCTGAATATGAGTCTGCCTAGACCAAGGGTTCATGAAAGCTGAGGAAAGTCTCCAGTTCTAGTGTCTCCGAGCTATCCTGGCTGGAAGCACAGATGGGTTTTCTTTGTTCCAGCAGCCTGGCACGAGCAACCTGCTCATGATCACCACAGCCCGCCAATAGGAACTGTTATCTTGTTATTAGTACATGAGGAACCACAGCTTCAAGTGCTTCGCTAACTTGGCAAGTGAGGAAAGTTTAGATTTTAAAATGTGCTCCTCCTAATGGCCTTGTGTACCTCCTTGTGTCCAACCTTAAAAGCGCATGTGCACCTTAGAGGCACATTGGTCTGATCTCAGCTATGTGACCACATCAAAGTCCTTTCCTCTCTGTCTCTCTCTGCGTCTCTGTCTGTCTCTGTCTCTCTCTGTTTTTAAATCTGCAAATGGAAGGCAGAAATGTAGCTGGCGGGGGTCACACAAAAACAGATACTCATTAGCTCTCCTAATTTTGAAACGTACCCGGGAAACCTGATAGGGTCAACTTGTGGCATTTTGAGACTCGGAGTGATGGTGTCAGCTCATCCTCCGTCTTGACATTCTGGAGAGAAATTGCTAATGGAAGGTGTCTCAAGGTCCTTGAAAACATCGATATCATTAGCATAATGCTAGCATGAAGGAATCAGTAGGATCTGATCAACCCTGTTGGAAAAGCAAGGAAATTTGACCTTGTGGAGGTAACACAGTGGCTTACTGTGCATGTTTGGACCTACCTGTGTGGCTGACTCCTGACTAGTTTGGTAGCAAAGAGACTCGGAGGTACTTCTTATGAAGGGAAAGTTTTGCATGTTTCTGAGGCCTCTGGCTAGGGTCTTTGGGTTGGGAATGGAGGACAGGTAGGGGAGCAGGCTAGACTGCTCTCTTCAACACCCTGGACGAGAATATGACCACTGTTGCAATTTCCAGTCAGACTTGAAGCAAGGTTTAATTAAATATTGGCCAGGATGATGAACTCTGGCCAGGGCCATGCCTTGAGCACAGCTGGTGCAGCTGGGCCGACCAACCACTGCAGGGAAGTGCAGACATGGCTCATTATCTTACCTGAGCAACAGCCCCCAGCACCTCAGGAAGTGCTCGTCCTTAGACAGGGGCCTTATGGGTTGGAGGCATTTTGTTTTATGGATCTCTTAGGCACAGCAATGAAAACTTAGAACTTTGGCTCTCATAATTCACTTCCATACCACCCTCTTTATACAAACAAAACCGCTTTGATTTCTTGTATGAGAGACTGAAAAATAGAATTCGGTTTTGAAGAGAAATTTAGAAATCACATTGCAGAAAATATGCTTTGGTTTATTTATATAGATCACGAACAATGTCATTTAAATAGTCCCGTGAAAGGAGTACTGGTAACCTGGGACTGGAACACAAGATGAGGAGGAAGAAGGACCCCCAAAGGGAGCAGGTAGAGAAGGGGCTAGCTCTGAACTCTGGAGAGAGGCACCTGGCCTTGAATCCTAGAGCTGCCAGTGAGTGACTGTGTTGTGGTTTTAGAACACTATTTTAGCTCTCCGTGTGTGCTTCATTCATAAAATAGTGTGATGGTTTCAGTTTCACACTCCCACCGCAACATTGCTACAAGCACAGTGGAGAAACAGCATGACTTGCCCGCCCTTCAGGTCTAGTGGTCCGAAGTCTGAAATAGATTTTATCATAAACAGATAAACAGCCAAAGGCAAGACCCCACTCCCTCTATAGCTCCTGGAGAGACCTTGCCCTGCTCAGCGCTGCCCCCTGCCCTCCCCTCCCGCCGTCTACATTCCTCGTTGTGAGGCACCTCCTCTATCACTGGTCCAGGAAAAGTGTTCTCAAGTTTTCTTGACTCTGATAGTTGGCTTTCTTAATGACATCTTCTCACTTTGACCTTCCTTCCCTCTTCATATAATAGACTTTTAAAGGTTGGTCCATCTGGATCATCCACGGTAATCTTCCTGATTTCTAGGTCCTGGCTCAAGCATGGTTCTTTCTGTCATGTGAAGCAGCATATCTTCACAGACATCCTATATGTTCACAGGTTTCACCTCAAGGTATCTATGTAGGTTGCTACAGAGGCTAAAATGTTAATGAATATAATACAATTAAAATGAAATCTGGCATAACATGCACTAAATATGACTGTGTGTAATTATAATTGTAGCCGAGTTTGACATCAGCAATAAGACACCCCTATTCCAGCCTGTGGCACGTGTGCAGGATGGGTCAGACACATGGGAAATGGACCCATGTTTCTCTGAACAAAAAGCTACCTCTCGGAGGACCATTTTCTGCATCTTTTAGGTAAATACGCTATGTCCCTTGTTGTAGCAATGATGATTGGGGAGGTTCGGCAAATGTCTTCCTCTGGAAATCTGACATGTTAAGGATGACAGAATCCTATAGAATCCTATAGGACTTCAGGAACGTTTTGCTTTCAAATGCCTTAAGCTGACATCAATTGTGGTGTTATCTGTTTGCTTCTCGTTAAGGTTGTAGGGTCACACGGCTTGGTAATAAGGATGCTGGATGACCTCTTTAAGTACGAATAAGTTAGGAATGTCACTAGAAAGGTAAGGGCCAGAGTTGTATGTATCAGTTTCCTGTGACAGTGACAAATCACTACAAACTGGGTGACTTAGACAATATATATATTCTCTTTTGTCCCCAAGTAATACAAATATAAAAATACAAATCCGTTTGAGTTGAAATCAAAGTGTCAGCTGGGCCGTGTCTTCTTGGGGCCCATTAGGGAGACTCTGGTCCTGGATCCCTCTGGTAGCAGTTGGCATCCCTTGACTTGTGGCCAGTCTGCCTCCAGATACATTTCCTCCTTGTCTTCTGTCTCAGAACCCTGTCTCTCTCAAGAGTAGCCCTTAGGACCCAACTCCCAACTGCATAACCCAGGGTGTGTGCCTCCTCCCCAGACCCTTAGCTTCATCAGACTGAACCACAGGAGATTTTCTTCATCCTCCTGCCATGTCAAGTAACCACCCCCCAGTTCTGAAGATTAAAAAAAAAAGTGAATGTACCTTGATGTGGGGTGGGGTGGGGATGTTTTCAGCTCGTCAGGAAGATGGGGAAATGGGTGATGCCTTTCAGAGGGAACCAAGGCTCTTCTGTTAGCAGTTGATTTATCAGATCATCTCTGGTTTTCTTTGGATGCTTCTCTGAATACAAGTATTGATGAGGCGTTGTTGGAGCAACCCCAAACAAAAATAACAGTGATTGACATCTCTTCCCTTCATGAGGGAATTTCAGCATCCCACAAAGACCTGTGTACTGGAGGCTTGGATGCCACCCTGGTGTGCCAAACTGGTATGGGGGGGTGACAGCTAGAGGAGGTGTGGCTCACTGGAAGGAAGTTTGGGAGTGTGCCTTCATAGAAGGTATAAAGACCCAGTACCCTCCCCTCTGTCTTTGCTTCCCAGCTGCCTGAGAGAGGCAGCTTCATTTTATCCCTCATTTGCCTCCGTGCTGTTTACCCCCTCACAGCCCCGGAGCCGTGCGGCCAAGTGGTGTCAGATTGAAACCTGAAGCTAAAATAAATCCCGTCCAGTTAAGTTGATTATCTCAAGTCTTTTGTCACTGTAATGAAAGCTGACTAATACAGGTTTCCATCCCTAGCAAGTTAAACAGAAAACACAGTTGAAAACAACTGAAACCTCTAAGTAAAAGACAAGATAGCAGGGAGATGTTCAGAGGGGTGCTAGGCAGAGCCGTGGTGGTGGCAGTGTGACTCTCAGGCCTCCGCGACTGAACACAGGGCTGGGCAATGATTGATGGCGTGGTATTAATTTCTATTTTAAAAAAGACATAAAGCTTATTTCCTGTAATAAAAGGAAGGCTAAAAGTTATTGAAGAAAGTGTGTGTGTGTGTATGTGTGTGTGTGTGTGTGTGTGTGTGTGTACACTCATGTAGGCACTCAAGGTCCACACCATACCTGGTACATGCTAGGCAAACCCTCTACCACTGAAAAACACTCGAACCATTTTGTATTTTTTTTTGAGACAGAGTCTCAGTAGGTTCCCAATTTTGCCTAGAACTGACTCTGTAGCCCAGGCTGCCCCATGTCCCTTCCTCTCTATCTCCCAAGAAGCTGAGACTCCAGACTTGAAGCTTAGGCTGCCCCGTGTTTCTTCTCCTTTATCTCCCGAGAAGCTGAGACTCCAGACTTGAGCCACTAGGTTTAGGTAGGTGTTAGGGAATATTATTTTAACTAGGTGTTAAATGATGTGTTCCATTTGTTCATGCTGCAGAATATTACTTTAGCTGTGTAAAGGTGTGTTACTTTTGTTTGCACCAAGTTTGTTGTTTAATGTTTTAAGGTTGTGTGTTTAATTATGTAACAATATGTTACATCTATTTCATCTTGCCTGCCTAAAGTACCTGATTGGTCTAATAAAGAGCTAAATGGCCAATAGCGAGGCAGGAGAAAGGATAGGTGGGGCTGGCAGGGAGAGAGTATAACTAGGAGGAGAATGTGGGCTTGAGAAGGAGAAAAAGAAGAGAAGAGAGGAACGAGAGAAGGAAGAAGAGGGGTTACGGGAGAAGCCCAGGGCCAGAAGCCAGCCAGGCATAGAGACAATAAGAAAGTAAGAAAAGGTAAAAAGTCCCAAGGCAATAGGTAGATAAAGAGAAACAGGTTAATTTACGTTAAAAGTACTAGCCAGAAACGCTATTAGCCAGGTCAAGCATTCATAACTAATAATAATTCTCTATATCATGATTTGGGAGCTGATTGGTGGCCTAAAAGAAAAAGCCTGGTATAGGTTGACTCTTTTATTTCTACTAATGTAAAATGAGATAATAGCTATGGATGTGCTTTGAAAATGTAAAAGCCACCGAGACCTGCGTGCTATGTATTAACCAAGCAATTTATCTCCTGCTTATCAGTTGGGCAGGAAATGAGTAAGTGGTTTGCTCTGAAATTTTGCAGGGGAAGTCCATGTCAAGAATGCAGGCCTCACGCCTACCTGTTGGGTTTTCTAAACACAGCCATGCACTGCCATTGGGCATCCCTGTGTGCCATGCACTGTCATTGGGCAGCCCTGTGAGCCATGCACTGTCAGTCATGTCAGCATTGCTCCTGCCATTCTTTCCTGTCTCCTTCCACCCACACAACTAATATACTGAAGAATATGCTGAAGCACACAGAAAAAAGTAATGTTTATGAATTTTAAACTAAAATGGGCTAATTGCCTCAACACAAAGCCAGAAAAGTATGTTACCTTGGGGACCATCAGGAATACGGGTCCCAGATTTGAGTCAAGTACAAGATGTGGCAGCAATGCCTTGTGATGGAGCCTGGAGTATTTCTCAGTGAAATCCCTGGGGTAAGACAATGTCATGCTTTCTTCTCAGCAGCTTCCAGCTGTTCACCAAGACTTGCAGACACCCAGATTCTGTGCTGGCTGAATAATGAGGACATGTTATATGAAAAGGAAAATATCTGTACTTGGCATTTCCACAATAATTTTAAAAGAATACATCAAAAGAACCCATGCTCGTTATTGAGGATGAAACAAGGAAAATTTAGAGTGCCGATTTTTTTCAGGCCTTTCAACTAAATAAGATCATTCTTTTCACTAATAATAGATCTGCTGGAAGTTAAGTGTTGCAGGCAGTTAGTAAGGTGGTCTGTATTCATCCTGTCTTCTTGTAATGTTGCCTTGATGTGGCCCTCTTCCCTCTGTGTGGACAGGACTTGTGCCTGCCTTCCAGCCAACAGGACAGGATCCATGCAACTACATAAACGCAACTGTGTATCAACTGTGTTCCTGAGGCCTCATCTCCATTTCTTTCTCCTCTGCTGGCATTGAGGCATGCATGCAAACCAAGGCAGCCTCCAGTTGATAGCCAACACAAAACTGAAGCTTTCAGTCCTTCTTCCACAAACTCGATTCTGCTTGCGTACTTAGCCTAGAAGCAGACCCTTCAGCTGGGTTGCTGATAAGAATTCAGCTTCTTAGTTGCATCCTTGTGAGCGTCTGAGCAGAAAACCCCACAAGCATCACGAGAATTGCTGACCCACAGGGACTGGAAGATAAGAACTGTGAGTTCTTATGATTCTAAGTTTGGATAATGTTAAGTAACAGCAGGTGCTAATACAAGGACTTTTAATTTTCCTCTACCCGTAAGGGCTTGTCTTCAGGGAGAAAGGTAAATCAGCTATGCCAGAGGTATTTAAAAAACTGCGAATCATTTTGTGCTGCCGTATATATAGTTAGAGTAGATATTATTTATATATTAATTTCCTTTACACTCTCTTTGATGCATTTTCCAGAAACACAGAGATATTGAAATGACAAAACTGGTAAAAGAATTTTCCTGACCTCAATCTCAGGAACCCATGTGAAGGGAGAAGGAGAAGAGCCCTCCACAAAGTATCTTCTGACCTCCACACACTTGTAAAAGCATGTGTGTTCTGCATGCATACATAATATACACACACATGTATATATGCACACACACACTTGTACACATAAGAATAAAATAAAATTTAAAAGCAAGCACAAAATATATCCCATGAATATTTTGAAAGAGTAGAGTAGTGGTCATGTCACAAAAGTTCTCTGATAAATTAGTGACAAACAAAAAGTTGTTGTACTAAGAGAACAGTTCCCCAATGAACTGGGTGTCCTTTTTAAGTGTAAACCTTATTTTACCAGTTGTTTGTGTTTTGATATGTGTGTGTCTGTAAACATGTGATAGTCAGAGAATGACTTTGTGGAATCAATTCTCTCCTTCCACCTTTGTGTCTTTCATGAGGCCTACAAGGTTAGCACGCTTTCACACTGAGCCATCTTGCCAGCATGAACTGTGTGTTTTAAAAATGAATCCCATAAACATGATAACTGAGTTTTAGCTCTCCTCATCCTGTCAGCCTTGTCCGATTGGTCTCCTGTATGGGGAAAAGAAGTGAAAATATTCTTATTTCACTCCTTGGCAAGGCAGGATAGTTTGAAATGGAAATGTTGCGAGATCTGCTGAGTTTTATGAGACGGATGAAGAGATGCGGACAAACCGCTCAACTCTTAAGGTAGATTTAGGCTAGGTAGACATTGCAGATAAAAATCAAGCAAGGATAGTGATGGTATAGACACATCAGAAGAATCAGACTCCAGTGTCGAGTGATCAAAGCAGGCCTTGGGGATATCAAAAAGCTCTTGGAAACGGCCACACAAATGTTTTAGACTGGGCCACTCAAGCCAAGTATGAACAAAAGAGGTTAAAATGTGTACTTTTTGTATGCAGCTCCAAAAATTAAAAATAATGCCCATTCTTATAAAGAATACAAAGCAGTGCTTCTGTCTTCTTGTTCATCTTTCTTCAGACTTCTTGTCTGTTTCTATACTACTGTATGGCTTGCAACTTCTGTTATAAGGGGATTTTTTTTCTGTGCTTCCCAAAGAGACTAAACATAGTGATTTAAACCTAAACATTCTGTTGCTCATCACTGGCTATACTGAAGGAGAAAGGTGGCAACCACTCCTGCCTCTTAGGCAGAGGGCCATCAACTTGGTAGAGAGGGAGCTGTGTGGGCCCCGTGACCTGTGTGGCCACTTGCGATGCTGAAGCCCCATGAAATCCTCTGACCTGTGTCTATTCACAAACAGCTCTGAAAAGCCCCGTGGCTTTTCAGTATCTCTGAAACATCTTTCAAAGAATGTTTGACCGAATGCTGCAGCCCTTACCTAGATCTAAACTGTAGCAACATCCATTTGCCCCTCAAGCACTGTGCCATATTCATGTTGGGGTATATGGTGGTGGTTAATTATTGCTATTATGTCTGAATTTCTTGGTTGGATTAAAATGCATTATTATAAATCTCTTGGGTTTAGGGACCTTTCTTTACCCACTTTTTTTTTTTCAAATCCCAGCCTACTCAAGGCACCTTTGTCATGGTTACATTTTATCATTCCTAATTCTACTAACATTTGAAACCGAACGAGCTTGTTCAAAGAATGGAACGTTATGTCCTATGACAGTTGATGCATGTTTCTGTGCACAGTCCTGGGAAGGACAGAGCCATTAGCAGAGTGAGCACTGGTGTGGTGACACCGGGCATCATCAAACTCTATTTGTGACGGCATGAAGGTGGCATTAGATACTCTTCTTGCATACGGTCTAGTAGATAGGAATTTTAGTTCAAGTATGGCAGAAAGAGCATGCATTGTATGTGTGGGTGTCTGAGATGAGGAAGGGAAGGAGGGTGATAAGTATCGCAGGTAATGTTTGTATAAATACTACATTTCCAAAATTGCTTTTATTAAATTTCTCTAATTTAAAAAATTAATAAAGGTAGCAAATCATTTTCATTGTACGTATATGGGACATCTTA
The DNA here is from genome assembly GCF_982192425.1 of Myodes glareolus. Taxonomy (NCBI): domain Eukaryota; kingdom Metazoa; phylum Chordata; class Mammalia; order Rodentia; family Cricetidae; genus Myodes; species Myodes glareolus. The sequence continues at coordinate 3,661,284 of NC_142051.1, forward strand.
GGCAATGGAGTATAAATACACTAAAAACTGATGAGGAGAAAAAAACATTAATGGAGGTGTCACTTTCTTAAAACTAATACTTTGGCAAGAGAAGAATGAACATTGATTGATCCGTTTTGTAGTGAAAATGTTAATGTACAAAGCACTTGGCTTGATGTTTTGGGGGTAATTAGCCACATAGCAATCAAGAGATTTCCAAATTCAAGAAATTTTAATTTCCCAAAACAAATACAAAGCGGCAAACTTGAGAACCATTATCAGCTTGTACCAATGAACACATAATTATTAAAAAAAAAAAAAACAAAAGAAAAGAAAACCCTTTCCAATACTTTTAATACCCTAGGAAATTTTGATATGGTTAAGTAGATACGAGGACATATAGTGAAATGCATATAGCACTGTAGCTCTTCCAGCCCCTTCGTGTATGAGCAGAGACGTCTTCAGGTTGGATGAGGTGAGCAAGGCTCTGCAGCTCGCAGGCTCTGCTGGAGGAATCTCAGGCCTTCTTCAGCGAGAGACCAAGTTCTGCATGACTGGTTTTGGCTTTCTAGACGGAATGATAAGTCGGTCTTTGCATCCTTTGACAGATGTACTGAGAAAGTGTACAGTTTTATTGGCCTTGAAACACGAGGTGAAAATCAGAACTCACAAGAACATGGCTACCTTCCATTAGCTAGTCCACTTATGTGCAAGTCATGGTATGGCCTCTGGGCTCTGTAGACCACATTTGGCTCTTTTGTGTCTCCCTAATCTATCTACAAAATCCAATTGTGTGGCACTTTTGAATTTCTCGTAAAATAAACCAAAATGAGACACATAAATTGGGTTACTATATTCAGACACACACTTGTGATCACATGTCACTTGCCTCTCTCCCTCTCATCTATTTTGCTCCAAAGTAAGAGATGATTATCATCAGGTGTGTGGAATGGAGTGATTGGCCAAGGGTCTGGTGTTCAGAGCTCCTAAATCACGACCTGATTACATCAGCTTCACTGTTCTATTGGTGGATTAAGCAACCCAGGGTGCTCTCGTCCTGGTGATGGGGTTCTAAATCTCACAGTCAGCCCTGCACCTTCCCAGTAAGCCATTTCCTTTTACCGGACAAGGGAGAAAGAGAGTTACTGATGGTCACAGTGATTCGTTCATTTTCCGAAGCCAGAATAATGAGAATGTGTGCACCAGAGAGTGCTTTCTAATTACCGTTGCCTCAGTATCTCTAGGGAAACTAGTTTAGTGCCACAGAAAACTAAAGTATCATTTTGACAAAATTGTGTTGTCGGATTTGTTTGGTCTTTGCAGACTGGAAGTTGTTTGACTTCTACTCAACCTACCCAAAAAAATTCCAAATAGAATGTAAAGGAATTACCTTCAGATTTTAAGCCAGAATATCATATGCTAGGGAGAACTGTCACACATGTGTATGCCCTCCTTGGTGATTCTGCATTGAGTGCTCGTAGCATCTATAAAATTATAGCAGATATTGTGGATGTGATCATCTAACGCATTCTGTGTATCTGCTGAGATGTAATCTTCCCTCTCATTTCACTGTCCTAATGATATTACACAGACAAGGTTTCCCTAGCTGTCCTGGAACTGGCTTTTGTAAACCAGGCTGGCCTCAAACTCACAGAGGTCGCCTGCCTCTTCCTCCTGTATGCTGGGATTAAATGTATTTGCCACTAGACCTGGCTCCCAAAACAAAATTTCTCAGTCAGTTTTATTTCCTTTTATGGGGTCTGTAGTTCTTCTGTCCCTGCTAGAAAAAGATTAGGCCAAATCTGTTTTTTTTTTTAATGTGGTTTCTTTATTCAGATGTAGAATAGCAGCAGACTTTTCCACAAAGTTTGCATATTCTTTTGCATATGTCCGTAAACGCACATCCTCCTTCACTGTCAGCATCCTTCAGAAAATTGAGGCATCTGCTAGGACTGATGGGGCTACAGTGACATACCATGTCACCTGATGTTCAGTTTGTTTACGTGAGAGTTCATTCTTACTGTTGCTGTCTTCTCTAAGGTTTGGTAAATATGTTATGTCAAGTGCCCGTTATTATGGTATAATTCACAATCCTACCACCTCCCTAAAAAATTACAAAAATTCCTGTACCACCACCCTTTTATCTCCCTTCTTGCCAACCTCTGGCAATGCCTCATCCTCTTACTGTGTGTGGAATAAATGGTATGCACTGGGAATCAGGCAGCGTGTAGCCTTTCCAGAGTGGTTTCCATGACTTAGTACAGGCATTTCGGTTTTACGTCTCACAATGATTGATTTCTTTTAAGTGTGGACTGCAGTTCTATCCATCTAGCTGCACCACAAGTTATCCTCCTCTCTACTTATGGGCATCTTGGTTGCTTACAAGTTTTTTTGATTATGCTGGAAGCTGATATAAGCAGCCCGATGTGCAGGTTCTTTTGGCGGATGTAAGTTTTCAACTTCTTTAAGCATGTCCAAGGAGTATGATTGTGAGATCAAATAGTAAAGATATGTTTAGTTCTATAGGAAATTTGAAGCATCATCCTAAGTAGCTGTACCCTTTTCTATTTAACTAGCGACAAGCGAGAACCCGCTCACTGCACCTTCTCATTGGTGCTGACATTGTCGGTTGTTTGGAAGGCACTAGTGTTATCTTGTTACTTTGTCCTGAATTCCTGTCATGCTGAGCATCTTGGCATGTGTGTGTTTGTTGTCTCTAGATTCTTCCTTGCTGATTTATATATTCAGGGGTTTTACATCCATCTTAAATATCAAGTTGCACGTTTTCTGACTCTTGACTTTTTCAAGCTCTTTTGAATATTTTATATAATAGCCTGTGATTGTGTTTTGCTTGTCTTCATCCTGTGCGTGAATTATCTTTTCACAGTCTAGAGCATATTTTCAGTGAAGTTCAGATTATCAGTTTTGTTTTTGTGAGCTGCTCCTCACATGTTGCATATGAATTTCATCATCGTGAAGGCATCTAGATTTCTTATGCCATCTTTGCTTCATAGCTTTGCACTTTTCCTTTGCATTTTGCATTTATGTGTATGATCTATTTCAAGTTAATGTTTATCAAAAGTATAAAGTCTATATCTGGCTTTAGGTTCCTTTTTGGGGGTGTTGTCTGTGTGTATCATGTATATCATGGGCTTCTATTTTATGCCCATATGTATGTTTGAACATCAATAATTGCACATGTACACATGAGCCAGGGAAATAGATGGGTGTCCTGGTTTATCACTCACCACCTTATTTCCTTGAGAACAGGGTGTCTTGTGGACCACAAGCCAATTAGCCACAGAGATCCTTCTGTCTCCCTCCTCCACAAGGCTGGGGTTACAGACTTATAGGCGAACACATTCAACTTTTTACTTGGATTCTGGGACTTCCAACTCAGGGTTTGGTCTAACTTGTTTCTCAAACTCTCGGGTAAAATTCCTTCTGTTTTTCTGAGAAAAAAACTTTTTATGAAATATTCTTTTCCACTTTTGCTTTAACTGCACATGATTTTGATGATTTCCCAGATTTCACTGGTTAATATATCATAAAGCTTTCAGTTTTCTTCTATGAGACAGAAAGACTGGCAGCCCTGATTGTGAAATTAAACAGTAACAATAATGTTTAATAAGAAAAACTGGTTGACTAGGTATTTTTGCTTGTTTTTGCTTTGTTTTGAGACAGGGTTTCTCTGTGAATAACACTGACTGTCCCTTAACTCACTCTGTAGACCAGACCAGACTTGAACTCACAGAGATCCTACAGTCTCTGCCTCTCAAGTGCTGGAATTAATGGCATGTGCCACCACTGCTTGACTGAGGTTGCTTTTTTTCCTAAATATTTCTAGGATCTTATAAGATATTCAAGTCTTTATTGACAAAGTTCATGTGTGTTATCTTTCAGAAATTTTTATGGGTATAAGTTTAAAACAAGTCTATTATCTACAATATGTAACAAGCTTGTCTATTATAAATGAGTCCTTATTAACCTATATTTCTTAATTATACATTACATTTTTAAATGAGCTGCACAGACACAGTATCTTAATCAAGAACAGATATAAACATATAATAAAATTGATCTTTAGTTAACACCAATAAACCAAGATCTATACGAATGCAAATCTCTAGCTTATCCCTCTTTAAATGTAAACAATCATTTAGGGAATTTGGGCATGGTTCTCTCCAAACAGCTTCTTGCTTTTTGTTGGATGAAATAATTTTTTTGAGGGGTGTTCAAGGCAACCTTTCAGGGGGTCTTAGTCCATCAAACCACATTAGTCTGGAGGCAATCCACAGGTCCTCATCTTCTGTGGAAACAAAAGAAGAACCCCTTTTCCAAAGCAACATATCCTTAGACTCAAATTTTGAAGTCCAGATACCTTTAAAACATATATGTTGGTTTAGCTTAGCAGCCTATACAATGAAATGTCATTCTGTACTTAGCTCTTTTGCAGTCAAAAAAATCGAAGAAAACACGATAATATACATAATCCAGACTCTTTGTTCATATTCCATCTTTATGTGGTTTGTTTATTTTTACTCTATTGCTTTTTAATATTTATTTTATTATCTTTACTCGTAATCTATGACTGTCTGTACTCTGTCTCTTTAAAGACTTTGTTTTTTTTAACAATATATTTTTTATATCTCTATATTCTTCTTCTTTTTTTTCCCAAGCCTACATACATTTATTCAACACTGTGACCCATTTAGAGGTCTTCTATGTCTGAATTTGTCTTTATTGCATATCTGTAATTATCTTTTGACCAAGAGCACATTTCCTAATGCTAAGTGGGCATGGCTAAGACCAGCTCCACAGTCCTGCCTGTTGCTCCACACAGTCCAACCAACACAGCAGCGACATGTTTGCTGCTTCTGAGAGCCATGCACATTGCCCCATTTTCAGGCACACGGAGGGTCTGTGTGTAGCTCTCTGCTCACAGAACCCCATTTAAATGCTCCATAGCCAGACCTTGTCATAGTTCATACTGGAAACATGGCCCAGGAAGCCGCCATTTCAAAATGGTGTGGCTTTTTTTACTGCTACCACTGAATCAGAAAAACCACTCTTAAAGGAATGCAGCTTGCCGCCAGCAAACAAAGCCAGTTAGGAAAAAAATGCAGCTAAGCTTTGTTTTTTAATATCTAGAATTTCTTTCTAAGCCCTCTCAGGTTTTATATGGATGTAGTCAACCATGTTGGAGCACCAGTTTGTTGTATGGGGGCTACTTGTTCATTTCTCTGTCGCCCAGACTCCCAAAATAACCACACAGAAACTGTACTAATTAAATTACTGCTTGGCCCATTAGCTCTAGCTTCTTATTGACTTACTATTACATCTTAATTTAACCCATTTCTAGTAATCTGTGTATCACCACGAGGCTGTGGGTTACCAGGTAAAGTTCTGGCGTCTGTCTCTGGAGGGGCACCATGGCTTCTCTCTGACTCTACCTACTTTCTCCCAGCATTCAGTTTAGCTTTCCCTGCCTAGCTCTGCTCTACCCTATCCCAGGCCCAAAACAGCTTCTTTACTAACCAATGATATTCACAGCATACAGAGGGGAAATTCCATATTAATTATCCTTCCAGTTACTCAATCCCAAAACCAGTAGGCAACCTTTTTTTCCTTTCTGACTCAGAGCCCATTTTCTAATCTTGCCCATTTTCTACCATTATCAAGAATGACTTATTTATTAAATGCAAAGCAGTGTTTGACACTTTTCTCCTTAAAATGCCAAAGAGCATTATGCGGACCTCTCGCTAATGTAGAACATGGGTCTACAATTTTTTTACCTACTCTGTAGAGTTCAGGTTGAGGCACTCCTGACTGTCATTGTAACTTCTTACTTTACACTGCAATGACTTTCTTCCTGTCCCTGGCCCAGTGCCAGGCTCTTGGTCTTTCTCGTGTGTTCCTGTTTGGTGTGCTGCTTAGTCTTTTGTGTGGCTGAATGTTTTTGTTTTGTTTACGTTCTGCTGAAATTTTCTCTCCTCTTAGAAAGCCTTCCCAGATGTCCCACTGTCAGGTTCTGTCATCGTCTCCTTGTGGACCACTTCCAGAAATATAGGCTGTGCTTCCCAATATGTTATGTGCCCCCTAATCAGGTGTGTGACCCCCAAGGGCAGGAAGCTCTGCCCTCTGCACATGGCACTGTCTTCATTGCTGGGACAGTGCCTGGCATCCCTGACAAATGGACACTTGTTCAATGAATGAATCTGGTTGAGCATGAGCCAAACACACATTGTTCGTGGCTCACAGAAACATACTATTTAATTTCTACCTGGGTCTTCCTGAAACGTGTGTCAAACACCAAAATGAGCTAGCAGGGTTGTAAAATAGGACACATTATAACCGTTGGTGAGAGCATACGTAGATTAAGGATCTAACATGTCAGAGGCACTAAATATACTTTATAGAGTGAATAAGTGAGCCCTTAAAGCCATAGACATTCCAAAAACCCCATTTCAGTTAATGGATTTAAACTCTTAACTTGTAAATACAGCTACCATCAAGAAGGATGGTTTAGTGTTTCTCACCGTCTCCAGTTGCACACCCACTGTGTAATAAATATTGATTTGTAATACATGTGAGGAATACAAGTGGATGAAGAAGGAAGCAGCCAAATAGATGAGGCAGCTAAACTTCAAGAGCAAAATGAGAGGAAAAGCAGAAAGCCCAGTCATTTTAGATAGAGAACTTCTGACAAGGTTGGAAATGCAGATGTCACGGTGCAGATCTGATAGCAAATAAAGCAAGTGCTGCTGTGAACAGGACTATGTTAGGGGTTTGAGAACTGGTTATAAGAGAAAAAGACCAAAACACCTAGAAGAAACTAAAAAATATAATTCGGCTAGTCTTTACAACCCCTAAAACCCATCAGACTACAGGAAAATATTTTAAGTTATGAAATGTTTCTGTAGCCAAATAAATCAATTGCAAAATATTTTTTGAAATTTAATACTTTGATAAAACAGCCACCCCCAAAACAAATAAATAAATAAATTGTACTATTTCAAGGTAGATTTTTTTTCCTGCTCTCTAAGTGATTTAGGAAGACAAGTTGTGGAAAGGAAGGGGGCGCGGAGAAGTGAGGACAGAGAACATATGTGGATTTCTAGGAATCAGAAGACATTAAACAATACAATTTTTAGAACTACTGTATGGGGCTTAAATGCCCCTTGTGAAGTTTCAGAAGTACCTTTAAAGACTCCATATCCAACAGTGTGTTTTCATCACTTGAAAGCATCTTGTATGAATGTGATACCATCTTGTAGCTGCGAGAGACGTTCTGCTCTAAATATTTGTCCTAATACATTTTATACCTTCAATGGGGAAAAATCTGTGAATTTCCACACATAGAATCTTTTTAAAGCTCTTACCATGTTAAGAGAGTACGTTAAGCAAGGCAAATTTGAAAATTATTTTTAAACATTCATTTTCACTCTCTTGTGCTTATCGCACATCTAGGCAGTAAACGAAAATATTAGTTAATTCTACAAAGTGGGGGATGCAAAGAAAAAATGATGGCTAAAAACTGAAAGAATATCCTCCAAAGTTATGTGAGACCTATGAAGCCTAAAATATTCAGAACCTCAGAATGACTGCCTGACATTTCATTTTGCAAGAAGTCTAAACAGCCATAATAAATCCACAAATGCAGACATACCACAGTTAAATTTCATTTCACGCTCAGTAAGCAAACAGTCTCAGACGCTAAGCACTGTCCTGCACTGTCTGTTTAACTAAAATCTTGTTGGCAGTGGAGGGTTGACCTTGAAATACCTCACAGATGGATGAATTAGCTTAGTTCATACACTTCAATTTGCAGACCAGAAAATTTGCTTCACATTACTGTTTAGGTACCGACTCTGCATTATTTAATAAACAACTCCAACAATCAGTGATTAGATGGGATCAGATTAGCTATTTATTTAGGAATGACTCAGAGAAGCCTTTTGAAAATAAGTGTTCTTTTCTTTTTGTTTGCTTGTTCATCTTTCCCCCTATGGCTTGTCATAGTGCTGAATGGGGTATAGTAGGAATAGGGTTTGCCAGCGTGTTAGAGACAGTAGCCCACCATGCAAGCAGTACTGAAGTTGGGTTTAAAAAAAAGCTTACAAACCAGAAATTTGTTCTGTGTTCAGCTCGGCTCTCACATCTTCATATGATAAATGTGTTTGTAAAACAAACTTTGTTCATAATTATTTCCGTTCATGAGTCTAACATAGTTACAGAGGCACAATATCATACTTTTTGCAGCTTTGATACACAAAGACCATACAAACTTTTTTTTCTGGTGTTCATTTTGTTACCATTTTATTTACTGTTTGATGCATGGAGTGGTTTTTGATCACAACTTAAGTTAAAAATCATACTGTAAGTGACTGCAAAGATATAACTTCGTCTTCTATTGTAGTCAGACCCTTAATTGCACTTTCTCAATATTGCTAAAGATATTTAAATAGAACATTATTAAGGTGTTTTATGTTAAAATTATGTATGCATGAGACACATAATCTATGGGTTTCATTTAGCAAAGAGCATGAGATAAATCACTTCCACTATAAAGCTTGTTACAGTGGTGAGAATGCCACATCATCACTCCTGAAGCTGGAGTATTTCCTCCCTCCCGCGCTGCCCTCTCCTGTGTGGCACGGTGTCTGTCCTGGGGTCCTGGGACTGGGGTATCTCCTCACTCCTGTGCTCCCATCTCCAGGGTAGCACAGTGTCTTCCCTGGGCTTTTGGGAAGGCTGCTGTGGTTCTTGACCTTATATGCAGACACCTCAGCATCTAAAAGGACTAGATTTTTTAGCATGTTAAATATTTGTCAGATAGACTGTGTGTTCCATAATACCTCTTAGAAGATACCATAACCATCATTTAATGTAAATGTGCAAGAAAGGGTATCCTTTAATAAGCAATCTAGGAGCTTTTGTAGGTTAAACACTTAATCTTAATAGTTGGCCTACTCGTTTAATAAAAGCAGATGGGGAACCTAATTCAAAAGAATATAGAAACCATACAAGTGCTTTATAGCCAATTGCCTACTTCCCAGGAGGAAAATAACGAGTGCTTCTCTGTGTGTGTGTGTGTGTGTGTGTGTGTGTGTGTGTGTGTGTGCACGCCTGTGTATGTTAATATGTATTAACTATCCTTGGTTGAAGTACATTTTATTGAATAATTCAAGCTATCTTGTTTTCTCATGAGAGCACTTCTTTTTTTTTGTCTTAGGAATTTAATACTATACTTTAGTGACCCTTTAGCTCCACTAAAACCCACTTGTTACAATAGTTAGCTTTCTCTACAGGAAAGAAGGAAGAAGGGTGTTGCCATAGTTTTACACATAGTTAGTGTTTGGGATCTGGCTACTCAAATAGATCTCTACCCTGGCCCACAGGCTCAAATGCCTGCAGGGTCCAGAGGTGACTGAGTGAGAGGTTTGAGTCCGGGAGAGGGGGCTATAGCTAAGTGAGAAGCAGAGACTTATTGGTGGATGACAGTCTTTCTCAGCTCTTCTCTATGTTACTATATGGACCTGGGTCCAGGGCCACTAGGTCTTTCCATACTTTAAGGAAAATAATTGAATATCTGGTTAATTTGTGTAATCATCTGACTTTCATATGTTGACCCAGTTTTATGTAAAACAAATGCCAAACACTCAGCTAAGCCAAATCAAACATGGCTGTGGGAGATGATTGTCCCCACAGCTCTCTTAGCAGCCCCTGCTCTCTCTACTTGTGGAGGCAGTCATTGGGGAGGACCACTGGTTAGAGTGTCCGCCTTCTTGGTGCTGTAGGGTGGGGCTGTTTCTGCGGAGATGTAACACCTTGCTGAGAAGAACACAGCCACGTTTCACTAATTTGACAGTTGTCCAGGACTACTATAAAGGTCAGCCTTGGTCTTCGCGTGCTAGACAGGAAAACTGAGGTGGAGCCTAAAATGCATCCAGAACTCTAAAGCCATTAAAACACTGACAGGACTCTGCTCTCCTCCCACGCCTGGGATGGGACACCATTATCCTGTCTTTTGGATCTAGACACTTACTTGTGAGTTTCCATTTCTTCATGTCATGCCCACTGGTGTATAGCAACATTCACACATCTGTGACTTTAGATTTTTTCTAAATATCAGATTCTTGTTTCCCTGCTTTAATAAGACTGATACACTGTCTGTCATAACCCTCCAAATAGAAACTCCAAACTCCTCCCTAGTATCACCATCTCATGTTGCTATTAAAAATTGTATTATTATAGTCAAGTCCTGAGATCTTTACCTCCCAACTAAAATTCCTCAGAAGAGAGAATAGTGGAGGAATCTGAACCATCAAGTCTCACCAGCATTACTGCCTGAACATGAGCTGAATGGGGCGATAATCAGCATGGCAAAGTGGATGAGGAAAACCCTACATAAAAACTGGAGGTAACCAAGGAATGCTGAGAGTATGAGAAATAACCTTATTCGAGGAAGAGCACACCAGTTGATTATCTAATACCAAAGGTTGAGTAGAAAGGTTGTTGGAGAAATGGGTGACCAGTTAATAGCACAAACTCTTTTGGAAAGGATCTGAGTTCTGTTCCCTGAACCCATATCGGACAATTCAGAACTGCCTGTAACTGCAACTTCAGAGGATAAAACATCCTCTTCAAGGATACGTGCATACGTGCATGCATACATACATACACACACACACACACACACACACACACACACACACACACACGGAGAGCGTGAGACAGACAGACAGATATAATTACATGAAGTGAATATTTTGGAAAAATAGCAAATAAAAAAATCATGAGTATGTGCAATCTCTACTTCTGAAAACAACAGGTGTATAGCTACAGGTTGTGGGCAGTTTCACTTGTCTGTGTAGCTTCTTCTGTAAAGATGGCTGTTGACTACTCTGAGAAAATTAGCCTTAACAAATGCTGGAGGGGAAAATCTGTGAAAAATTGGAGCAGATAGTTTTAAGTTGTTTTTTGTAAAGGTATCTTCAGTGATGAAGATCTCTGTCTCTTCTGGTGAGAGTGTTGGTCCTTCTGGACTGGAAGGGAATGTTTTGTAAAGGTATCTTCAGTGATGAAGGTCGCTGTCTCTTCTGGCGAGAGTGTTAGTCCTTCTGGACTGTAATGGAACTTTTAACTACAAATCAAACAGTATGCACTCCAGCTGCTGGGTAATCGCAGTTCCCATAGATAAAATGTGTATGGACATTGCTTCTGGAGAACATATGCACTTACCGAATTAGTCAATGAGAAAATTTGCTTAGTTCAATTAAGCAAAATCAAATCAGTATCCAAATCTTCAAACTCTGTGTCTTAGGGTTCTATTGCTTTGATAAAACACCATGACCAAAAAGCAAGTTGGGGAGGAAAGGGTTTATTTGACTTACAAATCCACAGTACTGTTCATTGTTGAAGGAAGTCAGGACAGGAACTCAAACAGGGCAGGAACCTGGGGGCAGGAACTGTTGCAGAAGCCATGTGGGTTGCTGCTTACTGGCTTATTCCTCGTGGCTTACTTAGCCTGCTTTCTTCTAGTACCCAGGATCAGCAGCTCAGGGACAGCCCACTGATGTGGGCCCTCCACCTCAGTCACTAGTTAAGAAAGTGCCTGCACACTCCTACAGCCTGATCTGATGGAGGCTTTTTCTCAATTGAGCTTCCCTAAAATGACTTTAGTTTGTGTCAAGTTGACATAAAACTATCCAGCACACTTTATTTCAAGAACAATCACATAGAAAAGGCGTAGTGTTTTATGCAAGTAGCTTTTGGGTAGGGAAGATAATCTCTAAATTAGTAGCAAACTGTGTTCTATTTGCTGTCCCTACAGTGTTGAGTTGGTAACCTGGGGCCATGGAAATGGTTTGAACCTTTTCTTTTCCATGCAGGGCTGCACGCCCTTGTGTGCATGCTCTTTGGCTGACTGAAGAGGCCATGTGCTGTTATTACCAGTCATTTACTGTTTGTTATACAAAGTCTAGACTCCAGATCTTCAAGATTCTGCTTAATTATTTTTGCTCTGGTTTGTTTTGGTTGAGGAAGGCAGAATAATAGCAAAAGGACTCAGGACCTAAGGACAGTGAATTTTGCTGGTGTTTAAAGATGCTCATGACATATCTTATAGCATCTTTTTGTCAGCATCATTAAGTTTGTATTTCTTGACAGAAGCCCTCTCCTCCAGCACACAAAGTGAGAAACCTCTGAGCATGGGAAATTTCATGGAACTGTTGAATGTAACTCCACACATTTCAGAGCTGAAATGCTCTTGGTTAGTAAATATTTGACTTCCTCAATAAAATTGTCCCTACTTCATCATGAGCAGTCTATAGCTGAAAATAGAGATCAGCCTCAATGTAGAAAAGAGGCAGGTTGCCTGTGCACCAAACAACAGGTATCGTGAGTGCAGCCAGTCCCCCTGGGACGCCTGTGCAAACTTGTTATGATATTGTTATTGAACAACCATCATTCAGTCAGACACATTTCTCTAAATTACATTTCTGGAAACAAGGGGCTGTGGAATATCATTACTTTGCCAGGTAATATGCTGACATGCATGATGAATTAGGCTGTGAGCTGAGGGCTTTTTCCTGGTGTTAAAAATCCCCATCCATGTAGAGATCCATGAAGAAAGAGCCTGGGGTGGCGATGGCTACATAGGATTCCTGCTTACTCAGTTAACCTCTAGCGGACTTCTGCCCTTTGACCTCAAGTATTTTTGATAGCCAGAGGTTTTGGTTTTTGTCGTTGTTGTTTTCTAAGCTGTTTGTGATTCTTAAAGATTAGCATAAACAAGGTATGGACACATTTCAAAACGTCCTTCTTTTAAGAATTCGGCTTTGCTTGTCCTTTAGGTTGCTTCTTTTATTGTTAAACAGCGTGTCGGCTTAGCCTGAGTCCTACTTGAATTTCATGCACTCAAAGTTGGATTATTTGTGTTCCCTGTCTCTGAAAACCATGCAGTTTCCTTTCTTTGCTGATTGTGGAGCGCGGTTACTAAGCCTGTGAGAAGCTTCTCTGAGAAGCGCATTTTAATATTTAGATCAAACAGCGATTGGAATACATTAATGCCCAGTGGGGTAAATGTGTCCTTTGAAAGCAGCTGCTGAGCCTTCCCCCTGCTGCTCCAATTAACACATACAGCACACTCAGTCAGCAAGAGGGCTGTGCATATGGATGAAACCACTTCCCAGATCCCTAGAGTGGCTTGCCAAGAGCGCAAAGAGTTAACCAGCCTCTCTTTTCCCAAACTGCAGCTTTCTAGGAAGTTTTCACGTGCCTGCTGAGCTTTGAGCAAAGGAATGTTAATACGAGTGGGAAGAATTGGCTGCTGGGGAAAGCCAAGCCATCCCTAGCTTTGGTTCAGTCCAGTGACTAGCGAGCTTCCCCACCCGCCCTGGTGATGGAGGTGTTGGGTAGTGACATTTTAGTGCTGGGATGCCTCTTGCTTCAGCTGAAAATCCTGAACTTTTGTTTGGTGTGAAAACAAGTTGAAGTTCGCAGCTTTGCTGTTTGTTTTCTCTTTGATTATTATTTTACTTTTATTATCATCTTACTTTCTTTCTCTGCCCCACCCATCCTTTAAAAAAAAAAAAAAGCCGATCTGACAGTTTCTTGGGCTAAATGAGGAGGTCTCATCAAGGTACTCCCATATCGCGGTTATGTTTTCCCCTTCTGCAGCTGAACTCTCGGCCCTAATGGGCACGAGGAGCAAGGCTGGAGGGTAATGTGTCCAGGTCCCCGGGCTTCCTGAGGGTCATTCATGCTCCACCGATTTGCAGAGCAGCTGAGCTGTCCGCTCTGCTGCTGGCTGCGCAGCGCCTCCCCGGGAGCCAGGCATGGACCGCTTCCTGGGATTCGTCAAACAGATTCGGAGATCTAGGAGAAGAAAGGGGAAAAAGTACCGTCCGGAAGAGGATTACCAAGAGGGCTATGAGGATGTCTATTACTACGCTTCTGAGCATTTTCGAAGTAAGCGCTTCCCTCCACCCTCGTCTCTTGGTCTTCACATGCCAGGGCTAACAATAAATCTTGCATGTTTCTTTACTCTTGGATGTAAAAGATTTACCAGGTGGTGTTGTGTGATGTGCGAGCTCCACTGTGCTTGATTTGTTGTGAGTATCGCCACCACATCAGGTCTGGACCTATTGCCAGTCCGGGTCCACACACAGGTTAATATTGTAGATGTAACTGATTCTCTCATTTTAAGAAACTGTTAAAAAAATAATCTGTCTTGTAGGTGGCTAGAATATGTTCTGTTGTAGTTGTTATTTTTTTTCAAAAATTTTATGTGTGTGTATTTTTCTCCTTCCAAGACAGAGAAGATTGGCTTGTTTGAGAGTAGCTGTCTGTATTGGAGTTGATGTTCATGATTAACGCTCACAGTCCCGACTTCTGGACAGTTATCTGTGGTGAAACGTGCTGTTTGTACAGGAAGTTGAAATGCTTTTCTCCGATGCATGTTCGTAATTTTGTTATTAGGTTAGGGGAACTTGTTGGCTGTCAGCTAGCAGCAGCGATACCTGCAGAATAAAAAAATACCCACATGGAGACATTTGTAAATTGACTTTAAAATAGAGAACTAGAAATTTTCTTGTACCTGTCAGTGCTTTGAGCTCCTGGTGAGGCTTAGACGGGTCCCACTAGATTTAAAATCCAGAAATGCCTCAGGGTGAGGAGAGAAAGCATCTCCTTGCCAAATTCACTGAGTTTATGTGCCCGATTGAAGGGGAGGGAGATGACAGCTATGTGTGATCTACATTTTATAAATTTAAAATTATTTCTTATCTTCTTGAGCAAGAATCTTTATGAACTTGTACCTGAAGCCTATTTTGTTTTCTTCTGGCCCTGTGAAGTATAACCATGAATGTATTCCATTTCTACCCTTTGAGCATTAACTAATAAATAATTTAGATCCCAATTTCTGTGGCAGTGAAAGCCATGGGAATTATTTCCACATGACCAAACCCACTGTGATTGATGAAGGCTGAGGGCTGAAAACTTATGTAGTGGCAATAACACAATAATGCCAATTGTAGTTCTTTGATATTTGCCTGAACAGTATTGCTATTAATGTTTTTACAGAGTGTTCTCTGAGTTTCAGAGCTATTTCCATGTTATTATGCTTTTTTTCATGAATAATCTATTCTAATGTAGTGACAGTCTATGTTTCCTAAATTTAGCTTCCTTGATATATTCTCAAATTTAACTAAGATTTGTGGCACACATAAAAAAATATACTGCCAGCTTGCATGAGAAATAATTCTGAAATGTAGGAAGTGGGATGGGGGAGCTGAAGAACACTGGTTGGCCTGCTATTCCTTGAAGACATTTCTTGCAGTCAATACACACCAAGTCTAAAGCCTAATTCACACCCTCTAGGATTTCTGCTATGATGAATGTGTCTACAAATTGACTCAAACAAAATCTCTCAAATGCCTGCATTCTACGTATTTTGCTGAGATTTTTTTTATTTTTAAGATAAATTTGTTGAAAAAAAACCACATCAGCAGGGCAAAGTGCTTTCCAAGAATAGACTAAAAAGAGGGTATGATGAGGGTAATAATCGTTATCATCAAGTTCAGAGAAAAATTCGGAGAAAATCATGCTTTATCAGATTCTTCATGGTTGCTCTAAGGATAAGATGCCAACCGGCCTGAGTATTTGCCTTTCCACGGGAAAATAAGATTCAGTGGTGTTTTTATTTGCTTGCTCGCTTGTTTTTCTGGAAGGACCCTTTCTTTATGTGATGCAGTTGAAAACTTGTAGACTTATATCTGACTGTTGGGTCCCCAACTTCAGAATGCTACATCTTAAATGGAATGTGTCACAGGGAACTCATGTCCGGCATTTGGCAGTCCATGAAATATTAAATAGCCTGAGATTTTGCAGAACACCCATCACATAGTACAGTGGCCTCATGGGACATCTTTGGATTGGGCAGAGGAGATTCCACTTGCCTTTCACTGCTATAGCAAAGTATACATAGTAAGCCTGACTCTTAAAGCTAAGCTTCTCAAATGGGTAATACAGCAGAAATTAATTACATCCACTGTCTATCTATTTTAATTAGTCTTTGGTATAATTTGGAAGTTTATACCCTGTGTATCTCATCACATGTGGAGAAATTCCATTTATATTAAGGCTGGGAGTGTGGTAGAATTTATTGATGATAGTTATGTCTTATTTAATGAAGCCATTGGTTTAAAAATCATTATTTTTTGTCTCAAGTGTTTTTCTTTCCTTTTGTGAAACTTAACTCTGTCATGTAAGTTTTCTATCAGTTCATTATAAGAAATTGATCATCTGAAAATAGAAAATTGGGTTCATAAGGGTTTCCCAGAAAACACACCCCAAATTCTTCTCTCTCTTTCAAGGGCTTTCTTATACTTTGTTTTATTCTAAGTAATGCTTATTCTTTTGTGAGATCTGAATGAGAGGTTTATCATCTTTTCCTTTATTTTAGATACCCCTCAGCTAGCATATTAAATGCCAAAGACAAGATGTTACCAGGACCAGATGCTGTGGTATAAAGATTGCCCTAGAAATGGAAGGATTCTCTACAACTCTGTCAGAACTGGGTTTAAACAATAATATACTGATTGCTTTATTTTGTCTTATTTTTAAGAAAATCTTTGCACATTATTTAGAATCAACATATGCAACTGTGTACAACAGGCAGAATGAAATAATTTATATAAAAAACTGCCTTTGTCACTTATCCATTCTCTCCTCATTCTAGAGTTGGATTTAAGCAAACAAGACAGAAGCCTTTGGCAAATCACCACACACTTCTGGGGTTTAGTTCACAAAATGTGACACAGGGTATCTAAAAAAATCTAAGGACTTTTCTAATTACAAAATTATAATTTTATATTTTAATTTTTATATCAATTCAGGTAAAACAAAAACCAAAACAGTGGAAGTCGGGGAGGGAGGCTCCAGTACTGGGCTCTCTGCTCCAGCCTCTTGAGGAGCTGGGACTAAAGGTAATGCTATCACCAGAGTGACTTAGGTAAAGAATTAGAGAAGGGTTCTATCTGCTATTTAAACCAAATAATCTCCTTGACTATCTTGAAGGAACTATCTAATAGCTAGTGAATTCATTTTGATTAGGAACTGTCAGAAAGGGTGTTTCTTTTATTTAAAATCATGATTTATCATTGACTATTGAGGAACTTGGGAGAGTTTTGATATTCCAGCAGAGGTCTAAATATATTGCTAAATCTTAGAGATCTTTGTTGAATTGCACCTACCAAGGAGCACCACCTTCTCTTGAAATTCTTGCATAGATGATTCATCGAGTGTTTCCCCCGGCAAAAGCCTTAGTTGATTACAAAACTATCATAAATCTAGACTAGAGCTGGACCCTAAAATGCAGTTTTATTATGCTCACTACCTTTCCCCCCACTAAATATTGGATTATTGTGAGTTTTTTTTAAGGCTTTTACTAGCCAGGCTTATTTTATCTGTCATACAGATTTAAATGTCTGATTCTATTGTTACATGTTTTCTTAATTCTCACTGGATGATATTCAAGGTATAAAGCAGATAGGGTGTGTCATCTCCTCATTCTTTTTGGATTGTTCTTAGCTGTGATAAAAGTCCTGACTGGGGACAGTCTATTTTGCTGAATTATTGAAAGGGAGGGACCTGTTTGTCTCTTACCAACTACAGCCCTGGCACCTTTTATCGGTGCATTATGGTTTTGAACTAGGCATGGGCTCCTCCATGGTAACGACTCTCCTGGGTTCTTTTCTTACCTCTGCGGAAGCAGAGCTGAGTGTGAAACAGTACCTGGCAGCATGCAGTGACCATTAGCCTTTCCTTCTGAGGTCACTTCAAGTGAACCTGGAGGAGAACACAGCTGTCTTTCTAAGAAAGATCATTTGTAGCAACAAATTATTTTCATTTGTTGCTGTTTGCTTATGCTGAGCTATAATTCTCAGGTGGAGTGTATATGTGTGTATATTAAAACATTATAGCTGAGTTATTTTATTAAGTGGTATATGCATTTGAAAGTCCCACTCAGGCAACTTAGGCTTCAATTTCATTCAGATCTCATCCTAAGAATATTTAATGTATTACTTTTATTTAATTGAAAAATATTGTGTATTATTCTTCTTATGACATAAAGCAAGCTTGATTGGGGGGGTGCTCACAGTGAGAGCATTTTTACGTAGTGGTGTGAGTGATTTTCATTTATCTATTATTTGTTTATTTTGTAAATCCATGTAACAATTCCCTGTCTCCACTGAACGACTGTCATCTATTTACCATTCTCTCTCTTGATAAATGTGCCAGAAGGATAGATTGAGAATTGTGACATATACTTTGAAAAGATGGTTATCCCCTACTATAATATGTGCAGAAGCTGAGTAAGTAGTGTGCTTGGTTTCCTTGGGAGGGGAGGAATGAGGAGAAAAGGGGGGAAGCTTAGCCCCCTTTCCATCCCCAGTGCTGACATTCAGCAGCCATTTGTTCCTGTAGAAGAGACAGTGATCATCAAACTGACAGGCCTTGGTGGAAGATCCTGGATGATGCAAGCCTTAACTGTGCTTGGTTTGACTCAGAAAGTCCCTGAGGATTTAAAGAAACAGGCTTGGTTATGTGGAGGCATTTTTGCCTGTTTTATTACCGTCCCCTTCATTTTTCTTTTGAAAGAATTGTTTTCCATCTGCAGTGCATTTGTTTGGCTGAAAATTGATTGGCTGGCATATTCCATTTGTTGGGTATTTTATATCACCAGCTTTATTATCCCAAACTGTATTTCTTTCTGTGTGAAATAATTTAAAGGAGTATTAGACTTGAAGGTACTTTAGAATCTATGTTGTTTGACCTGTATATTTCTTTGATGATAAATAACTAAAACACACAGCAAGTTAAGTGATTTATGAAGACCCAGCTATGTGATCATCAGGAAACTGGGATGAGAAAGTATTCTGTTCCTGGGTCTCATTCTCCTGTGTCTGATGCCCCGTTTGGCTTTTGCTAATACTTATCATCTAAGCTTTATATACATATGAGTGGGATACTTTCCATGATAATTTATTTTTAATTCTGAGTCATCTAACTACTAATTTAAAATTATAAGTTTATTCAATATGTTTTATTATAGGTGATATTGATGATTGATTATCAGTGACTCAAAGACATACATTCTGCCTCACTTCCCATCAGTCCTGTGCTTTGCAAATCCAGCTGCTTTGTCGCTGACTACATCTGTGGGGCATGCACAGTTACTCTGAGAATAATAGAATTAGCCTGAGTTTGATTAGTAAGGTCTGTTGTCTGGTGGAGAAAACTCTTCCCCGGCATCCTACCATAGGGAGGACAGGCAACTTTTGATAAAACTTTCTGATGTGAACATCCTCGATTCCAGGCAAGGAAGAAACATTACTGAAACAAATACTTCTTCTACACAGGTGCTAAGTTACATGGTAGGTTGCTGGCATAGTCTGTTAGAGCATTACAAGTTCAAAGTCTTTATTCCCACCCAAATCACTCTAGATTGTAGTGACCGTAGTGCGCTCAGATCCCAGGGCTCCTCTCTGCTTGCGTGCTCCTGTCACTGATGCAGCATATGGCGTAAGGAGGTGAGTCGCTCCTTCAGTGCTATTTCGATCTTAACTATACAAACTCAAAAGATTGCCCATATTGGGCCCACATCCCATGTGGCATTTTTTTTTTTAAAAATCATTCCCTTTTTTATTCCTTTTTTATGTTTATTACTGAAAGACGACCAAGCTTTTCATTTGCTTAATGAAAAATGAAATGCTTGCTTTAATGATCTCTGTTTGTATGGTGTGGTGGGCATCTAATTGTTTTCCTTGAAACTGCTTTTCTTCTTTGGAAAAGAGCAGTCTTCATATTTAAAATACTGTTGTTTCTACTCTAATTCTGTCATTATTGATTGATCAAATCTGTCCTGATTGTAGTATGCACTGTTCATCCTTTGGGGATTGGTTTAGGATTAGACACATCGTGCAGGCTGGGTCCAGCATAATGGTTCACCACTTGGGTCTGTAATTCATTCAGAGGTCATGATGTAGGGAGAAGCCACTGGTCAGAGTCAGGAGGGGTGAAGCAGCAAACACAGAAGGTGGATGGGAAATTTCAGGAGATGTCTACACGATCAGGTCTCCAGGACCCCCCGAACTGCCCAGAGTTCCTGGCGTGAGCAAGGATTAGACCCAGAAACAAGGCTTATACTGGTTAATTCTGATCTGGTAGTGTAGGAATTTTTTTTTAGTTTGAAAATATGATTGTTTATATTTATTTAATTGCAAGAAGTGCCAGAGATGAAAACTACTACATGGTTTCTATGAAAACTCCTTCCTTCTAAAGATGGAAATCTTAATGAGGCTAAGCAACAGTGACTTTAGATGAATCATCAGGGTCTTTAAGCTGCTCAGTGTCTCCTTTGTCCAATGGGGTACAGAACCCTGAAGACCCAGGACAGTGGGTTTACTAATGAGTTCAGCCAACAGCCCACATTTCACAAAGCTGCACACAGCCCACACAGCTACACAGAGAGGATACTGAGGGGACATGTTTGGGCAGACGGTACTTTCATTTAGCCTGTTGTCTATTTACCATTCTCTGTCCCCACTTTCCTTTAAGAGTTGAATCCTGCTTGGAAGGAATCACACAAATACTCCACACAGCCTTCCCCACCTAACTCACTCTGAAGTTGGGGTGTGGGCAGGGACTCAATTGCATTGACAATTTTGAATCTGTAATAGAAGTGATAGAATTCTATTCTGCTCTCCCAACTATTATATAATCTCAAAGTCAAAAAGACTCCTTGAAGAACTCATCCATAGAATCCAGCAATTTGAATCTGTTGATTAAAATGAATATCAGCTATTGGGTCTACAGGTGCATAAAAATAAAATTTAGGTTCATTTTAAATACTAAACCTATGAAGATGTATGTTATAGAAATTCTTTGATTCTATAATGTTATGAAGTTAAGGATGAACGTATTCTTTAATCATATTTTAAATAGCATAAATAAGAAATGCTTATTTCTTTTTCTCGTCCTCTTCCTCATCTTCTGAATGGGTTGTTTTCTTAATGATTATTTGGAAAGCCAGTGGTTTGAAATTAAGAATGCATCTCTTCCTAGGCTTAGTAGATTAGGAATGGAAGAAATATAAACTCAAAGTCAGGCCTGATCATACAAGCCTCTAAACTAGTTCACCAGCAGGAATAATGAAGTGGCCAGAGGGACACAGGTCACAGGCAAAGCTGTTGTTTTGCAGAAAGAGGAGCTCTGTCTGTAGCTGTCGCTCACGTTCTGTTTATCCAGCCCTGAAAAGCACAGCAGAGATGTGCATTTCAGAAATGAGAGAATGGTTGGCTCCGCCTTGATAATGACATCATAAAATTAAACTTGAATTCTCAATATCATTAAGCACAAGGCTTAGCCAAAAAAACTGCCCATGCCACAGAATTAGAGAATACTGTGTTTGATTGCTTTATTCTTTTTTATATTAAACACATATATCAGCTCCTCCCTAGTCTTTGAAAATCATCACACTGTAGAAAATTTTAAGGTTCATGTATGTAATGGGCATTCTTGTTTCCAGACACAAAGCCAGGTTTTAGAGCCCACCCCGTCTCCATTCTCTGTGCCTAATGGGAAATTGGACCCGCTGCATGAGTCTTGTTGATTTTATCTCGAGAAATAGGTATCAGTAGAGAAATCTGTTGCTTCCTGGGATATTAATTATTTTCCCAATCAGTGGCTACTCATTTGTTAAATATGATTCATCTTTCCTATTTTAAAATGTATCCAACATAAGACGAAAACATATTTTTGTTTCCTGTTGATCATCTAAACTGTTTTCCTGAAATGTGTGTCTAAGCAACAAACTTAAAGTTTATGCCCAACTTCAGTGCCATCCATGGCCAATGTTTGTATAAAAGGTGCTGCTGGTTGTCACTAGGCCAGCCCTGTGCTTTTGTGTTGTGTTCCTCTCGGCTGTGCTATGTGGCTCATAAATTTTCAGCTGTAAAAAGTGGCAGTTGATTTTTGAAGCCCTGCTTTGGAGATAAAACCAGACCTCAGTCTCAGATGAGGCCTGTGTGTAGCATCAAGATTGGCTGATGCCACACATCACCAGAATATAATGTGAGGCCAACAGTGGCATGATGTTGGTGATCCTTAAAATTGGATGCAGCTGGACAAATAATTTTGGTGAAAGTTTTTATAAGTGATTCCACTTTTGGATAAACTGATCTGCATGCAAATAGTTAACTCAGCAAGTGTCCTTTAAAAATGACTGTGAGCGTGAAGCTCTGAAAGGAGTTGCCCCTAACTTCCCCTTCCTATAACTGTGCTCATTTTAAGGGGAGAGCTGCCAAAAGTTGGGATGACATGTCTGGGTGCTTAGCAGTTGGTAGTAATTTCCTGTTAGGATTTGTATGCCTTCAACAATGATGTAGAATGGGGGAATTAGTAACACCAGGGAACTATTGTTTATGGCTGTTTTTATCTACCCATGCCCAACTTTTATAACTTACAAAACTAAATACCACCCTTAAACTGAAATGTCCCAGAGCCTTGGAGGTAATGGAGTTCCTAGGACCATTTTTCAGATAACAGGCATGAAAGAAATCTTTGAAGGAAGAAGTATTGGGCCTAGAAGCCCAGCCCTCTGATTTTGCAGTTAATCCCAATGACACAGTGTTTGCTCAGCGATTTGTTTTTAAGACTCCAAGGAAAAACAGAACTCAGAATTACATAGTGAGCTAGGAAAAGACTTGAAGTAAGCACTTAAGTCTATAAACACGGAGGATTTGTAACCTCATCATCCACCATGCCCACCTCAGGACTTCAGAGACTGCCTGTAGGTGAAGCTCTCTACATTCGGCTCCCTCTTCCAAAGGGGTGGATTTGGGACTTCTGTGTGTGTTTGTATAAGTGCAGTGCACATACAGCATTGCCCCCCCCACACACAAACACACACACACACTCACACTTGTACAACTACCTTTCTTGTGAAACTGTCCTTTTCATACTTAAGCACCAAGGACAGTGACTCTGCCATCAGTAGATGTTTCTTGCCAGTGGAGTTGTGGTGTTGAACGTGTGTGCCCTGACCTTACAGAAACCGTGTTACTACTGCATACAGCCACTGTTCCAATACTCACAGTGACTAGAAAGGCTTAGACAACGGTGCTCTGACTGGAAGACAGAGATCTGCCACCTGCATTATTCTGATAAAAGTGTCCCCCTATGTCACCATAGCTCCTAATGGCAGTGCCCATGCCTTTCTGCCTCCTGGCACTGTTCAAGGGTTCTTTCATGCTTGAAACCTCAAACCACCAGGTATGGGGCACTAAATCAGCTCAGAAATAATTCCGTGTGTCTGAAAGCGGAAGAGGCAGCACATGCAGCTGCTGTCCGTCCTCACCATCTGGTGACAAGATCATCCTTTCTACGCAGTCTCGCTCCCGCGGTTATTTCAATGAAGCTATGCCGTGTATAGGACCATATTCATCCCATTTTTACATGACATCAATTGTTTAATTCTGAGTTAGAAATTAGAAACTAATGTCTCTAATTCACAACATATTTGGTGGAACTTTTCATCAGTATGATCAATTGATCAGTCCTAAAGAGGAAACCTTGAGTAAGCTTTTTGTACAATACTCCGGCAACAAAGAGCCAAGAACCGGGTCATCACCTGAGCATCTAACTTTGTCTAACTTTGGATGTCTAATTTTTGATGTCTAGCTTCATATCAGTGGCACCCAACACTCAATTATTAATGGTTAAATATGGTAAGACTCATGTATCTGTATGAACAAAAAATGAGACTGTGACATAAATCTGTCTCAGGGAGAGTTCTCTTAGGAGTCACAAATCCTAGAGTTCATGAGAATAGGAAAGCCACATAGAAGCTAATTTTCTTCATTCATCTTCCCTGTTACTAAGTTATATGAATCATGTTCTTCCCACCCTCGAGCAGAATAAACACCCACATATCAAATTTACTGATAGGACATATTTCTCAAATGGAATAAAATTATTCACAGGAGGTATAAGCATTTTGAGTGAATACAATTCTGAATCGTAACAGATTTGATCAAGGGACTGTTTGTGTCAGTGCACGTCAGTTGCACTGTGCCTGCTGATCTTGTCTTTGCCCAAATACCCTACCTAGAGTGTCGCATTTGTCTCAGCCAGTTAGCTACACACTTTTCTACATTTGGAGGGCTTCTGGGTTTTATTCTTTTCATTTTCCTTCTTAAGGTTGAATATTCCCAAGTTATCTAAACTAGGCATACCTTATTAATGTGGTAGTGATCTCTAACTTTCAGATATGACAGCTAACTTTAAAAGTTATTTGGTGTGACTTGGAATATTTAACATTGTGTCTCTCTCCTTGTCTCTTTGGAGAATCAGTCTGTTAAGACATTAAATGCCTTTGAATTTTGTTTGGTTCTTTCCTTCACATATCCTATTTTCCCACATTTCCCT
This sequence comes from Myodes glareolus, assembly GCF_982192425.1. Classification (NCBI taxonomy): domain Eukaryota; kingdom Metazoa; phylum Chordata; class Mammalia; order Rodentia; family Cricetidae; genus Myodes; species Myodes glareolus. The sequence goes on from NC_142051.1 coordinate 3,685,758, forward strand.
AACCATTGACCTTGAATTAGTATTAACAAATTCTTCCAACCTCATCCACCCTCTCTGTATATCAGAATGTCTTTGATTTTTTTTCTTTGGACATGTTTCCCTGATATCACCAGGTTCCCCAACTATCTGTCTCCCCTGGAACTTAGCCTCACAGATTGCCACCCTTCCCTCTTAGATGACATTTTGTGGTCTTCACACTTCCATTCATGTGGCTGACATTGTGGGAAGGAAAAGGCTGTGTAACTGTGGTTAACTATGTGACAAACTTATGTGTTCCAGCCTTATCTGGACTCTCAACCCTGGCCATCAATCTTCTGTCTTTATCTCTACTTGTAGTCTTTTCTTTTCCCAAAATGAAGCTTTCTTCTCCTCCTCTTGTTCCACAAATTCTCAGCTGAAGATATACTCCTGGGTTCTCATTATTCAAATTTCCTACTTTCTTCTCATTTTCTTAATGTTTCAAATGCACGGCCCTTACTTTCTAATCTCCAGCACCCAGTTGGTGCTCCCAGGTAATATTCAAATGATTGAATGTTGACTATGACTCTTAGTCTCCCCTAGCTGCCATTCCATCAAAAGTCTTCCAGTAAAGACCACCAGTGTGCCCTAATTCTGAGTTTAGTGATATTGAAGACTTCCTTGATGTCTTCATGTTGCTCTACCAGCTGAAGGGGACACATCATTTTGATCTTTAGTCTTTCATGTCTTATATTTGTGCCTCTCCTGTTCCATGGTTCTCTTCTCTGATCACTGCCCGAATCTCCTCGCATGTTGACTCTCACACTGCTCTGAAATTCAGGCCAATCTCCTTTTCTTCATTTCAGCCTGGACACCACAACTGAGCTCACATTCTGTGTTTCTGACCACCTCTGTGTTTTCATCCTCTCAGATTTCAATGTGTCCCAAGCTAAACTAAACACTTTGTCTATAGTCTACACGTGTTCTCTCCACGTCTTTTGAAGTGGAAGGCATCACCTGACTGAATTAGGACAAACTGTGACTTACAAATTCATTCCTTACCCTATATCCTCTAAATTCTTCTATTTCAGTTTGTTCTGCTTTCTCTGCTTTATGCTTTGTACTCCCTCTGTACCCAGGCTAGCCCAGAGTTAGAGCTTAACAAATGTTTTAATTATATTTTATGTCACACCAAAATGTAGACAACTCGAATAGGGCTTGATTCCAAGGGATAGATCTATCTCCATCTTTGATGTGTCTATTAATATTTAGACCACTAGAAAGATACTTAGCAGTTTGCAGTGCCTCAAGGCATTTTTTTTCCTGAGGTGTAAAGTGTGCTGTCAGAGTCATGGTATTTCAATTCATGATCTTGACCTTGTTCGTTAAAAACAAAATGGGCAGCTTGAGTCTCAAGGACCTGCGTAGCTGGAAATATTAGCCTAGTGCCTGGAATTCAATAATAATTGATTATTTAGTCCACAGCAGTGTATTGTTGATATCTTTGCCCTAAAGGGAAGTTAATTACTCTTACTTGTGTGTTTTATTAAGAGATCTGCTATTTGGACTGGAATATTAAGTTGAAGTACAGTGACATATTGAAAATATGAAAAATAAATTATTTTCAGTGATCACAAATTGTTAATTTAATGATTCACCAAGAATATCAGAGAAAGCAGTGAAGGAGGCAGTAGATGTAGTAAGAACATTTAATTGATTCAAAATAGTGGCTTTAAATGCTGTTTAAACTTAATTGCCAGAGAAAATCCTCTTTTCACAGAGCATGGTCTTTGCTGTTTCAAAAGTTATTAATTGACCGAAACACTTATGGTTGTCATGTCCTTGCAATCCTAACGCAATTGTTTTTACAAATGCCTCAACTCTCTGGCAAGGAGTAAATTCAGATGGGTGAGTCAAAGGTTCATTTCCGTTCAGAGAACCCATTCTGCCTGCAGGTCTTAAAAGGTGTAACAGAAACAGTTACCTTGGGTTACAGAGTTCAAATTTCAGGGCATGTTTAAGTCGATAGAAGAAATCCCCTTCAGCCGGTAAACAGCAAATGAACCATCACATACTTCTGTCTTTCGGTGCCAAAGCCTGCTTAGTGTAGGTTTGGAGATGAGCATGCCGGTAATCACAGTTTTGATTTTAGAATGTCACACCACTTTTGTACACATTTTCTTTTAGTAGCCCTCCTAGAAGTCGCCAGCTGCTGTCATGGCATCCCTGCCCCCTCTTGTTCTCTCTTCGTTCCCTGTTCAGCCATTTCATAAAGGGGGAAGACACTGAAAAGTCCTCCCTCTTCAGATGAGGGCACCTTTCATCTAGTCCATAAGCATAATGCCATTGGATGGGAATGCCAAAGCATGGAGAAATTAAATGGTGCAACTAGTGCCACCTACCTAATGAGAAAGAGGCTCTTATTTTGATTCACCAGCTTTGAGATTGCTTATGGGTTTTCTTGTCTCTCAAATGGATTTCAAGCCAATTGCAACAACATGCTGATTCTGCTCTTTACTCACTCGTGCCTGAAGCTCTGTGAGGACTCAGTACATGCATGTTCATGAAATAGCATGGTCGAAATGGAGTGGAATTCAAACCCTCAGTTTCTCTTAAAGAGTCTTTATTCATTCATTCATTCATTCTGCATCCTGACCCCAGTCCCTCCTTCCCTCCCCACTTCTCTATTCCTCCCCATTTACTTCTCCATTTCTATTCAGAAAAGGGCAGGCCTCCCATGGTGTTGTAACATGGAATGCCTGCTTGTTTGTGTTTTCTGTCCTGCTCGGTTCCCACAGCTGTTTAGCCCCAAAGATAATCACACAGAGATCTCTATAAGTTATAAAGCTGATTGGCCCTTTAGCTCAGGCTTCTTATTAGCTCTTATGACTTATATTAACCCAGTATTCTGATCTATGTTAGCCATGTGGCTCAGTACCTTTCACAGCCGGGCAGATCACATCCTGCCTCTTCAGTGATCTGGGTAGGAGTGGGAGGAATCAACTTCCTCCTTTCCAGAATTCTCCTTTTCTTATTCCATCACCTCTATTTCCTGTCTGGTTTACCCACCTATACTTCCTGCCTGGACAATCAGTGTTTATTTAAAACATGATTGACAGAATACAAACAATTCTCCTGCACCATGGTGTCTTAGGGTTTACTGTTGATGTGAGGAGACACCATGACCAGCAACTTTTATGAAGGAAACATTTAACTGAGGGTGGCTTGCTTAGTTTCAGAGGTCCAGTCCATTATAATCATGAAGGGGAGCATGGCAGCATGCAGGCACACGTGGTGCTGGAGCTGAGAGTGCTACATCTTAAAGGATGTCAACTGTCACACCGAGGGACTCTTGAGAAAAGGAGACCTCAAAACCCATCCCCCAGTGACACACTTCCCCCCAAAATGCCACACCTCCTAATGATGCCCCCTCCCTTTGGAGGCCATTTTCTTTCAAATCATTATACATGGCTATCAAGAAAGCATGTCATATCAAGTTGCAGTAGGACTAAGCACCCCCACTTGTTTTAAGGCTGGACAGGGAAATACAGTATGAGAAGTAGGGATTCCAAAGAATCTTACTTCCGCAGCTTCAATAATGTATGATCTGAACTGAACCAATTATGTTGCAAATTTCAATATTAGAACTGCATATGAAAGTCTTAAAAATAAACAGGATGCCATCCTATAAATGTACCAAAGTGTCCAAGGATGAATATTTTATCGTCAGATCTACTTGAGGTTAGTTGCATCCTATTAGTTATCTTTTGGGATGTCTTTATCAAACTCTTCCCTCTCAAGGCTCAGAATGTGGAAGAGGAGGAGAAAAGACTGTAAGAGTCCTAGGTGGTGATGACTCCAAGGAAGCTGCATCTTCAAAACACAACAGGATTGATACCCACGTGAGCTCACTGAGACCAGGATCGCATGCCCAGGGTCCACACAACAGTACTGATACCCACGTGAGCTCACTGAGACCGGGACCGCATTGCCAGGGTCTACACAAGAGGATTGATACACACGTGAGCTCACTGAGACCAGGACAGCATGCCCAAGGTCCACGCATCAGGACTGATACAAACGTGAACTCCATGCCCAGGGTCTGCACAGGTTCAAACTAGACAAAACTCCAGCACCGAGAAGGGGAGGTAGACACAAAGTCCCAACACTTGCCAAGAAGTTATTTGCAGTTGATAGCTCCTGAGAAGGGAGAGTGAGTCTTCTCTAGTATAGTGGCACCCTGAGCATGGCAACTATACTTGCAGGCTGGCTCCATGCCTGCCAACATAAAGTGGGCTCCATTAATTTTTGTTTGTTTATTGTGTTTTGTTTTTATGTGGGCTTTTAATTGTGCTTTGTCTTGGGTATTTTTTTGTCTTACTGTTGTTTTGCTTTGCTTTGATTTTTCAACTTTCTTTTTTGAGAGAGAGCAAGAGCTTGGGTAGATAGAGGTGTATGGAGGATCTGGGAAGACCTGGGGGAGTAGAACGAATATGACAAAAATGTATTTATATAAAAAGAAATTTTGAAACAAAAATGTTTTTAAAAATTACCCATATTTATCAGCTTGAAATAACAATCATTTCTTTTCTCATACTTTCTGTGCACCAAGAATTTCGGGGCAGTTTAGTTTGTTTCTGCAGCTAAGGTACAAATAGTGCCTGTTGCTTTCTAGAGGTGGAGGCGCATGAGCAAGCATGCTGATATGTCTACAAATATGCCTTGAGGTTTCGCTGGCTACTGGCTGGAAACACCAACCTTTGTTTTAATTTTTATTTTCTATTATCCTCTCTTTTAAGCAAGTCAAAAAAAAGCTGCTGGCTTCCCTGAGAGTCAGAATGTTATATGACACAAAAACAAGATTCTCTTGGAGTTATTGTCATGGAAGTTATTGTCATGGAAGCTCTCCATTCCTCTTGCCTTCTCTTCTTTGGAGGAGCCATGGTGTTTAGTCTTCATCAGGAGAATGGGTAGTACCATGGTGGGAACATTAGGAAGTGAGAGTCATTAAGTCACATAAGACTGCTTACCATATCCATAGTAAATATCATCATTGAACAACAGTAACTTAATGGACATAAAATTTCAACAGATTGGATTCTTCTCTTCCTATCCAGACTTTACATGAAAAGTTACATAAATTTATAACTCAAACTGACTTCAGTAGAAATGTGTGTGTGTGTGTGTGTGTGTGTGTGTGTGTGTGTGTGTGTGTGTGTGTGTGTGTACTTCTTTAAGAAAGAAGTCACAGGATAATGTTGTCATTAGGTTCCACATAATTCTGTTCTGGTACCAACTCTTGTTTCTACCTACTGTTAGAATGGATTTTTTTCCCAGTGAGCTTCATGGTGATCCCTGTGGCTAGAAGAGTGGAACGTAACAATGACCCAACTTCATGACTTCCAGATCACTTATCCCTGAGTCTGGGAGAAATTGACTAGAGCAGAAACCAAAATCAAATGAACTACTTGCACGTATCTGTCTGCTTTATGGCCCTACTGAGTCTAATTCATATAGGCCACCATGTCTTTTTGGCCTTTTGAATCCACGCAAGCTGTAATAATAAAATCCCATTGATTGCATCTTGTAAAGAGCAGAAAGTCTCACTGTTGTGGCAGCTAAAAGTCTAAAATCAGGGTCCCAACCAACTTGGAATCTGCCAAGGATCTCTTTCTCCTAGGTGACATCTACAACTTCATGTGAACAGCTTGCTGGAAAAAAGTTGCAGGTAGCTCTCAGGGAGCTCCTTTTAGGAAGAAACTAATCCAGTTCATGAGGTTTGCTTGTACGCTCATCAACACCAAAGCCTCACTTGTTAATACTGTTGACTTAAAACAGGTTTTGCCATGAGTTTGGGCAGTGACATGCATTTCTAGACCTAGTGATGGACCTAAAGATAAACATATATTATTTTGTTGGAAAGGCAACCATACTCCTTAACAAAAGATGTCACATAAAATGATTTTTTTGAATCAATAGCAAAGAGTAAACTATAGTTTTATAATTCATGTGCATCCTATGAACAAAAAGAATGTTTTACAAGCGTTTTAGTGTGACCAGTATTAGCAGAACACATCCTTAGGACTACCATCAGTCATCTGTGTGAACTGACTTTCAGCATGAAAACAAAGCCTTATTAATCTGTTGACTTGTAGAAAATACAGGTGTGTGTGTGTGTGTGTGTGTGTGTGTGTGTGTGCGCGCGCGCGCGCGCACGCGCGCACACATAAGCAGTAATTGGGATCAGCTGGGGCCATTTAGGGGTCAAATACTAGGTGTCCAAGGTCACTCATGCGTAAAATTAAACCTAATAAGCTGTAGCCACCGCTTTATGGCAGCTTGCTTGTTGATGGCTTATTATGCCCCCACCCCATTTTAAGTATCTAAGAGATTAGATCTGGGGGTTAGTTCTAGCTTTCTCAGAGAGAAAATAGAATTGTTGGATTGCTTTGCGATGAAATTAAATTGTGTGTGGTCAATTCCAAAACCACAAATCATTTGTCAGATCTTGGTGCAGTTTTCTTCTCTATGGTTCAGTGTGAGCTGGTCCTAGTGCCACTCACCAAACCAAATGGGTTTCTTCTTTCGAGGCACTTAAGATGCCTTAAGCAGGATAAGTGACTCAGAGGGGTCACATGCTTTTGCCCACAGCACACCCGGTTTCCAGAACTCACACCAGAAGACTCACATCTGCCTATATTTTCAGCTCTAGGAGATCTAACATGCCACTCTGGTCCCCTTTTGGCCTTGAGAGACACCCAAATGCATTGGTGCATCCTGACTCGCACAGTAACACACAGATACATAAAATACTGAATGGATGGATGGATGCATGGATGAATGATGGATGCATGCATACATGAATCTTTTAAAAATGTTTTTAAACACTCATGCATGATATATGATTATCTAGTATCCCAAGTCACTGAGACTCAACGGTATGTCTGGTGTTGATTACTAACTCTAATGGATCTCTGAACAAAGGGTTTTGGGGATGAACATGAAAGAGTTTTGTAACATGAGGGTCCGGCTTGTTGGGGTTTCTGTCCCGCCCGGTACCCCACAGCCGGCATATCCCAAAGAAAATCACACACAGGACTCCATTAGGTTATAAACTGATTGGCACATTAGGTCAGGCTTCTTATTAGTCCTTGTAACTTATATTAATCCATTATCATTATCTATGTTAGCCACACGGCTCAGTACCTTTCTCAGCGTGGCAGCTCACATGTTGCTTCTTTGGTGATCTGGGCAGGAATGGCAGAGGAAGCTTCCTGCTTCCCAGAAGATTCCTGTTCTTATCGCCCCGCCTCTACTTCCTGTCTGGTTGACCCACCTATACTTCCTGCCTGGCCAATCAGCGTTTTATTAAAATACATGATTGACAGAATACAGATAATTCTCCCACAGCAGAGTTTTGGGCTGGTTCAGCCTTTCTCAATTTTGTTAATTTTATAGATACAAAACAACTTTATCCTGGGTTACATGCAGCCTTGTTTGGTAGAAGTATTCCTGTCACTTTGTCCTTCTTTCTTCTTTCTTTTTCTACCTTCCTTTTTATTTTTTTTTGTGTCTTTCACATCATACCTCTCTATCGCACACATCCTTCCTTAGCATCTGCCCCCTGCTCGTGCTACCTTATCCACAAATCAATAAAATTTTGAGGAAAAAAGGAAAGAAAAAAATCAGTCTCATCATAGAAGCTATAGCATAACACAACGGGTCACGTGGTAAACCTTTTTATTCATGCATCTCTACTTGCAAGTGTTCATTGCAAAGAGCCTGGTTTGAGACCTCTGGTTTCTGCTACACTGTTGATGCTGGGCCCTCACTAGGACTCCTCTTGGTTACCCTATTGTTTCCCGGTGTGTGTAGAACATGCAGCTTTGGGTCTGCGGAATAGATCCCTTCATGTGCTCCAGCGGATCACAGATGGACTGGCTGTTGGGTGGTTCAACACATAGCCCTGGTTCTGGGCCCAGGCAGCTACAAGGTTGGTCAACCTGCCAGCGCTCGCTTGCCTTTACCACCAGGGTGCGCTCTCCTGCATTGCCCTGACTAGTTCACCCCTTGTAATGATGAGCAAGGGGTGAGGCCAGTTCTGCTTTCTTGTCCTCTGGGCTTGTTCTCCCACATCTACACCTTCAGGACCAGCTCTACTGTGTTGCCCAGGTGAGGCGTAGGGGTCACTTTCCTGCGTACTGCAGCTGATGAGGGACAGTCACCTCTCCCAGTCTGATGATGTCAGAGCCAGCTCTTCCACCTGCCTCAGGTGTCGGTGAGCGTGGGGAGGATCATCTCACCCCAGTCCATGCTACCACTTGACAGATGCATGGTGGGGACAGCTCTCCCCTGCTCACAGCTTCAGATCTGACTCAGCCACACCTCCACCAACAAGATATGACGGCTTGAGTTGGGAGAGATGCCTCCCTGTTAACCTTCTTCCTTTCAGTACATCTCTAGCTGCTTCTGCTCTCGTCCTCATGCCGTGTCTAGCTCATTATTTGGAGACTGACACCTCTGCTTGCTTAGGGGATTGAATGGCCAGTGTACATTACTAGAGTTAGATAATTAGTATGAAAGTCAGTCTTCAGGACTGGCAATGTAGATCAGTTTCAGAATATTTGTGTGTTTTATGCAGAAACTCGGGTTTTAATTCCTAGTACATGATCAATTAATAATAAATAAATAAATAAATAAATAAGCAAGCGAAGAAAAGCCAAGCCTCAGGTGTGATGTGGGCAAGCTAGCACTGCCATGCATGGGAAAGGTACCTATAATGTGAATGAAAGAACAGAAGGTCCTAACAGAGAGTTTGGGGGTGCTACTAGATGCAGCCTAAATTAGTTTTATGTGGGTTTTAAAAGCAAAGTTAAGACCCAAGTAGGAAGTTTCTTTTTTCCTGAAAGCAGTAATGCATCTTTCTTGTGACCACTGTTGCTGATGCTGGAGAAGGAATATAGCCAAATGGACCACAGTGTTAAGTACCTCTGGTATTGATTATGTGCTGATGGTAATAATGGGCTAAGATCTGATCTCGGTGCAGTGTGCTGTCATTATGAGCATGGACACTGGAGGGGAATGAATTTGACTGTGTTGTTATCTCAGCCACTTCTAGTTGCCTGAATTAATCTCTGACTCATGGTGGCATCATCTCTGAAAGGAGAAGCATAATCGTGTCCATCCCAGGACACGGTGACAGTGAAGCATGGGACGGTGCACACCTAGTACTTTGTACACTTTACATGATCAGTGTTATCAGACAAAAGTATAAACTCATGGGCATGTGTCTTTTGTAGGTCAGTGGGTTTTTATAAATTTGTGATGATTGCAATAAAAATGGAAATAAGTCATATAGTTATCTTCTTTGGAGTACAGTTACACAAAATGATTATTTATGCTCAATTCAATTTTAATATTAACTATTGTCTATTTACTTAAAAGCTAAACAAGACAAGACTGGTGAAGTAGTTTTGTCAGTAAAGCACTTGCCACTTGAGAAATTTTAATCTTAGTTTTATCTCTAGCAATAACATGAAAAGCTAAGTGGCCCATATTTGAAATCACAGCACTGGGGATTAGGGAAGCAGAGACATGAGGATTGCCTGACCAGTCTAGCCTAATCTTTGAGACCCAACTCCCAGTGAGGAATCTTGTCTCAAAAGACAAGGTGGATAGGACCTGGAAACGTATGCCTAAAGTTGACCACTGGCTTACAAACACACACACACACACACACACACACACATACACTCACACTAACTCTAAAGAAGAATAAACTAAAGGAAATATTGATTTAAATTGGGGCTTCACCTTACAATTTCCCTTTTATTACACTATTCCTGTTCATATACCAGAAGTTCAGACTTGTAAGAACTATATGGAATATAAATATCATTGTTGTCCCACTGTTCTGTTGACTTTGGTATTCATATATTATGAATTAAATTGAAAAAATCCTCCTCTGTGATACCTTACCAATGAGCAAAAACATCCTGAATGTCTCAGTTCTTAGGATTAGATATTCAGAAAGAATATGAGCAAAATCAAACACTAAAATGGGCTGCACTTTGCCAAATAGAATATTGCTTATTTGAGTGTATTTTTATTATGTTTGTATTGAAGAGAAAAAAACAGTTTTTTCAGTACTTCAGGGCACAAATGGTTATTTAGACTCCATTTGCAAAGCCTGCTCTTAAATATTCATGGATACTTAGGAAGAAAAATGTGAAATTGATGTGTTGGCCATGAATCCTTAACCCTGTTATTATAGGTTGCCAAGGAGACATAAGTCCATCACTAAAAGAGGAGGCATCTGCAAGGATGTCTCTCTGAGCACTGTGTCACTTCTGGACTTCTATACACAGGCACTCACTGACTCGTTGCTACCAAAAGGAGGAGGAAGCGGTCACCCACGCAAGAGAGCCTTGGCCTAATGTATGACTTTTCCTCTGATATAAATGAGACCAACCAGATTATAACCTAGAAATAGATGACTCAATTTTTTTCTTTCCATGATATTTTAATAACTGAGAAATAACTTTTCTGTGTTTGCTAACTCTATAGCCTTGAAACAGCAACACAGTATTGAGTAAAAGGAGGAGAGGGGTATTGCCCCTTGGTTACAAATATTAGACTCTAGAGTAAGCACTTAATTGGAATGTTGGCACCTCTACTTCATTGATTTTTAACCTTGTCAAAGTATGTTAACTTTTCTGAGCATATCTAGTTTCCAGCTCTGTACAGTGTGCATGACCTGTGGTCCCATGTGGACATCAGATGAGATCAATAAGGATGCCTTGATTGAGGAGAGTGCTTCTTGGTGAGCAGGAGGAGAAACCGCCATTGCGAACAAGAGAGATAGCCTGTGAGTTGAGATGCCTGCTTTCTGATTCCAGCTTAAATACTAATTAGCTATGCACTTTATGGCTAATAATATCAGCTTTCCATACCTTAATTCCTTGACTGGAATGAAAGGAATTCATCAGATGACCTAGAATGATTCCTAAAATGACTCTGGGTCAGCAGAATCATTTACCCATATACACTACAACAAAAGCCTTTACTGACTGTAACTGGCAGGTAATTAATTATTTTAGTCTTTACTTAGACCTTCCTCTATGTGGAAGAGTGATCTTTTCCTCTTCCCCACCTCTGTCTCTCTAGGAATTCTCCTCAGCTGGCTCCAGGGATAGGCGCTAAGGAGGAATTAACACTTACCTGTTACCTTGTGAACACTAACTGTTCTTAATTGTGTCCCCTGTTCGTGGGTTTGCAAACCCTGCTTGATTCAGATGCTTCATCTCCTTCTATCAAGTGTAAATTTTACCCAGTGCTCAGATAGAAAAGCGCATGACTTCATATGTACCACTTGATCAAACTATTAGACATGAATCTGCCTATACTATCGGCATCCACAGGAAGGGTCAGGACCTGAGCAACACTTCAAAATTCCCAAAATGTTCATTTGAGCCCCAGACTCCTAGTAGAGGTAAACTACCATTTGATGTGACATGAGATTATTTTGCATGCTTTTAAAAATCTATATGAATAAGATTAGCTAGCAGGTGGTTGTCTGTTGGCTGTGAGTGTGGGAATGGCTTTGTTGTCCACAGTGGATGTCTGTAGCTGACTCGAATGGAGAAGACCAGTTTACACGTCCCTTCTTTAACCCTGGAATGCTTCAATGAGTGTCCTGCTTCTGATTACCTGTTTTAAAACCAGTTCTTCAAGTAGAAACCTATGCTGGTTTATGGTATACAGGTATTCTACTGGTAACTTGTAGCTCAAGTGAAGGGTCACTGTGATTTTCTCAGGGTCAGGCAGACTTACGCCTATTGTCCTGTGTGGCTCTTACTAGTGCCCTTTAACTTTCAAATTGTTCTGGGCTAGGTGGAACTGAAAAGCTCTGATGTTAGATTACATTGCTGTTTCTGAGTCCTTTTGAGTGTGCTAGGAGAATATACTCCCCATAGGCAAATCTCACGGTCTGTAAACTCGCTCCACGAAGCTGTTTTGTGAAACTTATCCTAGTTTGTATGATACATTATGTGTTCTTCCTTCTTTTCCAGTTCCTACCATTTGCAAATAAAGTTTTAGATTGAAAAAGAGAAGAGAGATAAACAAGTCAGACAGCTTCCTCTGTGTGATGGGGAAGATGAGCCCGGATGCCCCCGATAGAGCATTTAAAGGGTTGATAGCAGGAGATGCCATCGAAAGCAAGGGCTCCTTGATTATGCCACACAAGTAGTTAACCTACTCTTTTGAAGGGGGAACCTGCCGACTGGCATTGATTTTGCTTTATAATTTGCCAAAATAATAGATGATTTTAAAAATGCATATACTTTATAAATCTTGCTAGAGATCAAATATTTAATGCCATATTATCTCTGCTTTTATTGCTGGGTAATAAACCCCCATAGATACCACTGGTGAATAATTGCTGCTTTATCATGGCCCTGAGTTTTGTGAACCAGAGATTCAGCTAGAGCTCCCCAGAGGTAGCAGGTCAGCTCTCACTGAGGTCTCGGACGTAGGGTTACTGTCTTAGACATCCCTCAACTACCACAGCATCTCTTCGTGTGCCTTCCTTCCATTTGGGATCTCTCAAAAAGTTGTAGCTGTTCTTCAAGAGTGAGAAGTCTAAGGAAGTCAGGTAGAAATGGGGGACACTTTGATCTGACCTGGAAACTCACTTTTATCATGTTCCGATTATCAAATCACAAAAGTTTAGAAGATTCTGGGCTGAGGATACTAACCCTCATCGCTCGGTGCCAGGAGTGAGAAGGACGTAGGATGGGAAGGATGCAGGACATGGCCTTAGGATGGAGAAGGATGCAGGACATGGCCTTAGGATGGGGAATGATGCAGGACATGGCCTTAGGATGGAGAAGGATGCAGGGCATGGCCTTATGATGAGGAAGGATGCAGGACATGGCCTTAACGATGGGAAGGATGCAGGACATGGCCTTAGGATGGGGAATGATGCAGGACATGACCTTAGGATGGGGAAGGATGCAGGGCATGGCCTTATGATGAGGAAGGATGAAGGACATGGCCTTACGTGAGAACTCTCTATTACCTGGGTCTTTTATGTCCCTCTTCACTCTTCTTCCCTTCCTGCTCAGTTTGATTCCACACCCAGAAGTTTCTCCTTGCTGTAAGATCTTGTCTTGAGAGGGACCCCTTGCTGGTAAAGATTCGAGAGTTCCTGGGAGCTCTTGCTGTCCTCAGACCCATCAGCCTCATCTCTGCCTCTCTTTGCTTTCTACTAAATTATTTTTCTTATTTGTTTGTTTGTTGTTAGTGCTTTGAGCTCATGTGCTTGTAGTGTGAAGTTTCTGAGACACATTGTCTCCTAGACTGGTCAAATCTAGGTTTTGGCCATCTTCCCTCTCTGTGTCTAGGTAGGGAGCCAGGAGGCTGCAAAGCCATGATGCTGCCATCATATTACCTAGGAGCTCCTCTTCACAGTGGAGAGCCCTGCTGTTGTGCCTAAAGTACAGCCCATTGCCTTCTGGGCCTTGAGCGCTCTGCACATCCGGACTCCATGGCTCCTTCTGTCTGCCTCCCTACCAGCTCTCTGCCCCAGTGAGCCCTCCCATACTAACCTTCCTTGACTGCCCTCAACTGTCTACCATTTTTTCTTAAGTGTGTATTTTAAATGTTATGTTCTCAAATAGAGGACTTCTCTGTGTAGAATGTATTCTCAGTCACTCACTGTTACACAATTCTGCTTTATTTTCACCTGTACTTATTATTACAGGATATTATTTGTTTGTTTATTAACACCCCCCAAGACAAACAGTGTCACCTAAGGAACCTTAATGTCTGGCACTCTGGAGATGCTGAATGAAAGGATAAGTGACAGAGAGCCCAGGGCCAGCACAGGTTCCCTGACTGAGTAATGGTCGTGATGATCCCTAAGCTACTTTTTCTTGTGGTCCTCAGTTTACTAAAGGCCGTTCTTCCGCTAACATTCTTTGCAGTAGTAAATCTGTGCCGTGCGTGAAGAATATGCCTGGGGGCCTTCTTATAGCCACAGCGTCACAAAGGCTGCCACATAGGTTCTTTCGTAAAGTGCAGCAAAGTGTAGCTGAAAAATGTAAGTGACCTCTTAATGTTTCCTTGAATGTTGAACTAAAATCATTTCTAAAGCCATTGAAATAAATCCAGCCACTAAAATAAATGCTACACTACATTACACAAGGCTTTTATTTTCACCATATTCTCAGTGTCCCCCAATGCCTGGTGGGTTTGGCGCATAGCAGAGTCCAGTTTAATTTGAAAACTTGCACGATGACCTGGAATAGGAAAGACAGACTGCCCTTGGTGACCTAAATCTGGTTTTCACTGTTACCTTGAGATTATATGTGAACTAAGGCATTGTCTTCGGGGGAGCAACAACGTCTTGAAGGATGAAACGACTTTCCCTTTGCCTCTCCTGCTTCTCTGAGGAGTCATCTGTCTGGCAAGAATGCTTCCTTAGCTGTGTAGGCAGGTGACCTTCTCTGCTCTTGATCTCCCCTAGGTTGGCTCTCATCCTCACTTCCTCACCGTCTCTCTGGTTGGAAGTTTTTAGATCCTGCTCCGTCCTCCTGGCTTCTGGTACCTGTCCAGTCTATACAGTACTGGGACAAGTTCCTCAGTTCCCGGTTAAATGGTTTCCTCCCTGTTCCTATGAGAGTCTTCACTGCTGAGCAGCTTCAGCCAGGCTTTATAAACTGCTATCTATGGTTCCAGAGAGAGGGCACCTGCTGCCCTTCCAGAGGACCCAGGTTTGGTTCCCAGCCCACACCCACGTGGCAGTGCACAATCCTCTGTACTCCAGTTCCAGCAGACCTAATGTCCTCCTCAGGCCTCCTAAGGTACTCGGCATTCATTTGGTACACAGACAACCCAAATATATGAAATAAAATCTTTTGAAAGTCTATTTACATATAGAATATATTGCCACAGATTAGGCTGCCCCAAATTCTGACTTGAAAATCAACTCCTTTTTTTTTTTTCCTAGGGTTTGCACAATTACCTTCTAGAGAGATGGTGCAAATTCATGTTTCACCCTGAGTGTATGAGCAGTGCTCCCCCTGTGCTCGGCAGCAGTCTGTGAGCGCTATTTTGTTCTTCTAAGAGAAAGGGTTCTCAATTTGTGCCAGGTTTGAGCAAACCCTCTCTGCTCTCAGTCATTTAGCAATGTGGACTCTGCCTACTCTCCCTGCGAATGGCTTTACATCTGTTGCATGCGCTCTGGTGTCTCCCAGTATTGCAAGGTTCTCAGAGCCTGACTAAGTTCCTATTGAAGCCTCCTCCCCTGGTAACTAGAGCTCCCTTCAGCACACAACAAGAAATTATTATACCGTCTGCCAGCTAACAAGTAAATGACTCAACTGTTTGAATTATCTATGTAATCTTATACTTGTGTTATTAGTTTAATAATTAAAGCAGCAGCCATAACCATCATGGAAACTCTGATTTATGGGATTAAACAATTTGACTGCCAGCTGGGAGCAATTAGGCATTCCATCTGAAACATATAGGATGGAAAGAAACCATTGTTAACTTACTTCTCATCTTCAAAGGAATTGTTTCTTCAAATATACACACCCCTCGTAGTTCTGAACTGGAATCCTGCATAGGCAGCAGTACATACTTCAGCTAGGCTCCTGTGTGTGACTCTGTCTGCTGTTTCTGTCTGGTGTGTTATCTTGCGACAGAGCAGCAGTCTGTAGTCTGCAGCCTTGGGCATCTGGCTCCTGGGGTCGTTAGGCCAACATTACACCATCACTTAGATTTGAGAACATTGAAAATGTGATTTGAGAATGGATTTGGACAGATGAGTGTGGGCTGGGTCGGGAGGATGTAGCATTTCCCAGCACCGTGGGGTCCCTGGAGAGGATGACAAACAGCCCATTTTGGAAACACTATCCTGATCTCTCCTGCATGCACAAGCGTATGGAGGCTTTCAGAAAAGCCCCAAAGCCAAGGAAACACCTGACGCTAGTGTTTCTCAAATTGATTCAGCCACAGAGAGTTTTTTTCCTAGTAACACCTATCAATACTTATTATCAGTTTTTACAGAACAGAACTGGAGAAAAACAACTTGTGGTTGTTCTGTGTACCAGAAGTGGTAAATTACATGTGTTTATAAACAGGTATCATACACCTGTACATCTTAAATTTGTATCAAGGGAGAGGGTGATGTGCTGCTACAGACTTGACTGTGGGTGGCCGGACGAAGACATATGGCGCAAACGAATGAAATCTTTTTGTTTAGTGATCGATCATTTTAAAAACAAACAGCGCCCTAGGACCCATCAGAAAGCGTATCATGAGAATTTAGAAATACGTTTAAGCCCAGGAACTGGTATCGGACAAAGTGGTGCTTTAAAAAGAAATAAATCCAGCTGGTGTCCCAAGTTAAACTACTTTAGATGTGTAGCTAGGTGAGATGTGTCCGGAGCGACGTCTGTAAAACTTCTGCTGCCCGCGGTGCCGACTGCTGGCTTTACTTGGGTGTATCGCGAAGCACCGCGATTTGCTTATGGACACGAGTTCCTTCGGCGACTCTCGTTTGTTTGTCTGCCTAGCTCATGCACCCACCTTGCTCCCCCTTTCCTCATTCTCTCTCCCTCTGCTCCTCAAAGCCACTCACTAGGCTGGCAATTAGGGGCTGAGCGCAGATGCATCCCTTAATTTAATTTCACATTCCGTCATCTGAAACATGACCGTGTGTATGTGTGCTGCTTTTGGCCTCGAGAGTGCTGGGAAATCAATATGCTAATTTTCTCCCATCTTTCCAGATCATCTTTTGAGAGAGCAAGCAATTCTTGGGAAATAAGAAACACAGGCTGGAGGTGGGGTGACTTCAAGATACGTGGGCCCAAATACCAAGATTATCATGTCCTGCCCCCACTGTGTTAAAGTGTACCTGTAAATTAACTGTTTGGAACTTTGATCACTTGTCTTTTCTGTCTTTGCTCCTGCTGAACGTGTTGCTTCTGGTATGAAAATTGCAAGCAACCCTTCAAGCCCCATCATTGCTGAGTATAGCTAAGCGTGCCACCGTTAGGGCACGGAGGCTTCACGGATGCAAACAGACTTCCGGTTCTCCTGGCGGGTGATTCTTTTGCTGCATCTGCCGGCTGGACTTTTCGTTGTCGTCTTCATCATATTGTTGGTTTAGTTTATAGAAAAGTGAAAGCCCAGGGGATTTTCCTGTCTCAAATATTCCAAGGTTTGGGCCGCACTGATGTTGTTCTCCTCAATGGAAGAGCATCCCCATTCCTCGCCACTCTTTTGGGTTTTGTGCCTTTTTCATGCTCCTGTGTTCACTGATGTTCCAAATGTCCTTCTTTTTTTCTGGTTTTTTGAAACAGGGTCTCTCTGCGTAGATCTGGCTGTCCTGGAACTCACTCTGTAGACCAAGTTGGCCTTAAACTCACAGAGGTTCACCTGCCTCTGCCTGGCTAGTGCTGGGATTAAAGGCATGTGCCACCGCTGCCCAGGCTTCAAAATGCCCCTCTCAAGACCAATGTGTCACCTTCATGATGAGCTGACTTTACTGCTCTATCTTTGCACAGTTGATGAGGTGGCATCCTAAAGAGATGCGGTGTTCTCAGCATGCTCATGAGTAAAAGGATTGCTTTAACTGGGGAGGCTTCCCTCCACCCTTGGAGATGGGCTTGGCTATGACATCTCACTTGTGGGTAGGCCTAACTGGAGTCCCCAGAGGTTTCAAGAGGCAGGGATGGAAACAGCTCCTTCTCTCCCACTTGTCCTGTACTTTGTCACAAGGGCCTCACAAGTGAGCTGCTCTGTGCTTTCCCAGGGGGCGGAAGGAGAGAGTGTTTTTCTCTCTTCAGTTCCCAGTGCTCTGGAAAACCAGAAGGTGATAAACACTAGTGAGCACAACATCAGGCGTCCCTCTGACAGGATGCCTTGATCCTTTCAGACCAAGTCTTCATGGGGATAGAAGGCTTCCCGCTTGGCACATATTAGTCCTTGGTGGTTTCTCATCGCTCTGTTACATACTTACTTCCATTATCCCGGCTGAGGCTGGAGCTTGAAGCCCCCATGATGGGTGTGTCTTTGACTCCATCAACCTAATACCCTTCATGGTGGTTTCAGCAGTAGTCAAAGAATCTGACGTATTGGAGGTTTTAGCCCTTCTTGCTATTCTCCATCAGAGCTGTAGTTCAGTGTTCTTTCTTCATTGTGTGTGGACTTTTTGTTTGTTTCTGTTTTCATAAATTTTGATTTAAAAATTTTTTAAATTTTAAAAATTAGATTTTAAATTCTAAAAATTTTAAAGTTTAGATTTTTTAAATCTAAACCCAGCAAGGAGTTCTTTGCCTGGTCGTGCTTTTTGGGAAGTCTGACTAGGTTAGGCTGCCAGGCTCCAGTTCTGGTCATCACTGAGTTAGGTTGACATTTGGATCTGTCACCCATGACCCTCTGCAAGCTTCAGCTCTCTTAGCTGTAAAGTGGGTGGGACACGTCTCTAATGGGGCTGTCAGAGAAGTGTGACAGCCAAGCACAACATCCACACTGTTTCTGAAAGACGAGTTTTCAACAAGTCTCAACTTGTTCGTTATCACCACTGTTATTACCATATTGTTAGAGCACAAACGAAATATTATTACAGTTTTCAACCAGTTTTATCAGTGCTTTATATATGCAGGTCCTAGTGAATTGAAGGCTCTTCCGTAAATTATGGCATGTATTACAAGTCTCTGTGAATCTAGCCTCTGAATTGAATCTTTAAATCATTTAACCATTTAACTAAATCATTAACTATTTAAAATCTAGGTCAGTTCTATAGCTCAGCATATTTGAATGAGCCTAGGACATTATTGGTTCTTTGACACTCCTTTTCACTGGGATTTGCCCCAAATATTATTTGTGTTTAAATCTCCTTGGACCAAAATGAACCCCGAATTTAGCTTACCTTTTACATATATCCATAGATCATATATACATGGATCCATAGATCCATTGTAATAAGCAATGAATGAGTCTTATGATATATGCAAGGCCTTGATATTAGTTAGTATGTGGGGTTTTTTGTCTAGCAGGTGCTATCTCTATATGTATGTGCAAGATCTTCGATACTTATACTCAAGATATACATTTAAGTATAGCTAAAACTTAATGATGCATTTCATTGTTATATTAACTTTGAGTAGTAGGTAAGAAAAATCCAATAATGGGAAGAAAAGGAGCATCATTAAAAGTGGTTTATCTTTATAGAAGCATTCTTTATATTTTACCCAGACATTGGGACTCCAAATGATAACATGGGCTACAGATGTGCGTCATTGGGTGTCTCTGAAAAATAAGCACTGATGATTAGGCCAACTGCTAAAACTTTTACTTTGGATTTGACTAAAAATAAATGAATGTAATATCAATGTGTTTTACTGTATGTTGCACCCCATACTAGTGCTGTGATGAGGTGAGCATGTCTTCCTTTGTTTGTAAATGTGAGAGGTGGAATGTCTGAAGAGATGGCTCAGTGATAAGAGTACTGAATGTTCTCGCAGAGGATCTGAGTTTGATTCCCAGCAACCGTATCATGGCTCTAGCTCCATTTCCAGAGGGCCTGGTGTCCTCTGCCTGTCTTCAGCAGCACTGGGTGCATATGTGTCGTAAGCTATACTTTGGGGCAACATCTGTTGAGGTCCAACCTCGATGAATTCATACGTTCAGGGTAGAAGCCTGGGGCTTAGAAATGTTAGGCAGAATAGACAGAGATGGAAAAGAAATACAGAGTCATAGGAGAGTGCCAGGAGGGCAACTCAGTGAATACAGAGTCCACTCGTGTGTTTTCCACATGCTTATATGCTTCACTCCAAAAGGGAAGCAGGAAGACAACAGACTTCATTAACATGATACAAAGAATAGACCAAGTATCCTGCAGACAGCTAGGCCCTGGGACCTCCTGCCAATCTCCTTTGAAGAAGCAGGATAGCAAGGTGGAGTGGATCCACTCTATACTTAAAATACTAATTAGCTACACTCTAGGTCAGGATCTCTTGCTTGTAGACACACCTGTTGTCAACAACTTTAAAGGAGCAAAAATAAGCTAAAACTCTCTGAACTTTAGTCAAGGTGAAACAGAACTCACATCTGTGCTCCCCCACATATGGTACAAGGATGTACATCAAGAACACACACACACACACATACACACATGCACATGCGCGCACGCGCGCACACACACAATATTCAACAACTTTAAATTGAGAATGGTGATATATACCTTTAAAAAAGAAAAGGAAAAAAGGAAAGAAGGAAGGAAGGAAGGAAGGAAGGAAAGAAGGAAGGAAGGACAGACAAACACAAACCCAGGACAATTGAACAGAGCTAAAGCAGTAACAGCCCAATAATTCTAGCTCACACTTACAACGAACCCCACTCTGTAACCACAAAATTTAACTTTTAGACACTGGATAACAACTCCAGACTTGGAAGAATAGTAGAATGGGTTCCCTTTCTTAATGACTCCCTGGTTCACTGTTTATTCGTTTATTATATTCTTTAGCATTGACTAAATGTCCACTAACAGTGAGACAAACGCTCCCCTTTATAGAAGACTTGTTATGTTGTAGACCCTGAGCTGAGTGTTTGCCTGTGTGAGTTTATTCCCATGAGCTGGGGATCATCATTATCCATACTTTACATGAGAGAAAATAGAGGCACCAGTGACTATATAATTTCTCCTAAAGCCAATAGCTAGTGCCAGGCATAATTGGGGTGCAATTTCATATTTGAATAGCTGTAAGCCATCCTTCAAGGCAATTACCAAAATAATTTAAAAATTATGAGCAAATTAAATATTTTAGCATTAGTTTTCCATTTGTTAAACCCAGGTACAAGCAAAAATATGAAAGAAGCGTTCTCTTTTATTTCTTTTGGTGGACCCAGTAATGGGAGTTAGAACAGCCCTAAATACATAAAAGCATATTTTATTTAAAAAAAACACCTACTGTGTTATAAAGTGAACTTTCTAGAAAGGGAGATATATTTGCACAGTACTGCAGATACTAAGGGGTGTGTGATCAGTACCCTGGAGCCTTTTCACAACTGAATTGACTAATAACTCTGTTATCTGAAAATGCCACCTGTGTCCCTGGCCCGTGACCACAGAATAATGCACTAAAGAGCCATCTCTGCAGGGAATTTAGTCCCCACTTCTCAGGGAGAGGCACAGTGCTCTTTCTTTCTGTTTTCCTTTTGCCTGAATCATTTTGGTTGGCAGAGCTGAGAACTGTGGAAAACACAGAGAGAAGGCAAAGCTGTGGTTCTTGTACTTTGGAGAGCAGAATCCCGGGGTGGAGGGACTAGCAACAGGATACCCTCATCTGTTGTGACCCTGCCCTGGCACATCTGAAGGTGAGACCAGGGGCCTTGGTGACAGTGATTCAAGGAAGATGTCTTCAGAATAGCAAAAAATAAAAAAGGCTTCCCTGTTTTATTCCTTCCGCTGGATACATCTGATACAAGCCATGGTCCTGTGTGCTTCCTATTGGCTCCTCTGCTTTCTCAGCGTCACCCAGGAGCTTGTTAGGAATGACAGTCCAAACAGACCTGGTCAGAAACTGGGGCTGTGGTCCAGCAAACCGCCCTTCAAGGATGGCTCTGGGCGAGCCTCATGCCTTCAGGCAGTTGTAGAATTTTATGCCATTGGCTTTTCAAAAGTGACAACATACTGCGGTTACCCAGGGGTTTGAAATCTAGGTCACCTGCTCAGAGAGTCTGAATTGGTAGACTTGGAGTCATTTTTAAAAAGATTTCCAAGTTTCTCAAATGTGCATCAAAATCTGGGAACCACTCCTTTCCCTGTTAGTGAGGTTAGTGATTTTCAAAATAAAAAATTTAGTGTGGTGTGTGTGTATGTGCATGCATGCATGTGTGTGCACATGTGCTTGTGTGTGGAGATGAGCATGCATGCAAGTGTGCATGGACATGGAAACCAGAGCACAGAGTTGGATGCAAACATTATTCCCCATGCTCTAACAGTAAAATGGCCTTGTATCATTAAGCAAGGACAGAATGTTAAATATAATATAAACATTGTAGCCTACGGGCTGGTTTTCCACAGTGTGTTCTTCTATTCTAAGAGCATAGAAGGGATCTCCCTTCAAGTCCCTGGGATGGCAGAGGGATGGCAGAGGAGGCTGAGGAGAAAGCACACTCTTACGACTTTCCCTCTGTAGGCCTGTTGGCCAGTCCACTGGGTCACAAAAATCCTTCCCTCATTGACTTCCTCAGTTCCCTTAGATGCACCATCCATGTGGCCATTTCTAGTCCTTATAGCCATGGCAGCCGCTGGCGAGGGAATGAGTTCCAGCCTCTCCGGCTGTATGTGGCTGTACACGTGAGCATGCGTTAGTAGGTGGAAAGCCCACTAGTCGACCGCATTGCTTGTCAAGAAGGTGATCTGGGGCAGAGGGTGCCTGCTAAACTAGGATTACATAAATACCAACTGCAGTGAAGCTCACAGGAAGTGTGAAGTTTGGGTAGTGTCTCCTAAGGGAAGATGCCGTGCCTGGCCTCTCCATGCTGCCCGCCCCCCAACTCACAGCAATATTAACCGCTGCCTCACCTCCACCTCCAATAAAATAGATGGCAAATAGAGCATTTAATCAGTGTCGTTGGTTGTATAGTTCCGTGACTCTGGCATTTCTCAAAGTGCTTCTTCAAGGACAAAGAGGTTATTACTCATTGCTGAGGCGAATTGATCCTACCGTCTATAGACATGCGGGATATCGGGATGACAGGATGCCTTTGAGTCTTAACCCTCCCCTTTTCCTCTGATGTAGGCTGTGGTTGTTTAACAAGGCACCTCAGTATTGTTCAAAAAGGAGAAAAACGGGGCTCTATGATCTCAGGGTTAAGCATTACCTCATTCTGGGACCCAAACATGTATGTTACATGTCCAGGGGACAAAGCCAAACGGAGACAGGCTGACAGGCAGGGCCACTCCGTCTCAATCGGCTCGTGTCTAACTGATTTGCCTGTCTTTCGCTCCAATGATTATGTAATTTTCTCTGGAGTTAGTTGCAGTTTTTTCAGCCTACAGTGAGAAATCACGCCTGGTAGCCTATTAATTCTGTCAAAGGTCAGTTACAATGATTAAAGCTGTTTTTCCACATGGAGCCGGCTGCTTGCTGGGAACGCGGAAACGGTGATGGAAGGCAGGCTGCTACTTTCGCTGTCTAATTAGATGTATCAGAACACTCCAGTGTCTTTAATCCTGCCCGACCTTCCTGTTGAAATAACAACTCCAAACGTCTCCGCATAGAGGGTGTAAATAACGAAAACATTGTGGCTCTTCTCTCCCTTTAGTCCTTGGCTCTTAGGTACTTATAAAAACACCCCTTCCCCTTTCTCCTCAGCTCTCTGAGATAGTTGGCATCTTGAAATTTGAAGTGTTTCTCTATATACTTCATTTATGTAAAATACTTTTATAGAAAAAATGTGAAATTTAAAGTTAATTATGGTGAACAAAAAGTATTTAAAGGACTGTGGAGAAAACTAAGTCAGTACCCAGGTTGAAAAAAAAAAAAAAGGCCAGGTATGGTAATAGGTATCTGTAATCCAAGCACTGGGGACATGGAGATGAGAGGGTCCGTGGGGCTC
The DNA here is from genome assembly GCF_982192425.1 of Myodes glareolus. Classification (NCBI taxonomy): domain Eukaryota; kingdom Metazoa; phylum Chordata; class Mammalia; order Rodentia; family Cricetidae; genus Myodes; species Myodes glareolus. Next base: position 3,709,359 of record NC_142051.1, read on the forward strand.
ACTGGACAACAACTAATCTAGCCTAATTATTGAGCTCCAGACCAAGGGGAGATCATGTATTCCTAGGATTAAGACCCAAGACAGTGCTCTGGCATCCACATGCATGCATGCATGTATATACGTCCTCCACACATGTGCACACACAGGAATACCTGCACATAATTGGATCTTCAGAGTAACCCCGCCATTGGTATTCAAGAGTGTACTCACACTTCTAAGCTGTACCACGGGTTAGGTGGAGACAGCTGGGGTAAAGGCACAGACAGCAGTCTGGTCAACCTGCAAACCTCCATGATGCTTTTGTTGCCTAGAAACACAGGAAAGTTTTAGTGAAGGATGTGTACGTAGTCATTTTCTAGATTATGCATTGCCCCATAATTGATTTTGTTCAAGAGTTGCCCGGTTCACAGAAAAGCTGACTCACATATGTGCAGGGACCTGTTTCTGGGGTCGGTGTTGCTAGGTGATTTTGTTTGGGCCCATTTCGTTCCTTAAGAAATAGAAGTGTTTTTTGTTTGTTCATTTTATTGAAAATAAATTCTTCTCTTATGCAATATATCCCAAGCAATTTTCCCTCTCTCCACTCCTCCAAGTTCCCCCCAACTTCCCCTCCCCCAGGGTCACTCCCTCCCGCTCCATCTCATCTTCAGAAAAGAGAGGCCTCCAAGAGACAATAGCCAATCAGGATAAAACATCAGTAGGCCAAGGCAAAAGCCTCATATCAAGGCTGGACAAGCAAGGCAATAGGAAGAAAAGAGTTCCAAGAGTAGGCAAAGGACTCAGAAATATACCTGGTCCCACTTTAGGAGTGCCACAAAACACCAAGCTAACAATCATAACATATGCAGAGGACCTGGGGCAACTAACTGCAGGTCCTGTGCTTGCCACTTCAGTCTGTGAGCCTATATGAGCCCTGCTTAGTTATGTCGGTGGGTCATGTTCTTCTGGTGTCCTTCACCCCTCTGACTTCTACAATCTTTCCACCCAGAAGCTTTAAGACTCATGACATAGTCTTGATTTACACAACTTTTCTTAATGCTATTTGATTTAAAATCCAACCTTCTTTATGTAATGTTTGCTATCATGGTTGTGTCTTCTCTATAACTAAGCATAAAACTGTATTTTTACCCTCTACTCATTATTAAATTGATTTAGGGTATTGTTATCTTAAAATAGTAATTTTATTTTTGCCTATATTAAAAAGACCTTGTTTTGTTGACCCACTGTTATTCAAAGATAGATCTGTCAGATCGACTTCACTGCTACAGTTTGTATCTGAGCTACAATTTTCTTTTAGTTTTTGGCTAATCACCACAGAAGTTAGGTCGCTGGGTCTGCTGCCTGGTCATGGAACTTAGCTTTCATTTAGTTAATACTTTCTGGTTGGTACACTTGGAAGACATTTTAGTTTTTGTATAAATGGCTTGAGAAATAGATTGAGTCTCTGGTAATTTAAAAACAACCAAGTGGTATGGGAAGTCCTTCTGTATATGTGTTGCTTTTGTTGGTTCATGGATAAAGTTGTTTCAGCCAGTGGCTTGGCAGAATAGAGCTAGGTGCAAAAACCAAACTGAATACTGGGAGAAAGAAGGTGGAGTCAATGAGAAGCCATGTAGCCGTCAGCAGGAGACAGGCATGAAGGAATCTTGCCGGTAAGCCACAACTGCATGGCGATACACAGATTAATAGAAATAGGTTAGTTTAAGATGTACGAATTAGCCAATAAGAAGCTAGAGCTAATAGGCCAAGCAGTGATTTAATTAATACAGTTTCTGGTCTTACTTTTAGGGTGATGCATTTAGAGTACCCCAGAGGAGTTCTCTGTGTATTAGCAACTCCAGACTTACAGATCATCAATGTGGGGCTAAGAATAGCTAAAGTTTTCATTACGTTATGAATGGACATATATGTGTGTATGTGTGTGTACATATATGTGCATTCACCTAATACACAGACATCAGGATGTCAGGAATGGAATTTTCAGCAGCTGAGGCAGGAGGGTGCAGGCTTTGAGTGATCTTGATGATATCATTTGTGCCTTTATTCTACTTTATTGCAACAGAAGAAAAGATCAAGAAAGGAAAGAAAATTTAACTTCTTTCTTCAACCTTCACTCTTTTAAATGCTCTAAAATTTAATAATCATCTCCTAGAATTTATCCATAGCTAGAGCATTACAGGTGGGGCATTCATAATTGTCACCTGTCATTGTACTCTCTACTGTAGGGAAACTATGCTCTAGACCATCACTGAAAAGTGGCGGTTAAACTTTGGTCGATGAATTCACACAAAGAAAGTGGTACCTATTGGGAACATGTGCCTGTCATTTGTTAAGTTTTCCTTGAGTTACCATGAAAGCACAGTTGGCCGATTTGAGTGTGCCAATGTTAGAGCTAAGCGGCATTGAGAGTGCAATTAATCATGTAATGGTTTCAGCCTAGAGTCAAATGATGGAATTCCAACTTCTTCTATCTTCTGTATTCTAACTGGAGTGTAGCTTCCTTACCGGCCAGTGATTGGGCTCTGGTGTCTACTAGTTTATATTTCTTACTCTTCCCACCTTCCAGTCGCCAAAACCATAAATGGAACCTGTTTTCCCGAATGTTGTTTCTAGCCAGCGTGGGTTTAGACAGCCGTGTGACCTCTCTGCATGGTCCACACCGTCTTGTCTTTCTTTTCCAGCTGCAGTCCTCTGGCACACTGGGTAATAGTGGGGGGAGCCTGGTATCCCGTGCCTGTCCCAGCTGCAGTCCTCTGGGCACACTGGGTAGGGTGGGGGGAGCCTGGTACCCCGTGCCTGTCCTTGGCAGGCCTGACTTGCCTCGCTAGGCAATGCAGGAGGCTCACCACAAGACTTTGTCGTTTGTGTCACTTGAATCCAAGTGGGAAGACACTGAGAAAAATTTCAGAGAAAAATATAAAACAAACCCTTTGAAAATGTGAGGACATAATACATGCCTAGCAGACAGCACTGTCATCGGTGATTTGTATATAATTATTACTCAGTTTTAGGTGGTACTTAAGTTCTTTGTCCAGGATGGGAAAATTCATTTGTATACATCATTATTATCCCTCCTGACATGTGCTTTGGTGACATTAATCAGCACTTTATTTCCTGCAACAGTAATGATAGGGTTGTCTCCTGTGGTTTGATTATGCTGTCATGTGTGTGTGCGCGTGTGTGTGTGTGCTCGCGCACGCATGTGGATTTTGCCTCCCAGTGGTCGTCCTCCAGTACAAAAGAAATATCTCATGTGGGGATAAACTCCCAAATAGCTGACATTTAACAGTCATGCTGGCAAGCATCTAGTTTTCTTCCACTTCATTCTCTCTGCTTGTCAAGCTGAGTCTGGGGGATTCTCAACTGTGGTCAGAGTGATGGCTGTTTGTCATTTGACAACAGACAACATTTCTGAGACGGAGCTTGTTTCTAAAGACCAGATAGCTTGCACAGAGCTAGGCGAGATGGAGCATCAATTCCAGCCTGCAAATGACTAGCTGATTTGAAGGAAGCCTGGAAGAAAAGAGTGGATTGCCAGGTTCCTCTGGAGCAGCGCCAGGATTTGAGGCTGTAGTCAGAGGCAGTCACAGTGAAAAGGTCACGTTTTGTACCTGATGGGAGGAAGACAAATGGAAACGAGAGTCCTGGGTTCTGCTCTGCCCAGGGATTGACTCGGGATCCAACTGTGCCGTTTAAAACTACAACAGAAGAGAAAAAAGAATCCCACACCACATTTGTTTGCATTTTGTTGTAGCATAGCAAACTGTATGGGTGTGGCTTTAACAAACAGATCGAGTGTGTGATGCTCAGGGTCTCTTTAGCATCAATTCCACAGGCTCTGGCAACAGCCTCGTATACAAATCACATTAAAGACAGGAAGTGGCAGACTGAAATTGACCAGTATTGTTTACTAATTTGTGAGATGTTTTCATAAATCCAGGTCCCAGGGCAGAGTCAATCTATGTAACCACTGCACACTGTTTATGTTCCTGCTACGGCATCTGACCCATTGCTTTGCAGCTGTGTGTTTTCATGCCTGAGTCCGCCAAATAAATTAGTTTCTGGAGGGAGAAGAGAGGTCGCCTCCTTTCTCTTCCACATCCCAGGATGATGAGCATGGTGCTACTGGTGTTTGGAGAATCAGATTCAACCAAAGGTCTCATCTGGTTTTTTAAAGGATTTAAATCAACTTTCGTACCAATTGCAAGTTGTGCTACATGCCTTGAGAAACTAATGGTATGGGGAAAGTAGGAGGAGATACAGAGTAGGGATTAGGGAAATGAAGACAGCAGTAGACTTCAACCCCAGCCCCTGCAGGCCTTTCTCATTCACAGTAGGCTCCTCTGATTGAGAGCTGAGGCTCTGAGCCTCCTCTGCTCAGAGGGAAATAAAACACTAACAACAGTCAAAACAGGAAGCTGTTTCAAGTCCTTGCCACTGCCTGGATCCTAGAGTCTCCTTGTTAGTCATTAGGCTGTAACATTTAAATAGTGTACATACTTAACTATTACATAACAGCAGGAAAAAAAAAACCAACTGCATCTGCAGTGTCCTTAACATGGAGCCAGAACTTGGAGACATAGTTTTACTATTTTTGTTCTTCATGTGCCAGTAATGAGTTAGGCACGAGACACATGCATACCCTTCACGTTTCATAACAACCCTGCAGGGGAGGCAGTGTTGTCCCCATTTTATAGGTGAAGAACTGCAGCCGAGAGATGTAAAGTAAGTTGCAGATAAGGCTGTTTTATAACTGGACTGCTTGAGAGCCAGGATTTGATCCAGACAGCCCGTCCGTCTAGATGAGACTACATTTGTAGCCAGAAGATTCCTTCAAAATGCAGCTTGTACATACCACAAGACCTGGAGATAGCTCTCTTGAAGCCTCTATGTACATTCAGTGCACAATTAATGAAACCAGCTATTTGTAATAGCCCAGAGAAAAGGAAGAGATAACTATGTCACAGCTTCTGGGAGAAGCTTTTCCTAAGGTATGAGATAGTGTGGGTGGCAGGTCTAATCTAATCTGTAAAAGAAACCCAATCCAATGAGAGAAGGAATCAAAGAATATCAAAGACCACTGTGGAACCTAGAGCTTTGGAATGGGGTTCTGAAGAATTGGTACGCCTCTGAGGGGTGAGCCAGCGGGAGCATCATTTTAGCCACAAGAAAAGATCAACACAGATGGAAAAAGAAGATAGCAAAGAACTTATGGAAGAGCCTCTGGCAGCCATGGGTTTAGCCCAAGATGAGGGCACATATGTATATTGAGAAGACAGGGAATCCATGGAAATCTCTGAGTAGGCAAGTGGGTTCTACTTAGGAAAGCATTCTGTCTTCTTGCTTAGGCTGAGGAAAGACAGTGTAAGGGTGGCTCTGTCACAGAACTGTCAAGTAGAAGGGCATGAGGTGGAGACAACGGGGAAGGAGGCAGCTGCTGAGCACAAGGCACCAATTGTGCTTATGAAGCAAAACACAAGCAAGCTAAGACATGTTAAGACATCTTAACATGTCAGCTGAGGGGGCATCGCTGAACAAGTATGAAGAAACTGGAGAGCATGCCATGGCGTTCTATACTGAATGCTAATTCAGTTCTTGGGAGCTCAGGACATCCAAAAGATACACAGGCTACTTGGAGTGGAAACAAAGACGTTCCCTGAGAGAGCTTAATACAAACACTGAAACAGTTGCGGGTCAAACTCAGATGTGTGGGTAATTCAGACTGAGCAAGGCAGTGTGACCCACCTGCCCCAAGTAGCATTAGATGCAAGAGAGAGACCTTATCTGGTACCAAAGAAGAGGCCCTATTCCAACAGAGAGAGGATCAAAGAAAAGCAGATGGCATATTTAGTGCAGGAGGGTGATATTTCTGGCACCTAGCACCTTGGAGAAGTGTTAAGAATTGATGTTGTATATTAGTTTAACCCCAAATAAAGTCACAATGCCCCTCAGATATTAAGAGTGTTTCTTACTTTATATTCCCAAAGCAAATTCATTCTGCAAATATGGACTATGCTTTCATAAATTTTTGGCTTTATTCATTTAATGAAATATATGGGTGATTTTTGTCTTCTTGCTATACTTACAGAAAATCATAGGGACTTTTATGCATGGGTCCTTTTCATTTTATAGAACTGTTTTATGGGTTTAGCAGTAACTTGAAGATGCACATAAAACAATTGCAGAAGGTTCCTGGCCCACAAGAAGGCTCATATTTATCTGTCTATCTGTGGTAGGAGCAGATTCTAACACAACTGGCTAACTAGCAGGCTGAGGGCAAAGGCACAGGTTTAAGCCTAGGAAAGCCTTGAAAATTGCTAGTTACTTGGTGATGTGGATGTCTATTTGTATGCAGGTGTATATGATGTGTATGTGGGCAGATAGATGGATAGCATAGAGACTTAACTAGCTGCGGTCCGGATTAAGAGAAAGAATGTCTAGAGTCTGGCTAAGAAAGTACAATGAGAGTTAGTTAACCACCTGTGCTGTTATCACATGACTGCTGCTGACGTCAGTGTCACCACCAGCACCAGTACTGACTGCCGTTGTGAGGCTCTTATTGCTGGTTTACGGTGCTGTCCCCAAGATCTGTGATAGAGAAAAGATACATGGCTGAAAAGGGAGCCTTATAATAGGAAGCAGATAACTAGCTATAATATGCAAGTTCTACAGGATACTGGGTTCCAGCCAGAGTTCTCTAGAGGTTAGTTAAAGGAAGAACTAAAGTGTCAATCATTTATTTGGTATTTACAAACCCAGGTTAATGAAGTCAGGAAAATAGGCAACCACAAAGGATAGGAAATGCATTACTCCACTTCTAGATACCTGTGACTTACATATGAGAGTCAAGATGTCACACACAGCCAGAGGCCCAGGGTTTGCTGAGGATTTGGGTGGAGGAAGTTGTGTTTGATGGGCGTGCAGTTTCAATTTTGCAAGAGGAAAATGCTCGAAAGATCTGATGCACGGCAGCAGAAACCCATGTAACACCTGGGCTGGGAATTTCACTTATGGTTGAGATGGTAAGGCTTGCTCTGTGTGTATTTTACCACAGCTTGAAAACATGGGGCGGAGGAGGAGGTATAACGTGGCGGTCCTGGATGGCGTAGCTCCTGCAGCACCACCAGGGGCACAGCCAGCTGTTGTCAGGTTGGTGGAAAGTGCCGCACTTCACAGCAGTTTGTGGAGCATGAGCTGGCACTCAGCCCCGCCCTTGTTTTGCAGATCAGCATTTGCCCATCTGGATTGAATTCCTCTCCATTTCTAAGCTGTACTGGGCTCTCCAACTGCCACATAAGTTGACAGTTCATGCATCTATGGGTAGAAGGAGAACCCAGGAACTCCGGGGTAACTGATAGGTCCAGCTAACCAGCAGCAGCTGCATGGGAAGAGACAGCACTCCAGTGGAGGTGATGTTCCTGCGGGGAACTTAGTGCCCCTGGAATCAATGTGGCCTCGGGAATAGAATGGCATATAAGGTTAATATTCATTAAGTTCCACTATCGCTCCCAGTGCTGGTGAAGCTGTCGCTGCTGTTTGACCTTTGACTTTTAACAACACAAGGAACACTTAGGAAGTCTCCCACAACTACTGCATAATTGATAGGGTAGGAACAGATCGTGATTTTAAAGTGTGTGTGTGTGTGTGTGTGTGTGTGTGTGTGTGTGTGCGTGTCTGTCTCTGTGTGTGTGTGTGTGTGTGTGTGTGCGTGTCTGTCTGTGTGTGTGTGTATAGGTCAGAGGGCAACTTGCAGAAGTTGCTTTCTCCTTCCATCCCGGGGGTCCCTGAGATGGGGCTTAGGTTATCAGGCTAGGCAGCAGGTGTCTTTTATTTGCTGAGCCGTCTCACTCTCCTGAGATTTCATATTTTCAACAAAATATTAAAGGCTCATTTTTTTCATAGACTTTCAAATTTCCAAATATTAGCATGGATCACTGTAACAATGTGCTGTCAATCTCTCTCTCTCTCTCTCTCTCTCCCTCCCTCCCTTCCCCCAAAGTCCTAGTAAAGATGGTAATTTCATTTAGTCTTTTGTCCGATCGTTTTGTTTCTTTGAGTAGAATTGTTAATCTATTTGGAAAATCAGATCACTGTTTCCTAGGGAGAAAAATACAATGGTATTTTAGAAAATATTAAATTTAGACTTGTTTGCCTCTTCAAAATAGTTGCCTTGTTTTACATGTAGAGAAATGAAGTTTTGGTCATGCCTTTCCACCAAACGCATATGATGGCCCTAGTACATGAAAGGTGATGAGGATGAGGCTGGCTGCTCCGGGAAAAGACGGCACCGCAAGTACAGGACTGTAGAGTTATTCCGGGATGTCTGAGCTTCCTGCCCTCTGCTACCTCCTGTGCTGTACTTCCCGTTTCTCCACAGGAAGAGCAAGTATTCTTGAGCCTGATTTCTGTTTAAGAATTCCATGTTAGTTCTACTTCCTCTGAAATAGTAATTTAGGGGAAAATTATGCTCAGATATTTCCAGCCCCAACCTCAAATAGAGAGTGTAGGGGCGCCTGTCTCACCTTGCTAACAGGTCTTATATAGACACTTTACAGTGATCAATATCCTGTCTGCTTTTTTAACAAAAGCTTATTAGTTCATTCTTACTCTGTGTGTAGATGTCCGAGCGTGTGCACAGGAGGTGACTCCCTCCCAGTTAAAAAGCCCAGGAAACTCAGCAGTGGAGAACATGGTTGTTGTTGCTGTGATTGTTGTTGTTGTTTTGCCACTTTGGACATTTTGGACGCTGGTTCATTTTCAGTTTTGTGTTCACATTGTTCTTGCAGATTCTCATGCTGGAGTTGGCCTTCTGTGGCTGATATAAAACATTCTGACCCAGAGCAACTTAGGGAGGAGAGGGTTTAGTTCATCTTGCAGGTTATAGTTCACCATTGTGTAAAGTCTGGGCAGGTACTCAAGGCGGATCTTGTGAACAGACGGTGGAGCACTGTGGCTGAGTTGCTCAGGCCTTGCTCTGGTAGCCAGCTTCTTCATAAAGCCCAGGGTGACCTGCTGAGGGAATGGTACTACCCACTGGGGTGGGGAGGGGATCCTCTTGTGCAGCAGTCAGCCGGCAAGAGAATCCCCTGGAGGCGTGCCCACATTCCAATCTGAGCGATCCCTCCTTTAGAGCCCCCTTTCCAGGGGATGGCTCCAGGCTGTGCCAGGCTGGCAGTTAGACCTAACTGGGACACCCTCATTTTTAAGACATTATTTGTGGCTACATTATGAGTGAAAAGAGAGCAGATGCATGCTTCTATTGGTTCATTTTCTTTTGTTCAAAGAAAAAATAAAAACTATTTTGAAAAATCACAGTGGATCATAATTATTTGCCAGCAGGTTTGTTACTTAAGTACTGAGGGGCTCTTAAGAGTCGGAGAGGCGATACATTCATGGTTGTTATGTTGATGATGCACATTGCTAAACACTAGAGAAAAAATTAAAATAAACTGTGTTTATCCAAGGAAATACTGCTTAATTGCTGCATTCAAGCGAAGATTGAATGTGTTATTTTATCAAGTACTAACCATTAAAATGAAAAATTCATGCATAAGCTTTGTGTGCAATCAATACAACTTTTCAAATTCTGTCAATCATTCAAAAATTTTCAGTGTACATTTGTTGGGTCCTGCGGGCTGGGTGCTTAAGATAACAGATGAAAACCATGTAATCTCAGAGAGCTCACAAATCATCAAAATACCAATAAATTATAAATATACATAATAATTGCTCTGAAAACACAATGAAGAGGGTGATTAATTCTGCCTGAAGGAGTGGAAAAGACTTGATAGAAGAGGAAACTTTGATCTACAAATAAGGGATAAGTGGACTTGTTAGTTATGGTAAATAATGCTAGCTGTTATAGCCACCTGTCTTATTTTTGGGTTTGGGTTTTTATTACTGTCAAGAGACACCATGACCATGGAAACTCTTGCAAAGAAAACATTTAATTGAAGGTGGCGGCTTACAGTTTCAGAGGTGCCATCTCTTATCACCATGATACCTAACATGGCAGTGTGTGGGCAGATGTGGTGTTGGCTACACCTGGACCAGAAGGCAGCAGGAAGTCAACTGGCTGTCACACTCAGCGAAACTTGAGAAAAAGACCTCAAAACAAGCCCCCACAGTGATATTCTTCCTCCAACAAGACCACACCTCTCAATAGTGTGAGCCCCTCATTTTTTTCCAAAACATCACATCAGCAAACTCCAAAATCTGTCACGTCACTAACCCAATTAAGTTAGCAATGGTGGAAAGTAACTGCCCCAGAGTGAGTTGGGGACCCTGGCTTGTCCACTAGGGTGGGTTGAATGGGAAATGTTCCTCCAGAGACTTACATGTTTGAATACTTGATTCCTGGGTATTGGCATGTATATTTGGATATACATATACACACATATATGTGTATATATGTATATATGCGTGTGTAGACATACAGTACATGTATACATATGCATGACATTATAAGGTTTTGAGCTGGACATTATAGTGAAGATGAGACTTTTTAAAATTTATTCTTATTTATGGGATGGGGAAGGCATATGTGGGCATACCATGTGTATGTGGGTGGCCATAAGGACCAAAAGTGGGTATGGGTTCCCCTGAGCTAGATTTATAGTTTATTGTGAGTTGCTAAGCATAGATCCTGGGAACAGAACATGGGTCCTCTGGAAGAGAAGTGAGTGTTCTTCATTGCTGAGCCATCTCTCCACTCCCTATAGCATGTTTTTTTGTGTTTCAATTCTCAAACAAAATATATGCCTGTCCTTGAAAAATGTGACATTTCAGGGCACATTCTGTTCATGTCTATATCAGAATATATTTGCTTTAATTTGTTAGAAAACTAAATGCCATTTTATGAGTCAAGCTAAGAAACATTTTAAACATGCATGGGCATTAAGTCCCTTTGAAAACTAAACTAGTTGAATTCTCCGATTGGGCACTTTGTAGGTCTTTAATCGGAATGCTTGATACCCAGTCAATACATCTCATTTATTCTGCTCTCTGGTGCTTAGCCTCAATTGTAGCTTAAATGGTCACTTGTAACCATAACAAACTGTTATGTTGGGCTTTGTTATGGTTAGATAGGGGCAAACGATCCTTTCTGTTTTCATTTGCATTAGTGATTTGTTAAGGGCTAAACTGAGGGTCTGCAGGAAAGAGGGCAGCCCGGTCTCCCTCCCTTGTCTGTCACAGGCTCTGTGATTGGTTCCCCTGAGCGAATTACTTAGTGTGGCTCTGCCTTTGCCCTAGTTTGGAATTGTAAACAGGGTTATAGGAGCCATTTTAGATCTCAGTGTCTATCACCCAATCATAATGTCACATTAAGACACACATTAACACGTGTGTCTCTCCTTTCGCATTACATGTGGAACTTAAAAGGAAAACTTGTCAAGTTTATACATGAGGTGAATTGATACAAAATGTGAATCTATTTATATTTTGGTTAAACTATGGAGTGTTTCTCATTGGGGACAATGAAGACACTAGTGTAAATCTATAAAAATATTTAATTCAGTGCTCGCCCATGGAGTACCTGCCCCGTACCTGGTCCTGAATACTAAGGAGATGACCTGATTCCACCCCTGCGGTGGGGAAAGAAGGCCTCAGGGAGGAGTCCCTGGTTTGGAGTCGGGATCGCACTGAAACACAAGGAACCAGGAATTCTGGGTAACTCCCTGGGCTCCACTTTGTTTCATGAAAGAGTAATTCTGAACACCTTATTATCTTTCCTGCCTGGAGGGTGGGCCCTGGGTTAGAAGCTTGAAGGTCGGAAGAGTTTTCTGGTTCCGCTGGCAGTTTCCCTCACACCAGTCCTCCATGAATGATGACATGCATATCCTCTTAGCATGCCTCACTCCTTGGTTTGCCTCAGTTTTCCTAATATTTTTTTTATTCTGCTCTCTCTTCCCTATTACATTCAGAACTGTTACGGCAGACTTGTACACTGATTGGATCTCAAGAATGGGAGTCAGTTCTCCAATGTCCTTACTTAGGAGTCTTATTAGTTAGAATTCTATGGGGTTCCATAAACTATATAATTTTCTCTTCGTTTCTCTACTGAACTATATTTTTTACTTTAACTTAAAACATTTTTTAAAATCAACGCTGTCTTCCCAGAAGCAGATGGCCGTAATAAATCTATGAAGATGAAAGAGAATACCAATCTTAGAAGATTTCCGTCTGTATTGGTTTAAATCCTTCTTCCTGTTACTTTAGGAGATGATTACAGCTCATTGCCTATTCTGTCTTAATCACATGTCAAGGATTGATTTTAAATTCTCTTTGATAACCTTAGTTTGGGTACTTAACCCCTAGCTCACCAGGAAGCTCATGTGAGAAGCTCATTAGTGTTAGAAGTCATCACTTAGACTGGATTTCCCTCTGTATTTTCTTTGTGGTCTTTTATTTGGGCATCTTGCTCTGATTTAATGGGTGCATTTAAAGTTGCTAATTAAGAGCATTGTATGTCCTATCAACAGCACAGAGTATTAGGCTGGCTCTGTTGTCTTGAGGTTAAGTGGACTAAACCATGCAGCAGTGGAACGGACTGGGTTGCCTCCCATTATAGAGGTTACACTATAGTTCAGTTTTCTTCAGGACCCGTAGCTTCCTTCATGTAGACAAAGCTCTACAGTTCTTGACTGTCTCTCATAGTTGCCATAAACAGCAGCCACTCCTTGAAGTAGCCTGGAAGTGGACACTCAAAGTCGCTTCCCATATTGCCAGTAGTAGGAAGCCTCATGGGAGTCTGGGATCATCAGTCTCACAGCAGCTGCCCTGGCCCCAGAACTCTTCAGAGCTTCTCTGGAAAGTGATGGGAAGATTGAGGAGAGTGTTGACTTATATAACATTTCCTAATAAGGCCAATTCTCGAGCTGTCAAAGGATGCTGTAGAATTCCTCCCAAGCCAAGGTGTTTGGTCAGAGGGATACACTAAGTATGCAGCTCTGGCCACGGAAGGAATTCAGTGTAATCACTTCCTGTTGGAAGATTATGAAAGGTGAGGAAGCAGGCTATGGCAAATGCCAGATTTGTTTCTGTTAGCATGCATTTTCTCTAGTTGAGAATGTTAACATCATGGCAGTATTGGGTTGCTTCTGTGTTGTCTCTAGTTGAGAGGTTGATGTTACAGCAGTATTGGGATGCTTTTGTGTTGTGTCTAGGTGGTTGACTTTATGGCAGTATTGGGATGCTTCTGCATTGTCTCCAGTGAGGAGGTTGATGTTACAGCAGCACTGGGATGCTTCTGAGGGTAGCAGAAGCTTGGCTTTGCTTTCAGGCCCCAAACTAAGGGAAGCATGAGAAGGATGACAGGGTAAAACAACCTGCCTCCAAATTTGTTTAGGCATGGAATGAGGTGCAGATGTATTTCTTGTATAGCAATACGGACATGAGCAGTTTGTCATGACAGGGTCCTGGGCTCATTTTGTCCTGTTGCTTTGCCATCTCCAAGGTATTTTCTTTATCCAAAATGCCCCATCATCATCACTTCAGCCAGCAGGAAGGCAGAGAGAGAGCAGGTGCTTCCAAATTTGTGTACATCGATTCTGTTCACATTCAGTTATTGCAGGGGTGGCTGAGAAATGAAGTCATCCCCACTTTATCCCCAGGCAGTAAAACTGCCAAATTACCTCCCCAGGAAGTCTGGCAACTAGATACTGGTTACTAAAAAGGATTACAGTTTTACTAAATCGGCATTTAGCAAGAATCAGTAATACACAGCAGAAAAAGATATAAATTACCTGCAAAAGCCTTATTTACAGAACAGAAATAACTTCATCAGTTTGCTCTTGATGAGTCTTTGCCTTAGACACAGCTGAAGAGATTAAGTGGTCTGGGCTAATAGAATGGCAGGAGCTACTAAGAACTGAAATTTGTTTTCTCTTTCATAAATTATACTATGTAAACAAGGTGAAAAATAGGTAGATCAATAAATGATTACATCTTTTTAACATTTACTCTCTTTTGCCTTCTCAGTGACAGATACTATGTCCAAAATATTAAAAATGGTATTGAATAAGACTTTTTGGTTTTTTAGAAACTCACATTTTTTTGTTTTTGTTTTTTTCACAGTTCTTTTTTATGTATATTTTATTGAGCTCTACCTTTTTCTCTGCTCTACTCCCTTCCTTTCCCCTTCCCTTCAACACTCCCCCAAGGTCCCCATGCTCCCCATTTGCTCAGAAGATCTTTGCTTTTTCTTCTTCCGGTGTAGATTAGATCTATGTATGTCTCTCTTAGTGTCCTCATTGTTGTCTCTGGGATTGTGGTTCATAGGCTGGTTTTCTTTGCTTTATGTCTAAAAGCCACTTTTGAGTGAGTACATATGATATTTCTCCTTTTGGGTCTCAATTATCTCACTCAATACGATGTTTTCTAGCCCCATCCATTTGCCTGCAAATTTCAAGATGTCATTATTTTTTTCTTCTGTGTAGTACTCCATTGTGTAAATGTACCACATTTTCCTATCCATTCTTCAGTCGAGGGGCATTTAGGTTGTTTCCAGGTTCTGGCTATGACAAACAATGCTGCTATGAACATAGTTGAGCACATGTCCTTATGGCAAGATTGAGCATCCTTTGAATATATACCTAAAAGTGGTATTGCTGGGTCTTGAGGAAGGTTGCTTCCTAATTTTCTGAGGAATCGCCATACTAATATCCAAGGGGCTGTACTCGCTTGCACTCCCACCAGCAATGCAGAAGTGTTTCCTTTACTCCACATCCTCTCCAGCATAAGTTGTCATGAGTGTTTTTGATCTTGGTCATTTTTACAGGTGTAAGATGGAATCTCAGAGTTGTTTTGATTTGCATTTTCTGATGGCTAAGGATGTTGAGAATTTCCTTAAGTGTCTTTCAGCCACTTTAGATTCCTCTGTTTAGGTCTGTAGCCCATTTTTTTTTATTGGATTATTTGTTCTTTGGATGACCAATTTCTTGAGTTCTTTGTGTATTTTAGAGATCGGTCCTCTGTCTGATGTGGGGTTGGTGAAATCTTTTCTCATCCTGTAAGCTGCCCTTTTGTCTTGTTGTTGACCGTGTCCTTTGTTTTACAGAAGCAATTCAGTTTCAGGAGGACCCATTTATTAATTGTTTCTCCCAGTGTCTGTGCTACTGGGGTTATATTTATGAAGAAGAACGCTTAAAAGAAATCCCACACTAGCTAAAAATTGAGACTAATAGAGGGTTTTTTTATTTAGGGGTAGACTCACAAATCACAGTCCTCTGCTGAAACAGAGAACAGCAACCGAATCCTGCAGCTGGAAAAGAGGCCTGATTTGCACTTTACATCCCATAAACAGTAAAAGAGGCCACACCCAAGTGGGCAGGTAACTTAAAGGCTACTGGCAGCAGGATTTTCTCTAGCAATATTTAGGAAGTGGTCTCCAGTGTCAATGCATTCAAGTGTACCTCCCACTTTCTCTTCTAAGAGGTTCAATGTGGCTGGTTTTATGTTGAGGTCTTTGATCCATTTGGACCTGAGTTTTGTGCATGATGATAGATATGTATCTATTTTCATTCTTCTACATGTTGATATCCAGTTATGCAAGCACAATTTGTTAAACATGCTTTCTTTTTTCCATTTGATATTTTTTGCTTCTTTGTAAAAAATCAGGTGTTCATTGGATTGTGTATATTAATATCTGGGCCTTCGATTCAGTTACATTGGTCCTCCTGTCTGTTTTTATGGCAATAGCAAGATGTTTTCAGTACCATAGCTTTGTAGAAGAGTTTGAAGTCATGGATTGTGATGCCTCCAGAAGTTTCTTTTTTGTAAAGGATTGTTTTGGCTATCCTGGGTTTTTTGCTTTTCCATATGAATTTGAGTACCATTCTTTTGAGGTCTGTGAAGAATTTTGCTGGGATTCTGATGGGCATTGCATTGAATCTGTAGATTGCTTTTGGTAAGATTGCCATTTTTACTATGTTAATTCTGCCTACCCAAGAGCATAGGAGACCTTTCCACTTTATGGTGTCTTCTTCAATTTCTTTCTTCAAAGATTTAAAGTTCTTGTCATATAGGTTTTCAACTTATTTAGTTACAGTTACTCAGAGATATGTTATGCTATTTGTGGCTTTTGTGAATGGTGATGTTTCTTTGATTTCTTTCTCAGTCAATTTATCATCTGTGTAAAGGAGGGCTACTGATGTTGAGAGTTAATCTTGTATCTTGCTACATTACTGAAAGTGTTTATGAGCTGTTGAAGTTCCTTGGTAGAATTTTTGGGGTTACTGATATAAACTATCATATCATCAGCAAATAGTGAGAGTTTCATTTCTTCTTTTCCGATTTGTATCCCCTTGATTTGCTTTTGTTGTCTTATTCTAGCTAAGATCTCAAGAACTATATTGAATAGATATGGAGAGAGTGGACAACCTTGTCTTGTTCCTGATTTCATGGATTGCTGTGAGTTTCTCTCCGTTTAGTTTGATGTTGGCTGTTGGCTTGCTCTGTATTGCCTTTATTATGTTTAGATATGTTCCTTCAATCCCTGCTCTCTCCAACACCTTTATCATGAAGGGATGTTGTATTTTGTCAAAAGCCTTTTCAGCATCTAATGAGATGATCATGTGGTTTTTATTTTTCAGTTTGTTTAGATGGTGGATTACGTTGACAGATTTTCATATGTTGAACCATCCCTTCATCTCTGGGATAAAGCCTACTTGATCATGGTGGCTGCTGAGAAGCTCACCTTTTAATAAAGGAGAAAAATACTCAATTTAAAAACATAAGACACTCGGATAATATGAAGAGTTCTATAAAAGGAGTAAAATTGGAAGGGCAGATGTACTGATGGTGTATTTACAATCTCTAATAAAATAAATATATTAAATAATTCACTTAAAATGTTTATAAAGTGACTCGCAGGTGTATCTCTGCCTAGGGTGTAGAATCTATCATCTGTCTGTCTGTCTGTCTCTATCTATCTATCTATCTATCTATCTGTCACCTATCTCTTTCATTTATACCTCTGTATATGAAAAACTAGGGGTTCATACATGAGGTTTTTAGGATGGAAATTTTCCTTTCGGAACAAATATTTTATAGAATTATACAGTCTTAGTATTTAAAAATATTTTATAGAATTATACAGTCAATATTTAAAAATGGCAAACAAATTAATACATAATGTATGGAAAAAACAGGAACATTTATATGGGGGTGGGGGAATCATATACAAAGTTCAAGCCAAACTAAGGATTTCGGGATGAAATTCTTTCTTTGAAGCTGTTTCATGTTTTTTCCTCTTAAAACTCACCTGTGTATCTGCCCAACAAGAGTGCTTAGAAAGAAATGCTTCTTTCACTTCCTGTTCTTGGGGGGATAATTTACACATCGGAATGATGAAAAGATGTAGCTTCTTTGGTCTTAGTAATGTCTACAAAAATCTATTCTTCCTTATACACAACTGCCCCTCAGACTGCATAGGCAAGATGCTATAGATTCTACAGTTAGTCTTCAAGTTAGAAACCTGTAAGATTTAAAATGTCTATTTTTAATTATGTGTGCATGTATGAGAGAGGTATGCTGGTGCCCACTGAGGCCAGAAAAGAGTGATCAATTCCTGGGTCTGGGCTTCTGGACAGATGGGAGTTCTGTCATTCAATGCTCAGACATTGGTGCTGGAATCTGAGTTCAGGCCCTGCGCTAGAGCAGCAAGTCCTCTTGAATGCTGAACCTGCTTCAGTGCTGGCTTCTAATTTCCAAACTCAGAAACAGTCAAACTACCTGGACACGACTTTCTTTGCTAATTTCACCACTGATATTCTAGGTAGATACCATTTTGAAGTTGATTTTTAGTATAAAGTATATGATTTATTTATTTCTCAGCTTGCTCCTTTTGCTTTTCTGATCTTAAAACATATTCTACTTCATCCATCTCCATGTTAAACATAATATGTAATATAATGACAGTCAACATTTTATCGTCACTGTTATCTAAACTAAGATAAATATTATTTAATGTGACACCTTATTACAACATTGTTGGTTCATGAATGCATTGGAATCTTCTATTGTTCTGCTAGTGGTGGCTGGCAGTGATCAGGAACTAAATATACTTGGAAACCTTCCCAGCTGAAACTGACTCTTTACTATAGAATATCAATCAGAAGTTCATTTGGATCAATAATTTCCTTTAAAGTATCAATTCATGTGGGGGCAGTGGAATTCAATCAGCCTTTCATACTTTAATGCATGAAATATTACATTAATGGAATAATAGCAGTCTTTTTCCTCCTAGTATCACATTGAGCTTGGTCACAGTGAGGCAGATACATACCTAATGTAGGGAAGCTGAGGAATACAGGGGACATCTGGTATACCAGCAGGATTTCAGTGGAGGAAACAAAAGGGAACCAGAGGCAGAGAGGACCATACCTATCTGACTACCTCAGAGAGGACTTCCTTTCTTTCCTTGTAGCATCTTTTGCTTGGTTCTGGAAGCAGTGCTTCTCAAATCACCATGTTCATGATTTCCACAGGGATATTAAGGAACTGAAGAATTGGTCTCACAGATCTGAGGTCCAGCCCATAGTGTCTAGTGTTTCTAGGGGATGTCATTTCTGCTGTTCTGAGAATCACACATGGAATATCAAGCTATACAATGTCAGTGTGGCAATGAATAAAGTCTGAGAGCTAGTGATCTGTGGAATGCTGGTCCAGGCCCAACTTTTATTCTAGCAGCCCCACCTCTTTCTCTCTGTGTGTCCTTTCTTCCTTCTCAACAAATGGAAGGACTCAGCAATGGTTGAGCTTGTCACAGAGGGGGAAGCCAGGACAGAGTAAGTCATGCTCAGAAGTGTGGGTTACACCCTCTGCCCGGTCCCTCTTTTGTGGTGTTTTTGGCACCTTTTGTAGATTGAATTCCTTGTGAGAAAGGCACAACATAAAAGGTCCATAAGATGCCAGCAACATGTTTAATACCAGCATCCTCTCCTGTCTTCTCCTGTCTCCTATGTATGGGCTGGCAGCTCCACTCATTTACAGCCGTGTAATTATCTTTCTTCCCCTGGTACAACAGAGGTCATCTGCTGACACCCATTCCTTTTGCATCATCTTGCAGAAGTCTGCATCTCCACTGAGTTTATTCTTTTCAACCAACAAGAATTCTCAACTGTTTCCCCTTCATCTATCCTGTTTCTGTTTGATGTCATTGCTGGCAAATAATACTAAGGCAGATTTTTTTTTCTCTTGTGGCTGGGCAGGTCCTGGGATATCTATTTTGAGAAATATTATAAACTTATTTATTTGAGAACTAAGTCCAAGATGATGTTCTCCACCCCTCATACTGCCAGAGTGTGGAGCATGCTGCTCATCGAATATCGCTGCTTTGCTGGTATGCCCGGGTCTTGCTCTTCGGTGACCCTTTTCAGGGTATGGTACTTGATTGTTTGTCTCTACTCTCTGCTTCTCTCCCTCACCCCTCCATCCCTTTCCCCCTCATCCCTCTCTTGCCTCTCCTCCACATTGCACTCTGATTCCCGTTCACATTACTTAAAGGTTACTTCCACTTGTTCCTGATGGCCCTGTCCCTCTTCTGTCAAGTGCTTCAGATCATTTAACTTGGCACCCAACCGTGTAATGAAATCTTTTATTTATGTATTTTTCTTATCCACTGAATTATAAGCTGCTAAAGGACAAAAATATTTGTGTACATTTTTATGTCTAGAACTACTAGTTTAATATTTGGAGTGTATTTCATAAAAATACATGTTGAATGAATGACTGCATTATTGATCAGCTTGGGTTTCCTTATTTTTTGTTCTCTATGATTCATTTTTTTGTTTTGGCAGTTTTATATACATATATAAATATATGACGTGATGTGATTATATTTGTGCCCTGTTACCATCTGCATTTCTTTCTCTTTGACCCCTTTCTTCTTCCTCACTAGTCCCCATGAGTCTGTGACTCAAGGTCTGCCTCCCACTCTTAGAGCTCCCATTAAACCAACAGCTCTTCAGGAAGGTGTGGAGCCCCGTAGACACCTTCTCCATCACTCATGGAGCATTGAGGGTTCCCAGTCTTGTACAGGTGTCCATTTATGCTGTGTGCTCATGATGGCCATGGCCCTGTCATAGCTGGGTCACAGCGTTCTGTGCCACTCCTGGCTCTAACTTTTTCATTCTTTCTTCCCCCTCTTCCATGATATTCATTAAGCCTGGGAGGGTGACAGAAATAGCCTGTTTAGAATGAAGAACTCCAGAGTCACCAATCATCAGCACTTAGACCAGATGTAAGTGTCTGCATTATTGTCACCCTTTAAAAGGGAACTTCTCTGTCCCAGGATGAGATGCAGCACTAATCTATAAGTATAAACATAGATATTTGGAAGGAATTTTGACAACATGTCTATTTAGGGTTCAGCAGTGTATCTCCCTGTTCAGCCCATGGCCTGCTCCACCATAAAGCACTCCTGTGGAGTGGCCCTCCAATCCAATCAAAGATCAGCTAACTACCGCAAAGGCATTTGTTCCCTGGTACAGTACTCTGTGATTTCTAATTTAGTTTTAGCCATGTCAATTGTCTTTCTTCTGCTTTAATTTACCAACAGTCTTGGCAAAACCAATGAGCTCTTTGGTTGTGTCTATATGAATTATTGTGATCCCCGTCTGCATGTTACACAGGTTTGCTTGTTGTTCCTGAATGCCGATTGTGTAGCACAGAAGTCTTTTTACTGACCACTGTGTAAATGTTACAGTCATGGTGAAGAAGTATTTGACACATTTGCCACCTGGGAACTCTAGAAGCTTTGTCCATGGCTTGCTGTATTTAGACCTCATGTAGTGGAGGGATCTTTTCTGTCGCACCTGTTAGGTGATGCTTGAAATGCTTTGAAATGCATTCAAGTAACCCCTGCAATAGAGTGCTCTCCTTGGTCCCGTTGGCCTTTCATCAGATGCTTAACCTGGCACATTAATCCCCTGCTGTCTATGTATGAACAATCACATAATAATCTGTATTTAGTAACTGTTGGCAGTACTAACAAAACCATTTATAATATAATGGGGTAAGTTTTTATGTTTGAAACTAAATTATGTCAGATGATTTGTTCCAGAAGCAAAGGAGGTTGACTGAATATAGATAGCATCAGAGACCATGACGTGCTGGATTTCATTGTAGGTATTGAGACTGAAATAACTATGGGTTGACTGAAGTGTAAAACTGGGAGCATGGATGGTGGTGGTCCACACCTGCAGTGGCCCTGCTTAGCAAAGGAGTTCAAGTGCTTTACAACTTGGGGATCTCTTTCAGAGTCTTGGAGTTCAGAATGTACAGTGGCATCGAGATTCAGACACATTGAACAGTAGTAATCTAGCTCAGGGCCTTCAGAGCATTAGGAACTTGGATGAGATTCCTGACTTTTTTGTTTTTGTTTTTTAATTTTATGGGTATCTGTTCCAAAATGTTATAGACAAAAAAATGTGCAAATATTTGATGATTTCTAGAGAAACTCCCCCCAATACATTTAGTTTCTAGGAATATAGAGTTATCATGTTAAGGGTACTAGTGAGGAATAAGGGAATTGATGGGCATAAATGATGGTAGATTTGGACAGTACTGCTTTATTTTACAAAATTTTTTCTTAATTTATTATGTTTTCCCCTGAGAAGTTTCTGTTGCCAACACCTGGGAGATAGGTGGTAGGTACATCCGAGATGGCCTGCATGTGAAGTGAAGGTTGTGTTTTAATTGTGTTGCAGAAAGTATAATGGAAAGACAATGAAGGAACCTAGTGAAGAAATTTCTGCATGGGCACAACATGTGTCACTGTGAGTGGCACATAGACACTATATACATACTAAGAGAGAGTCATGTGTGTAGATGTTCCGGTTTCTGTTTGCATGGCCCTGTGGCAGCCCACTGAGGCCAGAGATTTTAAGAGAAGAATGATTCGCTTATTGGTACCCTACTTTTGCTGCCATTAGCTTTTTCTGCTTGTACTGCATACAGCTAAATTTCTTTCTGCTTCTTATTTCCTACTTTGGACTCACACATCATCATAGATACTCCAGGGGAGAGGAGTCTAGAAAAGGTCCCGTTACAGACCCAAAAAGCCTATGTAACTTGTATGTATGTTACTCTGATATGGGATGTCCTTTTGTATATATGTTGCTTTTGTTGATCGATGAATGAAGCTGTTTCAGCCAATGACTTAGCAGAGTAAAGCCAGGTGGTAAATCCAAGCAGAGATATATAGAGAGAGAGTAGGTGGACTCAAGCAGATACCAGCCAGCCAGCCGCAGAGGCACAAAGACATGCAGAAAATGAGGTAATGTCACATGGCAATACATAGACTAATAGAAATGAGTTAATTTAAATGTAAGAGCTAGCTAGAAATATTCCTGAGCCATCGGCCTAGCAGTGTTGTAATTAATACAGTTTCTGTGTGATTATTCTGGGTCTGCGCAACTGGAAAACAAAAGCACAGTTTCCGTCAACATTACTTAACTTCCCCCGTGGAACATATGGTCACCTAAAACAAACAAACAAAAAATCTTCTTTCAAATGCCTGGCTTCTGATCTGTGGTTTGATCTTGTCGACCCTGCCATTTCATGGCTTCTGGCAGTTTCTTTTCATGATTCTGACTAGGATTCATAATGAAAGAACCCTTGGTCACTCCAACAATCCAGACAAGAGCAGGTGTCCCTGCTGCCACCCACTGGGACCCATCTCTTATGGAAGAGGTTGTCATGAACCAAGTGGGTCTCAGTATTCTTTTTCTGTCCCAGCATTTCAGGACAGAATTATCTGCCCAACAACCTAAAGCTGCAGCTGGTCCCTAGAAGGCTTTCTAGCATATTTCAGTACGTTCTCCTTGCCAGAAACTCTACCAAGATTTAGGATGGCTGGAAGGAGAGCAGAGCCAGGGCACGAGCTTTGGCTTCAGAACAGCTCTTGCCCATCTAGTGTGCTATCCTGTCAGCTGGCTTCGGAGGGGCATCCTTAGTCGGCTTCCAGAAATATGTGTTATTGGATTGTGCATTAACAACGCCCAATTAGAAAAGGCAATGTGATGAATTGGAAAGTTCTTTATCCTAAAGATATTATGAAATTATCAGCTATTCTGTCAAGAGAGTTATGCTCTGCTCTTTTGTGCAGTATGAATTTCACTGTCACGTGTTTTCACCTCTTTTGCTGGTCATTGACTGCCTTGAGTTAACTACTACTTTCACTGTTAAAATATAGACAGTAAACTTGAATGACATTTTCCTTTTATTTTTTTATTGCCTCATTGTGTTTCTTTTGCCCTTTTCTTCTCTCGGTTGACTATTTCATATTACCATCTGGGGAAATAACAGCCCTTTCTTCAGATGTAATTGTTCCCTGCCTCCCATTCAGTCTCAATTGGAGCAACATTCCAATGCAACCTTTGAGGTTTTCTGAGTAAAACGTGTGCAGTGTATCTTGCCAGATGTGGCTATGGACCTGGCTCATCCAAATGAGAATCCATACATCAGCTAATTTCCAATCAATCTTTCTTCAAGATGAACCTGGAAATGCTACCACTGTTCTTTTGTGGCATCCTAACCACCTTCCTGATTACATATTGTGCCTTCAGAGGTGTCGATGATGTTCAGGTACATCCACTGGACAGCAGAACTGCTTCTGACAACTTCATACCAATTCCTAGATGATTTCAAGGCCCAAGGTTAGTTTCTTACTAGCTCTTCGTTCTTGGTTTTTCTTCTCTCCCTCCCACCATCTTCTATCTTGTGTTTGTCTCTGTCTTTGTCTCACCTCCCTCCTTTTTCTCTTCCCTCCTCCTCCTCTTTCTTTCTCCTATAAGGAAACTTATTCACCTGTGTGACATAGCATTGTGGGGAGACAGAACCACCCTAGCAGTAGAATAGTAATCAGTTTTTTACAAGGCATGGACACAGATGCAGAGATCTAGGGGTAGAACCAGAGCAAGTATAGCCTTGTAGCCTACTGCAGTCACCCACCCCAGCGAGCCATGCCCACCTGAGGACCAAGTATTCAAACATGAGCCTATGCGAGACATTTTGGATCCAAACTATGACACCAAATAGCCCAAATTAATATGGGAATATGACTCAGAGGTAGAGCACATGTGTATTATATTTGATGCCAGAAATTCTTTCCCTACCACTGTTAAAAGTGGTATCTATCCCTACCACCTGTTTCTTTGCAGGGAAAGCTGAAATAAAGAAGCTTCCAGGAAAAATGCAAACAGAGACAGACAGTTAAGTTCACAGGGATCAGGGTTCCGTGGAAGGAGCTTTGTGAGGCTTCGGTAGTAAAGCTTGGGAACTTGCAGTCCCTGTGAATCAGCGCTGCAGCAGGACATGCGATGAGGAGGCGAACACAACCCACACACAGCACCGAGCAGTGCAGGGAAGGTATCATGATGCAAACTCTTACACTTCAGTTTTCTGATTTATCAATAAAAATTGTTTTCTCTAGTATGAATCAAGTAGAGATGGGTAGAGAAGATGGTTTCCCAGAGCAGAGATGACCCAGTCTAAGACTAGGATGAGGTGTGAGCTAACTGTTTTCTGGATCTATGAAGCCAAGATGCTCTAAAACCGTGAAGAATATTCACATACCTCTAAGGGGTAACGCAGCTGCAGCAACTGAACGTGTGTCTGTGGAGTACTCAGAGGTGGGTGGTTCCAACTGAGATGTGTTAAGGGCAAATACGTACCAGAGTCCAAGTCTTAGCATGTCCCCAAACAGAATATTTTACTAGCTTCTAGGTTTCATAGTATAATGGAAGCTTTTGTGTATTAGATTTTATTAATTATGTTATGGAATTTGATTCACTTGATTTTTTTAAGTTTTTAAATTTAATTTTAGAAAATTTGTTTTAAAAAGAAAATTTGGGGTTTTTTATTATTATTATTTTTGTCTGTGTGTGTGTGCACGTGCGTGTGTTCCAGTGACCGCCGGTGTCCAGGGAACTCAGGAGACTGTATCAGATTCCTTGGATCTAGAGTTAAAGGTGGTTGTGAACTGCCCAAAGGAGATCTCAGGATTCTGAATGAACAGGAAACGTTTACATAACCCGTGAGCTGCTCTCCAGACCCCAGAGATGTTAGCAAGTACGGTCCCCTCTGTTTTTGTTAGGCAGTGCTGGCCTGTCCTTGCACCTTCTCACAAGTTAGTGTAGCCTGTATGCGACTTTATTTTATCCTCAAATTTTTCATGAGTAATTTTAGTTAAATACTCCCTTTATCTGTTTTGAAAGTTAGATTTTTAAAATGAGAAGTGAATATAAATAAAGAAAATGCACAGCATAATTAAGGAATTATTATTTGTTTATGGACAGGTCTAAGAGACATTATTAAGTGGAAATAAAGGATTTTCCACATTATTTATCATCAGTTTATCATTTCTCCCTCTTCCCCTCCCCTCTGTGTGTGTGTGTGTGTATAAGAGAGAGTCTGTGTTCGTGTGTTTGTTGCCCACAGAGGCCAGAAGAGAGTCCTGTTTGTTCCTGAAGTTGCTCTTACAGGCAGTTTTGAGTTCTCCAACTTGGTTGGGTGCTGAAAACCAACCTCATGTCTTCTGGGAGGGCAGCAAGTGCTCGTAACCCCTTATGTAATTTTAAAGAGAGAATCATCAGTGTTTCCTTATTGATAAACACATTACCTAAAGAAGCACCTGGAAGAATTTATTGACTGAATACTGCTTTTGCTCCTATTAGTAGAACTGATGTGTTATCTTTTTGAAAAAGAGAACTTTGAATAATTCTTAAAACTTTGAACACTCTTATCACCTAAGAAGAGCTGATTGCAGTTTTGTTTTCTTTACCTTTCTAACTTCACTTACATTCAACACATATGTGCACATACCATGTATGTATCTGATTATTCTGAGAGAAGGTGAGAACCCATCTATCCAAGACCAAGAAAGTTTTGGGTGGCTCCTCCTTACAGTGGGCCCTAGCTCTGTGACTTTGCTTAATCATTCAATCTCCTTCAGTCTGATTTTTTCAAATCTAACATTTCGGTTATGAGACAAGTGCTCCTTGCATTGTTGAGGAGATAAAGTGAGGCTCTTGTCTGAGGGGCTCGGCACAGCTCCTGCCCCCTTGGTTTCGGTACATGTGGGCTGGTTTATAGACACACCTTTGCTTCGGTACATGTGAACTGGTTTATAGACACACCTTTGATTCTGAAAACAGCTTTCATTTACCTTCCCGTAGTTCAAGCCCTTATTGTTCTAATGGGGTGAACTGACAGAAGCCAAAGTGATTTTTCTAACATTTTTAATGGATTAAAAGTGCTCTTAGCATAGGAGCTCAAATATCAACTAATCTAGGCCGTGGGCCGGGAGCCAGGCAGGACTGCTGGCCTCTGGGAAAGAAGCTCGAGGGAGCCGAGTCATAGCATCTGATCACTGAAGTGCCCAGCCTCACGTCAGTGCTAAACCTGACAGTTGTGTCAGCCGTGCCTCATAGTCACAGGCAGACTGAGTACCCCCATCAATCTCACATCAGTCTCACAGCACGGAATCAGCAGACGAGACGTGGTCTCACATTCATGCTGAGCCATGAAGGAATCCAGGTGGGGCTGGGAGCTCTGGATGAACAGAGAATTGGATTTTGACAACATGATTACCTATATTCATCATTAGAGATCTAACATAAATGTTACAGTGACGGAGATATCTGAATGTCAGAATGCTCTGGCGTCTGGGCCTTTCAGCCTGGAGTGTCTGTGGGTCCACATCAGCGGCGTCTGTCAAAGAGCTTGGATAGAAATGACAGGATGTGGGACTTGAGCTGGCACTGGCAGAAGTCACATCACATGTGTGGGTGTATTGGGGAGTATCTCAGCTTCCTGACTCATTTATGGAATTATGGGTGAGAGAGACAGGGCCAGCAGTGGTTCCGTGGTTCCAGGCTTGTTTTGATAACTGATATGCATTCAGCAAAATTAGTTTTTTTTTGTTTTGTTTTTTATTTTTTGAGACAGGGTTTCTCTGTATAGTTTTGGAGCCTGTCCTGAAATTCGCACTGTAAACGAGGTTGGCCTCGAACTCTCTGAGATTTGCTTGCTTCTGCCTCCCAAGTGCTGGAATTAAAGGCCACCACCCCTGGCCCAGCAAAATTAGTTCTATGCGTTCCCTTACAGGACTGTATTGACACATCGTTGTTCCTTCACCTTCTCTTGCCTGCGTTGAATACAAAGGGAGGCTAGATTTACAGATTGAAAAGTGGGGTTTGGACAGAGACTAATCCATGTTTCTCTCCCTTGCTAGAGGAAGAGAATAAAGACAGAAGTCGATACTTTATGGCAGCACCAATGGTCAGTTTAGCAGGTGTATCTGCCACTGAGACTATAGAAAAGCTGCAAACAGTACCAGCCCACTTACTTGGGGCTCGGAGCCAGCGGTTCCTCTGTGAGAGACAAAGGATCTTCCTGTGGGACGTATCTTACCGTAGCCTATAAACAAGTCAACTGCCAAGTCATACTGCAGCCTGAAGCATGGCACTGTGTACTCCTGGTTAACCCTGCAGTCCTAAGCTTTAGTTCCTACAAATGCAAGACAGGCATAAATAATAGGACCCACTTCTTGGGAGTGCTGTGCAATTGAAATTAGATCATCAGTCTAGACAAGCTGGCACACCTGTGCACACTCAGTAACTATTATGAAGACTGCTTCCACTCTCCAGCCTCAGTGGATAGTGTACTTATTTGCTGATTTTAGTAACATAATCCTTTTCACTCAGAACTTTATTATGACCAAAAAAAACTGTAGAACAAGCATCTTTAGACATTACTGAAAAAAAATGGGCAAATTTTTGAATCATGAAATATTTTTAGCAAATATTTAAGGCATGCCTGGTCAAGAAGTAGAATTCCTAAGGAAGCTTTTAGTGAAGGGCAGGGTACATCTCACAGTACAGTAAAGGGGAGTGGGGTCAGGCAGGAAAGCTCCTGACAAACTAGCAGAGGCAGAGTGGCCAAGCAACCGCCCGTGTGGGTGGGTGGGTGGCATAGTCATAACTTTTGGGTATGCACAAGGAGAAAACAAGGCCATGCTTGTCAGTCCCCTTTCCTCTCCACACCTGCTGCCCCGTAGTTCCACCTGTGTCTGTCCGTCCTTACTGCTGGCACATGCAGGGAACCTCCCACCTCTGTCATTCCCTATTTCACTCTGGCTTCCTAGCCAGTCTCTTGCTTGCTCCTTAAGATCCAACCTCATCAGGCCACAGAAATGATCTTCGTTGAAACGCACGGTGGCCTTCAGCTCCCTTTCCTGCCAGTCAGTCATTCAGTGGTTTCACACTGCTCCTATGGGAAGGGCTGAAGTGCTTTCCAGACTTCCCAGGTTTCCTCACTGTGACCCCACGGAACCTGGCCAGCTCTCTGCACTGCTCCCTTTCAGCCACTCTCTCTCCTTCCCAGTCCTCGGTCGCTTATGTGTGCTCCGCCTTGACGTCTTCCAGCAATGAATTAGACATCAGCAATGAATCTCTGCCACCCTCTCCCTTACTTTCATTCTACTTCAAGTCCGCCTTGACTCCTTTTATCTGGTTAGTGCCCATTGGTATGGGTCATCTCTGCACTTCGTCAGTCTTCTCTAGTGCCCTTTCTCTGAGTTAGTCACCAGTGTAGTAGTTGACTTCTCTCCACCAAGACCATAAAATCAGTGCACACTGTTTCTTGTGGGCTCTGGAAGAGCCATCATGGCATGTTACATGGTGAGTGGTGTAACATTTATAGAAAGAGAGGTCGGGGAGATGGCTCAGTTGAAGTGGTTGCTCCATACACATTAGGACCCGAGTCAAGATCTCCACCACTCAGGTTTCAAAAAAAAAATAGCTTAGTGTGGTGATGTGAGCCTGGAGCTTGGGGGCTGGGGTGGTGCAAGGTGGGTGGCGAGGGGCAGAGACACGCTGACCCCTGAAACCCAGAGCTCACAAGCCACCCAGTCTAGCCAAAGCAGCAAGCTCTAGTTTAGGGAGAGACCCTGTCTCCAAAAGGTGAGGTTGATGGGGAGCAATAGAAGATAACCAATATTGATCTCTGCCTGCCACACCTACATGTGTCTGCAGGAACACTGACACATGTTCCTTCTCTCTCTCTCTCTTCCTCTCTTCCTCCATAAACCCTCCCTCCCTCTTAAATACATCTGTGGAAAGAATGGGCATAAAAAAGAAAAGAGTAAATCTAAGACGACCTAAGATATGCCATAAAATTGCTAACTTTATTTTTAAAAAATGCTCAAATGTTGGGTTGATGGGAGAGGAAGAAGAAGATAGCGGTTACGGAGAGCAGCTAGAGGAAAGGCGTAAAGAGATGGTTGTATGAGACGAGGGGATACAGGGAGCAGAAAGTACCTTGGGACTCACTGGAGCTGAAACAGAGGTCATTGGTAGAAGCTAGAAGGAAAAGAAAAGCCATCATGAAATGCGAACAGCACCTTGTACACTATAGGGTTCCGACACAGGAACAGTCTTGTGCCAGAGGGAACGCCTTGTCTAGACCGTTGCTGCATTTAAGACACCCAGACACACACATGTCTCTGCCAGGTCTTCCTCTTTGCAGGAAGTCCACTATGAGTAGTTGTTAGCCTGGATAGCCTAGCGAATTTTAGCAATTTGTGTTTACACACACGTATGCACTTGCACACTATGCATGTACGTGCCATGAAGTAGCTGCATGCCAAATCAAGAGCTGATGTGTTTCCATTTGTAGACCATCTCTTCCAGGAAGTGCCATAACGGATCTTGTCGAATGCGGATGTATCTTTATGACACGAATTCGTCTACTTAGCAAATCCCTTTTCCAGCGTCTGTAAAATTTTCATGCCAATGTTTTCAAGGGCTTTCAGCATCACAGCAGCACTGACAGGGAGGTCAGAGGACATGTTTCTCTTCTGAGTGCTCTTTCTGGGAGCCCTAGCCTCCCACACCTTCACCTCTGCGTCCTTCCCTTCTACATCTCTCCCCTCCTACACCTCTCCCCTTCTAAAGGATGAGAGACTTCCAGGGCCATCTCTGCTCACCTGTGAGGAGAGATCCTGCTGTCTGATGGCAGTGCCACCTTCCCTGTAGGACAGAGTCTTGCTAGAAAGGAAGGGAGGCCAGATAATGGGGAGCTTTGCCGTAGGAGTGGCAGCTTTTGTATCTAGAAGTCCAGTCACCTGTGGTCCATTGCCCTCCTTAATTGGCCTATTTTCTCAAGACAGCTCTTGATGGCGTCTTTCCCGACACCTTCCGGCACACACCCTCCTGCTGCCTTTCCCGTCAGCTTCTCTGCATTCTTCCCTTTCCTTCCTCTTTTCCTCTCCTTCTGCCACTTAAACTTTTCATCTTCCTGCCAAGTTTGATCAGATTTTCTCTTTTGTCTTGAAAGCGTCTCAAGATGACTTTAGGCAGTAAGGAGCAAGGTGGGGTTTTATGTCTGGAGAGTGGGCTTGTTATCCTTGCAGAGTCTCCTGCCACCACTGCCACGGGGCTTCTGAGAGTGTTCATTATTGACTTACACTCCTTTTTAGTGACTTTGTACCTATAACTGCTTTTCCCCAGAATGCCTTTCTCCTTCTTAGTGTTTTCCCCATGCTGCAGAAAATCCTTTCTAGCCTTTGTTTCTTTGTAGTAGATGTTATTTTTACTTTCCGTTTGTGTATTTTAAAATTTGTGCATCTTTTATCTGTAAGCTCATGTCTGTCACAGTGAGCATCACTGTTCACTGAGTTCACACACAGATTGCTCATCCGTGCTCCTTTAAATAGTACAGGCATGAAGAAAGGAGGCTTCATTCTTACTAGCCAGCACTGTCCTGCGACATTTGAACACTTCTTTACCCTAGTATTCACTCTTAGAAATGAAATAGCCCAATCCGCCATCCATGTAAAAATAGAACTGCTATCCACAGCTGAAGCTCAGTGATCATCATTATTATTATTATTACTGAAATGATGTAATCAATAAACTTCAGCATGTGATCAGTCTCTGATATACAGTAGCTCATTTTTAAGCCTCCATTTTTCTGGTACATTTTCCGAGTTATGTCTGCTTCTTACCACTATTTACTGTGTGTGTGTGTGTGTGTGTGTGTGTGTGTGTGCGCATGTGTGGGCTGGAGGTCAGTTGAGTTGTCTATTCATGTGTGAGTGTGCGTGTGTTGTAGGCGCTGGAGGTCAGTAGAGTTGTCTATTGATGTGTGTGTGTGTGCGCGCGCGCATAGGGGGCTGGAGGTCAGTAGAGTTGTCTATTGATGTGTGTGTGTGTGTGTGTGTGTGTGTGTGTGTGCGCGCACGCGCATAGGGGGCTGGAGGTCAGTTGAGTTGTCTGTTGATGTGTGTGTGTGTATGTGCGCGCATAGGGGGCTGGAGGTCAGTAGAGTTGTTTATTGATGTGTGTGTGTGTGTGTGTGTGTGCGCGCGCGCATAGGGGGCTGGAGGTCAGTTGAGCTGTCTGTTGATGTGTGTGTGTGCGTGTGTTGTAGGCGCTGGAGGTCAGTAGAGTTGTCTATTGATGTGTGTGTGTGTGTGTGTGTGCGCGCACATAGGGGGCTGGAGATCAGTTGAGCTGTCTGTTGATGTGTGTGTGTGTGTGTGTGTGTGTGTGTGTGCGCGCGCGCATAGGGGGCTGGAGGTCAGTTGAGTTGTCTGTTGATGTGTGTGTGTGCATGTGTTGTAGGCGCTGGCGGTTAGTAGAGTTGTCTGTTGATGTGTGTGCTTAGAGGCTGGAGGTCAGTATGAAGCGTCTTCCTCTATAACATGCTATTGCATTTTTGAGACAGGGTCTCTCACTCAATCTGGAGCTCATGGATTCAGCAAGACTACCTGGCCCACAGGTTCCAGGGATCTTCTGTCTCCACCCCCACAGCACTGGAGTCACGAGCGCATTCCACCATGCTGGATTTTTACATGGGTGAAGAGGCTAGAACCCAGGTCCACATGATTGTGCAGTGAATACTTAACCAGCTAAGTCGGTTTCTTAGCCGCAGGTGTCTACCGTTTGTAAAACTTAGGTGTTTATTCCCATCCATCCAGAGAGAATCCCTCCTCTAGAATCACCCTCCTGGAACTCTGAATGAAGTCCATGCTGTCTTTAAACCTCTTCTTTGCTTTGCTCCTCACACACGAATGCTTTACCATCTGGCTTCTGAGTCCTCCCTTTTCTAGTACAGTTCAGGGAGGTGATTGTAATTTTTAAGCACTAATCATGGTCACTGTTGTTACCATGGAAACCTAGTTTCTCATCTGAAACGTGACAGCCGTAATCACTCCCGACAGTTCACAGACCTGAATCTCAGACAATTGGAGGCAACGCGATTTGGAGGCCTCTTCCTTTAGAATTTTCTCTCTCCGTGATTTTCAAGGAAGGACAGTTCAGACTCTCCCAATTTGCCGGAA
Source organism: Myodes glareolus (assembly GCF_982192425.1). Classification (NCBI taxonomy): domain Eukaryota; kingdom Metazoa; phylum Chordata; class Mammalia; order Rodentia; family Cricetidae; genus Myodes; species Myodes glareolus. The sequence continues at coordinate 3,741,709 of NC_142051.1, forward strand.
GCAAAGAGAAGCCTGTGGATTGAGAGCCATGTGCCAACTTTTTAGCCCAAGGTATCAGTCCCAAACACGTTTTTATTATTCTCTGGAAAATAAGGTTGTAAAAAAGTAATTGCTGACACAACGTTAATGACAGCGTTTTAAGTGTGCTGCTGTAATTAAAGCAGGGATTTTATTATGCTAGGCCTCTGAGAGCCCAGCCTGTGCACCATTCACATCGCAAGATTTACAAAGCAAGCAACTTTGACGCCTGCTGCTTTTGCTGTGTGGGCTGCACACTTCCTTTGTGCCTCTCCTAGTTGTAGCTTGTGTACAAAACCGCCTCTCTCCTGGCAAAATGCAATAAGCATCTGTGTTTCGAATGATGCCCCGCAGCGATGACGCTTCGGCTTTCCGCAGGCTTCCTTCAGAAATGTCGGGAAGGAGCTCCTCTCTCTCCTCTGATTTCCCTCAGAGTAAAACTTTCATGTGCTGCACAATGAGGTTAAAATCTACAAGACTTGCTGATTAAAGTTTGAGAATGAATCTCACATTTCATGGGATGGCATATCCATCCCGCTGCCCCTTCTTTACCTGATGGATAGGTTAGACACCAAATGCAGCCGGGATAAAAAGGCCCGCGATGGTAGCTTTGACATGATCCTTTCTCTTTCTCTGCTTTGATAAGACTTAAGTTTGTTGCCCACATATGGAGTTGCTGATCTCCAGTGGGGCCCAGAAGCCTCATGCTTTTGCTCTCTGACATCTTTAACATGTAGTTGTTGTCTAGGGCCCCGGCAGAGGTGACAGAGGAGCAGGCAGCCTGGTCCTTGGGAGGAAGAAGGGCAAGAAGACTCACATCCCAGATATATCACCCCTGTGTTTGAAGAACCTATCCCTACATATCTAACCACAAAGTATGCATATATAAGTCCTTGGCCTGAACTTTGAAATGTAGAAAACGGTGTAAAGCAAGCACACTGTCATGTCTCTGAAACATCTATCTCAAGGAAGGAGAAAAGGGATGTTGGTGTAGCAATTAGCTGTCTCTGCTGTACCTGATGACATATGCTATTGTGAGAATAAGAAGCAAATTCAGGCTTTCTTAGAATTATACTATTTTTCCACCATAAATGAATTTGTTCCTTCTTATTGGTTGAGTTCTTTGCCATTGAAGTCAACCAAACATGAACTAAAATTATTCAGGAACACAACCCCCTGCACTGTACTGACGTATACAGACTTAGTTGTCTTATGGTTATTCTTTAGAATATATATATATATATATATATATATATATATATATATATATATATACAAGTGTTTCCACTATGTTTATAATTCATGACTTATTGCAGGCAAGGCCATGCAGGGCCAATGGCACTGTTTCATTTGTGACTCTCTCTTGTCTGAGACATGCATGCAATCATGGGTTTGAAGGTATCTAAATAGGAATACAAATCAAACACTGGCAATAAATTCTAAAGATTTTTCAATAATCCCTGGTTTTATGGTTTCACTACTCATGAAAGAAAAAGAATATGTACACATTAATGAGGAAGATGTCCTTTATTTTTATACAAAGTATTTTAAAATGGCTGAATATTATATGGAATGATCTAGAACATTATAAATATTTTAGGGTTTGACTAATATTTTGATTTTTGTAAATATCGATGTTAAGGTTGTCACTTTATGTCGGGCGGTGGTGGTGCACGCCTTTAATCCTAGCACTTGGGAGGTAGAGGCAGACAGATCTCTGTGAGTTTGAGGCCAGGCTGGTCTACAAGAGCAAGTTCCAGGACAGGCTCCAAAGCCACAGAGAAACCCTGTCTTGAAAAAAAAAAAATTAAAAGGTTGCCATTTTACATATTTATGTGGAGCCAAATGTCAGAAGCATATTTAGGGTCATTTTAGAGATTGCTGGAGATCCTGTTTTAATCCCAATTCAATTCACATAATGATTTTTTGAGACTTAAGAAAGCAACTCAAACTTCAGTTTCCATAATCAAGAATTCTAGTTCAATACCACCCAAATATATAGCATATTTGATTCATTCATGTGAAGGAGTGATAGTAGGAAGATATTGAAAGTCTTTGTGTTCTATAATTAAACTGTTAGCTTTCTAGATGCAGTGGAAACACTACAATTCTTAATCTATAGTCACACATCTGCGCTTGCTGACTAGTGTTCTTCAGTGTGACGCGGGGCACAGGGTGAGCCTGTCTGCAGAGCCTAAGACCTCCGTGAAGTCACACAGTGCAACATGGGTGAGCTCGGCCAGAAAACTGCTGGATTCATTCTGCATTTGGAATTTTATTCATTTTTGCTAGGGCAACACCAGAAAACCTTTAGTTGCTAAATTTTGTGCTATCCTGTCCTGGGATATTCTGTTATGTGATCCCATATGGTTTGTGACCCAAGGTGTAAAAAGTTGTGAGCTAGTGGTGTCTTAAAATATATGAAGTATATGCATAGGTTATATGAAACTATTGCCATTTTATATAGGAGGTATGAAGCACCCAAAGATTTTAGTATTTTTCAGAACATTCAGAGAGATGACTCCTCCACATATAATCATCAGAAAGTTCCAAGTTTTTTCTTACTTATAACAAAATTGCTCCAAATCAATATCCCATTTTTAAGTATTATTTTCATGTGATTTTAATGCTTTAAATTATTTGATATAGGCACATTTGGATAGAATACTTGGATATCACCAGGCAGTGGTGGCCCACACCTTTAATACCAGCACTTGGGAGGCTGAGGCAAGCGGATTTCTGTGAGTTCGAGGCCAGCCTGGTCTACAAGACTAATTCCAGGACAGGCTCCCAAGCTACAGAGAAACACTGTCTTGAAAAAAACAAAACAAAACAAATCAAAAAAGAATACTTGGGTATCAGTCACAAAAGGAATATTTCTCATCAGATACTATATTTTTCAATTTCTTAATGTAAGCAAATATAAATCTTATATATGATGGAGACATGATTTTAAAGTAGTTAGAGCCTCAATATATTACACTTTCGAATACAAATTCATTCACTTAGTGAGTCTATTTTGCATGAAAAATTCTTTCAATATTTTTAGAAATTGTGTTACAACATATGTAGTGTGAAATTTACTATGTTAACAACTTTAGTATGCCATTATAAGTTACCTAAGTAGCCTCAGAATTGTGTACCTCTCCCACCACCTTTAAATTTCACTATTATGACCTAATTTTCTCTTGTCTACCATAGAGTTTGACCCTAAATATTTGCCTTAGTTACTGTTCTATTGCTGCAAGGAGACATCATGACCAAGGATACTTATAAAATAAAGCATTTAATTGGGAGCTTGCTTTCAGTTGCAGAAAGTTAGTCCATAGACATCGTGACTGGGAGTGTGGCAGCAGGAAGGCATTGTCCTCTATGATTACACAACCCCATATAATATCTTCTTATATGTGTATGTGCGTTTGTGGAGGCTTCCACCGCAGCAGGTTTCCATAGAGCATCTTCAGGGGTCTCTCCATTGCCTACCCAACTTCATCTTCACAGCTCTGTGATGTCCCTTCTCCCCTTCACAGGTGATAACCTGTGTTCTTTCTCCCCATCGTGAAACCCTCTTCCCTGTGGTGTCCAACTAGTCTCCTGACCTTCTGTCTTCATCACTGTCTGCTGACGTGAAGAGACTCTACAACCAAGGCACTCTTATAAATGTAAACATTTAACTGGGGGCCTGCCTAGAGAGAGTCCATGCTAATCATGGCAGGAAGCAGGTGTGTGCCAGAGCAGTAGCTGAGAGATTTCCATAATGTTCCACAGGCAGAGACACTGGGCCTGGTGTGGGCTTTTGAAATCTCAGAGCACACCACTAGTGACACATCTCTTCCAACAACACCATAAATCCCAATCCTTCCTAAACAGTTCCACCAACTTGCTGACTAAGCATTCAGATATTTGAGCTGATGGAGCTGCTCTCATTCAAACTACCACAGTATTTGTCAATCATGTATGTGCACTTGTCAAAGGATTTTCATGTATCAGGAAGTCATATTCTCAACATTTTAAATGTGATTCAGATGATTAAATTTGTGGTTTCCTCTTACGAGGTAGGTCAGGTTGACTACCAAGATTAGCAATCATACGCATATACAAACAAACTGGAAATTAGTCCATTTCCTGCACTCCAGCTCAGTGCTATAGTCTGGTGCCTTGCTCCATACACTTGACATAGAAAGTACCACATCAGAGATAAGTGTCTTTGTAGATGACTATTGGCAGCCTGTTTCTGGACTAGTGTTCAGTCAAACCCCAGATTAAGAGTAAGCTTTTCCTAGGTTAGCCACTTGTATCTTGTTTGACTGGCCTAGTTTTAAACGGATGTGTGATCCCTATATAATTTTGAAATTTAAGCCTTTGGATGCAGATACTTCTAACCTTTATAAACCCAGGAGATTGTTATTGATCTTTAGGTTAGTATCAAATTGCAAATATCATTTTAAATAATAAGTAATGTGTTTCCCAACCATAGACTATGCTCTTGGAATGTTCCAGTAAGTTGCACTACACAGTTCTCTTATTTGCAATCAAAGCTGTTTACGAAATAATTTTCAGTATTTTACAAACCACTACAAGCCATTAGTAGTAGATGAGATCATGTAACAAAGATTTAGACTGGTGAAATTGTGTAGGGTGCGAGCAAAACTATGTGTGACAATAAAAGAAAAATCATTTCTGTGGTACAAGTGTGTTTAAAAGTAGATTAAAATACAATTACTATTAATTGTACTAATTTTATACTTTATTTTACAGTCATTACATATATATGATTATATGCTACATATAATAATTATATATTAGTTGTATATAATATATGAGTCTGTCTGCCTATGTTATGATTAATTAGAGGCAGAGTTTTCTAAATATTCATTTAGATAGAAATGGCAAAGTGGAAATGTATGCACATATAGAAAGTGTCTATCTCCAAACTGTATGTGATTTTCCTTAATATAACTGCTGCAGCCCAGCCAACCATGGTCAGTCTTGAGGCATAGCATCAGAAACTTGAGTTTCTGGTCTCTGTACCCATCCTGTACTCAAATTAATTATCTACTTCAAGCCTCCATTATGTAAATTGGAAAATACCCTTGTCCTTTGTAGACCAGTGGTTCTCAACCTTCCTAATGCCGTGACCCTTTAGCATGGTTTCTCTTGTAGTGCTGACCCAACCATAAAATTATTTCTATTGCTACTTCATAACTGTAATTTTGCTACTGTTATGAATCATAGCATAAATATTTGTGTTTTCCAGTGGTCATACATGGTGACCCCTGTGAAACAGTCATTCAATTGTTGAGAACCACTGTTCTAGACTTTTCTATGAAAGCGTTAAGGCTTCTGATGTCAAGTCCATAACATGGTTCCAGACACGTTGCAAGTATCAATTTTTTTTTTACTTCCCTGTTTTTTCCTGTCTTGAGTAACCCAGCCCTGCTCTCCATCTTTAACATGGCTGCATAACCTCAAAATTACATATGAATCTATATATGATCTCTGTTCTGACTGTAATGATGCGGACTAACATGTCATGTGGACTGTCTAGAAAGTGCCCTCGCTAATTGTGTCATTCCCTATATCTTTTTCTCTCTACTGCTTTCATAATATGAAATTCATAGCTTGGTATCAGACAAACAGTCTAGAACTTAAGGAAGACCAAGAACTATCGGCTCAGAATTGTGTACCAACTAGATAGGAAGGTCCTTATCTGTTGCTGTGAGACGTCATCCTAGCCATGCATTGATGGCCTCTAAACTCTCCATAAGAGAGAACTCACATGACGTAGTAGGCACATAATCTAAAAATTAAAAGTAGGTTAAGAACTTTTTAAAATCTTTCTTTTTCTTTGTTCATGTCTGTATTGTGTGCATGTGTATGTGTCCACTAATGTGTGTGTGTATGTGTGTGTGTGTGTGTGTGTATGTGTGTGTGCTTCCATTTGTGTGCACATGCATGTGGAGGCCCAAGGTTAATGCTGGGTGTCTCATAGATTGCTTGCTATCTGACTTATGTATTACAGCTATTCACCTTATATATTGAGACAAGGTCACTCACTTGAACACAGGATTCACAAATTTGGCTAGTCTGACTGGCCAGCTCACACTGAGAATCCTTTGTCTCAACTCCCAACCACTGAGAAACAAATAGGGCGCCATGCATGGCACTTCCCTGGCATTTATGTAATCCTGGGGCACTGAACTTTGTTTTCCAACAAGTGCTGTACCCTCTGAGCCATCTTTCCATCCCTGTTTCTTGGAGAGAGTAGAACATAGACTACATCAGAAGTCTAATCTATTTTTCTTTAGAATCACAAAAGCCTTCAGCGTGGATCTTTTATCTTTGCAGTGCATTGTAGCATTTGTTTTTCTGAGAACCTGAGATCTCATCTATAAAATCGTATTAACACCTACAAATATTAATTAACCTTCCTGAATTCAGGGCTTTTCTGAGGTGCAAATTTAGCATCATCAAGAACAGCATAGGAAAAACAAACAAAAACCAAATACCTTTCTTCCTATCCATGTTGTTAGGGAAGCTCCCCTCTTCTCTTTATAGACTTTCCAACCTTCTCTGAGAATATCACAAGCTCCCAGAATTTATGTATAGACGGATGAATTCCTTTCATCCATTTCATCTCATCTGCAGATGCTTGTCTCCCACCAACTCATTTGGGCAGTGTTTCTGTTCCCTTTCTGTGGTTTTGCCTGGAGGCCATCAGTGTATTTAAAACAAGGAGAGTGGGCAGTGGTCAGGGAAATAAAATGCAATCATCCTGTTTCTTCATTGTTCATTTTGCTCTATTAGCACAACATAACTGATAACTCCAACATCTCAGTTCAGTTCCATTTATTCTGCATACCAGGGGCCTGCAGCTGTTCTGGGCCAGCTTAGTTTCAGGTGCTAGCTGGCTGCAGGTCTACTCCCACGCTGTAGCGACAGCTGATCGGCCCATGTTCCCTCATTAGCACATGGCAGAAGAGGGCTGAGCAGAAGAATGTGCCGCTTCTCATGTTCCCGTGTCTCTGTCACGGGCCAGAGTTCCCCAGGGAATGTCAGAGAGATGGGTGTGTGATGGCTATTCTTGGTTGTCAACTTGGCTATATCTGGAATGAAGTATAATTCAGAAATGAAGGGTACGCTTGTGATCTGGATCTTGAGGCAGAAATACAACATGCCTTTGATCCAGATCTTGGAGTTGGATGACGCATGCCTTTAATCCATACCTTGAGGCTGTCAGGCATACCTTTAATCTGGGTCACACGTTCTGCTGGGTGTCTACATAAAGGCAATGGAAGAAGGAAGGGCTCGACTCGTTCTTCACTTGTATGTCCTTGCCTTGTCAACACATCCAGTCCCTCTTTGGGATCCCAGCAGACAAGTGAGACACCCAGCCTCATGGGACTGAGCAGCTACTGGATTCTTGGACTTTCCATTTACAACCTGTCATTGTTGGACTGCAGCCTGTCAGTCATTCCAATAAGTTCATTCATTAGACATGCATATATGTGTGTATGTATACATATACATATATTAATTCATGTGTATGGGAAATCATATACATGTATATATGTACATGTATATGTGTGTGTGTGTGTGTGTGTGTGTATGTTTGTGTAGAGAGAGAGATTCATTCCATAAATTCTGTGACTCTGGAGAACCCTGACTAATATAGGATGTCTCCTCTACCAATTCCACCCAGAGACAGTGCAAAAATTGCAAGGCAAAGAATGCATGCACATTCTATCCCAGATCCCAGAAGTCTTCATGGCATTGCTTCCTTCTGCCTTTGGTTAGGAGTGGACATGTGTCCTCTTGATATCCATCACACCCATGTGTTTGCAGTCTGGCACATGCAGAATTGTTTCATCTTGGCTTTCAAATCCAGGAGTATACTACATTAAAAGGTTTAAGCAATGTGTTAGAAGAATTTCTTGATAGTTGCAGTGTAGAAAGAGATTTTTCTGTTTTATATTGCCATTGTACAAAGGGTTTGGTGACTTCACTGAACTGTGTGTTGTATGTGTGTAACTAGTTTCAAATGCCCAGGCATTATTGATGAGTACCCTGAAGGGAAATATAGGTCACTGCAGGATATCACAGTTGTTTCTCATAACTGTGCCACTCTTAGGCCAATCCAACTTGATGGACAAAATGAAGATAGTGCTTTGCTTTCCCACCTCAGATTCTTCCAGCCCAGTGATGCTTTGAGACCTGAGCTAAAAGTAGCCTGAGCAATTGAGTGTCATTTCTCTATATGATTGCAATAGTTTAGGGCCTCTGGAAACATAAAATATTATAGCCTTATGACCGCTTGCTTTGGTGGCCCTTAGAGGTCAGATCGATTATAAATGGGTAATAAGCTTTTCATAATATTCTTGGTTTTACCCTCAGACCAATTTTGTAAAAACAAACACTACTTATGATGCAGTTTTATACTAAAGCAGAGGAATCTGAATTAATGTGAGTCATTCAAGTTAGCCAGTTTCTAATAATCCTGGCATCCTCCGTGGGAGAGAGGTGTGGTGATCATAGTCTGCCTGTCAGTTCTATGCCCTTTCCAGCTCCCTTGCAGCTAACGACCACAAGTTACTGGATCTAGAGAAAATGCCAAGCATTTCCTATGGGGAAAAATACAATAGCTTGCTTATGATCCATCTCAATTCCCTCAGTTTTATGGTTTTTGTAAGCAGAGTTTCTATCAGTTTCCTCAAGTACATAAAGCTCAAATTACTGCAGGCACTTGTTAAGATGGCTTAAAGGCTCAACACTGTCATTATATGAAGTTATCACTCCATGGGGTGGATAGATATCATGACTTTATGACGTTCCATATTTCCCTTATCTGCTGAACACATTGGAAAGAATGTGGGCATAGTGCCAGATCAGCTTCATTTTTCCTTTTGCCAGGGCAGGGTTTTTATGAATCCAAGGTGGCTACTTGAGGCTCACCCTGACCCAGACAGCTTCACCTTTGTCATATAACCCTCTACTATGTGTGGCTTCTAGATCATCACAGCAGGAGAAAAAGGCAGCTACAGGGTAGCACTCCCCAAATTCACTAGCCAGGTAGCTTCACCTCTGAAACCTGTCTTGACTTTGACCCTAACAGGTCTTATGCTGGGTTTCTGGAAAAGATCTGTGCCATGTCCGTTTGTTCCCCTTCCATGAAAATGTTACTTTACTAAAACCTCTGTCGCTATGTCTCATGAAATGGCTGTCACCATATTTTGGAGACGTCAGAATTTTCTCTGTGGGTGGGGATGAACCAACTTTCCAGAAATGACTTCAAACTTAGCAGAACCACATGGACACCTATGCACACTATTTCACTTGTGAATCTCCAGTTTCTTGAGTAGAATGGTGGATCAGTTTAGCTCCCAGACCATTGCCATGGCTGGAGAAATGTTGAGGCGGGGGCGAGGGTCATGGCACCTCCACCTATTATTTATGAAAAACACTATTTGTGGGGTTTGCTGGTTTGTTATGTGTTTGCTTCATAATCTGTTGTTTCTCCTGCTGTTTTGCAGCTTGATCTGTTATTCGCCAGCCCGATGAAAGAAATATCCACTTCATCCAGTCATTGTGTTTTGTTCATCCCCTGTGTGCCTGTAAAATGGTTCTCAAACTGACGGCTGCTAATTATATGAAATTGTCCCCCTGAGTTTTTGGTACTAAATCTATCTTAGTTTTGATCTTGTATTTAATCTCTTACTTGTCCTTGTATCTGAGGTTGTTTTGACATAGAAAACTTGTTATTGTGTTGTTTTATAGTATTTATAGTGTCTGCCATGTATGTGTACATGTGTATGTGTGTATATGCGTATGTGTGTGCACAAAACTCCTTGTTTACACACTCACATGTGTTGACCCAGTAGTTTAGTAAAGAGTGAGTAAAATACCTGTAGGGTTTTCCGGTGGATTTTTTTCCACTTTGTTATCATTCTTGTTTTTTCTCAGAAAGCGTTTCAATGTCCTGAAATACCTTTGGCGAAAGAGAACTTTTTATAGGAGCCGGGCAAGCACAAGGAAAATGCATCGCCCTGTTTTCAAGCATCATGGTGGGGATTAGAATTGCTTGTCTCCCTCCTGTCGCTGTTTGGGCTTGATTGGTTCATCTCCCATCTCACCTCACCCGTGCAGTGACATGTTTTGCTGCTGGATTACTATGTAACATCCTTGTATTAAAAAAAAAAACAAAAAACAAAAAAACACTCACTTTAGTGATTATCATCAAGATTATCACATTGTGGTAGGAAATTTCATTGTCAAAGTAAAAGAAGAGTTAGAATTTATTCCAGGGCTTACATGCACATGCACACACATGCACACACACACACACACACACACACACACACACACACACACACACAGCTGTATGTCTGTATATACATATATAATTAAAATTAAATAACCCAGCATTTCCAATCAATTCAAATTGTTTTTCCTATGTGAGAATTAATGAAATAGTTTCCCTTTCTCTGCTTTTCCCACTCAGACTCATACCAAAGCTGTGATTTCAACTTTGTGCCTAACTTATAGAGGGCTGTTAAGGAAGAGACTTTGAGTCCAGAGGTCTGTGGCCTTTTGGGAAGTGAGCTGACTGAACAGGAATGACCTCCAACACCCCTCTCTGCTTATCCTTCCGTTGCTCTTTGAATCTACCTAGGTCTTCTATCCTATTTCCACATCATTGCTTCTGAACACTATTTTTTTTGCTCTTTTTTCTTTTTATTATTATTATTAAAAATTTTCACCTCCTCCCATTTCCATCCCCCTCCCCCCATTCCCCGTTCCCCTCTCTCTCCAGTCCAAAGAGCAGTCAGGATAAGAGGAGATGGGGAGAGATTGGGGGAATGGGATGGCTGGGTTGGAGAAAGTGTGGATATGGGAGCAGGGAAGTAGATATCTTAATTAAGGGAGCCATTTTAGGGTTGGCAAGAGACTGGACTCTTGAGGGGTTCCCAGGTGTCCAAAGACACCCAGTTTGTTCCTTGAGCAGCTGAGGAGAGGGCACCTGAACTGGCCCTATTCTATGAGCCAGTCCCACATTGGAGCACTGGACTGAGCTCCCAAGGTCCATATGAGGAGCAGAAGAGGGAGAACATGAGCAAGGAAGTCAAGACCGTGAGGGGTGTGTCCACCCACTGTAATGACTGATCTAATGGGAACTCACCAAGGCCAGCTGGACTGGGACTGATGGAGCATGTGATCAAACGGGACTCTCTGAACATGACTGACAAGGAGGGTTGACTGAGAAGCCAAGGACAATGACACTGGGTTTTGATTCTACTGCATGTACTGGCTTTGTGGGAGGGAGAACCTTAGAATTTCCATAGGGCACTGAACACTAATTTAAAAAAAAAATAGATGTCAAAGCATCTTCAGAGGCTAAGGCTATGGCAATGTATTTTCCAATGGGATTTAATGCATGTGAAACTCAGTCACTCAAGTTTGGTCTTGTGTTGTTTGGTGGTAGTTCCTATGATAAATTGAAAGCATTTGATGTCTGCCTGGGAAGAGTTATGTCCCCTTGGCCTCCACCGCATCAGTGTCTTTGTGCTTCTAAGTTCCGATTAGTTACGTGGAAACAGATAGTTCTCGCTGGTTCCAAAAAGTCACTGGCTTCTACTTCATGTTGCGTTTCCCACTGGTTAGCATCGGTCTATGAGGATACAGGAGAAAGCCCAAATCTTACGAATGAAACAATAGTGATTTTGAATTTATCCAATTGCCATAAGGTTCATTTTCATAGTGGAAAAACATATCTTTAATGCAATTCCCTCTTGTTATCATTATAACCTTCTAGAGAAACAAGATAATATCCATCGTCCTTATGTGTTATAATCTTCAAGTGTGGAAATCAGTGTTATGTCGATCTTTCTATTATCTTTAACTCTCGAAGTGTTTTATTTTGTTTTATGTGTCTATACTGAGACAATAACAGCACCAGAGAGTCCCAGCATGCCTCTTTTCCAGCCATCGCTGTTAGCGGCAACTCCTTTCATGGTGAATTTTTTCCTAATTGGACAATAAATTACGTCGCCATCCTTTGTCTCTATTATAGGATGTGGAAAGTTTTTCCCGAAGATTTATAGATCTTCAGGGTGCTCTATTAGATAGATCAAAAATTTATACACACATCTTCCTTCCTGTGTAGCTACAAAGAACGCAGTGAGAATTTACACGGGGGGATCCTGCCTCGCTGTGTTTATCTACCTCCCTTCTGAGCTTATCGAGACACCAGTTGTTGAGGGACACAGTAAGGAATTTAATTTCAGAAAAATAGCTTGGGAGACTTAAGTTTTAATTATCAGCATCCATCGTTAGAAAGAAAAGCTTGAGCATTGGCTGCTCTGGTGCTCTGTCTGTAAATGGGGGAGTTTGGGTGGATTCTTAGGCTAAGCAAACTGAAACAATATAAAAACGAAACCTTTCTCATTTCCTCACTGTAAGCCTTCTCATCGTGGGTCTTACTTCTCCCGTGATGGCTCAGATCAGTGGCCGTCTAAGGTGGCAAGAATCCTTCAGTGTTAGTGGATTGTGTGGCTGTAGTCCAGGAAGACAGCTAGCCCCTTCCTGAACACTGGAAAGAATCCACATCTGGAAACCAGTGACAGGTTTAAAGAAAATTGCGGGGCAGTTGGTGAAGTCTGGTGTCGGAGAGATGTCTCCATGGAAACTACTGTGATGACCCTGGGAAACGCTGATTTGATCAGAGCTCCTGTGCCCGTAAACACAGCGCTGCAGGAAACAGGGTGCACCGTTCTGCAATTACCTCCTACACAGAAACTCCTAATTGATAGTCTTCTAAAGCAAGATGCTCAAATGGGTAGCATGCTTCTTCCCAAACACCCAAAGATATTTAAAGTCAGTATCTAAGCTCCATTAAATTAATTTTATTTATCCATGTTTGTATGTTGTATTTCTGTGCGATACCACGAACATGTAAAGAACAGACTAACGTGCAGGTCACCATTTTAACGCATGGGTCATTTTTAGAATGATCTGCTGAAGATTTTATTTTCAGTCTCTCGCAATGCACTAATATAAATCACTTTGGCAATAGATTTCTTGCATTTGCATCACGACCGAGCCCGACAAGCTTGGTTACATTTTGGACGACTGAGCTTTCTGGCGTTCTTCTCCTCCTCACATCTGTGTGCTCACTGCTTCCAAGTCCACAATGACATCAGATGCATGCCTCCTCTGAAATCAGGCAATAAACACTTCCCTGAGACACATAGTGATTTTTTTCCTTACAATGACCAAAAATACCAGGCCTCTATAATTGTCCACATGAAGTTTTGATGCTTCAGAGTCACGTTGCACACAGATGTCTCACCTAAAGTCTTCCCTGTAAAATTGGCGCACGCACTGTTGCTTGTACAGTTGGCTTGTACGCACTGCCCCCTGTCTACAGAATTCAACATATCATTTGCTGCCCTGAATTTTCGAGGAATGAGAACAGGTTGTTGTGGATATTTATAATCTGTAACTTGCTGGATCTTTCTTTCTTGGGGTAATAAAGACTATTTTAAACACAAAATAAGTTAACACATCGAAAGATCACTCAGGACTAGAGTTTTGAGAATTTAGACCTTATTCCATCACAAAACAGAATTATATAATCGTTAATTACAGTTTTATAATCTGTTCTTATCACATTTTCATAATCTACTCCAATTCCGGCCAGGGTGTGTGTGTTAGCTTGTGGGAAGGCTGAGGTAGGGAGACCAGCAGGGCGCCCAACCTGGGATTTCCTTCCTGTCGAGAGAGTCTGTGGCAGGAGATGCACGATGCTATCAAAAGTGTGTCAAGAGGTAAAATCTATGCCTTTCCTGTAAATCTCCTCCTGCTGTGTGGTGCTCCTGAACATGGTCCCGTTTGCAGAATTTTGGGCAGACAGGGGCCTTTGGAATTTAATTCAGTTCTTCTAAGACCTAAATGCATGTGCTTCTAACCCACACACTCATTTGGAAGACTTGTTTTTTACAGGCTGGTAAGTCTGAAATGGTAATGTTCAGCTTGCTTGTTATCCAGCTTCTCTAATGAATGTTCCCCATACAGATTCCTAGAGCTGCCTTTGGGACCTCCATATACCAGTACACCTAAAGTGGGCCAGGGTGCTGTCCATTCCCAGGAGACTATAAAAAGTAATCAGATGGGAAATCATTCACCAAAATATTAGAGCATCTTCTTTCCTGATTACAAGCTGCATCTTCAAACTGTTTATACTTAACAAAGGAAAATGCAAATTAAGTATATTCATGTGGGCTTGAGATAAATATAAAAAAGCACTTGGCTTTTATGCTTTTGATTTTACCTGTCAAAGTAGTTTTTCATTGATCTATTTAACACAGAAAGTTGAGGGAGCTTTTAATTGTGTTAGATAAATGAACTGACACCAGAAAAATTAGGGTATTTCATTTCTCACAGAAAATTACTGTGAGCTTACATATATCAACCAGAGCAAATCCTACTTCACTGGAGTGGGTATAAATAACTCTAGGAAACACCATCTGTGAAATGACATATAGATGGCCAGGTATAATATTTACACTGGGTAAATGTTGTTCCTTTCGGCCCAAGGGCTACCCAGAGACGGGCTAACCTGAGTGAATGACCCTCTTAGGGAACACGTTTTAAATTGCTCTAAGTAGTGCAACCTCCTAGACTTCTAGATTCAAAGTAACTTCACCTAAGTTCCCCGTGCAGAGTTGGTGAAGACAGATTAAAGGAGAGAAGAGGATGAGGGAGGCAGCAGCAGCCCTGTGTCTTAATCTAGATGTGGTTCTCAACCTCCCCATGCTGTGACCTTTTAATACAGTTCCTCAGGTTGCTGTGAGCCCAACCATAAAATTACTTTTGTTGCTACTTCATAACTGTAAGTTTGCTGCTGTTATGAATCATAATGTAAATATCTCTGTGTTCTGATGGTCTTAGGGGACGCCTGTGGAAGGGCTGTTCAACCTCTAAAGAGGTCACAGCTCACAAGTTGAGAACCATTGATTGAGATCTTTGTCACTGTGCCTGTCTGCCCACCTGTTACACATCTGCACAGTTTTCTGTCAATTATTCTTCTAAAAATCAGTCTTAGGGAAAGGTAACCAAGCGTTCACTTATTAAACTTCCAAGGAGTGGTTGTCTGCCTTAGTTCAGGCAGACCTTTGACACCGTAACAACGCTGAAAAGAACTCTTCCTACCAACAGTGTTTTATGTAGAAGGGAGACAGATGGGCTGACAGCCATTCTAAAGTTGTTGAACGCTGGGGGTGATATCTGATGGAGGAAATAGGGATGTAGCAGCCCATTGTGTAAGGAGAGGGTCCTGGGGGCCATGGTGGGATGAAGCCTGTTTGAGGAAGAGCAATCCACACAATGAATTCTAGAAAGTACAAGGAATATAGCAAGTACTATCTGATGGGTCAGAGTCAAATAGAAAGTCAGCCTTTGCAGTTGATCGTGAAAAACCCCTGTACCTTGCTGAAGACTGTTTTTATAACCGTAGCAATAGAAACTGGTAGAGAACTGTGGCAGTTTGAGTGCAATTGGCCCCATCATCTCATGGGAAGCGGCACTATTAGGAGGTGTGACTTTGTTGGAGTGGGTATGGCCTTGTTGGAGGAAGTGTGTCACTATTGGGGTGGGCTTTGAGGTTTCCTATGCCCAGGATACTACCCAGTATCTCAGTCGACTTCCTGTTGCCTGCAAGTCCTCTTGCCTGGACTCTCAGCTCCAGCACCATGCCTGTCTGCACGCCACCACCCTCTCTGCCATGATGATAATGGACTGAACCTCTGAAACTGTAAGCTAGCCACCCCAATTACATGTTTTTCTTATAAGAGTTGCCATGGTTATGGTGTCTCTTCACAGCAATAGAAACCCTAACCAAGGCAAGAACATGTCACATAGGACTTTATAAGACTCACTGGCTTCACCGGAGGGAGGGATCAGAGAGGTAAACTGAAGGCTTGCATCATAGCAGTGGAGTCAGACAGAAAGAGGAGGGAGTGTCCAGAGACTCAGTGGCTATGATCTAGTGGACCTAGATTTGACCAATGGGTGAGTGGGTGGATGATGAGGGAAAAATCCAAAGTAATTACTGCCCACCTGAAAGATGGGGACGCTGTTCACTGTACGTAATGTCTAACGGTTTTTAAGTTGTCCTAGCTGTGTTTAGCAAATAGGACTCAGTGGCATAGATTTTCTGGCAGTGTTTATTTAACGATTTTTTTTAATATTTCTAAAGCTGCAAAGATGTCAACCATTTTGGGGGGGTCTTATTTAAAAGGTAATTTGATAATTATGGAGAAGTTGAGATTTTTGTGATCTGTTTATGATCTTGCCTTGTATAGGCCCCAATTCTGATCTCTTGGTTACCTGCTGAGAATTTCAGAGTTAAATAATCAATTTTAATAAAATACAGTATGAATAGAAGATTTTTCCTTCAAATATTTTACACTCTGAGTACATCAAACCCTTGAATTGCGAACTGTATCCTAATTTTATTTGATGTGTTTGGAAAGTGCTCGTCAGGCTCACAGCAGCCAAACTGAATGATCGGATTTAGAAAGTGCAGCAAATGTGATTTTTCAAATGAGATTAGAATACCAGCTATTAGACTTAAAAATTATAGCTGGAAATAGGTAGGAAATTTTAATAAAATAAAATTTTACATCTTGTGAAAATAACCCATTACTGTATAGGATTGAACTGTGCTGGGCCACTGATTGAATTGATAGAGTGAATTTAAGTGATAGTTTTTGTTTGTTTGTTTGCTTTACCTTTAAGCTTTTATTGATTCTTTGCAGATTTCTCACCGTGCATCCTGATTCCACTCATCCCCCCACCTCCTCTCTTCCACCCTCTACCCTTGCAACCTCCTGTACAAAACCAAAGACTTCATTGTCTCATTGTGGAAGCTGTAGTGTGCCCCTGTGAATCAGTTTTCTCTTTAGTCCATTCATCTTTACTTCTTAAGTGTTCATTGCTATGAGTCATCGGTCTGGTTCTAGGCCTCTGGCTTCTGCTACACTACTGATACTGGGCCCTCACTGGGGCTCCTCTAGGATGTCCTGTTGTTGTCCTGTGTCCTGGAGATGCGGCAGCTTTGGGTCTGTAGCTTCATCTCCTTCACATGCTCCAACAGCTCATAGATGAGGTGGATGTTGGGGTGGACCAACTCTTAGTCCTAGTTCTGAGCCTGGGTGATAGCTGTGTTGGTCAGCTTTCCCTCATAATCTCTACCAGGGAGTGCTCTCCAGCACAGCCTAGTGTAGCTCAGCCAGTGCAGCCTTTAGCAAGGAGTGGGGCCAGTTCTCCTCTCTGGTCCTCAGGTCTGGCTTACAGTCACTAATACCACCAGGGGCATCTCTACTGTTTTGCTAAGGCGAGATGAGGGCCTTCTCTCCCGATTGCTGTAGGAGGTGTACAACAGAGGGGTAGGGTCAGCTCTCCTGCCTTCACACCCTCAGGGCTGGCTGAGCTGCATCCCCCAACAACAGTGTCAGGTCTAGTGTGTTGCTCAGGCACGGTTCAGGGCCTGCTCTTATGTGTGCTGCAGCTGGTGAGGGACAGAGCTAGTTCTCCGTCTTTTGTGATTCTGGATCCAGCTCTCTTGCCTATCGCAGGTACCAAGAGGCGGCGGGGGGTGGGGGGATATCTTCCCTTCACACATGCTACCACATGGCAAGCAAGGGTAGGCAGGGTCTGTCTGCTGCTCTCAGACCCTCAGGCATCAGGTGGTCGGGCACCATTATTGTGAGTCAGTACAGGGTGGGGAAATGGAAGAGAGAGGTAGATAGGTTTATGTGCTGGGGAGAGAGGCCGATCTGAAGAGGTGAGAGTGGTTAGGAGCAGGCTGACGTGCGTGGATGGCCTACTTGTCCAGTCCAAGGAGATGTTCAGGCCTAGCCTACTGCTAAGAAGCAAGTCTGTGGAGGCCTGTGTTGATGTCTTTGACTTCTCTAATCATGCAGAGGCCTGTAGTCTGGCCACCTCCTGGGACCATGTGTCCAGGGCTACACTGCCATGGGGACTATGCTGAACTGAGTGCCCTGTGCTGCCACCTGGGGCCATGGCACATCTGGACCCAGGCGGCTACCAAGAACCATGTCTGGATCCATGCCTATCACGGCTGGGGTCTGTGTTGATGTCCAGTGGCCCATGTTGTAACCAAAAGCCACATGGATGCGGAGGCTGAAACCTGAGACCATGCTGGTGTTTGAGGACTGTACCTTTGCTGAGTCTCTGCCAATTTAAGTGGCCAGTAGTATCACCTGGGGCCATGGCATCATATCCGTGCCAGGACTGATGCCAAGGGCTATGTCTGGTCATAGCACTATGAAGGGGCGAGGTCAATCGGCAATTAAAGATCCGCCAGACTAGCTTAATAGAAAAGATACAGCTTTAATAAACAGAAGGAAAACTTACACCAGAGTCCCTGGAACGTAGGAGCCAAGCGAGAGAGGGTGGGGAAGCGCACCTGCCAGGTTTATAAGTAAATTTTTGCCTTAGGGCAACACGCCCCACGGACAGAATGTGATTGGCTGAACTCCCCTATCATCACTACTGCAGTCAAGGGCTGTGTTGCTGTTTGTAGCTCCTTATACCATCAAAGACCATGCCGATGTCAGGAGTCTGGCCATACCCTGGGGTCACGTTAGTGTCTGATGGCCATGCTGCCTTGGGGGCCATGCTGATCCGAGTGGCCTATGCTGCCACCTGGGGCCAGGTTGACATCAGAACCTGGGCTGCTGCCTGGAACCATGTCTGGGTCTGTGATCCTACTACAGCTGGGGTCTGAATTGATGTCTGTGGACAATGTTCCCGACGAAGGCCACAAAGATGCCCAGGGCCTAGGCTGCAACCTGTGGCTATGTGGGTGTCCGACAGCTGTGCCGCCACTGTTGCTGCGCTGATCGAAATAACCAAGCTGTCACCAGGGGTCGTGGTGTCCTCCAGGCAAGGGCTTCAGCCGAAGGCCATGCCTGAGTCCATTGTCCTACAGTAGCCAAGGTCTGAGCTGATGTCCATAGCTCTTGTTACCAACAAGGCCGTGCAGATGCCTCGGGTCTGGTCAGACACTTGAGATCATGCTGGTGTCCAAAGTCATGCTGCCGCCAGGACCGTACTGATCTGGGTGACCTGTGCGACCACTGGGACCATGGTGACATCAGGACTGGAACACTGCCATAGGCCATGTCTCTGTCCGTGATCCTGCTGCAGCTGGGGTGTGTGTTGATGTTCATGACCCATGTTACCTCAGGGGTCATAGAAACCATTCCTATTGACTGAGCTGAGCTGAGACGGCCCCACCCTTCACAGGCCTGGGAGAACTTGCTCCACCCCTCAGGGTACAGCTGCCTGCCCACCCTCCAGCTCCTTCCCCTCCTTCCCCTCCTCCCTAATCCTCCACCCTTCAGTACAGTCATGTACCTCACCTGGACAGCACACTGGAGCTGACCCTGTTGGAGGGAGGAACCAGTGAGGGCGTGAGAGCTATAGAGTTAAATGATAGTTTTAAGTAGACCATCTTTTTCTAAGGAAATTCCCAGCCATTTCTGTCAATTTTAACTTTGATAATTTAATGAATGGTTCCTGACCATACAGGCATGCAGGCTGCAGATGCAGAGCTGTGCAGAGGTTTGTGAGCCCTTTGACTGGTGTTATGCTTTGAAGATGACTTGTACCACGGGGTGCATGTCCTGGGGCCGTAGTTGTCAAATAGTGACTTTGGGGAAAGTGATTGGATTCTGAGGACTTTGGTCTACTTAATGGATTAATCCCTTAATGGATGTATAATAAGTGAGTGGTTTCTGGGTGGTAGGAAAATTAGGAGATGGTACCTGGTTGGAGGAAATGAATCAGTAGGAACATGCCATGGGAACAGTTCCTCTCCCTAGACCCTTCTTCGTCTGTTCTCTTGGTCTATAGCACATGCTTATGCCACGGTGAACCTCTGCCTCACACAAGCCCAAAATCCATAGACCGAGGACTATAGACTGAAACTTCTGAATTAAAGCAAATATTTAACCTCCCCTCCACTGTTATCGTCAAGGACGAATCACACCATACAGCAAACTCTCATGTTGGAGGTTTATTGGGAAAAAAGGAGAAAGTGCAAGAGAAAGTATTGGAAGGGAGAGGTATAAAGGCCTACTTGCATCTTCGGAGAAGCAGTGGAAAAGAGAAGGGGGAACGGGTGGAGCGTGTTTTTAAAGGGGCCTTAGCGCATGCGCACAGATACCTAGAGCGTGTGCACAGTCTACACAGTGACTTCTGACCTGCTAACACCCATACATCATTTATGTCAATGAGATGAAGTCTAATACAACTGGTAAGAGAAGCAGACATGTAAATCAACAGATTACATGATAATATGGTGCGTTTGTCCGTGATAGAGATGTGCCCATGGTAAATTAGCTTTGGGAGAGGGAAGAAGCATCCAGGGAAGTTACCAGAAGGGAAGCACCGAAAGCCTGGGAAGGATGAGCAAGGAAGGTGGTAGCGTATGCCCGGTAGCCTGTGCAGGGTGGGAGGGGGACAACTCTTCCCCCGAGGGGCGGAGCTAGCTCTCCTGCTGCAGTGTCCAGGTTGGTGAAGGGCAGTGAAGGGCAAAGCCAGCGCAGCGGAGCCCACAGACTTCAACATTCGTGGTCCCTATGACCCCTCATGATAACATGGGCCATAGACAAAGTAGGTAGTGCTACTGAAAGTGTGACTTTCAGGGGACAAACTTGTAGGCTTCTGCTCCCTTTTTGGGTATTCTCTATGATGGGAAAGCCAATATTCCCAGGGCACCCAAACTTCTGTGTACCACAGTGGCTCCCACATTTTAAACACTGTAACTGGAGACTGATTTCATTGTCTCTGTTTTCCATAACATGCATACTGCTCAACTCAAATGAGGCCACTGACTGATAACCCTGTGTAGTAGGCAGTCGCTATCCTATTTCTTAGGGAGGTTCTGATTTGGATTTGCACAGATATATTTATTGCTACCCTGTCCTAATTTGAAAAAATGGCTGCTGTAAGGCAAGTTAGTGAAGGAAAATTTGAGGGATGTATTTTTATTTTAGAAGATGAGAAAGAAGTCTGTTGGACTATTTCACTTCTTTTCTAGTTCAAAGGCTTATATAGATGAGAAGTGGTCTATGAAAATATTTTTGATGTTCTGCATATCTGCTTTTCATTCGTGACTCTTTAGATATCATTGGTTCTGAACTCAGTCTGGTGATATTGTCCTATGATCCATAGATTTCAAAGGCTGCCCGCTATCCTCGGGGAGGTCACACTAACATTAAAGGTGAGCAAGCAAAGTTTGTTATTACGTATGGCGATCACACTAAGCCAGGCTCTACATGGAGAACACATCAAGCCAGGCTCTACATGGTGATCACACCAAGCCAAGCTCTACATGACGATCACACCAAACCAGGCTCTACATGGAGAACACATCAAGCCAGGCTCTACATGGTGATCACACCAAGCCAAGCTCTACATGACGATCACACCAAACCAGGCTCTACATGGAGAACACACCAAGCCAGGCTCTACATGACGATCACACCAAGCCAGGCTCTACATGGCGATCACACCAAGCCAGGCTCTACATGGCGATCACACCAAGCCAGGCTCTACATGGAGATCACACCAAGCCAGGCTCTACATGGCGATCACACCAAGCCAGGCTCTACATGGCGATCACACCAAGCCAGGCTCTACATGGCGATCACACCAAGCCAGGCTCTACATGGCGATCACACCAAGCCAGGCTCTACATGGTGATCGCACCAAGCTAGGCTCTACATGACGATCACACCAAGCCAGGCTCTACATGACTAGCGATCACACCAAGCTTAAGAGGTGAAGATTTCCTGTGTGAAAGGATGGATTAAGATGAACCTGATTTGCCACAGGTTACGTAATAGAAAGGGGGAGACTGGAGTTTGACTGCAAGTATGTAAAATTACAGTTCCAACAGCTTTGTCTCTTACCACACTGCATTTCTATGTTTAATTATTCCTAAGATAAATTACCTTTCTTCTTCTATGGTACCAAGTATCAATGTGTGCAATCGCCAAAGTGAATTTTGTTTTATTGATATATGACAAGGCTTAAGAAAATTTAATTTTCTTGATATAAAACCTTTTGTTGATCTAAGGTCAGATAAGATTTCTATGCTCAGAAAACTTTCTTGATGACTTAATTATGTTCATAAATCCTTAGGTATTTCTAATTTGGGCATGGGCATGTGAAGGTTTATTTACAAGATGCATTTGCTAATGGCAGCTGAGATGCATCAATTCTGAATCCATTTTAGCCAGTTTGACGTCTCCCACTCAAATTCTTAAAAATACCTTTCATTAAAATCCCTTGGTCTCATTGCTTTGTTGTTCATTTCAATTTTAATCAAATGGTTTTCATAATTCTTTTTCTTAAAGTGGGGATTTGCGCGAACAGGTTCTAAATCAAGTTACCCGAGTTCTAGATCAATAGAACCTGGAAGCCACTTTACTGCACTCGTAAATTATCTCACTATAGGTGAAGAATGAAGGAGAAGTTATCGTCCATAAAATCACGACAGACTGCACAAACACACATCTGCCCCGTGTGAGTCAAGCACAGAAGTTTAGCTCGTATTTGCAGAAGCATCATGTTTTGTTCTACTACAACAGACGGTGCTGTGGTATTCCAGAAAGGTCAGAGAAGCCTGTGCAAGTGTCCTGTATAAATTCACTTCTGAGAGGGGAGTGAAGTAGTCAGACTCATTCATATATTGTACCCCTTACCTTCAGAAGCCACAGTCTGGATGGCAATTTGTAGTTTTCTTTATAAAGAAGAACCAACATTAATATTTTAAATGCAATTTGGTTTGCTACATTATTGATCGTGCATTATTTATGTTAAGATTGTCCTTAATCATAAAGGTCTTACAGAGTACATGACGGCGGTGGGGGGGGATTGAATTTCTCCTTTGTATTTTTGTCATTAACTCAGGGGCCAAGGCAACATTAATTCTCTGGAAAGGCATGCAGGGTTTTCTCCATATTCCCTATAGGTATGAGGTTAATATTTAGAAAGGAAATAAATTCTTTGGGCTTATAAATGTCACACTCAAAGATATAAGCAAATAAATATGAACTTACCTCAAGAGCAAGACATATTTTTAAGAGATGACTGTTGCACTTGTCTGCACTGAAAAGCAAAACTACAGGATATGTAGCTGATGAAAATGTGCTGGACAGTGATGCTTCACCTCTCTTCCTCCTTCTCCTCCTCCTCCTCCTCCTCCTCCTCCTCCTCCTCCTCTTCCTCCTCCTCCTTGTTCTTGCTGTCCATCCTCCTCCCTCTTTCTTCAGAGCTCCCAGAACCAGTTTTCAGGGAAGAGTACGTTTTCTCATCACACTTTTTTCTCACTTATGGCATAACTGGGTCCTCTGCTGTTCTGAAAAAACATTATAGAGAGATATAGCATAAGCCTCTACTCCGCCAGGGAGTTACAGATACTGACCTCCTTCCAGTGTCACAGAGCAGAAAGCAAAAGCTGGGAGGAGACTGCAGCAGAGAAACCTGCCAAACGTCTCCATATCCGGCTGTTCAGAAACTGAGGCTGCCTCTGCGTGCTGGATGTAGTGTGATGGAAATGACATTTCTCTCTGTTCCTCCTTTCCAACAACTTATAATCTTCTTTCATTCATGGCTGAACATCAGGTAAATTCTACTTGAGGAGGATAGTCCAAGACTCTCAAGATCAAGGCATGTTGGAGCAGTTGCGATGGGGAGGACCTGGAGATGTGGTAATGATGTGCAGTGAGTCTCCTGGAAGAAACCCTGGGGCAAAAGAGATTAAATGTGAATGCTAAGGAACTGTAAGGAGCATGGAGCTTAGTTAATAATGCACCAGCCTCGATTCATTATTCTGACAAAGCTGTCATTTGCTCAGAAGGTAGAAAGTAGTAGAAGGGCAGACTGTCTGCAGAGTGTTTCAGAACTCCTAGTCTTGTACTCATCATGTTTTATAAAAACTATTCTAGAATAAAGATGTATTCAGTTTTTAAACTATGCACGTGAAACACATTTATAAGCACTGTGTCCTTAGAAGTATCCTATTTGTGTAAGATTTATTGGGATTTATCTCAATGTTAGACACGTATCTAGCTGTTCAGAATTAGTACACTACATAACGCAATCACCATCATTCTTGCATGATGATGTTCTGTTGGAGCCCTAGATGTCTCGATTTCTGTCTCTAGACCAAGAAGTAAATCTTCAGTGAATTTGAAGAACCCTTAAGATTTATTTCCATAGTCATTCCCTGCCATTTACAAACATCTGCTCTGCGCTATTGATGAAAGTAGTGCTGGGGATAAAACGATGGTGCGGTCCTGGTTTAGAGAGCTTCACTAGCCATAGAGGAAAAAATACAGGGCTGCACACAGCGTACAAGAAGTATCCAAGGTCATAGGGCTCACTGCCTTTCTTTCCCCATGAGCTCATTCGTTAATTCAATATTCATTTTGATAATGACTTGACAGTATAATTTTGGTGTAGACTCCCACGTGGGCTGTACTGGTGAAGAGCACAAACCAGTATCCCCACCCTTGTGAAACTTGCAGTCTCTGAAAATTGAACAAGGCCTCCTTACCTTGAACTAAATCCGAATTCATACAGATGTCACTATTATAAGTTAGCTGTTAGACATAAAGTCACCTGTGAGTGCATCTGGTGATTACCCTCATCTCAACAAAACCTGTTGCCTAGCAACACCTTCCTGTTGTTCTGATATCATTAAGGTGACTCAGCTTCTGTCCCTCTGGGTTTGGGACTTTTGCAAGATTAGGGCTCAAGTCGAAGTCCTGGTTGTGCTCACAATAGTTGTAAGTCACACCGCGTCCCAGTTTTCTCACATATAAAATGACAGCTGTGTTTCATTTTATACATTGCTGTAAAGATCTAATACAGCTTGTATCAAATGACCAGGTAAGGACTGGGAAGACAGCTCATTCTAATCTACTATAAATATTGCACTGAGCTGTCCAGTCATTGCACATAGCCACACACTGACATTTGCTTTCCTTTAAAATGGTGATGTTGCTTATTCATCATAACTTATGAGAAGTACTTAATGCAGAATGGAATCCTGAATTCTAAGCCTTTACAAATTAGCACACCCCCTATTCATATTTCCCGTGTATTCATAAAATGCAACTCCCAGCCCCCAGAAGCATTCAGGAACAGCTCCGCAGAATCTCACGACTAATTACTGTGCCTACAATCACACAATTAATAAATCACTGCTGTGGAGTTTATGAGTATTCATACACTGTAAGATAGGTAGAGGTCGACAGGTCCCATCTTCAGCTCTGGTCAGGTTTGACCGTTAAAATGGTTTCAAGGAACTACGGGTAAGATGTACCTTAGCCGGTTTTTGCCACTGTGCAATCATAGGAAGGCCATTTGGAGTCCTAAGCCATTTATTACCAGCATAGGAACATTTTATCTTTATAAATATACTTCAGAAGTCTTTCAAGTCACTAGCCTCCTAGACCTTGAATCACATTCTGCATTGTTTTGTTTTTCGTTCATTTAAAAATCTTGTTTATTCTGGAAGTTAACAACTGCCAAACACTTGTATAAGTATTAAAGTTAGTTTCAAAATGTCTTGTTTTGAATATTATCTTTTTTTTAGTGTTACATCATACTCAGGAATTGCACTCCCTATCTTCACCCATTATGATTGTTAGTGGTATGTCTTCTTTTAACTTGTTTTCCCTCTGGTTTTGATAAAATTAAGGTGTCAGAAATTTTAAAAATTATCTTTATTTCATGTATCAAAATCTTGAAGAAAGAAATGTAGACTTTTCATTTTTAAAAATATCATTTTTATCCAGTAGAGGGAGTCAAGTACAGCCGAATGTAGTCAGTACAGACAGTTAAAGCAAAGGTAAATACAGATTTTATTTTGTGCATTCAAGATGCATAAGTGTACAATTTGTAAACGTGCACATAATGTAAGCCTCAGTACAGCCTAACTCTCTGTTTGTGGAGCGACTACAAAGATTTTTAGTTGCATAAACATATAATAATAATTTGTATTCTTGTGTTTACCTACCTAACTAGCTGTTTTAATTTTCTTTTAATGTGAAGTGTAACAGGATGTGGGCATAAATGAACTTGAAACATGTTTATTGTTTTATTTTATTTTTATTCTTTGCATATGTTACTTCCTGAGCACAGTTTCCCCTGCCTCCACTTCTCCCGGTTTCCACTCCCACACCTCCCCTCTCCCCGAGATCCACTCCTCCTCTGTTTCCCTTCAAAAACTATAAATAAATAAAAGAGCAGGCTCCCAGGGATATCAACCGAACAGAAACATGCTTATTTTTAAGAGGTATTAAGTAAAACAAACATCCTTTAATTTTCTAAAGAAGTAAAAATATTGAAACCCTAAACTGTAGTCATATCAAATTTTAATTTTAAACTTATGACACCGTTGTCCAAGAAATTATTATGAAAGCTTAAGATGAAAAAATCTTCACGGACCTTAAGCAGCCTGGTGCCGGCTGGAGGAAGGCCCTGGCACTTAGCGCTCAGCAGCAGCCCTTCTCGCTTTGCCTCGCTGCCCCTGGTCCTCCTTAACGTTAGTCTGTTTGATTTTGCTGCACTGATACATACGAGCCGTTTCGTTAGCAAACCTGCTAATCAGGGCAGTCCAAAGCACATGCTTGGTTCCAGGTCAGAAGTTCATCCACCCCAATAGGCAGATGGACTGGAAAACTCTACTCTGTGCCACCTACTTGATGCACTGTTTTAATTTCTGATGCCGCATACCCAGCCTCTTTACCTTTGTCCTTTTATGCAACAGTGCCCACCCCGGCCGTAGGCTGCTCCTCTGCCCAGCGAACTGTAGCAATGGATGCTTTCATCTGGTAAGGTCTGAGAGGATTAAACGAGACAGAAGTTTGCATATTTGAGGAGTTGGCTTTATTTTCTAAATAATGTATTTTACCAGCCATGGGATATACTGGATCAGCCTTGATGTAGCAAGGTCTGACCCAGAAGGAAGACGTGGCAGATTAGACATTCCCTTACCAATAAGCCGATGGCACTCAACCACCGTAAACCCTTACCACTACCTCGAATTAATAGCTGGGAAATTGCACCCCTTTCCTCCGGCACCAAAGATGTAAGCAGTAACATTTTAGGTAGGAACTGAAGTTATTACCTTTAAGTTGCAACCTAGGTAGTCTTTGGGGTGTAGCATGCTATTCTGTTTATCCAGTATCGATGTGAAAAGGCTTGGAGTTGCCTTGTGCCTGTGTCCTACTGTGTGAGCACTGTGTGTGTTCTGTGTCCCAGACATGCCGTTCTGCTGGGAGCCGCGGAGCTCGTATGCAGCTCACCTTTAAAGGACGTTAGAGGGTCCTCGGAGGTGCCCTGTAGACAGACAGGGAGCTCCGCTGTTAGCGTGCTGTGTGTAGACAGGGAGCTCCACTGTTAGTGAGCTGTGAGCTCCTTTCTTCTCTTTCAGTTTAAACATCGCCAGGAGCCTCTCCCAGGCAATCTGGGCCCTCACTCAATGTTCAGGATTGCAAGTAATTCCATCAGGCCAGCCTTCTTCATTTGTTTGAATCTGATGCAGTTCGCTATCTCTGATGGACGTGTGATATCAGCAGTAATTCATTTTTTTACCCTGAAGTCCAATGGTAAAGTGTAACATCATAATATTAATAGATGATTGATCTTGGGGGGAAAACATTTAGATTGTCAATGCACCGCATTAGAGGGCGTGAAAAAGAATTTCAGGAATGATTGAATAATGACTTTTTACTAGGTTTGAATTTTGTGAGATCAAGGCAGGAAGGAGGCAGAGGGAGTAGGCTGTCCGCATTCCTTCTCTCAATTGCCCAACTGAGAGATTTCCTGGTGTCAGAATGGTACATAGCATGGTTGGTCTCTAAAAAGACAGAGTTAAGTTTTCAGATCCTTTCACTTTTCAGGCAGTGTTTGACTCAGGCAGAGAACTGGCAAGTCCATGCTTCTGGTTTCAAAACCAAATACTGCTTATTATTTTTTATTAAGACTGAGAGCAAGCAAGGCTTTCTTCTCAAGACAGACTGAGGTACAACTGAAGAGTTCATGTGGATGATATGAGTCGGGAGACAGATTTCACCCAGGCTGAAATGGGGGCTTTGAGGAGCCGGAATTTAAAGACAAACCACAAGGTGGGATTACATCCACTGTGACTCAGGACTTTAGACAGGGACACGCAGGTAGCAAAGCTGGCTTATAAAGACGGCACCGCTTCATTCATTGATAGAATACACAGAAGGCATCTTTGGAAAGGAAGATGGGGAAGGAGATGGAGGGAAAATGTTCTTAGCAGAGGAAAAATTGATGGCAAAAGACCCTGTGACTTTTGTCGCTTAGACTACTACAATGAAAAGGGTCACTCAGCAAGAAAGGCACTGGCTGTACCAAGTAGGGAGACAGAAGTTTGCCTGGTGGTGGCAGATGTGCAGAGGACTGGAATCTTAATGTCCTCTGGCCTAGTGCTGGGGGACCTTGCAGCCTACCTTTACCTGTTAGATTTTAGTTTTTCCATGTTTTTTCTTCTTTTCATTTTGAGACAGGATCTCACATTGTAGGCAAGACCAGCTTAGAACTCATTATGTAACCTACACTAGCCTTAAACTGGCAACGATCCTCCTCCCTCAGTCTCCCAGGTTCTGGGCTCACAGGCATGAGCACCCTTTCTAGCTCCCATGCTTTACCTGGTATTTTTAACTTATCAAAATCAATGTGCAAATCGGCAGTATTATAATAGTAGTAATTATTATTAATTATATGCTGGTTGTTTTTACTATATATAATGATTACTTATTACTATTTATTCGCCATTTACGGGAGAACTAGGAAACTCTAATAGCAGCAGCTGTAATTTAGAAGTCATTACTTTGGGTCTCAGAAGCCCTGCTTTTGGAAATCTCCTGGAACATGTGGACTTTGGGGCAGAGTGGAGCACACTTGGGCCACTTATACACAGGGAGCCAGCTCACTGCTGCCGCTTGCTTCAGTTTAGTTTCCTGTAATAAATAATTTAAAACAAGTCTTAAAAGACTGTGGTTTATTAGTTTTAAATCCTACAGCGTAAGCATTTCACAGTTTGAAGCATTGATTTTTAACTCAGTAGATGAACTGCAGAAAATGATACTACTTTTTAATTGCATTTATTAAGGTTCTCCTGTAGGAAAATGTCCAGGAAAAATCATTTTGGAATTTTAGGATATAAAGGAAAAAAGGAACAAAAAGTAGGTATTTTTCTCAGCAATCGTTCATTTGTTGACTCATCTGTAATTTTATTCAATAAGAACTTTGGGTTAAGGTGTTTTTTTAGTGATGGGTGTGCCAGAGACCTTCAGGGTGAGGTCTAGCTAGAGAGGATACCTGGGCAATGCAGAGGGTATCAGCATCATGAGCCTTATCTGGGAGGAGGTAAGGTGATGTGACAGTGTACATCAGGGATGGCAGTGTGGCTAGAGTTCAGAGACAGGCTGAGTGCTGAAGGAGAAGGAGGAGTACGTGGAGCTGTCGTGGGAGACAGCTAACTAGTAGTGCAATTGACACATCTTTAAGTAGGCTATGATGATACACCTGTCTGAAAATTTCTTTAGGATAGATCCCTCCCTTGCAATCACTGTATCGCAGGACAGAATTGTGTGCAAGGCTCTTGATGCAAATCCTCATGGAGTTCTGTGGGGAAGTGGTGCTCAGCTGTATTTCTGCAGAGGCAGTGTGCAGAGTGCTGGGGTGGGGACACTGAACACTAAGTAGATGAAACCATTTCTCATTGTTATGGCTTGCAGCTCTGTGATGGGTTTGATGCTGAATATTTCATGCATTTATTTATTTGCCCTGGTTCTTGATATGTATGTATACACACCCATGTGCTTGCATAGGTGTGTGTGTGTATGTATGCCAGATATATTGATTTTTGTGTCTTCCTAAAACATACTCATCACTTTATTTCTTGAGACAGAGTCTTTCATTGATTCTGCTAGACTGAGTGGCTGAAAAGTTCCTGCAATTTTGCTATCCTTGCCCTGCCCCCAGCTCTGGAATACAGGCATAGGCCACCACACCTGCCATTTTGCTTAGGTGCTGGGAATTGAACTCAGGTCCTTGTGAGGCAAGCTCCTTACCAAGTACGTCAACTCCCTAGCCTCATTCTGGTTCTTGGTGCTCATGTCTTTCCCACCATGTATGCATTCCTAGACATCTTATTGACCTTGCTATTGATCCCCAAACTCTCTAGAGAATAATATTGGTCTTTCCATATTTGTTTAATATTTTTTTACGTTTCTGATTATATCTTATCTTTTTTAGTATTAAGATTTTGTTAAGCATAAAAGGTCTTGTATTTCCATCATTGTTTTCGCTTTGAAGATTTTTCATCAGAAAATGATATATTCGCCTAAATGGTTTTCTAGATCTTTTACATTTTGTATTCTATTTCTTTACATATGATACGATCCAAATGGAGTTTATTGGGATGTCCGTGTGGCATATCTAGATTGTCTGGATTATTTGAGGAGAATTTAGCTGATTTCCCTCTCTTCACATTCATTAATTGTATATATTTTCTCTGTCACTTACTGCATTCTTCTGCGTCCTGGTACCTTCTTTCACCCTGTCTCCCTTTTGCTCATACATGTTTACTTGCTTATGTCTTTGGCACATGGCTTGTCTCTTTTTCTTCCTTTCCTTTTGTAACTTTGCCTTTACAGCTATTTAATTATGTCTAAATGTACAGTTCAGTAACACTATGTATGTTTACCATGATGTTATAGAACCATCAACACTATGTATGACCAAATGTTTCATCATTCTCAGTTGAAGCCCCTTGCCTATCAAGAAATAACCCCGAGCCTCACAGTGATTGAAATCACAATGAATTTGTGAACACCTGATGTAATTACTACCACCCAATCTACAGCTCTTCCACAGTCTATTCCTGTAAGTGTTTGTATATAAGTACAGTATTCTTTTATTTTAGTTTGAATATGGTTTTTACTTTTTAATTGGGACATACTAAGATTGCCCATCTTTGGGGCACAGCATGACACTTTTAATACATGTCGGAAATGAGTAATGATTGGACCAGAGTAATTGACATATCCATCACCTCAGATGTTTCTTTGTATAGAGAACTGTGGCATTGTTTTAAAATGCTTCTAGGTCATCTGAGATGCTGGGCGTCATGGCTCTATCCCTGCCCATTCACCCAAGCCTGGCATTAGTATTGTTTCTTTTTTCATTAAAAAATATCTCACAAAAGCAACTTAAGGAAGGTAGAGTTTGTTTTGTTTGGGTTCATAGTTTGAGTCTATAGTTTGTTGTGGAGGAAAAGTGTGGCGGAGAGATCTTGGCTATGATTTTAGGCACATACGGCAACTCTAGTCGAGAAACAGATGAATCTGGTGTTTCAGTGGTCTTTTTTCCTCCGTGAGCAGTCAAGGAAACAGTCCAGAGTTACAGTGCCTGCTTTCTGTGTGGGTCTTCCGTTATTTCTACACTGAGACCAGTCTGTTACTGCGTTCACAGACATGTTCAGAGGTGTCTCTCCTAGGTGGATCTCCATCCAATCAAGTTAGCCATCCAGATAGTAACCATCACACTATCATCCCAGATTCTCTTACATTTTTTCTCTCATGACTGCCATTACCTTGTCCTGCTGGCCCTCTGCCACCCTGAGTCCGCTAGTCTCTACTTTCTTTCTAAGTACCACTGGCCCCACCCTGTTCAGGTCCTCACCGCTGGCCACAGGAATTATTGCCTGGTTGATCTCCTCCCTCTTCTTTTCCCATTCTTCCTTGATTCTGGCCTCACAAGTATTCCCATACCACTTCTCTACCTTGAAGTCTTCCTGAAGCTTGTGACCTTTGGGATAAAGTCCAGATTCTGTAGAAGGCCTTCTGAGCCCACAGCCCTTCCTTTACATCAGTTGTCCTCTCCCCTCTGCACGCGTGCATGCGCGCGCGCACACACACACACACACACAGAGTTACACATGTCTACGCATATACACACATGGGCATACACTGACGGCAAGTTTATGGTCCATTTACACTGGCTTACATTCACACTGACCGTTTCTCAATCCTGGTCACGGTGCTCTGTCTTTGCTTATGCCTAGAAACGTCTCCTGGCCCACTTCCCCGCTACCTTGAGCTAGTAGTGCTCTGATTTCTCCCTGCACTGTTACCTCCTGCATCTTAGAAGTCATACTGCTGCAATGCAACTAAATAATCTACTCTCTAAGATGTCAGTGATGAGACGGTACAGCAGATATTCTCAAGCACACTTCATTCATATCATGGTATTTCTTTAAGAATGATGTAAGTGGACAGAATTTTCTAAAATGATTTTCACAATGTTCCTTTTTATTGACCTCAGCTGAGACCCTCTGTCTCTCATGGTCCTCTTGTTAAACAGAATGATTCAGTGGCTAGTATAGGGAAGAGGACACTCTTTCCCAGCCCCCAGTCTGTCCTTCACGTTGGAATGGACCATAAGTATGCATCGCACTGCCTCCTTTTTGCTTTGTTTGGTGACTGTTAATTGAGCTTGTCTGTATCGCACTGTCTCTACACAGGCCACGCCGTGGTAACCCATCCTAGTAATTGGCTATGGACCTTCTCTCAAGTGCGAGTTTTCCCTGAGCTTGGAAAACGCAGGAGGCACACATGAACTCTTTCACAGAACTTCTGCTGCCATTACAAATAAAGATCAAAAACTACTGCCCTGAAAGCGGAACTCCAGGCACTTAAATCATGACTGGAGACCCTCAGAAGAACAAAAACAATTAATTCAGCATAAGAGATGCCAAATCAGAAGAAGGAAATGTAACTCCATGTCATTATTAAACGAAGACATCTTTGTGTTGTGGTGTGAAAAAGCATTTGTTTCTTCCCTAGGAGATGACTTGAGATTCATTCCCCTGAAGAGCAAGTTAGAAGTGTCTAGGTGGTTACATTTTAATGAAATAGTACAAATGGAATAAAGCCAATATTTAAGATTTGGCTCAAATGTGTATATAACCTTACATAAATAGGTGGAAATGGCAGAAATAATAGAGCCATGCAGGAAAAATTTGCGCTGTCTGTTCCCATCATTTACGCCCAGACTCCTCAAAATTGCATTGCATGACCAGCGCAACGATACTTGGATATCGTGCACATTTGATTTTTAGTGACTCTGTTACTAGAATGGCAGCATCTATTGCAGTATCTTTTTCAGCTGCTTTCTACTGAGTTTTAGAAAGAGACTGATGAACAACTAAGTAGATGCTTTTGCAAAACTAACCATGTAAAAGTGGTACTCAAGAGCTCTATTCAAGGTTTGCATGAACCGTGCCAGTTAACCTAGTATGGATTAATTCAAGCCTTAATTAATTAGCAGGTACTTATAGAATACTATGTGTCTAGGACATTGATGGATATGGGAAATACATTCCACCCAATAATACAAGCCATCACTTATGAAATTATTTAAATGAATTTTGTGATCAATTCTGAACCACTGCTTTATGGTGAAAGGAGAATCCTAGAGGGGTGAAGGTGAGAATTCTTCATGTTGGTCACCGGAGTATATGCACCTCCTTGGACTTGTATCTCTCTTGCCCAGCATCTCATAACAGTCATTGCCTTTGGAGAAATGGTTCCCCAAAGATCTATACTGTACTGTCTTTATGTTTAGATTATTTGGATTTTTGTCTTCTCCATGTGTTTCTTGTTGACAAAATTAAAACAAAATAAAAATGTGTTATTAAGGTGTGTAACTCGGACTCTATGTGATATAAAAACCACTGAGTCAGCAATTGTGGAGAAGTAGTGATGGAGGAAGAAAGAAGGGAGACTACAGAAAAACAGAAGTGCTCAGAGCATCAGTGTTAAGGATGGGATGAAGCAGGGAGCAATAGCACAGGACCACATGGAGACCTGCAGAAGGGAGGGGCCATCTTAGTTGCTAGAGTTTTGGAAAAAGTCAGGCTGTCTAGACATGAATTCTAACTCTTGTCACATGCTCACTGGACCTTCTTAGACACACAGTCTCTGAACCACAGTTTAGCTACCTGCCTTGTGGTGAGACTCTTCAAACAGGCATGTAGATCAAGCACACTGTGTGGTGCCTAACACATGGTGAGACTTTAGGTAGGACAAGAGCTCATAAAGGGCAAGGAAGCCCCAGGCAACAACACTCTGACTTTGGCTGTCAGACTTCTAAAATACTTCTCAACTCCATCCACTTCTGTTAGCCTTTGACATGAGACCTCCTGCTGGCTTTATCTGAAGCACCGGAATACCCTCCTCAGTTATCTCCTTCTCAGCCACATGAACAATTGAAAACACGGATTAAAAGCTCCTAATGTTTCCCATTGCCAAAGATAAAGGCCCAGGAACCCTGGGCACCTGCTCCTTTCCTGCCTAGCTCCCAGAACTGGGGCCTTGGAACTTGCACGTTGAATTCATCGAACTGAAAACCGTGATAGCATCAAAGCACCGTTGGTCCCAGATTACACTGTTGACCTTGGCCAGTGCTCTTCTTTCTGCCAACAACATCCTTTATTTTTCTCTCTTCTATCGCTCTCTTGTCTGTCCTGGAAAGCCTCTTGGGGAGTCCCTCTCTGGCTTCTGTATTCTGCCCCAGCCTGGACTGCGTATTTGCTTGCCCTGCTCACCAGTTCTCTGTGCTGATGTCCTTGAGCAAGAAGAGAGATATGCTCCCACCCTCCCTGCTGACTTGCCTTTCTTAGGAGGTGGGTGGTTAGGTCTGCTTTATCTCACAAGGCTCAGCTGTCTCCCCTCCTCTTTTGACTCCTTCACACCCTATGTCCTACAGGAGACCCAGGCTTCCCACAAAGGGCTACGGTTGTTGATGACAGTGTGTAACCTGGCAGTGCAAGTCTGATTCAGGGCTGTCACCAGTGTGTAATAATAGACAGTAAGCACTATGCTTACTCTCCGCCTTTCTGCCACCCCTCCCTGTTGTCCCTAGTCTTGCACAAGGAGAAAGAAATGTCATAAGACGACCCAGGGCTCATCAGTACGACCTTCCCCCACTTCTGTGTTGTAATTATCTATATGTTCATCATAGACATTGGACTTACGTTTTTAAGAGCAAAAATTGTTTTTTTTCAAAAATAATATTTTTATTAATTCTTTGGGAATCTCATACAACATATTTTGATCGTATTTATCTCCCCTCTCCAACTCCTTCCAAGATCGTAAGGATGGTTTCTTATCCTTGTGTGTGCAGTGCCCAGTACTTCAAGGGAAAGGCTGTTGAATCAAGGAGGAGGGTTGGCTTGTTTAGGCTTATGATGGTCTAGAGTGATGTGGTCCTGAGATAGCCCTATGGTGAGAACAGGGACAGAAGGGACAATCCGTATGTAACAGCCACCATTTGCAGAGCCACCTCAGAGCAGCCTCATCAGCTCCAAGTTAGATGTTACAATTTTACACGCTTATGAAAACCTGCCTTTACCCATGGTCACACAGCGGAAATGCTTGTTCTAGGGGTCACCCCCAGGAAGTCCTACTCCAAAAGCTGTGCCTTAAATTTTTTTAAATTACATAAAGAATTAACTTTATTATGGTATGTTGGAGGAGGGCCCACTTGTTCATCCGGGCCGCCCTACTAGCTTAGCCCCGAAGTAACCACACAATATTTTAAAAAGCATGTGATATCCTCATATAATAAAATGCTATTGTTCGTAGGTACAGCCTGGCATCTGATTTATGTGACGTGATGGCTTTAGTTTCTTTGTTCATGCCAGTCCTCCCTCTCATGTGTCTTCCCAGTGTTTGCTCGGGTCCGTGTGTACATTAGCAGTGTGATAATTAAAAAAATAATGACAGATATTATGAGGCCGCATCATCCCATTTAGGAATGTGTGTCTGTTTTCAGTGCCTACTCACTAGTTACTTTGCATATTGCAGTAAACGTTTTAGATATTACTTTCTATATTTAACGGTGTGTGCAGAAGGTGTTTCTATGTCTAGACTCCAGGCAAATCTAGATAGATTGTCTGGATCAATAATAAGAGAAGCAATCAATAGCTTTTATTCTTATTCCACTTCCCTTTATTGAGATGGGGGTCTTAATTTGCGTTTTCTAATTAGAGCAATATGTTTGCAATGGTGACTTGAAAAGTTTGGTGTTAAAAAATTTGAGAACTTCTTGCAAAAAGCATAACGAACTTGAAAAGGCTTCATATCCACTGTCTTCCGTCTTTCTTCCTCCTTCTATCCTGAAGTCTAATACAAGTCATAGGGCTTTGAATGGGCAGAGAAAGATAATGTCAGTACCATCTTGCCCCTGTTCAGTTCCCTGCAGGAAGACATCCCTCTAGCTCACACCACACAACCTAAATAAACTCGATTCTGTATTTGCCCACACTAAGCCCCAGAGGGCACCAGGCTAAGGGCCAGATGAATTGGCAGAAGTTTGCTGATGGTCCCATGACCTGCCCCTTCCTCTGTCTGGAGATACTGAGGGTGTCATCACAAGTGTTTGTTAGGAGGTGTGACTGCTTTATAGGTAGCTTACGATCATGAAATTAAAACCTGCACTTCCTCCCCAAGGAGCTCCAGAAGCTTGACACACCCAAACATAGTTATCCTTTTCCACATCCCTTGGAAGTAGCCAAAGGTCACTGGCATTTTTATGCTTCTCTTGGTGCAAGGAAAATAAGATATAGGGAGGTCAGGAGAAAAGTTAGCTTTTTTGCTGTTTTTCCCTTTAAAGTTCATTTCTGGGGCTTAAGAGTTAAGAATACTTGCTACTCTTACAGTGGACCAAGTTTGGTTTCTAGAACCCATGTGACAGATCAACTCTGTAACCCTAGTTCCTAGGACTCTGCCTTCCTTTTCTGGTCTCTGCAGGCGCTAGACGAGCATGCTGCACATATACGCCTGCAGGCGAAATGTTTGGGCACATAAGATGAAGACAAATGTGTCTTTAAACTTCATTAAAGTTCAGGCCATTCATTATTCTCTTCATTGATACCTTGCTGATTTCTGCATCCCTCCACAAATGACTGTTCTCAGGGCATCACGCATCTGAGTGAACTAGAACCACATTTGCGCTCACGCTCACAACAGGTTGACTCTTCACTTCAGAGCCGAAATCACGGTACAAAATCCAGAGCAACCTCCAGGAAGTATAGCTACCATTGAAATTAGAACATTGATTAATACTTTCATTCAGGGAGCAGTTTTTGCGCACACACCGAATTCTATTGGCTGTAAGCTTCCTAGCACCCCCCCTAGGCTCTAACAATCTTGAATTCCTTTCTAAACGTCTTTTCCATGTGTGACTGTATTCTCTCTCCTTTTAACTTACATTCATGCTGGCCTCTAACTTTTATAAGGAACAAAATACGCGTAGAATTTCCTTTGTATGACTGCTGTGAATTGTGCTTAGGTTGGTTTAGGCTGACAGCTTCCTGGTCAGGAAGCATATTAACACGACAGCATTCTGGGTGAGAGTTTTCCTATTGTTAGAAAGCTAAACGGGCTGGCCTGTATGTGTGCATCTGTCAGGTTGAGGGACCGTGGTTGAGACACCCCAAAGAGCTTTTAAACCATGAGAGCTTTGATGTGTTGTCCCACTGGGGTTTTGCAGTGTTAGACTGGTCCCCCCCACATGGTGCCTTGATTCTTCCTTCCCTTTTTCACTGAGTTCTGTCATTTTCCTTCAGACTTCATCTGTTTCCCATGGTGCATGCTGTTTATCCTCAATGGGGCTTCTGCCTGCCCTCTGCTGCACAGACTCCTGCTCAGCCTCCAAGATCCTCCTGCAGATTTCCCTCCTCCAGGATGCTCACCCACAGATCCCTCATGGCCCACATTTATCTATTTGCTCCCCTAAATTTCTCCTGGATTTTTTGTTTTTACTCTTCCAAGGACCACATGTCAACTTGCTTGTTGTTGCCTTCTTTAAGCAACCCCACCTATATCAATTGCATTGTGAAACATGCATTTGCTGACTGGTCCTTGCAGTGGCCCACTTAGTGAGTCATTAGTGGCCCACTTTCCCGGACGCTGCTTGAGGGAGAAGAGCATCACACCCATGCCTATGTATCCAGTACCCTGTTCCATGTGGAAGCATTTGCTCTTAGATCGTAGCAGTACCCTGCAGTGGCCTTGAGTAAGATAGCCTCTCACTTGCCAGCCAGAGCTTTGAGATTTATGCCCATGGATCAATCCCATTACCCATGGATGTGGACTGGAGCCAAGATCGGGAGCAGAGCCGATGGCTGACAAGGCGGCAGGATCATCTCCTCAAGTGTGGCCCTGAGCCCATGCTATCTATACCTGCCAACTTGCAGCTAATCAGTGCATTTTTGGAGCAGGTGTTCCCTGTCCTATGTCCTGTTGCTCCAGAGCAGAGGGGAAGGGTTCGCCACCTGGTCACAATTTGTACAAACAGATGCTGGATAGAAAAGACTTAGGTTGCTGACTGCGTCGGCCCTGTATGCAGTGCGTGGAGAAGTCTTCTCCAGGGTGCGCAGCTCTTCCGCACATATGCCCCGTGCCCTTCTCCATTCAGACATCCCAGCCCATTCCACGAGCTGGTTCTCTTAGCTGCTCATTTCTCCTGTTGAAACCACCGAGATGTCAATAGGACAGTGATCTGAACGGAGGAGTAAGAAACCATTCTATTTATTATTCTGAGATTTTTCCATTCCTTTATGGCATTAACACAGTAGCATCAATGGCCACCTTTTAGACTTCCAGAGTGACATCAGGCTGAGTTTGGGTGTAAAAGTAGAATGTTGTGACCAGTTTAAACCGTACCTCAGCCTAGAACTGGCTCTGCCCTCCCCTACAGCATACCTGTTCACTGGGGTACCTATGTGATCCAGAATCTGGTTTACCTCTGTGACGTAGAAGTATCTCAAAACTAGTGATTGTAAGACTTACACAGAGAAAATTAGAATAGCAGTCTTTCTGAGGATTGGGAAGAACACGAGAACACAGAAACAACATCAATAATTAATATCACCTCCGGAGTCAACAGCAGTTAATTTTGCTGTTGATTGTGCGGCACCAAACACTCACCCTGTAATTAATACAAGACGTGCCGCTAGGGATCGCCTGTTATCGTCATTTTCAGCGGAAGAAACTGGTTCTAGCAGATACTCGTAACAATAAAATCATAGCCGTATGGAACACTTGCTAGCAGCCCTGCAGCCCATCAGACACAGCCAGGTCAGAACAGAATTCAAACCTTGCCTTTCCCACTCACAGAATGAAGCCTCCTTGGGGAAGAGATAATTAATTTGCAGAAACTTCATTCTGTTTTGAGTCTAAAAGTAATTCTTAAATGATTTTTTTTCCTTTCTTTCTTCAGAACAAGGGCGTTCATTGAAATTACTTTCTGTGACTTCCGTGGGCAGCGCTCAGAGCTCGCGGGGTATTGGGTGTAGTCTACTCAGAGCAGAGAACCTCAGGATGCCATTCGAGTCAGTCGTAGCGAGTGCTGCACTTCTCTTCCAGCAGATGGCAGTGAAATGACAAGGATGTCCTCTAACGCTCACAGTGCTGCCACTGGAGCCAGAATTGTGGAGGAAAGAGGACAGAGTTGAGGACCTGGCAGTAGATAGCAGGGGCTTGTGTTCTCTGAAGAGTGGGCCACCAATCCTCACATCTGTCACCACTTCTAATCATTTTATTTTCTGCAGCACGGTAAGTAATTATGAGCCATGGAACCTCCCTAACAATGAGAGATGCATTCGGAGGAAGAAGAAGACTTTCCCTGTCCATGATTAAACCCATAAAGCAAGAAGTGTGTTGTGTAAAATTTTTAGTGAATCTGTGGTTCCTCTGGTATTTCCTGTATACAGCAAGGCCATGAACTTGTGTGCATTTTACCAGAAAGAACTCTTTTATCATTTGTCAGGTCCTCAGGTTAGTTTGAAGTTTTTAAAAACTGCGTTTGACTCTTTCCATTCTTCCTGGCTCTTCACTCATGATGATCCCCGAGCCGTGGGAGGAGGGCTTCTCACACAGGTACCTCCTTCAGGGCCAGCACTCCCCAGGAGCCTGGCCTCTGTACCTTGGCCAGCTGTGGGTTTCTATGGTGATTATGTCTAGTACAAAAGGGAGCATCTCTGGTGAGGTTGGCAGATGCACTAGAGGGGGAAGGGAAGATTGTAAGCGGGTCAGAGGCAGTGGATGCTACAGGGAAACCATTTTCAGGACACAGTGGGGGCAGTTTTCAT
Source organism: Myodes glareolus (assembly GCF_982192425.1). Classification (NCBI taxonomy): domain Eukaryota; kingdom Metazoa; phylum Chordata; class Mammalia; order Rodentia; family Cricetidae; genus Myodes; species Myodes glareolus. The sequence continues at coordinate 3,782,024 of NC_142051.1, forward strand.
GTGTGGATTCGCCGCAGTTAAAACATGTACAATGTCTACCCAAGCTCAAGCCAGACGAAATTCCAAAACAGGGAGAAGAGGGCATGACTTCCCACCCCTGTCTAAGGAGCTATTGGCAACTGGTAACTGCTGGAAGAGGGCAAACCAGTTTTCTTTAAGTGTGTAGCCCCCCCCCAAAAAAAAAACTTGAAAGAAAAAAGTCAGGTAGTGGTGGTACACACCTTTAATCCCAGCTCTCCAGAGGCAGAGTCAGGCAGATCTCTGTGAGTTCAAGGCCAGCCTGATCTACAAGAGCTAGTTCCAGGCTAAGTTCCAAAGTTACGAAGAAACCCTGTCTCAAAAAACCAAAACCAACCAACCAACCAACCAAACAAACAAACAAAAAAAAACAACCAAGGGTGTAGCCCCAGGTGGGTTGGCCAGTGAAGGTCACGCGTCCTTGAGTGTGTGGGCAGCACAAGTTACACTTGATAGATTTTGTAAAAAACATCACTAGATGGCTTGTGGTGGTTCTGAAAGGGGATGGGAATGGTGTTGTGTGTTGAGGGAGTGGGTATCAGTCGGAGAAAGGGCATCACTAGATGACTTGGGGTTGTTCTGGGAGAGGATGGTGGGGGTGTTGTGTGTTGGGGAGTGGGTATCAGAAGGGTGCATCACCTGAAGAAGCCTAGAAGAAATTTTTAGAAAGAGGACAAGAAGTTTGGACCCCTTGAGTCCAGGCAGGTTACAACAAGCGTAAGAAACCTGCTAAGGACTGGGGCATCTGGGACATATGTATTTTCAGATTTGGAAAAGGGGGTCCTGCCCAGTCCTCCTGAAAATTACAAAACTGTAGGCCCTAGGTGAGTTGAGCCTGTGATTCTCTAAGATAAAGTCACAAGAGGGTCTTTTAAAAGAGGTACAGGGTGTTTTTGAACTAGCTAAGTTGTCGTTTCTAAAATCCTCTCAGGTGAAACCAGGGCATTTATTGATCACAAGTGTCCCTTAAGCCACCAGTTTGATGACCAGTGAAGACATCAAGCTTCACATGTCATGTTCAAGACCTGGCTCTCTGTAACAGCTACTGCTACTAGCTAAAGAGATGTTATTGTTGCCATGGCAACACGTGGTGAGTCACACTCTAGCATCTCCCCTGTATTGGGGACTATTGTAAATATTCTTAGTAACTTCTTTAGCCTTCTTACCAGTCGAATGAGGGTAGATCATTTGTGGATTTTGAGGCACTAACTTTGCATTTACTGAACATTAGTTACCTTCTAAGCAGGGGTTTCTAGGTTTATATCTTGACTTAAGATCCTAAAAACTCTTATGAAATACTTAGGAAACTGAGGCATAAGGCTGCCAGCCATACTGCCTAGCTTATATCCTAGACTATTGCTTATAAGAATCTGGTTCTGCAGTCCTACATTCTTGTCCCCCTCTCCTGTCTAAATCGGGTGCTCAGGAGATGGGGTGCTCTTCAAGTGACCCCCAGTGTGGCCCTTAGCAGAATCCAATGCTTCCCATCCACACTGGTGTGGTCATGGCCCTTCTGACCAATGCCATCTGCCTGGGGTCTTCTGTGAAATCCGACTCATCTTTATGCACCAGCAGGCATGCTTTATTCAATCTCTATTTTATTTTTTTAATCTCCTCTGAACCCAACAGATCATAAATCCTTTGCTAAATGAGATTTCCAAATAATAGTGATAGATTGCCTTGTCTTTTGTCCCCTGACAAGCTTGACCCTGGCTGTCTTCACAGCAGTCAAAAGGGGCTGTATGCTAGGAAGCGCCTAAAAGTATTGCTGGAAAAGAAAAAAAGAAGCCACAGTTTAATTCTCCACCAGAGTCTGAACTTCCCCTAGGCGTTCTAAAGGTTTAGACAAGAGAAACACACAGAGAAGGTGATAGATTACGCCAGTAACGACAGAGAATTAACTTTAATCTGCAGCAGTACTGAGAAATCCGTGTCTGGTGTGGGAGAAGGGGGTGGTGACAGAGAAACATGCAGGGATTTGCAAAGTGCCATCATGAGAAAGCCAATGCTGAGAGACAAACCCTGCTGAGAGATTGATAATGGAACACCCAAGGAGAGGAGGTGGGGTAGGACAGGGTGTAAATTTACTCTGAAGCTATCCTGTGCTATGAATTATTTCAAGAAGTTCTCTAATATTCCACTTAAAAGATATTTTATTGTATTTCAAAGGGAAATTGGGCCATTACTTTGCAGCTTTTCACTGTTCATAAGTGTGTGTGTGTGTGTGTGTGTGTGTGTGTGTGTTTCCTCCTGTAAGCAGTGTCTTTCAGGTTGGTTTTATTCATTAGCCTGTGTTTGGGCACAATGCTTCATCACTCTGGGATGCCCTTTGGTTAAAGCAAGCTCCTGAATGTCTTTCAATAAAACTAGTTCAGATAAAGAGAGGAATGTGGAGGAAAAGAGAGATCCTTGACGCTGTGGGTGGGAATGGAAAATGGTATGATTATTCAAAATAGCGTAGAAGTTCCCAAACTACCGTACAGTCCGGTACTTCCACATCTAATTACACGGATAAAGTAAAGCAGTGTGAGAGACAAGTCATGTTCATTGCAGTGTGATTGACAAAGACGGGATATAGAATCAGCTTAAGTGTCCATTGATAAGTGAGCTGATGTGGACGATGCATGCTATACACCGGAATTGAAGGAAAAGAGAGCCCTGCCGCTTGCTATAGTGTGGATGAAGCTGAAGGCCATTGTGCCAAACTTTCTGTGTCCATAATGACATACATGATATAGTCAACTTACAGCACAAGCAGTCTGCTGTGGTAGCGGTGGTATTCTTACACGTGATCATGTGTCCCCTGCTCTGAGCTGCAAACCGTGGGGGTGGGGGAGCTAAAGGGAAGCAGCTTAAACCGAGCACTCATGTAGCATGGGAAGACCTAGCTTTGTTCTCAAATAATCCGATAAATAAGAAGGGAAAAGAGGGATGGAGGGAGGACAGCAAGTGTGTGGAAAAGAGAGAAGAGACCGGTGTCATCTGGTTCTACTGAAGACACATGCCCTGAGCATCCACCACAAGGCCCTACCTTTCAGAAGTTTCACCACTTCTAATATTGCCATCTTGGGGATCAAGCCTTTGATATTTGGACCTTTGTGGTACATCTAATGTTCAAATTTTTATGGAAAGCTTAATGAGGAAAATTTATAAAGATGAGCAATCCCTGCCCCTGCTCGTCTGTGGATGGTAAAAAGTCTAAGTCGAGGAAGCAGAAAGCAGACAGTGGGCCCCAGGGCCTGGGAGACACAGGGTTGGGGGACAACAGCCACCGTGACCTAGCGGGTTCTCCGAATTCTTACCATAATCCAAGTTCCCCCATCTCACCAGTGTTTTTACTTTTATTATTTTTTTCCACTTTGGCCTCTCTTCACCTCCTCATTCACCTGTGAATTTGGCTGTTACCTGCCTCTGGTCCCATCACTTGGATTCTCTGTTGAATTCTTGGGTGGACACAGGGTTTGTCATAGCTAATTACCACTTTATCAGGAGGGATCCTGCAGGTTAATCCTCCCTGCTTTATGATGAGAAGTTTGCTTAGTCCATCTCTAGGTGTCTGGCTGCGTTTGGTCATCAGGTGAAAACCCAGCCAGGGCGCCTGGGTCCTGGACTCCTTCGGATCCTCAGCTGCCCTCTAGTATCTGCCCACCCTGTTGAGGTCCCAGTACAGAAGATGGCCTGCTCTTGCCGGATTCAGGGGCTCACACAGTTGCTAAGTCATCTAAGGACAGGGTAATCTCATTTTAGGATATGTGTATTATTTGACTGCTTTTCTCTGTTCCCTGATTTCTCCAGCTCTTCCATTTGGATGAACGTCTCAGCCTTCCCCCTTTCCTAAAGGCACTGGTAAAGAGGGATGCCGTCCGTCTATGCCTCCCTTTCTCAGGCAGGAGTCAGTGACTGGACGCATTTGCAGAACATCTCCAAGGAGTAGTTCGTGTTATTTTTATAGAAAGTGAAGTGAAATATGTGGGCACCAGTGTTTAAGTGAGGAAGAGGTGACCTTCAAGTTGTGATGATGAACTCAGAAACAGAAGAAATGGTTCGCAGAATCCTTTACAACGTGATGAAATGTAGATCTCTTCTGAGAGAGGCACAGGCGTGAGCCATTTCCTTTCCTTGTTTATGTTTCTATGCATCTTACATTTACCAACACCGAAGCCTCTTCACACACACGCACGTGCACACAAATACACACCTGCACGCTAACACAACATTCTGCTGCTCATTGGCTCATTGCTGTGACAGAACAAACCAAAGCACTGTTTTCTTCAAAGAAGAGAAGAGAACTCGACGATACTCAGCTGACCCAATTCATGTGCCGGACATGACAGTTTGGCCAGAGCAGGGCTTTAGTTTATTAAGCAGATTTCAGGTCTGCACTTTGTGTTCTGAGTTAGAATGTCGCCCCTGTGGATGAACTCTGCTCGTTTCTGGAGGCACATTGTCATGGCCACACAAAGATGGTGTTATGAGCCTGGCACTGAGACTTCTGTGTCCTTTGACCCCTTTTCACATTGTCCTCTTAGTCCCACATTCGACCTCCCCGACTCCTGACCTCTCCCCTCGTGGCCATCCGGTGTGACTAAGCGCTTGCCTCCGAATTGCGTGTGTCATAGTGACCCCTGGTTTGCACTGCTCCGAGGAACAGTGGGGCGTGCACACTTCCCTGAATCAGAAGCGGTAGCTCTAAGACCTACCCTTCCCTCCTTTACTTAAAGTTTTAGATTCTGAGCTATCTATAGGCTATATTAATGTATTCTGAAATGAGCTGGCTCTCTGTACTTTGTTCTCAGGGTGCATGTGTTCTGACTGGGGGGACAGCTGAGCTCCTGGCCTATAGGATGCAGACCATCACAGTGGCTAGGAAAGCAGCAAGGAGGTCAGTTCGGAGCGGATGCAGATGGGGTGACTAAGTTCACGAGCCTCCACAAATAGACGGTCTTAAAGCAGACAGGCCATTACTGTGCCGTTGCATTAGTTCTGTGACAGCCCGTAGGTGCACACGCTAGGCCAGAGCCTGTATTGAGCGTGAATGTGGGTTTGTGTCTTCCCTCACTCAGAGCCAAGCCAAAGAGAATCTTTTGATTTTAACATCTGTTCCAGATGTAACCCTTCTCTTAGTTGCTCTGGCTGCCTTGGAGCCGGGAAAAAGAAGCTGGCTTGTGTGTTTCCTCATAGTGGGCAGCAGCAGAGCCCTTATGAATCATCTTGTCAGGAGCACCAGAGATAAATCTGAGGGGCACGCAGGGTGCATCATCCCCCTTCCCTCCACAAGCAGGCAACACACAGACTCCTGTTGATATGTGCAGTGCCTTCTGCTGACAGTGGAAAGGTTCTGATTTCACATTTAAAATCATTTTTTCACTTTATCTCTGATAGGCAAGCTTTAGAACGAGTGTCTATAAAATCAGGCCATTCTAAGGGAAGCCTCCACTAACTTATTTAATGTAAATTTCTTGAGTATGAGCTGTAGGTTAGGTGTGAGTCTATGCAATGAATAAAACAGACCCTTTTCCCCAAAAGTCTTTCCCTCATTAAAACATAAAGCCTTGTTGGGAGTGGGGAGAAGCTGTAAGCAATCAATTATTGAAGTGGTGTGGTGGATGACGTTTACTGATGTGGAGAGAATACGCAGGGAAAGGCGGTCTGACGGCTGAGGGCAAAGGCAGAACTTGAAGGATGTGCCACGCTGGATTCTTTTCAGAGATCCCCCCTGGCCTGGCCTGGTTTCCCTGCACAGTGGCTCTCCTTATGCTAGGTGCTGTAAACAGGCATGTTTCCTGCCTTCTTCCTGGGACACAAGGCCACCATCACACTCTGGCTACAGAAAATGCACAGGCCAGCCTTTGTCTCTGCTTCTACCATTGTTTAATTTTCTCTGTAGTAATTTTATTTTAAGAGCTGTGGATCTTTTCCCTATCAGACCTTCTACTTTTCTTTTTTAAAAGATGTTTCCAGTTTTATTTTATTTTTCAAAACAGTATTTTTATTCTACATACCAATCCCATTTGCCTCTTATTCCCCTCATCCCACTTTTTCCCCCACTCGACCCGCATTTACTCCTCAGAGAGTGTGAGGTCTCCTATGGGGAATCAACGAAGTCTGTCATATCTTTTGAGGGGGGACCAAGGCCCTCCTCCTGTATCTAGACTGAGTAAGGTATCCCTCCACAGGAAGCGGGCTCCAAAAAGTCAGATCATGCACTAGGGCTAAATACTGATTCCACAGCCAGTGGCCCCCAAAACTGCCCAAGACACACTATTGTCACCCATATTTGAAGGACCAAGTTTGGTCCTATGCAGGTTCCCCAGCTGTCAGACTGGAGTCAGTGAGCTCCCACTAGCGTGGGTCAACTGTTTCTGTGGGTATCCCCATCATGGTCTTGACCCCTTTGCTCATATTATTGCTCCTCCCTCTCTATGACTGGACCCAGGATCTCGGCCCAATGCTTCCCTGTGGATCTCTACATCTGCTTCCATCAGTTACTAGATGAAGGTTCTATGATGACAATTAAGGTGGTCATCAATCTGATTGCAAGGGAAAGGCAGTGAAGGCATCCTCTCCACTATTGCTTAGATTCTTAACTGGGGTCGTCCTTGTGGTTTCCTGGGAGTTTCCCTGTTGTCGGGTTTCTTGCTAGCCCTCCTTTTCTTTATTCCTCCATCATATGCTTACTTGCCAAGCAAGCAGCACATCGTTGGTCACAGTACAGAGCACAACTCAGACTGTGATCTTGACCCAAAATAAGTGAGGTTACTTCTAGGGAAGCATCTTCTAACTTAGCCCACATGCAGCAAAAAGAATGAATTTTGAGTATTATTACAAGACTCAAAGAGTTATGCTATGCTCAAGTAGTACCTTGGACACTCATATAAATTGCTATGAGTGTTGGTCCCCGATTGTACCCTGAGAGAGGAGTGTTCTCCCCCCACTCAATGCACGTATATTGGGGGCTAGAATAAGACAACTGCTGAACAAAGCACACAAATTCTTTCTTTCTAAGGAAAACAAACCTCAGCTATACAGTGAATGTGCAGGTCCGGCCTAGGACTTTGGCAGTCATAAATGGAATGTGTTCAGAGGGCTTACTGGCTAGATTTTTGTCAACTTGACACTGGAGAGGAGGGAGCCTCAGCTGAGAAAATGCCTCCACAATAGAGCTGTATGCAAGCCTGTAGGGCATTTATTACTTAGTGATTGATGGGGGAGGGCCCAGACCATGGTGGGTAGTGTCTTCCCTGGGCTGGTAGTCCTGGGTTCTCTAACAAAGCAGACTGAGCAAGCCTTGGGGAACAAGCCATTAAGCAGCACCCCTGGGTGACCTCTGCATCAGCTTCTGCCTCCAGGTTCCTGCCCTGAATTCCCTCAGGCATGGACTGTTACCTGGAAGTGTAAACTGGAATAAACCCTTTCCTCCCCAGGTTGCTTTGGTCCTGGTGTTTCATCACAGCATAGAAACCCTAACTAGACTGGGGTAGGGCGGGGAGTTCATACACTAGTGTCAACCTGCGGAGGAAGTTGGTGACGGTGTCGTATAGGAAAGCAGGTGTCCTGCTCAGGAACAAATAGGAAGCTTGAGGTGACTCGAGTCTAATCTGAGATGTCTGTGATGGGTGCCCGCAGACGCCAGAGTCAAGAATCAAAGAAGATGGTTTCAGAATAGGAAATCAAATTTGGGTTGATAAGCAAAATGGAAAAGTCCTTTCCAGGGCCTGGGGATGGATTAATTGCTGAAGAATTAAAACAATGTTAATTCCCTACAAGGTTAGGACACAGCTTGAGAGAATTCTACTGTGGAAGGGTAGGAGAAAGAAGAGGAGGGCTCAGTCTTGGGAGCTCCCACTTCCCTGTGGTTTGGCCGAAAAGATCATCCATCTCTTCACACAGATCCATAGGGAAGAAGACGCGTTCTGTGACCAAATGCTAGACTGTGTCATTTCCTTTCTACAGAATGTGTGGTGGTTCTAGAGCCTGGTGCTGCTCTCTGGACCTGAGGACACAGGTGAAGTCGGTCATTGTTAGCCATTCACATGATCACACAGCAGAGAAGGGACTTCCGGGGGCACACAGCCAGCCAGCACCTTTCGGCTACTCCCCATCCCTTCTTGACATGGTGCCTCTAGGAATAGTGACACTGATCCTGGGCCATCGGAAGAGTGGCTTGCTCCCAGAGTAACTCCTCTTCTATTGCCCTCCCTAATTCTCGCCTGTCCGTTGCTGAACATGTCCCACCGCGCACTTTTAGCAGAAGACGCTGTAGTTCTAACTCTGGGGTTCCCATCCTCCTCGTGTTAAGTGTAGTAATATTCTTCCTTTGGCACAGTGAAGGGCACGAGGGTCTGAACTAGGTAAGCAAATGGCGCAAGGGCTGGCTCTTGGGGCTACCATCTTAAAATATAACTTGACTGAATAACACTTCCTAAAGGGCATCATTGGGGCCCACCATTATTAGCTGTGAGGGGAAGAAATCAGGGTACTTATTATGAGCCCGCTGAGAATGCCCTACGCTGTTTAGAAGCTAACCTAAATGTTTTGAGCATGTTGAGGCAATTGCCTTTGAGGAATACAAAAGTCAGTTGTTAAAATAAGTAAACAAGTGAGATCTTTCAATTGTGTTTCCTATCAGATTTATGAAATCACTTGAAAGGAAGGATAGAATATTGTAATCAAATTATAACTTGATTCTAATGATATTAAAGAACGGGGTATTTATCTCATTTTTTTATTTAATTTTTAAACAATTTTCCAGGTGTATGTATACGGAAAGGAACTTGAGACCCTTCCTTGTCAGTTATCAAAAGAATCCATAAACACAAAAATTATTTTGACCTAGAAAAATAAACAGATGTGAAAATTAATCAACAACACATATACAGTCTTTGTGCCCACATCCTGATGTGTTATGGTCACTTACTTTAATTTTAATAACACTGGTGTCCGTGCGCAAGCTTGAAGATCTTGTTTTATTTTGATTTTTGTCTATCACTTGCCACCTCATCTTATGAAGTCAGTGCTAGTAAAGTCTTTTAAAATATCATGACAAAAGATACGAGCCAGACTGAAGGGACAGCTGCAGTGACCCTTGACCTACAATGATCTCCCACTGAAATGTGTGGCTGCGGCTGCTGTCGCTCTGTGTCCATACACACATTAGCTTTGCTGCAGCTGACTTGGGCATGGGCAGGGGTGGGCACCCAAAGGCCTAAGAGAAACAATCTCTTGGCGCCCCCTGCCGGATGTAATGTATAGCAGTCCTTAAAGGGTCTTCTCATTTTCTGTCAGAGGAGAGATAATAAGAAAACTATAAACCCGGGGCCGGATGTAGCTTGAGAAAAGATGACTTGCCTATCATATGCAAACTCTAGGCTCCATCTGTAGGGAGCTACAATGGCAGGGGTGGGGAATTTTGGTTCTTCTTGCTCTTCAATGTACACCAGCTGAGTCATCTGCCTGAGAACCCAGTCCGTACCTGAAATAAAAACCTGAACACAGCCACCCCAGTGGTGCCTTAAATTCTCTGTAAATGTAATACCCTTGCATTATGCCTGAAGAAAGCTGACGTTTATAGAAACCCTGAAAGAAGTTATCATTCTAAGGGATTAATCTGCTTCAAATCCGGCAAGCCCGTTCTTTATATATTGCGGCTTCGGGGTTCATTTGTTCATTTGCTTGGTTTGCTATTGTTTTAAAGGAAGTCAGTACTCCTGGGCTGACAAAGTCGTCTCCAGATTATCCTGCAGCGTCACCAGATACACATTTGATAACGTTTAGATGCTTTGTAGAATTTTAGCCACTACTTGTTGCCCTTTGGGGAGCATGTTGTGAAATCCAAGCGACCTATGAGGGTGAACCACTCCAGGTGACCAAAGGCTTACTGGGTCCAAGGATGCATAGCTATATTTAAACTTGCATGCAAGAAATGTGGGCCATTCTGTCTTGCAGGATCCTGGGAGGAGGCTGTGAACGAGTCTACCAGAATGCCTAGGTCCCTGAAACAGACAGCTGTGAGACAGAACAAGTTTGTCTCAGGGAGGCTCTGCTGATGCTGGGGTTCACTACCCTAAGCTCAGTTGTACCAGTCAGAAAAGACAGAGTGCCTAACTGGTGTAGATGTACTGATCTGGGAATTGTTCTCGGGAAATCTCCGGCTACTGGAAGGCCTGGAGTAAGAAGAAGGTAGGCTCCCACAGGAGATTCCCTTATGTCCAGGAGAGGATTTCTCAAGGGGCTCATATCCGATGTAGAACCTGAGCTGGCTGCTAGGATTAACTTAACAAGAAGATAGCCCTAAAGGTGGAGAGTCTTAGCCTCCCAGAGTGCTCCAGGATGAGCTATTTCTCTGGCCAAGAAAATTAGATAGTTTATATTTTATACTTAACTTTATTTTATGTGCATATGGTATAAAAGTGCCAGATTCCCTGGAACTGGAGTTACAGACAGTTGTGAGCTGCCATGTGTGTGCTGGGAATTGAACCTGGGTCCTCTGGAAGAGCAGGAAGAGCTCTTAACAACTGAGCCCTTCCTCTAACCCCCAATAGTTTGATAGTTTCGAAAGATTTTCTTGGGACCAAAGGACAGGGAAAACAAACAAACAAACAAACAAAAAGCCTGGCTGTGCCAGTAAACATGGGAAGGACTTGATCATGTTAGCCTTAAAGAAGAAGCAAACTTGATTCGAAGCTGTGTGGTAGCAGGAGGGGCAAGAAAGTCTGTAAGATCTTGAGATTTATCTGAATAGACATTAATAAAAGGGGTCAAAGTAGTAACGTTCCCCAAGTAAGACTGTGTTAATACCATTTGACAGCTGTATATTCTGAGGACTTGGATTTGGGGGAGGTATTAGATTCGGGAGAGGACTGGAAGAAGAGTTAGCTAGAAATATTCACCTCACATTAACTAATAATCTAAGCCTCAGGCAACTAGGTTTATTTCTGAAGAAAAAATAGAAGGGAAGTTAAAATATTTCTAGAGAAGGCCTTAAAGGAAGAAAATTGCAAAAGGATCATTCTTTTGAAAATTATGGTATTGCGCTATTTAAAATGTAGGACTTCCACAGTCCCTTTAACTTGGCCATTCCCCTTGGTTATTGGTGGCTGGTAGCTTTAGGTGGACCACCTTTGGTAAGGAATTCTGCTCCTTTCAGCTGTTTTTCTTACACAGGCTGTTTTTCTGTTGCTCTCCAAAGGGCAGGTGTTTGCATTCCCTACTGATGAATGGGAAGTGCTTTAGATGATAGGGGTTTTATGAATGGAGAGAAGATATGATTGCTGGGTTTGAAAGAGTAGAAGTTATGTTGGAATACAGCTCTACAGACTTCAACGTTCTTGACGTGCGTGTGTGTGTGTGTGTGTGTGTGTGTGTATGTGTGTGTGTGTGTGTCAGAAAACAGCCCTCAGAAGTAGGTTTTCTTCTTTCCGCCATGTTGGCCCAGGTTGCCAGCCCGCACAGCGAGCACCTTCTCGCACCCAGCCATCTCGCTGGCTTTTAAATGATCTATTTGAGTGGGGGAGGGGGGCTGAAGAGTAGAGAATAAGATTAGATGAACAATTCACATCCTGGGAATAGTAATGAAGCAGCTTAAACAAACATCAATGTCTTTTCTTCAGAGTGGTTGACTAACTTCTGCTGTTGAAGTTTCCGACTGGCAGTCTGGGTCTCCCTCAGGTCTGTGCTAACTCCTGGGAGAGATGTCTAAATTCTGATGGAAATTCCACAGCAGATTTGGATTTGTGGTGACTGTCGGGAGTGGGCGGGTGCTGGAGATGAGGCAATGGGCTCCACCTCTTGTCACTTTGTGGATGGGCCGTGAAGGTGGGTTTCCTCTTCGATGGAGCAGATCCTCTCCCGTATCTGCAAGGCAGTTTGATTGGCATATTGAGAAGGATGACTGAGGGGAGGGCAGTTGGAGAAACAGGATAATAAGGTGCATTGAAAATAGCAGTGCTTGGCCGTGTTTGCTTCTGATCCTGGTATCTTTAGAAACAGCCTTGACTCTGATGCCCTCCACCAGGACATTGTTTTGGGAAGAGGGATGAAAGGGCTTGGGACTCCATCTGCTTGAACCCCAGTTGCTCGAATCCTTCCCTCAGCCTCTCTTGCCTTCCATAGCCACAAACCAGCACTGCCTCGTCCCTCTGAGATCTGAGAAGTGCCCAATAGACCTTCCCAGGCACATCCAAGGTCTGCCTCTCAGCTGTAGGCAAAACTAGGAAGCTCTCCTGAATCCTCGCTGAGGCGTCCCTGCTCCTTTGCCTCCCTTGTGTGCCACTGCTGGGAGAATATTGTGTATGATGCACACATTTCTTTGTAAAGTCAGAACGCAAGCATCTCTCGCCTTTCCTTTCACATTGCATGAGGCTCCTAAAGGATATTGACTTGCTGCCGAGAAGCAAGGGGGTGGAGGGACCTGCCCTGGCTGGAATGCACAGCCTTAGCCCCGAAACAAAATGCATAGCACAGTGCTTAGTATTAGATTTATGGAACGGCTCCTCTCCCAGCCTTGTCCCCCACTCTGCTCCTATCTGGTGCTGGGTTGCTATCGAAACAGCCTTACTTTCTAAGCCATTGTGATGGAGCAGGGGGAGGAGGCTGTGCCGGGCAGTGGTGGCGGTAGTAGTAGTGAATGACACAGCTTTGCCAGATGACATGGAGCGGACCTCTGCATCAGCCTAGAGGAATTAAGCTGTGTCACTCCCCACTGGGACTACCTTTCTCCTGGTATGTGCGCAAGGAATTCACATGCTGCTGCTTGCCGCCGCCGCAGCCACCAGAGCAGAGCCCCGAGTACACTTTGCCAGAGATCAGGGAGAGAGAATGATAGCTGTCTCTTTTAAATGCCGCTGTCAGATCCTAAGGCGACTTACCAAAGGTACTGTGCTTTCCTTCTTATTCGCTCGGGGTGTCTGCGTCTGCATCCCAGAACCACAGCCGAATGGTTTTACTTTCAAATATGACTGCCTTTTACAGTTTATTGTCGGGCAACAAAGAACTCGGGGAAATCTGTGCAGATCTCTCTGTGAGGTAGACTCCCAGGTCTGTGCTTCCTGCAGGTCTTTCCTGCCTGGGTTCCTGCTGAAATTGGGGAAGAAGACAAAAAAACTACTGTGATTTTTTTTCTTTTTTTACAATGACTTCATTCCTTGCTTAAAAGCAAATGTGTCTGGGTCTGGGTCTGAAGTTATTATGGGAAACCGTCATTTTGCATGCTGATTAACTGGTCAAGAGGAGTCGAGCGTGCATGGCTGTCCTTTCTACGGTACACATACTAAATGCACCTGGCAGCTTTGCGACCTGCACAGCTGCTCAGTCCACAGAATAATTGTTTATTAATTTCTCAAATCTCATGAGCTTTTTCCCAAGATAGTTTTAACTGCCTCTCTCTCTCTCTCTCTCTCTCTCTCTCTCTCTCTCTCTCTCTCTCTCTGTCTCCATCCTCTGCATGTGTGTGTGTGTTAGAAGTACATGTTCAAGTATGTAGATGATTCAAAATTATTTGATCCTATGTATTATTTGAAGAAGTTTACTTGAAAGTAAAAATGCAATCATGGCTTCATGCCATAACATTGAAATTTATCAGCTTGAGATTGTCTCTCTTAGAACTCTAATGTATGGATAAAATCTGTGCAACACTTCAAATGCATGTTTCTTTGACATCAGCCTTACTGTACCCTCTGGTTTGCCTTGCACACATTCTATTTCAAAGTTAGTGAATGCTTCCTTTTAATGATTTGGCCTTCTAAATGTGGAGAAGGACAAGTTTCTCTTGTCTTGTTTCCCTTGGATACATCTTAGAGAACACATTACTGAAGAAGAAACTTTGGTCTGTGCAGAAAGACGTGGCTGGAAATGCCTTTCGTTTTCAGCCTGTAATCGAGTACTGCCAAGTAATTAATGGATGTAATTATGTTGTAGAAGCCCTGAACCTATGAATATGTTAATGGTGCTATTTCTATCAGTTTACTTGACATATCAGAGTTCTTTGATCACCAGCAGTGCAGCTAAAAATGCAATTAATATTTTATTTGGCAGAAGAATGAGCATAAAGCAAATAGTGACAAATAGACCAGGCATCAATAACAGGAAAGAGAATAAATACTGCATACTAACTTACTGGGTGCATTTGAAAATTGTGTGGCTAGCAGAATGGTCCTTAGGAAGGGGAAAGCCATCCCTTTCAAATGAGGCTGTTAGCATAAGATTGTAAATTATCTTTGACTTTATCCTTTCTAGTTGGTTCAAACTTACAATTCTTGTTTGTAAGTCATAATTAAAAGGCTATCCTTTGTGTTAGAAGCTTGGCTAAGATTCTTAAAGACAGGCATCTTATTCTTAAAAGTTCTTTCCCTAATTGGGCACTTATTTATCTTGGTGTTGAGAGGTTATGATGAAGCAATATTTCTATTCCTATGTATTAAAAATTTTCATAACTGTTCTGCTTTCAAGGAAGGAAGTGAATCCAAATCATTTTTAACTCTTAAATTTTTTCTACACATTTTTTCCAAGTCTTACAGAAGCATTAGTCTGCTGCATGCATTGAAAAGAGATTTAACTTGTTTTCCAAGATAGTTGATAAATACCTAAACAATTGGGGAACAACATATAGATCCCCCCTTTTTTCTAGGTATTACTTCATATTTTCTCAAAATATCTTCATATATACTCTATTTGACATTTAGTGGGCAACATCTAATACATCGTGAAAATCTCTACTGGGTATCAACTTACCATAATGAGGCCGATCTCTGCGTTTAGCTGGATATCCATTCAAATTCTTGCAAAAATAAAAGACTCCTGAGTAATATAACTCTTTTTCTTGCCAGTCATGTGTGGCCTTGTCAAAGTTCAAGTCTCAACAATGCTACCTGTTGTTTCAAAATGACTCAGTGAGTTCCTGAACCACCTATCTCTTGGGCTATCATAATAAAATGAAGAAACACATGGAGCTATGACCTTAAATTCCCCTTTTTGTATATTTGGGGGTACAGGTGGGGTTGCTTTCCTGCCTGCTCTCTCTATCCACATAACTCTCACTCAGTACCCAAGCAGATGCATGCCTTGCTTCCATTGAGGACTGTACAAAATCCTTTCTTTTCCAGATGCTTAGCCCTATATATAGGAGATACTTCTAAACTGTCTGTTCAAAAGAGTTAGATGTGTCTATTTGAAAGAGGTAGAACATTGAATTTTCTCGGTATTCTTAGGAAATTCGTAAAGAACTTTATTGGACCTCGTATAACTGCAGCCTACCTAGATCCCTGAGGCAGCAGGTTTACCTATGTCTCTAAAGTTACCTTAGTATGTATGGGTGACCCACTCAGACAAAAAGAAATTATGGCGCCTGTATGTTTTCTTCATTCTCTTAAGGAGAAAGGGATGTAATTCAATGAAAAGTTTCAATATGGATATACCACATTCTTAGTGCTTGGTTTCACCTTTACATTATTTTTTCTGCCTGTTGACCAGTCAGCAAGTATCTATTCAGAAACTTAGATTTTGTCTAGAACCGATGTTTTTATAGTAGAGCCTGGACTGTAATGTGTTATAGGTGTGTCAAGCACTTCTAGCCAACAGATTACTGAGTAACAACTAGTTTTCCTTTCTTTGTGTTATAATTTGCACTTATTATTATTTATCTTCCAGATAGATCTTTGAGTCACCCACATAGACACAAGCTATGAGGATCCCACAATCTTGAGTGGAATACATATTTCAAGTGATCTTCTTGGATCTGGACATTGGATCATTTTTTTAAATTAAGGATTCAAACAACCAATACAAATGGATGTAGTTGCCTTTTCATGCCCCATCAGCAAATAAAATAACCTTTGACCCCAAAGCCTGTCACTGCATTGACAGAAACATTGACTCACTACAGGAGCAGCCACTGTCTGTGTAGTTTGGCACCTAATACTGAAATCTAGAGGAGGCATGCCATCTTTTTCATCTCCCTCCCTCTGCAATGGGCCTACTCAATCCCTAGCCTTGGAGCCAAATCCCAAAATAACATTTTCTCAGCTTTCCAGAGACCTGTGGCAAAGGAATTTTCTTAATTGAGAGAACAGGGTTTGCAGGCTCAGCTGCTTCCCTGGGAGTGCAGCTCTTAGGTGAGAGGAACAGGGTGCCTCCAAAGCGGGTGTGTTCTGAGAAGAGGATGCTCTTAGGTGAGGGGCACAGGGTGCCTCCCAAGGGGGTGTGTTCTGAGCAGAGGATGCTCTTAAGTGAGGGGCACAGGGTGCCTCCCAAGGGGGTGTGTTCTTTTTTTAATTAATTAATTTATTTATTAAAAAATTTCCACCTCCTCCCCGCCTCCCTTTTCCTTCCCCCTTCCCATCTCCCCCTTCTTCTCTAATCCTAAGAGCAGTCAGAGTTCCCTGCCCTGTGGGAAGTCCAAGGTCCTCCAAAGGGGGTGTGTTCTGAGCAGAGGATGCTCTTAGGTGAGGGGCACAGGGTGCCTCCCAAGGGGGTGTGTTCTGAGCAGAGGATGCTCTTAGGTGAGGGGCACAGGGTGCCTCCCAAGGTGGTGTGTTCTGAGCAGAGGATGCTCGTGTCTTCTTGTTGTGAATATGTGTCTGCTCTCCCTTGAAATCCTCTGGCCTGGTATGTATGCAATGCTGTGTGTGGCTAGTCCGATGTTACTTCCTTCTCGGGTGCCACTGTTTTGAATTCAGAGTCCTGAACTTCCGCGCCCTGCTGACCATGGCATGTCCTAGTCTCATGTTTTACTCAATCAAGGTAAACGTCAGCTGAACAATATCTATTGACACTGCCTAGGACGCATGGCTCTGGACGCCTGTCAGTTATTCCTCTGCTTTTGTGGCCATCCATTGTCTATCTCTATATTCTTCTTGGCCCAAAACCAATGTCCAGAACCTCAGCCTCCATGCACAGATTCCAATGTTGTATGTTTCATCTCATCTGACCTAAGTGCTATTTTATTTTCAGTTTGATTTCACTTCCTCTCACTTCACAAATACACTTGTGATTTGGAGAGAATGAATGGTGTCAGTCTCTGTCCCGTTAACAGATCCCAGGCAGCTCTGTGGACCAGCAGGACATCTGAGTCCAGCTCTCCCCTTTTATGCATTCTGATTTCTCTCTTCCTCATTGTCTATCTTCTCAAAACCCTTCCTTCCTGCTGCCTGGACAACTGGCTCTGAAGAAAATGTAGAGTGTTGTGACCACACTCGGGTTCTCTTCGTCCCCACCTCTGCTCTGTACGCCTGCCCCGGGCATGAAATGGTTGTGCTTGAAAGGTAAGGTCAGACATTAATCTAGGCCCTGTCTCCAGGGAGACCTGAAACTCCACTACCTCAGATAGCCAGCAATCTTCTTAATTCTCTCCTGCAAGGACAGGCTCACAGAGACGTCCCTGCTTATCTTTTGAAGTATTATTCAGGCGACCTATTCAGGCGACCTCTGAGTCTCTTTAGACTCTGAGATGCTTTGACCTCAGTGTTTAAAAACCCTTACTGAGAAATTAATTTTCTGCATCTCACCTCAATCAAAGGTAATAATTCATTTAAATTTTTTTTCTTGATGAAAGAAAACATTTTTAGTGGCTTTTTGACTGTGGAGCCTCTTGTTCCAAACAGGGCTGAATCCGTCACTGAGCGCAGTGCATTGTTCTCCGTGGGATGGCTTTTCTTATGATGGGCTCAAATTTTCCATGCAGGTCCCTTTGCCCTTCTCCATCTGTCTGCACCTAGTCTCACGACTCCTTCTGCATTCTCCTTTAATGGTCTCTCTCCTACTCTGTGATAAGATTCAGAATTGATTATTATCAGGGCAGAGAATGCTGCTCCCTGCTGGATCTCATTTCTCCTGTCTGCCCATGCCCGTCCCTTCTGCTAAACCTTCCTGGCCTGTCTGTCAGACCCTGCCATTTGAAACAGCTTGACTGGATCTCTCCACCTCATTAATTTCCCAGCCCTTTTCAAATCTCACCTGATAACACATCCTTCCTCTTTTACCTCTCCCCTTGGCTATCAAAAGCGGTTTACAGGACGGGAGATGGTTCCATTGGTAAAGTGCTTGCCAAGTAGGCTTGAGGACCTGAGTTCAGATCCCCAGTATCCATAAGGAAACTGGGTCTGTCCTTTTTAGCCCCAGCACTAAGGAGAGATGGGAGAATACCTAGAGTTTACTGGCCAGCTAGTCTAACCTATTCTAATCAAGTGAGCTCCAGATTCAAGGAGCTATCCAAAAAATAAGGTGGAGAGTAATGAAGTCAGACACCTGTCATCTACCTCAGACCTAATGCCATGCACACACATGTGCATTCTCGACCTCAAGTAGGAACACTGTGCACACGTACCTAAACTCACAATTTTCAAGGGAATTTATTACCTTGTTTTTCATTCTGTCTTACAAACTTTAAAAGAAATACACTCACTTTAAAATGTTTCAGAAAATAAGATGCATTATTCAGTTGGTGTTTGAGCTCTCACTAGGGCACAAGGCACAAGCAGAGACCTCGTCTGTACAGGAGAAATCTGAAACAGAGTCCTGGTCAGGGGTTTCTGTTCTCACACATTTGTCCCTCTGAGATAGATTTCCTGCTAAGCTTCTGACTAGTCGCTGAAATGTTTAGATTGAACAGGGCTTGGCTGACTGTATTCCCTAGTGCTCGGAAATTTTTCTTTTATAAAGCGGGTTAAGGCTTCGCATAGTAGTGTGCCTGTTTTGCCTCCATCCTCTGAATAGGCACTGCACACTGGAAATGCTTTCCTCCCTCCACCCAGCACCCATCTGTCATGTGCAATGTTCAGTTATGCATTATAGGAAATTTTCTGCGAGTGAGCAAAAGGATTCCAGTTCCTTCTAAGAGGATTGTAGCTGATAGGGATGACGAACTTGGCTCATTACTGCAACAAGGCAGACCTTAACATGGGTGGATTGCTACAATACAATATTCCAGCTACTTATATCCTTTAGAGAAATGATTAAGAGGAAGAATAAAAGTCATATAGCTCATACTTGCTGAGTACCTACTGCCTGCCAGTTACTCCTCTAGTCACCTCCTGCAAGGGAGCACAGCTGTCACTCACAGCAATGCTATTGTTTCTCCATCGGACACTAAAGAAACCAGCAATCAGAGGACAAGAAGGGTGTCTCCAAGACTGCAAGGCATGCAAAAGATGTGGAGTTAAGAACCTACACCCCAGTATCTATTATCTTTTCTACTGAAGGGAAGGGAAGGGGAACAATGGACTTACTAAGGAGAACCACAAAGGAAACCAACCAAAATATTGCTTCAGGACCCCCTCCCCAATTCTACATGGAATAGGGAGGTGAAATATATATGAAAATTAGATATATGAGCCTATCTGACTCTCCAGTGCCAAGACATGGTAGAACCTGCCAATCATCCATTCAAATCTGTTTCTTATCTGAACATAAAAAATGATGCGTAGGTATTGTTGGTTGTTGTATTTGATGAAGCAGGTCTGTAAGTTCAGCATGTGGGAGGCCAAGTCAGAAGAATTCAAGGGTACAGGTCAGTGCACATGCGCGCGCGCGCACACACACACACACACACACACACACACACACACACACACACAACGAGTGCACATGTGTGAAAACCATTCTATTTGACCACAGGCTCATTAAATGTATCAATATTGTAGTTAATTCACTTTTAACATTTATCTTAGTAAAAGTCATTTCCTTCTGGGAGAAATATATGTTTTGGTAATTTCATACCATATGAAATTTTGAGGAAAAATGTGTGCTTTCTTCTAGAAGAAAAAACTTGCATTCTGATTTTTTTTAGAATTAAAAGAAGAGTGGTCATATTTGGATTCCATCATCTCCTTTAATCTGAAACAATATTTTCCCCATATACATGAGATTTAGATGTTAATTGTGAAATTAATATTCTATGCTTTATTCTATAGACAGAAGAAACCAGTTTGCCAAGTTTCTTTTGTAGCTAAGCTAAAGGTTCAGTATTCTATTTAACCCGGAGAAAAGACACCCTCAGATGTTCGTTCCTCATAGCATCTCAGAGAATGCTAGCTCGCCTCGCTAATGCTTTACAATAGGCAGCAATAATCCAGTCTGAGCTCTCTGGATCAATAGGACCTTCAGCAAAGTTTCCTGGGCTATTAGAAACTGGGAGAATTCTGATTAATTGATTAATTCTGACTCAAGTCAGATTAATAACTGAATGTGTTAAGAGTACAATAAATACTCTTAGTAAACTTTGATCTCATTTTCAAAATAAGTATGACTTAAGAAGGAAAGATGGGGTACTGGAGAGATGGCTCAGAGGTTGAGAGCACTGACTGCTCTTCCAGAGGTCCTGAGTTCAGTTCCCAGCAACCACATGGTGGCTCACAGCCATCTATAATGAGATCTGGTGCCCTCTTCTGGCCTACAAGCATAGATGGAAGGAATGTTGTATACATAATAAATACATCTTTAAAAAAAAAAAGAAGGAAAGATAGATATCTAATTTCACTGAAGTTGGGGTTAAATGGTTAAATGGTCAAAAGTGAAGTGAAGCAGACAGACTTACAGTTTATTCTGTGCTCCTCGTGTGTGGGAATGTGAAAAATCCATGTGATTTTTAGTAAGAGTTAAAATTATGCTAACTATTTAAGTATGATTTTTGCTCAGTATTTCCTCTGCATGTCAGCTTGCGCTCTGATTATCTCTGTGGTGCACCATTTCATTAGGCTACATCACACTATAGTGCACGTCCCCAGGGCATTTCCACTCTTCCACACTAATAAAGGGTGTGGTGTGGATGTCCCCAAAACATCCCCTCGTGCTGCAGAGAGGAACATCTGTGGCTCTCGCTTTCATCTTCCTGATACCTAACTCCTAAGGGACACTAGGAGGCGCAACCTACACCTTTGTTCACTGTTTTTCTAAACATAGTGAGAGGAATCGTGTTTGGGAGCTAGACTATCCAAAGACAAAGGAGGGAGGCACAAAAGGAGGGGTAAGCAGGCCACTACTGACCTGAGAGAACAGCTTCGGCAGGCAAACCCTGCCCAGGACAAGTGGTGAGGATTTTAGGTACAGCCTAAGAGGCTCGGTCATGGTATCCTCCTAGCAAGGCTGAGAGTGAATGTCTGAACAGGTGGCAGCGACGCAGTGGATGATGGGGTCACCAAGACTAGAGAACGTTGTATGGGATAGGAAGGATTTGATCGTGTTCTGCTTGTTTGTTGCTTCATTTGGGGGAAGAGGTAGAATAAGCACAAATTAGAAGGTACAAACTGAGGAGTGATGGTTCTTAAAATCATCATCAATGCAAGCCAGGTGAGGGTGCCAGGCAGGACCAGGATTCAGACAGAGGTAAGATAGGCCAGGGCAGCTTGGGACTACTTCAGGTACACATGAAGGATATTAACTAACTTTACTGGTAAATTCTGAGTCCCAAAACTTGTATTTCTGTAAAACCTTAATACAAGAGTTTCTAAATATTCCTCTGTATTGAAATCACCCAAGACCTTAAAATGTAATGCTGTCTGGAGATTATGATTTGATTGACTGGGTAGTAGACTGTACTTTAGATTGTTAGCAGAATTCCTCAGCTGAAGTTCATTGTATGGCATTTGGAAGCCTTGACCTAACTTTTGAGGCATCTTAGTGTAGACTTAGTCTTTGGAACTGGTTTACTTCGGCCAGAAGCCCAGGACCCCAACTGTTAGGAGGAGGAAGTAGGACGCATAGACCACTGGAGCTGCCTGGAGCCCCTATTTAAACAGAGCCAAAATTGAGCAGCAGAGGACATGAGTGAAGTCGCTGAAGTCTCAGAGCCAAGCGTAATGGCGGTGGATGGGAGAGCGAGGAAGAGGGTGGAGCATGGGGAGGGACAAGGAACACTAGAGGCCTTTGAAGAAGCCACATGGAAATTACTATTGTAGAAGCTTCCTAAATACATGTTATATGTGCGTGTATACAAAATGGGGTGTGTGTGTGTGTGTGTGTGTGTGTGTGTGTGTGTGTGTGGTTTTGCTTTCTTGAGACAGGGTTTCACTATGAGCATCTGGTGTCCTGGAACTCACTCTGTAGACCAGCCTGACCTCAAACTCAGAGATCCACCTGCTTCTGTCTCCCGTGTGTTGGGATTAAAAGCACGTGCCCGGTTGCCCAGTTAAAATGGGTGTAAATGGAGTTATCCTAGAATGGTGGTGGGAGAAGAGAGGGCAGTGATTCTGCCAGATACCATAGGCTACCAATCAAAACCCCAGTGCCAGGTCTGGGTTACCTCTCTGTGACCTGCTTATCGGACTGTCCCCTTCAACCCCTCCACCAGGCATCTCAAGCTATCGCTATTGCTCTTGGTTGTGCTTCAGAACTTGATGGTAAGAACCTGCTGCTGAGCAAACTGCATTCCTGAGTCTCTGCAGATGGAGAAATCAAGCTGCTGCCAACCTAGATGCTCTGTTCCTACTGACCAGCGTCCACAGAGCTGGAAGGCACTAAACACACTAACAGCAGAAAAGTAATTACCAACCTTACCCAGGTACTAATGCTGAGATCTATAAACCTGACTGGCATGGCGATATATGCCCACTGATGTAATAGTGACACAGATGTTATGCAAAGAACCAACCGGTTTGATTTAAGGCCGACTGTAAAGATGGAGTTCTGGACTGGCACCATTAACTGAACCGAGAGTACTCCATAGGCCACAGGCACTAGGGAAGACCCGTCTACTATTCTAAACCCCTCCCTATGTACTTTTCATCTTAAGCATGGATTGATACACCTCTCAACCCTCATCAGGGAAACTTATGTTTGTACTAGATTGCAGATAGAGAATAAGAGACTGTGGAATATTGGCTTTAAATGGGGCGTCTATATCATAGCCCCATTTAAACATATATCATCTGTATTGAGACAAGGCTCAAGGATCATCTCTGTAGAGGGCTGAGCCAAAGTGTTTTTCAGACACGCCAGGGCCTTTGTCCACATGCCTACAGGGCCTGTGACTGCGTGCGCCAGACCTGCTGCCCACAATTGAGTCAGGCAAAATCCCAGCATGGGTGTCTGAAGGATTTATGAACCCACCTCTTGCAGAGGGGCTGTTGTAACTCATGGCTTCTGAGGGAGAGGAAGTCCGTTTGCTTCAAGGGTCAGTCCCCGAGAGATTACAATGTACCTGTAGATGGTCCTGCACGCATACACATAATGGCAACATAGTGGCCTTTTGTTTTTTTTATTTTGTTTTGTTTTGTTTTGTTTGTTTGTCGGAATGAACCCATGGAATTAGGTGGGAAAAACTGTTAAAGGGAAGAATTGGATGGGAGGGAGGGAGAGGAATCTTTAACCAACGCACACATATATCTAACACATGTATACAAAAATGTATGCAATGTATTATCACGCTTGTGTGTAGACATGGCAGAGAAGTGTGCTGTGTGTTATCACATTTACCTATAGACACTGTAGTATGTGTTTGCAAGATCTAGTTTTAAAATGGTAATTGACACACTCTCGTGTCCACTCCTGAGTCGTGTTTCTGGGAACACAGCTGGAACCATAGCCGAGCATCAGCAAGGTGATTCACGGGTTCTGTGTGATACGGGCAGGGCTGCTTTAGTGATTCCCATGCTCCCCTTGTTACATGGTCCACTGGCTAAGTCGTCAACACCTGGCAGTCATAAACCAGAACAAATCTCCAAAAAGCTCTGGGAAGGAATATTTTATTGTCGTTTGATATTTCTGTTTTTACTATTAAGGGCACACTGATGCTTCCTATTTCCTTACCCAGGAAGTTCTTGAAAGAGATAGTAGCTAAAGACAGGTGTGGTAATGCAGGACTCTTCCAGTAGAGACAGGAAGTTTGAGGGGTTCAAAGCTCACCTTGACAACATAGTGAGTTCAAGGCAAGACTGGGCCACAGGAGGCCTTTCTCAAAAAGTAGGGGAGAGGGAGGATGAAAAGGAGAGGAGGAGGAGAGAGAGAGAGACATGGGGTGGAGGGGCTGGAGAGCATGAGAGTGACCAGCTGAAAGGCAAAGCTGCAAAGCCTCTGGTGGGCTGTGTGGAGAACACTGGTTTTCTCTTCCTCCCGTCTCCCTCCTATTACATTTCTCTTTCCATTCTGATGTTTTAATTAAGGGAAAAAAATTTAACACCCTCAAAATTTGCCTCTCAACCGGCTAGCATTATAGGTCTTTACCACCCACTGAACTTCACGTGATTTTTTTTGACAGTAATTTTATTAAATTATAAAAGTTTCCATTTACGCCCCTCTTCCCAACACCCTCCCACTCCCCCACTCCCTCTCCTCCTCCATCTTTGCCCCTAAGGGCAGTCAGGGTTTCCAGCCCTGTGGGAAGTTCAAGTTCGTCCCCCCTCCCTCCAGGTCCAGGCAGGTGAGTATCCAAACAGACTGGATCCCAAAAATCCAGTATATGCAGAGGAAACTAGTCCCAGTGTCATTGTCCATGGCTTCTCAGAAAGACTCCGGGCCAGCCACATTCAGAGAATCTGGTTGGATCACGTGCTCGTTCAGTCGCAGTCCAACTGCCCTTGGTAAACTCTCATTAGATCCGACCCCTTGTATCAGTGGGTGATAGCATCCCTCGCAGTCCTTCGTCATTTTCTTCCTCCTTCTGCTCCTCATTTGGATCCTGGGTGGCTCAGGCCGGTGCTCCAATGTGGATCTCCGTCTGTATCGCCATCCATCACCAGATGAAGGATCTATGGTGATAAGCAAAATATTCATCAGTATGGTTATGGGCCAAGGCCGGTTCAGGCACCCTCTCCTCTGTCCAGAGAACAATCTGGGGATGTCTCCTTGGACCTGGGATCCCATATATAATCAAGTTTCCTATAAACCCTAAAATGACTCCCTTAGTTGAAATATATTCTTCCCTGATCCCTTATTCATCCTTCCTCCCTTCCCCCCATCCCGGTCAACCGAGCTTTCTCCATTCCTCCCCTACTCCCTTCTCTCTAACCCTCTCCCCTTCCAACAATCCTCCCACCCCCCCCCCATGCACCCAAGGTTACCTGGGACTCTTGACTATTTCCTACCTCCTGGCGGATAGCAAAATAATCTTCATCAGGATCGTCTTCTTATTTAGCTTCTCTAGGATCACGAAAAATAGGCTCAAAGACCTTTAAATTATGGTTAGAATCCACTTATGAGTGAATACATACCGTGTTCCTCTTTTTGGGTCTGGCTTACCTCACTCAGTAAAGCGTTTTCTATGTCCATCCATTTGCATGCAAAATTCAAGATGTCATTATTTTTTACCGCTGAGTAAAACTCTAATGTGTATATGTTCCACACCTTTTTTAACCATTCTTCTATTGAAGGGCACCTCGGCTGTTTCCAGGTTCTGGCTATTACAAATAGTGCTGCTATGAACATAGTTGAACAAATGCTTTTGTTGTATGCTAGGGAATCTCTAGGGTAAATTCCCAAGAGTGGAATTGCTGGGTCCTGAGGGAGGTTGACTCCCAGTTTCCTGAGAAACCGCCACACTGATTTCCACAGTGGCTGCACAAGTTTGCATTCCCACCAACAATGCATGAGTGTTCCCCTCACCCCACATCCTCTCCAGCATAGGCTATCATTGGTGTTTTTGACTTTAGCTATTCTGACAGGTGAAAGATGGTATCTCAAAGTGGTTTTGATTTGCATTTCCCTGATCGCTAAGGAGGTTGAGCATAACCTTAAGTGTCTTCTGGCCATTCGAAGTTCATCTGTTGTGAATTCTCTGTTCAGTTCAGTACCCCATTTTTTAATTGGGTTATTTAGAGATTTAGTGCCTAGTTTCTTGAGTTCTTTGTATATTTTGGAGATCAGACCTTTGTCTGATGAGGGGTTGGTGAAGATCTTCTCCCAGTCAGAAGGCAGCCTTTTTGTCTTACTGACAGTGTCCTTTGCTTTACAGAAGCTTCTCAGTTTCAGTAGATCCCATTTAATCATTGTTTCTCTCATTGTCTGTGCTGCTGGGGTCCTACTTAGGAAGAGGCCTCCTGTGCCTATATCTTGTAGACTACTTCCCACTTTCTCTTCTATCAGGTTCAAAGTGGACGGATTAATGTTGATGTCTTTAATCCATTTGGACCTGAGTTTTGTGCATGGTGATAGGTATGGATCTACTTTCATCCTTCTGCAGGTTGACATCCAGTTATGCCAGCACCATTTGTTAAAGATGCTTTCCTTCTTCCATTGTATACCTTTAGCTCCCTTGTCAAAAATTAGGTGCTCATAGGTTTGTGGGTTAATATCCGGGTCTTCTATTCGATTCCATAGGTCGACTTCTCTGTTCTTTTGCCAATACCAAGCTGTTTTCAATACTGTAGCTCTGTAATAGAGTTTGAAGTCAGGGATGGTAATGCCTCCTGAAGTTCCTTTATTGTATAAGATTGTTTTGGCTATCCTGGGTTTTTTGTTTTTCCAAATAAACTTGATTATTGTTTTCTCAAGGTCTGTGAAGAAGTTTGATGGGAATTTGATGGGGATTGCATTGAATCTATAGATTGCTTTTGGTAGAATTGCCATTTTTACTATGTTGATCCTCCCAATCCAAGAACAAGGGAGATCTTTCCATTTTCTGGTATCCTCCTCAATTTCTTTCTTCAAAGACTTAAAGTTCTTGTCAAATAGGTCTTTCACTTCCTTGGTTAGAGTAACCCCAAGATATTTTATGCTATTTGTGGCTATCGTGAAAGGTGATGTTTCTCTGATTTCCCTCTCTGCTTCTTTATCCTTTGTGTATAGGAGGACCACTGATTTTTTGGAGTTGATCTTGTATCCTGCCACGTTACTAAAGGTGTTTATCAGCTGTAGGAGTTCTTTGGTAGAGTTTTTGGGGTCACTTATGTACACTATCATATCGTCAGCAAATAACGAAAGTTTAACTTCATCCTTTCCAATTCGAATCCCCTTGATCTCCTTATGTTGTCTTATTGCTATTGCTAGAACTTCAAGCACTATATTGAAGAGGTATGGAGGGAGTGGACAGCCTTGTCGTGTTCCTGATTTTAGTGGAAAGGCTTTGAGTTTCTCTCCATTCAATTTGATGTTAGCTGTCGGCTTGCTGTATATTGCTTTTATTATATTTAGGTATGATCCTTGTATGCCCAGTCTCTCCAACACCTTTATCATAAATGGGTGTTGAATTTTGTCAAATGCTTTTTCAGCATCCAATGAAATGATCATATGATTTTTTTCTTTCAGTTTATTTATATGATGGATTACATTGATAGATTTGCGTATGTCGAACCAGCCCTGCATCTCTGGGATGAAGCCTACTTGATCATAATGGATAATTTTTCCAATGTGTTCCTGGATTTGGTTTGCCAGGATTTTATTGAGAATTTTCACGTCGATGTTCATGAGTGAGATTGGCCTGTAATTCTCTTTCTTGGTTGTGTCTTTGTGTGGTTTTGGTATTAAGGTAACTGTAGCTTCATAAAAGGAGTTTGGCAATGACTCTTCTGTTTCTATATTATGGAATACATTAAGGAGTATAGGAATTAGCTCTTCCTGGAAGTTCTGGTAGAATTCTGCATTGAAACCATCTGGTCCTGGACTTTTTTTGGTAGGGAGATTTCTGATAACAGCTTCTAATTCTTCACGACTAACAGGTCTATTTAGATTGTTCACCTGTTCTTGGTTCAACTTTGGTATATGGTACTTATCTAAAAAAATGTCCATTTCTTTTACATTTTCCAACTTTGTGGCATATAAACTTTCGTACTAAGATCTAATGATTCTCTGAATTTCCTCTGAGTCTGTGGTTATATCCCCCTTTTCATTTCTGATCCTATTAATTTGCATGTGCTCTCTCTGCCGTTTGATTAGTTTGGCTAGGGGTTTGTCAATCTTGTTGATTTTCTCCAAGAACCAGCTTTTTGATTCATTGATTCTTTGGATTGTTTTCTCTGTTTCTATTTTGTTGATTTCAGCCCTCAGTTTGATTATTTCCAGTCTTCTACTCCTCCTGGGTGAATCAGCTTCTTTTTTTTCTAGAGCTTTCAAGTGTGCGGTTAGGTCTCCAATGTGTGCTTTCTCCGTTTTCTTTATTTGGGCACCTATTGCTATGAACTTTCCTCTTAGCACTGCTTTCATAGTGTCCCATAGGTTTGAGTATGTTGTGTCTTTGTTTTCATTAAATTCAAGGAAGACTTTAATTTCTTTCTTAATTTCGTCCTTGACCCAGGGGTGATTTAGTAGTTGACTGTTCAACTTCCATGAGTTTGTTGACTTCCTGGGGGTAGCATTGTTGTTGAATTCTAATTTTAATCCATGGTGATCTGACAAGACACAGGTGGTTACTAATATTTTTTTGTATCTGTGGGAGTTTGCTTTGTTGCCGAGTATGTGGTCAATCTTCGAGAAGGTTCCATGAACTGCAGAGAAGAAGGTATATTCTTTCCTATTTGGGTGGAGTGTTCTATAGATGTCTGTTAAGTCCATTTGATTCAATACCTCCAATAAATCTCTTAATTCTCTGTTTGGTTTCTGTCTGATTGACCTGTCCATTGGTGAGAGAGGAGTGTTGAAGTCTCCTACTAATAGCGTGTGTGGTTTGATGACTGCCTTGAGTTCTAGAAGAGTTTCTTTTACATATGTGGGTGCCTTTACATTAGGGGCATAGATATTCAGGATTGAGACTTCTTCCTGATGAGTTGTTCCTGTTATGAGTATGAAATGTCCATCTCCATCTCTTCTGATTGATTTTCGTTTGATGTCGATTTTGTTAGATATTAGAATGGCCACACCCGCTTGTTTCTTAGGTCCATTTGCTTGGAAGACCTTTTCCCAACCCTTTACTCTGAGTAGGTGTCTGTCTTTGTGGTTGAGGTGTGTTTCTTGTAAACAGCAGAATGTTGGATCCTGTTTTCGTATCCAATCTCTAAGTCTGTGCCTCTTTATAGGTGAATTGAGTCCATTGATATTAAGAGATATTAATGACCATTGGTTGTTGACTCCATTCATTTTTTTTGGTGGTAATAGAGTGTATGTGTTTTCCTTCTTTGAATTGTGCTAGTGAAGGGTCGCTAGATGTCTGAATTATTGTAGTCAGTGTTGGCAGTGTTGGATTCCTTGGGATGTAATTTTCCTTCTAGTATTCTCTGTAAGGCTGGATTAGTAGTTACATATTGTTTAAATTTGTTTTTATCCTGGAATATTTTGTTTTCTCCGTTGATAGTGAACGATAGCTTGACTGGGTAAAGTAGTCTGGGCTTGCATCCATGGTCCCTTAATTTCTGCAGTACCTCTATCCAGGACCTTCTGGCTTTCATGGTTTCTATAGAGAAGTCTGGTGTAAGTCTGATAGGTTTACCTTTATAGGTTACTTGACCTTTTTCCTTTGCAGCTCTTAATATCCTTTCTTTAATCTGACTGCTTTGTGTTTTGATTATTATATGGCGAGGGTGATGTTACACGAGGGGACGTTTTTTTCTGATCCAGTCTATTCGGTGTTCTGTATGCTTCTTGCACCTTCATAGGAATATCCCTCTTTAGGATGGGAAAGTTTTCTTCTATAATTTTGTTGAATATATCTTCTGGACCTTTGATCTGCACTTCTTCTCCTTCTTCTACTCCTATTATTCTTAGATTTGGTTTTTTTATTATGTCCCATATTTCCTGAATGTTTTGTGTTAAGAATTTGTTGGATTTGCTGTTTTCTTTAGTCAGGGCGTTTATTTTCTCTATGGTGTCTTCATAATCTGAGATTCGTTCTTCTATCTCTTGTATTCTATTGGTTAAGCTTGATTCTGTAGTCTCCGTTCGTTTATCTAGATTTTCCATATCCAGTCGGCCCTCGGTTTGTGTTTTCTTCACTGCCTCCATTTCAGTTTTCAATTCTTGCACTGATGCCATTACCTGTTTGATTGCTTTTTCTTGGTTTCCCAGGGTATCATTTACGAATTTACTCATTTCTTCAAACTTTTTGTTATATTTGTCTTCCATTTCTTTACTCATTTCTTCCATTTTTTTGTTATATTTCTCTTCTATTTCTTTAAGTGAGTTATTCATACCCTGATTAAGAGACTCTATTGCTTTCATAATGACACTGTTTTCCACTTCTTCCGGAATAGGGCGTTCGAGTCCTTCTGTCGTAAGATCGCTGGGATCTGGTGTTTTCATGTTGTTTTTCAGATTGTTGGAGGAATTCTTGCCTTGGCGCCTGCCCATCTCTTCCTTCAGATGCTCTCCAATGGCTCTTCCCTCCGCTGGGTCTTCTTCTACTGGATTAGTGTCCTTTGCTATCCAGGAATCACTTTGCCTGCAGTCTTAGCTAGCTGCAGGCAGGCTTCAGAACAAAGGGACTTCCTTCCCTTTGCACTCACCACCTATCCAGACCCGTGGTGCCCACCCTGGCTGAGATGGAGGAATTTAAGCCCGGAAAAAGGAAGAGAGGAGGGGAGGGGTTCGAGGCCAAAAGCTGGGATGGCGTAGCAGGAGAGAGGGATTAGCTGGGGGAAGCTGCCCCTTTGGAGTAGCCAGGGAGATAAGGATGGCGGGAATATTGTGTGTCCCCTCACCGGTCCACACACTTACCCCTGCACAGGATCAGAGCCCCTCGCTGGTCAGAAGAGTCCCTGCCTGCGGTCTTCTGATTTTTTTTTTTTAAATGGCGTTTCAGGTTTTGTTATCACTGGAGGAATAAACTCCCAAGGATCACATGATGGTGCACATCTCCCTACACCTGCCAATTTCCCTTTAACTAGCAGGGTGTTTCTTCTCTTCCTCCTTCCCCTCCTCCTCTTGATATCTGCTCAAGCTGTCTGGAGGAAGGGTCTGGCAGAAGGCCAGGAACACCAGGGAGCTGGAGGCTGAAGGACAAACTATTGTTAGATTCTGCATGACAAAATTCCCGATTGAATTCAATCTGAGGAATATTTAGGACCCCACAGAGTTTCTGATTGAATTGAGTCCTCTCTCTGCTACCAAGCAAGGTGACTTGTACAGATCAGGAGTCAGCTTCACTTAGTGCCTTTGTTTTCTAAATGACTGGTGAGTAAATTTGGTTCATAAACTGTGAAGATTCCATTATAAATTCACAGAATCAAGGCAGTTTCTGAGAGTGATTAATTCCTGATACCCTAGTATGTATTTGATAGGGTGCTGCTTATTTGTTTGATATAATTGCCTGCCTCTCCAGTGTTAAAATCTGTACATGAGTTAACCACCAGAGGTACTCTGACCACAATTGCTTGGTTTACCTCCTCAACAATGTGGAAGGGAAAATGTTGGTTCTAAAACTACAAGACACAGAGTATCCAGAGACTTTCAGAATGTTCTAAAAGATATAAAGCAGGTGCCCAGAATGAACATAAGAAAAATTACCTAGGGAGAAAGAATTAGCAGCAGAGCAATGGACAAGCCGCAAAGCTTGTCTGAATAGAGGAGCACAGACAGGGAAGAAGACAGAGGTTCGGGTTGTTCTAAGGAAGAAGCAGGTTGGGAAGTTAAATGTCACCCTTCCACACCCTCCATGATATTTCATAATCAGATTTAGAAGGACAGTCTCAGAAATTCAATGACCCCCACCGCAAAACCCTTTGGAAAACATCTGTTCTGGCAGTCTGCGATGGACAGGCAAATGTGTAACCTGCTTACATTGTGACCTGTGGGCTGCCCGAGACCCTCCAATAAGACCTTGACCCTGGGTACCATTTCTAGGAAAGGCTGATCAAGAAACCTGGGCAGTATAACCTGTGCTCACTAGTCTACAATCTAACTCTTTTGTCTTGCTGTTGTTTTTATGTGTGAACTTATCCATTTTTCTCCTCTTGTTTGTAAAAATGAACAAGAGCATCTTGATATTTAATGGCATGCTGTGTAGAATTAAAAAACCCCAACTGCTACATACAGCAAAAGGGATGACTCTGGAATATAATATTGAGTCAAGGGAGCTACACACAAAAATGTTTATGATTTAGTTTCTTTAAAGGTTCAAAGACATCAAACCTAATTTGTAAGAATGCAAATCAGGATAGCTACTGACCTTAGAGAGGCAAGAAGAGGGAGGGTTGAGGCACGCAGATCTGAGTCTATATCTTAATCTGTGATTCTCACACTGGGTGTATTTCCTTTCTGAAAGCCCCTCAGGTGTTCGCTCTTGGTCTGCGTGCCTTTGCATATGTGTACTATGTTTAAATCAAAGGATATTTTTAAGTCAGAAGTTTAGATAAAAATGACTTCCTTAGGAAGCCACACATGACTTGAAGTGCTCACCTGTTATTTGGGGAAAAAAGGTAGAAAGAACAGAAGTTCAAAACCAGCCTGAGCTACAGAGGGATTTTACAATCAGCCTGAGCAACAAAAATAAAACAAAAATACTAAATAAAGAAGATTTTGGGTTATTATTTCCATTTCATCAGCACAGCCATTAGAAGATTTTATACCTTTTCTTCCATCAAAGACATTGGGCAAGCACAATTTCAAGTGGATAAATTATAGCATTCATTTTAAAATCTTCCTGAAGTTTGGAACTGGAACAGTAAAGAATTTTCATAATGAGGGATAGAAATGGGGGAGAAAGAAACAAGAGGGAATGTTATTTCTGCCACTAACAATAGCCACCTCTTCCATGCCTGCCACACTGAGGTGCCAAATTGAATATTCTATCTTACTTATCTCAATTAAATCTTCACACCTCATATTATTCTCCACGTTTATTAAGAAGGAGCTTATTAACCCAGCTCTAATGATAAGGGAGTTAAACATCAAGACTCCCAATTATAATAAGGAGGATAAAACATTATTCAGGAAAAAGTTTTCAGTGAGTCAGAATGTGTTTCTCATGGTTTTAAGCAAGTTTGCATTTGAGTTCACCAGTAGCCAGAGTGCATGGGGAAGGGCTGGTTTCGTGGTGTTTGTTTAAAAACCTTATTACACTTTAGTAATTGTGTGCGTGTGTGTGTGTGCACGCGCACCAAACGCGTGGAGGTCAGAGAACAACTTGCCAGGGTTGGTTTTTCTCATTCTGTCGTGTAGCGGGGACAGCACCCAGGCTGTCGAGCTTGGAGGTAAGCACCTTTATCTGTTGAGCTGGCACTCTGACCTTCTCATCCTGTTGTCGGTCTTATTCCCCATTTAGAAGCCGGAAGAGCTTTTTCATCATCCTTGCCCAGCAGTAAAGTCTAAAAGGCATGCTGACTATTAATACTGCTGCAGTGTGTGCAAGGCACTATCATTGCAAGATCACAGAGCCATGTGCAAGGCACTATCATTACGACATCACAGAGCCATGTGCAAGGCACTATCATTATGACATCACAGAACCATAAGAACATTTCCAAGTGTTTCTGCTTGTCGACTCACTGTGAAAGCTCAGGTCATGAGGATATAACAAGATGCAAGGAAGTGATCTCTGCAGGAAATGCAGATGTCAGGGTCTGGGGGTATTGATTTCCGGAACTCTGCCTCAGCCTCTCCTAGCCTCTGCCCTTTCTAAAACTACTTCTGCTAGGTGTTATTAGTTCCTCCGTTAAAAATGAGCTTGACAGCTCATTTTTGGAATGTATAGCAAACTGTATACTTTGATGTACAGATCCAAATTTTATGAGCATATTAGAGATATGTAAGAATTAAATGGAAAATGAAGCTAATTAATTTCGTTTGGTGCAGCGTGTTCCTGTTGTATTTGGTGGCTGGTCTGTTTTCCAGGTAACTCTGACTAGCACGACAGAAGTCAGATTTTAAGCATCATTAGTTTATTTCCATATGTGTCCAAACTTCTGGAAAATCAATGTACCAGCTCTTGCCCCAGTAGATCATCTACACCAGACTTTTCAGATATACAAGACCTGAACGATGGAAAAATCACAATTAAATTTTGTCAGTAACCTCTAGTGCCAACATTCTCAGGTATTGTTTTTAAATTTGGGCTCATGTGATTTAGAGTCAAGATGTATGAAAGGCAAAGTGTGCATGGTTACAAGAGGTGTGAAAGTCTGGTAAAGTCGTCCCTAGGCAGAGCGTCCCCCCATGCATCTGCAAGGGGATAAACTGCAGCAGTGCGGACACCTGGCCACATTCCCTCCACACAGCATGCGCCTCCGAAGTGCGGGGATCTTTGCGTTGTGATTCTGCCCAGTCATTTCAAGTTCCTTCCCCTTCGGTTCTTTCCCATAAATCACAATAGAGATGATTTGACTTCGTAGCATTTAAAGGGCGGCTATCATAGCTAACCCCTG
The DNA here is from genome assembly GCF_982192425.1 of Myodes glareolus. NCBI lineage: Eukaryota > Metazoa > Chordata > Mammalia > Rodentia > Cricetidae > Myodes > Myodes glareolus. The sequence continues at coordinate 3,816,187 of NC_142051.1, forward strand.
AAATTATGAAAGATGTAGATGACCCTCAGCTGGCGTCACCACCAAGATCAACGGCTCCCTGAAGAACCTGGCTAATAGAATTCCTTGCATGGTACCCACACCCAGGTGAGAAAGAAGACTTCAGGGAAAGTCAGCGTTTCATTTCTGTATCATAGAATGCTTGCCAAATACAAATATTTGTATAGTTAACCTTCTGCTGAATTCTTTAGGACAATAATTAATCAATGCATCCTGATAGTGAAACCATGGCATTGGTGATAGTCATCTTTCAGTTTGATGGAGCCTGGGGACCTTATTCTAAATGATTTCAAATGACTGGCCTGTTGCCTTGACGAAGATGGACAAGAGGGGTTACCATCCATTAGAATTAGAACTTGGTCTGCCAGACAGGCACTCTTCTCCTCTGGTTCTGACGGGAGTATGATGACACACCTTTTTAAAAAGCATAAATAGGGCTGGAGAGATGGCTCAGTGGTTAAGAGCACTGACTACTCTTCCAGAGGACCCAGGTTCAATTCGCTTGACCCACATGGCAGTTCACAGATGTCTGTAATTGTAGTTCCAGGAGACCTGACAACCATGGCAAAACACCAATGCACATAAAATGTGTGTGTGTGTGTGTGTGTGTGTGTGTGTGTGTGTGAGAGAGAGAGAGAGAGAGAGAGAGAGAGAGAGAGAGAGAGAGAGAGAGAGAGCATTAATAGATTAATAGCTTGGGCTTCAGTCCCAGATCATACAGTTTGACTCACAGATAATTCCTGTTTGTAGCATCAAAGGCAAAATGATCAATGAAGATGACAGTATGTCTAACATTCACTTGCTGTGATGGGGGAGCAGTTAATGCATGCTATTAGATTGAGCCACTCTGGCTGACCATTCTGTGTTGATGAAGAAAGGGGGCTTAGAATCACAATTACTCTAACAGGACAAGGAGTTTTATGAGCTCTTTCTTCAGTACCTTAGAGAGTTTTAAAAATATTTACATGTTTGTGTGTGTGTCAATGTATGTGAGAACATGTGTATCAGTGTGTGTGAGAATGTATGTGTGTTTGATATATGTGCAGGGGTATACCTTCCACAGCATGTATGTGGTGCTCAGAGGACAGCATTGTGGAGTTGGTTCGCTCCTACTTTTGAAGGTTGATGTGTATGGCTAATATCTTTCCTTTCAAACAAAGCCTCTGGCCCCAGTAAGAGAATCCTTGTTCTTGTTTTTATTGCAAATATTTTTTCCATGCAATATATTTTGATAATGGCATCCCCTCCCGCAGCTTCTCCCAGACTCTCAACCCCTTCACCCAACCAACTCCATGCCTTCTTTCTCTTTCTTCTCCATAAAAAACAACAGATATATAAAAAGCGAATAAATTAGATTAAAATTAACAATAACAAAGGATCAGTTTTTTTTTTTAGGAAGAATGCTTCCTGCTGTGACAATGCTGCTTCCGCATTACCACTGAAGAGTAATTTACTCAAGTATCATTCAGTTTCTCCATCTGTTAGCTGTAGAGCTGGATGTATGTTTAACTTCTCTAGGAAAACCACTGCTCATAACTATAGTAAATATTCATTTTCCTAAAAATTGACGATATAATTGCCTATGCCAACGTTAATATTTACCAATGCTTAGCATATAACATGTGACTTATATGATAGAAAATTCATGTGTTTATAATAATGTACCGAGTTCATTTGTAGTTATATAAGGTATTGTATGTGTGTGTCTGTGTATGATAATTTACATGCTGAATGTTCACTATATGTACATATATGAACATTTACACATATACACACATTTATTAAATTCCCTGCAGAAATATTTATTTTTTCCACACTTACATCACCACGACTCTGATGCTCATGACTCATATTTTCAACACCTATTTTATTGTAGATCACCACTAAATTATAGCAATCTAAACAGAACTGAATGAATAGTCAAGCCAGTGACTTAGCTTTGCATATCATTTGAGAAACCAGAAACATGTTGGCTGGTGTCACATGTGAGGCAGTGAGCGATGAAGGCTGATGAAATTGCTTTGTAAACAAACATTGCAGTTGAAATAGTAAAATCATGCAATCTATTGTTTTAATAATAGACTCAAGACTAATAATAACTAATGATAGGAACTCATTAGCTGAGGGCTACGTTCTTAGTTTATCTTAAATTATAGGAAGAAATTATTTTTCCTTTTATTAGACTGCAGTGAATGAGTGGATGTAACACAATGTGAACAAGTTGATAAATTTCTTTTTTAGTATTGGAATATTGTCATTCATTTGAGTATTAAGATGCATCCTTATAATGGGAAGTATGTTATATTGTATTATTGATTATAATATTTAATACTTAGCTATTGTTGTGGGATAGATTTGTTATCTGAATAGCCAAATAAAGACTTAAATATAGATTTTGAAAATTCCAACACTAATACTGGATTGATTCTCTAGCTTCAAACATGGCTAAAAGCTTCCTAGAGAATATTTATGCTATGATGCATCTCTTGTAGCTTAGACATCGCCAGGAGAATCCCAGGGAAGGGGAAATAGTTCCATTTTTCTCTCTAGAGAAGTATCAGCATTGATTTGTTTTGATTGCTGCCTTGGTAGAGCAAACAGAATCATTTTAATAGAAAAACAATCTTTTGCTTATTTTGTATGTACAAACCTGTATGTTAGCCTGAGATATATCTGTGGAATTTACAATGTATAAAATCATTTTTTTTCTGGTCTAAAAGCAAGGTAGGACTTCTTTTTCTTTTCTACTAGAAAAGGTTTACATTAGAATTGCAAGACACAATTCACCAGACGTTAACAGTTATTGAGCCTCTGGTGGGTATGTGGTGCAAAACTGAGTGTTTCAAAGAATATATCATTTAAATATCCATGTTGTAAAAGCATACCAGATGCATTGTCAGGATAAAACACTCTGAAAGGGAAAATGCTGTTCTGTAACACTGTGGTGTATTTGTACTTGATGTTAAATTAAAATTTGTATGAAGACTGGTACATGTGTTCTCCTTACATAGCTTCCAAGAGCAAGTATGATACATCCGTAAGATATGTCACAGTGTGCCACATTCAGGCAGAGATGTAGCTGTTAAATGCTCTGTCTTGTAGGAAGTAGTACCAAGTCACACAATGACAGCTTCAGTTATTCATTTCCACATATTTGCTGGGCTCCTGATACTGTGAGTGACATAAAGCTCTGGACTGAGGAGGGTTATACAGAAGCAGACAAACCAGACACTGTCAGCATCTGTTCAAGTTCGTTTCTAAGGGACAAGCGAGGCCAGCAATATTAAAGGCAACACACTCTCTCCATGTTATGCAGACAAAAGGAGTCGTGGGGCTGCAGATTGGAGTGTAAGCATGAATTGAGATGGAGTAGTCAGGGACAGCCTGGGATGTGACCATAGGTGAAAGTCACCCAAGTATCCACAGGAAGACGGTGCTGTGCAGAGCATGCGCAAAAGCATGGAAACAAGCATGGCGTGGAAAGAACGTCCCGGGGCACTGTTGATGGAGCAGTGTGAGCAGTGTGAGCAATGCTAGCTCCCGGAGCTGTCTCTCCCTGGGAGATTTTAAGTGGACTGTTCCTATGCACAGGTGCAGTCATTCCTGCAAGCCCCAAAAGGTGGATCCTAAGGCTGCACATTTACTTAATATCTTTGTTTCTTTATGAGACACTCACCCACACATCTTCCCTAGCCATAGAGAGCCCTCATCCCAGGCCACAGTGGGGGCAATTGTATGGAGTATCTCGTGCATGTTTGCCTTGATCTTGTTGGTTTCTTTGTACTTGTCTTTACGTGAACATGTGGCTGGATAAACATTCTTCATTACATATATTGTTTACTAATTACAAATAATTGTTAACTGAAGCAACTGTGTTCATTTATGTTAAGCTTGAGTCTATCAGGAAGGAGATGCCCCCTCAGAGTTAGAGAATGTAAGCTGTTTATTGTCTCTCGTGTTTCTGGAATAGATAATATTTACATTAAGTCTTTAGATGCTTCAGAGTAGAGTTTGTACTTTCTCTCTCGTTACAGTTAGGACACAGGCATTTTGCCTTGAATACATCATCATATTCTCACGAGAGTCTGGATGTAGAGGAAAATCTGTAAATTATAGTGAGACAGAGCCTTTTGTAGGTCAGAATCCACTGCCCAAATGCATAGGATCCTATTTCCAGTAACACTTCTTTCCCTGCTTCTATGTCTAATAAACCTGCCCTATTCACCGTTTTTCTCAGCAAAGATAACCTGCTAAGATAAAAGATCCGAGGGTCTGTGTTGTTTGTGCAGGATATTGGAGCAAAGCTTGACTAGACGTCATGTTTTGGATGTAAGGACACCCCGACTACATTTCTTAATTGTCACTGCGTGCGGTTGACAGGGCCAAGAACACTGCATCTGTGTAAATGGATGTTTCTGTCCCACCTGATCCCCCAGCTATTCAGTTCCAAAGGAACAAAGGATTGTATTAATTATAAACTGTCCTATTAGCTCAGACTTATTATTAACTAGTTCTTACAACTTAAATTAGCCCATAGTTCTTGTCTATGTTTAGCCATGTGACTTGGTACCTTTTCTCAGTGAGGCATTCTCATCTTGCTTCCTCTGCATCTGGCTGGCGACTGAAGACCGAGCCTTTCCTCTTCCCAGAATTCTCCTAGTTGGGTCTCCCCACCTATACTTCCTGACTGGCTACTGGCCAATCGTCATTTTATTAAACCAACACAAGTGACAAATCTTTACAGGATGCAAGTGCATTATCCCACAGTGCATCTACCTCTGATGATCAACAACATTGCAGATGAGTGTGAGGATTGAGAACATAGCATCTGGTTGTGAGGGTTGAGAACATTGCATCTGCCCATGAGGGCCAAGAACATTTTATCTGGCTGTGAATCAAGGCTTCAATCTTCCCTCCCAAAGATGGAAGCTAGTCAGCATTTGGATGTCTTCCTAAAGCCTAAGGGTGACTTTGCCTAAGGGTCACAGCCTAGAATAACAGGTACATCTTTGTGTCTTCCTCCTTGTAGAACTCTTGCTGATAAAGAATCTTTGATTGGGAAATAATCATTCAGAGAGCTGGCTTGGATCATTAACAGGGACAGTTAAGGGAAGCAAATCTGCCCTTAATTCTCAATAGACGATGAATGAACCCTACCTGTTCTGTCTTATTTAAATCAAAAGCAGACCAATGTCAACTTCTAGGATCATTATGTGTGTGAGAAATGAGTTCTGCCAGAGTTGGCACTGGTCCTGTTGAACCGCCTAACAAGATGGCGATTAGGAAGCCCTCAGGTGTCTAGAGAGGTTTTTCCACAGGGATTAAAAACTAGGCAACTGGGTGGTAAAACGAAGAAGGGAGAAAGAGTTCCCATCTTGAAAGTCAGGTAAATATTGCATTTCTAAAAGTATTTTAGCAGAAGAGATTTTCTTGCAAACAAAAATATGGACGCTGTCTCTGCATCCTAGAGAGTCTTAACCATGAAAACTGCATATTAAACCCTTACGTAGGCAGCCATCGAGTTTTCAAATCAATATTCCCCACAGTTTTCATGGAGTACTCAGTGATCCCTCCAGTCAGTCTTCATGTTGTTCCCGCCATCTTAGAGACTGGACACAAGGCAGCATGCCCTACGCTGTGTAAGACAGCTGTGTGACAAGAGCTCACGGAGGCATTTGGTCCTGACTGTTGCAGTGGGAAGAGAGGTGACAAGCTGCTCATGCACGGTCTCTCAGGAGCAGGTTACATTTGCTTAGCTCTTCCCGGGCTGAAATACAAACCAGGTGTCATCGGGTGCCTGGATTCTGCATTAAGACCCAGGAATCCTTTGTTGAATAAGAATTATCTGAATTTTGAAATATAAATAAAAGCATAAAGCTCTATCATTTAACAAAATGTGCCTGCAGTTCAAATGCCTCCTGTTGCTTCCAGTTTTCCATCTGTGGAGAATGCCTACAGAGGCCTTTGTTTAAAGGTTTCCAATCAATACCCACAGTTCCAGACTCTCATCTGTCTCTGTGGTGTGGACATGTGTCTCTGCAGGTTATCAGTTATGAGAGATGTGCCTCTCTAGAGAAGGATGCTGGTCATGGAGGCGGCTGTGCTTGTGTAGGGGCAAGAAGCAGAAAGGACATCATTCTACGTTGTTCTTCATTTATTGTGAACTTAAACTGTTGTTCATGAACATTTATAATGAGGGAGAGATGGCTGAGTGGTTAAGGCGCTGACCACTTTTCCAGATGACCTGGACTGGATTCCCAGCATCCACTTGGCATCTCACAGCCAACTCCATTCTCAGGGGATCCAACACCTTCTGTTGGCATCCTTGGGTATCAGCCAAAATTGAGGAAAACACAAAACACAAAAACTACTACTAACTAATGTTAGCACAATTAGGTGATAATACTGCTTAACCCCAGGTAGAGGACGGATGGGTATGAGATGAAAGTTAATCTAGATGCATATCTGAAATACTTTTTCTTTGGAAAAACTCTGATATAATCTTGACAACATATGTCCTTTGACATCTCAGTGATGAATACTTAGACTTCTCATGGTTTCTTCATGTTCCTGCTCACAAGAGTTAAAATAGTGATCAGCAAACACTAGGCAGAGCCAAGGAAGGGCACCCAGCAGAAGAGGGGAGGGAGGACTGGAGGAGCCAGAAGAGTCAAGAACACCAGGAGAACAAGGCCATATAATCGACTAAGCAGGGCTCAGAGGGGCTCACAAGGAATGAAGTAACAATTGTGGATCCTCTGAGTTTGAGCTAGGTCCTCTGGTATACGCTATGGTTGTGTAGTTTGATGTCCTTGAGGGACTCCTAACAGTGGGAGTTGGGGTGTCTCTTACTCTTTTACCTGCTCTTGAGACCCTTTTATTTCTTCTGGGTTGCCTTGCTCAGCCTTGACATGTGGGTTTATGTCTAGTCTTTTTGTAAATTGTTTTGCCGTGTTCAGCTGGTAGTCCTGGAAGACCTGCTCTTTTTTTTTTAAGGGAAACAGAGGAGGAATGGATCTGGGGGAGAAGGAAAGTGGAGGGAGAACTGGGAGGAGTGGAGGGAAGGGGAGTCTTTGCCCGGGATGTAGTGTATGAGAGAAAAAAATAAAAGAAATAGTTCTCACAAATTAGAATAAACACCAAACTGTGACTGCAGTAGATTATTTTTGGCATTCCTCCAGACTAATCTTCACACTTCCTTTATCCGGCAGTATCCGCACAAGAAGGGCTTTTACAGTTGGCTTCTTCTGGGCTTGCGTGCCGAGCACAATGGTTGCATCAGCCCTGTCTCTGTCCAGTGCTGTACACTTCATCTCAGAACTTTGTTGCCAAACATGTCCGTCCTGTAGCTAGGTGTCTCTTTGTCTCCATGATGTCCCTACCAGTTTTTGTTATTCTGTACTTAGCATGACCAGATAGAGTGCAGTGTATACAGGGTAGACTCAAGCCACCACCTTCAAAAGCAGGATTGCTGGATTCCATTGTATCCACCATCAGCTGGGGCAAATCATTCCCTTGGGTGGGGCTCATGGCAGATCCCACAGCTTCCTATCATGAGTACTTTCTTCCTGAGCTAGCAGACATCTCTGGTCTCTTGGCTTCTATATCTCCTCACAGTGACAGAAATCCTGTCTTGCCACATGCATGTATTGTGAGAACCTGAAGGAAGGAAGGGCAATTTTAGGGCAAAACATTTATTCTACTAAATCAGTTGAGTGGAGAATTTTCTAATCAAATGATTTTAGATATATTGTTTATATTTCCCAAATTATTACCAGTCCATGTGAAGTTTCCGTGGGGGGAGTGTTGTAGTATGGCACCACCCAATATTCCGCTAATATGTGAACAGCTGAGCTTTGAAGGGCACCCGGAGTTTACAAAGAGCCAAGTCGTAGTTTTGCTACTTTCCCCAAATGGGAATATATATAATGTTCTAATGAAGTAGAATATGCCAGTTGCATATTCACAACTGTGGAAGTAGTTTGGTGAAAAGTATATGTAGAAGAGAGAGTCTGAGGTCCCGAAGACCTCCGAAGCAAGGAATCTAGGGCCTTAACGTTTATGAAGAACGGCAGAGCCCTTTGATGAACCTTGATGATTTAGTTCAATCTGGTCATCATAAAAGAGTTCATCCTAGAATATCCAGTGTCTTCTGTACTTCTGTCAGCTTTCAAGTAGGTTGACATTCGTCCTCACTGGTTCAGACGGTCTAGAGGTAGATACCTACAACCTGTCCCTAATTCTGCTCCGGGTCTTTCCATCACGTTCCTGGTATTTCATTGGTAGCCCCAATGAAAGCCTCAGACAGAAGCCTTTGGGGCTGGGGAACTATTCTGTCAGATTTTAAGAAGAAAATGCTAGATGTCTTGGTTTTCGAATCAGCCTTGTTCATCTAGGAGGGAGGGTACATGGAGTAGTGGGAGAGATGCATGGTCCATGCAAAGCCACGCAAAAGCCACGCAAAGCCTCCACACACTAACACCCCTCGTCGACTCCTGCTGCCTCTATCTAATAGCCCAGGCTACAGACCCAGTGCCGACTGTTACCTTTCTCTTGTGCTTTCCCGTTTCTCCGTGCATTGGAATCTCCCTAGAAGCAGAGTGCTCACGCTACATCTCTGTGTTTGTCCCTAAAGTTTTCATTGTGGGACTTCACATAAAGAAGGGACTAATTTCATATCATCTGATATTTTTAAGAAAACTTTTTTGCCTTTCTTCGGAGATGGGTACTTTCCATTGACGAATTAAACTTATTCAGCGGAGGCTGGTGGTGCATGCCTGTAATCCCAGCACCCCCAAATGAGAAGCAGGAGGGAGCACAAGTTTGAGGTAAACCTTCGTGTTCTGTCATGAGCGCCAATGAATGGGGAACCCATGAACGTAAGATTGTTTGCCCAGTCTGCACAAAATCCTAGGTTCAATTTTTAGCACTATAAAGAATGTAGACACATGGTGCAGGATATTTGTCGTTTCCTTATATTTAAACTTTCCTCACATTAATTTCTAGATGTTACCACCTTTGCTAAGAAAGCTCTTAAAATATCACATATCTTATGGTAGGAAATGGGTTTGGGAAACCTATGTGTTCCTTCCTGACACTATTCGTTTTTCTTAATGAGAAAGTAGATTCAGAAATGGCTGATATCATGACAGTTAGAAATAGTGGATAATGTCTCCCCTATTCCTTCCTTAAACTATGTCCATAGAGATTTCATCAAGTAAAGGAACTTTCTCTCCTCAGTACTCAATGTTTTAAAATTCTGTCTAACGTGTGCTGCCACGATGCCAGCGAGCGTTTACAGTCTCACACACAATCCTAACACAGCAAATCCAAAAATTTGCTGTTTGCCTCAATTAGTCACAGCGTGTTAAAGTGAATGAAATTGGTTAGCATCTTCTGGCAGCTATTTTTGCTGAAATGCTTGTTTCCGCATTAGAGGGGCAGTGATTGTGAGCATTCTGACTTGGAAATAAAGAGAAATTGAGAATGATGAGGAAAATGCTAAATGACACAGGGAGAAATGCATCCCTACTGGAGAACACAATGACTCCCGAAGCTTAAGACTTACAAATAATTTACATTTTGCTGATACTTCTTCTGCAGTCTCAGACTCTCCTGGGCTCTAATGGAACTTTTGGGATGTGAACTGTACCAAGTATTGATCCTGCTTTAGAATAATTCTTTCATCTCTGGAATGTGAATTTAAGGCGATTAGCAAGACAATGAATAAAATTCTAGATTTTTTGGGGGGTACTAATATTCCCAAGGTGAAATGTTGCCTTTTGACTTGGCAGCACAGAATTCCCTAGAACTGAGGAAGGACAAGTGTCCTAGCACGTGCTGGGAAGGGAAGGCGTTCACACATAACTACTAACTGCTGGGCGCTTTCCTTACGTGTTCGGCATTGTTCTCAGCATGTTACACATATTAACCCATTTAATCCTGCGATTACACCCATATGTTGGGTGTTATTAGCCAGACTGCTTTGGAGAAGGGGAAGTTTAGAGACGGAGATGTCAGCAGCTTTCCCACGTTGTCCTGCTAGATCTAAACTTGGTTGGTAGGGCGAGAGAGCTAGGCTCCCTCCTAACTGCGATGAGTATTGCAGAAAAGATTCATTGAATAAATGAGTATTCTGAAGGGAGAGTTCAGTTCTCAAGTGTACAGGTATTGGTCTAAAATAGAGTATTGTACAAACTGCAACAGTTAATAATCTGAAACATAACCTACCCAAACTACAACCTACGTTGTAACCTACGGCTAACTTCCATGTTTATCCCATGCCATACCATTCATAGAAATTTCAAGAGTAGCTTGGATCTGTAATGTCCTATTGGCTTCAAACACTACTTTCTATCCCGGTATTCTTTTAAAAATTATTTATTATTAATTATTTATTCATTAATGTTGTGTTGCGTGTATGAATGTGGGCATGTGTGATAGAGGACACCTTTCCATGCAGTGTGAGTTTCTAGGGGTCAAACTCAAATTGCCAACTTGTACAGCAAGCACCCATACCCAATGAGCCTTTGAGCCTTCTTGCTGCTCCTCTTGCTACTTGTAAGGATTTGTTAACCTATTTTAGAGGTCCTTTTGTATCTGAAGCCACAAACTCTCAAACTTCCTGTCCAGATTACCTCTGCCTCCACAGTGCTCTATTACAAGCGTGCACCACCATGCCAAGGACGGTTCTGTATTCCTGATGATTGTGATTAGCCTAGAAGCTTAACTTGGATGCTAATAATAATTGTGACCAGTCTCTGTAAGCAATCTTTCATAGAAGACATTTCTTGTCACAGTTTCTAGTAATAGAGATAATGTGTGACGTATGTCCATTAGGCCCTTGCTACTGGGATCATTTTAACTGCCACTCACTGATAATATTCTAAAATTCGTGCTCCTTAGCCCAGCATGTTTATAGCTTAATTTCTGAGCACTCATAACTGTCCCATAGTCTGACAGAGTCGAGATAACATCTCCTCCGTAATAAGCTTTATTTGATTAGTAAGTTCCTTGGACTGCCCTTCAGGATGAACAGGTCTACTCCGGCATTCCTTTTTTCTCTGAAGCATGCTGCAACATAGCTGGTTGCTACAGTATGGGTAGTGAATATCTTCCCAAGACTCATATTGAAGACTTGGACTGCAGCTCCTGGTGCTATTGAGATCTGATGGGACCTTTAGAGATACAGCCTAATGGAAGGAAGTTGTCATTGGAGCATCTCCTTAAAGGAAATATTAAGACATTAGACCTCCTTCCTCTGTCTCATTTCCTGGCGTCAGTGAGCTGAATTACTTGGCTCAGTCAGCTGTTCCCCATCATGACTTCCTGCTTACCCGAGAGTCTGGAAACAGTGTGTTGAAACATCCAAAACCGTGAGATAACTCTTTCCTTCTCTAATTGATTTTCTCAGATATGAGTGAATAGTACCTGAGATCTGACTAACTGGTAAAGATGGATCTGGGCCAGTAAGAAATGCCATTGGCCAGATGTCTCCAGGGGTCTTCAAGATGATCATTCTATCAGTGGTTTAAAATGAGTTGCGGAGTTTTGAGGGTTGCACAGGTGGGCTAAATAACCCTGACGTTGGCCGGAGTTTCACACCATGGAGTTAAGGAAGGAGGAAGCTAGGATGCTTGCTTCATCAGAGAATGACAAACAGAGATGAGAAGCGGAGGGGTGGCGGGTTTGCTCTATTATGCATTGCACACATCCTCGTAGGTCTCATTGTTACCTCTCTACAGCCTTCGCCTCGTCTTCTGTAGGACAAACACAGAGCTTTAACAGTGCCACTGGTTCACAGCGAAGCCCCTCTGGCAGCATCTCTCAGCACACGCTGACTCAAGGAAATCTGATGTCTCCACAGAGTTAAGGTGTGTGCTTTTGTTCGTTAATGCCTTGTGTTCTTTCTTCCTGACACAACCATTTCCTCCATGTGTGTGCCTGGAACCCTTCTGTCAAGATCTAGTTTAAATGCCTAAGATGAAACCTCCCCCTGTCCGACCACCATGGTCATTTCTCTTTGTGCCCCAGACAGTCTGGGAAGCTCTCAGGACCGCGTCCTCCCTGGGTTGCGTCATTTGTGCGTCACTTTAATCTTTCCTACTGTGATCATGCTCCTGCCGAGCAGAATGATAACTGTCTGTCTGGTTTCCCAGTGTGGCACTTACTGTGGTTTTGTGCACACTGGGAGCCAACAGTTCTGTGCTTAGTTGAACTGAATCAAAAAGAGAGAGACTGAACTTTGTGCAAATTTCTGGAATTTTCTCTCTAGCCAGGCCTGAGGGATTCTCCTGGCTGAGTCTGGCATAGACTAATATGATAAGAGTAGAAGAGAGCTGATGGCTTTTCCTGGTCCTCCTATTGCTGAATTATGTGTCCTTCATGAATCAGGTTGCCTCCTAATAGATGGTACACCCTGAGGACTCTATAGATTGAATACATTTTTAAAAACACTATCGAAGAGAATCAAGCCAGACCAACTTCAAAGATGAAATTGCAAGGGGAAATATCCAAACAGTCCATGGTTTGATTTATACTTAGGACATGTATTGACTTTTTTCCTAGTTGTTAAATATGATCCTCTTGCTTTGTAAACCAGAGGAGAGTTTGTTCTCTTTGCTTAGCCCTCTGTGAGCTTACATAGTGAAAAACCATTTGCATTTTGCTGTGAGTATAATAAAGTAAGATTTGCATTTTCTGTGAGTGTAATACAATAAAAATCATAAAATTCACATATATTTGTGTGTGTGTTCAATTTTTAGAACCACTGGTGTACTTCCCATGCTGATTTCCTAGATTGTTTTATAAATCTTTAATTACTAACTTTCCTTTTTGCTATTTTTTAAAGGCAACTAGGTAGTTGCAGAAACATATTCAAATATACATGCAGCTACACATTGCATGGTCTGGTGCCAAAGGTTTGCTGTAAATGGACCATCAAAATATTACAAGTGTGGGTGAGAGTCTCTCTGGCTTTCATCAACTTTTTGTTAGGCGTGCTGTCATTCTCTAGTTGAACCCTTGACTTGAATGGGTAACTGTATTCAGTTCTTTTGTTCCTTCTCAAGAGCTACTAAGAAACTCAAAAGATTCAAACTTTCAGAATGCGTCAGTGCCTGCCTTAATCACATTGGGATACTTGTAATGAAAGTGGAGTGTTTTAGCAGAATTCAACTTAGCAAACAGTCATAGAGCAACTGACACAGGCTGGGCAATGAAGAAACTCATTCATCTATTCTTTGTTTTACTTTTTATTTTTGTTTGTTTTTTTTTTTTTGCATTTAAAGAGGGAAGGGGACATGTAGCCAGTGATCACGTTAGGTTGTTAACTCGTGACAGTTACTCAGAGTGGCTCAGAGCGTGGAAAGCCAAGGAAAGAGGAGGACTCAACACTGACTGCAGACTGTGTGTTATCAGGAACAATATTCAAGATATTTACCAGGCTGAAGGACCTGGCGCTGGATAAAACTGTCCTTGCCTGTGGTCTGGGAGAGCTCCTGCAGACAGCAACTGGATCAAGAGCAGATCTGAGGGCTTTTGGGGGAGAGACAAGCCTTGACTTGGGCAACAAAGTGGGTTGGGGAAAGAGTGGGGAGCAGGTGAAGGACAACAGCTTTTTGCAAGCTGTTTGGAAAGTACTTTTAGTATCACTTCCCCTGGTAGAACCTTCCTTCTGCAAGGAAGCCAGGGATCAAGCCTGGCATCTCCTGCACTGTGCATCATTAAACAGCTTTTAAAATGAAGATGTCACATAGTAGAGGGGACTGAGGCCCTGAGAGCTACAAAACACGGAACCCTATTAACTCATGTCTCCCTCCATCCAAACCCATTGTCTCTCCTGGGTAACAATGACTAATTCTTATTAACCATTCAAGGGAAGATGGATGAGAAGTTGGATCTTTAACATGAATTAAGTTGGTCTCTGACTTGCCTAGTATTTGTAGGGTGAAGATGTATGTCACAAACAATCCCATACCAGTTTGGAATTATGATTAATAGAATGGTTATTTATTCAAAGGGGGAAAAACTTACAGATTACCGTCCCAGACAAAGCCCCTCTGTGTGATCAGGAAAGGAGTCTAGGAGCCGGAAGCGGAGCTGGAAGCCAGAGAGAGAGTGGAGGACAGCCGCTGCTTTCTAAAGGGAGACCACGCCCCAGTGGGCTGGTATCTCAGCAGTTATTGACTGTAGGAGTGGAAGGAGCTCCTGCAGCAGTAGGGACCTGGGTTTGACCCCCACACTATACATACACACACACACACACACACACACATCAAAAGCTCTTTAATATTTTCATAAATATGTAAATTTTGTTTAATTCCTGATAAAGACCTTACTGTTCTTTTCCAGCTTAGCTTATTGCCCCTACATCTCTTTACACACCTTCAAAAATATATTTGTTCGAGAAGAAGTTCCTGATCTAAGAATTAGATGCCCAGGGACCATAACTATATTTCAGGAATCGGAATCCACTGCATGTCTACCCAGGTCCATGTGTGTAGGAAAGTAAATCAAGGGTTTTTTTTCCTAATTTTCAAGACTTCTGTATAGTTCTATTATATTAAAGGGAACCACAGGTATTCTAGCGAGGTATATTCGGGTATATTATGATGTCATAAAATGCAACATTCTGAAAACATCACACCCACTTGAGTCTCAAAAGACTTAAACAGTGAGTATTTGCTTTTTAGCACCTAGATGTGTATCATTATCCAATGGGTGGCGTTCTCCCTTCCCTGTATCAGTAAACACTCTAAGCAGTTTATGCAAACTAGAAACCCGTGGAAGCTAGGCAGCCAGCTTTAGCTAGTGTGTGGCTGACATGTCAGCTGTGGCAAACGTTAGAAGTCACAGGTCATGGATCAGCACCCAGGTATCCATGCCAGGTGTAGTGGCTAAGGTCAAGTTCACGACTTAGGTCCAGAGTTCAGGCTCGGCCATTGCTCACTTATCCTGTTGCTTTGGCTAGTCCCGTCTCCATGTCCCACAGTTTTCTCAGCTGGGGACACGGATGTGTGAGGAGCAACTTATGAAGGTGAAGAGGCCCATAGCTGCTTAGTTCTCACACCCGTCGGAGGGCCCATGCGCTTCCACTGAACTTTCCCAGCGTTCCCTTCCTGGTTTCTGGCCTCTGCCATCGCTGCTACCGCAGGGACCTTGCTCTTCTTCTGAATCCCTTGTCGTTTGTATTATTTTCCCTGTCCACCAGTAGGTGAGAGCAGGTAGAGGAAGGGGGTGAAGAGAAGATTCAGGAGCCTTTCCTTTTTTAACATAGCAAGCAAAATCATCTCAGGACTCCAGAACTACCCAGGCAATCCTGTAAAACCAAAAGCAAAAGCAAGAAGCATCTCCATGACTTACCTAATATTTGGAATCCCATAATGGTCTTCTAAATATGGCTTAATCCATAGCTATGCCCATGAAACTATTCAGTCGACAAACACCACTAGAAAGCTCAGTATACACGGCACCTAAAAAGGGAGAAAAAGTAGTTTCACTTATAAAACTAATTATGCATGATGAGAAGTGAGCAAGAGTCCCTGAGGATCGCCACCTCCTCCAATTTAACTGAAGTCTTGTGTGCCTGTCTTTGTCTTTAGAGCTTTTGGAAAGATGAATGGACATTGCTGCTCATTTTAAGAAAGCCGTGGCAAAGTCTGTTGGGAAGCATCAGTTTACCGCTCCTGCGCCTTCTTCACCAGCAGCTTTGATCATGAGTGGCATCATCTTTAATGCCGACGGGTCCATCCAGTATAAAGAAAAGTCATATTTCTCTGCATCTGAAGCCCTAGATGCTTACATTGATGATTCTCACTTAAGCTGTGAGCCTCCTGACCTTAATGACACAAAGGTTAATGTGGATCAGAGCCCTCTTGAATTACGGGCTAAGCCCAACAGTGGTAAGCTTTCATGATTCTCAGAGTTCAGTTTTAAGTTCCTATAGCAAGCGATGCTTCACGCGGGTATAGTCTCTGAAGGGTCCTCCCCGTTCACAATTTGTCATTCCTTTTGTAAAGCTGTCGGGAAAATCCTAACGGTTTCCAAGCTTCTCCAGCGCTGGGTTCTTTTGGTTTGAGAGTTACTACAGTAAACAAATCAATGCTTTTATTATATGAACTTTTCCTGGGTAAGTAAACACACATCTCAGTGCAGGTTGTGAACCGAGGACAGGTCAAAGATGCAATGCCATGCAAGTCTGGCTTGGTGAACGTTTAGTTCAATGAGGGCATCTAACGGGAGCCTGGGTCCAGGATTAGTTGGAACATGGGCAACTTAGAGCAGCTATACCACTGAAAAGAAAAATCTCTCTCCTCCTCCAGCAACTGTGACTTCCCAGTAGGGGAGTGGCCTAGCGACTTCCTTCCCCCAGCAGGGTTAACTTCCTGTGACTCTTGAGGAGAGGCGACAAGGCCTTATAAGTCCTCCACCCCTGGATAACAGAAAAATAATGGACCCAATCTTGTGCAGGGCTCCTTTGGGTAATCATAGCAGCTGGTGGGCCATGCCGTGCACAGAGGACAGTGCTCCACAGCGGTGTTAGCCGCAGACGGTGGAGCTCTTCCTCTGGAGCCTGAATCCTTAGGCCCTGTGACTGAAATGTTCGCTGTGTAAATTGTCTCCTTTGTCGCATGAGAATGATCCTGAGTATAACTTGTACTTCCCTGATTGTGGAGGCAACTAAGGGAAGGGTGTAACACTCGATGTTGATGTATTTTCTGGCAGATGCTGAAAAGAGGAAGCTGTCACAGAGGTCAGGTGACCTCAAGGGTTGGTTTCCACCCTGCTGATGACAGCTAGGTCAAGAAGAGTGGCTTTCACACCCTGCTTCTAGTTTTCTTGTCAATAAGATGACTATGTTGGACTTTATGAGCGCCAGAATTTTGAAGCTATATTATGTAGATGACAGGAAAATACCATTGGTCCACTCCAGTATATCAACCTTTCTCATTTAAATGTGTCATTTGAAGAAGATGACAAAACTCTGTCATGACATTAAACCCGAGTGGGACTCTAAATGCAGTTGTCTTTGAAGGAACTAGGGAAATAAAGTTCTCAGGTTTTGGCTTCTCTTATCTTTATGAATAGAAATAGCAATAATGCCACTGAGGGAAAACAGTCTGTTCTTCCTCCAATCCAGTATTTTAAAGACCATGCATCAGTGCACACAAAAGAATGACAGAACATTATGCAAATCATTTTGGTTACCAAAATAAGGTGGTATTTATTGTCACTTCTTAATGGTCTTAGACCCTTAAGAAAAGATTTGTCATTTATTGCACCCTGAGCTTTACAAAATTAGAATAGATGAACCAATTTCCCGATGTTTTTCAGTGAGGATGCACACGGGGAGACATGGTCCCACACAACAAGAAACTACATTTCTTTATGCTAACTCTCTGATTTAGATTTATGCTAACTCTCTGATTTATTTGACATGGTCTGATAAGTGGGAAGAAATGACACAGAGATTGAGTGTGAAAGCATAGTTAAATGTCTATATTATCTATGCCATTGAATTGCAAAATACATTGTAATTTATTCAGCAATCCTGCTGCTTTTCTTGCCAAGGATTTTCATGTTCTTTTCTTGACGTTTCTGGTAGAGAGAGCTTTTGGTGTCAGTTCTCCTCCTTGTATGGTGAGAGGAGCTTGGGTAGCGGCACTGGCTGGGGCTTCCCCTGGCAGCACGTCTTCTCTGGGTGCTCCTGAGCTATTAGCTCCATCCACGACTTCGTTGTGAAGGAAACTGCAACTCCTGCTTCCCGCTTTTCTGAAAAACTGGAAAGTAGATTCATTATAAGAAAATCTCTCAAAACAGAAATGAGTATAATTCCCATGCTAGCGAGAACTACCGTCAATAGCGCTCTGCAATTTGCTCCCTTTGGCATTCAAATGTGTAATAGAATCTCATTATTACTTTCCCTACCAATCTGTTTTTATGCTTATGATTCATATCATTAAGGTAGTATTACATTATACCTGACAGGATGGTTTGTGAGATTTGATTTATTTCCATTTTTACATGTACAGTGTTTTGCCTGCATGTGTATCTGTGCACCATGTGTATGCATTACCTGTGGAGGGCAGAGACGGTGTTGGGTCCCCTGGGCCTCAAGTTATTAAACATTAGTAGCCATGTAGGTACTGGGAGTGAGCCCTGGCCTTCTGGAATAGCAGCCAGTGTTCCTAACCACTGAACTATCTCTTCTTGTCCCTGGGAACTTGTTTTAACACATTGCTATTGTTTTACATGTTCATGAAGCTGTCAAAGTATTTTCTTAAGGTAAACTTCTAAGAATTAAGTTCCTGAGTCCAAAAGACCATACATTTCAATGATTAGATTTATCTTGTCAAATTGTTTCCCAGAAAGGACAAACAAACCTATTGTTATTTGTTCTGATCAAGAATGAAAGGAACTTTAACTCCCCTTACCCACCTCCATAGACGCCACGAGCCCCTTTACTTCCCGACAGCTCACTGAGTAAATTTTGTCACTATGTTTGCTTAGCATCTTGTTTTTAATCTTTTGTTCACGCCTAGTATTAGTCTCACTTGATGCTTATGCCCTTAAACCCTTAATTCATCCAGAATTATGTTGTCAATAGATGTGGTAGCTCCTTAACTGCTCTGCAGAATAATTGCAGTGACCATTGCTATCAAATTCCAAAGCCCCATTACCCTCAGTCTAGAGTCTGAATTTCTATCCCATGATCTATATGTATCATTTCTGCGCTACCTTCATTATTTTAATTACAGTAAATTACTGTTGAATATCTTAGTTGGTTACTGGACTGCCAGGTTTAGGGGTCTTACATATTCACTATGTCTTTCTAATATACATTATAGCCCTTCTTCAACTTTCAAATACTGATTTCTGAGTTCCTTCTGTTATATCCCACGGGCCCTGTCTTGATCCCCTGCAACCCTGTTCTTTTCCCTTCAGCTGGGGAGAACTCGCTAAAGCCTAAATCTGCAGCATTTCTGTGAGTAATAATCCTGCTGTCCTCCATGTAAGACTTGGCTTTAGCTCCTGCTTAACAATCCACTTCATTTTCTCCCAGTTACAGAAATACACACACACACACACACACACACACACACACACACACACACAGAGACACTCTGTTCCATCCTAAGCTGCATCTAGCCAATGGGATGCACCAGACACAAGGTGCCCATCTGTCTGTCTGTCTGTCTGTCTGTCTGTCTCACGCTGTTCCTATTGTCTGGAGTGCTCTTCTCCCATCCCCTCTCTTCTCTGGCAGTTTTCTTTCCCACCTCAATTTAGATGTCACTGTTCCCGACACCTCTCTGCTCCCTGCAATGTCTAGTTTATTGCTCCTGCTATGCCCATGCCTCCCCTTAGTGCCTGTAACACCTCATAGAATGGCATTTAACACTGAATTATAAGAGCCTAGTCACTGGCTTGTCTCCCTCAGTGGAGTGATGGGGCCATCTAAGCTCCCAGTTTTGTTGGAACTGCTTGTTTGTTTTGCTGCTTCGTAGGACTGGCCCTGGGGTAGCACAGTCAGTTCTGGGTGAAGAATGGAGCGCTGTTCCCATGGCCGTGTTGCTGTGTCTACAGCCTCACAAATTTGTTGGTTTCTCCTTCCCTTCAATTGGCACTCGCATTTCTACCAAAGTATTTCTACAAGAACTATTGCTCTCCATTTGGAAGCCATAAACAATAATAATAGTAATAAAAGGGGACATGAAGTTATGACAGAGATGGGTTAATGAGACCCAGTGGGGAATTATAAGAAGGTAGTAGGGGTGCACATATGACAATTTCAAAGACTAAATAAAAATACTATTTTTAAAAAAGAACTTTGCTTTCCTCTGCATTGTTTAAATTGCTGGTATATTTTGATTTACTTATTCTGTACTTGTACTTCTCCTCTGAGCCAACATGGTCTGCTCAGTGCCAGGACAGTGCTGAGGACATTCTCAGGCATGTCCAAAGTGAGACTGATGAGGGAGAATGGGAACACCCTCAGTTCTTCCTGAAATGCTTCTCTCATAAGTCTTTGCCCAACTCTTCTTCCCTTGATCTGATGTCTATGGCAGTTTAATGAGACTGGCTCCCACAGTCTTCTATGTTCAAACACTTGGTCTCCATTTGGTGGAAATGTTTGGGAAGGATTAGGAGGTGTGTCCATTCACTGAGGTGAGGGTGGACTTTAAGATTTCAAAAGGCCAGACTATTCCCAGTTATCTTTCTGACTTGTGCCTATGGATCAGGATATAAACTCTCAGTTGCTTCTCCAATGCCATGTCTGTCTGCCTACTGCCATGCTCCCATCCATGCCTGCTGCCTACTGCCATGCTCGCATCCATGATGCTTCCATATTGACTATAGACTGAAATCCTCTGGAACTATGAGTACCAATAAATGTTGTCTTTTTCTTTTCTATTTTTTCAAGACTGGGTTTTACTGTGTTTTATAGTCCTGGCTGTCCCAGAACTCATCCTATAGACTGACCTTGAGCTCACAGATCCACCTGCCTCTGCTTCCCAAGTGCTGGGATTGAAGGCATGCACTGCCACCACCTGGCTACATGTTTTTTTTCTAAGTTGCCATGGTCATGGTGTCTTGCTGAGATGTCTTATTAATGTACAAGAAAAGTAACTGGGACAACGCTTTCAGCCATTTCTAAAGACCAGCCCCACTAATTCTGCCCTCCCTACTGGTACTCCGTGAACATCTTCACAGATCTTTGTGTGCCCCATGTTTGATTTCTGTGTCTTCTTTACTTTGTCTTTCCCTGAGTCACCCCCAGTGTCTCAGTTATTAACACTCTCATGGGCTGGTGGAGCTAAGTAGTGGAGCTAAACTGGCAGATTACCCTGAAGGATTAATCTCTTGATGTGCCAGATAAAGCTGTGTTTGTCTAAAACATGGACTTAATTACTGTGTCTACTGTGAGCACCTAGTGATTTGCTTTCCATGCATACTGCAGGCATTGCACAGAAATTTGGGGCTTCTGCTGGCAAAAAGTCAGAAACACTAACCTTGAAGTAATATCTCTTCATTCAATGTCATGTTCTTGTCTTGTCTGGGGAACTTTCTTCCGACATCATCAAGGATTTTGCATACTTTTTCTGGGAACGTTTTGTCTGCTTTTCTTAGAAGTAAAATGATTTTCCTTTGCTGGAAAATTGTGCTTTGCGAGTTCTAGAGGGAGGAGTCTCTCAGAAGATCATGGTAAAATGCGAGCGCCTTTTGCTTGAAACATTAATCCCTTGAATCCTTCTCCCTCACCATTTTTGCTCTTGCCCAGAGAAAATGATCCAACGGTGCTTTAGCAGCCTATTGTGTGGATGATAAGGTTGTTCTTTTTCCACAATAATAAAAAATAACTATTGATTTGAAGGTATACTTATGTGCAAGCCAGAAAAGGGTGTCAGTGGATGAATAGAAGAAAACATTTCTGCGTTTCTTAAAAGCCAGCTGTGAGTCTGTTTGAGCCTTTCCTGCTGCTTTCCATACCTCGGGGCAACCTGTCCGTAACCTATTTGCAGTTTTGAGGTTTAGAAATAGAGTCTGTTCAAAAATCATCTTATTATTCTGAAGATGATACATTAACTTCCAACCTACTCTCCCTTGAGGCTGAACTGACAAGCCTCCTGGATGTAACAGCTAAGGAATACTAAGTAACAGGAGGTGGACTTATGGGGCAATCATGGTCTTTGTTCTGAACAGCCATGATCCCTGTCTTTGAAGACCTCGTGGTTTGAGGAAAATTTAAGTAAACATGACAACCACAGTCATATCACAGTGTAGTAAATACCAGCAGGGAAACATGTGAGGGGTTCCTGGAGCCAGAGAGATCAGCACAGGATGCAGGGTGGGAAACTCCAGGTATACATGAGTCCTGCTAGAATGTGAATCAAAGTAGAAGATGGCAAGCTAAAAGATAATGGATGCAAGTGTTCCAGAGAGAGATGCATGGCAGGGGGAGGTCAGCAACGCGTGCGCGTGCACGCGCGCGCATGCACACACACACACACACACACACGAGTGTGGCAGGGAGAAGCCAACACACACACACACGAGTGTGGCAGGGAGAAGCCAGCACACAAACACACACACACACACACAGGAGTGTGGCAGGGAGAAACCAGCACACACACACACACACACACACACACGAGTGTGGCAGGGAGAAGCCAGCACACACACACAAACATGGGTGTGATAGGGAGAAGCCAACACACACACACACACACACACGAGTGTGGCAGGGAGAAACCAGCACACACAAACACACACACACAGGAGTGTGGCAGGGAGAAACCAGCACACACACACGAGTGTGTCAGGGAGAAGCCAACACATACACACACACGAGTGTGGCAGGGAGAAGCCAGCACATATACACAAACATGGGTGTGATAGGGAGAAGCCAACACACACACACACGAGTGTGACAGGGAGAAGTCAGCACACACACACAGGAGAATGGTAATGACAGAAGATGGGCAGAAAGTAGGAGGTGCTTATTCCTGTCTCCTGAAAGGCTGTTTCAACTTTTATTTTAATTCTGCTAATATTAGTCTGCTTCTATAGTCACCCAGTTTCTTGCACAGTTTTGCTTGTTTTCATGTGTTGTTAGTAGAAAAAGTCATCATGGGGACATTGGCTGCAGATGTTTCCTATACACTTAATCTGGGAGACCTTAGGCTCTCGTATTAGAAGATGCAAGTGTTAAAGAAAATTAGGTAAGAATTTGAGGATTCTTCATGTGGGCAGTTTGGGCTGGGTTCTTTATCACTCTTTTCCTATGACTTCGTCTAACTAACTTCCTCGCTGAAGCTTTCCATGGCCTCACTAATGGCAAAAGTTGCTTTCACCTCGCCACCCAGGCCTTCTTGGTCCTTTCAGCTGGGTCTCCACCCCTGTGCAGTGTAACATGGAAGGGGCCTGTCTTGTTGGGGTTTCTGTCCTGTCCAGTTCCCACAGCTGTTTAGCCCCAAAGAAAATCACACAGAGATCTCTATAAGTTATTAAGCTGATTGGCCCATTAGGTCAGGCTTCTTATTAGTTCTTGTAACTTATATTAACCCATTATTCTGATCTATTTTAGCCACCTGGCTTAGTACCTTTTCCAACTGGCAGATCACATCCTACTTCTTCGGTGATCTGGGCAGGAGTGGGAGGAATCAACTTTCTCCTTCCCAGAATTCTCCGGTTTTCATTGCATCACCTCTACTTCCTGTCTGGTTTTCCTGCCTATACTTCCTGCCTGGCCAATCAGCGTTTATTTAAAACATAGTTGACAGAATATAGACAATTCTCCCGCACCACTTGCAGGAGCTCCTGTGGGCCTGTGCCACTATTCTCCCACCACTCCATCTGTGCTGCGGGTCCTGCTCTCACATGCTGTACCCTCACTAACTCCATGCCCATTTCCTGGAATTCCTCCCTGTACTATGTATTCCTGCTTGCCGAGATTGCCTATCACCCTTCAAAATGTAAAACTCAGCCTCTTGAGAGACCTTCCGGCTTCTCTTCTGCCTCCATGCTTAGCACCCCACCATGCCACCCAAGTGTCCTTATGGCAGTGTCCTCTCCAACAGTGATGGCCTTAGCACCACCTTAGTTAAGGTTCCCTAAGGTTGCTTAGGGAAGAGAGGACATTTTGGCTTATCACTAAAGGTCAGGACAGGAACTGAGGTAAGGCAGGAACCTGCAGGCAGGAGCTGATGCAGAGGCCATGAAGGGGTGCTGCTTACTGGTTTGCTCAGCCTGCTTTCTTATAGAACCCAGAACCACCATCTGAGGGATGGCACCACCTACCATGGACTGGGCTCTCCCCTATCAATCACTAATTAAGAAAATGTAATTTGGGTTAATTGATAAAGCATAAGCCTACAGTCTTGCCTGCTTATGGCCCTGTCTACTGGAGGCATTTTTTTAGTTGATGTTTCTTCCTCTATAGGTGATGTCAAATTGGCCCAAATCTAGCCAGTACAATTGCCTACTGCCAATTCTCTGCATATCATAAAATAGCATGTATATTACATGCCTAGTCATATAACGCTAATAGCTCTGCCTCACTTCTATTGGGTGTCAGGAACTACTGTGCCATTTTGTTCTCACAACCAGACTGTGAGTTGTTACCTCTAAGTTTACAGAGAAACTCCAAGGAGAGGCAATATATAAAATGCCAAGAAGCACTCAGCTACAGATCATCCCTTGGTTTTCTTCCAACTTCTCTGTGCCTACTCTGGCCAACACTAGACAGAGAGAAAATACCCCGAGATTCATCGTAGACGTGATTATCTGCATTTCAAAGATGGTCACAAATGGACAGACTCAAAGCCATGTCTTAATCCTTGGTTTATCTTAATAAAACCTAATTAAGGAGCAGGAGCTGAGCCAAATAAATAAATAAGAAAAGCCTTTAAACTGTAGGAAACAGCAAGGGCCTGGCTGAGTAGCTCTGGCATTGGCAACTATTGAGAACATTATTATTATTATTGAAATCGCCGTTAAGGCAGGAAAGGAAGAACACAGACACAGGGAAGCTCCCAGGGCACTGGACTCTGAGAACTAACCTGGGTTTGTTCCCACACTCTAGCTGCCTGATAACTCCAGTCAGCTGGCTTAGTGTCTCCCTCTTTCTTCTCATATGAAACAGAGAAAGTACTAACAGTCAAGGATGATATGTTGCAAATTAATGATCGATGTTAACGCACTCATTAATGATGATGTGACATCATCACCTTCCCCAGAATTATCTGTTTACCTGATGGAATAAAATGTAAAATACGCATTTCTTGGTGACTTTGGCTTTTTTTAAAAAAACAAAAATATTTTCTCTCCCTCAATTCTATAACAATTGCAACTATGTTTTCATAAGGACAATTCCTTGTCCCAAGTATTGGGAAAACTGTCTATATTGGGTGCAGCATGGACCTACGTGGCCCTAAGACCTAACCTATGCACTGAAGAGCATTGGTTGCAGTATTCCAGCAGGCTCTTACTGTTCACAGTGTGTTTATACTGGCATGGGATGTGTCGTACTTCTAGTGGAGTTATGATTTACGTATCCACTCTCTTAGGCAGTACAAGTTATGTATTGTGTCCAAATTTGGCTTAATTATCTATCCCAGTTACATCTGAAACTTGAAATTTTACACTCTATTTTCTTCCCATTCCTCTCTGTTCCGCATTGGCATATATATGATAGACATTTGTTTACATTGGGAGACTGTATGAAGAAGCTAATAGGACCAGGAGAGCTCAGGAGCTCCACAGACAGTTCCAAGGCCCTGCTAGAAAGCTGGTTCCCAGGGGCCTTGAAAAAATAAAAGTAGGGTATCATTAAACTAAAAGAAATTACTTAACTCTCCCACTTTTTATAAATTTTTTTTCAAAAACTCCTAAGAACACAAGAAGAAAGATTTGAGATTGTTAGCAGAAAGTGCCGAACTGTGATGAACAAAACAAGGGGAATATAAACTTCAGATATTGCCGTCAATTTAACTTTTGATTGTTAGCGTATTATTATGTACAGGTGCTTATGCATACTTTAAAGACTAATAGGATATTAGTGAACCTGCACTCAACTCTAAATCTATGCTGTTGATGAGCAGGTGAAGCCCTCCTACAATTCTCAAGGATTTCATTCACTTTTAGCTCCCCAGCTGTTTTCATTCTGCTCTTAAATTCATTGTTTACCTGTTGTGCCTTAGAGTTTTTCTCTTCTGTTTCTCTAGGGCACATACCACACGGTGGCCTTGCTGTGTGGGTGTGATCTCTGTGGCTTTGCTTGTACACACCACGGCAGACAGCGTCTGTGCACGCCCATCAACAGTATGTGGTTGCTGTCTCTTCGCTTTTTATGTATGCGTGCACATGTCTGATGGGTTCAGTGACGTGTGCATGTGAGTGTGCATGCACATGTATGAGCAGAAGTGGAGGTCAGAGGTCAATGTCTGGTTTATTTCTGTCTCTCTCCACCTTATTTCTTGAGAGCGAGTCTCTCACTCAAGATGGAGCTCAATTTGGCTAGACTGGCTAATCTGGACAGTTCCAGAGAACTGTCCGTGTCTTCCACCCCAGATGAGAGCACAGGCGTGAGCCTCCCATAGGTGCTGGGACAGCTGATGCAGCTCCTCTGATGCAGCTCCTCCTGCTTGCACAGCGATTTCTCAGCACCAGCATTCTGCCCCTCCTAGCTTTACTCTGCTCAGACTGCTGTGAGAGAAGTCCATCAAATGGGTGGCTAAACAACAGATTTATTTCTCACAGTTCTGGTTGCTGGAAAGTCCAAGATCAAGTTCTAGCAAGACCACTTCTATTCCTGACTCATGAGAGTATCACCTTCTCTTCGTGTACTCAAGAGGCAGAAGTCCCTGGTGCCTGTCTTACTTTTATGAGCACAAAGATTCTCTTTGGTCAGACACCGTGTTGGTGGGTTCATTTAATCTTAGTCAGTTTCTCAAAGGTTCTAACTCCAGTGCAACCACATGGTAGGGTGGGGCTGGTAGACTGCCACTATATGAATTTAGGGTTTCGGGGGCACAGTTCAGTCCACATGAATTGCAAGTACTTGCAACTGCTAGAGGTTTGCTTTGATTTGCTTTGTCTTTCATTATAATACTATAAATAGTTTCTAATTGAACTAATTGTTTTTCCTGAAATAAAACAAAAAATATTATTTCTAAGTTTCCAATCCTATTGCATTTAAACACACACACATTGTTGTGTGACTCTTGTGTGACTCTCACCATAGTTTATGTTCAAGCTGTTTAATCTTCTCAAACTGAAGCACGGAGATTATAGACTATTCCTTCCCTGCTTTTAGACTCCATGGATTTAGCTATTTTTTTTATGACAAAATAAATAATCATGTGATATTTGTTGTTTAGTGTCTGAGAAATTTCACTTAGCCTATGGTCTACAAGGGTCATCTATTTTTAATCTGAATAATATTCCACTATCATTCCATTTCAAACTCTACATCTATTAAGCCAGTCCTGAAACATTTCTTCCATGATTGGCTGCTGTAAGTAATTCATCTATGAACACCATTGTACAGATATTTCCTTAAAACCCTCCTTTAAATCATACGGGGCTTCTGTTTTTATGATTGGCTTCTGTTGCCTCCCTAGATGGCTCAACTGTTGTCCTCTGAAAGAGCAGCCAGTGTTCTTCACCTCTGACCCTCTCCTGCCCCTGAGATTTATTTTTAATCCCCAGTTAAAGCAGACATGGCCATTAGTAAATAAGATTCAAAGAACATGAGAGTGTTTAATGTTCGATTTGAAACTTCATTTAACACTGATTTCTTGGGTTACACTGTGTGATGTGCCCAATACTGTTAGATTCCCCACTGCTTGTCTTCATGGAACATACGGTCTATGGAAGAGAAAGACGAATGACCAAGTGAATGAATGTTATCGTGTCTGCTTGACTAAAGGCAGTGACTGGGGAGGAAAAAGAAAGTCCAGTTTTGGAGAATTGAGAAGTCTCGCCCCTACATGGATTATGTCAGAAGTAAATGGTGATACACACTTGTCAGCAAAGTGTGACTCAGAGACAAGAGGCCCCACAGATAGGAGTTCCCAGCCTAAATCTGTCAGAAGTTCTGAAAACTGGGTGAGGATCATTGCAGCTGTCAGCTGGGAATGTGGAGTAAATCCGATAACTTACATGCACCCTTCATCTTAAAAATGTCCCATGATTCTGAGCATTTGAAAGATTTTGCTATATTAAATCTCTCAAGAAAGACTGCTCAAAAATCAAAGAATATGATACATTTAAATTTTCCTAAAGACAAAGGAGCATAATTCATTTCTAAACCTGACTCTTAAGCCTATGTCCCAGAAAGAGTCATTTTTCATCATTTCAAATAAAACTAACTTCAGATCCCAACCGAAGCACTTGTAAATGGAAAGCCATTTGTAAAGGCTTTTGCTCTAACTCAGATGACTCTGCGGAGAAGGCTGTGAAGCCAGCCTTCCATGGTTGGCTACAGAAAGCAAAGCACTAAAATTGCTAAGTAATACTATAGATTTCAGAATTTATATGTATCTTTAACGCTGGCCTCATAAAAAGAATGATTATTTAACAGTCTAAATTCCTGGAGACGGTTTTCCTAGTGGGTAAAATGTAATACAAACTGCCATAGCCCTTTATCTATGGATATTAAAATGTAAATTTCTACCTTGGAGCATGTGGAAAAAAATCTTTTCATGGGATGAATCCTAAATTAAGTGTGGCAGGTGATTGTGATTAATCACTCCCTGTTACCAGGAAAGGAAACGGAGAAGCCTTTCCTACTTAATGGGATGGAGCAGAACGTGGAGAGGAAATACAAAGATGGCCCATTTTTAAAGTCAAACTTAAACCACTTCACATCTTCCTGAAATTCTGAATGAAAGCATATGAATCTTGTGCCTTTCATTCCTCTGAGGGTGGCCCTGGACTTTGACATTCTTGAACGTAAGTTCAAGCACTTCAAATAAAGTGCTTAGAACATCGTTTGGGGATCGTCTTGCTAACTGAGATGGAGGAAGCCTGAGATTGTGTAAATTGTGGTCAAAGGCCACACTGAAGAGAAGGTAAGGACATAGCCCATGGAACCCAGTGTCTCAGATTCCTAGGTCAAATCGCATTCTGTCAAGGCAGCTTTATAAACGGCAGTGACGTCCTTAGCATCAAGAACTTTTTATTCTTCTAGGTCCTGAACTTGAGTGAGGGACTTAGGGGTTTGAGTTGAAGGGTAGAGAATTGGGGGAGCATAATCAAAATACATGTAATATGTATATGAAATTACCAAATAACAAATAAATACATGTAATATGTATATGAAATTACCAAATAACAAATAAATACATGTAATATGTATATGAAATTACCAAATAACAAATAAATACATGTAATATGTATATGAAATTACCAAATAACAAATAAAAATGTGTATTTTTAAAAAAAATTGTTCTTTATTATGTACTATGCTAGAATTTTCAGTCTTTTCTTTTTTTATTGATTTTATTGTGCTCTACATTTTTCTCTGCTCCCATCCCTGCCTCTTCCCTCCCCTTCAACCCTCTTCCAAGGTCCCCATTGCTCCCAATTTACTCAGGAGAGCTTGTCTTTTTCTACTTCCCATGTAGATTAGATCCATGTATGGCTCTCTTAGGGTCCTCATTATTGTCTAGGTTCTCTGGGATTGTGATTTGTAGGCTGGTTTTCTTTGCTTTATGTTTAAAAGTCACTTATGAATGAGCACATATGATAATTGTCTTTCTGGGTCTGAGTTACCTCACTCAATATGATGTTTTCTAGATCCATCCATTTACCTGCAAATCTCAAGATGTCATTATTTTTTCTGCTATGTAGTACTCCATTGTGTAAATGTACCACATTTTCCCTATCCATTCTTTGGTTGAGGAGCATTTACGTTGTTTCCAGGTTCTGGCTATGACAAACAATGTTACTATGAACATAGTTGAGCACGTGTCTTTGTGGGATGATTGAGCATTCTTTGAATATATACCCAAAGCAAGTACTGCTGGGTCTTGATAAAGGTTATTTCCTAATTTTCTGAGAAATCGCCATATTGATATCCAAAGGGGTTGTACCAACTTGAACTGGGGTTATGTTTAGGAAGTGGTCTCCTGTGCCAATGTGTTCAAGTGTACTTCCCACTTTCTCTTCTATGAGGTTCAGTGTGGCTGGTTTTATGTTGAGGTCTTTAATCTATTTGGATTTGAGTTTTGAGCATTGTGAATGATATGGATCTATTCTGATTCTTCTACATGTTGATATCCATTTGCCAATGGCTATCAATGCCAGCACCATTTGTTGAATATGCTTTCTTTTTTCCATTTGATATTTTTTGCTTCTTTGTCAAATATCAGGTGTTTGAAAATGTGTAGATTGATATCCAAGTCATCTATTCGGTTCCATTGGTCCTCCTGTCTGTTCTTATGCCAATACCGGGCTGTTTTCAGTACTGTAGCTCTGTAGTAGAGTTTGAAGTCAGGGATTGTGATACCTCCACAAGTTCTTTTATTGTACAAGATTGTTTTGGCTATCCTGGGTTTTTTGCTTTTCCATGTGAAGTTGAGTACCGTTCTTTCAAGGTCTGTGAAGAATTTTGCTGGGACACAGAATTTTTCAGTCTTAAAGGTGATCTTAAATATTAAGATAGCTTTGTTTCCATTATAGAGACTCATAGATTTTACTTTGTCTTGAAGGGGATTTTTGAACTTGTTTCTTAAACTTCCTGAACTTCAGTTTCCTTATGTATAAAATGAATCGGTGTCAGTTCATAAGGAATATAGTTCCCCTCATAGACCGTGTGTGTTAAACTTTGTGACATTGAAAATCAAATGCCCATTATAGGTGAGCCTTATATTAACAATAGAGAGAAGTGTCTTCTCCTCTAGGACTTAACTCAATGGGGGAAGCAATTGTAACAACAAAAGCAATTATACTCTATCGATGCCTTTGATCTGACTATTAGAGTCACTACAAAGGCTGGAGAGAGATGTGAAATTTCTCCCTTGTCCATGAGCTTCTGGGTCCTGTCTGAAAACCACCCCTAATATCTCTTTTATCGGGACAGTAGGCAGAATCAATGAGAAAATACTTGTTAAGCACCTCTGACATGTAAGACGCTTGATGAGAGAAAGATGAACGAGAAGTAACCCAGATCTAGTGATTTCTCAGTCAATTCAGGGCCCAAGGAAATTTCAACTACTCCATTAGAGCAATAGAAGGTTTTCCGTTTCCCCTTCCTATTGTTCCTAGAATTATCCCAGCAAACATCTCCCGCATGTATGGGGCTTTTATTTTGGAGAAGCATTTTAGGCACTTTCTTCTCTAGGGTATTTCCTGCAAAATCTTTAGCGTAGACATTTATTTCTCCTACCTGAGAGCATCCGGTAGCCACACTAAAGGAGTGATGAGATTCTAAGCAGTGTTGGTGTATGCTTTGAAAGTGACCAGACCATTCCCGGGCTCTCTTCCACATAGTCTCGTGGCTTGCGTGGTGCCACAGCTGTGCCCAGCTATATTTAGGGTGCTTACTCCCAGGGAGCTCAGGAAGGCGTCTGTCGTTCGCTTCCAACTGACTTCTTGGAGCCTCATCTTTCATCCACCACATGAAATTCATTCACTTGCTCACACATATTTTATTTGGCCTAAGATCCAAAGTCTATGTTTTCCTATACCACAATGTTTCCGTCCTTTGAATTAAGAGACTAGAAGGAAAATCCCAGAGAAGCTGGGTTGGAGATGATGAATTCTGAAGTGTTTGTATTCCCCTCAGTACCTAGCCAATAGGAATAGTCGCCAAATTAAAGGGGAGAGAGAGAGAGAGAGAGAGAGAGAGAGAGAGAGAGAGAGAGAGAGAGAGAATGTGTCCAAATGTTTTGACAGAGTGAGAGACGGAAACTGAAGGACTTTGGAGGGACAAGCACTCTAAATTAAACTAAGCTGTGCTGTATGCGGTGATAATCTTAGAGCATTGTCCACGCGGAATTTCAATGGAGGAATATAAAAGATGAATGAATTTGCAAGCTTTCAAGTGGAGGCTCCATGTATATTTAAAGCATTCGCTGCCTCGTGCAAGAAGGTCAGCATTTCTAGATGAAAATCGGCCCGGAGTGGCTTAGTAACTAGCTCTTAAGGGTTTGCTTTCAGCCTATAAGTCAAGTGACTTTTTATTGTTTATAAGAAATACATTTTAGTGCATTGTTTTAGATTTGGATTAATAATTAACTGTGGCAGTTCCCCAATGTGCATTTTTTTTCTCTTAACATTGCAGCTCTTTTCCAGAAAGTGTCTGCCATATAAAAAGATTCAAGCTGGATGTTCACTTGAATTAAAGCTTCACAGCAAATATTATGACTGAAGATTATAATTAAGAAGTACTAGTCACTAAAGACACGGCCTAGAGGAATTCAAACTCCTGTGAGTAGGGAAGGCAGCCGGCTGTGGTGGAACCTCTGTCCTCTGTGGCCCTGGGCGGAACTCAGCAGGGCCACTCTTAGTAACGTGAGAGAAGGCAGCTCCTCAGCGGCTTCCCCAGTAGTGCCATCCAGGCCTGTCAGCACTGCCTGCTCAGAGTGGGAGGGCCTTCAGTGGGCCGACTAAGAATTTGTGTGGGCATTCTGATGATATCCTAAAGCCAGTATTTCTATATGGAGCAAGCTGCCTCATGTAGGCCAAAACACTACCATGCAACCCAGAATGTTTGCTTGTAGAATATGGAAAATGGACACAGAGTTAAATTTTGTTTGCTGGTGCGTACGCGTGGGATAAAGGAGGAGCAGAGACTCGAATGCTATCTTCTGTCACAGGTGCTGTAGCATTTTTTAAAAAATTATTATTCATTTATTTATTTATTTATTAAAAATTTCCACCTCCTTCCCTCCTCCCATTTCCCTCCCACTCCCCCCATCCCCCCTTACCCTCCCTCTCCAGTCCTAAGAGCAGTCAGAGTTCCCTGCCCCGTGGGAAGTCCAAGGTCCTCCCCGCTCCATCCAGGTCTAGGAAGGTGAGCATCCAAACCGACTAGGCTCCCACAAAGTCCATTCAGTAGAATCAAAACCCAGTGCTGTTGTCCTTGGCTTCTCAGTCAGTCCTCATTGACAGACACATTCAGAGAGTCTTGTTTGATCACATGCTCCATCAGTCCCAGTCCAGCTGGCCTTGGTGAGCTCTTATTAGATCAGCCCCACCGTCTCAGTGGGTGGATGCACCACTCGCAGTCCTGTCTTTCTTGTTCATGTTCTCCCTCCTTTTGTTCTTCATTTGAACCTTGGGAGCTCAGTTCAGTGCTCCAGTGTGGGTCTCTGTCTCTATCTCCATCTATCACCAGATGAAGGTTCGTAAAAACAAGTCCCAGTACCTTTATCAATGGCTTCTCAGTCAGCCCCTGTTGTCAGCCACAATCAAAGGGTCCGGTTTGATCACAAGCTCATTCAGACCCAGTCCTGCTGGATTTGGTGAGCTCCCATTAGAACAGGCACACTGCCTCAGTTGGTGGACCAATCCCTCGCAGTCCTGACTTCCTTGCTCATCTTCTCCCTCCTTCTGCCTTTCAACTGGGCCTTGGGAGCTCAGTCCGTTGCTCTGATGAGGGTCTCTGTCTCTATCTCCATCCGTAGCTGGACGATGATTCTACGGTGATATTCAAGATAATCATCAGTGTGATAGTGGGGCAAGGCCAGTTCAGACACCCTCTCCTCTGCTGTCCAAGGACCTAGCTGGGGACATCCCGTGGACACCAGGGATCCGAGCTGATACCTATACTTCTTAATGTAGCATTTTCTAAATGATGACATTCGGCAAGTGGCTACTGGGTCCCTATTAGGTGTTTCTGGGACTCTAACAGTGGAAAGCTGCCTCGGTTTAGTGGTAGGAAAGATGTTTTTTTTTAAAAAAAATGGGGGTTGATGAGATGGTTTAGCAGGTAAAGGTCAATGCTGCCAAGCTGTGGATCTGAGTTGGATGTTTGGAACTCACATGGGAGAAGGAGAAAACCAACACATCTATGTAGCATGATTTCTAATTGGTCTTAATAATAAAAACCCGGAGTCAGATATTAGGGGACAAAAGCTGAACGGTCAGAGAAACAGAGCAGCCAGCCACTAGCGTTCTTACCTCTGTGAAATCTTCAGACCAAAGGGGGTATTCTGTCTTCAGACTGAATGCCATCTCTATGAAACCTCAGACTGAATCCCGAGCTCCTGTCTCCTCCCACTTTATATTCCTCTCTCTGCCCAGCCATATCACTTCCTGTCTCCACCTCCCTAGTGCTGGGATTCAAAGTGTGAACTACCACCACCTGACTCTGTTTCTCTTTTCGATGGATTCAATCTCATGTAGGCCAGGTGCGCCTTGAACTCACAGAGATCTATCTGCCTCTGCCTCCAGAGTGCTGGGACTAAAGGTGTGTGGCCCCACTGTCTGGCCTCAATGGCTAGTGGCTCTGCACTCCGAACTTCAGGCAAGCTTTATTTGTTAGTTCACAAACAACATATCACCACGCATCTGTGCACATGCACACAGTTAATAAATAGAGGTATTGAAAATATTTTAAATGACCAAGATAGATGACTAGTTCTAAATTATTAAAGCCCATATACCTTCTGACTTGGCCCCATTGACATTTAAACTGGATGAGTCTTCAATGGATGGAGCTTTCTGTACATTATAGAATATTAAACAACAATTCTGACTTCTACCCACAAGATGCAGACAGCAACCTCCCACCCAGTTCTGACAATCAAAAATATCCGGGGTGCTATCAGATGCCCCCCCCCAAAACAAAACTGCAGGCACTTTTAGAGCACAGAACAAGGAAATCAAGCCTAAGCTGAGAAAGCGAGCTGTTCCGTAGGAAGCGTGGCGGCACTGGGTTACGGTCTGACTGTAGACTGGGAACAGGGTGCCGGGGACTGAGAAAAGGAAAGAGCTGTCTCAGGTTTCTTTCTGTGAGCTCTCTGTATGTATTATGTGTGGGATGCCCTTTCGGGCAGAGAAGCCCTGCCACCCTGTGCACAATTTCATGCCTCCTTTGCAGATGGGTACGTGGACGCACTCTGGCTGTTTTGTTGAAGTCCTACTACACACTCAGGCACAGAGCATGGTTGTTTGTTGTCATGGCCATAGTCTCTGAATCTTGGGGTTCAGTGTTTTTAAGGAGCGTAAATCTAATGGGGTGTCCTCCCAAGGGGAGGCAGCCGCAGAAGTCTAGTGCCAGTCGGTAACTCGCTTTTCCCAGTGTCTCCCGGCCGAGTCCATTATCTCTCCACGCCGCTCGTTTTGTGACTTCTCTGGACTTCTTCGGCCACCTCCGGCTCTGGCCTACAGTCAATGCTAACCATCTCAATACGGAAATTGGCGCCTGTGTTTTCCTTTTCCTCTCCCTGCCCCTCCCTTCCTGTAGTCCGTCTTCTGCCTCTCTCTGCATTGTCTCCCTCCCAGCTTTGTCCTTAAGCCGGCATCCTTATATCCCTTCAACACCACATCTAACAGGAAGGGTGTGTGTGTTTGTGTGTGCGTGTGTGTGTGTGTGTGTGTGTGTGTACATGTGTCAAGGGGCACATATAGGGATCAGAAGAGTCAGTTCACTTCTTCCCTACATCCTGAGGATTGAACTCAGGTCAGCAGACTTAAGCAACAGGCACCTTCATGAATCAAGTCATCTTGTGGATACAGGAGAAGAACTTCATCCATCCTTCCATTCCCAACAAAAGACCCTTTGTGGACTGGTCTAAGATCTCAGAACCAACACTGTGACTACAAGACGCACTGGAATCTGATTGTCTAGAATTAGGCCTCAGCAAGGCCCTCTCCAAATACACAGAATTAACCCCACTCAGATGGCATAGATTCAGGATGAAGCAGAAATATTTCCCAGGTAATCCAGAAACTGAGAATAGAAAGAGGAAAAAAAAAACAAGAACAAGACGAAAACAAGAATAACTTCTAGTTAGACAGGGACAAGGCTGTCTGCCACATCACATCACTGACTGTATTGAACCTGCCCCTGCTACAGCGTGACCCACTGCAGCCGACTTCCCAGTTGCTGGGTATGTGCTTGACTCATGGACAACGTTCAGTAAATACTATGGGCAGCTGCTAAACTCATGCATGAAGGAAGAAATGTACAATTAGCTCCCTTTTGTTTTATAGATTGAGCTCTGATGAAATGAAGGAAAGTTAAGTTATAAGCCAGAGGTCTGGTTAACTTGGTTGTTGTGGCAAAATTCAGGATTACAGCCTCCTTTGAGATTCAGAAGCATGACGTCATGGAACAAAACAGCCCTGTCTGCTGCAAGGAAATCCCCTCCCAAAGAAGCAGTAGTCTTCCTAAGATGAGCCACACCGTGAGTGATGAGAACGGATGCTGGGATTTTCCATCAAAGGGAACTACATCCCTTCTGATGCTCTGTGGGGCTGTGGTGGAGCAGCTGCCAGCACCGGGGTCAGCCTGCTCGTAAGCACCTGTGCTTAGGAACGGGAAAGCACCGAGTGTGGCGCCATTTGTAGCTTAATGGTCATGCAAATGAGCTAATCCAACCAGGCAGAGAGTCCAGGAGCACAAAGGCATGAATCCTGACCAAATCACCTCAACGCCGTGTTCCTGCCTGTACCAGCTCAATACCCTCCCCCCCACACACCTGTGGAGTCACCTGTGTCGCAGAGAAGGTCTTTCTCCTCAGCATCTTGCGCTCACTTCCAGATGTAGAGTGTGGGGTTGTAACATGGTCTGCGCCTCTCAGTAAGCTCCTCTTGCCTCCCCCAGCTCTCCTGGGACAGACATAAAATGTAAGACCTGGGCAGGAAGAAAGGAGGGACAGGCAGATTTATCAAGAGGAGCTGGAAAGTGTCTTCGGGTTCTCAGCTGTATGCACAGGCATTCCTGACTTGCTAGTTTATATTCAAAACCTAAGAAAGCACAGGTTTCTCTAAAGAAATTCTGTTTATCCATGTACCCATATTTAGTTTTCATATTCAGAACACACATATAGAGTAATAATAATGCATTAATACATAGTTGAACTTTTGTTTGAGTCTTAGAGCTTCTGATTTTACAATAGATCTACTTTTATTGCGCGTCTCTTGCCTGTGCCTAGAGTACACCTCCCAAGGATGGAGCTGAGTCCTTCTTGATTGGGTCCCAGTCCTTGTCACATCTGCAGAGACACCTTTCCTACTTCGTGGAACATCTGCCCTCCTAATTAGAAATTTCAGTATCTGGAAATAACAAGCGGCAGGGCTGACCCTGTATGAGAGATATTTGCAAATATCTCTGTGTATTTTATGCTACTATTGCTGGAGATTTTCATATCTGATTTCCTATCCATTTGTTAGATGAGCTTGTACTTCATCCTTCCTAGAGGCCCAATTTAAAACTATTTATATTGGCTCACACCTCAGTGTTACTTTCATAATTTTGAGTTATTTTAATTTGTTGCAGATTTTTAAGGGTACTAATACTAAAAGCAATACCAAGTATGATTTTCTGTGTAATAGCATACATGGCTATGTTTTAGTCTAACTGTGGCGATATTTTATTGGGACTTGGTATAATCATGTAGCATTGTATGTTTCCATAGAAGCATGCTTGGAGAGCCACTGGTTACCCAGTCATATCAGAGAACACGTGTGTATGTGTGTCCATGTGTCTGTGCATCTGTGTATCTGTGTGTGTGGCTGGAACTCCTCACCTCTCAGTGGATCAGAAAGCACAGAGACTGGGTTGGAACCAGAGCCCAGCAATACACTTTGAGGCCAATCCCCAAGTGACACTCTTCCTCCAACTATGATCCACAACTCCAAGAACAGTGCCAATATTTGGGTACCTAGTGTTTACACCCAGAAACCTGTAGGGGCATTTTTCATACAAATTATACCTAACTAGGAAACAAAAAATGAAGCTGCTATGGTACAGAGGGTGTAGCAGAGACCACAGCAAGCCACCCAGGCATCTGAAGACCTGGCTCCAGACTGCACACTAGTGCATGAAGGGTCATGACAGAGATCAAGAAATGCACTCTTCTTCTTCTTCTTCTTCTTCTTCTTCTTCTTCTTCTTCTTCTTCTTCTTCTTCTTCTTCTTCTTCTCCTTCTCCTTCTCCTTCTCCTTCTCCTTCTCCTTCTCCTTCTCCTTCTCCTTCTCCTTCTCCTTCTCCTTCTCCTTCTCCTTCTTCTTCTTCTGAATTTTGTGCTTTTTGTTTGTTTGTTTTTGTAGTTTTTTTTCGAGACAAGGTTTCTCTGTGAGACAGTCCTGGCTGTCCTGGAACTCATTTTGTAGACCAGGCTACCCTTAAACTCACTGATATCTGCTTGCTTCTGCCTCCCAAGTGCCGGGATTAAAGGTGTGTGCCACCATTGCCTGGCCATGCGCTTTTGTTTTAAACGGACAATGGCACTACCGGCCCCCACCTACACTGAGCTCACATTTCCGGAAAGGATAAAGTGTATGATCTACAAGTAAAATGCAGTTTTGCCTCGGCTTCCCTTTGCATTTGGCTCATAAAGACAGCGAAAACCGATAATAGGTTTTCACTTTGAGCTATTTCTAAATGTTATGTCAGAAATTAGCTGTAAATGTTAGGTTCTCTGGAACGAGTCGACTTGTGGATGTTGTCTGTACTAAATGAAATATACCCACGAGCATGCTTCACTACAAATGAGAATCTCAAAAGAAAAATGTACTTTCCACGTAACTTTTAAACGTTTGCTCTATTGTATGAGAAATTTCGTGTGCGAAAAACCAAATGATGTCTTTCCTCAGGGATGTATGAAAAAGAGCAAGAGCATGGAAATGAATGTGTGTGCTATTAGCTGTCAGCTCAGCGCTTTCTACAGAGAGCGATTTTGATTCTGTGCTGTATATCCTTAGCATAAATGATTATTTTAAATGCATTATTTCTCTAATATATTCAGAGAGAATCAATAAATTATGTTTATTATGCAGAAGCAAGAGACATTTTATAATCTATGTGATGGTGAATTTCTCATATATCCATTTTGCTTTAGAATATTACTTGGCTGCAATTTTGCCCTGTCTTTAGGGATTAGCACGTAACTATAGCAACCTATTACAGAGTTTTGACTTAAAATTGTAAGTCACGTACCACACATCTGAAATAAGGTGTTTTGCTTAATTATTCAAGTCAAAGTAATGCCACTGACCCATATGCGATGTAATCTGGATTTCTGAGAGGGTAAATATAAGTATGGGGAAAGAGGAACTAGTGAAATATTTTTCCTCTCATAAAATTTCTTGCCTATCCAAAATCCAAATAGTGTTGTGTTTCCATGACAATAGAGGAGAGTTTAGATGGAAGGACATTGAGTGCTGGGGTGTCAAACCAAGGGGTGTCAAACCAAACCGTATTGTTACTGACTATCCCATGGCTGTGCACCTTGACATTATTGAATATGTATTTGAATTAATTGATTAATTAGGAAGAAGCAAGGAAGGCAGGCCTACGAGCAGGGAGCAGTGGGGATGAAGCTGGGATGAAACAAATGCTTGTTTCTGCAATTGTACGGATGTGGCAAAGATTCACTTTGACTGACGATGACCAAAAAAAGTAACACATGTTTAAAGAAAAATTTCAAATATGCTTCAGATTGATGTGCTGGGCTGCTCACAACTGAGACTGAGCCAAGACCTAAGGGTCATTTTAGGTGATCTTTTGACTATAAATTTGAAGGCAAACAGCCATCAGAGAGTCAGATGAAAGCAGTCTATGTTCACGGGAATACACGGGTCACCTTATAGTGGGGCTTTCAGAAGTAATGAGGGGCTGAGATAAGGTTCTGAGCTAGGAAACTACTCAGGAGATGACGGGTATGTCAGCAGCTGTTGGTAAACCTGGGCCGCAGTGAGAAAGGAGACTAAATCTGCGGTGATATGTGCCAACTTTAGACACTAAATTTGGCACGGGGCACAAAGCTCTGTGGTAGAGAACTTGCCAAACAATCCCAAGGACTTGGGTTCAATCCCTGCTGTCACACAGAAAAGTCACAAATACCATGGACTTTGCCGTTCTTGTGATTCAGAAACGCTCAGGTGCGTGTTTCACATTTAGTGTGAACACTGCAAGCAATGACAGGTAGGTCCGGGCCCAGCTCCTGTGCCAGCTGTGTGGGCATCCGCAGTCTCTGCACTCGACTGCTTCCGTCTCCTTGATGCTGAAGATTAACGTTCCACCAGCCCATTGCTTGTGAAGTGCTTAGGATACTACTTTAATTAGAGACTTGTTAAGGAAGCTTCACAGGCCACGTACAAGGAAGCAGGGAAATCTGGGTCAGTTTTCTAAATGTAATGCCTCCCCCAGAAAACATTGTCTTTAACTGCTTCACCGTATAAAACTCAGACCTCTGTACCAGAATGTTTCCAGTCCCAGTCAACCATTCCCCAGTCCTGTTTCCTGAGCAGCTATTGTTTCCTCAGGAATCATTCCAGACGCCCGGGATACAGTGATTAGAGTCATAGCTGATGTCCTCAGAGAATTCAAAATCCAGAGCGGGAGCTGACTAGAT
The DNA here is from genome assembly GCF_982192425.1 of Myodes glareolus. Lineage (NCBI taxonomy): Eukaryota > Metazoa > Chordata > Mammalia > Rodentia > Cricetidae > Myodes > Myodes glareolus. The sequence continues at coordinate 3,856,242 of NC_142051.1, forward strand.
TAGAATATGGAACAGTTCTGTGTAGCAGATCATGGTGGGTTACCACACATGGATACCTTTAGGCCCAGAACTAGCCATCAACCTCCTAGGGCTGGATGAAGGGTGTGAAGGGAACAGAACATGCAGATTTCCTGGGAGAGGGGAATACGGATCCGAGAGTCAAAGGATACACCTAAGGAAGGCAGAGAGCTGGGCCTGTGTAGGGTGCCGCAGAGAACAAGATTCAGGGAGCTGATGGCAAGTGAGAAGGAGGCCAACAAAGTCGGGAGGTCCCAGTGGGAAAGGACAATCCATGCTGCGGGTTTTCTCTGAAGGGGATTGAAGCACAATTAATAAAAACTCAGAGACTGAAATTGAGGTTCAACCTGAAGGTCAGAGAAGCAAAACAGCCAGTTACCGACTCTTACCTCCACCTCAGTCTGAAATAGCGAGACCCTGCCTCCAGGAATCTCAGAATGAGACTGTGTCTGAGAACTGTCTCCTCCCGGTTTATAATCCTCTGTAGTTCTGGAATTAAGGGCGTGCATCCCTGCCACCTGGTTTCTATGGCAGCTAGTGTGGCGACTGAGCTTAAAGGTGTGTGTCATTGCTGCCTGGTCTGTAAGGCTGGCCAGTGAGGCTGTTTTACTCTCTGATCTTTGGGCAAGGTTTATTTATTAAAACACAAGTGAAATAGCACCAGAAGGACTCAGCATTAAGATTCCATTTTAGGCTGTCACTTCAGAGGAGCGAGTTTGGTTTGTTTGGAGTTTATTTGAAGTCAGGGTGGTTTGTCATGGATTCTGTGTAGAAGGGGTACCCAAGTTATTCAGAAGGGATTGCTGTAATGATTTCCTAACCGTGACACTCAAACCAGAGGCACTGAAAGTAAGAAACGGAACTGGATAACATCAGTTTAAAAGTTTCTAGAAATTTCATTATTTTCCATGCGAACTCTAGACCTCATGCATGCTGGATCCCAGGCAAGCACTCTTCCCCTGAGCTATACCCCTAGCCTTGATGAAAAACTCACAAGGAATCTGTCAGGGTGCTTGGATACTGGCTCCCCCTCTGGATTTTGAATTCTCTGAGGACATCAGAGACAGAGAGACGGATGGATGGATGGATGGATGGATGGATGGATGGATGGATGGATGGATGGTTAGACAGGTAGATGCATAATACAGTGGAGAAGCAATTGAGAAAGGCACACAACATGAACATATACAGTGTAAGATTTGCTATAGATATTTTGTTATTATTATTGCAGACCCCATTATTAGGCTCTTCCTTAGGTAAATAACAATTCAAAGAAAAAATCCCAAGGGGCTAAGATCAAAATACAAAACATCTCATCTTCCATCTATCAGTCTGTCTATCTGTCTAACTATGCATCTGTCTGTATTTCTATCTATCTGTCTGTCTGTCTGTCTCTCATCTGCCATCTATCATCTATAAGTATGTCTGTCTGTCTGTCTGTCTGTCTATCTATCTATCTATCTATCTATCCATCATCTATCTCTATCTATCTGTTTTTGAGGCATGAGGGTATATATCACTGGACCTAAAATCACCCATTTGGCCAGACTTCCTAGACAGTGAACACAAAGGATCCTCTTGTCTCTGCCTCCCCAAAACTAGGATTGCAGGCTTGCACCCACTTTCTTTTAACTGGTTCTACAGATGCTAGCTCAGGTGCTCCATGCTTGTGTGTGGAACTTTACTGACTGAATGTTCCCCTGGCCTATATCATCTATTCATATCATGGATATCCTGGCTTTCTTTTGTCTGATTATCATTTTAGATGCCAATGGGTGCATGGTGATTTGAATTTCTGGGTAATACAGATATATCAATTTTTTTCTTATTTTTTCTCCTGGGATAATCTACGCTGGGTCTGAACACCCCAGATTTTTTCTGTCACTCTAGATGGTAATAGAGACTGTCTCTTCTCAGTGAGTTGATTGACTCCATCCAATAAGTTTTAGTTCCTAGTTTTGCAGTATGTCAGTTAATCCATGTTAATTTGGGGGAAACCTAATTCTCTGTGTGTGCTAGTGGATCTCTGTCAGTGTCTCATTGTGCATGTGCTTTTGTGAAATGCCTTTCAGTGTTTGTCTTTCACAGCTGTGAGCCTTCTTTGGCCAGAAAAGTTACTGAAGGAAAAGAATGTGTATTCAGTAATAAGTATACAGCATGTTCAGGACAATTCAGAAATGGGGGCACCCTAATCAATCATGCTGTCTGTTTTACTTTTTTTTTTTAATAGGCAGCTTCAGGAGAGGCAGATTCTAAGATTCCCTTCCTTCCCCAGCCTCCACCCATCCTCCCTCCACTCCATACGTGAGGTGAATACCAAGTCCACTAGTTCCTGAGAATTCCTCCAGATGTTCCTAAGTAGATGTAAACAAGTAAAAATTCATGCTCATAAGCTTTTCTTACAAAGTACGTGTCGTGCAACTGTTCCACTCGTGACTTTTTTTTTTGCTGGAAAGGCCTTAGAGAGATTTCGAGATTGACCAAACAAACGGTTCAACGTAATTTGTGTCTGCATGATGTGCTTTGTATATTCATGCTTATTAAACAGTCTCTCATTTTGTGAATATGTGAATCATCAATCATTATTCATAAACTTGGGTTATTTTCAATATTTTGCTATTAGGAAATTATATGTATTATCATAGAGATGCTGATTAGTTTTTTTATTTCTATGAAAGAAATATTTATCAAAAGTTACTTTAAAAAGGAAGGATTTATTTTAGGTCACTGTTCAGAGTATAATCATTTATGGCAGAAACATCATAATAACAGGAGACAGTTGGTCATGTGACTGAAGGAACCTGGGAATGAATGATCTTGCCCACCCTGCCTTCTCCTTTTTATTCAGTCTTTACCCAGCCCACAGAGTGCTGCTGCCCACAGCTAGGGTGGGGCTCTTTACCTCAGTTAACCTAATCTAAAAATCCCTCAGGGATGTGCCCTGAGGTTTATCTCCTAGTCCGTTCCACATCATGTTGATAATCAGCATTAACCATCACAACATTCAAAAGCATATCTCTAAGAGATAAAGTCATGCAACCCTGGGCCAAAGGGCATATACACTGATGGCATTGATAACTGGTGACAAATTGCCCCCTTTAAAGGTTATTCTGGTTCAAATTCTGCTAGCTTTGTGTGAGAGCCTGTCTCACCACACCTTTGAAAACCTGTGTCAGCCAATTTGCAGACTTTTGTTATTCTGGGTGGGGAGGGGGAGGACTTCATCATACCTTAGTTTGCATTCTTCATAAACAGAGATAAACGGTTTAGTTTTAAGGGTAATTCATAACTGGTCCTGAGGCTGAATGCCTGTAAATCTAGCCTTTGAAGGGCTGGCAGGGAAGAATTTGAACTTCAAGGTCAACTTGGACTAGTAATAAGACTTTGTCTTAGAAAAAGCATTTTATTTCCAATTCTGTGATTTTTATAATCATACCACAAGCCTATTTATTGGACTTTGGCTTACAGTAAGATATAATTAAGTTATAAGATGCAAATATCCCTGATTAAATGAATCCCTAATAACTAATCTTTAACCAAAGTCAGTGTCTCTGTGGTTGACTGGGCTGTGGGTAGAGGAGTGGATGTCCTGACAATCCCTGGAAATTCTAATTTCTTGGGGAAATGATTCTGTTTAATATTGGGAAAAGTGAAGAAAGAATGTAATGGAGCATTTCTATTGCTGAATTAATTCATGTAGAGACTCAAGTGCCTTGATATCATTAGCTTTGATTAAACATCATTCTTGTAAAAATAATTAAGAACTAAAACTTGTTAGATAGGCAGTGTCTAAAAAAGATGAATATGGCCAGAATTGCAGCAATTAACTTGCTGCTCTTTGTCTCTGGCTGTGTGGCAGAAGTGGCCAGACCTGCAATGGCGTCTCTGGATAATTAAAGCTGCAATTTCACAGTCCAACTGCAGGGCTGATTTACTGAAGTCGAAAGGAGCCATGAGCTACCCATACCTTCACCGCTGCCTCTGTGCGTGCTTCACACACTGCTGATCAAGCTGTTACCTAATGTGAGGGAAAGAGATGCTTTTGTGTGTGTGTGTGTGTGTGTGTGTGTGTGTGTGTGTATTTTCTCCTTTTATGACTCCTGGAGACAGATCTTTCAAAATAAACACCTGCAAACTTTGGAAAACCGTCAGATTTGCTCTAACACAGCTTCTGGTCATACCTGAGACATGCACATGTCGGGACTTGACCAAAACAGGGCGCCCTGTTCTCCTTTTGGTTTCTGTGACTCCCAAACACTACCCCAAAGAAGTGGAGAGGAGATGGATGAAGGGCAGGATGATCTCATTGTTGGGTTTGCTATTGTTTTATGATTGGTTGGATGGATGATTGGTTTTCAATCCCTAACCTTTCTCAACCTCAGTGTTGACTTTCAGTACCCAAGATCTCCCCCTCCTCATCACTCTGCCCCCACCCTGCTCACTTGAAGAAGGACTGAGGCAGAAAGCAAAGGAAGCCGAGTATGCAGGACTGTGGGTGACAAAGTAAGGGCCACTGGGTCAGGAAAAGACATCTTAATAAATAGTCCCACATTCCTTGGTGACTTCAGATGAGCTCAGAAGGGTTTGAGCAAGTCTACCCATTTTCTCTTGTCAATCCTAAACAGTCTCTCTCCCGAACTGGCTGTAGCTCTTTCCGTGTTACTGATTTCAACTTTCCGTGGTCTCCATGGTAGCTTAGGCTTCAACCCAATCTTTTAAAAATAGCTTTCTCCTTTGAAGGGACTCTTCCCCGTCATAAATGCCTGGGTCTGTGTGGTGATTATTTGGGCATTTTTGCATGCCTTTGAAGCTAGCGCAAGGTAGTTGCCACTGCGATCGCTTGTCAACTCAAGAGTGTGCGTATGTGCGTGCATCTTCATTCAGTATATGTGTAAGTTTGTGGGGTGGGTGTGCACATACAGCTGTATGAGCGTATGTATAGAGAGGCCAGAGGGAAACGTGGGTTGTTGTTTCTCTGACCTCAGGTTCCATCACCTTCATTATCCTCCTCCTCTTCCTTTTCTGAGACACTGTCTCTCACTGTCTAGAACTCATCAAATGGGATAGGCTGGATGTCCAGGCAAATCCAAGGGATCCATCCCTCTCTGCCTCCCCAGTCTTGGAATTGCAAGCCTTTGCCGCTTTAATATTGCAAAGCAGCACTTTACCACTGAGCTATTCCCCAGTAATTTGAAATTTGAAATAAATTTATAATAGACAATTTAGACAATAGGACAAATTAGAATATAATTGTCCAATAGTATAAGTGGACAAAAGCCTATGAAATATCAAGAAAAAGTCAAAGGATTTCTTGTGTATTGTAAGAAAGTACCAGCAGAAATTACACATGGGCTATCAAATATGTAGCTTAATGGTTCAAAGACAACTCGGGAATTTTAACCTAAGTTTAATGAAGATGCTTTGGGTATGAGTGGTGGTGTTGAAGAAATCCATAGCTGTTTGGACATACTGAGACAGTAGATATGCCTTGTAGATGTCCATACCATTGTGTGAATATTGAAGCAGGTAGAACACATGGACAGGGTATGTATTCCGTGTCTAGAGCTTATGGGGAAAGTCCTAATTGCAGACATTTAGCACGGAAATGAATGAGGAGTATAGGCGAGAGAAGAGGGCCAAATCCTGATGTATGGCACTGTTTGCAAGTCTGCAAACAAGGAGATGGCCAAAGAGGCACAGACAATTTGGCTGAAGTATTGTCAGTGAGCTAGAGCCATGTGGAGAACCCCAAATCAAGCAGAAGAGAGTCAACTCTGCCATTCTGCTGAAATATTGAGCGTGAAGATCACTGTAGGTTTTCAAACAACATTAAAGATGATGGGCATGTTTCCTGGAGAGGCTTGTGGCTGGAAGTGAGTGCCGCCTCTGCTGTGTTTCAGGGGCCTACTACTTTTATGGTTTTAAACTCCAGGGTGCAGTGGCATTTTATTTTATACTTGTCCAGAATAAACATAATTCAATAAAAAAGAAATTGCACCTTAACATTGATTTGAAGGAAAAGAGAACAAATCGGCGTGCCCTGGGCAGCCTTCCCAGAGCTTCTCAGGCTCGCTGGGAGATGATTGGTGGTGCCCAGGAGGACTTACGTGCCTTTTGCCATATTTCACCTTTTAAAATAAAAATTTATAGAAGCGAATTAGGAACTTTCTTTAAAAAACAATAAAAAGCAGTTGTTTCCAAACTGGGTAATGAGAGCAGCCTGTCTGTCGTTTGTCCTTGCCCGTCTTGGAAAGCAGGGAGAATGGTGTACCACCAATATGTAAAGGTTGCAGGTTCTCGTGATTCAGTTGCCTCTTGTTCTGCCTAGTTAGAATGCTGAACTACATTGGGGCACGCAGGGAATCTGAGCAGCCATTGTGCATTTTAGAGTCCAGCTTTACACAGAAAACATCTTTGGAAGTATTTAATGAAACAGACAAATCAGATTTGTGTAATTAGTGATAATTATGCATAAAAGACCAGGTGAACAAATTTTTCCCTCATTCTAACTTAAATTTTTGCAAGGGACATTAGCTCTAGGATCACCAGAGCCCAATTAAAGCGGTAATTTAATAAATGGTCTCCTTGTACCATGAAAGAATTGGCATTGCCCGTCTGATGTGCCTGGTTTCGGGGAATAAGTTATACCCATTGGAGGATCTACCATATCATATGCTAGAGATATGTTTTATGCTTAATAGTTTTCTTATGTATTGGGTGGGGTTATTTAAATGTCTTTGGAAGGAGAAATTTTTAGTCTCTTCAAATCTCTATTTCATTCTGGTTATTATGTGTAAGAAATTGTTTTCTTCTGCCATCAAGGTTCTGTATTTCCCATATAAGAAGATAAAAACTTAAGCAAAAGAAATTCTAGGCTTAAAAAAAAAGACCTCTATTTGAATGGTTTCGGTTTCTACCAAATATGATTAATTCACCTGTCAAATAGTAAAGGCATCATGGAGTCATTAGCATTTAGTAACCAATAGTGTATGCCAAGGACTTGGCAATACTGCCCTGATTAGCTCCCACTAGTATAAAACTACACACTATTATCCCATTTGAAAGTTGAGAAAATTGAGGCTTAGAAAATAGTTAGCATTGTACAAGGAGAGAGCAGGTTAGAAACAGTTATGAACTTGGGGCGCATGTGCCTTCCCCTGTTGGGGTTTTGGCTCTCTCTGAAAGAGATTATATTCTTACTTCAATCTGTCTGCAGGCAGTCTAGACTGAGGTAGCTGAGGAACGTTAAACAGTGCTTACACATGGTATATAACACAGACTTGCACCTTGTCGGTGCAATGCCATAAAATCAGACACGTGTGAAATAAAGAACTACTTCTCTCGCGTATCTCCGATTAGCTTACCGTCACCGGTGGCAGAAAAAAGTACATGTGGTGAGCATGCGGCCTTGTTGTGTGGCATCTGTGATAGCTGGCAATCTAAATGAGAAGAGATCGCATTTGAGTGCCCTTCTGGTTCCGGGCCCTTCCCAGAACAGCGAGCGTTGCTCTGGACACCTCTAGGATGCGCAGACGGCTGTTGCCTTAGCCGGTCTCTGCTGCGCATGCCTGTGGCGCAAGAAGGAAGCTCTAGGGTCAAAACTAGAAACTAAAGGAAATGGGAAAGGATGGTTTAATTCTGCAAGTTGCTTCAGGCTTTCTCATATTTCTCTGTAATGTTTAACATCCTTTATTTTTACTCTGTTTGTAAATATTTAACAAAGATGTCAGAGCTTTCTACCCTTTTCTGCAAGTTTTTTTTTTTTTAGCCTAACTGATGTTAGCTAAAATTTCTGCTAGTTACAGTAAAAAGAGAAAAAGAAACAGAGGGATATGCCTGGGAATCACCTCCTCCAGGACGGCACTGGCAGAACAGCACCAATGCTCCTCACATATGTCAGCTTTATGATGTCTGTTTACATAAATGTGACAGTTTTCAGATAATGGGCAAACACTTGGCTTATTTCGAGCAGCGCATCTCTAATTGTCAAAGAAGCCAATATCTGAGCGTCTGTGCCCACATTAGCCATTGTATGGTGTTTACTCTTTCTACCGCAGTAAATACTGAACGTTTTCTTAAACTTGTCTTAAGCAAAATAGCAGTCAATAAAGGCTGCAGTTTTCCATCGGAGAGAAATGGAGGCAGGGCAACATTTAAAGCAGTACCCAAAGTGTTCAGTAGGGCTACACACAAATGCATATCCTTTCTAGCTACTCCTATGTAATGTGGGGGGGGACAATACATGGGAGATTCATGCCCCCTCTCTACAGCACCTGCTGTTTTGTACTTCAGTTGGTCACTCCGGGCACCGGGATGCTGATTCCTCGCATAACTGTGCTCTGCTGCAGAACTGCAGCGATGTCTTTCGTCTCTGAGGACTCGCACCCTAAGCTAAGCTGATGTTTTCATGGAGCATCTCGGGATATCATGATGTGGAAATATTACATTCTGTTATGTAGAATGCCAATGCCTTGCTTTATGTAAGTTAAAGTGTCAATTTCCCATATGCTTTCTGCAACCTGGGAGTTCCTAGAATACCATGGGAGGTACAGTCTCCTGCTGCTTGCTTTAAATTCCCTACTGCTGGACTCCAAGAAGCCATCAGGATGAAGATGGTGGTTTTCAGTTTCTTCCCATTGTGCCTTGTCCTGTAAAAAGGGACAATAGGAATATATCGGGGTTCAGAGCCCTTCCTGAATCCTCTACTTCACTCTACTTAGTACTGTCTGAAAATAGAGCGCTACGTAGATGAGTATACTATATGCACATATATGGAGCTGTATAGGCGTGATTTGTATGTTTTACGTGCACATGTGCACACATCTATAATGTATTCTTCCCTTCCTGCAGCTCTCACATGACACTGATGCACGACTTATTGCAAGTGTAAACCATGTTTGTGCCAAAGGCACCGGGTGGTTTGCCTGTCAACATTGTCTGCTATTTAAAAAGAAAAACTTCTTGATTTCGTACTATAATGTGACTGAAAATTACATGCACAGGCGCACTCTTGTAAAGTTTGACTTTGTAATTTTGAAATGCCTCAAGGCAGGTGACAGGGCATATGAGATTGAGTCAGGGAAGTTTCAGTTCTCACAAATGGACCTCCTCTGAGGTATTCCTGCTAATAGAATTCGATAGAGTTGTACATGATTGCTTTCCTAATTGAAGTGTCCCAAAGCAGACTCAGAGCCCGGTAGGGAAACTGACAAGGAATGATGGGCACAAAGGGTCTTTGTCCTGCATGTCTGCTATTGTTGGTGGTCTGTTAACTGGAAACCTGGAAGGGTACTGCCGGGTATAATGCTGCAGAATAAGTTCCAAATTAAACACTCACATTCAGTGGCATTGGAATGCATTTTTCCCGGTCATTCTAATTAAGTATAAAAGCTAAATCTTTGTTCGAGCAAGATTTATGGAAAGAAACGGTGAAGCTGATAAGGTAGATATAACCCAAGGAAAGTCAGACAAGCAAGTAATTCGTGAGGGAAATTGTCTATCTGAATAATTTGTCTCAGAAGCAAATGAAGATAATTTGAAATTTTTTGGGCTATTAAATCCAGGTACCTGGATTTTAATTTTTTACTTTGCTACTGACAAATTGGGTTACAATAGACCATTTAATATCGGATGAATTTTCCAGCTAAAAATTCAGCAAGCAATTTGCCCATAGCATTAAAAATATATATCATATATCTTCATTTTCATGACGGAATGTAGAGGTACTGAATTGGGCAGCATGAAAATTAGTCTACAGTTGTAAGATTCCACCTTTTTTTCTTTTCTGCAAGCATGTTTGTCACGTGAATTCTTCATAATGATTCACCGTGGCAGCTTTGAGAAAAGAATAGTCTTTGTAGTTAGGTAGAGCTGAGTTCAAATCTAGCCTTTAATTCATAGCTGTTTGGCCTCTGGTAGGTTTTTAATTTCCCAGAGGTCAAATTTTTCTCATGTTTAATAACTTGAACTTGTTATAATACTTATGACTACACAATAATAGTTATGACTATAAAGTTAAATCCACACTCTCAAAAGTTCTATTACAAGGTAGTGTTCAGAAAAGATATTTGTTGCTCTAACAGAATGCCACTGGGCCCTTCTGGTCACTCTGGTTCCTTTTCCACTAGAAAGGGTCTTTTACCCTTTGAGCAGCGGTGGTTGATATCTGGGTAGATTATTGATGCTATTCTAATCAATTCTCTGTGATGTCAGCGTTGACTAAGTGGTAGTTAACATCTGGGTAGATTATTGAGATTATTCAAATCAATTCCCTGTGACATCAGCATTTACTAAGTGAGGCAGCTGAAGCTCCAGAAGGACTAGAAACTCATGCAAGACCACACATGGAGCGACCCACACTCTCGCACTACAGGGAAATTCTATTAAATTATAAATGGCTTTTGAGTCACCCATAAAAAAACTTATTTTGGTCTTCACACTCTTGTGAAGTTTTATCTGTATAATCACTGTCTCTTACTGTAAAACCAGAGGGTATCCAAAGTCTAGCTTTAGATAACAGAAACCAGACTGCCTTGATTCTGACAGACGAGTAAATCCTGCTTTAACCGTGCATTAAAGACACATGTCATCTGTTGGATAAGCAGTCATCTGCTCTGGCTTGACCTAGAGATGAATTAGCCAAGAAAACGACAGGACAACTCCCGGTTGTGTGGAACGTGCTCTTCTCCGGGCATTTGCTGTGATTTCCGCCCGTTTGCTGGTCCTGGGCAAGCAGATATTTGTTCTGAAGCATGATGCAGAGGCACAGATACACACTTAGAAACTAGCCTTCAGTTTTGGAATTTCCTTCTTATTTTAAAGCTTGACTTATTTTATGTGTATGAGCATTTTGCCTACATGTACATAAGTGCATGACATGTGTGCCTGGTGCCTGAGGAAGGCAGAAGAGGGCATCAAATCCCCAGGAACTGAAGTTACAGACAGTTGTGATCCACCATGTGGATGCTGAGAACTGAACTCTGGTCCTCCATAAGAGTAGCAGAGCCATCTCTAGCTCCAAATCATATTTTTTTTAAAAAAAAATATTTAGAACCAAAAATAAATTTAGAAATGAGTCCTGCAATTGTCCAAAACCAAGAGACATGACAATTTGGGGGTAAAATGACCAACTTAGGTGTTAACGATCTGTGCACTTGTCGCCTGCTGGAGGCCAGGGTGATCTGCTCAGTGATTCGGCTGCATGCACAGCTCCTGAGTCTCAGGCTAGGCGACAGTCCTCCTGCTCCCATCCCAGCCCTGGAGACTGGCCTGGAGAGCCAAAGGACAGGACGGGCAGACCACACCACCCTGTCACCTCGCTTTCCATGCTGTTGGTAGATAGCACCTGGCCCAAGATTTATTTGCACTCCTGACTTCAGGAGCTCTTGTGAAAGGTTTGAAATACTGTAGTTAATAGGCTATGGGCAGCGTCTAGAATAAGAAAGGAGAAAAGAGAGTGCCCTCGTATTTATTCCCTTGAAGATTACAAACCACTCGTGGGAAACAGTTCATCAATGCTCCATCAGTAGAGAATAGCAGACACAGGGCAGGGGGAGTAAATCTAGACAGATTCATCTCCTAGATTCCTTAAGCCTCTCGTCTATCAGGTATTCTTTCAAGAGGTTCGCTTATGTCTTGAAAGATCCTTGACTCTTGTATTATAAATTAAATCAAGACTTTGTGACAAGATGTAAGATCCCAAAGCTTAGTGAGATGGCTTTTTTTCTTCCTAAATTAAAATTTCAAGAGATCATCAAATATTGTTCCAGGTGCCTGCATCTGCTACACCTAGTGACACACAGTACTCACAGTGGTTGCTACCATGTGACGGCGTGCATTTCTTTATTCACACAGATAGAATTCCCCCCACAAAAATGCATGTGCAAAATCCATAAGCCATGATTGTAAAAAGCCTTGTTTCTGTTCTTCACTTCATAGTAAATTTGGGCACAACATTTAATCCGTGTAACCTCCATGTCCTCAGATGTCAAGCACTGCAGTTGTACCCAAGCCAAACACTGTTTTGAGTGTTGATAAAATATGAAGTGCTGAGAGGGTAGGGCATTTCATATGCCCACACTGCCCTAGCATTTGGTGTAAGAGTAGCTTCCTGTCACGGTCACCAAGTCATACACAATTTAGGATAAATGATGGCAAGTTATTCCTTTGGTGAAATTAATTTATATATTTTACAATTTGAAATTGAATTGAGATCTCATGACCAAAAATAAAAACTCAATTCCATACAAAGTTTTTTAGATTTGTGCTGGTATATAGTGAGGGCCTGGTGTTTTTATATGTTTTTATTAAATTTATTTACTTATTTGTTGGGGAAGGAGACCTGCTGTATGTGCATATTGGTTTCCAGACATCAGACCTAGGGTGTCAGACTTGGTAGCCAGGCCTTCACCCACTGAGTCATTTCACCAGCTGGCTCAAACCTGTTTGTATCAATATAAATGAATATTTCCTAAAGTGTGATGTACTTCTTAAACAAAATTTAAAATGCAGTTTTAACTAGCTCACACTAGCTACCCTGAGGCAATTCATATTTTCCATCCACTTGTCATTCTAATGTGACTGTGGACTCTGTGTATTCATCTGACTGTGGGAAATCAGAGCATGTCACCTGGAATCCTGTAACGATAAGTCAAAGGTTTAGAGTGCATATATATTCCTTCCTGCATGCAAAGGACAGGGACTAAGTACTGACTTCAAGATATTAAACAAGGAACTGATATAGTAAAGAAAATGGGTCTTATGGGAAAGAATGCAGCTCTCTGTAGATGTTGATTCTGTGCTGAGACAGGCCTGCAAAGGCACAACTATGGTTCTCTCCTTACTGGGGAGTTAACCAGCAGGGAGTTCTCATTTGTGGCTCAGACACATTAGCAATGGGAATGCCAGTGGCAGAAAATATGCAATTTCATGCTCATTAGTTTTAGAGAGGATTTACAAATTAACCTGGCCCCTCTTCCAGAAGGCCTGCAAACACTAAGGAGCAGACTTACCACAGACCACTTCCATGAAGTCTACCAGATGTCCAGGGCCACAACGGTCTTCTCTGCCCATGTATGCCATTCTGAGACTAGGATGTATGGTGGATAATAGTGATCTGACTATGCATGGGAGGGCACGAGGTGAAGGAGACAGTGTGACTGAAGCTTTACCCCATGTCCCTAGTAGTGTTAGTAGTGTTAGCTTTGGTATAACAAATACTTGGGAGAAACCATTTTAGTGGAGAAAATGATTGTCTGGGTTCATGGTTTTAGTACATTGTATGTGGTCCTGTGTGCTTGAGCAGAACACCACGGTGGCTGGAACCCATGGTGGAGCAAAGCAGCTCAGTTTATGGCTGGCAGGAAGCAAGACATGGAGCAGGAAGCTATTCCATCTCCCAGTGACCTCCTTGCTCTAGTAAGGCCACACTTCCTATTTTTTATCTCCTTCCAGTCATGTCACCATCGCATGAACTTAGCAAAGGATTACGCAGTGATAGACCAGAGTTGTCAGGATCCAGTCACTTCCCTATAGCCAGTGTGGTCATTTCCCAAGTGTGTGAGCCCGTGGAGCACTGGGCACATTAAATCATACAAGTGACTATGTGGTTAAGAGTAACACAGCTTAGAAGACACTCTAGCATTATAAAGAATTTTTCACACCATTTTTGTTTTGTTTTTTCCATTTTTTAATTTTTGAAATTATTTAATTGCAACATCTCTCCCTTCCATGTCTTTCCTCCAAACCCTTTCGCACACTTCTCTCTGTTCTCTTCAAATTTATGGCCTCTTTTTTCTTTGTTACAGCATGCACGTGTGTGTCTGTCTCTCTCTCTGTGTGTGTGTGTGTGTGTGTGTGTGTGTGTGTATGTGTGTGTGTGTGTGTGTGTGTGTGTGTGTGTGATGTATATGTATATACATATGTTCCTAATATAGCCTATTAAGTCTATATAATGCTGCCTGTATGTTTTGGGGCAACATTTGTCATAGGACTCCCAATCGCTGTGCTCTTCCATCTCCTGCTCCTAGCTTTACTTGTTTACCTGTGCAGCGTTGAGACCTCATTTGGGCTTTGCCTGTCTAGTGGTCCCTTTGTTTTTAAGGTGAAGCTGTGCTGTTTGAAGACTTTTTTAATGTCTAAAACTATAAACCCTGGTCCCATAAGACCATAAAGCACATCTGTCTCTGAATTACAAAACTATAATGAAACCTGCCAACTCAGGATGGACATTAATGTCATGCAGATGTGAAATAAATAGCGAGAGAGAAGAGGTGGATGGAGCGAGAAAATCTTTTCTTAATAGGAAAGAGACCGTGATGGAGCAGATTCCTACCTCACCCCCTACCATCAAATTCATCTCATCCCCATTCCCTTCTGCTTTCAAACTAGCTGTGTGGACTGCTTAATCAGGTTAGTGAAGGAGATGTGATTCACTCATTTCTTAATGGTACATTGCCAGTAGGTATCCTTGGCTGTAGGCTCCACATGTGTAAGCGATATTGCTCAAACCTGTGCAAACTCAGAAAACTGCAGACCATCTGTCCAGGGGAAGATGCACCATGTCGCTTTGATGTGTCCCAAGCAAAACAGGATAGGTTTAGCTGGGACTGATGGATGGGTGAGAACAGGAGAGAGGGATGAGAGTGTCTCTTTGAGCTTGAACTTCACCATATGGCGGCTTCACCATACACATCACCTTAATGAGAAGAGAAAGATGCAAGTCCCTTCTGTTACCGACACCTTTTCAAAGTTATCTTCAAGGGATCTTAGAATTCCGAGTATCTCACTAAGCCACCTTCGCGCTGCCCTGGATTGGAAGATGGAGGCTCGGGAGAAGGAAGCGACCACAGTAGGTTCAAGTGGAACAGGAGTTGACATCGACAGAACCAATGCCTAGAAAACATTGCACGTAGGCAAACGATTAATTTGTTTTTCCAGATCACGATATTCTCTTTCCAGCCATGATGGTGGTTCTCCCTCTCCTACCGGGCCCCATCTCTAAACTGCCCCCTGGAGCACAGGCTTATTTTCCCCCTAAGGAGAATCAAGCACCGTATACCACTCTGCGAGTGGAGCCTATGAGGTAAAAGGAACTCTGCCAATGCCAATCTTCTTCTACTTCCATTATCTTTTATTCTTTTCCATTCTCAGTGTGCACGTAGTAGGCACTAACATTCATGAGCGCTAATTGGATTCAAGGGACAGGTTACTCTCTTTGCCGTGGGTTTCATTGTGTTCCTTGTGGAAAGCAGTCTTTTCTTCTGCGTCTGTAATGGCACATGGGAGCCTTGTCGCATGAGACGCCTGTCTCCTACTGCTGGGAAATGGTCATAATGTTTAAGTGCGCCAAGTATCTTTTTCTTTTCCCTAATCAAGGAGTTTAGAGATCTGCTGGCTTAGCAGGTACTTCCATTGTGCATAATTAGTTGCTAGGAATTGTTTAGCCTGGGCTGATTAGTCTCAGCCAAAGGAAATTAAATTTTATTTTCTTCAACAAAACCCTGAAGACAGTCAGAGTGGTCCTGAACCATGGTCACATCCAGTACTGAGAAGCTCAGATCCTGGGAATGGCTTTGTTTGAAAGGCAATCAGGCAATCCCTGAAGGGTATGATAACACAAGGGACCTGAGCCCACTCCTCACTTTGTGATCCTCCCAGATCCGGTGTAGCTATGGTGCTGTAGCCAGATCACTCCTATTTTTAAGTTGATAGATAACAGCTTCACTTGGAATAAGTGATCAACCCAGGAAAACAGATTCTTGCTTCCTGTGCTTTGCACGTGAATGCTCTGGACAGATAGGGGCAGGTGAGGTGTGCAGGGTAGTGTGCTGTCCCCATGACACCGGTGGAGTCATTGGCGAGAGGGGGAGCGTCAATTAAGGAAAGACTCCATAAGATCATGCTGTATGCTGGCAAACCTATAGGGCATTGTCTTAATTAGTAATGAATGGAGGAGGACCCAGTCCATTGTGGGTGGTGCCGTCCCTGGGCTGGTGGTCCTGGGTTCTGTAAGAAAGCAGGCTGAACAAGTCATGGGGTGTAAGCCGGTAAGCAGCACCCCTCCATGGCCTCTGCACCAATCAGCTCCTGCCTCCAGGTTCCTGCCCTGTGTGAGTTCCAGTCCTGACTTCCTTCAGTGACGAACAGATACGCCCTTTCCTCCCCAAACTGTTTCGTTCATGGTGTTTCATCACAGCAATAGTAACCGTAACTAATACATGAGGGGCAGATGGTTTCCCTACCCTGGTTTGTTGTTGTTCTAAATGTATACTTACCTAAGCCCTGTCTGAACTTCTGTCACCATTTTTATTTTCTGTGTCAATAGAGGACATTCCACCAGCCTCCCAGAATGACTCTGAAAGGACCCTTGCTGTCCTTGGTCATTACCAATATTCAAATCCCTGTGACAGGGGAGGCTGACGTGTGTGACGACAGTGATTGTCCAGCTGCAGAGATGCCTGGCTGTTCTGACACCCTAGACAACATTTTCTGCCACTTTAGCATGTGAGGCAGAGAGCAGTGACTCACCAGCTGAATGTCTGTTTGACCTCCATGGTGGCTTTTGAGAGGACCCCTTTGTGAATGGTATTGACTATCGGTGACCAAGTTACGTGTGAAATAGTCAGACTCTATTTCAAGGAATGCTCAGAAAGATTTGTTTTCTGGCTGGTGGTGCACATCTGTAATCCCAGTTCTTAGGTGGCAAGACAGAAACATCAAGAGTTTAACGCCATCTTAATTACCTAGCAGATTCAAAAGCAATGTGAGCTATGTGAGACCTTGTTTCAATAAGTAAATAACTTGACAATTGTTTGACAAATTGTTCAAAAAAGCTGAATAAATGAAAAAGAAAATGTATATTTAATACCAATTTTATAAATAGTTACATATTTCTAGCTTGCCATGCTACTAACCACAAAATCATATAAAGTGGTTTAGGCTGTCAGTTCTTAACAATTGGATTATGATATGACATTAACAGGGATAGTCTGTAAACCTGGATCCTCTGACACTTAAAACCAAAAGAAAAAAAACAGAGGTGGGTGGAAATATGCTAATGTACTTTTTTATAATACCATAGTCTATCAACAAAATATTACTGAATGCCTATTGCATATGCTATACTGAATTGCTATGACTCAGATATTTCATTATTTGATCTATGTTTCTTTTCTATGTATGAAAGCGGTTACCTCCCTAATGAAACGAAGTAAAAGTATTAATATGTATCTTAAAAGAAATCCAAAGGCTCTTTTAGGACCATTCTGGGAAACAATGGGTTAATTGGCATTGCTTTTAGGTGTTTGTGATTCAAAGATAAGGCTGAGGTACTGCAAAATTCTGTCAGCAACGATGAGCACATGTTCCTCTTGCAAAGGAACAGAGTTTGGTTCCCAGCACCCATGACAGGTAGCTCACCATCCCTTGTAATTCTACCTCTGAAAAATCCATTGTCCTCGTGTGGCCTCTATGGGCACCCACAATACATGGTGCACGCATATGCGCACCCACCCACACATACACACACAAATTTCAAATGTAAAGCTGAGCCCATGATTTGGTTCTATTATGTCATTTATAAATATTCTTCACTTTATGCAAACAGATGAGGAAGGAAAATAGTGTGTGTTCACATTTTCACAGTAGGAAAGGATGCCGAGCTACAAAGGCATATCCGTGGGAGGTACACACACCATGCCATGTTTGTTGGTCTTGTGTGCCAAGACACATCACATCCTTGCCTGATACAGCATGCGGACTTATTATTGGCCTCTAAAATTTTGTCTGTCCAAAAGGAAACGAGACTTTTAAAAGTGTGAGGATAAGAAAATAAGAAATTCAGTTTGGGCTAGCTTTGAGGGTGCTTCCTTTTACAGATCTCTCTGGGCTTCAGTGTTAACCCTTTCAAAGCTGTTTATGGTGACATGTAAGTATGAAATTCTGTGGATAAATATACCAATCAGCTTAACAGACACATGGCAGAGAAACCTCCATGGGTTCCCATGCTTTCATGTAAAGGATTTAGAATTCAATTACAGGCTGGAGAGACAGTTCAGAAGTTAGGAGAGCACACAGCTTTTATAGAGGGCCTGGGGCTCAGTTTCCAGCACCCATGTCAGGTGACTCACATCTGTCTGTAATGCTAGCTTCAGGGGGTTCAAAACCTCTTCTGGTTTCTGTGGGAGCCTGCACTTGTGCACACATACCCACACAGACACACACACACTTAATTAAAAGTAAAATAAGGAGCTGGAGAGTTCAATCCCCAGCTAAGAATGCTTGTTGCTCGTCCAGAAAACCCAAGTTCAGTTCCCAGCACTCATTTGACATTCACAACCATCTGTAGCTCCGGTCCCAGGGCATCCGATACCGTCCTCAGGCCTCCACAGGCCTCAGGCAGGCACACACAAGGTGCACAAATACATAGCAAGCAAAACAACTGTACATATAAAATAATATAATAACTATTTTACATTTTTTAAATAAAATAGATGAAAACAAAGTATACGCAGTCTTTCCTGCCCCTTGGCGTCTTACAGTGGAGTGACTGCTAATGCTCCTGCCTGTTTTGCAGACCAAGTTTGAGTCTGTGTTTCTCTAGATCGCCTCAAGGGAGTCTAAGTCCGTTCGGGATTAGGTAGCTCCATTAGGTTGTACCAGGCATCTCCTCTACTCATGCCCGCCTCACTCCCATCAGGCATTGCAGCCATCACCCTGGCATCTTTAGCAAGCTATTCTTAGCTGATATTGAGGTTTTCCTGTTTGACTATTTGGCCGACACAGCTTCCGACTTCTGGCTAAGCTTTTCCTTTCTCATGCGCCTGGGAAGGACGTACTTGCTTCTGGGAGGGGGTGTGTGTGGCACGGGAATGGTGATACTGGTGTTGGTCAGATGGCCATCTATCATTCAATTTCAACCTTTTTACTAGAGGATCTTAGGCCTAAACTGAGGAAATCACTTTCAAATATAAATGAGAAAACAGTTTAACAGGGCTGACTACTTCTATAATGCAAACTAGGTGGATTTTGTATTTTAAAAAATGGTCTCCTTGAAATAGAACATGAAGAGAAGGTAACCCAAGAGTTCCCTGGGAAAATCTCTGGTGCTCATTAAGAAACTCCAACATTACACTCATCAGGGCCTAACTGACGAATTGAAAACTGAAGAAGCCTTAAGTTGCAGTTCCTGAGCCTGGGTATGTAATTGACATCCCTTGGCTCAGTGTCTTTATAGGTGAACTGTTGCCAAGTCATGGCTAAGGAAAAGAAACACAGTATTGAAGCAGCCTTGTGAGTCTCAGATTTTTGCACAGAACCAGCCTGTTTGCATGACAGTTGTATGAAGTGAATGTCTGGTTATTAAACTAACAATGTGGAAAACTCACTCTTCAGGGGGCAATGGGTGGTGGGACAAATGGCCACTTTCATGATGGAATGCTTAGATTTGTTTTGTGATTTTTTTTTTTTGTCAACACGGTGTTTGCAATGAGAAGAATCCAAGACCTAAGAAGCAGCATGAATGCTGTTGATTGTTTGGTACCCTAAAGCCACTAGCTTTGTTATGCTTGGAAAAAGTGAACAGAATTGTGTGATAAATGGCATATGAACATGAAGCGACATGCCTGCCGTTTTTCAAATTAATTGCCATTACAGCCGTGTTAATCTTTCCTTTTGTTGTTGCTTATAGAGACATTGCTCGTTTCATAAAGAAACCCTGAACTGTTTACAGGAAAAAAAAAACACATCCACATCGTAGAGAAGAAATGAGCACTTTGCTGCGGAAACACACACAACAGAGCTGCGAGAATTAATGGGCACAGCCCTCGGATGATAAACCTTGCTACTGAATTAAATGCTTGTTGTATTTAATAGTCTGCCATGTGCAGTATGGTTCCTTTTAGTCCTTTAATGATTTGCAGTTAAAATAATGACAGCCGAGCAAACGGGCTTCAGCATGGGATGCTGGGTCATTGTTTCACCCAGATGACTGAACGTGCTGGGGAATTGTCTGACGTGGTTTCTTTTCCTCCAGCCCTATCAATCCCGTTCCTGAGATGCTTACGGCTTTTGCTCCTGCCACCATCTCCTTTCCCATTCATGCAGATGCTTCCATCCTAACCTGGAAGCATTGCTCCTTACTCTTCTAACCCTTCTCATGAGCCTCACATTCCCTACTCACAGAAAACCCTCGTCCAGTCACTTACAGTCTGGTGGGCCCACCTCCTCCATGATCTTGACACCTAGTGTGGCCATCACTCAGATTCTTTGCTGCCGCTTACACGTCTGATGCTTTGGACCCTCTGTCTTCTCAGTTGCTCTCTGTATTGCTCTGCTCGTGGGTTTTTAACTCATTCTTAAAGAGAACTTACGGCTCTTTGCAATGCACATCTCCTTTTGCCAATCCATCGTTCTTCCCCATTTCTCAGCCTCTGCACTCTTACCTCTGGAATGACCCCGCCCTTCTGCTTTACCCTGAATGCTGGTTTGTGCTCCCAAGAAGAACCTACTAACTGTTGTCTTGATTCTCTTGCGGTACTAACGCTCTTTCATCCGCTTCTCTGAAATACTGCATCTCCTCTCCTTTCCTTTGTTCTCCGCTGAGCCATTTTGTTCAGTCTTTATCTTCCTGTCACACCTATTCACTGTTTATTGGTAGGTGTAGACAACAGGCAGAGGATTGTTGTGCCTACTAGCACACTTCTTAATATTTTTAAAATGTCTCCGTGTACATTTTAGCTTCCAGTCCTTACCCTATGAGTAGTACAGGAGAACTGTGTCCCTCTTTCTCAAGAAGAAAGTGATGTTCAGGACATCTGCTCATCCTAAAAACTTACCCAAATGTAGGGCTCAGGTTACCAACTCTTCCTCCTGCCCCTTACTACCTCTCTCTCTCTCTCTCTCTCTCTCTCTCTCTCTCTCTCTCTCTCTCTCTCTCTCTCAAAGAAGGATTGTGATCCATTACAGATCTTCACTACACTGGAAAATGGATGGAAATTAACCAAACCCTTCATTGTACCGTTGCAGATGAGAGTCCCTACACTAAATCTGCCAGCCAGACAAAGCCGCCCGATGGAGCATTGGCTGTGAGGAGACTGAGCATCCCAGGTTAGACCAGACTGTTGGATATTTCAGCTGTTTTACTTATTTGCGAAACCCTGTTATTTGGTGGTCCTAAATAGTTCCAACTTGGTACCCATGTTACTCCTAGAGCATGGACTGCATTCTACACGACTTGTGCAAACAATAAACAGAAACGAGGTCAGGAAACCTCACTGGCCTATGAGGATTCATCTTGCAGCCTGCCACGGCAAAACTCTTTGTAAAATGTCTGGAATTGATATCAACTCTGTCTTTTGCTGGTCTTGACCTCTGGTTTCAGCAGGATAGCTTCCATGACAACATCCATTTCTTTACTGAAGTGCCGGCACAGCAGAACCATATGCCGATGGTGTGGGTAGACCAGAGACTCCTTTCTTCTCATCTCTTCCAACTTAGTTTGACTTCTGTTGGATGACTCTTGTAAAACTCTGGGACTTTGTGTCCCTGGGAAGATGGCTTGGTTTCTTGTGTTACAATGAATGACTTTTTTCACACAAAACATTTGTAAGAGATATATTAAAATATCTCTACCTCAAAACCAGTATTTTGAAGTTTTGAATTTGAGAATGATATAAAAGCATGTACACTGTCAAATTAAAAAGAGAAAGAAATGCAAAATACTATCTCAACTTGATAATTAGAAAAGCATTTACGAGAGCACCTGTGTGTAAAAGCTGGGTTAAAAGCATTAATAGGATTTAAAGAGCCATTTAAAATATGTATATATTTCATTAAGCACGGCTAAAGATAAACTATAGGACGTTAGATGAGAGTAATTTTGGCAGTTAGGGTGTTACAGAGCAGCATTTCCTACATTAAGTTGAATAGGTTGGCCAATCAGTTGATGAAAAGGAGGTATTGCATTTGAATAAGAACAAGATGAGTCTAGTTTGTGGGGAATTTGGCCATGGTTCCTGTCTGGTATTTTAAGAGTTGCCTGTGATTGTGTTTACATCCTGTTTGAAGCTTTAGGGTTATTAGGAAATTCATGGCTTGTAAAGAGACATGCATCTGTCTCTTTATTTTGCTGCTTTGAAGATTCTGAAGTAATTTAAGTTCCGGAATTGGTTGGCATCACCCAGTGCCAAGACTTCTATTCCATTCTGTGAAACATCATTCTTAGTGCTGGTCCCATTTAGAAGAACTGTCGACTCCATCTCTAAGCTGTGTTCTGGGCTATAAGTAGGTGCCCGGTATCTCAAGGTCAATAATGTCAGCTCCGTATCATCAGCCTCCTTGACTTCTGTACCTTTGCTGGTACCTGGCACTTTTCTGTTAGGAAGCCATGAGAGACTTCCCATTGCCCTTGCCCACTGAAGGACACTGTGGTTTCCATATTTGATAAGAATGTCATATATTTGATTTTCTGAACTTGGATTCCTTACTATGAGCTTTAAACAAATGAACCCAACTGACCACAGACTAAGACCTCCGAAGCTAGAAGTCAGAATATAGTCCTCTTCCTCCATAGTGTTATCTCAGGTATGTGGACACAGTGACCAATATCATAAGCTGTTATCCATGATTTCCTTCCAAGGATTTGCTGATGTCACATACGATTATAACTCACTTGGAGGGACAGACGTTTTCTTAAAGTCCCTGAGTCGTGTTTTCACAAGACACATTGGGTTAGATTGGTAAATCATAGCTGTATTCACATCACACTAGTGGTTCTCCGTTACAGAATTGTTGTTCTCTCAGGTGTGTGTAATTTAAAAATTATTTTCTTGTAGGCTTCATGGGTTATTCTCATAGAAGTAGGCCACAAAGAAACTTCTTTTTGCTCATCCCTCATTGAGCAGGACCAGGTCTTCAAAATCTTCTCTATTTTTAAAACAATTCAAGAGAATAAAGATACACTAGTGAGAGGGCTGAGAACCTAGATGGTTGGTGTGGTTCCTACTGCCTCTTACACAGAAAATGAGCTCTGCCCAAACTCCATCCCAACTGAACACTCTTGGGATTCTGCAGCTGCTCTGGTCTCTCACTTCACAGCCGCTGTAAACTGCTGTTTGGGGGAAAGAAAGACACAGCCCTAGAGCCTTAGCAAGAAGTCACTTAGCGGATTAGCGGATAAACCAGCAGAGCCCCAGAGTTTTAGCAAGTAGTCACTTAGCGATATAAACCAGCATCAAGGAATCTTGACAATTCTCCTGACTTTTCTCCCCACCAGCTCTCCTGCCAAATTTGCTCTTGCATGGTCCAGGACAGAAAATAGACAGGACAAGAAAACTGTAAACACATGTTTATGGTTTTCTGTGGACTAAACTGGGTTCATTCTTGCAGCTTTTCCCTCTCTCTCTCCTGTGCTCATCTTCCAATCTCACTTCCCTTGAGGCATTGTTACCACCCTCTGAGCAGAGCAAGTTTTCAGCCTACAGTGAGGCAGTGAGAAGGCCGTCTTGGCTCCTCAGACAGCTTCTGATCTTTGCAGAGAGACCTCCCAAGGCAGGCGCTGTCCTGGAGCCTTTTAACCTGGCTAGCTCCTGCAGAGTGAAACAGCACAAGGAGGCAGAAACCTTCAAAGAGCAGGCATGTTCCGTGTGTGCATGCAAAGTTGTGCACCTGATCATCCAAAAATGATGATTGAATTTAACTGTTGCTATTAACCTTTCCTTGATGGGTGGAAGGAGAGGATGAGGTAGGTAAGAGTATTTTAGGATTGTGAAAGTTTTATGACAATTGAAACGTTGAACGTTATTTTAGAAATACAGACCTAGTTAGTATATAGGGAGGTTTCCATAATGAGGCTGCACAATTTCCATGGCCTAGAAGACAGCTCTGGACCAAAAAGGTACTTGAATGTTTGAACAGAAATATAATTTGCTTTCCATTTACTTCAAAACCCAGTACCTCCATGTAAACTCAAAATTAGTATAGCAATTACTTTATAATCACAAGTCAAATATGTATCTTCCATTAAATAGGTTTCATCCCCTTCTTTCACTTCCAAAAGAAGCAATGTATTAAAAATCTCTTAGGAACAAAATGCATTTGCTTTGGATAAGAGAAAATGCATTATTAATATTATTTGGGTACTGCTAATTTTAATCATGTCTATTATGGCATAAAATATAAAATAAAAAGATTCTTTAAGACTTTCACAAGCTTTTGTGAGTTTCAGTGAAGGCAGTAGAAGATGCTGTGACTGGCCCTGTGACAATGAAGGATAAAATTTAAGGATAACCTTTAATAAGAAAATAATCATAAATAAGGAAGCAAAGTTTTAATCTTATTTCAAAGATAAGATGAGCTCCAAGTTCAAAAGACCTAAAAGATACCACACATCTAATTTTATTTAAAAAAAAAAAAAAAGCTTTTGATCCGAGGTCCCTTAGGTTGGCAGATTACTGGGGAAGTGGAATTAGGTTGATTAAAGGGCCATGCAAATCAGTTAAAATCTGCTCACATTTTGGATTCAGCAGATTTTGAAATAGCTTGTGGTTTTCCAACTTAGAGAAAGTATTTTAATCATATCTGTCTATTGTGTGCAAAGGGAAGAGATGGGACCTGCATCAGCCTCCACGTCCTGGAGTGAGCACTATATTGATTGGGCTTGTCTCCCTGTTCAAAGAGGGTCTTTTCTTGGCTCTAGTGATTGTCATAAGGAACCCACACTACTTACTGACAAATGTGGTGAGTTTAGAGATACCATCTCTGTTATCTTTCCAAAAACTTCAGTGCACCCAGAAAAATTGTCTTAATCTACTTCCAAACTTAGGTCACAAAAAATTGTGGAGTGTGGCTTTTTCCTTTGTGGAATATTAGAAAAGATACTGATTTGTTCATAAATGACCAAGTTTCAGTCCCTCTTTGTTGTCACATTTAGATGTTGGAGCTAGACATTTAAATATGAAGTTGAGAGTCTAAAATTTGTCCCATGGTCCAAGATATACCCAATTAAATATATCCAGAAAATTTCCATATATACTCAAAAGTCACAGATCTGGGGGAGGGGGGATATTACCATGTCCTTGACATCGTGGAGAACTGGCAGCCTTGAATTATGGAGAAAGGACAGTTCTAAATTTTGAAGGTCTCTATGTCTCTGTTTATCATTTTCCTGTTGCGATTCACACAATTTGATGCTTCGTGGATCCACATTTTCACTATCGCAGCAACTATCTAGTGTGGCTCTGACGCCAGGGTTGTGGAGCTGCACCAGTGTTCAGACATGCAAAGGCCGTTTGCTCAGAGTCTGGCGTCGGGTCACTTCAGCTCCTTAGTTCTATCAGTGGAACTTTCCAAACAATGAGTGAATCTTACCAGCACGGAGGTGGAAGTCTGCTCAGTCTCTGAGCATGCAATGCCGTGCAGGGACTGCCTGGTGCCACAGGTGCTGCCCTTCGTCACTGATTATTTACAAAGTCAGCTAAAATGTCTCTTTTACTTTTAAATAAGCTTCAATCTGATAGCCAAGAGTGTTGACAGCAATGCCATTCCCAAGTCTACCCTTACAGATTTTCATTTTCCTGCCAATGTACTCAGCACTGTCTGAAAGCAATTGTTAAGTGTATTACTGTTTTCTTTCTCAGGCCCTCGATGAGGTGCAAGTGACATAAGATAGGTATTCCATCTGTTTTGTTTGTGATCTCTAGTGAGCAGAACAGGACTTTACAGGCAGTAGGTATTCAGTCGGTGTTTAGAGAATGTCGAAATGAGCAAAGACTCTGAGGCCGCTGTCTCTGCAAAGACTGAGTCCGTGGCATTTGCCCTACAGAAGTGTGCAGCAGCCTCTGCTGCCACAACTTCCTGATGCCTTTAGTCTGCAGCAAATATTCACACTGGTCTTGAGTGTGCAACAAATATGACATCTCTAAGGAAATCACCTCCTAAAACTAATGAATGAAATATAGATAACTAGAAACCAAAGAATTCTAAAGGTCTCTCCCTTGGCCCATTTGTTTCTGTGGGGCAGAATAGATCTGTGCAGCCCTCCCCCACCTGAGGAAACCATTTAAATCCTGTCTCACAATAAAATTGACTAGATGGTGATGATTCTTTTCACTGTTACAGTATAGAAAAGGGCTAACATGCGTGTAAAAAAATTTCTAGAGTTTATAAAGAGAATCGTGCAGAAGAGAATCATTACTTATTATGGCCGGTAAATATTAGAGATTTCACCCAGAGAGCTGATCCAGTTTGCTGTGTGTGACTGGGATGCAAACTGAGTTCTCAAGTAGCACCAAGTGAAATGAGCAGTTTGATTTGTGTGCTCAGCGTTGGAGCCTTCCTTAGCAATTCACAAATGTCAGCCTCTTGTGTTTGAACGTCTCCCAGGCCTACCAGTAAATAAACATGGCTGATCTGCAGCGAAATGGTGCATATGCAGCCAGCGATTCCCCAGTAATGCTTCCCCCGCATGCAGTTTAAGGGGAGGTTATTTATAGTGACTTCCTGTTTCACAGTGGTGTTTCCTGACTCTCCTGTGCTATCAGGGTGATGGTGTTTGGGCGATGCCGTGTTCTAGGTATGCTCAGGGGTCAGAAGGACTGGCTTTGACCACAACCAGTGCAGCCTTGCAGTGTCTGAGAAACACTGTCTAGGGGATGTGTATCTGAGAACTAGAGGGAATTCTTTTCTCTCCAAAGCTCTTGCATCGAAGGAAAAAGATCAATACTCCCATTCATCAAGTTAGAGGGACCTCCAATTCAGGGCTTAAAATGAAGTGATTTTAGAAAATCGGGGAGGCAAAAGCTGTGTTTCTTGACCAGCATGTGAGAAGAGTGGAGAAGCACTCTGAGCCCTGGGGCCATGGATGCTCCCTGTTTATCCTTGAGCCTTAAAAGGCGGACCGCTTCCTGCTCAGGCTCTCACGTGGCATGGTTTTTTATATATCAGTCAGTTGTGCTTGTAGTATAATTACTGTAATTTTCAAGTACTTTTGAACTGATTCTTCTCTTGGTTTTCTCTTACACTTCCATATCTGGGTTTGATACACTAATTTTATTTTTATACTATAAATAAATTTCCAGCCACAAATTTAAACAAAGGTTTATGTATCTCCCCCCCCTTAAAGCACCTGGGCTCCACCAGTGTTTTTATACCACACACTGTGGGAGACACTGACTTGGAATAAGGGTCTTCCAAGAAGTGACCTTGAGACTCCTAATACTCGGCACTTCGTTGGTGCAGAAGTGGGCAGCCGATTTATGGCACCGGAAAGGTCACTGCATGGACTTGGAGTGCCCGTGGGGCTTCTACTTAAAGAGGAAAAGAAACACAGAATGAGAAAGAGGACCCTGTGCAAAGTGAACTCCAAGTATAGGGACTTAAAGAATGACGTGACCTCAGTCCGACCTGATCCGAGACAGAGCAGGTGGACGGAAGCAGGGGCAGCACAGGAGGACTCGCCACTCAGCACGTGTTCTGTTCGAAATGCTGGCACAGTCCCAGCGCACCTCATTTCTTCTGGGCATCTCAGAGTAAGTTTAGGTGTCCTCCGGAGAGATAACTGAACTGATGTTCTGGAAGCTGAACATCCCTTGTCAAAGGTCACAAGGCTACAAGTAGGAAGCTTGAATAAATTCTAGATTAATGTGAGTTTTGAGCAGAGTCTCGACGAGCAGTTGATGATGGTGGTGGAGAGAATCCTTACTGATAACGAGATGTAAAGCTTCGTCTTCTGGAGACCAACTGAACCCCTAAATATAAATAAATACATACATACATACATACATACATACATACATACATACATAACGAGATGTAAAGCTTCGTCTTCTGGAGACCAACTGAACCCCTAAATATAAATAAATACATACATACATACATACATACAAATAAATAAATAAATAAATTTAAGTAAGGATGTATAGTGTATATAATATATAAGTTATATATTATATAGTATATAAACTATATGCTATATAAAGGTATATACTACATATATGCTATATAAATGATAGGTTTATAGCATATATAAATTATAGACTATATGTAGTATATGTAGTATACCATGTATCATACAATACTATCATACATTTAATAGTATACTATATAGTATCATATACTGTATATAGAATATAGTATGCTATTAAAAAGTATTGTTTCATGTATTTGTGATTTTCAGAGCTTCCAGCTCAAGAAAAATAATCAAAATTGGCTACATAGACATTTTTTCCTTAAAATTTTTCTCATGCAGTATATTTTGATCTTGTGTCCCCTCCACCAACTCCTCCCAGGTCCTCCCCACATACCTGCACACCCATATTCCTGATTTCATGATATGGGCTGTCCTTCTGTATATGTGTTTCTTTTATTGATTAATGAATAAAGCTGCTTTGACCTGTGGCAGAGCAGAATATAGCCAGGCTGGATAGGAGAGGGAGAGAGAGAGAGAGAGAGAGAGAGAGAGAGAGAGAGAGAGAGAGTAGGCAGAGTCAGAGAGATGTCATGTAGCTGTCAAAGGAAGCAAATGCCATGTAGCTGTCCAAGAAGTAAGAGGTGACAAACCCCAACCCTTGTGTTAAAATATAAAACAATAGAAATGGATTAATTCAATATATAAGAGCTAGCTAGAAATATGCCTAAGCTATTGGATAAACAGTGTTGTAATTAATATAGTTTCTGTGTGATTATTCAGGTCTGGGTGACTGGAAATGAAAGAGCAGTCTCTTACAATTTCACCCTCCCCCTTTCACTCAATAAAACAAAAGAAAAACCAATAGGACAAAACAAAAAAGAAATAAGACAGAAGAAAGCAAAAGTGTCCCCCATGCCCAAAAACGTAGTTCATTTCCTGTTAGCCAACTACTCCTGGACATAGGGGCCTGCTCACACAGAAGCCATTGCAGGCCTGGAGCAATTAAAGCAACTGGTGAAATCTGCTCTTTCTTTTAACCTCTCTAACAGCTCATGGTAGATGAGAGCAGAAGCAGGGGAGGTATATGAGAGGTTGTGGTATTTCATGCATACAATGGTGGCATCATAGACCAATTGAGAAGTTGTGAAAATGATTGGATTTTTAATGTGGAAGTAGAAAGAAATTGATATGGGACTGAGGTAGTATAGTATGAGGCCTCTTGTTCATTTCCCCGCCACTCAGACTTCCAAAATAACCACACAGAAACTATATTATTTGCAATACTGTTTGGCCAATAGCTTAAGCATATTTCTGGATAACTCATATCTTAAATTAACCCATCTCCATTAATCTGTGTATCACTATGAGACTGTGGCTTACCAGGTAAAATTTCATCTGCCATCTGTCTCCAGCGGGGCTACAAAGCTTCTCTTTGACTCCACCTACTTTTTCCCAGCATTCAGTTAAGTTTTCCCCACCTAGCTCTGCTCTGTGCTATTACAAGTCCAAAAGAGCTTCTTTATTAACCAGTAGCATTCGCAACATACAGTGGGAAATCCCACATCACCTCCATTTTTCTGTTTAAATAAAAAGGAACATTTTAACTTTAATATAGTAAAATTACATATAATAAAACAGGTATCAAGTAAGATTTATAGTTACAATATTTATATTTACTTTATTTCTTATCATAACTAAAGAAAACTGTAACTATATATTCTTCAACTCCATCAAAGACTTCATAAGGATATAATATTACCTAAGTAAACAGGAAGTACATTGTAAGCAACTTCCAAAACTCTAGAATTGACAGAGATATCTCACTGCCTGAAGAGTCACCCAAAGTTCTTTTGTAACATGGGGGCATCCATCTTCAGCCTACACACCCATAGAGTCTGGCAGACTTTTCCATGAAGCAAGAAATTTCAAAGACAGTTCAACCTATATTGGCAGTTTGTCAGTCACTTTTTTCTGTGTCCTGCAGAATGTCTGGCAGACGCTTTCATGAAGCAGGAACCCCAAAGGACCATCTCACCCTTAGGCAAGTTCAGCAGTCATTTCTCTGTGGGTCCTACATGTCCAGTTCATACAACATACCATCAAGCAGTCCAGGCAAGAGCAATTTCTTGCCCAAATGGCTAACAAACTCCATGAGAAGCTTCTTCAATGCTCATCATTCTCTAGAAGTAGTTGGAGCTCCCAGGAGCAGATGTGTCTCACTATCACGAAAAGTCCTAAATTCTTAAACATTTTAAATGCAAAATTGGGAAAGTCTCTGAAAGATTTGAAGAATACCTATCTAATTGAAAAATGACTTTGTGGGAACCTGGTTTGTCTTGGTGCTTACCTTTATATACCTGGATGGAGGGGGGAGGACCTTGGACTTCCCATGGGGCAGGAAACCCTGACTGCTCTTAGGACTAGAGAGGGAGGGGGAGATAGGGAGGAGGAGGGAAAAGGGAGGCAGGGAGGAGGTGGATATTTTTAATTAATTAATTAATTAATTTTAAAAAAAGAAATATATCTAGAAAACCTAACTAACATGACTACAAACTTGACTATTATAGATGACTATCTATTAACCTATATTTCCTAATTATACATTATATTTCTAAATAAGCTGCACAATACCTCAATTATGACGATATAGATAGATAGATAGATAGATAGATAGATAGATACAGATATAGATATATCACAAAATTGACCTTAAATTTATATCAATAAAGCAAGATCTATATCAATACAAGTCTCTACAGCATACCCCCCTTAAATATAAAGAAACATTTATAAATAATCATTTAGGGGAATTTTGGCATAGTTCTCTCCAAACAGTTTCCTGTTTGGAAGTAATTTTAGGGATTGTTCATGGAGAACTTTCAGGTGGTCCTGGCCCATCAAACCACATTAGTCTGGAATTCATCCACAGGTTCTCATCTTCCATGTAAACAAAAGCAGAACCTCTTTTCCAAAGCAAGAAATCCTTAGCCCCAAAGTTTAGAATCAAAATACCTTTAAAATATAAGGTTGATTCTCCTTAGCAGCCTATATAATGAAATATCTCTCTATACTTACCTCCTTCACCATCAAAAATTCAAAAAACCACCAATAATATATATAATTCAAACTCTCTGTGCATATTCCATCTTTATGGCTTATTTTTCTTTATTCCTATTACTTTTCTACAAGTTTACTGTTTCTTCAAAGACTTTATTTTATTTTTTAAAAACCATTTACTTCTTTTTATAACTATACACGTTTTCTTCTCTCTCCCAAGCCTATGTACATTTATCCCCAACACCCATTTAGAGGTCCTTTTTATCTGAATCTGTCTTTATTGTGTATCTGTAATTATTTTTTTGAAAGTAATTTTATTAAATTATAAAAGTTTCCATTTACGCCCCTCTTCCCAACACCCTCCCACTCCCCCCCTCTCCTCCTCCCTCTTTGTCCCTAAGGGCAGTCAGGGTTTCCAGCCCTGTGGGAAGTTCAAGTTCCTCCCCACTCCCTCCAGGTCCAGGAAGGTGAGTATCCAAACAGACTGGATCCCAAAAATCCAGTATATGCAGAGGAAACTAGTCCCAGTGTCATTGTCAATGGCTTCTCAGAAAGACTCCGGGCCAGCCACATTCAGAGAATCCGGCCACATTCAGAGAATCTGGTTGGATCACGTGCTCCTTCAGTCGCAGTCCAACTGCCCTTGGTAAACTCTCATTAGATCCGACCCCTTGTATCAGTGGGTGATAGCATCCCTCGCAGTCCTTCGTCATTTTCTTTGTCCTTCTGCTCCTCATCTGGACCTTGGGGGGCTCAGTCCGGTGCTCCAATGTGGGTCTCCGTCTGTATCGCCATCCATCGCCAGATGAAGGATCTATGGTGATAAGCAAAATATTCATCAGTATGGTTATGGGCCAAGGCCGGTTCAGGCACCCTCTCCTCTGTCCAGAGAACAATCTGGGGATCTCTCCTTGGACCTGGGATCCCATATATAATCAAGTTTCCTATAAACCCTAAAATGACTCCCTTAGTTGAAATATATTCTTCCCTGATCCCATATTCATCCTTCCTCCCTTCCCCCCATCCCGGTCAACCGAGCTTTCTCCATTCCTCCCCTACTCCCTTCTCTCTAACCCTCTCCCCTTCCAACAACCCTCCCACCCCCCCCCCATGCACCCAAGGTTACCTGGGACTCTTGACTATTTCCTACCTCCTGGCGGATAGCTAAATAGTCTTTATCAGGTTCGTCTTCTTATTTAGCTTCTCTAGGATCACGAATAATAGGCTCAAAGACCTTTAATTATGGTTAGAATCCACTTATGAGTGAATACATACCGTGTTCCTCTTTTTGGGTCTGGCTTACCTCACTCAGTAAAGCGTTTTCTATGTCCATCCATTTGCATGCAAAATTCAAGATGTCATTGTTTTTTACCGCTGAGTAAAACTCTAATGTGTATATGTTCCACACCTTTTTTAACCATTCTTCTATTGAGGGGCACCTAGGCTGTTTCCAGGTTCTGGCTATTACAAATAGTGCTGCTATGAACATAGTTGAACAAATGCTTTTGTAGTATGCTAGGGAATCTCTAGGGTATATTCCCAAGAGTGGAATTGCTGGGTCCTGAGGGAGGTTGACTCCCAGTTTCCTGAGAAACCGCCACACTGATTTCCACAGTGGCTGCACGAGTTTGCATTCCCACCAACAATGGATGAGTGTTCCCCTCACCCCACATCCTCTCCAGCATAGGCTATCATTGGTGTTTTTGACTTTAGCTATTCTGACAGGTGTAAGATGGTATCTCAAAGTGGTTTTGATTTGCATTTCCCTGATCGCTAAGGAGGTTGAACATGACCTTAAGTGTCTTCTGGCCATTCGAAGTTCATCTGTTGTGAATTCTCTGTTCAGTTCAGTACCCCATTTTTTAATTGGGTTAATTAGAGTTTTAGTGCCTAGTTTCTTGAGTTCTTTGTATATTTTGGAGATCAGACCTTTGTCTGATGAGGGGTTGGTGAAGATCTTCTCCCAGTCAGAAGGCAGCCTTTTTGTCTTACTGACAGTGTCCTTTGCTTTACAGAAGCTTCTCAGTTTCAGTAGAACCCATTTATTCATTGTTTCTCTTATTGTCTGTGCTGCTGGGGTCCTGCTTAGGAAGAGGCCTCCTGTGCCTATATCTTGTAGACTACTTCCCACTTTCTCTTCTATCAGGTTCAAAGTGGACGGATTAATGTTGATGTCTTTAATCCATTTGGACCTGAGTTTTGTGCATGGTGATAGGTATGGATCTACTTTCATCCTTCTACAGGTTGACATCCAGTTATGCCAGCACCATTTGTTAAAGATGCTTTCCTTCTTCCATTGTATACCTTTAGCTCCCTTGTCAAAAATTAGGTGCTCATAGGTTTGTGGGTTAATATCCGGGTCTTCTATTCGATTCCAAAGGTTGATTTCTCTGTTCTTATGCCAATACCAAGCTGTTTTCAATACTGTAGCTCTGTAATAGAGTTTGAAGTCAGGGATGGTAATGCCTCCTGAAGTTCCTTTATTGTATAAGATTGTTTTGGCTATCCTGGGTTTTTTGTTTTGCCATATACACTTGATTATTGTTTTCTCAAGGTCTGTGAAGAAGTTTGATGGGATTTTGATGGGGATTGCATTGAATCTATAGATTGCTTTTGGTAGAATTGCCATTTTTACTATGTTGATCCTCCCAATCCAAGAACAAGGGAGATCTTTCCATTTTCTGGTATCCTCCTCAATTTCTTTCTTCAAAGACTTAAAGTTCTTGTCAAATAGGTCTTTCACTTCCTTGTTTAGAGTAACCCCAAGATATTTTATGCTATTTGTGGCTATCGTGAAAGGTGATGTTTCTCTGATTTCCCTCTCTGCTTCTTTATCCTTTGTGTATAGGAGGGCCACTGATTTTTTGGAGTTGATCTTGTATCCTGCCACGTTACTAAAGGTGTTTATCAGCTGTAGGAGTTCTTTGGTAGAGTTTTTGGGGTCGCTTATGTACACTATCATAGCGTCAGCAAATAACGAAAGTTTAACTTCATCCTTTCCAATTCGAATCCCCTTGATCTCCTTGTGTTGTCTTATTGCTATTGCTAGAACTTCAAGCACTATATTGAAGAGGTATGGAGAGAGTGGACAGCCTTGTCGTGTTCCTAATTTTAATGGAAAGGCTTTGAGTTTCTCTCCATTCAATTTGATGTTAGCTGTCGGCTTGCTGTATATTGCTTTTATTATATTTAGGTATGATCCTTGTATCCCCAGTCTCTCCAACACCTTTATCATAAATGGGTGTTGAATTTTGTCAAATGCTTTTTCAGTATCCAATGAAATGATCATATAGTTTTTTTCTTTCAGTTTATTTATATGATGGATTACATTGATAGATTTGCGTATGTTGAACCAGCCCTGCATCTCTGGGATGAAGCCTACTTGATCATAATGGATAATTTTTCTAATGTGTTCCTGGATTCGGTTTGCCAGGATTTTATTGAGAATTTTCGCGTCGATGTTCATGAGTGAGATTGGCCTGTAATTCTCTTTCTTGGTTGTGTCTTTATGTGGTTTTGGTATTAAGGTAACTGTAGCTTCATAAAAGGAGTTTGGCAATGACTCTTCTGTTTCTATATTATGGAATACATTAAGGAGTATAGGTATTAGCTCTTCCTGGAAGTTCTGGTAGAATTCTGCATTGAAACCATCTGGTCCTGGGCTTTTTTTGGCAGGGAGATTTCTGATAACAGCTTCTAATTCTTCACGACTAACAGGTCTATTTAGATTGTTCATCTGTTCTTGGTTCAACTTTGGTATATGGTACTTATCTAAAAAAATTTCCATTTCTTTTACATTTTCCAACTTTGTGGCATATAAACTTTCATAGTAAGATCTAATGATTCTCTGAATTTCCTCTGTGTCTGTGGTTATATCGCCCTTTTCATTTCTGATCCTATTAATTTGCATGTGCTCTCTCTGCCGTTTGATTAGTTGGGATAGGGGTTTGTCAATCTTGTTGATTTTCTCCAAGAACCAGCTTTTTGATTCATTGATTCTTTGGATTGTTTTCTCTGTTTCTATTTTGTTGATTTCAGCCCTAAGTTTGATTATTTCCAGTCTTCTACTCCTCCTGGGTGAATCAGCTTCTTTTTTTTCTAGAGCTTTCAAGTGTGCTGTTAGGTCTCCAATGTGTGCTTTCTCCGTTTTCTTTATTTGGGCACTTATTGCTATGAACTTTCCTCTTAGCACTGCTTTCATAGTGTCCCATAGGTTTCAGTATGTTGTGTCTTTGTTTTCATTAAATTCAAGGAAGACTTTAATTTCTTTCTTAATTTCGTCCTTGACCCAGGGGTGATTTAGTAGTTGACTGTTCAATTTCCATGAGTTTGTTGACTTCCTGGGGGTAGCATTGTTGTTGAATTCTAATTTTAATCCATGGTGATCTGACAAGACACAGGTGGTTACTAATATTTTTTTGTATCTGTGGGAGTTTGCTTTGTTACCGAGTATGTGGTCAATCTTTGAGAAGGTTCCATGAGCTGCAGAGAAGAAGGTATATTCTTTCCTATTTGGGTGGAGTGTTCTATAGATGTCTGTTAAGTCCATTTGATTCAATACCTCCAATAAATCTCTTAATTCTCTGTTTGGTTTCTGTCTGATTGACCTGTCCATTGGTGAGAGAGGAGTGTTGAAGTCTCCTACTATTAGCGTGTGTGGTTTGATGACTGCCTTGAGTTCTAGAAGAGTTTCTTTTACATATGTGGGTGCCTTTACATTAGGGGCATAGATATTCAGGATTGAGACTTCCTCCTGATGAGTTGTTCCTGTTATGAGTATGAAATGTCCATCTCCATCTCTTCTGATTGATTTTAGTTTGAAGTCGATCTTGTTAGATATTAGAATGGCCACACCCGCTTGTTTCTTAGGTCCATTTGCTTGGAAAACCTTTTCCCAACCCTTTACTCTGAGTAGGTGTCTGTCTTTGTGGTTGAGGTGTGTTTCTTGTAAACAGTATCTGTAATTATTTTATGACCAGAATCATCTTTTTCTTTCTTTTAATTTTTATTTATTTATTTATTTATTTATTTTTTGCTAAGTGGTCATGGCTAGGGCCAACAAGGCCCTGCCTGTTGGCTCAGCCCAGTCTAACATAGAGGAAGCATATTTACTGCCTCTGAGACTGCCCGGTGAGAGCCATTCTCAACACCTGAACTCTGGGAAGGATCGTGCAGCATGTAAACCCTTGTTTTCTGAGTAAAAGCTAAATCTGCAATACAGCTCACTGCATGGCCTGAAAATATCTCTGTGTATTGTGGCAGAATTCTGCCATACTCTCCTGCTTGCGCAAGCCTAGTAGACCTGATCCCTGAGCCATAGGCATGGTCTCAGCTACTTTCTTCCCAACTCCAAGTGGGCACACAAGCACCCAGGCCCACAAGTGCCATTCAAGTGCTTGGGCTCCTGAAAGACTTCTCTTCAAGGTGCATGCCGCTAGCAAACAGAGCCCATCCAGGAAAAAAAATGCAGCTAAACTTTGTTTTTTGGTGTCTAGAATTCCTCTCAGGCTTTATGTGGATTTAGCTAGCACATGTTGGAGCGTCAGTTTGTAGTAGGAGGCCTCTTGTTCATTTCCAGGCTACCCAGACTCCCAAAATAACCACACAGAAACTGTATTATTTGTCATACTGTTTGGTCAGCATCTTAAGCGTATTTCTGGCTAACGTATATCTTAAATTAACCCATCTCCATTAATCTGTATATTGCCATGCTGCTATGCCTTACTGAGTAAAGTTCCTGCATCTGTCTTAGGCAGGGCTACATGGATTCTCTCTGACACTGCCCTCTTTCTTCCAGCATTCAGTTTAGTTTTCCCCACCTAGCTCTGCTCTACCCTATCACAGGCCCAAAAGAGCTTCTTTATTAACCAATTATAGTCATACAGATGGGAATCCCACATCAAGGTTGCAGTAGTACAAAAAAACTCTCCCATTGATGAAGCTCCCCAAACTTGGC
Source organism: Myodes glareolus (assembly GCF_982192425.1). Lineage (NCBI taxonomy): Eukaryota > Metazoa > Chordata > Mammalia > Rodentia > Cricetidae > Myodes > Myodes glareolus. Next base: position 3,893,177 of record NC_142051.1, read on the forward strand.
TCAAAATTAGACATGGACTGACAGAGGAAAGGAGAACTCTGAGGTATTCTTTAGGTTTTTCACTTATCCTCTGGGTAAATACTGATGCCATTTGCAGAGATGGAGGCCCATGCAGGAAGCACAGAATACATGGAAGATGAACCCTTAAAACTCAGAGGAGGAGATCAAGGTTAGAAATTCACACTCTGGTTTTGTCAGCGTGGAGGAGGAATCTGAGCCTTGGGGAGTAACTGAAATCATCTGTGTAGTTCAGGCAGATGAAGACAACATCCAGAGTCTGAACCTGGGATGTAGCAGTTCTCAGGGAATGAGAAGTAACTCAACAGAAGACATGTTAAAAACAGAAGCAATGAGACATTAGAAAGTCAAGAAAGTATGGTATGCTGCATTGCAGGAAGGGACATATGCCTCTGGGGCAGGTGTAAAATACTGCATCAAAGAGCAATGCAGATATATAGTGATGTAAATAGGAAAGAAGACAGAAATCTGTGTGCTAGTCAGGTTTGCCTGTTCAGTGGGAGGTTGCTGCAGGAGCAAGTGGAGATTAAAGCAACTCACAGCCTGTGATGAGACCAGAGTTCCCTGAGAAGAAAGACAATGTGGAGACTGCAAGATAGCAGAGCTCCTTACTAGAAAACGTGTGTGGAAGAAGAGGTGAAACCCTTTGTGCAGTGTGAAGGGAAGGGATGCTAAGCTTCCAAGAAGAAGAGAAGTCATGTCAAAGACTGAATAAGTGGATCTCCTGGGCCATGTTAGGGAATCACCACAGAGTATAGAACCTACCTCCCCCAATTCAAAGGGGACGTAAGCTTACTTTTCTGACCCTGGCACCCGTGTCCTCCCCCCATATCGTACACTGCTTCAGCTAGCCACTCCCATTGTTCCTCTTTGCCACAATTATTTCTCCATATGAGCTCCCAGGATGTTTTGTAAGAAATCTTTGGGATTTTCTGGTGGTTGTATTAGTCACTTTTCTTTTGTTGTGCTAAGGCACCATGACCAAGGCGACTTATAGAAGAGCTTATCAGAGCTTAGGGGTTCAGAGAGTGAGACCATGACCATTATGGCAGAGAACATGGCCCCAAACAGGCCAGACTATTGCTGAAGTAGTTATTGGGACCTTATATCTGATCCATAAGCGGAAGACACAGTTAACTGGGAATGGTGTGGACTTTCAAAGCCCCAAAGCCCACCCCCAGTGACACACCTCCACCAACATAGCCACACCTCCTGATCCTTTTCAAACAGAGCCACCAACTGAGGACCAAGCATTCATATATGAGTCTATGGAAGCTATTCTCATTTAAACATTCTGTTTGAAGATCTTCTGCAACTGTTTCTGTTGTTAGACTCATCTATAGTGTAAGGTTATTCTTCTTTTTATTCAAATAAATGGTCTTCTATTAAAAGTTCCCCCCAAACCAGTCATTTAAATAGTTTGAGTTTCCCCCACCCCCACAGGATTCTCAACTGGGTGTGATTCAGGTTTGTTTTGTCTTCATTAGAATCCTATTACTTTTATGAATCATCTTGTATAAGTGGTGAGATAGAAATAGAACTCAGACTACTATAAGTAGATTTATAGCAAGTCTTTATCTGTTCCTCCAACCAGCTCTCAAATAACCACATGGAGATCTCTTATTATGAAAGCTCAGCTGGTAGCTTAAACTTGTTTCTGACTAGCTCTTATAACTTAAATTAACCAATATTTTTATTAATCTACATTCTATCATGTGACTTTTCACTCTGTCTCATTCTGTGTGTGTCCAATTCATTACCTGTCTGGATTCTCCACCCTACTTCCCAACTTTCTCTCTGCAGCCAAAATCCTGCTTATCTATTGGCCATTTAGCTTTTCATTAGACCATTCATAGTGACATATTATCATGCAATGTAAAGGAATATTCTACAACAGACTACTTTAATACCTATATCTTAAACAAATACACACACACACACACACACACTTTGTCTTCTTCTACATTCTGCTTTCAATATTAAAAATCCTATATTCAATGTGTCTGACTTAAATGTGTTTAAATACACAGATCTGACTGTATTGCACAGTAACCCCCACTTTTTTCATCTCTGCCTGTTGAGCATTTATATTGTGCCAATACACTGAATTTTCCACCTCAAGCCGTTACTTGTTGACTGTTCTAATTATTCTGCTTTCTCTTCCAACCAGCCATGTGCTTGTTTGGATTCATTTATCATCTCTTCCCGCTGTTTTTGCTTTCAAACCAAGCAAGACACATTCCTCCCTAAGTCCTTTGTTATGTGATTTCCACTCTCTGCTAGTCTTTCTCAGTTTGTCAATGGTCTTTAGCAGTCAAGGGGACCAAACTGAATACCTTCCCTTGTCAGCTTTGTGAAGAGAACAAGGTACAAGCCACTCAGCGCTTTCCCTGGCCTGGGGATGTAGGTTAAGGCTGCACTCTTAGGTGAAGTGATATTTGCCTTGATTGTGCTGTCAGCTAAACCTACAGGTCTTGATCTCATGACTTCTGGAGGCGAGGTTTTCTCCTGTCAGCCATCCTCCTTATAATATGAGGCCATCAGCTTTTGTCCAGTTGTCCTGAATATTTATTTCCATGCTATTTATCTAGGTTTCAGAAGAGAAAGAAGGGTTCCAAAGCTCTAGAAATCCATCTGATATCAAAAAAATTATCTAGCCTCTCTTTTTTTAATCAAAAAGAAAAGAATTAACTCAGTTATGGATAATGAAATTAAGGCTCACAGAGGCTGAAGTAACTTTCTCAAATTATATTCAATAACAACGTGTGTGTGCACGTGTACATGTATGTGTGTGTGTGTGCATGCGCGCGCACTCATGTGTGTGTGTGTGTGTGTGTGTGTGTGTGTGTATGTGGTCGTGTGGTCTCAAGTGCCTTCTTTCATCTTTTAGCAGAAGACTGACTCAGAAATTATTTTTACTCAAGCTCTGGCTTGGAAGTAGACTGTCTTCCTGATTATTGCGTGCATACACTGCTCTCCTTAGCAGAGAATTAGCCACAAATTTGACAAGCACTTAACAGATGTTAAGAATGACAAGCTTCTCTCTGCTGACAGCAGAGCACCATGTCCCATCCCAAGTCCTCGATTTTCTCCTGGGAAGGCTTTGGGTGTCAGTCTCAGTGAGTCTCAGAGCTCGAACCTTTCAACTCCCGGGTTGTTAAGAGAGATCTTTGCGAAGGGTAAATCTCTGCAGACATCATAACAGGAGTAATATCTGTAGTGAGGGTTGCAGGCAGGCCTGCTTTTCATCCTGCCCAGCTCCCACATGGCTAGCTTAGCCCCAGAAATAATAACACATAAGTTGTATTCATTTAAACACTGCCTGGCCCATTATCTCTAGAGAGTTAGTTACTGACTAACTCTCACATCTTGATTAACCCATTTCTAATAATCTGTATCACACCACGAGGTGTGGCTTACCGGGAAAGATTCAGCATGTCTGACCTGGTGGCTGGCTCCGTGGCATCTGGCTCATAGCCCTCTTCCCAGCATTTTGTTCTGTTTACTCCGCCTACCTAATTTTCTGTCCTATCAAGGGGCCAAGGCAGTCTCTTTATTGACCAATGAAAATAACACAATAGACAGATAACCCTCCTCCATCAAATATCAATGAATTGGCACTGCCTGAAAGTACCATCCACCGATGCACAGATCACACTCAGCCTTTCAGAGAGGTGTGGAGGCATTTCTACAGTTGATGCCACACTAAGCCAATTAACAACACACCATTTGAACCAAAAGTCATCAATATTTTAAAATACTTCCTGTCATAAGAACATAGGGGTAGTGTGTTTTTTAAAGGCAGAAATTGGGCTCATACACAAGCAGTTAGCGGCCATTGTAACTCCCCTGGTACAGAGCAGCCATGGATGTGTTTAGTTTTCCCAGAAATACTTAGAGGCAACACTTGTTGCTCTTCCTGCATTTCATGTTCTCTGCTGACTGATCAGGTTACACACAGTTCCTTCATCCGTTTATATGGCTAGCGTGTTATTTGGATGTTTGACTCATGCTAGTGGGGTACAGTATGGGAAATGCAATTTGTAGGCGACTTAAGGCCATGCTCCTTAGGTTAGAAGCAGGCTCTGGAGCCACCCTGCTTTGCTCCAATGTCAGCAGCCCACCTACCTGCTGCTCTGTGGAAATAAACTGGTTGCTTAAATTTCATGCTTCAGCATTCCCATTGTGCAAAATGAGACTACAATGAGGATTATACAAGTTAATACACACGAAGCATCTATGTTAATTGTCTACTTCTGCTTAACAATATTACCACAAATCCAGCAGCTTAAAACCATACACATGTATTATCTCTCTGTTTCTGTATATTAGGATATTGAATGTGGCTTATCTACCCTCCCTAGGGTCTTACAAAGCCAGAGTGTTATCTGAGGTTTGATGAAAGAGGAAATCTATTCCCAAGCTCATTCACTCCGTCTGTTGGCAGACTTAAGTACAGAACTTTAATTGTGTTTTCTGGAGGTCACCTTCAGCCCCCATTACTGTCTACTACTGCATAGGCCACAAAGGAGGGAAGTCGCCAGGAGGCTGGACACTGAATTCAGCACAAAGATTCGATAACATACATCTGGAGCTTCCTGGTTAGGTGCAAGTCACAGGCTACACCCATCTCCTCAAGATGGAGTTTTAGCATCACTGTAACAAAAATACCCATCAGGCACCTCTTAAGGGAGGAAAAGAGTTGTATGGGCTTATAGTTTAAAAGTGATTTCATTGTTAATGCAGTCCTTTCTCAAGCCCACTCCTGGTAAGCTAGCAATGCTAGTGGAGCCCCACTTCATTTCAAGCGGCACCACTGCCTGGGAATTGAGCATCCTAAATCAGACCCATTGAGAGACATTTCAGATTTAAACCATGAGTGTAGGAACAGCATCAGGGAGTTGGGCATAAGGGGTCCTGGACCCTGGAGGATCAGAAGATCCTACTGCTTATGAAATCAGTCTTATAAAGGGCTTCCTAACTGGTATTTCTTCATTGGAGCTGATGTCTGAATTAGTTTCTCACGTGGGAGTGTGTGAGCTGTTCAAACAGGATATGGGTGGTGACGGTAGGCACACAGGAAGACACACACATGTAGGTGGTCATGAGTCAGCAGACACTGGAGGTCACCCGAGACTTTTGTTCTCCTGCGGAGGAAAGCGAATGAACAGTCTTCTCCCTCCAGTCTCTTGGAGCATCTTCTCAGAAGCACCGGCGTTTTTCTCTGTATACTCCCTAGAAATAGAAGTACTTTGTTCCCTCTCCTGTGACATGCAGGCTTATCTCCTAAGGAGAAGATCTACCAAGACTCTGTGTATTTCTGTCTCTCAAAATTTCTAACCAGATTTCTGTATCTGTGTTGCATACAAAAGACACATGCCGTCTTTTGGGAAAGAAACGGTGAAAGATTGCGCCTCTGTGCTACCGAGATCAGCAGCTGTTGTGCGGCATTCACACCCATCTACTCTCTGGCTCATTCGTGCACCCCACTCTGTGCACATAAGACCTGATACGTGTAAGTTTTCTGTATGGCACCGCAGCCCAGGAGGAAGCCCGAAAGGCTTGTCTGTGGAGAGCAGCACAGAATACAGATGTGTGCTTCTTGTTCACAGGACGTTATTTGTTGGAAATTTACATGGACTTGCATGTTAAGTTTATCAGTGCATAGTCTAATCCCAGGTCTGCATTAAGTTTTTGAAAAAATGTGACCCAAGAATCACATGTGACATATATGTAAATAAATATGCTCTGTGTCCTGTTCATATTTAGCCAGGCTCTGGTGGCCTAGGGAGGGCACATGGGGGTGTCGGAGGACCTCTACATCTATGCTAATTATTAAATATTAAGCATGTAATAACTGTGATACCACCCTGTTATTTCTTTAATTTAGTCCATTTCCCAACAGAATATAGAGGTGCTAATTGCTTTTGCACTTCTTTGGTTGACAGATATGTCTTTTTCCACCTGGGTAAGAGAAGCAATTATTGTAATGCTCTTGCAGGCTTGCCGAGATAGCCTTTAAGGCATCGTGGTTCTAAAGGGAAGCTGCCCTCCATCCACTTCCTGTTTGGGAATAAGAGCAGGCAGCATATTCAGACCTCACAGTGAAACTGTCAGAGGGAAATGTACAGATGAAAACACATGAAGACAGAAATAATACACTTGCAGGAAATATATATCCAGACTTCAGATAAGAGAAAATACACTTCAGTGTATACATTAATCACTGAACTGAACAGAGATTAAAACAGTAAAGAGGTAACCACCTTTCTTTAAATGCATTTTTCCAGAATCTTAAAACAAAATGTTATCCTCCGGAACTGGTGTGAACCTCCAAACAAGAGTTTGACAAGTCGCTAACTCATTTCCAATCCCCAAATATTCTTTTATCCACTGTGTGAAAGTCACTTTCACCAACCACACTGGGAAGGCAATTTGTTTTAATGTTTCATGTCTACGTTCGAAAAGCAGAAGAAAAATTGTCTTAGAACTGTTTTGCTGGAGTCTAGAGCTTTCTTTTGATAAGACATCACATCAACAGTGGGATCAGTCCTTGTTAGACAATGTCACCATGGAAAGAAGGTGGAATTTTAAATCACAGCCAGTGTTTGTAAGTTCTAACATATTTTCCTGATGTGGGCCCTTAGGCATATTATCTGGCCTTGGAAATCTTCATGCATTTCATCTGCTCCTGGATGTTGATCTGAATCAAATGCATGTCTGACCAGGTCATGCTAAGTGCTATACAGATGTGGAATGACTGAAACAGTGGTTCTCAACCTGTGGGTCATGACCCCTTGAGACTGAACGACCCTTTCACTGGGGTCACACACCAGACATCCTGAATAGCAAGTATTTACGTTACAATTCATAACAGTAGCAAAATTACAGTTATGAATTAGCAATGAAAATAACTTTATGGTTGAGCTCACCACAACATGAGGAACTATATTAAAGGGTCCCATTAGGAAGGTTGAGAACGAGAGTAATGGAAGATGTAGGCTTTGTGGCATCTGAACTAAAAATATACACTTTTCAAAATTCAACAAAACCTTACAAAGATATGAATGTGTCGCTGGGATCCTTCCCGGGAATTTGGAAGGTGCCTGTGCCAGGGAAATTCTCAGAAGTGTGTCAGTGGTTTCCCTTGTATGTTGTTACCGCAGACTATAGAATTCCAGAGCTGGGGATGATTGCACCTGCCAATGGACAAGGATACACACATGGGTTATAGCACTGGAAACAGTCGCAGCATCTTCCAGCAGAGCACCTAGGCAAGAACAGATGAAGCTGGAACCAGAGACTTGGAGCTGTATCTATTTGGTCTCCTTCTCCCTGGGTGCTTTGAAAATTCCACTTGAAAATACAACTTGGGAACACATTGTATTCGAGCTGTCCCATGACCCACCAGTTGCCGTCCTATGCTCTTCAACATTGTGAAAGCCTGAAGCATTGCTATGGTTGCTCTCAAGCCTCTAGCATTTGTGATTTCATCAGTATTGTCTGTGGATGGCTTGGTTCGGACACTTGGTGATGAAATTCTTGATGATATAATTACTCCTGGGTCATGATGCTTCTGGGAACTACCTTTTACCCATTCAGTGGATAATGTCAGCAGCTCCTAGAGCAGCGGTTCTCAACCTCCCTAATGCGGTGACCTTTAGTACAGTTCCTCATGTTGTGGTGACCCCTCCCCCCAGCCATAAAAATTATTTTCATTGTTACTTCTTTTCTGTAATTTTGCTACTGTTATGAATTGTAGTGTAAATATCTGATTACAGAATGTCTGATATGCAACCCCCACAAAAGGGTTATTTGACCACCTCCCCAAAGGGATCATGGCCCATACATTGAGAACCACTGACCTAGAGAATAATTGATCATAGCGAGCCCAATTACAGCTCTACAACACAACCTCCACACCTACAGCTCCAGGAATATTGAGGAAGGGGAAGCAGAAAGTTAGAGAAGATCAAGAGATACCTGCTACTAGATAGTGTTTTCTTGAAATGACAGAGATGTTGTGTCCCTGAAATCTCAATAATGTTGTTGCCTAAACAAGATCTTCATGCTAATTGGACAAGTTGACATGCCAGGGGCGATGGTATAAATTTCACCAGATTCCATCCCTGGTTGAAGAAGTACAGACAGGCAGTGGCTGCTGAAAGAAATGAAACCCATGACATGATACCAGTCCCATGCTCAGGCCAAAGCACATGTGCGTATGAGCAGCACTGCCTGTGCATGTAGCTGTGCTTGTGAGCCTGCATGTGTGCATTAGTGTGCTGTGTGCATGCGTGTGTGCATTAGTGTGCTGTGTGCATGCGTGTGTGAAAGAGAGGGGGGTATATAAAAACAATAATTATAAAAGAAGATGAATCCAAGAAAGAGTCGAGGGAAGGGGAGAATTGGAAGGAAAAAGGAGAGGGGTGGAAATGATGTAAATACAGTGTATTTGTGTCTCTCATTATCAAAATCAGCTAATCCCAGCACTTGGTAGGCAGAGGCAGGCAGATCTCGGCGAGTTCAAGGCCAGCCTGCTCTACAAAGCTTCAAGGCCAGCCCTACCTATACAGTAAAATTCTGTCTCAAAAAAAAAAAATGTCCATTTTTATTTTAAAATTAAGCACCCCAAAACTGGAGACAAAACACTCCAAGTATAAGCTTCTGGGATCATTTTACCATAATAATAAGAATCAAAACTTACAGGTGAATATCAGCAGGTTGAAAAAAACCTAAAAAACAAAAACTGGGCTTGGCCTGGGCAATGCTACATCACCAGGTTCTTGATGCCCAGAGAACAATATTGTAAAGAAAATACTGGTTCAGACGGTGAATGCTGAAGTTTTCAGGAAATGCCATAGCTAATTTATTTCTCTTGCTTCTCCTGCTCACGTAGGTATTTTGAGTTCTTTCATAAGTACAATTTTTTTAACTCTTAGCAATAAGAAGGCATTAAATTATAATTTAGCTGACAGCGTAGTCTTTCTTGGTGCTAAATAAGGTATGTGCTTTAGACATTGTGATATTCTGAAGTGAATGAGCTATGCTGAGAGTTTAAACCGTGTATTTAAGTTTCTGATTTTATAGTTCAGAAGTTAAGTCACAGTAAGAACTTAGTAACTCTCTCAAGGCAATGTGGATGGTTTACCTGGGACACAATAAACCATTGGTGGATATGTTTCAAGTTACTATCTCTGGTTTGCCCCAGACTAAGCCTCTGATTTGCTAATGACCATTGATTGGATTAGTATGGTTTTTAATGTTCTAAGATATTTCTTACTCAAGCAAAAATTTCTTGGAAGTTAGGACTTCGCCATTTTGGATTGATAGTAAAGTCTTTGGCCTGCAGAAAATGACCAAAAGCTACTCAAGGAGAGGGTGGAAGGGGAGTGGATGGATGAATGGATGGATTGATGGAAAGGAAAGGTGTAAGATGGGTTGAGATAGCTGAAGCTTGCAGAGTGAGGCTGGGAGGTCATTATAGTTGGCTGAGGTACACAGTGGTCGAGATTAAAAATGGAGCCAAAGTGGTAGCTGTATAGCGATGCTGATCTGTTAATTACTATGCTGCTAAATCATAATGATGAGCAAAAATATAGACTTTTGCCTTGTTTTTTAAATTTGTGGATCAGGAGAAAAGAGCTGGTTCATGCTGGGGGTCAGAAGATAGTGGTGTCCTCCTTGTTAGGGTGGGAGAAGTCCAAAGTAGGACGTGAGAGTTGTCCTCGCTGTGGCCAGTCCAGACTCCTCCAGCCCAGAGACCCAGTGGGCCTTAGGCAGGGTTATAATAAAATGCAGACTGTCTGCAGCGGCCTCGGGGTTTCTCCGTGGAGAGCTCACCCAGCTCCCTGGGTGCCCCGCCTCTTGTTTATCTGCTCTGACCGCACTATTAGTTTCCATCTGTCCCTTTATTTGAAATGGATCAAGTCTCATAAACAAAGGAAAGTCAAATTCACAACCCTGACATATAGCATCTGTAGCAAGATTAGAGTGACTGATGTACTGTCCGCCTGGTGGGTCGAAGCCCGCCAGAGCCTGCCTTGGTTTTCAGTTCTTTTCCCAAGTTCAGTTGCACTTTGGTTACACATTCTGGTGTCTGCTTTTTGATGACTCTGAAAATGTCTGGCATTTCATTTTGTCGAGATTCAACTCTATATATGTAGAATGGATACAAATTCTGCTAAACAAAAGAACCTGATTTTTACGATTTTTTGGGGGGGACTTTTGGAATTCAGAAATGGACTGTGATCCTCTTTCTGGGATTGTTCTGAGAATTAAATTAGGTAGTAGGTGTGGGAACATCTTAAAGAGCATAAAGTACTTGAAAATAGTGGACAGTCTTTCAATGTATCGGGGGTGTTTTTAAATGTACCATTTCAATCAAGGGATCTGAATGTATGAGTTCTTAGGTGCCTGTGGGGGGAGAAGGCCAACCCTGTGTGTTATTAAGTTCTTGCAAAAGATTGTGGAAGGAGTCTCCTGCTTTGAAGTCAGGGATCTCAAAGCCCTTTCTTTTCCATTGTTCTGGAAGAAGTGAGAACCCCAGTGTGCAGGCAGCCTCCTTCTCAGGTTGTAGTTCATGGGCCTCAGCCCCCAAGGATGGCTTTCAGGAGTGTGTTGCAGATCTGATCATGTCTGTACCTTGGGTTCGTCCTCCTGGGGGTTCCTTTCTTCTCACCTATCCTGCTAAATGAGGAAAATCTTCCATCTCTTTCAGGCCAGAGAATTTGCTCATTTGATACAAGATATCAAATGGGTGTTGAAACAGATGGGTGGAATAAATTATTTCCTTTAATGATAGGTCATGAATTAGCTGAACATGTTCTGGTCACTTTCTTTCTCTCTTACGTGAAAATGAGAGTAAGAATGCAAGTAGATTCCTGTTTCCGTGTAAGGAGCCCCGAGCTCCGATGACAGCTCCTCCCCAGCCCCGCGTGTGGGACCCTTGCTCCCTGGTAGGCTCCCAGGCCATGCTGTTCACTGTTCACTGAGGTCCTCGGTAAGGACGTTTGTCTCAGACACTTAGAATGTGCACTACAGAAAGGTAAAGGTGGTGGCGATAAGTCTTCGCTCTGTTAGCTGCTGGCACAGAGGCTGGCAATTACAGATGTTAAAAAATATTTTCTGGGCTGAAACAGTCCACAAGTAGCTGTAAGAATGTAGTTACCTTCCTTAGGGGAACATTGAGGAGCCAGAGTAATTTTGAAGCTAGCCTGGCCGATTACTGGAGTTTAACTCCGAATACACACTCCTCGATCATGTCAACAACTCTCGCCGAGAGTATTAACCACTTTGACCTGAAAGTAATGGATGCTGAGTTTTCTCAAAGGGAAATTGCTGGGAGCTCTTTCAACCAGTACAACTACTGGGTTTCTTGCTTGACTTTTTTCCCATTGTTCCGTATGAACTCTTAGGCTAAATGTCTAGCCATAGAGTTGGGTAAGGGGAGACATTTGAGGTCAATGGGCCTCATCCTGTCTCTGACATATTTCCATTTAGATTGTTAGGTAGTTGATGGATTTGGGTACTCCATACTGGTCTATAACTTGTACTTCACATGCATACATGTTATCAGTTGACATGCTCTTTGATTGACACATTGCTCAGTGGTTCTCAACCTTCCTAATGCTGCGACCCTTTAATTTAGTCCCTCACGCTGAGGTGACCCCCAACCATAAAATTATTTCACTGCTGCTTCCTAACTCTACCTTTGCTACTGTTATGAATGGTAATGTAAATATCTGATATCCAGGATCTCTGATATGCAACCACCAAAGGGGTGGCGACCCACAGGTTGCTGCTCTAGAGATCCTAATTTCTGAAGTAAGTTTTGAAAAGGGACAGGGGAGTTCCTGTTTAAGAGTGGATTCCACTGAAACGACTCCAAAGCTGTTTGGACTGAAGAGCCACGGTTTTCACTGTGTTCTCCAAATGAGCTTAAACTCTATAAGACAGGTGCTGTAAACTGCTCATGAGATTTCTCCCACTGAATCTTCCTAACACCCTATAGGACACATAGTATTGTTATCCCTATTTTTGAAATGAGAGAAGTGCTTACACACCCATGCTCACACTCATCAACACACACACACACACACACAATGTTTTTAAGTACTCCAGGAATAAAAACATGCAGGTATGAATCTGGCTGTCCCCACCACTGCTGAAATCAATCCTGAGCATATGTAGTTCACCCGGATGCTCACGCTGGCTATTTGTATGCTGCACATCCACACATCTACTTTGTACTCTGACTCCCAGAGGGTGTGAGAGTCTCTGGCATGATTCTTCATGTCACTACCCAGCAGTGGGAAGTGCCAACAGACTTTCTTCTGCGAGACTGTGGCAAGAACTAAAACCGAAGATGCAGCTGTTTATCACAGCAGCTCAGCTTTGATCCCTGCAGTTTTGCTGAACCCAGTGATGCCAGGGAGAGCCTGTAATGAATACTGGAAGAAGCACCTGCGTAGTTCCTGAGAGGGATAAGCGTCCTAGTGACTTCGCTACGAGTAATATACAGATAAAGTCATAGCATGAATAATAACATCCTTTCCAAAAGCCGCACAGATATGCCTGTGGTGCTGGAATGTGAACCCCAGTTCCCATTACCAAGACATTTGTAATAATAATAATAATAATAATAATAATAATAATAATAATAATAATAATATCCAGCCATATAAGCCTAGGGAAATAACTGCCTGTTCTTCATCATGTAAGTCACAAGCCAGCAGGTACCAGGACACATCTGTTACTGTATAAGCCAGTGTTACCCACACTAAGGACACAGAAGGAACCAAGGACAATCTCTGACCCCAGCAATTCCAAATGTGTGACTTACTATAGGGAGTTCTCATCAATAGTATTCCTCTTTCTCTATTCAAGGTCTTGTTTTGTTGCTTTGTGTTTAATCTAAGCCGTTGATGAAACCTGAAGAAGCGAAGCACTTCACCAGCGTCTGTGTTGCCGAACACACTTCTGTGACCTTTATTAATATGCCTTCTCTTTTATTGCTAGAGTGAGGGTCTTATAGACCACGTTGGAATGTAACAGAACAACCCGAGTCGGGGTTAGAGAGATGGTGAGTTGGTTCGGTGATTGAGAACACTGGCTGACTTTCTAGAGGATCCAGGTTTAATTCCCAGAACCCAAATGGCAGCTCACACTGTCTCTGGCTCCAGTCCCAGGGGAATGGATGCCGTCTTCAGACTTTCTCCTCAGATATCAGACATACATGTGCTGCACAGACATGCATGCAGACAAATCACCCATATACATAAGATAACATTTTAAAGAGCTAAAACTTTCTCCATAACTTCAGGCTCATAAGTTTCTCTTATATGTGATTCTTTGCACTTGTGTCTTCTTCAGCCACCCAGCACTAAGATTTCCTGCTTTCTAGATTTCCTTTCTTAGGTACAAATACCAATATCTACCAGATTTAAAAAAAAAATTGAAAATGCTGGTCTTCTTTGGCCTCCTCTTCCTCACAATCTGAATCCATCTCTAACTCAGGAATTCCTCTCCATCGGTGTATTGAAAGCCTGTGCCTTCTGCATAAACGTTGAAATACCTCAGGTTCTCACATTGCCTCTGTGGAGCATAGCAGCCTGGAGCCAGAATCATCTGACTGAGCTGTCTGGGCATTTGTCTACACTCTACACTCTAATGCTCAGCCTCCTTTGAAGTTAGGTATGAATTGAAAATGAGCTGCTGTCCTTGAAATATGATGGCTTTCAGGAAATCTCTTTCTCTTATTCTATTGGCTGGATGCAGTTGGGATAAGTAATGCCATGGCAGAAGTTTGCAAACTTTTTCTGTTTATGAACTCTGTAGAGTCTTGATAATGTCACATGGTCCAAATGAAGCTCCAAACTGATTCTATAATTAAGTTCAAATAATATAATGTATATTTTCTCCCAACAACTTAGTAACTATCTGAAAAACATACAATAATAAAGTTTATTTCAGTGTGTTTGCTACACATTGTATGTCTTCCCAGACCCTCAAACCAAATCAATATCTGCAAACGTATTTCCTGTTCCACACTGATTTTCACATGATCTTGCTTTGATCATAGCATCCACCAAATAAACAAATAAATGAAAATCTCAGCTTCAGAGTAATAAACTGTCAACAAAAGCAAAACTCTGTCTCAAAAAAAAAGGAAAGAAAACCAAGGCCATTCTGATGTTAACAAAAGACAACAAAAAAAGAAATTAAGAGGACACTTATATCACTACTTAATATGAATAATTAATATTATTCGTATTAATTATTAATACAAATTATTAATAGGAATTATTAATACAAATATTAGCAGTAGAAATCAACAACTTGCTTTTAATATGATAACATATAACTGAGTGTGTTCATTTTAGAAATATAAGGTTTACTTAATACTAGAAAAATCTCTTACTGTAGTTCAATATATTATCAAGCTCAAAATTACAAGATCATATTGATCAGTGCAAAACAATTGAAGAAAGTAACATACTTATGACTTTCAAATTCTCTTTTAAAGTTAGAAACAATTATTAACTTCATCAGTTTAATAGAGAGTCTATACAAAATGCTATAGCTACTGTAATGATAAACCCCAAAGCCTTTCTCCCAAGACTGTTCTCACCATAACTTAAGGCAAGTAAGGAAAATAAGGACATGTATGTGGAAAACATAGAAATTTTTTTCTATATAAGAAATAATTTTCTTATTTAAGACACACATCATAATGCCCTAAGGAAACTCACCCAAAAAAACAACTCCCACAAATCATAGTGTCAGTTATATGCTTATTGCCTAGCAAGGAACAATGTATATTGAACTCAGTAATAGAATATTATTTATGATAACTGGAGAAAGTGCTTAGATGTAAAACTAGCAAAACAATATAGAACTTATATATTCAAAACTGGGACAATGTTTGTGAATGAACGCAAAGAAACAAATCTAAGTGATAACTCGATAAATTTGTTATCTTTTACCAAACAGAAATGTCTGGGAAACAAAGAGTTTAATTATTTCCAAAACGTTGAACAAGGTTGTCACAAATCCCATTGAAGTCTCAGGAACATTTTTATAACTATATAAAGAATTATTTTCAAAATTATATAGAAAAACAAAAGAGCCATTTGAGAAACTATGAAAAATTGAGAGGAATCAGTCTGTCTACCCAACTTCAATACAGTATAAAGTTGCAGTAAGACCAGAGGACGGTAAGGGGGACTTGGCCACCTTGGTAAGGGGGAGCAAGCAGGAGTACAAGAAATGGCCATGTCACTAAGGCTGACATGTTTTTGACAGGATGCAAAGGCAGCTGAATAAATATGCACTTCTAGAAAATGTCACTGAGTAATTGGACATCTTTAGGCAAAAAAAAAAAAGATGAAAAATCCTTGTATGAAAATTAACTCCAATTAGGTCAAAGACTTCAATGTAAATCATAGTTTAGGCCATAAAACAAGCTTAGAGACTGTGGGTCAGGTGAGAGCAAAACTGTTAAATGTGAACCAGTCAGACTCTGTTTACATTAGGAGTGTTACCTCCACAGAAAACTGTATCAAGAAGCTGGACAGTTTCCATCCTGTGCGGGAGTGTCTGTAAGCAGCTGTTCAGCAGAGCGACCTGTTCCTGTCTGTAACAGCTGAGTGATCCCCAACTCGACAGTGAGAAGTTAGAAATACACACACGCTTATCCAAGGGCTAAAATAAGTATCAGTGACAATCTCAATTACGTGGTGGGACACAGAGAAATTGAATGATTGATATACTACAAGTAGAGACTAATAGTGAGAACTCTGGAAAGCAGTTGAACAGTTTGTAAGAAAACTAAATATTATCTACTCTATGACTTATAGATTATACTCCTGGGAATTTATCCCAGAAACATGAAAATTTATGTTCATGTAAAGCCTTCACATGGATATTTAGAGTGACCTCCTTAATAATAACCGAAATCTGAAACAACCAAGATGATTTTCAACAGGTAATAGTCACACAAACTGTAGTATAGCTTGAATTGTGAATAGTTCTGTGAATAGTTACAGACTACTGGGGCAAAAAAAGAAAGAAAGAAAAGAAAAGAAAGAGAAAAGACCCAGCTTGGATGGAACAGTAGAGAACGATGCTAAATGTCAGACAGGAGAAGAAGGAGGAAGAGGATGAGGAGGTCAACCCCGAAGGGTTTCTTTCAGTTCACGGTGCATGACTTCACTTATTTAACATTCTTGAAACACCACAGTTATAAAAACAGAAATTATAGGTGGCCAGAGGTTAAGGAAGGGGGCGTGTCTATAGAAAAGTGATGTGCTTATTCCTTATGCTAATGGAAGATTTGTGTGACTTGACTGCACTGAGGCTGCTGTTTGGGGTTTGATGTCTTACAGCATCACAAGATGCTGGCTGTAGATAGAGGGTTCAGGACACATGTGACTCGGCAGTGATCTCAAAGCATCATTAAAAGCTTGACACAGACACACCATAGACCCCTGAGTAATTGTCCAGTCACAGTGTGGGTGTCAGGATTTTCTACAGAGAATTTTTTGAATTATTGTTTTTATTAACTATGAAAAGAAATATAACATGGAGCAATCCTCTCAGCAGAAGTTCTGGTTCAGTTGTTTGTGACAAGACCCAGGAATTGGTACCTTCAAAGTTTCCCTGATGCTGTAGCACAGGTGGAACTGGGAAACTGCAAGGACTGGCACATGCCAGCAGCCTCGGGCTGGAGCCCCTCCCCCGCCTCCAGCCCACAACCTGGGTCGGCTGCCTCCAAGACTGAGGTTCTCAGAACCATCCAGAATACTGCTTTCCCACACTGAAAGGACCCTCGTAGGCTTCAGCACTATCATCGCTATTACTAGTCATAGCAGTTACCACCCTAGCCCTAAACCAGGCCAAGCATCACTTACTTCTTTCCCAGTTTCTGCCATGCTCATAACATTGGTAATTCCCTTTATTTAGTCAAAATTCAGTAACCTTCCAGAAAGCCAAGACCAACTTCCTTCTCCTGGCCTAGTCTTAATAATTAATTTTGAATAAACAATGAGGTAGGAGTGTCTAGAAAGTGAGGCTTTTACAGAACAAAACATTATTGTGTATGTCTTTCTGCAAAGCAGTTTGAGAACACAATAAGGTAGTAGATGGTCCACTGTGGGTTCAGAATGCACTATGCATAGTTTTGTTTAATTTTTGTTTTATTTTATTTGTTTTTGTATCCAAACACATATAGAGTCTTGGCGATTTGGGGAGGCAGGCACTGAGGGCTTCGCCAACATCTCTACCCCAGGTCCCTCTTTCTGAGAGCTGTCTTTGGACATGTGACATCCAAGCAGACTTCTGTGACCTCTGTCAAGGAGACATGATGGGCGGGTTTCTCCTACTCTCCCCCAGAAATACTGAAGAACAGCTAGATCCTTCAGGAAATTTTCACAGAACTGCCACAAGGACACATACTCTGTTTCTGTAGCTATATAAACTCTGCTACATTCTCCAAACATCACATTGGTGCTTTCTGATTTTTTGAAACAGGGTTTCTCTGTAGCTTTGAAGCATGTCCTGGAACTCACTCTGTAGCCCAGGCTGGCCTCAAACTCACAGAGATCCACCTGCCTCTGCCTCCCGAGTGCTAGGGATAAACGTATATGCTCCCATTGTCTGGCTCACATTGGTGCTTTTATTGATATGGTCAACTTCATAGACTAATTTAGGGAAAATGAACACGTTTATGGTAGCAAGTGCTCTCTATTGGAATGCTAGCTGATGCGTGGGAGGTCTTTTACCTGTTTTATTTTATTCAGTGCTAAATAAAA
Organism: Myodes glareolus; assembly: GCF_982192425.1. NCBI lineage: Eukaryota > Metazoa > Chordata > Mammalia > Rodentia > Cricetidae > Myodes > Myodes glareolus. Next base: position 3,911,008 of record NC_142051.1, read on the forward strand.
CATAAGGTAGAGAGCAATTGAAGAAAATAACCGGTGTCAACCTCTGGCTGTCATTTGCACAAACACACATGTGCACATTCACTCAGAGACACAGACACAAACACACACACACATACATACACACATACATACATACACACACACACACACAAAAGCTATGTGTATATTATCATTTATGTTACTTTCATAAAAATCTATGGTACTAAATTGTCATATCTTTCATAAGAATTTTTTCATGATAATTTTGCTTTCCTCCACCATGGCTTGTCAGGGTCCGGCCCAGATGTAAACCATTTCTCGTTCCAGAGTGGAGGTGTGGGAATGAAAACAACTCACGTGACTGTATCAGGAGGGAGTTTTCAGTGAGCCTTCGTGAAATCTTTAATTCACATCCTAAAAATCACCCACCTTTATTCTCGAAAAAGCTTATATATCAAAACATAAACTAAGGGGGAGTTCATTAGTGCTCTGTTTCCTAGGTAGCAGGGAGAAAGACTGTGGTCACATCCACTCCTATCTACGCCCATTTTGTCACGTCTTCCTATCTATGCCTGCCCTCTTCCCCGGGCGACCTCCTAAATCACAGTAGAAGGAGCAGAACTACGTTAGCTCATCCTGACCACTTGCTTTGGATGGCATCAGCTTATCTCAGAAGGCCAGGTGACCACCTTCTGTGTGGCAGGTGCAATTGTGCCTTGCCAGGTTGCTCAGAATTCTGACAGCCATACAATGTAGGACTATGGACTGTATAATCCAGCCCCTACAACAACTATTTCTTTTCTACAAATCTTTTATATCTTAAAAGATTTAGTTATAAACCTAAAGAAAATTAGCAAGCAGCTACTTATCAGGCTGTTAGCAGACTTATTTGGGGGATGCTGAGCAGTGGCACAGATGTAAACCCACATTTCATTTCTTTTCTTTTCCTGAGTGATAATTAATTATGGTGATGAGGAAAACCTCAGGTCTTGAGCCATCTCTCCTTTGCCAGCTCAGCATAATCTCTTCCCTGGGCTGCTGGTAATCTGAGTGTTCTGTATTTGCTGTGAGCTCGTCTTCTTTTGTGGGCAGATATTTGCAGTTGAAATCACAAAGGGAAGAAACTGGTACAGAGTGACTTGCCCAAGTCCCCCTGTTTTACTGCCGTGTTTGTTCAGTAAGCCTTGATATATAAGCGAACACATGCAAATGAAGGCATCTGTCTTCATTCCTCTTTGGCATAGCATCATTATGCAAACATTAAACACCAAAAAGACATGAAATGATTGATGGTTTGAGTCGAGCCTGTAGGTTAGCGGGAAACAAATTCCAGAAGCAGGTCCCCCCCTCTCCCAGACCTCCTTTCCTGCTCCTTTTGGCAACACCCCGAACAGACTTGAATCAGTTTCTTTGAGACTAAAGGTCTTATTGGCAGTCAGCATCCTTGTGATTCAGCACATTTTCTTCCAAGAGTATTCTACCTTTACTTCTGGGCCTTGCTTAATTTATATTCCTACTTTGGTCTGGGCTGCTGCTCAGCTAATCCTAATCAATAAATCAGGCAGATTGGTCGGGAGACAGCACTGTGAAATAGTTCTTGCATTTGGAAACACACACCTCTCGTTTACCTTGTTCCCAAAATGATTTCCTCTGTCTGCCTTTGCTCACCCACCCTGTGGCTGTGCCTCTGTGCCTAGTCTGAGCGTCTTGAGATGATGGCCTTAACATTTTCCATCTTTCAGTTTTGCTGTTCGGCTCATTGTCACATTCAATGACACTTAGAATTAATGACTGTACAAATGACTTAATTAAATGGGACATAAATGTTTTCTTTCTTGGTATTAAAACTAGTTCTTAGGGAAAGACTTAAAATATTTTTAAATGAGAGGGTAATTGACTATTACCAGCTCTTAAAGTACCCAGATAAATGGATTTATATTCCAAAGAAAAAATTAAATTGAAGGAATTGGATTTTTCATGATTTTTGATATTCATCCAGAAACCTGGGAAGGACCTGGCACCTAGTATCTTTGCAGAGTCAAACTTGTGTGGCCTCCTCCCATAGGACTGAACACTGTGTGATCAGAACCCTTCTCATGCGGTGCGCACATCCTTGGAGACGCGAGGAGGAATAAGCTTCAGTGAACTGGAACTTCTCACATGGCAGGCATGACATGACCATTTAAAAATTCCCTGCGTCCTTTTGTCACAGAACATGCAGAAATTGAGTTCTTATTGACCAGGAAGGCTCCTCTCTTTGACTAGCTTTCACAGTCCTGGTAGGACTGTGCAGGGCTGCGGGAGAGAGAATTTGCCAAACGTTGTACGCAGATGTGAACCCGGTGAACTACAATGATTGGCATGGCAATATGTGCCCTGGGTGTAGTGACGTCAGGAGTTTTGTGGAGTAACCCACCACTTTCTGTTAGAGTTAAGGCCTGCTCCGCTGGAGGAAATACAAGCTTAACACAGGCTTAATAATCTGGCCAAGAACACACAGCTGGGGAGTTCACAGGTCCCAGGGATAAACCTGCTACTCTTATTCTGTCTAGTGCGCACAGTGTCTAACCACCCTCTGTACCCCTAGATTGGTGCAGCTCCCAGGCCTCAGCAGAGGAGTCTCTGTACAGGGGACCAGGTGTTCCCAGTGGACAGCAGAAACTGGCAGCAGGTCAAAAAGACCGTGAAGTAATCGGACCTCTCTCTCTCTCTCTCTCTCTCTCTCTCTCTCTCTCTCTCTCTCTCTCTCTCACACACACACACACACACACACACACACACACACAGAGAGAGAGGGAGAGAGAGAGAGAGAGAGAGAGAGAGAGAGAGAGAGAGAGAGAGAGAGAACAGAGGGGAAGCAGTGTCTTCTAGCCAAGACAGGACTGCTACTCATGAACTCCAAAGAGCTTCAGGTGCCCGAGCGAGACCTACGCAAAATCAAGTGAGCCAACAATATTGTAACACGAGAAAGGGAAAAACCCATGATCCCCCTACCCCAAACTGAGATGCTGTTGACAGTGGACTGCTGCTTGGGAAGGACAAGTTAGTTTTCTTTTCTTTCTCCTTCTTTTTCTTTCTTTTCTTTTTTTGTTTTGTTTTGTTTTGTTTTTGAGACAGGGTTTCAGAGTTTTTCTGTGTAACAGTCCTAGCTTTCCTGGAACTCGCTCTTGTAGACCAAACTGGCCTTGAACTCACAGAGATCCACCTGCCTCCTGACTCCTGGGATTAGAGGTGTGCGCTACCATCGCCCGACTTGAATCAGTTTTCTTTAGGGGTGTGTCCCATGGCAAGTTAAACATACTCTAGTGGATGACCCTGCTACCTTTGCATATCTGGGCAGCACAAAGAGAACTGGGTAGGTTATTTGAAAAGAAAAGAAAAAAAAAACAACCAAGGACATAAAGTTGTGAAGCAAAAAGTGGTAATCTAGGAATACTTAAGAGGAAGGATGAAGAAAGATTAGTATGACCAATTTACATTGTCTGAAATTTCCAAAGAAACGTTTGAAGGTCTAAATCAGATGTTTAAGTTTATACAACCACTCTGCATATTTAAAAAAACAAAGAGTTTTTTGGTTTACCAATATTTTTAGGAATCCTTCCATGACTGTAATGTGGATAGGCATCAACTACTATTTCATCTTAATTAGTAACTTAACTTTTTAACATTGAAACATTGCTTCTATAAACAAAGACTTTGGGGTTGTTTCTTAAGTTGATGCCTTCCATACTGTAGAACCCATATTTGTATCAATGGCTTGTATACGTGGTTGATTTTGTTTTAGGTGGACATAAGTGGCTTTGCAACTATAATACTGTTGCAAATACTAACAGACTTGGGTACAGAAGTTTCCGAGAAATAGCATAAAGGGCCTGGGACTTGTGTGCAGCTGGCCAGAACTTTGGTTCTTGAGTTTCAGCCGTTAGCTCCTCTTTCACATGAAATGCTGTAGATAAAGCTGACATCAGTGTGCACTCTTAGCCTCTCCCCCGAAATCTGCTATAAAGAACAACATACAATGATACCGTGCGGCCTCGTGCGGCTGCCATAGAAAAGCTCACTTCCGGAATGACATGCTGTGCGTTACAGTCGTAGGACCAAGCAATCCTGACAGCCCCAATTGGGGTGCATTTCTCTATGTCAGAGGAAATTAGCGCCCTTGTACCTCTGGTGTTCTCTCACTGGGGAGTCTGTTCTGCACACTAGACCCCGTGATACTATTTCTTCCCTTAACATGTTTTTTTTTTCATATCTTGATAGGATAATTTACCAGCAACAGTTTAAATATCCGTATGAAAAGCATTCATTGTTATTTTTGAATTTATAATTGTAATGCATAATTAAAGGAAAAACAATACAAAAAACCTCTTTTTGAAAATAAAACAAGGCTGTCCTTGTATTTTTATGTATGTTTGGAGTTCTAGAAGTCATGGCCCCTAAAATTCATAACCTGATTCAACACAAATTGGAAAATCGTGTGGTTTCCCCAGCCACATACAGAATGTATTTGTGTAACAGGAGAAGATAACATGACAGGAACCTCTAACACAGAGTTTATCACAGTTAGCTGCCACATAGTAAGTGTTGACCCCCCCCTCATTGAAAATAGATTCTTCACTCATACAATATATCCCAACCAAAAAGAAATATATTTCTAAAGTTATCCTACCTTCTACCTTGGCTAAAATCAAAAGTATATAGATGTTATTTCCATAAAATTCGTGAGCTTTAAAAATTGTGTTCCCTCAATAGTGAAGTTTTATGGCAGTTATCCCAAAATCCTGTAGACCAACCAATGCTGCCTTTCTGTGTGATGACATATTTTTCATGAAATGATAGAAACTGTCACCTGAGCCATGGTCCTTGGGTTTTTAAACATGGAATAGTGTTGTTAGTATTTCTCAAGCCTGTATTGAACACTCTTCGGGCAGTTGGCTTCCTCAGCTGAGAAGTCTGGGGAACGGTGAGCTGGCCACCGTATTCTATGCATTTGTGTCATTATTCAAAATTCTCTTTCTTCTAGCACACAACATTGTGCTGTACTTTGAATTATAAGAAGATAAAACAATTCTCTAGTGAATGGTAAAAACCACAGAAGAATACAGTCTTTGGTACTTAAGAGGACTGAGACTATATGTGAAACCAGGTGGACTAGCCCACTGGTGCTGGGTTAATCACCTCTCCTAGAATGTGTTTCATGGTGCCATCTGCACACCCAACATCATGAGCCACTGCAATGACCAGGTCTTTTCTCATAAATGAAAATGTATGGAAAATGCAAGGAGTGAAGTCATGTAATCACACAGCTGGCATCCCTGGTTCTTCTTTCATTTAACGGGCTGAATGCATGTCTTTTACAGAGGAATTCAAGGGCTCCACCGTGGTGGAGCTGATGAAGAAAGAAGGCACCACCCTCGGCTTGACGGTATCAGGAGGAATCGACAAAGATGGCAAACCCAGAGTGTCCAACCTGCGGCAGGGAGGAATTGCTGCCAGGTAATTGCTTCGTGGGGAAACAGAGAAAAGGGCACAAGGGTATAATTAACTCAAAAACATTAGAGTTCATCAGAAAAGGTCATTGATAGAGAAAGGACGCTGCTGTCTGCCAGGCAGCACCTCCCCACAGAAACACTGCGGGCATGCTTCAGAAAAGGCTCCCCGGCTCTGCCAGTGGCTGTGCTGAAGCCACTGGGGACTTGCGTGTCACCTCAGGAGCAGCCCTGCTCTCACAGGTTTAATTTCGAAAGGATTGCTTAAGGTCTGACTGTGCCTCTGGAGAGCAAATGGGCCGCAGAGGAAAAGTGACATTCAGATCTCGTAAACGTGTATCAGATGACCTGTGAGATGTAAACTGGTGAGTGAGCGAGGGAGGGAGGGAGGCACAACTCCAGTTTCCAGGCAGGAGACTTTCCTTTCTCACCAGGATATAAGGCGTTTCCTAGAGGAAACACTGAGCAGGAAACTTGCCTTGCCTGTGTGTCCAGTGATAGATACTTTGACTTCCAGCCAGTGGTCTCATTGCCTGCTCTTGGTTTGGAAATCTGTCAGTGGATAAATCCCAGAGCAATGAGGTTCTGAGGCCACAAGGGATGATGGGAATAATTCAGAGAGTCACATCTTGCTCTGGAATTTTTCTTCCTCTATTATAGGAGCTGCTTGTTTGTTCCCGGCTGCCCAGAACCAAAATAAGCACACAGAAACCGTATTACTTGCAATACTGTTTGGCTTAAGCGTATTTCTGGCTTACTCTTATATCCTAAACTAACCCATCTCCATTAATCTGTGTATCACCATTGGTAATACTTGGTAATTACCAATACATTGGTAATACCAATATCACATTGGTAAGGCTGTGGCTTACCAAGTTTCAGCTTCTGTCTCCTGTGTGGCTACATGTCTTCTTCTTGACTCCACCTTCTTTCTCCCAGCATTCAGTTTAGTTTTCCCCACCTAGCTCTACTCTACCCTATCAGGCCAAGCCAGTTTCTTTATTAAACAATGGTATTCACAGCAGATAGAGGGGAATCCCACATCACTCCTCGATATTCTTTTTATCAGTCCTAATCAGTAACAGACAACTTTATTTTTTTGAAGAGCAAGCAATTAGAAACAAAATATGCTATGTCCTTGGTTCTGACTCTGATCCCTCTCCCAACAAAGACATTAAAAGCTTTGAAATGTCCAAAGGGCATGTGACAAAAATAAGAGGGAAGAAAGGTTTGAAGTTTCTAGGATCAGGGTGATCCCTAAAGAAGCAATGTTGAGGGGCAAACAACTAATGTTTTTAAGTTTTGTTTTGTTTTATGATGTTTTCAAAATAAAGAAGGTAAAAGGTTTGAGGAACAATCAGAGACAGGTCAAAGAGGCGCCACTGTGTAGCCGTGTGTGACAGGCAGGGTGAGCAGGCTAGCCCGACCACATGCCACCCATGCCCAGTCACACTCCTTTGAGGTTCCAGTCGGAGGAAGCTGGGTATTTGTTATGTTGCCTGCTAACGTAGATGAGGGAAAGTAAGGAGATAGAAGACTGTCCTGTGGGGAAAATGTCCACCGTAGTGACTGTGTTGCTTTGCAGAAGTGACCAGCTGGATGTGGGCGACTACATCAAAGCAGTGAACGGGATCAACCTGGCCAAATTCCGCCACGACGAGATCATCAGCCTGCTGAAAAATGTTGGGGAGAGAGTGGTCCTGGAGGTGGAGTACGAGCTGCCACCAGTCTGTAAGTGAAGACGGCCCGGGAGGGAGGGCTGCCGGCCACAGCTTCCCACCGCTGCTGGCTTCTCCTGGTCTCTTTCCCGTCGTTGTCACTACGGCAGACAGAGGGAAGCTGCGGCATATTTCAGAGGGACTTGAAATGTAGTCTAAGGAGAGTACACACGCGTCTCCTTAGAGAGCACTAAGGACGCACAGTTGGCAATGAAATCATCTAGGAACCACGTTCGAGTAAAGTGGATATTGCTGCCATTTAAGTTAGTTTATTTAATAAACAGTTAACATAATTTCTTTAAATCCTTGCCTTAGGTATTATCCAAATACTGTGCTTAGATTTAGGAAAAGCATGTTTACGTTCTTTATACTGACTCTTCAGCGCATAAGCTCATGGAAAACATGAAAGATAATATCATATCTAATTATTATTAAATGATGAAAATAATAAGTGCAACAAACAGATTTTGAAAACTTATTAAATCTGGCTTCACTTTTGTCCTTGAGAAGGTTGCCTAAGCATTATGTCTCAGTTTCCCCCTCTGCAAAATGGAGATCATTGCTTGCCACAAGAAGTGGCTGTTAGCATCAGTAAAGCACTTAGAACACGGCCTGACACTCTACGAGTTTTTAATAAGTAGACTGACTAATCTACTAATCTAAAACTACAAGACATTCGTATGTTCCTTTCAGTCTTTGAAGGTGCAAGCAAGGCTTTCTCAGGTTAGTAGGCTGAAAAGTATTTGAACGCAGCCTGTCTGTCTCCAAAGGCCATTTTCTCACTCTCTTGAAGTATGGCTTCTGCTGGTTATGGCTGCCTTGCGTGGAAGCTATACTGTTCTGGTTGGGAAACCAGAACATCTCCTTTGATGAACTGTCACCAGGGATATGGCCCTAGCCAGCTCTTTGCTCTTTCGTACCAGTGAGAACTTAGATTATTGTGAGTAGTTGGTGATAATCCATGTTCAGTACCAAGTTGACAAGTATTTGCTGTACTTCGGCCATGACATGACAAGAACATGACATCAGTGGAGAGATTACTCTCTGCAAGGGTGAGACAGTATCTAGAAAAAGCCCTGATAACCATGCTGTATCCTAAAGGACAGGGAAAATATAAGGAAAATAAATCAGAAGTAATTGGGGGTGGGGAGGGATTGGGATCAGGCTACCGTGTTAAATAGGGAGACTGGAGACCATAATTGGAAAGGCGACAAGGTCCAGAACTTGAAGGCGGTGAGGGGAGCAGCCATATGAACTTCTGAAGGGAAGACTCCAGGGAGAAGAAACGTCAGCGAGAAGAGCAAAGGGCACGACAGTGCCGGCGATTGTTCTAGAAGCATGGAGGCCAGTGGGGCAAGAGCGGAATGAACAGGAAAAGAGTTAAGAGACAAGGTCAGAAATGCAAGGTGGAGTGATCTCGTGGGTCATGGGGAGGATTCTTGCTTTGCTCTGAATGACCCAGGAAGCCTGGCTTAGGAGGCAAAGCATAGTCTCACGGTTCCAGCGACTTCCTGGTGGCTGGGCTTAGACAGAAGCCATGGCCACTGGAGACAAAGGGAGGGAGACGTGTTGGGAGAACACTGCCAGGATCCGTGTGAGAAGTGGTGGTGAGAAAGGTGGGAAATGGATTCTGTGTGCTTTGAATAAGGGGTCTACAGGGTTTCCTAATGAACGTGAGGCAGGCTGTGCAAAAATAGATGTGGGGTCATCCCGAGGTTCTGAGCCTGAGCAGCTAAAATGATAGAGTTGCCGCTAATGGAGCTGGGCAAGACTGCAGGGAGAACTGATGTGTCGGAAAGACGGAATACTACATTTGAGATGCATTTGTCAAGTACACAGAAATAGCAAGGAAAAGGCCAGCAATGTGGACAAGTGATTTCAGGACAAACTGAGGTTGAAGGTAATACAAACGGCACTTGAGACTCAGGGACCAGATGAAACCAGCCAGGCTACGTTAAGTTCTCTGAGCCATGGGATGCCCACCTGTAACTGGCTACAGTCACTGCTGGGTGTACGCTGTAGGAATTCAGCAGCGAGATCACATGTTTAGACGGTTGCTACACACTTGGCAAATATTAGCCATTATTATCATATGGGCACAGTGGTTTCTTTAACTTGATGAAAGTCAGTTTGCCTTTAAATTGTTATCTCAAAGCATTGCCTGAGGTTAAGAAAACCAACTCTATAGAGACGTGGCTCTCATTTATACATTTGCCTTCCACTGGGTGTGTATCAGTAACACCTTCCCTCCCTAAAGGAATTCCATACAGCTTATAGGGTCATGCCCAGAGTGGGGATTTGTCCAGTATCATGAATGATTGAGAGCTAAAGCTCGGGGAGAATGGGAGGGGATGGTACAGACGTATTAGAAGGAGGCCCACCCTGAGCAGAGGTCCAGCAAGAGAGTAAGAGCTTACAGTGGCCTCAGGCTGGACAGGATGGGATTGTCAGAGCAGAAGCGAAAGGCAAAGATGTCCAGGATAGGGAAGCAGCCAGTGAGGCAACAAGAATCAAATGATGAGGCCCCATGGAAGAAGTGGGTGTTGAACAATCCTTAAGGGCTTTTTAAAAAACCATATTGTCAGACCAGCATGTTTCAAGTTATTATTTTAGAAACTAAATTGAAAATAGGTCCAAACAGATCCTCTAACCTATGGGCCAGACGCTGTTACTGTTTTCCAAGGCAGGAGATATCCTTGGCCTATACAGCATCTACAGAGTTACAGAGAAGGTTGGTACCTAACATGTTTAGGAGTTAAACCTGCTGAGGCTTGCTACTGAAATAGATTTGTCTTCCCTATGCAATAAAACTGACAGGAAAAAAGAAAATATGCTTTTAAACACCAAAGTATTTTTCAAGATAGAATTCAGTTGGAAGAGGCCTATCCTCCAAGGATAATCTCTATCTATTTTTCTTACGTTTGGAAAATTAATAAGACCTAGGAGTTCAGAAAGGTTGAAGGCATAAATAAGCCTCTCCTGTACTTAGCTCGGAGCACTGAAACTAACCAGGCCATCACAGCTAGCTGAGACCCACACAAGCTAGTTTCTCTCTGTCCCTCCAATACCAAGAACCACACACCCAGAGCAAACTGTCTGAGTCTCAGCCTACTCAAGGGCTCAGAGAAAGCTGGGTATGTATGTCTGTGATGTGAGAGATTAAAAAAAAATTAAAGTCTGACCATGGGCAATCCACTTATCTTTCCTAAGATTCGGTTTCTGTATGGAAATGAATCACTGGTTGACCTGTGCCCCATACTTCATTTTAACCTGAAAATTTTCTACGGCTTGCAGACCTACTTGGGGAGATTATGAGCAAAGTGTATCCTCTGTGTTTATGCATTAAACATTGACCCAGAAAGTGCCTCCACACTCTGTTCACATAGCCCCAGTGGAATTTTGAAATGCTAAGTAATTCTCGGCCATTTTCAGTTGACAGTTAGCATTTTATCATCAGCTTAAATAATGAGAAAGAATGTGATTTGGGGACAATCTATTTACTTAAATGGTGTTCCCGTTTAAACCTTGAAGCTACAGATTCTCCCTGTTTAATAATTAAAAAGAGAAATCTGTCAGGCCCTTTTGGTTCCCGTTAAATCACAGCTGAGTGAGACCAGCTGTCCAACAGAAGGAACCCTTTCTTCACTCAAATAGATGGGTGAGCGCATGTCACTGTGTGGCCATCTGTCCTGGCCCTGTGCTCATCCTGGTGGGCGTGGTGAAGTAGGAGGGGCATTTGAAGATTTCCTCCATGCAGTGCATTCTGGGGTCGAGTCTATGTATAGGAGCCATGCCCTAGAGAGTTCTCCCAATGGCAGAGGGTGAGAAGGCGGGCCCACCCACTTGAACGCATTTCCAGCCTCTGCTTGCATCCCCTCGTCTCAGAGGCAAGCGAGGCACATGGGCAAGTGGAAGTGAGCTCAACTCCTGGTCGTCTGCAGAGGCAGTGAGGCCGGGAGAGATAGGGTGTAAAACAGCTTCCCAGAGAGCCCGGCGGTGGTGGCGCACGCCTTTAATCCCAGCACTCGGGAGGCAGAGGCAGGCGAATCCCTGTGAGTTCGAGGCCAGCCTGGTCTACAAGAGCTAGTTCCAGGACAGGCACCAAAAACTACAGAGAAACCCTGTCTCAAAAGAAAAAAAAAAACAAAAAAAAACAAAAAAAACAAAAAAAACCCAGCTTCCCAGAAACACACGCACATTCACAAATAGAAACACGGAGCCACAGTCTAACTAGAATACTGAGGAGACCTTACCTCGCCCTTTCACCCTTTGGCCACACCTCTTCAGTACTGCTCTGCGGAATAATGAGTAGCATTTACATGATCAACACTAGGGTTCTGATACTGGGTGGGAAAACAAAATCAGCGAGGGCTAATAGTGTGAATAAAAACTATAAAGATCCAATGTGTTTGTTAATTGTATGGAAATGTTGCCAACAATAGCAGCTGTCATTGTAAGTGATGTGAAGTAGCATGTGGATGTTCTGAAACTGCGGGTAATCTCAAAGTCTTCATGCAGATGAGATTTGACTATAAGAATTTTGTGGTCAGCTATAGAAAGCTAAAAACAAAATTAAAATTCCAGTACTTAACATTCCCAGAACAGACATCCAGCCGACAAGCACAGGTGGCCCAGAGCTGGAATCTGTTTGTGTTTAATTGAAAGATGATGTAATGATTAAATAAGATAGCATTTGCAACCACTTTGCTGAGGTCTGGGCACACAGTAGATGCTCGTCAGGTATTTCTCCGCGTGTATTTGCCTTCCTCACACCAATAAAATGAAAATATTGTATTCAAAACTAGTTTCTTCAAGTGACTTGTTGGGTCATGGAGATAAGAAATCATTTAGTTCTTCATTTAATTAAAACTATCCCTCAATTCTTATTTTGTTTATATGTACTGTCCCTAGTTGATTAAACTGAAATTCCCTGAAAAGTCAGGCAATGGCATTCAATTCAGTCAGCCATGTAGCAGAATATTTGTTCAACTGTGAGTGTACACTGCTGTCAGCATATCCAGGGTTTTCTGTACTCTCTGCCCCAGCCTGGTAGTCAGCAGATCAACTTTGGATACCAGTGTAATTCTGTGAGTTTAAATGTCTGACTTTTGCCATTGTCCCTATAGCACCCCTTTGAGGGTTTAGCATTTCTGACCATTAAAAATAAACACAATTAATGTTTAATTTAAACCACTAGCTTGTTGTTCAGATGGCAAGAAGAGGGTAATTTCTAGTGGTTCTTTAAAATTGTCTATATGAAGATGCCCCTTGAGTTTGGATGGGGCGAAGTCTGGCGAAACCCATCCGTCTGAGGCGAAACTGCTGTGAGGCTGCAACCCTTTGACTAACCCTAACCAACCAAATGTGTCAGCCTGACCCACTGGAAATGGACTCTTGTCATTTAAACTAGCCTGGTTTTTGCTAAAAGCATTAGCACAGGCTTATTCTATAAATTAAATGCCAAGTAGCTCGTGTCCTCTGCTGAGTATCTCACAGAGAGGGAAAATGAAGCACATCTGAGTATATTCCACAGCGCAGTAGAGTCAGCCCGCTATAACTCGAGCATCCTAAGCCATGCTTTTTGTATCGATAGCTTTATGTAAGAAACATGTTTAGATCTCGTAACAGTATAAAATGTGTTGTTGATAATAACTATGGCTGTAGCCATTATATGTTTTTTAAAATCGGATCTCACAACCAGACTATCCTTTAAATCACTCGAGCCCAGGCTAGGCTTGAACTTGTAATTCTCCTGTTTCAGCCTCCACCATTCCCAGATTCCCCTGTACCAGTTTTTTTAAGGATCGGAAACCATCTACTTCTGTACAGCACATAAGTTTTTCTTTGTCCACCAACAAAATCATTCCAGCACTCATCACGTTAAAATACTAATTTGTGGATCTTTTTTCATGTGGTAATGGTTTATTATACAATCAGAATCACCCACCATTTCCCAAAAGCAGTTTCTCAGAATATTTTGTTGACCATACCTTACATGACGGATCCTCGCATGTGCGGTATAATGTAATTAGAGACTGCAGCTTGGCAGTACAGTTTCATTTTGTGAAATGAGAGCAATAAAAGGGAAACACAGAACACAGTGATAATGGCAAATTGAAGCATATCTTTGTTTTCTTGCCCGTCACGTTTTGAATGTACTTAGGGTTTCTTTGGCTCTCCATGTTTCTTTTGGGCCGCTGGCATGTTTACCGAGCAGCTGTCTATGTGTCGGAACATCTATTTGCATTAGCAATCTGATTGTAAGCTGAGAAGAATGAGTTTTCTTTATCTTCCAGCTTCAAAACTGAAATGAATGCAGAAATTATTTCATAAGCTTTACAATAATCATATTACTTTTGTATTTCACAAAGGGAAACGTTTCTATTTCTTGGAGATTGCCTTGCTTGCTCTGTAGAGTTTAAGCAACATAATTATCACCCCATATCTAGGATATGTCTCTTCACAAGGAAAGAATGTAGCTATGACTTTGTTTTTACTTGGAAACAATATGGGTGATTTATATGGGTAACTACTCATAGTCTCTGTATGTCATTACAATGATTTTTTTCTTAAACTTTATTGATACTATTTATTACTTTTTTCAAAATAAATTATTTGCAGCAGAACTTGTAAACCTATTATGTCACACTGAAAATTTACAATAGAAATGTTATCACAACCTTAAACTAATGCTTTTCCCATCTCATTCCCGTATACAGCTGTGCAAGGGTCGAGTGTTATGTTCCGAACGGTGGAGGTCACTTTGCACAAAGAAGGCAACACTTTTGGTTTTGTAATACGAGGTAGGTGATGGTTAGCAACTGTGGGTCTTCAGATGTTCCTGGAGAATTTCTTAGTGAGAGACCAGAAGGCATCCTTAAAATTTGATCTTTCCATAGGGTAAAATTATTATTAAGTAAAGAAGACTATGAAAAAGAATCAAGCAGATTCCAAACTCAATTTTGTTCTTAGCTCAGTAATACAGTGAAAGCAGTTACTCTTGGTGGACCTGGTCAGTTCTCCAGGACCATACTGACTTAGTGCTTTCTAATGTTACTTTGTCCTTGTATCTGGTCTGTGTTACTGAATAAAAAATATTGATAGGAATAGATTGATTCAATACCCAGGAATTAAGCAACTTTGTTTATATTACTTTCCTTTGAAATGCATTTTATTTTTGAAGCTTTCTAAAAATGGACCAATGATAATCTAACCCTTGGGGCACCCTTGTGTGTTGGCTCACTTGATCTCATTACAGGATGGCATTGGTATTAAAGAGTTCAAGTGACTCCACTAATTCTGAACTATGACTCTAGGTTTTTATGGCTCTGCTTTTCTTATTAGTGATTTTATCCCTGAAAGACTATTGCAATATTAGTAGCTCTTAATCTATAGTGTAATAATGAGAGTCAATAATTATGTGTGCATCAGGAAATTTTAACACTACAAATTTGGAGGGAATTTTTTTCTGTTGCTGTTATTACCTATAAAAATGCACTTTACAAGAGTAAGACTTCTGCCCAAATGATTGATAAAAGACTAACCAATATTAGCATGAATCTCAGTAATTATATATGCATCGAACACGAAAACAGTTCTGTTCTGTTGAGCAAGCTTTTCTTTATAGCTGAGCACTGAATGTTTAATTCTAATCTAGTCTAGTCATTCAGCAAACCAATTACTCAATGAAATATTTACCAAGCATACATCCACATATCAGTGAAACAATAAGTTCTGTGACATCTTAAGACAAAGACCCTATCTCACGGAATTAAGATCAATGAACTTGAAACACAAGTTGATAGTTTCTACTAAGTGAGCAAAACTAGGAGTTCATTATATTAAGGTTTGACTTGGTGGTTTCCCCAGTGTTCTGGTTAAAAAACTTTTCTGGCCAAACCATATCTTTAAGAGTCACAATAGGTTCCAAGGCCAGGTTATTAACCACAACTATTTTTTAATTTCATTTAAAAATAATTAGACAAATATTGTAAAAACTCTCCCTGCAAGGTATTTAGCTAAAGGATGGTGTATGCAAATCTTCTTTTCCTTAAAATTGTAAGGGAAATGCATTTGAAACACATGCCAAAATTTCTAATTATCAAACAACTGCAGCCAAGATTACGGCTGCTGTACATATCCATCACAGTTACTAGAAGATTAATCGATAACGAATCTAATTGCTAATGAAAGACCTGAGCCAATAACAATTTATCATCACAAAAGAAAGTGAACAGATGCAACTGAATTCCAAATGTAATATTACCAAATATCCTTCAAACAGATTTCGGGAATTTCAAAAGTGTGTGTGCGCACACAAGGAGATCACTAGAGGCTGAAACACTTGCTGATGCTCGGGTAGCACTTCATTCGGGCAAGAATGAGTGAACCATGAACTGAGTGTTCTTTCATTGGATTCGTATGACTATAGGAACTATTCTGAAAAAAATAAAGTCTTTATAATGAACCAGGCTTAGCTGATGACTGCTACATTTGTACAGACTTGAGGAATTTCCTTGATACACTGGTTAAACATAAAAGTTTGCAGTTTTACATAATTTTGCATTTTAAAATCTTTTTGAGGTCCATCTCTAGAAAGTTCCTGTGCTCAATGAGCAGCCACACCCACCCACTAAGGTTCACTGGCTGATCAGACTGAGGTACTATGGTGGGCAAATGTTAGTACATCTGATGGTTTTGACATAGCTGCAATTTCAGCTAAATTTGGGTCATGCTAACACATGCATGATATTCACATGTGGTCTCTACTGTGATACTGGCAGTGACTTTGTTTTCTGGGGCTAAATATTGAACCTGGAGTCTCGCACATGCTAAACTCCTGTACCATGAGCTCCAACTCCAGCCCAGATTCTAACATTTTTTACAAGTGTCCCAATGACGCTAATCATTATAGCCAGTGAACATCGCTGGTCTGAGCGGCCGCATTTGCTTTGCAAGCTCAAACTCCTAGAACCTAAGTGCCTTATTTAGTGAATTATTTCAAAGATAATGTCACCTACCAAGAAGTTCATAACTTAATTAACATGCATTCAGTGTTTTTATATTTAAATTTGGATCTGAGAAAATCACTGGAAGATTTCTTGCTGGCTTCAGCCTACCATCTTTTCTGAATCAGTTCTGTCATAGAAGAGCAAATGAACCTTTTAGAAATACTCTGCAAAAGCTGATAGTACTTTTATCTTGGGCTGGATTCCTTTCATTTACCTCCCCTATGCCAAGATTGGGAAATGATAGTCTGTTATACCACATACTCATTAAAGAGGAGCTGTATGACTTGAAAAGTGTCAGCTGACTACTAGGAAAAAGATTGTGAACTCTGTCCTGTCCAAATGTGGAGTGGCTGCCTCAGACCTAGTGGTGGTCCATCACCAGGGGTCACAAGCACATGCTGGGAGCACAGATAAAGGAAGTTTTACATGGTCTTGGATCAAAAGGAAACTTTCCCATGGGTTATGGGAATTTCCACCTAAAGCTCTATGTGATAGTTCTAAGAACTTCTCTAGAGAAATTTATCTTATGCAAAATATTCGAACTCCCATTTGCATTCGGTGCAACAAGCCCTGCCAAGTCTTCCCCTGATATTTTGAACACCATACTTTTCATAGTGGCCATTTGAGCCACTTTGTTTAGTTCTAGACAGGATCATGTTCTATTACCCAGGCAAGCTTGGAATGTACTACATGGCCCATTGACCAGGCTGACTTCATACTCATGGGGATTCCTCCTGCCTCAGCTTCCCAAGTGCTGGAATCATAAATGTGTACCACCACACTCTCCTTTCTTTCTTTTTTTCTTTTTTTTAACCACTTGGCACTTTTCTTGAGTTTCTTTTATATGTGGTTAGAGACTTGCTCCTTCATCTGTACTATATCCCATGATGCAAAGCATTGTTTATGACTGGGAGATGTCCTCATTGGACCAGTACTTTCAATTCGTAAGCCCCATACCATACCAGCTGTCAAATGTCTTTTATCATTCTGATTACTGTTTATGCGTATTGAGAGGTGGAGAGGTAGTGTCTTCAAAACCATTCTGCCTAAACTGGATAAGCCCTTTAAGGATTGCCCATGCCAGAGGGCACGTTGCACATTCTCCTCTCTTCCATATTTCCAAAAGTACACTGCCACATCTCTGCTGGCACTTTGTAAGTAATTCTTTGTAAAGGCAACAATGAGAGCATTTAAAGATGCCCTCCTTTCTTTTCTTTCTCTTTGCCCTAGGAGGAGCTCACGATGACAGAAATAAGTCTCGTCCGGTTGTGATAACCTGTGTCCGTCCTGGCGGGCCTGCTGACAGGTGAGTTTCATCTTTCTTCATCCTTGTCCAGAACAGACTGGATACAGTTTGGGGACTGGGAAAGAGAAAATGACCAATGGTAACAGCTGGGTGTCGAGTATATGTGTGCAAATGTGGGAGCTGCGAGGCTTGAGCAGAGGGAGCAGAGAGAGGAAGGTGTTGCCGCCTCCTCCTCCTCCTCCTCCTCCTCCTCCTCCTCCTCCTCCTCCTCCTCTTCCTCCTCCTCCCTTTACTGTGCTTTCTCTCTGGCAAGTCCGCAGTTCTGAGCTCAATTCCTTCATCATAGACACAGACAACACCAGCAATCCTTCAGGGTTGCTTGCTTTTAGCAAAGGATGTTTTGGGTGGCCAGACTCAGCAGAAGCACTTACGGAAAGAAACAGGCTCTTCCAAGGCAGAGAGTTGACCTGTGTCCTTCTGCACTGCCATGTTCCATGGGAAGATGGGCGGGTGCTGTGGCGTCACCTCGTGGTGGTGACCGGTCCATCACTGAGGAGTGCCATTTACTCAGATGAAAGGAGTTGTCAATCTCTATAGAGATTTCCCTTCCTTGAGAATTTGAGTATATTTAGGAAGAGTGCTCACGGATGTTTTCTCATGAGCCTTGTTGGGTCCCAAGTAAACTCACAATCTAGGTGTCCAGAGATGCTTGTGTCTGTGTTGTTTTCTGATGGCAAAATGAACTCAAGAGTAATGGAGGGACACAGCTTCTTCCATAGATACTGCTAAGGGTAGGAAGCAGATACACTAATTGCTTCTGTCTATCCATTTAGAATCAAGACAGTTTTTTAAACGTTTGGGAAATAAGTTACCACAATAAATACTATTTATGTATGAAGCACTTTTGACATTCCAGAAAGTGCACTACATGTGTGGCGAATATCACATTATTTTAGCCTTACAATCACCCTATAAATGAAGCGTTCCTATTTTCTCCCAGCAGATCAAACCACGACCCAGGATGGTTAAGACAGACTGTAGAAAGAACTAGGGCACATGTCCAGGGGTGATGGTCCTCCAGAGCTCATGCCGTGAGCTCGCGTCTGAGGCAGATAATATTTCCTGTAAAATAAGAAAATGAGGAGCTATTGGATTCTTGGCTGTGCCAGCAGCTAGCATCTTTGCCTTTGCAGAGGACAGCACAAAATACAAACTTCAGAGAGTTTCACCTTTTTCCTTTCCCATGCTTCTCTTGGGGACTGCTCTTTCTACAGAAAATAATCGTATACACATTTCTCATTAATCTTCACTGTTAGGGTTGGCAGGGATGTCAAGAGCAAACTACAGATTATTGTCAAATGAAATTAGGATCCAAAGAAACCTGAGCACGGAACGTGAACCTTTAGAATTATCTAGATGAACGATGTTTGTTTTAGAGACAGTCCTCCTTGGGTCCCACATTTGTCAGGCTGCTTTCTGCCCTTCCCCCAAGCAGAGGCGTCTTTGATCTCGTACCAGTGGTGTCACTAATGTCTTATCATCATCTCCTGGTGCCTTGAGTCTCTGTGTTCACAGCAGGGAGACTATTATTGGCCAGCCTCATCCAAGGCAGGTGAGGCCGGATTGGCATAATGATTGCTAAACGGCTTCATAACTCAGTAGGGAAATGTACAGACTAGAAATTCTCACCCACACTCCCTATTCCACTTGGGTTCACAGCTAATAAACGGGCTGAAATTAGAAAGCTTCTCTGTTCAACCTGACTTTGGGGAAAATAGGTGAATGCTATTTCCTGGTCTCCAATAAATCACTTTTAGACTTCACGTGAAAGCCTACAAGCGGGAAAATGTGCCTCTCATCCTTCTGTCCTCCAAGAGTTAACTGTGGGTGACCAGGTTAGTTGCTACTATGTGGTTATTCTCTCATTACTGGTTTTTGTATTACAGCAATTTTCTGTTCAGGGTTGCCTCTTTACACTCTCGCTTTCATTCTTGATGCTGAAAAGAATGGAAACGGGATGGATGGCGGCAAGCATGCGCGTGGAAGCATGGTGCTGGCTAAGAGGCTATTAAAGCTGGGCCCCATTATGCGAAATTACTCAAGACCGCTCCTTTATTCTCTCTCTAGAGAGGGCACCATCAAACCTGGAGACAGGTTGCTCAGTGTGGATGGAATTCGGCTTCTTGGAAGCACCCATGCTGAGGCCATGAGTATTCTTAAACAGTGTGGACAAGAAGCAACGCTGCTGATAGAATATGATGTCTCCATCATGGGTATGTAGGAATACGATGTCTCTGTCATGGGTATGTTGGAATACGACGTCTCCATCATGGGTATGTTGGAATACGATGTCTCCGGCATGGGTATGTTAGAATACGATGTCTCTGTCATGGGTATGTAAGGAATACGATGTCTCCATTATGGGTATGTTGGAATACGATGTCTCCATGATGGGTATGTTGGAAGCCCCACGGATGTGACCTCTTAAACTCCATTTCGTGTCAGCTGTCTACTCCTGCAGAGTCTCCAGGGGTAACTGTGACTAGCTGCCCTCTCATAGCAGCTGGGGTGTCACGGTGCACATTTTACTCTGCATTCAGGAAGAGGGAACTGCTACTTTTCAGTGGTGCAGAGTTCTCGTGTCCACAGCTTCAGTTATGAAGCCGCGTTCCCTCAGGGCTTGACCTAGCAATCGTGTCTCCCATACAAATCTTCTGTATTTTTTAAATTTAAAAATAGCAGTAAACTACATTTTACCTCCAATATCATAAAACTTGACTTCTGGCTTTCTGATTTTCATGTCATTGCAAGATAGCCCTAGCAGCCAGAAGTCTTGAGAGTGAAATGGCGGAGAAAGAAGCCAGATTGAGTTTCTCCTCAAAGATTCTTAATGACCTAAATAACTCAGAGTAAATGCTGGTGACTGCATGAGTCACTGTGTGTAGGAATATGACCCACTCTCTATGCTTGTAGAGGAGACAGGAATGCCTGAATGAGACAGAGAAATAATATTTCTCTAGTATGGCTCTTATTCTCACGATGCATACATCCATCCATTTTCTTACAAACAACATAATTTCATTCTTCTTTAAGACTGAATAAAACTCAGTGCACATGTGTGTATATACATCTATTTTCTTTATCCACTTGACTGCTGACACTCAATGAATCTTTAATTTGCGATTGTAAATAATGTTTAAAAAATGTAGATGTGCGACTATCTCTGTGATAAGCAAAATAGACACAGAAAAGTATCATATACTTCCTCTCATGTATATAGTGAGTCTCTGTCAGAGCCCGTAGGCCCCAACGTAGAAACTGTCTTTCCCTATCTTGACTGGTACAGAGGCATAAGAAAATAGTGAGACACAGTTCACACAGTCATAACGGAAGGACATCTCAGGCTTCATCCATTCCTGAAGATCTACCCGTGTTTATTATACAAAACACCTTTTAACCCCCAGGTAAACCAAGGTGGATCCTCATTAATATTCTCTTTCCGGGGATGCGGGCTAGGGAAGCACCTGCAGCTTAGTCACCAGCTTTGGAAACACCTCTCCCCAGGCGATCTACCTTTTAACAAAGGAGAAGGAGCCATACATCCTGGCCTTTGTTAGGTGGCTAGCTTGTTTGGCAGGACTGCAGCTGTCTAGTGGCCAGGGAGCCTGCCTGTAAATTATTTTATATGAAATATGGGCCCACAAATCTCTCTCTCCCTCTCTCCGTCTCTCTCTCTCTCTCTCTCTCTCTCTCTCTCTCTCTCTCTCTCTCTGTGTGTGTGTGTGTGTGTGTGTGTGTGTGTGTGTGTGTGTGTGTATTAAAGTGGAAGAAGTTCTACCTAGGGAAAGGGAGAGGAAAAGGACTAGCAAGCTAGCCAAGGGGAGGACTGGGAGAGAAGATGGGTTGATTATAATCCAAGTGCATGATACTCGAATGGCAGTGTCTACATAGACTATATGCATAGTGGACATAAACCAGCAAGGTTTTTATTTCTCCAAGTAGATTATATTTAATAGACAAAGAAAATAATAGGTGTTCATTTGTAATGTAATTAGGTGTAAAACTTTTTATTTCCAATGAAAGCATGTGAGAATTTCCTTTGCTTTCCTTCTTCACCCAGCACTTGGTATTCTTGTCTTTTTCACCCCATTCACTCCAGAGTGTGTGCTTTGGGATCTCACTGTACGTCATTTAATACGTGTTTCCTGGGTGGATAACATGAAGCACCTTTTCATTTGCCAGTGGAAGATGGCTGTTAACTTTTTCTTTCCCACACCCAAATCATGTCTTAGGAAATGTGTATGTTTGTGTACAATTTTGGTATCAGTATCTCATCTTAGAATCAGATATATTGTTAATAAATTTTAGATTAAAAGGTTTGGGCAGTTTCAGTGACCTACTTGAAAAATTCTTTGAAGATAAAAAAGTTAATTAACTGGGGTGGTATTTAGACTGTGTTAACATTTTAATGAAACAAATAAGATAGAAAGAATGACTCTCAGGAAAAGTAAGGATTCAGTGTTGAATGTTAAATTGGGGACATTTATTATTATCTAAGAAGAGCTATGAGTGAATTACTGGGTGTTTTAGCCCAAAGTTCAGCACATAGGTCAGAGCAAGAGAGAAAACTGTCGCAATTTCCTCACAGAGAGGACCCGTAAGCCCACGAGTCTGAGTGAAAGGGAGGGAAATGATCTTAGACAAACTGCAGGCCTTCCAAGGGCGGTTCTCAGGGTAACCTGCAATGAACATCAGCACAGGGAGTTAGAGGAGCCACCGTGACGGGCACCGCGAACCTAGGCAGTTTAGAACCATGGAGCCACACTTCTCCTGTGTCTCAGTTAGGGTTTCTGTTGCTGTGAAGAGACACCATGGCTACAGCACTCCTATAAAGGAAAACACTTAATTGGTGTGGCTTACAGTTCCAGAGGTTTAGTCCGCTATCTCCATGGCGGGAAGGATGGTGTTGTGCAGGCAGGCAGTGTGCTGAGACCTCTACATCCAGATTGGCGGGCAGCAGGAGAAATAAGTGAGGCCACACTAGGGCTGGCTTGAGCATCTGAGACCTCAAAGCCCATCCTTCCTCCAACAAAGCTACACCTGTCCCAATAAGGTCATGCCTCCTAATCATGGCATTTTCAGTGGGCCTTTGGGGGTCATTTTCTTTCAAACCAGCACATCCTGTATAAAATGATGAGACTCAGACTATTGTATTTGCATGCTGCTATGACGGTCCATGCATATGTACCGCTTATCAATGTACTTAATAAATGCAAATGCATTTTGTTTTAAATATTTACAAGGAAAAATCCCTCCATTTTGATGTTGTTGAAATATATTATCCAATGATTCGGAGAAACCTAAGATCCTTCACTTAGAAAAGTAATATAATAACAAGGGAAACCTGAGACAGAAGGAGAAATTTTTCTTTAAAAAAAGGCCCTAACACTAATAGAATACAGAGTCTTTGGATGAACTTGTTTTGAGTTCTGGCCTCTGTTGGCCTAGGACAAATTGCTTCACCTTTCCAGGCCAGCTGGTCTAGAAAGTCACGTCTGAAATAGGGATGGCAAGGAAACAGTATTCTTCTAAATGTTGGCGAATGTACTAAGTCAACAAATACATGCAAAGTGCTCACCATAACCAAACTGTTATTAGCGATGAGGAAATGAAAGTTGATTTTTCCGTGTTCCATGTCTCTAAAATGAATCCCAAGTCTCCCATTGCCCTGGATTAAAATACAGCTTTTGCTTTAGTTTATGAAAATATGTCATCCTTTCTCAAAGGACTATCTGGGAAATTATACAGCCTGGATTGTTCAATTTTCTAAAAGTTCATATAAGTGCTTATTTTCATATGCTTTTGCTCACAATGTTTTCAAAATATATTTCTGAGAATGCAAATTAACTTTGATATTAGACTCTTTAGTAAAGTAACACACAGTCATCACATAGATATTGTGCTGGGGCTGGAGAGGTAACTCAAACATTCAGAGAAACATTAAGGTTCTCAAACATGAGAGCCTCAGTTCTGTTCCTAGGCCACATGTTTTAGCCCCCAAATGTCTGTAATTCCAGTTCCATGAATACAGTTACCTATTCTGACCTCTGAGGGCACTGTAGACATGTGGTGCACTTACATGCATGGCAACAAAACAATCATACACATAAGATAAAAATGAATATTTTTAAAATAAGAGTATTGTTTTGAACATCAGTCTTTAGGTCAGTTTTACAGAGGTAAAGGGCATAAAGATTTCACCAAATCTGTTCTGATTTAGAACTCGCCTTAGCTATTTTTAAACACTTCATGATTCTCTAATAGTTGCTTTCTTTACAATTTAGGGATAGTCATCAGTGAACATGGAACTCTGGTTAGCTGGCAAAAACAAAAAAACAAAAAGCTGGTGGATTTCAAATACAACCAGCAAATTATTGTAGTTGATAATAAAGATGGAAAAGGTCAAGCTCAGTCTTCCTCCCAGTTGCCCTGACCCTTCCCACTGCTGTGCCCAGTGTTTATCACCAAGGTCAAGCCCACCTTCTCATTGGTGCAATGCATTTGGATGACTCAATCTTCTTCCCATTTTATTCCCCCTTCGAATGAGAAGGGAAGACACTCTTTTCCCTTCCGGACAGGTTGCAGGGGTATTTACATTTACGTGTGTGTGTGTGTGTGTGTGTGTGTGTGTGTGTGTGTGTGTTGTGACACAGGATTCCATAGTCTGGTGGAAACACTAAAGCATGTCTTTTTTTATTCTCATTACACCTCACAGGGAGCCATCAGGTATGCATAGAAGGAGGGAAGACTCTTGATGACAACTGTAGATTGCACAATATTTTGCTTATAGATTAGCTGTCCTTATGACCAATCATTATTAAGTGGGTGTTTGTAGAATGTACCAAAACATCAATATTTATGCTTGAAGTTCAAAATGAAGTTATTTTGTGATCTATGATTTTGTCTTACAATGCAGTGTAACATTCACAAACCTTCAATCTCACGTTTCTCTGAATCCTGTAAGTCTTTAACTCTCTCATTAGATATCATTTTTGTTTATTTTGTTTTGTTTTGAGAGACAGGGTTTCTCTGTGTAATGGCCTTGGCTGTCCTAGAACTCACTTGGTAGACCCAGCTGGCCTTGAACTCACTGACATCTGCCCACCTCTGCCTCCCAAGTGCTGGGATTAAAGACAAACTAGATATCATTATATATGCTCATATTCAAACCTAGCTTATGTTCTGTTAGATGATAAGTATCATGAAGAACTAATGATTAATAAGAAAAGAAATTAATGTGATTTCCAAGTACCCCAGGACATTACATCTCTGTGCAATCTTGTGGAGAGTCCTTACCTACATGCATTCAATCCTGAGCAAATGAAAATAGCAATTTGTGAGCAACTGTTTAAATAGAAATAGATTTGGGTGTTGCAAACCTTTAAAAATGGTGGATTTGCATTCACAAAGCATAGGTTTATTGACATTGCATTTGCTTTTCTGAAATATCAGAATCAGGATATAAAACTTGCGCCTATGAATTCTCAGCTATAAGTCCTAAGTGGGAATTATGATAGCAGTATTCATATTCAAAGACAATATTCATGTCTCCACTGCTGCCTCGTGTGTCTCAGTTGACTGAAAACGGAGAATTGCAAGGATTCCTTCAGTAGTCACAGTGTGCCACTTGGTGAGCCTGTCACTGGCATACTTTTCTTTTTTCTTAGAAAATACCATAAATAGGAGCAAAGAGTATCCTTCATGAAGCACACACATAATTTTTAAATGTCAACAGCCTTTTCTTTAGGATGTTATTTCTATGAAATGATAGTTATATTGTCTTTTGCAATTCTTATCTAGAAGTGAATTCTTTTGTGGGGGTGTTGAGACAGGGTTTCTCTGTTGTAACAACCCTCATGTCCTGGAACCTGCTTTGTAAATGAGGCTAGTCTAAAACTTACAGAGATATACCTGTCTCTGTCTCACCAGTGCTGGGACTGAAGGCGTACCACTACGTCCGTCTTAAAATGAGCTCGTATAAAACACTATCATTCTCACTACCGCATTCCCTATTTATTACGTGTTCAAACAAGAGAGGAATGCTATGTGCGGTCCTTCCCATGATTTCTTCCACTGCTTTCCTCTTCTAATGTAGAGAAGCTTTTCTACATCTAAGGACTCACTTGATTGCATTAGACCTCCAAGACCATCCCGCCCTCTTTTTAAGGTCATCTGTGACATGCGGCATAATGAAATCATGGAAGAAACACGACGTTCACTAGATCTGAACCCTTGGCATGTGAGTTCATAAACTCTGTCTGCAAAGACTGTCCACCACAGCTAACATGATTACAAACAAACTAGAAAAGAAATGCCAGCAGGAAACCAGCCAATTAGAGATGTGCAGTAGAAACCAGACTAACTTCAGTGCCCGGCAAAGCACCTGGCACAAAGTAAGCGCTCTGCCACATTCGATGAGCAAACAAGCGAGTATGTGACTCTCAAAGTTTCTATTCTTCTCCATAGCTTGCTATATTGCATATTATATCACATTTCTGTACATATTTTAAGCAAACTGGTATAGTATCTTGAAACTACATACATAATATATGAGATTTGCCTAGAATAGGGAACATCAATTTTTTTTTCTGTGTTCTATCTGATTGATGGAAGGTGACCCTCTGAAGCAGTGTACAGAGATTTTACCCAAGGTCATTGTACAAGAGCATGTTGAACTCTTGCATGGTCTACATGAGTGCTCCAGGTACACAGATAACAATGATGTTGGTCACCTTGCTATACCCACTGTATTGGTTACTTTTCTTGTTTCTGTGACCAGATACCCAGCAAAAAGCAACTTAAGACAGAAAGTTTTATTCTGGTTCACAGTTAGGGGGCTGAAAGCCATAAGTCCATTATGGCTAGGAAAGCAAGGTGACAGGACTACCTCCTACATGCAGCAGTGGGAGACAACAGCTCGGTGGATTATGACACAGAGAAGAGAATGTTTGTTTTCTTGTTTGTCCTAGATCCCAGCCCATTAATTGGTGCCACCGACATTTAGGGCTAGCCCTATCCCCCACCAACAGTCAGTCCTCCCTAGAAACAACCTCGCAAACATCCCTGTGGAGATGATTATTAATGCTCCAGACATTTTTTAACCTTTTTATTGTTCTAATTGAGCTATACATTTTTCTCTGCTCCCCTCCATTCCTCTCCCCCACTCTTCTACCCTCTCCCATGTCCCCATGCTCCCAATTTACTCAGGAGATCTTGTCTTTTTCTACTTCCCATGTAGATTAGGCCCATGTATGTCTCCCCCAGGATCCTCATTATGGTCTAGGTTCTCTGGGATTGTGAATTATAGGCTAGTTTTCTTTGCTTCATGTCTAAAAGCCTCTTATGAATGAGTACATATGATAATTGTCTTTCTGGGCGTGAATTACCTCACTCAGTATGATTTTATCTAGATTCATCTTTTTGCCTGCAAATCTCAAGATGTCATTTTTTAATGCTGTGTAGTACTCCACTTTGTAAATGTACCATATTTTCCTTATCCATCCTTCAGTTGAAGGGCATTTAGGTTCTTTCCAGGCTCTGGCTATGACAAACAATGCTGCTATGAACATAGTTGAGCACATACATGCCTTTGTCGCATGATTGAGCAACCATTGGATATATACCCAAAAGTAATATTGCCTGGTCTTGAGGAAGGTTGTTTCCTAATCGTCTGAGAAATTGCCATACTGATATCCAGAGGGGCTGTACCAGTTTGCACTCCCACCAGCAATGCAGAAGTGTTCCCCTTACCCTACAACCTCTCCAGCATAAGTTGTCATCAGTGTTTTTGATCTTGGCCATTTTTATTGGAGTAAGATGGAATCTCAGACTTGTTTTGATTGGTTTTTCTCTGATGCCTAAGGATGTTGAGCATTTCCTTAAGTGTCTTTCAGCCATGTTACATTCTTCTGTTGAGAGTTCTCTGTTTAGGTCTGTACCCCATTGTTTTTACTGGATTATTTGTTCTTTCGATGACCAAATTCTTGAGTTCTTTGTATATTTTGGATATCAGACCTGTGTCTGATGTGGGGTTGGTGAAGATCTTTTCCAATTTTGTAGGCTACCATTTTGTCTTATTGACCATGTCTTTTGTTCTACATAAGCTTTTCAGTTTCAGGAGGTCCCATTTATTAATTGTTTCTCTCAGTGTCTATGCTACTGGGGTTACATTTAGGAAGTGGTCTCCTGTGCCAATGCCTTCAAGTGTACTTTCCACTTTCTCTTCTATGAGGTTAGCTTTATGTTGAGGTCTTTGATCCATTTGGACTTGAATTTTGTGCATGATTATAGATATGGGTCTATTTTCATTCTTCTACATGTTGATATCCAGTTATGCCAGCACCATTTGTTGAATATGCTTTCTTTTTTCCATTTTGTATTTTTTGTTTCTTTGTCAATAATCAGGTGTTCAAAGATGTGTGGATTGATATCCAGGTCTTCTATTCAGTTCCATTGGTCCTCCTGTCTGTTTTTATGCCAATACCAGGCTATTTTCAGTACTGTAGCTCTGTAGTAGAGTTTGAAGTCAGGGATTGTGATGCCTCCAGAAGTTCCTTTACTGAACAGGATTGTTTTGGCTATCCTAGGATTTTTTGCCCTTCCATATGAAATTGAGTATTGTTCTTCCAAGATCTGTGAAGAATTTTGCTATAATTTTGATGGGTATTGCATTGAATCTGTAGATTGCTTTTGGTAAGATTGTCATTTTTACTATGTTAATTCTACCTACCCAGGAGCATGAAAGATCTCTCCATTTTCTGGTTCCTCTTTAATTTCTTTCTTAAAAGATTTAAAGTTCTTGTCATACAGATCTTCCACTTGTTTGGTTAGAGTTATTCCAAGATATTTTATGATATTTGTAGCTATTGTGAAGGGTGATGTTTCTCTTATTTCTTTCTCAGCCCATTTATCATCTGTGTACAGGAGGGCTACTGATTTTTTTCAGTTAATCTTGTATCCTGCTACATTACTGAAAGTGCTTATGAGTTGTAGAAGTTCCTCGGTAGACTTTTTGGGATCACTTATGTAAACTATCATATTATCAGCAAATAGTGAGAGTTGTATCCCCTTGATCTCCTTTTGGTGTCTTATTGCTCTAGCTAAGACCTCAAGAACTATATTGAATAGATATGGAGAGAGTGGACAACCTTGTGTTGTTCCTGATTTCAGTGGAATAGCTGTGAGTTTCTCTCCATTTAGTTTGATGTTGGTTGTTGGCTTGCTGTATATTGCCTTTATTATGTTTAGGTATGTTCTTTGAACCCCTGCTCTGTCAAGACCTTTACCATGAAGGGATGTTGTATTTTGTCGAAGGCTTTTTCAGCGTCTAATAAGATGATCATGTGGTTTTTATTTTTCAGTTTGTTTATATGGTGGATTACATTGACAGATTTTCATATGTTGAACCATTTCTGCATCTCTGAGATGAAGCTGACTTGATCATGGTGGATGATTTTTCTGATGTGTGCTTGAATTTGATTTTCCATTATTTTATTGAGTATTTTCACATCAATGTTCATGAGTGAGATTGGTCTGTAATTCTTTCTTAGTAATATCTTTATGTGGTTTGGGTATCAGGGTAATTGTAGCCTCATAAAAAGACTTTGGCAATGTTCCTTCTGTTTCTATTGTGTGGAACAATTTGAGAAATATTGGTATTAGTTCTTTGAAAATCTTGTGGAATTCTATGCTGAAGCCATGTTGTCCCAGGCTTTTTCTGGTTGGGAGACTTTTGATGACTGTTTCTATTTCATTAACAGTTATAGGTCTATTTAATTTGCTTATCTGGTCTTGATTTAATTTTGGTAAGTGATATTGATCCAGAAAGTTGTTCATTTCCATTAAGTTTTCCAATTTTGTGGAGCACAGGTTTTCGAAATACGACCTGATGATTCTCTGTATTTCCTCCATGTATGTTGTTATGTTCCCCCCTTTCATTTCTAATTTTGTTAATTTGGATATTCTTTTGCCTTTTGGTTAGTTTGGATAAAGTTTTGTCTATTTCATTGATTTTCTCGAAGAACCAACTCTTTGTCCAGACTTTTCTTACTCTAATCAAGATAACAACCAAAATTCCCCATCATAGTCACTTAGAAATCAAGCCATGCTCCAGGCAGTGGTCCAAAGGCTTGTCCATGGTCCGCAGGTGATTCCCTTTAGAGTCATTCTACTGGTAAATGCTACAAATTGAAACACTTTATCGTCCTGCTGCTGTAACTCAGTGGATCTCACCCTTTCTAATGCTATGACCCTTTAACACAGTTCCTCATGTAGTGGTGACCCCCCAACTTTAAATTTATTTTTGCAGCTACTTCATAACTGTAATTTTGCTACTGTTATGAATTGTATTGTAAGTTTTGGAGATAGAAGTTTGCCAAAGGGGTCATGACTCACAGGTTGAGAACCCTGTAGTACCTGCACATTTCACTATTCTCTATTCACTGC
Organism: Myodes glareolus; assembly: GCF_982192425.1. Lineage (NCBI taxonomy): Eukaryota > Metazoa > Chordata > Mammalia > Rodentia > Cricetidae > Myodes > Myodes glareolus. The sequence goes on from NC_142051.1 coordinate 3,940,955, forward strand.
ATACAACAGGATGATCCATACTTTTTTTTACCCCTCTTAAAGAGATAGTACACTATTATAAAACACAGGTATTCAACATGAATTCATACTGTGGCCTTCACGGTGCTCTTCAAGAGTTGGGATCATCTTATGACACAAAGAAGCAAAGACTTTTGCTTTAAAATAAACCTAAATATCTGGCTGCTCTTAGCATTTAATTATTGGGCTCTGCGTAAACACTAGCTTGGTCTGAATCTCACACTGCCTTTTGCATAGCACATGTTCTCTTTGGTGTTCTCAAATAAACTCCCTTCACCAGAGACTTGCAGCGAGTTCCAGCGGCTCCCCGTCTGCAGGCTCTTTCAGAAACAAGACCACCACTGCAAGTAGCTTCAAGGGAATGTGAAGATTTGGGGTGGAGTGGCAGAAATAAGAACTAACATGCTCAGTGTGGCTCCTGAGTGCTAGTGTGGCCCATTCTCCCAGTTCTGTGGGTGAGCCGCCCCAGCTCTCCATCCTGTTCCCAGCCAGGTGACATTGCTGTCTCATGCTGGTTTTTCAAAGCCTCTTCCATAATGCATTAGTCGTTGGCTCCTAGAACATAAAGTAATTTGGCTAGTCTAACTCTGTTGTAAAAGGTATACATAAACAGTCTTAAATATGTAAGTAATACTAACATAGAGTTACGAAACACTATAGAGTGATCACTAGTTCCTTCTAGAAGCTGAGTATAGTAAGTGTTAGGGTGATAAACGAGTATCAGATTAAGTGTATCATGTTAATAATTCAGCATCTAAATTTCTATATATAAAAGGGTTTATATATAAGTGGATTTTTTTTTGTGATAGAATCGCAAAGGTCTCTGCATATTTTAAACACTGCTCCATAGTTACACTTAGGAGACTACCCCATGTCATCTCAGAGATTCTTCCAGCTCCTCCACTGAGCCACCTCTTTGAATTTAAATATTCTAAAGCCTGTCACCGCTCCTTCCTTTATTGTTGAAACCACAAACCCCAACTAAAACTGCTACACTTGAAAATAACTTTTCATATTAGTTTAAACTGATTGAAAGTGGTCACAGCTAACCTCAGTGTCTGTGAGAAAGCTGGCCATTGATTGGTCATTATCTCAGACCCAGCAGTGCTGCCAACAGTTACAAATTCCCCAGACTGCCGCTCAGCTTCCCTTGCTCCTGTGGTCGGCATACTGTCCCTGCCTATAAGAATTTGATCTTGGTGTTCTGAGACATCTATTAAATTAATCAAAACCTGGTCAAAATTCTTTCATTTTCAGACCGTACATGATGTTTTAACATTAAGTATATCCTTTTAGGGCCAAGTAGCCCTTCAATTTTAGCATAGTTTAGGAAAATGAGAAGTAGCTCAGTCAGGGGTGTTCTCCCTTTAAGTGGTAAGTTTCTCAGAGGTTATGTGTATGTATTATCTAGTCTAAACTGGCTTTTCCTTTGAAAAAACAAGATGCAGACAAGCTTGGTTATTAATCACAATGTCAGTCTGGGCTTATATTTTGTAGTCTGCCTTCAAAGTACCAATCAAGATTATCACCTTCATGGAGATAAATTAATTGTATCTCCTTTTCTCATGAGACCAGTTCCAAACTGTCTTTCACTGGGGGAAAATATTAGTCTCTATACTTCCATGGAACACTATTGCACATATGGTAAGCTGTAACCTTCAAGGAAGCCAAAGACGGAGAGAGTCCCGTCAGGCATGCTCCTCTTCTGTGCCTTTTCCAAGTGCTTTGGCTCTTTGTCAAACAAATATTTACCTCAGTGTCTGCCATAAGTAAAAAGGATCCTATTTTTATTAATTCATCCATGCTAGTGACTGTTCAAATGTCACATTAACATATCCCATTAACACTGTCAACCTCACCACCAAGGCACTGAGCCCCTGGACTGCCCACTGAAGTACCCAGGGGCATCCCAGTCTTACACATGACCAGTCTTTGTCACCACAGGGATAGTGACAGAATCAGAAACACATGATTCTACTTCTTGCATGACTTGGGTCCTGGCATCTTAACTAGTGGCAACGAGGGAGTGAAGAAATGCTAGACACATGGTCACAGAAAAAACAGGGTCAGGTTGTCTGGGCTGCGAGGGGAGAAGCTGCAGCATCCCAGATTGTCAGCATGCTAATATATACAGGGAAGGTAGGTTACCTCATCGAGCTGAACAAGGAGTCAGGTTATTATATACAGATAAAGAAGGAGGTGGGGTTTATGGTGTACAGTTGGATCAGAGACAGGCCTAGCTAATCTTACCAGAATAAGTCCCGCTGTGGGAGCAGTCATCAGACCACAGACGTCCAAGGGAAGAAAGCTGGAGTGGACATCTTCTGAACACACTGTCAACATTCACACTTGAACTAGGAGGGAAAGCTTTGCCAGCCCTCTGACCCTCGCCCGGGGATGACTTGACCACAACTCTGGGTCTGAGGCATGAGTCCTTGGCATGACCCTGCTGATGTCCGCAGCACACATCTCTCAGAACTTCTTCCACTCCCTACAACATGCTCGGAAACTTCCTTGAGGTTGGGAGGTTGGAACATTGTGGTGAGGACTTTCTCAGTTACTAGTCAGCTACACAAGGGCTTTTCTCAGCTGCAAGTGGAGGTCACCATGAAAGAAACACCCATATGAATTCTCCTCTCTTTGTGGAAGCACCTGTTCTTTCTACCTAAAGATGTGGGTGACCATAAAGTAGGAGAAGGGACAAGGTAGAAGGCTTTTGTCTAATCTTTATGGAGATCTATGGCTCAGAGAGGTCCCCACTTTAAACCGCTGTGACTTCAGAGAAGTCATCTACAAGGAGCATTGAAAGACCGGGTGCCCATAGGCCACCTCCCCTACAGAACTGTTTTATTTTAAACAGTTGAAAACCTGCCACCCACCTTATCGCCTTGACAGCAATTCCCACAATTCCCACAATTCCCGCAATCATCTCATTCTAAACATCTGTCCATTTGCTGGAAAATGAAGTAAAATGCAGACACTAACCCAACCCAGCTCCTCTCCAGGTTTCTCTCTGTCTGGCTTCTGCTACCTGGGACACTGATTCCTGGTCCAGGTTTCAGCTTGTGTGCTTTCTCTGGCCTGGGGACACTAGGATATAATGATCCCATGGATTCACACTTGATTCTTAACTCTGCAACATACTAGACGTGTGACCTCCCTAAGTCTCATATTCTCTCAACTCTATAAGGAACTCTGCCATGGTTGCTGTGATAACTAAATTTGCTTAATACATTAAAAATACCCAGCACACACAGAAGTAAAAAAAAATTCCCATTTTTATTGGTTTTGTTATTGTTGATGTTAGGTGAATTTCCTCACTTTGCTAGTATTGTATTTCCAGTGTGTTCTAATTTTGGAGGTAGACTTTATAAACTAACTAGAAATGGCCCTTCTATCCCTTTAATTCTATAATGTGTTATAAATATATGCTTCCTATACTTTGCATTCCTTTGTGCGCGGTAGTCTTGCAACTGTGCATAGAGTGCTCCTCCTGTAGGATGGGGTGGCCCCATACCCATATTGTCCTCTGTGGGGCTGTCCAAACACAGATGGTAGAGTTTGATGTTGGTTAAATAAACAAATGAGAATAATTCATATTGAGCCTATGTTTTTCCCACACTCAATAATATTCAAAATAGTTTCTCATATGTTTCTAGTTTTCCCTGCAGTTTTACAAGCTTCATTCTGCTTTCCCCTTGTGATAGCCTGGTAAGGTATCAGCTACTCCTTGGCTATGGTGAATGGCTAAGAGTCTGGCACATTCTGATTATTGGGAGGATCCATGTGTTTTCTACAACAACAGGGAGGTTCACACATACCTGGTGAGTTTATTTGCAAAAGTGAACAAACACTAATTTCTTTTTTTTTGATTGGTTGGTCATTTTTGGCAGCTTTATTTCAAGTGCATTTAGTAATCAACACTGTATCTATTTCTTGGGGCAGTGTACAAATATTATATACATGCTACTTTAATTTTTTATTGCACTACAAACACTACTTTCTACACAAACATACAAGAGTTTGTAGGCTTTACGGTCACCAGATATTCAGTGTTCAGTGCTGAAAGGAACACATCTAGAAGGCACTGTAAGAACCTTGAAGTACACAATCTTTGGGAAATTTTTGCTCTTTCTCAGTGAATATCTCATGAATATTCCCTCTAAGCATTACCTAATGCTGTATTTCCTTTCTAGTACCGTTATTTTTAAGATTTTGTTTTTAGTTGTGTTTATGCCTGTGCATTCACATGTGGGTATGTGCCCTTGAGTGCAGGAGATGCTCTCGGAGGTCAGACGTGGGCTTCAGATCTCCTGGCGCTGGAGTCACAAGCAGTAGTAAGCTACCTGACATGGGAGCTGGGAACTAAACTCAGGCCATCTACACAAGCCATGTGTGCTCTCCAGTCAAGGAACCAATATTTTAAAATAATTCCACATGTAAAATTACATATGTTTACACACCTGTTTTTCACAGAGCTCTGTGGGCATAAACTAGCAACACTCCAAATTGTCTGTTCTTGTCAGGCAGAGCCTTTCCTTGCAGCTTCTCTCATCCTTAACATTCGGAGCCCCGCTAGATCATCCTGATGGTCTGTGTAGAAGTTCCTGTAGGAACTTCCTGTTCCTTCCCTGGAGCCGATTCTTTCATTTCCCTCCTCTTCAGAAGGGCCTCCATGAAGCAGTTTCCAGCCGAAAAGCCTGGGCGCACTGACCTTTTCCTTTCTGGCTCACACAGGGCTTTACACGGGGTCTTCACTCCTGTCTGATCACTGTTGTTGCCTTACACAATCCACTTGCACGCACACTCCTAGACTCCGTCTTTCCGTGAAGTGCCATCCTTTCACCTTGTGTCTACCGCCATCCCTCAAGCCATTCCCACTCAAATTCTCGTTCCTGAGTGACTTTGCGGAGCATGAGTCCTGCCTCTTCACTAGCGCCAAGCCTTGCCTACAACTCCCAGAAGGCACTGTCCCTGGAGCGGCCTTCCCATCTTGCCCCTCCAGTCTCCAAGTGGTTTGGAGAATCCACTGCTCTCCTTCACTAAACTGAGAAGTCCGGGAACTCAGAGACAATGAAAATACATATATTATATCTACGTGTGTGTATAGCCACACACACACACTACTGTAGCCTGCTACACACAAAGACTGCACACATTAAATATTTGCCACATGAATTATATGGAGACAACTTAAAAGCGGTGTGTCCCCCATGTTTCTTCTAAATTGAGAGTAAACATTTACTCTTTCTTGGAGCACTCCAGAGGCAAGAAACCCCGGAAAGACTTACACAGCAGTTTGCATACTACTGAATGTCACTCTTTATTCTGTCTTCTCAGCTCTCGCCTGCCCTCTCTCAGCCCCGTCCTGTCTCACCCCCACCGCCTCCCCACCCACATTTGTCTCCTTTCCCTCTCCATCTCCCTTCTTCTCTCGGCTATAGATGAAAGCATTAGGCCAAGACCAGCATTGTTTTTAGATCTTTGTTCAGCAAGGCAGCAAGTATGAGCCTCTCAGATAAAAGCCCCTAGCGATGTAGCTTCAGGAAGTCACCTGAAGAGCTGTGTTGACTGGTGGAATCTAAGTGTGCCAGGTCTTTTTGTATCCTGGTTTCTTTGTTACAGCTTTGGTTGTGTTAGGGAATGTGAGTCTCATTCCGACTCAATTTTCACCCTCTGCCATAAGACACAGCTTCCTTTCCCCAGAGCCTCTACCCTGTGTGTGCCCAGAAACGCTCCCTTAGACATTTGAAGCCATGACTTCGGGGCTGTGCCAGACCTTCGAACAAGTGGAATATGTGACGATGTTTTCGGCTCCCTGAAAACATTTGTTGTGGCACAGTGAAGTCTGTGGCTCTCAAGAGAATAGGAAAGGAAAATGACTTAGCCGCTCCCGGAGTCATCCACGGGAAGGGGAAGCACTCTTTCCTTCTTTTTTTCTCTCTCTCTCTCTTTCATTCTTAAAAGTGAGTGTCAGTGCTAAGGCTGTGCTGTGGCTTGGCCTCACATGGTTCCTCACTGCTCCGTGTCTGCATCAGACTCTGGAACGTCCCTACCAAGCCCTTGAGACATGTCACCCACTGTGGAGACCTGTTTGGCTCTCTGATCTCTTGTTTCCCAGAGGTGATGATTCCCTAACATTACCCTTCTACTAAGATCCTTAAAAGTTGGTTCAGTTTGGTTTGGGTTTTCTTTGAATGGTGTTTGCTTTGGTTTCTTTCTGAGGGCGGGGGTTGTTTTGAAAGACAGAGTCTCTTGATGTAGCCCTGGCACTCACAGAGCCTTGAACTCACAGAGATCCTCCTGCCTCTGCATCTCAGTCCTGGAATTAAAGGCATGCGCTACCACACCCAGAAAAAGGCTCTTTTGTCCATCCTGGAATTGCCCCAAAGGTCATACTGTCCAAATAAAATCCCAGAAAATACAGGGAGCCTTTCCTACGGAATTCTTAGACTGAGGAAGGAACATAAGGGCCTAAGAAATGCTTCAGTCTGTTCAGTCAAGATGAGGATACTATTTGGAAAATACTAAAATTCTACCTGTGGAAAACACTAAAGATTAGTTTAATTTTCATAATTTGCATGGTTTCTATATTCTACGTGTGAATGCATTTAGAGTCCTTACAAGAAGCCTAGATCCAGAGCACTGTGGATAATCTAAAAGCACAGGAAGGGTAATACTGATATCAGTCACAAACTCAGTAAGTGGAACTATGCATGGAAGTGTGACCATCTGGGGGAACCATATCAGGGGAGCTGGGCAGCCTGTTTGCCTCCTCCCTTCTCTACTCTTTGCTGTAATTTTCCTGGGGGACAGCTGCACCCCATGCTACATAGATACAGACATTAACTAGTTCCAAAGCATGTAAATTAAGACTTTTATGTTTTGGGCTTCATAGCCTCTGCTCCCTCTTTCTGTTGGCCAAGCAAAGACAGTGCATTTGCTTCACATTAACCAGTAAGTGGCATAGCTGTCAGTGGGTGCTCCCGTGTAATAACCCCAGGAGAAGGAGAGAATGGGTGTGATTTGTGCAAGGGACTTTGTTGTGCGGCAGTTGTGATTACTTTGTTGTGCGGCAGTTGTGATTACTTTGTTGTGCGGCAGTTGTGATTACTTTGTTGTGCGGCAGTTGTGATTAATTTGTTGTGTGGCAGTTGTGATTACTGCCCACAACACACACGTCCTTCTTTCCACAGATGAAGTTGCTCTGCCGTTCATCATTTAGTGTTGAATTTAGGATTAGACCCAGGTAGACTTCACAATTGAGATAATGTAGCCACAGCACATTAATAGAAATTATAGTAGATGCATAAATTTTTATGATTTCAGGTGAAAGTCGTAAAGTCAATAGAGCAAGCATTATGATGTCTTTACATTTTCTAAACTTACATTTTCAAGTTATGATGAAGTTCACCTATTGTTTTTCAAAACTAAGAAAATCTTACAGAGATATTTACAAATAAAAGTGGATTTTTTAACTGTTTCAAATATAGTTTTAGGACTAAATACATTTTTTGAATGCTCATACTCTTTCACTATTTTTTTAAAAAAAACATCAAATATTTAATGTTGAGTGCCTCAGAACGTTCTGAGTTACAGGGAAGAAACCGAGACAATAAATTCATTACCATCTACTGGTACTTAATCATGGTGGCATTTTTATTGATTTAAATTATGGTAAATCCACTCAGTTCAAGGGACTGAAGAATGACTTTCCTGGAATCCTCCTACCTCTTTTTTCTTTACTCTCTCAGTGTCTTAAATAGACCTAGAGACATCTTTGCAGATTTCCAGGCAGTGCTGTGCAGCTCAGATCACTATTAGAACCCAGAAATATAGACTGCAGCAGGCCTAGGAAGGGAGGAAGTAGCCAGGAAAGGAGCCTGTGCTTATGTAAGAGTTGGTACGATGTAATTCACTCGCAGTTGCAATGAAGAGCTTGAAATGAAACAGCAGGTTAACTCTTGCATTTTGGTAAAAACAAACAAACAAAAAACAAAAAATTGAAAAATTGTTGCCCTCCCTATTTCTGTGGGCATGAACAAAATATACATTGCAGTTATATTAGTTCATTTGTGACTATTAAGAAATACCTGGGATGGGATGCTTTAAAAAGAAATCAAAGTGTTTATGTAAGTCCTGCCAGCCGTATTAGCATGACGTGTGGTGGGGGTCTGCTGAATAGCATCTTGGCAGACTTAGAGCGGAGAGCAGCTAATCACATAGCTAGACAGGACAGGCTCGCTCACTGTCTCTGTCTGTCTTTCAGTCTTAGTTTCTCCCAATTATTATGGCATTTGCACTCACAGTTCAAGGGTGTGGTTCATCAGAAGGTGAGAGCTGCAGGGGCTGGAAGTGTCTGGTCGCATCACATCCACAGCCAGGACAGAGAGCAGTGAATACGGGCTGACGCTCAGCTCCCTCTCCTCTGCTGCAGATCAGGATCCCAGGCAGGGAATGGCGTCGCCCACAGTAGGCAAGTCTTCCAGTGCGGTGTAATCAAGGTAGCCCTCCACAGACCGCAGACATGCCCAGAGGCCATCACCCAGTGATTCTCGATTCTTTCAAGTTGATAATTAACAGTAATTATCACACTTCCTGTTGTTACTTTACTGTGTTGCCATGGAGCAAACCCAGACCTTCATATACATATGTGTGTGTGTGTGTGTGTGTGTGTGTATGTGTATGTGTGTACGTATACGTATACGTATATGTATGTATTAGACAAACTCTAACACTGGGCCACTTCCCTCCCTAACCCATAATACTCACTCTTATGAGAATCCTCTCATAACTAGCATCCCTTCTGAGTGTGGCAGTTGCAATGACTTAGTGACCTGACCTCCCACGAGACTCCACTTTGTCAAGATCCCATCCCCTTCCATGTCACCTCATTGGCTCCAAAGCTTTCACTATGTCAGCCATTGGAAAGATCCACACCCAGACCACAGCATGTGGAGCTGGAGTCCATGACCTTCATTTCCCAGACCAGTGGGATTTTCTTTCTGCTATGTAGACCAATTTTGGGCAATTTCCCTCTCTAGTCTTTAGAATTATTTCATAATTACCTCAATTATAGATGTGGTAGTATACCTCATAATGTCCTATATTTTATATACAATAAAATATTTCATACTTTTGAAATACCCTTCATACCTAAGCCTGCTTGGGAACCAGATACCCAGAGAAGATCTGTCTTACCAAGTGAGTGGAGACACATTCAGAACCAGCTTCTAAGTCCTTAAAGGCTCTATAGAGAAATACATATCGTGTTTCATTCCTCTCCAGGGTCAGGAGTCCTCATATCCGTGGCTTCCCAGACATGTCTTCCTTCAAACCAAGCCCATAATGTAAGGTGACATGTCCTTCCTACCCCTCGCCACACATCAGATCTTTCTACAGACGAGTTCTTTAGTGTGCCCATGAAGGGTCAGGAGGTGGCTCTGTGGTAGAACACTTGCCTTACATGTATGAAGCCCAAGGTTTGTCCCCTAGCATTTCCCAAAAAGTAGTATAAGCATGTAGATGGGTAGGAAGTTTGGTGGTTGGTGCTAATTGCCAACTTGATGTAATCTAGAATCATCCAGGAGATGGGCCCCTGGGCACACCTGTGTGGCTGACCTTGACCCAGATCCCAGGTCTCTCTCAGAGGGGATTGTTGAGCAAGAGACTGAAATTAGACACATGAAAGCATTTTGTAAGCTATAACTGACCATTAAAATGTAAGGCATAGTAAACAATAATTTTTAATATTAATCAATCATCCCAACCTATCTTAATTTACTTGATTCTGGTATCTCACTTATTTCCTATTCCTGCCCAGTATAGGGTCATTTTCATATAATTAGAAGTTCCACTTACTTTACAGTTAGTAAACAAGTGTGTACTGTGGCTCCAGTATGTGAGGATTCGGGGCACTGGACTGTGGCCTCCTGCTTCTATCCAGGTGTCCCACTGCCCCACGCTAGGGACTCCTCTTGTGCCTTTGCTTGAATCAGGTCATCTTTATCTTCTCATTGACAGATCAATAGTTACTTTACTACGCAATAGCCATGTTGTTCTTTCATTAGATATAGTCATGCATTTAAACCTCCATATTTGTCCAAAGTTTGCTTGCTGTTTGATTTTATGTTTCCCTCTTGGACATACACAAACAGGTGATATTTTTTAAGTAAATAAGTTGTAAATATTTTAAAGTGTATTTTGGAGAGTTGGAGAATAGCTCAGTCAGCAACATTTTGCCAGGCAAACATTAGGACGTGAGATAAAGGCCTAAAGCTCACACCCTATTGTGCACATGCTTTTAATTCGCGTCTGAAGGAACAGAGACCAGTCAATCTCCTGAATTCACTGGCAAGCCAGTCTAGCTTAATTAGCCCCGGGTCCCAGTGAGAGACCCTATCTTAGGAGGTAAAGTGGAGCAATAACTGGCTCAGCAGATAGAAGCTGGAGAACCGAGTTCAAACACTGGAACCCACATGATAGAAGGAAAGAACCAACTCCCTCTAGTTGTCCTGACATGTATACATATAATATCATACACACATACATACACACACACACATACACACACACACACACACACACACACTCAAGCAAATACATTTTTAAAGAAGACAAAGTGGACAGTGCCCCAAAAACACAAGACCTGAAGCTGAATCTGTGGTGTGCATATTCATGCATGCCATCTGCATGTACACCTATGGGTGCGCGCGCACACACACACACACACAATATGTTTTTTTAAAAGACAAAGTGGACAGTGCATTAATAAACAAGACCCGAGGTTGACCTCTATGACATGTATATCCATGCAAGACATCTGTATATACACCTATGGACACGGACACACACACACACACATACACACACAACAGTTCCCAAGGAAACTCTCTTTGGGGATAGTTAAGTGGTTGCTCCTCATTTGTCTTATTTCAGACCTGACCCTCAGAACTGCTGCATGCCGATTTCTGATCATAAACATATAGCCGAGTGTGGCTTAGAATGCCAGGGAGCGTTCCCCACATCCCCCTGAGCCATGAACTCTTCCTGACCTTCCTTTGCAGGAAAGGGGTTGAGAACTGTTCCTAGGCCAGCAGACACTTGCTTTCCGTAACCGGCTTCTCTGGGTCTGCAGAGCCTGGTCGAGCTGACTGATGGGTTTTCTGTGTGGATCACTTCCCCAATGCTGGAAACCCTGGCAGTGCCTGGATAAGCCTGAGAAAGAGCCAGACTTTCTAGAGAATGGTGACAGAATGCGATGATTGGCCGTACCTATGAGTAATGTGCCAAATCTTTTTAGCCGTTGGGGCAAGGGTTTCTCACCATGGAGGTAAATATTTCTGTTTCCCCAGTGCTTATCCCTTTAAATAGCAGTTTGGCTGTTCAGTCACTGTAACAAGGGAAGGCATGACCTTGACTTCTCTGGAAAGTTCCTCCTGGAGTCTTGACACTAGCAGTGACGATGGAAATGAACCTTCTAGAACTCCTGCAAGAGGGGCACAGTGAGACCTAACAGTGGGGCAAGGCCTGAACTCAGAGGGCTCTTTAGGGCTCTAAAGAGGGCTGCTTTCTCTTATCTTTCCTTTTAAAGCTAAAATTGTCCTTGTCTTCAAGCTGTGTAAATGCCCTCCAAGCTTATGTTAGGAACCCTACTGTTACTTTCCCAAAAGGCAAGTGTAAATGTCTATAAAAACTATGTCAGCCTGTCAAATTAATTCTGAAACCTGCCATAGAAGCCCCAATATAGTTGTTTCCTGCATCCCATTCCTTGGCAGGGGCTTCGGCTCCCTCTCTCGGTTTCTGAGCCCTAATTTCCCCTGAACTAAGGTCATGATAAAGCATGAGTCTACAGAAGGTCAAGAAAAGTGGGAGCCTTCACAGCCGCAAAACTACAGAATTCATAATGTTGGCTCTCAAAATCTATTAAAAAGCTGAATTAATTAAGGCAATGTGGTGCCATGTTCATGCGCAGCTCCAGGGATTTACGTGAGAAGGACGGGGTGGAATGAAGACATGGCGGACACACGGACACAGAGAAGTGGGATCCAGAGGTCTGGGCTCTCTGGTAGAGAAGCCACAGCACCAGGAAGCTCAGCATCCTCTTCACATGCAGTTAAGCAGGGAGGTGGGGTTATTCAACCAACTGAACAAGGAGGTTGATATTATGGTCTGCAGGTGTAGATCATCATCTTAGGAATGTCTGCAGGGGCACAGTCTTCAGGCCATGACACGTGGAGGGTGGGCAGAGGCTTTGGTGGACGGTTTATGAACATATTAACAACATTCACACTTGGTTCGGAAAGGGGTGTCACCATCTCTCTGAGACCAAAGCTTTACCACCCCCATGTTATGTAACTCCAGGCAGTGGTGGTGCACACCTTTAATCCCAGCACTCAGGAAGCAGAGGCAGGCGAATCTCTGTGAGTTCGAGACCAGCCTGGTATACAGAGTGAGTTCCAGGACAGGCTTCAAAGAAACCTTATCTCAAAAAAAAAGTCATGTAGCATAAAAATTAAAAATTGAGTAATTAAAAACTCCTAAGCCCATACTTGGAATTTAGAACACTAGCATTTAACATTTAGGAGGTGGGGGAAGGTAGATGAGAGTTTCACGGTTGTCCTCAGTTACATACGTTCAAAGCTAGCTTGGGCTATATGAGAACTTGTCTCCTAACAACACCAGCAGTCCAAGGAGCTGGATCAATAGGTAGAAGCATTTGCTATATTACCCAATCACCTGAATTTAGTTCCCAAATAGTTAAAAACCCACATGCAGTATATTGTAATCCCAGGAATCCTATGGCAAGATGGAAGGCGGAGACTGGAGAATGCTCACAGGCCAACTTTCCTAAACTACTTAGCATAGCAGAAACAAGTAAGACCCCACCTCCGCAAGGTGGGAGGATAGCCAACCCTTGCAAGCTTTCCTCTGACCTCTATATGCATAAACACACACTCACACATGCATGTTGGCTTGCACACACAGGTAGATAGCTAGATAGGCAGATATATAGATAGATGACTGATGATAGATAGATAGGTAGATAGATAGATAGATAGATAGATAGATAGATAGATAGATAGATAGATAGATAGATAGATAGATGATAGATAAATAGATAGATGACATATGAGAGAGAGAGAAAGAGAGAGAGAGGGATGAAAGCTCTCTTCATCTAAACACACCAGCAACAGTAAGAAATAATGAACCACAGGAGGACTAAGTTCATTTGCAAACCATGTATCTGGCAGTGATTCAATCTTTAATAGGTTTAAAATTTTTGGATTTATTTATTTTATATGTACAAGTGTTTTTCTTGCTTGTGTGCATATGTCTGTCTATGCACCATGTGTGTTCCTGGTGTCCATGGAATCCAGAAATGAATGTTGGAGCTCCTGGAACTGGAGATAAAGATGGTTTAAAGTTGCCATATGGGTACTGGGGGCTGAACTCAGGCCCCCTGAAAAAGAATTAAGTGCTCATAACATCTGAGCCAACTCTCCCGACCTGTGGTAGGTGTTTTTATAAGACTTCCACACCAGTAAGAGGAAATCAAAAGACAGCAGAGGGCACTTGAGCAGTTGGCATAAAAGTCAAATGGCCAACAAGTAAATGGAAAGTTAGTCAATGACTTTAGTCATCAAAGAAATTCAAATCAGTACATAATATAATATCATCACATACTAACCGAGTTGCTTTTTGTTAGTGTTGAGGATCCAAATCCAGGTCCTCATGCTTGCACGGAGAACACTTTAGTCACTGGGCCACCCCCCAGCTCCCATTTTTAGGGCTTTTTAATTGCTAATTTTTATACTTGTCTATTAGAAATAGAGCACTTGAAAACTAGATCAGAGTGTACTTTCCATGTTCACATAAACATCTTAAATCCTATTTTTTCTGAAAAGTTTAACCATACAATCGCAACATTTCTTGTTCTGGAAGAGAATCCAAATATAGTGAAATTCACAGCATGCCTAAGGCTAACTTGTGTTTGGATAAGGCATTCTTGATGGCTGACCTTAGCCCCTGTGACAGGTTTGTCATGATAGTCTCATTGACTGTGCCATAACTGTACTTCCTATTTTAATATGGCAGAAGTTTTAATATCCTGCTTATGGTATTTTTTAACCTTTTAACTGAAGCCAGCAACATAGAGAATGTACAAACCCTGAGTTTTCATTTGATAAATTGTCATAAAAATGAACACATTGAAGTAATCACACCCAGATTTGGAACTTTATCAGCATCAAGAAATGTACTAATATACACTAGTATACACCCTCCCATCACAAGGGTGGCCATCCGTCTGCCTTCTAACAGAGTAGGCTAACTTGCTTAGTTTTGCACTTCAAAATAAACCTAAGGTTAGCTTCTTATGCTCGATATTATATATGTGAAATTCATATGGCTGTGGTTCGGTTTGATAATTTATTCTCTTTGTTATGTAGTGTTTCACAAGGCAAATATGCATGCAGTTTGTTTATTTTACTGCTTAGGTATTTTCCATTTTTTCTTGCTTGTATGTAAGTTTCTATGGGAACCATAAATGGTGTTTCCATAGGGTAGGCCTGTGCTTACCTTTCACAGATAATGTCAAAGGGCATCTGTGATGATTTAAGAGAGAATGACCCCTTCTTAGGCTCATGTATTTAAATGCTTGATCCCCAGTAGGTGAAACTGTTTGAAGAGAATTAGGAAGTGTGTCCTTGTTGGAGGACGGGTGTTACTGGGGGTGGGCTTTGAGAATTGAAAAGACATGTCCATTCCTCCTCTTCTTTCCTCTCCTTTCCCCCATCCTCTGTCTTCCCCTTCCCCTTTCCCTCTCTGCCTCCTACCTATGGTACAAAATGGGAGTTTGCAGCTGTTCCTGCTGCCATGCCTTTTTTCTGTCATCATGAGCCCTAACCCTCTGAAACCGTACACCTAAATTAAACACTCTCTGGTATGTGTCTTGGCCATGGTGTCTTATTGGTGCAATAGAAAAGTAATTAAGACAGCCTTCAAAGAGAGCTGTATGAATTCTCTTTCCACCCAGGCAAGGAGAATTCTAGTTGCTTCCCCCGGTTGTAGTGGTCAGTCTTTCACAGAAACCAGTCAGTTCAGTGTGTGACGATAACACAAATCTGTAACCTGGACACAGGCTAGAGAGAAGGGACAAATGAGTCAGGCATATCCTGGGGGCTTGCTGACTGGCCAGTGTAGTCAAATCATACAAGCTCCAGGGTCAATATGAAACACTCTCCACAAATATGGTGGAGAAAAATAGAGGACATCTGACTCTGACCACCACGCCATGCCAGCTGCCATGCCAGCAAGACACATGAACGAGAACACACTCAACCTTACACGCACACAGTGACCACGACATCACACCAGCTACCACATGAGCGAGCGCACACTCAACCTTACACGCACACAGACTAACAGCTTAAGAATATTTCATTACAGTTCCACCGTGCTGAAAACAGTTGGAATTATTAGAGGTATTACTTTCATAACATAGCATCAATAAAAAAAATACTTTTAACCAATAAGTAAACTGAAGGGATTTCTACCTGGAAGCTAACTTGGCTTGCACAGACTTTCTGCTATGCTTGGGAGGTTGTAATCAGGACTTGCACTCATTGAAATACAGGACTAGGAAGAGGGAAAACTGACTAACAAAATACAGACAAACCCAGAGTGTCTACCATATAGCCCTCATATAACTATGCAGCCAGTAAATCAACACTGCACCAATGGCTCCAGTCCTGATGCAGACGCCTTTAACCATGAATAATCTATGTCCACACGATCCATTTTCCCCTAACTGTGCTTCACTACAATAGGATAAACTAATCGTTTGTCTATGGCTGGGTTTTTTATTTTTTTTCTTCCTGAGTTTCCCTCTGTTTCTTTTTCTCTTATTACACACTCATTTCTCCTCTTGTATTTTCTTGCACAGTAGAACCTCCCTCTTCCACCTTGTTTGCTTGTTCCTGCTTCTCCCATGCATCTTGTTAGATATCTTGGAATGCAGCCAGTACTCTGGACCCCTACTTTTCAGAAGGACCTGTGAGAATGGAATTGGGTGGCACGGAGAGAAATAGGTTACTGCCACAAAGTAGTATGACCATCCTGATGATATGGGGGGGATGTTTACTGTGATTGATCAAAACATTAATACTTGGAGGTCTCCTTCTATAATGTAGAAAACAGCCTCCACTTGTGTGGTTCTGGGAAGGTGTACTTGCTAAAATAGTTCCCTTGTTTTCCTATTGCTTATTCCAAGAAAATCAACTGGGAAACTCTGAGATTAGCGTCTAGTTCATTCGTTTGGCTCAACCCAACCATACCCATTCTTGTTCAGGTGTCACTGCCATTCCCTTGACACGATGGTTAATTGGTTTAAAAAGTAGTTGGAGATGGGCTGGTTTGGGTAATTCTCCAAGGTTCAATGCCCTCTCACAGTGCATTCCTATCTCTTCATTCTTTTTGGGACCTCTATGTGAGTCTTTGTGTGATGCTAGTATCTGTTAAAAGTTCATGTTCCTGCAGCTGGCATGTTTACAGAACTTTTTCCACATGTATACAAATACATTCAAGTTCCATCTAGAAGAAAATAAAACTGCCTTCCTCCAAGGTATAATGCATTAATTCTTCAGCTATTTGGATAAATTTAAGTATTTCACAGTTTTATATTATGAGGTGTTGCTTGTAATTTTTTTTTCAGTTTTTCAAGATAGGGTTTCTCTGTATAATAGCCCTAGCTGTCCCTAGCTGTCCTGGAACTAGCTGTTGTAGACCAGGCTGGCCTCGAACTCACAGAGATCTGCCTACCCCTGACTCCCAAGTGCTGGGATTAAAGGCATGCACCACCACCACCCGGTCACAGTTTTATATTATGGGGTGTTGCTTGTAATTTTTTGTGCAGGCTTTGAAGTTAAACTGAAAAATAAAACCCTTTTTATCATTAGTGTCATCCATGAATGGATACTCATTCTGGTACAAGAACAGCCATCATGATCTCAAAATACAACTTCTGTATAATCAGGATCATTGGCCTCCTGCCTAGAGTATGTAATGGACAGTCATTCTTTAGCTCATTTCATTGATAAGTTAGTGAACACCTATCATGTATGAGCTTGCTTTGTAGGCACTGGCTAATCACTATCAAGAACTCCCGGATGCATAGACATTATGGAGTGATTAATTGGCAGCTACGTGTAGAACAATTGTTGAATATTGTATCTTAAAAACAATGCCAAAGAAAAGCATATGGCTCTATTTAAGTGTGCAGCAGGCAGATTGGAATGGTTTGTAGGTTCAGGCAGGAATCCCTGTAGATGTGACATTGGAGCAGAGCAAGGGAAATAACTGGGAGAAAGATGGGCCAGGTGAGAGTGGGAAATCCTAGGTACAGAGAAGAATGGATATAACAGATTACAAAGAGGAAGGTGCATAATATTTTTGAAGAACTGAAAGAGCAGACAGGACCTGGGGGCTAGAAAACAAGAACAGACCTGTGGAAATAAAGCTGAGACCAACAAGCAGCATGCAGATCACACAGGTCCTCCTGTGCATTAAGATCTTTTCCATCCAGATCACACAGTGATGTAGGAGGATCATCTGTCTATGTGTTACTTTCATTGGTTAATAAAGAAACTGCCTTGGCTTTTTGATAGGGCAGAATTTAGATAGGTGAAGTAGACCGAACAGAATGCTGGGAAGAAGGAAATGAGGGAGACGTCATGATTCCCCTTCTTGAGACAGACGCTGGCTAGACTCATGCCGGTAAGCCACGACCTCATGGTGACATACAAATTATTAGAAATGGGTTAGTCAAGATGTGAGAGTTAGCCAATAAGAGGCTGGAGATAATGGGCTAGGAAGTGTTTAAAAGAATGCAGTTTCCATGTCATTATTTCGGGTAAAGCTAGTCGGGAGCCGGGTGGTGGAACGCAGCCCGCTGCTCCTTTTACAACACAGGCCCTCCTGTACAGTAAGATCTTTCCCATCCAGATCACACAGGTCCTCCTGTGCAGTAAGATCTTTCCATCCGGATCACACAGGTCCTCCTGTACAGTAAGATCTTTTCCATGTGGAAAGGTTTTAACCACTGGTACTAAAATAAGTGCTCATCTTTGAAAGATCACTTTGAATTGGGAAGGTACAACACATGCGAGGATCCTGGAACATTGGGACATGTGTCTGGCCTGCTGAGGGCATGGGGAAGAACCACTCTACATGGCAGGAGCTTGTTGGAGATATATGTTGGAAAATTCAATTTAGTAGTGTCAGCAGCACATGGAAGTATAGGCCACCATGGAGAGCGGGAGAGTGAACTCTTGCCCAGCTCGCTGCTGTCACTAACTCCCAGCAATCTTTATGTGCAACCTCTAGCCCCTTTTCCTTGCAGTTCTTTGTCTACATGGGTAAAAATTTCATCCTGATATGATCTCTTAGAAAGTTACAGTTCTGATCTGAAAACCGCTTAATGTGAAAACGCTGTGTTATGGTGTGTATGTCTGAAGACATGTTTCTAAGTCCATAAGAGAACGTTAATCCTGAGCTATTTCTTTCCGTCTTCGGAATCGGATCGGTTGTCCAGATCCCCCTCACGGTCTGCAGTTCATCCCTTCCATTAGTAGACGCTGCAGAGTTTTATTCTCGCTGTTGTGTGTTTTATGAAATTCGTTCCCAGCCTTCCTTGATTTTTTCTCTCGGGATGACCAGTGCTCTCTGACGTATATGGCGTCACTGCTGCTCTGTAAACTGGCTGCTTTTATAGATAGTTCCTAAAGCTAGGAATAAAGAACATGGGGTCTTCTCCCGTCAATGGCCGCAGCCACGTGAGGAATTCAGCATGGGCCACTCTCTTGGCCACTAGCTCTGAACTGCAATGCCTCTTCCCCCTACCATAACTTTCCTTTCCTTGGCTCAGGATTTGGAAGCATTCTACTTTAAAAGAGACCCATTACTTCTACATTTATGTCCCTCAAGTGCAAATACTGTGCGTGCTGTTCTCCTAAATCCTCAACAGCAATACTCCTTGAACGGAGGCCTTTGTTCCAGGTTCCAATCACCTAGGTATGTGGGCATAGCTGTGATGTGGTTTTCTTCCCCTTTACCTTCATGGGGGCAAAGGATCTGGTGTCGTCTGCCTCAATCATGTGAGGAACCATGCTCCTATTGTTTCTTTCTATGAGAAAAAAATAATATTTAGCCTTTATTATAATTAAAACATTAGAACCATGCAAGGATATGAATGACAATACTTTGACACATCTGTAGGCTATGAAAAAATGATCAGTAAAGTGATCTTAAAAAACTTTTTATCTGTTCATAGGCACTTTTAAAGCTGACGCTTAATCTTGATAGCAGCTGTGAGTGTCCGTTACCCAAAATAGTTGAAGTAAGATAAAGAATATCTTCAGTATGAATATTTTTCTGAATTTTAAAGCATTTGTATATGCATAGTAAAGTTGATGAGAGATCAGACCCAAGAGTAAGCATAAAATTCCTTTATGATTCATCTATGTGTTATGCACACAGCTTAAAGTAATTTTCTGCAATATTTTAAATGAACTTGTTCATAAAACATTTCATGTTGTGGAATTTTCCACTACAGTACCAAGTAGAAAAATTAACATATTAAGTAATAAATAACATGAAAGCCTCATTGCTTTCATTTTTAAAGCAAAATAGATTTATGATCAGGTCTAGCAGGGCTATGAGGAAGAGTATGAGTGATCACTGTCCCACAGACCCATTTTTTTCAAACCCACTCAGAGTTAAGGAAGTGGTTTGATAAATAATAATTGATGACTCAAAAATTCTACAAAGGTAATGATTAAAAAAAGCTAACTCACCCAACATGATGTGAGGAGATCAGGAAAATTAGCCCGAGGTAGCAGTCACCACGGAGTGGGGCTCACGAGCAAAGAAACAATAGGCTCTGGGTAGTCATTATGCCTCAGGATCGCAAAGCTACTTTGGTAGAGTAAGGAAGGCCACTGACTCTTTCCAGCTGGTATTAGTGAGAAAGAATTCTGAAATGGAAGGAAGAGAAAGACACCCTAAAGAAGAGAAATCTTTGCTGAGTTCTTTTCAATATTGCTGATTTTCAGTACTGATTTGTTTCAACATTGCTAGGCGTTTAGGAAAGTAGTACATACAAGAATCCTTATGCATTATTCAGAATTCTCTAGTGGAATGGAGCCAATAGCGTGGGTATATATTTAAGAGGAATTTATTAGATTCACTCACATGATACTGTCTGGGTAGTCCAACCATGACTGTTCCCACACTAGAGAGGCTGAGAACCCAATAACTGCTTAGTTCACGTGGCTGGATACTGCAGCAGTCCCAGGCAGGCACTGTAAGAATTCCTGGAGAGCCATAGGTTTTCCTTTAGTCCGTCTCGAAAGTCTGACAAAATTGGATTCTGATAACAATGAAAAAAATGTAAGACAATGGCAATATCCATAGGGTAGCTGAACTCAAAAATAGGATAGATGGAGTCACCATGAGATAGGAAGCAATGGGGCAGAAAGCACAGCTTTCCTCTTGGAATTCTTTCATCTGGGCTCCTCCCCATCCCCACTCTTGGGAAGCAGAGGCAGGGGAGTGTCTATGAGTTCCAGGCCAACTCTGGTCTACAGAACAAGTTCCAGGACAGCCACAGCAACCCTGTCTTGAAAAGCAAAACACAACACACACACACACACACACACACACACACACACACACACACACACACACGGTAGCAAGTACTGTTCACATTTAGCATGGGCTTCCCACTTTCAAAAAATTTGATCAAGGAACTCTCTCACAGGTGTTCCCAGCAGTTTAGTCCTTAGTTTAGTTGATTTCAGATCAATCATGTTGACAAGGAAGATTAACAATCATGAACCCACCCCTTATCAACTTGCTGCTCATTCCTACTTCCGTATGTCTGCTTAATTTTCAGATGAAAAGAATAACAACATAACTTTACCTAACATGATACTTAACTTAGCTTTATGTTGCTGTGATAAAAACACTGTGACCCAAAGCAGCTTGGGCAGGGAAAGGGCTTATTTCAGCTTAGAGTCCATCATGAAGGGAAATAAGGACAGGAGCTCCAAACCACCACCTGGAGCAGGAACTAAAGCAGAGGCCTTGGAAGGATGCTTTTTTCTGGTTTGCTCCCCATGGGCTGGCTCAGCCTGCTTTCTTACGCCACCTAGGACTTGCTGCCTATGAGTAGCACTGCCACCAGTGAGCTAGACCCTCCCGCACCAGCCGTCAGTCAGGAAAATGCTCTGTCGAGCTGCCTACATGCAATCTGATTGAGGCATCCTCTTTCCAGATAGCACTAGCTTATACCAAGTTAAAAAAAAAAATAACCAGGACATAGGGTATAACTAGTGATGTATAAACATAAACACACTACTTTCCATCCCCAGAGTAGGTGGTGCAAACCCCTGAGGAATGTTTACTCTTTTAGTGTCCCAGAACTTAAATATGATAATGTGGATTTGCAACAGCTGGCCCCTGATATTATCTCAATAAGTGTTACATTAAATAGTAGAAAAATGTGGGGGAACCAAATATTTTCTTAAACATGTGTATCTGTGCACAAACATATTCCCAACAAACAAGACAGAAATGCTTGTGGTAATTGCAATCTTCATTTCTGTAACTTGGCATGCATCCTTAGATAATATTTATAACAACGTTCTTCTACTACCTCTTCTGTGTTTCCTCCACCTTTGGCAAGCACCTCAGCCACCTAGAGGGGTTCTCATTTTCTCATTTGGAGAAATTTATCCATATAATTCTTTCTCATCCATTTCCCAATCATTTTCCTCTCAGGTCCCAAACCATCCTGCCAAACCATTGGTTACAACTCTTGAGTCAGTATATAATCACATATCTGACCACTTCTTCTTCCAAGCACAATGTGCAGCCATGTGTGCTACATGAAGTCCTGCCTACTGTGAAGCTTTCCATTTACTGGTGTCCTTCAGGGGAACCCACCAAAGTGGGGAGGGGCTGTATGCTGCAGCTGTGCATGTCTGGGTGTGCTGTGTGACAATGCTCTTGTACGCTGTAAAGATTTGTCATTCATATTGATTTTAATAAAATACTGATTGACCAGTAACCAGGCAGGAAGTATAGGCAGGGAAGCCAGACTAAGAGAATTCTGGGAAGAAGAAAGGCAGATACACAGTCTCAAACCAGACACAGTGGAAGCAAGATGAGAATGTCTTACTGAGAAAACGTACCAACCCACATGGTTAATCATTGTAACAGGAAGAGCATACTGCTTGTCCCGGCCGCCCAGCTATCTTACACCAGAAATAATCACACAGAAACTGTATTCATTTAAACACTGCCTGGCCCATTAGCTCTAACTTCTTATTGGCTAACTCTCACATCTTAATTTAACCCATTTCTAATAATCTATATATCCTATCACCATGAAGTCGTGGCTTACCAGTAAAGATTTAGCATGTCTGTCCTGGTGTCTCCATGGTGGCTCTCTCTGACTCTGCTTCCTTCCTCCCAGAATTCAGTTGTTTTCTCTGCATTGAGAACCCAAGTCGGGTTACATTTAAAGATAAAGAACTAATCTGTTTGATGGAGGAAGTTTCAAGACAGAAAAGCATTCAGGTTGTTGCTGAGAAAGCAGCTATAACTGTTGAAAGTGTTCAGTGCCACTGACGGCCACCCTCCTGTGCTCTCCTGGGATGCTATGAATGTTGATCCTGAAGGCAAATCCCCACCCATTGATATCTCCATGATGTGAGAAATTCAAATTCATTTCAAAGGAGAAAGTCTAAGCTAAAGGGGCTCCCACCTCCACAAAACTAGCTGCCTAAGGAGCAGCTTCCTCTGTGTCATGCAGAAGCAAATACAGCTCTGGTACCATAGGATTGAGCTACATGTTGAGCTGGAAGCACAGCTTGCAGGGTTGTCCCTGTGGCACTGGTTTTGCAGGTAGGGAAGATGCCAGATTGAGTGGGTCAAGGAGTCTGGCTCCATGGTTTAAGGGAATAACCAAGGCCATACTGTGTGTAGCGGTGTTTATGTTCCCGTATGGAGTCTGAAAGGTCATTGTGTGAAGCTGCGAAGGTTAAGCCAACGCTGCATGAAAGAAAACGAAAACACCTTAAACCTGGAGTCTGCATGTCACTGGCATGTATGTTTACGTCATTTAAGAGAGACCGCATTTACCTCACACTGGAGACAGCTGTCACACGCCAACTTTCCAGCTTCATGAATCAGTGCCTTGTACCCATGTGTTTCCACCACAAAAACACAGACTTCCCAGTTCACAGTCGCTGAGTTGTGCCTCGGTGATAAAGACCACAGCAGCAACCTGATGAAATCTCAAACACTGGAGCAGCAGGAACACAGACAAACGTTCACCAGCATGCAATCCTGCAAATATGATGAGATGCTCTCGAATGTTTGAGGTCATGAATTATCAGCAGTAATAATAGTCTATATGCACTGATTTGATTTTAATAAACACTGTAGTCAAGTTTCAATTTATAGGAAAGCTGTCAGACTTAGGAAGTTTTAGTAACTTGTGTAAGGCACTATGATTCAATCTTTATAAAAATTATGGTTAAATGCAAACCTTTTAAATTCTATTTCCAGGCTCTTTCCAATATAACACCTGTCTCTCCTTTGCTTTGAAGAGCATCAAAGAGTTTGGTGGGGGAAAGGGATTCACTATTTAGCCCTGGTTGGCCTGGAACTCACTCTGTAAAACAGGTTGTCCTTGAACTCGAAGATCCACCTGTCTCTACCTCTGGAGCACTAGAATTAAATGATAATATCAAGTACATTTTACCTGCTCATTAATGTAACGGCTTCTAAGCACATCCATCCTGGTCCGAATCACTATGCTGGGCACTGAGATGATGGGGATTGACCAGACAGTGTCTGCCTCCAGTGCATCATCAGGCAGGGAACAAAGGCATGCAATCACATGTAGACATGCATATAGACAGGGAAGTGTGCTACAACAGCTGGAATAATGCTGGTTGTCGGAACACGTGTGAAAAGTACCATACCGGGCCATGAATGGGAAAGAGACACCAGAGGTTTAGATATTTATACCAATTTCGAAAGATGGTTAGGAGTTGAAGTAGCGCTTGAAGCCAAAATTTAAAAAAAAAAAATGCAAAGTCACTCCTGAGAGGGAGACAACCCTAACGCAGGTCCCATGTGTTTTTAAATTATGCCCTGTTTGCCTGCTATTTGGCAATTTTGAGATATCATCTATATATAAATCTCTCTCTCTCTCTCTTTCTCTCTCTCTCTCTCCTTGTTCTCCTATCTTTCTCTCTCTCATTCTTTCCTTCTTTACCCTTTCCCACCCATTATTTTCCATCTACCCTTTCTTTCTATCTATTCATCCATTTACCTACCTACCCTCCATGAATCAATACACATAAATGTGTGCATACATAGTCAGTTCTGGTTATGCATTGAATTAATTTAGTGTAAAGAAAATCTAGGGTATTCCAGGCTCCGTTCCAAGCAGTGTAGAGAGCAAACTGATCCATGAGATGTTATCCTAGCTGTTATAAAGACTGAAATCTAGTTCCAGGGACTGGCGTGTACACACATATTGACAGCTGTATGGAGAAGCCTCAAGCTATGTGGATATAATAGAAAAATACCTGAATTTAGTGATTAAAATTATCAAACCAACATCAAATTAAACATTCTTTATCCTTTTGTTTGTTTACTTGTTTTATCTTCTTTTGTTTCCTGAAATGTATTCTTTGACAGATTCTGTGGCAACAGCATCCGGGCCACTACTAGTTGAAGTTGCCAAAACTCCTGGTGCCAGCCTTGGGGTTGCCCTAACTACCTCAGTGTGCTGTAACAAACAGGTCATCGTCATAGACAAAATCAAATCTGCAAGTATTGCAGACAGGTGAGTGCCACAGCAAGTGTCTGCTGGGCAGCACTGTGCGTGCGCTTAGACATGTCGTGCACACTCATACAATATGCACACTCACATACTTTTACACACAGAGAGAAAGAAGAACCCTCTTGCAAATTTCTACAAATTTCACATAAAAAAAAAACAGCTTTCTGTTGTGAGCCTTAAAATCATAACTCCCTGATCAGCCACTTCGTTACAAGATGTCACGTCATGCAGACTTCCGGTGTGCTCTTTATCAATAGGAAAACAAACAAACAAACAAAAAAACACGCATTTATTTACTGTGCCCCTCAGAAAATAAGTTCTGGTTTTGATACAAAGTAAAAGCACTGATCTTTATTTAGTCCTGTTCAGAGAGGTCATGGGTTTTTCTGCATCATTAACAATTAAATCCTGCACTCAAATGATATAAGTCCTTTTTGGAAAAGTAGGTAATACAATATTCTTAAAATGGTGTGCTTTTTAAAGACAAGCCTGATACTGTCATAGTTTGTTAATCTTCGTGGCTTCACAACCTCCAGTCAAGGGTCCCTCAGTGTTATGATAAAATGAAATTCATTTTCATGATTCACATTTTATCTTTGTAAGATAAAGATAGAAGAGGCAAAAGGACTGCTTTTTCATGTAATGAAATTAGTTTACAGCTCCAGCTAAGAAAACCTCACTTCCCATGCTCAAGCACCCGAAGTGAGTCACCGTAGACCACTATTTCCAGATGGAAGGGGGTCTAGAAATGTTCTTGCCCTGACCTAGAGTTTCTCACCATGGAAATCCTTGGCTGGACTCAGCTGTCCACTCCAGCCTCCTTGCTCTTAAGTCCTGCATAATTTCTATTTTGTGCTAATTAATGTTTGACTCCAGATTAAAAAAGAAAAAACAAACCAGAGGGCCATAATAAAGAACTGGTAAATTGGAAGCCTGTTTTAAAAGATTTGAAGAAAGCAAGTAGTAACTGAACCTCTTCTTCATCATCTTATGTAAGACCTTAGGCCAGCTCACTGCACCACATCTTAAGATGCTAAGTGAGTGACTACTTGTAACTGTAAGTAGAAGAGATTAAGAGAAAAAAGAGAACAAACTCGAGAGAAAAAAAATTCTCTTCTCCTTGCCCTCTTTGCTCTCTTCCCCATCCCCACCCCAAAATGTTTAAGGACAAAATATTTTTAAAGACAAGAGAACTAGAAGAATCATTGCTTCAGATTTTTCTGCATTTTCCCCAAGATTTTTCCATTTCGATTCAGACCAGACATGCCTAAAATATAACAGGTAATATTTTCTACTAGCATTCAGTTTTTTAAAGTAATGGTAGTTGCATAGGCTCTAACTCTGGAGACGGATTTCCCACGCTGCCGTGTCTCCTCTCCACAGATGTGGGGCGCTGCATGTGGGGGACCACATCCTCTCCATCGACGGCACAAGCATGGAGTACTGTACACTCGCTGAAGCCACCCAGTTCCTGGCCAACACCACCGACCAGGTGAAGCTGGAGATTCTCCCGCACCATCAGACCCGCCTGGCGCTGAAGGGACCTGACCATGGTGAGTCGAGCTTCTCCATCCTTCTCTCTTTTTTGCTCTTGCAGCTTTCTTCTTACAGAGAGTCGGGAAGACACGTGCTCCCCCTTTATCATACCACCAGGTTAACCTCATTCACCCTGCTGTATCTGCAGGGTCCCCTTTACAAGCATTTATCGTCACTGGAAAGCCCAAAACAGAAAGAAATATTGAGATTGAAATCTGAGGATCAAATTATTTGACCTTTCTGTATTTGCTTAAACTTTGCTGTAAACTGAGTATTAGGAGAATAAAATTGATTTGACTTCCTACTGGTCACAGGAAATTTTGATTGTCTGTAAAGTACAATGAAAGCAAGCATTAAAACTCACAAAACAAACAAACAAAAATGTAAAGCCAAAAGCATGCTTTGTAGCCAGGAGGCCAGGAAGAGCTGCCTTGCCCAGGACTTCAGATAGCGTTGGCATTTATAGCCCTTACCCAGCATCATTAAGTCTCTGAATGAAATGTTTTTCCTATCCTAAAGTAAAATAAAACAAATTCATATCAATAACCAATATATTAAATATTCATCAGAAAAAGACAGTTACATGAAGGGTTGATTTCTGTTTTTTGTTTATTTGCTGGAATATTTATACCCCAGGATAAAGAACACATTCGCCAAACTTCATGCCAGGGGAGTGAGAATGGTAGGCCCCTTTCAGTAAATACAGTCAGCTGAGGGAATCTGCATCCTCACTGTCTTGTAGGGTCCAGATAAGCTTTCTCGACGCATGAAACCATCCACTCGGGCATTTTAAACAAACACTAGACTTGGAATCACGAATCCAGGAAGTCATTGTGTCTGGTGGAGTCTTCATTCCAACTCCCGTTCCCACTTATTTACTAAGCTCAGGCCACCACCCCTTTTTCAGTCCTGGGAACAGGAAGGCTTCCCCACTTTGGGCCGGTTATACTGAAAAAGAAGTATGCGACAAAGTACAGTTAGCGACAGCTGAGTTTTCTAACATTGGAATGTTGCTTGTGGGAAGGTCATCTGCATTGTGTTTCTCACCTTCTAAAAGGCGCTGCACTTCTCTACAGGGGGATGAAAAAAAGAGGATGAAATAATTTTCCTACTGGATGAGTCAGCTGGATGCAACCTTTTTTAATTAAATGGAGCTTAGACAGCCCTGGAGCTAATGATAATCTCTAGTAGAGCACGCTGCCCTTATCAGATTTTAATTTGACACATTGGAGTGGGAAATGATGCGACATACGCAGGTTAGGATTGCAAATCAGCAGAGTTGAATGGAGGCTTCAAGGAGCTGTAGGATGCTGAGGCTAGGGATGTGGGAATGCACGCAGGCCTCACCCCAAGCCCTCAAGGCAGGGATGTCTTAAACTGTGGAAATGTCTTCTTGGTGTGTCTGAAGTCACCGCTGGGTTTGGGGCACAGAAACCTTACAATTGCCTGCTGTGCTTTTTTGGGAAGATGTACCTCATGTCTGGAATCAGTAAATCAGAAATGTGATCAAACCCTTTCAAAACTTTACTGTTTTTTTCATTTCTAGCAATCTCAGTATTTTACTTTTTCTACCCTGTTACAAATCCTAAATAGTTCAAATAGTTTTCAACTCATGAAATATTAAATATTTTTACTTGTTAAAATAGTTTGAAAAGATGAAGAATTTGCATGCTGAGCTACACGGAGCAAGAATGCATTATTTTTCTTTTCCTGGGAGTGCTGTTGCCGTATTTGTACGGTAGGAGGCTGACGGTCGAGAGCTGACTGTCCCCTTATGTAGCTTATGAGTGTCCCCCTAAGTTGTCTGTTAAAAGCAGACACTAAAAGAAATAAATAGCAGCACTTAGACATAATCATACCCTAGTCCTGACTGAGAGGTTGTGGAATTGCTTTGTAATTCACAAGTTTCTATTTTTGCATTAGTTCGGTCTGACATATTTTCACCATTCTTTCAAAAATATAAAAGTTCTGATTGCTTTTTCCAGTCTGTGGTGCCTGGGCCCTGTATCTCTCATCTCATGAAAATAAGAAGATCTAACATTTTCTAAATTTGATTAGCAAGGAAGCATTCATCACAGTAATCCCAGAACAGTGTGGGAGAGGACAAGCCACTTCAGGATAAGAGATCCACTGTCCCCTTCCCTGGTAGACAGCAGTGCTCAGAACACTGGCCATGCTGGCCTTTTCAGAGAAGGCTGTGCGGCTCAGGAGGAACATGCTTGCCTAAGCATGTACATGGCCTTGAGTGTCATCCCCAACATACAATTTAAAAAAAAAAATTAGTTTTCATTGAGGTTGGAATTTTTCCCACTCTAGGTCTTTAGGAGACATCAACTTGACTGAAGAAAAAGGGGCTGTATGGAAGCAAGTGTGGCCAGGGTCACTAGACTTAATTTGTTTAAAGCAGAATATTCCATTCTGTCATCTCCAGGGACAACCACCAGACTAGTTGTGACCCATTCTCTCAGACATCCTGGCAGGGCAAGAGAACATAATTAGAAAAACAAAAGAGAGTGCCCTGTATGGTGTATGCATCCAAGACTATAGCAGCCCTGTATGGTGTATGCATCTGCGACTATAGCAGCCCTGTATGGCATATGCATCTGAGACTATAGCAGCCCTGTATGGCGTATGCATCTGAGACTATAGCAGCCCTGTATGGTGTATGCATCCAAGACTATAGCAGCCCTGTATGGTGTATGCATCTGAGACTGTAGCAGCCCTGTATGGCGTATGCATCCGAGACTATAGCAGCCCTGTATGGTGTATGCATCTGAGACTATAGCAGTCCTGTATGGCGTATGCATCTGAGACTATAGCAGCCCTGTGTGGCGTATGCATCCAAGACTATAGCAGCCCTGTATGGTGTATGCATCTGAGACTGTAGCAACCCTGTATGGCGTATGCATCCGAGACTATAGCAGCCCTGTATGGTGTATGCATCTGAGACTATAGCAGTCCTGTATGGCGTATGCATCTGAGACTATAGCAGCCCTGTATGGTGTATGCATCATAGGCTGTAGCAGCCCTGTATGGCATATGCATCATTGTCTGTAGCAGCCCTGTATGGTGTATGCATCTGAGAATGTAGCAGCCCTGTATGGCGTATGCATCTGAGACTGTAGCAGCCCTGTATGGTGTATGCATCTGAGACTATAGCAGCCCTGGATGCTGTATGCATCTGAGACTGTAGCAGCCCTGGATGGTGTATGCATCATTGGCTGTAACAGCCCTGTATGGTGTATGCATCTGAGACTGTAGCAGCCCTGTATGACGTATGCATCTGAGACTGTAGCAGCCCTGTATGGTGTATGCATCTGAGACTATAGCAGCCCTGGATGCTGTATGCATCTGAGACTGTAGCAGCCCTGGATGGTGCATGCATCTGAGACTGTAGCAGCCCTGGATGGTGCATGCATTTGAGACTATAGCAGCCCTGGATGGTGCATGCATCTGAGACTGTAGCAGCCCTGGATGGTGTATGAATCTGAGACTGTAGCAGCCCTGGATGGTGTATGCATCTGAGACTGTAGCAGCCCTGGATGGTGCATGCATCTGAGACTCTAGCAGCCCTGGATGGTGCATGCATCTGAGACTCTAGCAGCCCTGGATGGTGCATGCATCTGAGACTGTAGCAGCAATGCCACAGCACATTGGCACAGGAAGCATTGTGCTTTCAGCCTGCTGTCTCGGCTGGAGAAAGGCTTTAGGAGCCTCTACAGGAAGAGGCAGTTCAGTTCAGTGGGCCAGGCTCTAGAGCAGACTTCCAGAGATCTCATTCTGATGCCACCTCGTGGAACCTTAAGAAAGCTACCCAACTTCTTCTGTATCTCAAGTTCTTCATCTATAACGTGTGGGTTATGGTAATGTTCACCTCATTCGAATACTAGAAGCAGTGTTGCCTGAGACTCTCCATGAAAAGGCAGCTAACACAGCATCTGAGACGCAGAGAGGACTCAATGAACATATTACAGCTATTATTGCATAGCTAAGTAAATGAGTGCCTGCCTGCCACAACTGGCATGGGGATAAACACACAATAGGTGATCGGCAATACCTGCCTTATGGGCTCACTAATTTGGCTTGATGGTTTGGATAGATGTTCAATAGTTTTCGAAGTCCTCAGTAAAGAGCTGAGGTGGGTGTGGAATTCTGAAGTCCATTCACTCCTGTCTGGCTTTGTTAAAAACACAGACAACCCTTTGTAAAGAGGACAGTAGACTGTGGTTGTAAATTAGCAGCACTGCATGTTACTACAAGGTGTCCTGTGCCACAAATTAAAACAAAGATGATGGGGGGCAAAACCACTAAAGTCTTGCCTAAGATTTATCTTAAGGAAAATGCTGCTGCCACACAAATGTCAATCATTATGTTCCTGGGTACCATTCTAGTCTCTAGGAAGTGAGATGAATAGAGTTGTATACTTACAGGGTGCGCATATAAAGAGACCGTTAGCATGCATTGTATGTTAGAGACCATAATAAGGGATGTGCAGGATACAGTTAGTGGAAGCTAACATGACAATGGCAACTGCTTCAGTCAACAAGGTCAGCATCAATTCCTCGGTAGAGAGAGCACCAGAGCTAAGGCCTCAATAATGAGGAGCTAGCAGTACAAGCAACTGGAGGGAGCCAAGTAGGCACAGAAGCCACAATGAAACAAGGAAGGTGGCCGGCTTGTTCAAAGAGGCATACGACCAGTGTGGCTGGAAGATATGAATGGTGAATAATCCAAGAAAAAAATTAGAAAGGTCTGGAGAGATGGCTCAGAGGTTAAGAACACTGACTGCTCTTCCAGAGGTTCTGAGTTCAATTCTCAGCAACCACATGGCAGCTCACAACCATCTGTAATGAGATCTGGTGCCCTTTTCTGACCTGCAGCATGTATACATATTAAATAAATAAGTGTATACATATTAAATAAATGTATACATATTAAATAAATAAATCTTTTTTAAAAAATTAGAAGGTATAGACTGATTCTCCTTGCACCATAAGCCGTGGACACAGGAGTGACATGACCGAACGCATACATTTAAAAGTTTCCCCCACATGTGTCACAGATCCTGGGAAGCAGGTGCAGGATGTGGGTCAGAGGACTAAGTGTGGCGGTAGTGAACTGGTCCTTGAAGGAGATGGCGGGTGAGACCAGACAATTCATAGACACAGGGATCCCAAACCAGCTATTCGTGCAGAAGGATAGGTCCAGTTCCAGACCATGAGGTTATAGCAGCTATGAAAATGGCTGCTTTTACAGACTTTTGACAAGTCGTCTAAAATCTAAGTGTCAAGAGAGTAAAATTTGTTGACAAGGATCACAGATTTCCTTTAATGGCAAGTAGATGGAACCACAGGGAGAAACGGTGCTGTCCCGCCTAGCTCCTTTGCTGTGTTCTGTGGATCAGCACCACGCTGAACACCGCACTGCGTCATTCCCACCGCAGGAATACATGTTTTCATGATTGGTCACTCTGAGGACATTGAAGCTGAGAGGCTGAGTAGCTGGTAAGATCAAAGGCGAGTCAGTGAAGCCCCGCGCAGGCTCGCTCCAGAAGATCTGTCCACACTAGGGCGTTTGCTGTGACTCTGCCTTCCAGAGAAGATGAGAAGGGCCGGTGATGTCCTCCCGCGCCCTTACCTTAGAACATTCATTTGCAGACCTGCAAAGCCTTCACACACTTTCTTTAACTACTGCAACCCATGCAAATTCTTAGCTGTAGAATCATAAAAGCCAATCAGAGTTCACAGTTGTTTTCGACCCTTCGAGATCGTTCCGCGGAAATGTCCCTATCAGACATAGTGACAAAGAGATAATACTACTCATTTTCCAGAATGCCAGAGAGAAATTTAATTTTTCCTGGTTTTGAAGGCAAAGTCTTTGGTCTGGTTAACTTTAGGGTATGAACATTTTTGCCACATTTTAATAATAAAGTTTAAAATCAAAAAATAGAGCCCAGGTTGACCTCATATTCGCTATGTAGCTTGTGAAGGCCTTACACTTTTGATTCGCCTGCCTCCATCTCTTGAGTGCTGAGATTATAGGCACATGCCACCATGCCTGGGTTATGCACACTGAGTACCAAACCCAGGGTTCTTGTAAGCTAAAGGAGCAATCTGCCAATTGCACCACATCCCCATCCACAAAACTCAACTCTTAACAACAGCAAATTCAGAATGGAAACTTGCTAAACCTTTTTCTTTTTTTTTTTAAGAGACATCCAAACTTTGAAGTTAAACTCATTACAATCTTGATGTTATATAAATGAAATATAATAACATGAAACCAAATGTTTCTCATGCAAATAAGCTTTTAAAAAATTCGTAAAATACATTGAGGCTTTTCTCCTTATTAATCAGGAGAGAGAACAGACTCTGATAGGCACAGATGATGTCTGCGGTTTGTTGTTGAGGAAAATCAAGTGCCCGTGATAGATAGTAGTGTAATTAAAACATCGGGGTAGTAAATTGTGCCTGTGACTCTTACAGCCCTCACATCACAAGTCAGCATGATAAACTGTTCCTTCTCCTCTTTCTATTCAAAGAAGCGCTCCGAACTGACCAAGATTTGCAAAGCTTTAATTACTAATTGTGTGCCATAGATCTTTATGGGGATGACTTTTAAGTTAAAAAAAATGTTTTTTAATCTCTGCAGTGAAGCACAGGGGGAGATTAGAAATTGATTCAGTAGTCATCTTAAAGAGAGAAAAGATGGGCTGGGAGAAAGACGCGCATTATTCTCAGGAAGATGAAAAGTCTCCGTGGCTGGTGTTAATCATCTCTTTTGCTGACCACTGAGAAAACGGCAAAGCCAAATAGGTTTTCCCCCCTTTGCGAGCAGCTTTCATTTTTGTTAACAATTTTTCTTTGTGTTTTTTTTAATTTGTGCAATTCAGTTACTTTTTCCTCTTTTTTTTCTTTTGTTTTTTATTTTGTTCTGTTTCTCGGTTCTTTGTTTTTTTTTATTCCTCATCATCACTCCATGTGGGCAGTGAAAATTCAAAGGAGCAGCAGACAGCTTCCCTGGGACTCCTGGGCCAGCAACCCGTGCAGCCTTCACACCAACCATCACCATAACTCGTACCTCCCAGACCATTGCAGAGCGCCAGCCCTGACTTTCCCGAAAGCGCCTCCTCCACACAGTCCTCGTAATGTTCCATGCTTTCTCGCCCTGGTCTTTATTAGATTCTCCTCTCCTCATGCCTCCTTCCCTAACTCACTACATCTCTGGTTCATGCGTGTTGCCTGCTTTCCCTTGTCGCTGTCGGTTCTTTGTACTAACAACGTGTCGTTTCTGGCTTCTGGCCTCTCTTTTTCCGTTGTCATTTAAAAAGGATGCAAGGGACAGTAATGTCCCTTGATGATAGGTGACCTGCCTTGCATGTGTGAGGCCCCGGGTTCAATCCCCTGCACCACAAACACAGTACAGGGAGAAAATGTATAAATGTTCCGAAGGCTTTATATGCAGTTCAGAAGACAATGCAGAACATGGAAGTATGGTGGTCTCAGATCTCCATGTATGTGGATCACTTAAGACATCCGTGTCAGAAAATACCCGCAAAATGACACTGTGTACGCTGATGTCTTAAGTTATCAGTGGAGGACTTTGTTTCAATCTCTGTCTTTGTCTAAAGCAAAATTCACAGTCTGTGTGCACCCACATGGTATGGAGAAGGACCCTGTCCCTCAAAAGTGATAAACTCACATGACTGAGATTCTAAAGCGCTGGCTCCGAGGCCTGGTCTCTGTCCAGATGTGGGTACTGACTAACCGTGGCTCTGTGTCCTATGTCTCTGTGGGCTGTTGCTGGTTGGCAAGGGTGGCAGGCGCAGGCCCCACCTAGGAATGCTCCGTGCCAAGTCTTCACTCTCTTCCAGCGGCAATGGTGTCCTCGTCCTCCCCTACCTCCATGAGCGCATACAGCCTGAGTTCCCTGAACATGGGGACTTTACCTCGAAGCCTCTACTCCACCAGCCCACGAGGAACCATGATGAGGAGGAGACTGAAAAAGAAAGACTTCAAAAGCTCATGTAAGTGAAATGTTAACCAGACGATCCACTGGGCTCCAGGAAACGTGTGCCTACTCCAAGGGGTGGGGTAATTAGGGAGACTCTGTGTAGCCGATAGCTCTGGCTCAACACCATGACCGAAACCCATGATCTGTGTGGTAATGTGTACCCTGAATACAGCTTCAGGCTGATTTAGCTTGCGCTACCTTTTTCTACAACAGCTTTGCCTATAACAATTTTCTTTCTTTTCTCTTTTAATGAACTTTGAGATGCCTTTCTACTCTGGGTAGCTCCAGGCATAAACATCTATTGCTCATATCTTATTCCCTCTAAAGCTGTTTTGTACAAACTCTGCCCCTCATGTGATAAGTATGAGTCTTGAACATTTGGTTAACACAATAAATTTCATATTCAATTTTTGACCTTCTTTCAAAACAGTAAGTTTGAGCATTCCTTTTCAAATTCTCATTCCAAAAGCTTCCTTTAATTTTGTCATTATTCTATCCCACTGAGAATCACCTCTATTGCATATATTTCTTGGCTTTAATACAATATTTTTATTATTCTTTTAAAAGTTCATGCATGCATACAATATATTTCAGCCATATACATGCCCCCACCCCCTCTCCAACTGCTTTGGAATTCTTCCATGTTCTTCTCTTAACTTCCTATAATGCAGCCCATAAATGCATGGGGTATCTACTAGAACCTTGAACCTACCCAGGGCCTGAAACCTTGAAGAACAGTGACTGTCAATAGCAAGTGGAGGCTCTTGTGCCCCTCCCACTTCTCCCTGGAATGGCTTGATCTTGTATAGGCCTAGTACCAGAAGTCACAGCTGCTATGAGTTTGTGTTCAGTGGCCTGTCATATTGGAAAACACTGTTTCACTGCAGGTACCCACTCCCTCTAGCTCCTGGAATCAATCTCCACCATCTTCCTTGATGCTCCCTGGACCTCGGGGTGTGTGTGTGTGGGGGGTGATATAAATGTATAGACACTTATTCTCTGCACTTTAAGCAGTTACGCATTTCTGTATTAACTTCCATCTTGCACACAAAGATGCTCCTCTCGGGAGGACTGAGAGCTGCACTAGGCTATGGTGTAGTGATGCTACTGCAGTGGTGCATATGTGGAAGGCACCTTGGTACTGTGTCTGTTTAAGAACTATGGAATTAAGAAAACCAGAAGGAGGCAAAAATTCACAGAGGCATTCTAAAGTCTAAGAACTTCAATTCTCATTCTTGAAATATTTCCTAGGATAGATAGCCAAGCATGTATAGACAAATAAAGGCTAGGGAAGTGTGACCATTTGCTTTGAGACAGCATGATTTGTACAGAAAGGAGTGGCTGGATGCTTCTATATGGAGGAAACACAGACTACCCCTATTTTTTATGTTAAAAAATCTGGGTATCTTTCATCTTAATCATGTTTAAAGGGAGAAAATGCCCCTATTTCCAGCCAGATCCAAAATCACAGTTTAGTGTATATCATGCCCTGTATCTCGTTGGCATCTGTGAAACCTGAAGATGATGGGATCTACTTCTGTGTCTACCATGGGAATGAAGTAGAGGGGCATCTGTAAGTTACTTCGGTGATGTCAAGCCCAGCAATCCTAAGATTGTTGACAAGAGAAAGAGTGGTTGTTGGGCCTTTTGACTCTTTAGTTTGTACGCTTAAGAGTTCACATCCCGAGAACGCTCATGAGTCCGTCAGTACCACTAGTACTGGGGAGAGCAGCTATCACCCACCCTATGATGCAGTTTCTTCTAGGGCTGGAAAGCTGAAGCCTTCAGTATAAAGAAAACACAGTAAGAGACACAGTCAGCATCTTTAATGTCCTGGTGATGTACACATAAATTTTGACTTGTTCCTTTCAAATGTAAAACTTGGGGAATGTAGAGATAGGTCAGTGGCTAAGGTTGTGTTCTGCTCTTCCAAGAGGACCTAGGTTCCATGCCCAGTATCCACATCAGGTGTCTCAAAGCCATTGGTAACTCCAGCTCCAGGGGATCTTAGGCCATCTTCAGGCCTCTGTGGGCACCTGCATTCACACAGATAGAAAACAGACACAGACAGAAAAATGGACACACATACACATTAAAAATAAAATATGTGTTCAAATATAAGGTTTTTCACCTTTAGTAAATGAAATTAACATTGATTCGAAGTTAAGAAGGTGAAAGAATGAACTTAGTCAAAGAGAACAGAAAACACCTAGACTTCCACTTGCTTCCTAACAGGGAATTATTTAGTTTTGGCAGAGGTGAGCTGCAGCTGCACAGCAAACTGATTATGAGCCTGACCCCACATACTGGAAGCCTGTCACCCCAACAGTATATTCTTGCTGCAGGACCCTGAGCAAGTGTCTTAGACTTTCCATGTCCCTGCTGAAAATGGGAACAACTGTAGTACTAAACTCTTGGCAGTGGACAACCAATTGGAGAGCTACAGGGAGGCTTTATTTGTTAGGGCTGTGCATTTGGCCTCCTGTAGCAACCACCGTCTTTAAAGGGACAGGCTCAAAATTTAATACTTATACTTTGCCCTAATACACAAGTCTTGAGCTTTACATACAATGCCTCCAAGACTTGAAGTAGGTATGTATATGTACATATCTATGTATTATAATGTCTTCATGTGCAGCGCTCATCACTGACAGAAACAGGCTACATCCCTCAGCTGGACAGAGTCATCAACATCAATTCACTAATGCTTGAACTTCTGCTTTGAAGACTAGCCATTTCTTTGTTAGGTAAGGGCTGCTGTGTTGAACAAGGTCGTTAGCGAATACAAATGAATGCTAATCCATCAGTCTGGCTCACATTACTTGCACATCTTGATATTTGTAACAAGAAACAAAGCCGAGGGAAGGCCTGCCCTTCCCTTCATCTACTCAT
Organism: Myodes glareolus; assembly: GCF_982192425.1. Lineage (NCBI taxonomy): Eukaryota > Metazoa > Chordata > Mammalia > Rodentia > Cricetidae > Myodes > Myodes glareolus. Next base: position 3,978,336 of record NC_142051.1, read on the forward strand.
AGATTCTCTCTTGAATCAACATGCAAGCATTCAACTGTAGCCGAAAAGATAAACAGAAACCTGGGTTGAGAAATTCCCAGGTCATGTTTCCTGCAGATGGGAGCCACTAAGGCCCCAGTGGTAATGTATATAACAGGATGTTTATATAAGTGTCTCAGGAAAACAGATACTTTATATCTTAAGGAAGGAGTAGAGCCCAAATGGTGTGAACTTTTGTTCCCACTTAAAATGCATGAAAAATGAGAGTATTCCAATTTGGGGGAAATTAAGAACTTCTCTTCTTCATTTTATTGCTTAATATGGTTATTTTAGACGTAAAGACCCCAAGTAAATGAAAATAAAAATTTTATTAACATTCTCACTATCTAGTTTGGTTTCTCCCCCTGTTTTATTTATGTCTTCATTCCAGGCTGCCATTTGCTGTCTAGTTTCTAATAGTTATGTTTCTATAGCAACCAGGCCATTCATGGATGGTGACTCACAGTGAAAGCCACAAAGATAATAAAGTCTCTTTCCTCTATTGTTGATGAGGCCATGGTTTACAAAATAGAACAAATATTCTTACATGTATTTGCAGGATAAAGTAAGGACATTGCCAGGAAACAGTGACATATTTTCACATAAATATTGAAACCCTCATCATCCATAGAGGAAGGTACAGAAAAATCTGTAGCAATATGTTAGTGACAGCGAGAAGGTGTAGTGCTTGTTTCTGAGGGGGAGGGATGAGTTCTGTGAGCCTGGGCTTCCGGTGGAGTCACAGAGCCCAGGAACAGCCCCAGGCTATGTCACAGAGGAAACCCAGTCCCACTTCTGGGACCTCCCAGGCCCCTCCCCACTGCCAGGGCTGCTCCCTGTCCAGCCGCCAAGGTCAGGGCTTCTTCCAGACCGCGTCACCTACTGTGCCAGCGGCTTGGCTACACAGTGCACCTAGCGTGGCCCTTCCTGCCCCTGCAGAGAGACAGTGGTGGCGTGTTCCCGCCTGTTCCCAGTTGGCCTGGATTATAGCAAACAGCGAAATGTCCTTTGTTTCTTTGGTCACTATCACTTGCTACTAGAGAGGGTGGCACTGAAAAGAGCTGAAAGGAAGGAGATGAAGAAACCTTACAATTTTCACCCTCCTTCCCATCGACCCCTAAGAAAAGGACACAAAAATGCGGCTCATGGTAAGCTTGCACAGGGGCCATGCAAGGAGTCGGAAACGGAATGCCTTAGATGCTGCCCAACACCCTTTCTGCTCTCTGTGGAGAAGGAGCTGTCCATCCTCCACCGCACTCCTAAGCTGGGTCATAAGATTCACAGCGTGTTGGATCCACAGCAGGCCACCCTCAACCCTGGGGCTTTAGTGGGCAGAAACCTCAAATCGCCAGATCAAACAACAAAAACACATTATCCTTACAAACCCCTGGGCTTTTTTTCCTCTCTAAACTTTTCAAATGGTTTTTTTTTTCTAGCTGATAATAAAGTTCACAGTCTCTATAATTAACACATTAAAAATAAACATTCAAGGGCCAAAAGTTTAAAAACCATGGATTACCTTTGGCTTCCCTTACCCTCCTCCCTTATATTGAGAGAAACTGACATAGCTGAAGAATCTGTTCCCTGCCAGCCTCCAGAACTGCGAGCAGATCTAGCTGTGAGCCTGGAGATGGAGAGGAGCAGAGGGAATCTGGAAAGTGCACTAGAGAATCTGCAAATCTCAAACTATAGAGAGTGCTTTTCTGTCTTTTGCTGGCCAACCACTTGACGAAGCAGGCTAACCTCTGCCAACTTATCCAGGTTGCTGTGTGTGTTCCTTTGACTTTTGATCTTGAAGGCTATAATTTTTCTTTTTTCAAATGTAGTGTTTCCTAAGGATTTAATACATGTGAGTATCCTAACTGCCGATGAAATTTTCCTATTGAGGGGACAGATCCCAGTGTGTCAGAGAACTTTGAGAATTCATTAAAAAATCCAAAATTATTTAATCTGATTACATATTTGGGTTATGAATTATAAATTTCTATAGTTATAAAATCAATGCACAGTACATAATTTATTTTCAACCCTAGGTCTAGTTCACCTGGATCACCTCAACTGTCTCTAAATAGAGCTTACAGGTGAAAGAAACCCTCATTGAAGGATATTTTATGTGTATTACTGAACATTAGATAAATATTGCCCAACCATCTTCCCCAAGCCAAAACACATATAGCTCATCCTTCCTTTGTGGAAGGCATCACTTAGTCTAATGTAGTCACCTATCACTGCTCAGCTTGGCTCAGCTTGTTTCTTCTTTGTTTTTTTTTTTAATGGAGAGGAGAAATAGTCAGCATAAACACAGGGGTTTAAAAGATGTGATTGTTTATTACTTTATGTGTATGTGCTGTGACTGAGTGAATATTTGTGAGAAGTCAGAAGGTTGCCAGGTTCCCTAGAACTAGACTTTCAGGTGGTTGTGAACTGTCCTATGTAGGTACTGGGAAGTGAACCAAGGTCCTTCAACTGCTGAGCCATCGTTCCAGCCTTGAAACATACTTCCTAACTCTGGGTAAATAGTCCCTGATATCTGCATCAAATTGAGATCTCAAAGGAGGGAGAGAATTATGCGAATCTGTCCAAAGGTTCAGAGTCTTTACAAAACCTAATCCGAGTCCTGAATGTAACTTCAGGATCCATACCAGACCACTGTTCTGACCACAGTACCTGCCACGGCCCTACCATTCCTACAGACACTGGTCTGGGCCCCTTATAGAGCACAGTCCTTAAGCCTCTAGCCAGCATACCATCAGGTACCTGCATTTCTACCATGTGGAGGTGAATTTGTGCGCAGGGATACAAGTGACCACACATCTTGATCCCTGCCTGCTGCTGGGAAATCAGAGAACCTGGCTGTAGGATCCCACAGTCTTCCCTCTTTCTTAAGGAGCTGTAAAAAGGGAATGGAGTTTTCAAAACCCTAGCCATGCTGTCTGTCTGTGATGCTGGCATCTGAACTCTCGGAGCCCTTGTCTGTCTGTTCGAGGTGTTAACAAAATAACTCTTATTGTGAACTTCTTTCCCCCAACAATGTCTCAGTGTCACTCTGAACCCAATTAGGGACCTTTCACTTACCAATAGGACATGGTGTCTTCCAGTATTGTGTCACTGATAGCAAAATATATCCTTTAGAAAACAAAATGCACACAATCAGACTAGATAACACATCAGAATTACATATGTTGGTGCCAAGTCACATGTTAGACTGTTAGGTCATCCACCACCTGTGCAAAGTGTAGAGTTGCGGTCTGCTGCCTTCCCACACACAGTGAAGGCTGTGTTTCCTGTGGTCCAGATGGCAAAGAATGATGAGAGGCCGGTTAGGGAAAAGGGTTTCTTTAGTCTCCCTCCCTTATACATGAGTTCCAACGATCTCCATGAGAGAAAAATTTGGGTGAAGAATGACTGTTGATTCTTGATGATGACTCAGCAGCAAGTAACTGACATACGATTTCCAAAAGGGAAATATAGGTGATACCATTTGGCAATAGAATTGAGAAATCATTGAGCATTAAAGAACCAAGATATATGCTTATTGGAATGGCTGAAATAAAAGCCCAGATTGGGGTGTCAAAGGAAAAGTGGAGAAAGCTGGACAACTCTTACGACTGAGCAACTGATTGATTTGAGGGCACGGGGAGTCATGAGTCAGAGGCTGCTTTAGAATTTTAAGACTAGGAGACTAGAACATGAGAGAATAAGTGAGAAAGTCAAGATTACTTCCCCAATTTAGAAAATAATTTGAAGTCCTTTGAAGTGTGTCTGTAGATGAAAAAGTCTCTGTGGTAAAAAGAGTGCCTCACTGAAACCAGAGGGGGAGAGATAAGATGCCACCAAGGACAAGAGAACTGAGCACTGGGGATCTGTTTCATGGACCAGAGGGTGGAAGAGGTACAGCAGGGGCGGATACAGAAGAGGCCAATACCAAATCTTCATCGACACCTTAAGAGCAATTAACAAGGACGGGACTGTCCCTGGAGCCAGCTGCTGCACAGCAGTTACAGTGAATGGGGCCACTGAATTTTTAGCAATCAGAGTCATCAGTGAGAGCAGTGTGTTAGCAAAGACTAAGGAGACAGGTGTGCAGCTGTGTCAGAACCGGAGCAATTTTGCAGGGCACAGTCAGAAAAACCAGGAGAGTGAGTGGGCAAGCTTGGAAAAAGTGGCAAGAGACATTTTGTCCATGGCGTAGGATCCCAGAAGGACTAGGCAGTGGAGAAAATCAAAAAGTCGCTAAGAAGGGCTGTGATAGTACATGTCTGCAATCCTATCGCATGGGTGGTCGGAGCTCTTAGGAAGGTCAGAAATTCAAGACTATCCTCAGCTTCATAGACAGCAAGCCTGTGGCCAGTCTGGACTGTGTGAGACCGTGACTCCAGAGTGAAAAAGAGGCAGAATAAGAAAGAATTAACCTCGATTTGGGGAGAGGAGGAACGAGGAAAAGAGAGAGCGGTGGGAGCGCAGAGCCACAAGAAGTCGGGCTGAAATGTTACCTAAGAAATGCTCATTAAAGGGACAAATCTTCTCATTCTCTTAGGAAATGACATTTGACCATTTGTAAGGATGGAGGCATTCAAAATAGATACTTAAGGAATTAACTTGGAGCACACGTATTTCCAACAAAAGACTCTAGAGCCCGGTAGACCATAGTAAGAATTTAGAGCTGATGTTCCTTTCTGGCAGGTTTCAATAATTCAGTAATAGATGGGGCGTTGACTGGGTATTACCAAAGAATGCAGAGTATATTAGCAAATCATGCAGTCTTTAAGAATCTCTGCTAGTTACAGACACTTCTATGAAGTGGTCCTCAGGCTTCCAACTACTGTGTGGAGAGAAACGAGAGAAAGGAAAAACAACAGGTAGATGAATGGGGGCTTTCCAACTACCGGCCCTGGGGTCTCATGTGAGGCTGTGGGAAAGGATTTGGAGTCCTCCCTCCCTACTTCAGCAAGTGTTGTTCTGTTTTTATTTAAAATATAAAGCTATGTCTGTGGATGCTTTCACGTAAAGAGGAAAATTCTGTCCCATGTAACACGGTTTGAGCAGCAACAGGCATGAAGGCTTAGCAACGGGAAATATTACTACAAACGAGAGAGAGAAGAAGCTGAGACCGTGAGAGCTGGGAAAGTCACTAACACAGGATCTGGTGTAAAAGAAGGATTCAAATATTAAGGTCTTGGGGATCTTTTAAAGGAAGGTGGAGCACAGCCCTGGGCTGTATTGACAGAAAGCTGAAGAAGAATGGGTTTGCTAGTGAAGGATATTGAGAGAACGGAAGAGCCACGGAGTCAGTGTGTTAGACGGTTGTCAGCATGGTCAGGACAGAGAATCATTAAAGTTACCATATAGGAGAGGGAAGACATGAAGTCAGCAAGGAAATAGGGAAATTAGGAAAAGTAGAAAAGTAGCCTAAAAGATTAGGCAGCAGAAATATGTATAAAATACAGAATTTTAAATAGCCGTTTGAGAAGAGCAAGCACTGTGAATGAGCAAAGAGTGTCAAAACAAAAACAAGCAAACAAAAACCACCTCTATTTGTCCCATGTAAAAGAGTAGGAAGAAATGGGTTTTGGTTGGAGCGGGGTTGGAAGTGACTTTAAGTTAGAACAGTGAGCTAAAGACCCACATGGAGAAGGTGGCATTGGGCCAAGGACCCTTGCAGACTGATGGCGTGTTCAAGCACAAGGGCCAGAGCTTAGAGAGGCGTCTAGATGTGGAATGGCCCTTTCATTGCCAAAGCTGGGGATGGAAATAAGACAGATGTCCGGCTAGAGACTTGCGTGAGTACAGGAGAAGTGAATGAGATGGGAGACAACGGTGACTGGAGCCTGAGCAGAAAAGGAACAAAACTCAGAGGGGCCAAATGTGGGGACAAGTGGAATGTATGAAGTTTGGATGACTCACCATGCCCACCCAGTACTGGAGAAAGACTGGGAACCAGGAGAGCCTCACTATTCTTGGGGCTACATAGAAATCGTTTCCTCAAAATGAAAGGTTGTCTTGTTCATGTCACATGGGGTTGAAGTGGGAAGTCTTAGAGACACCATCCCAGATCTCCTTTCCACAGAAAAGGATCCAGACATCCCGCGATGGAAGGACCTGCCCCAAGGTCCTCCTCAGTTGAGGCTTGCGCAGCCCAGGACTAGACAGCATGCTTTTATCCGAGGGTTTTCCTGTTCTCACAGTCTCTTCCCAGTTCCTGGGATGAGGACATAGAGTGGCTACACTGGTCATGACTCCAATCTGACAAATTGGGAGATGCATTTACCCTGTTCAGATGGAAGCCAACTTTCTGCTGTAAGACCAGTATTTAAACTCCCTCCATTGCTGGGGAGCCTCTCTTCAGACATACCACTCTATTTTGGAAATGCCGATACCTGCTTGAACCTCCAGTCACCCTCTTCATGTTTGTTCCTCTAGTGTCTTTAGCCTCTAGCACTGTGGGATTGGCTGGACAGGTTGTTCACACGGAAACCACAGAGGTGGTCCTGACAGCTGATCCTGTCACGGGCTTTGGACTCCAACTGCAGGGCAGCGTGTTTGCCACGGAGACGCTCTCCTCCCCGCCTCTGATTTCCTATATTGAAGCTGACAGCCCAGCAGAGAGGTGAGGTACTCTCCCTTCCCAGCAGCCTTTCTGCCCTGCTTTTCTAACCCCAGAATTGTTGAATAACTACTAAATAATGGAACAGCGCTTCAGTGCAGCAAAAGCAAAATGTAGTTAACTCTTCATTCTGATGATAAAATTTTATGTTCTTCATCAGATTTGAGAAGCATTATGAGGAACAATGATTTTATTTAGCAGATTTTGTCCACTGGAAAACTAGAGGCTGTATTCATTATAAAGGAGAAAAATCTATACAAAAAGTGGCTAGCATCCAACTGAAGTTATTTCTCTGCATTGCAGGAATGAACATTCATCTTTACTATCTGTTCGTTCCGGTCAGATTATAGTGCTATCATAGTTATAAATTATTAATTCCTTGGGATCTTTAAGAACCCACTTAACCACAGTTGTAACCGTGGGATTCAAAAGTGAAGGGCATTACAGTTGGCCTAACAAGTTTGCTGGTAGAATTGACTCTAGAAAATCAAATGGTGATGCTATTTTGCAAAGATTAAATGAGGTAGAGTGGCAAGTTGAGCTCCATGATCGTTGACTCTAACTCCAGCCTCTCTCGTGTGGTTCTGAACTAGATGTGGGGTGCTACAGATTGGAGACAGAGTAATGGCCATTAATGGAATCCCAACCGAAGACAGCACCTTTGAGGAAGCCAATCAGCTCCTGCGAGACTCTTCCATCACAAGCAAAGTCACACTGGAGATTGAATTTGATGTTGCAGGTAAAATCTGACCCTCAAATCAGTGATAGTGTCAGGAGAGGGCTGCACATGATGTCAGATATATGGCAGAAGGGGGATGTAGATATAGATATATATTTATATATATGTACCCAAGACATTTTTGTTTAAGAGGTTTATTGGGTAATTTTGCATTGCTTATTTCATTCATTAAAATTTCCACCTAAGACCTGACAAATCAGACAATTGATGTCCGCCTTGAATGTGATTTTGAGAATTTGTGTCACCTTTATCCTAACTTTGCACATTTGAGCTAGAGAAATCAGATTCCTTAGACTCAGCAATATCAACACCTTGTGTCACGTGTCCTGCTGCAGAGAACACGTGACAGTTAGGTAGGAAGCAGTGAAAATTCATGGGGTGAATAGATTCAAGGCCAGGAGGCAAGTACTTGGTCTTTAGTTTAAGGAGAAATTGCACTGGACACTTATGGGAAATGGCAAGGAGGATTCCATTCAAGATTGTTTCACCAGGGTCAAGAGGATTGATTCTAATAGATGATAGAAACTATCTCTAAATACAGACAGGGAGGGTAGAGATGGACATATAACCAATGGGCATGGGCAAAATAAATCTGAGAAAAACCAGCAAGTCAAAAAAAAAAAAACTAAGAGAAACCTTAAGTATCAGAGGCAGAGGAGGGGGTGCAGATGTTTACCAACCTGACTCTGAGGTATTCTTTTTTATTTTTGCTATTTTTAGTTAATATACAAAATAATTTTTATATGTTTTCATTTTTATACATGTTCTGTGGTTGTATTCACACCCTACTATCCTTCCTATTTCATGTTATCTCATCTCACTCCCCTCCCAAGTAATTCCCCACCATTCATAGATGGTAGGTAGGTAGGTAGATGATAGATAGATAGATACATAGATAGATAGATACAGAGAGAGAGAGAGAGAGAGAGAGAGAGAGAGATTGACTTAATCTAAGTTCTACATATGACAAAGAACATGGAATTTTTTTTTCTTTCTCCTTACCTTTACCATTAACTCTCTCTTCCAGGAAAATTCTTAGTAACACTGGCACCCTAAGCTAATGGCATGTCTTAGTCTCAGAGGAGGAGTCTAGTGAAATGTGGGTCTCAGATTCCTGGACAGTAGCTAACAGATTTTAGAATTCGATGAAAATTAATCATTTAAAATGTTTGTCTGCTGGGACAAAGCTTGCCTAGCATGATCTATAGCCCTGGGTTTGATACCCAGCATCACTGAAGAAGGATAAAAGGAAGAAAGGAAGGGATGGAGGGAGAGAAGGAAGGGTAGGGAAGATAAGATTGATTGTCTTCACACAGCAAAATATGGGTCCTACATATCCAGTGACTTTTACCAAAAGGTAAAGGCATACCTTTAGACACAAGGATCATATGCCAACAAATATTTGTCATGGGCCAGTGATTCTCCTGCACAATGTATATGTAATCGCAGTCAGGAGAGTAAAAGGTCCCCATTGTCATATAACTTTTAAAAGAAACAGAAACTTAGTTTAAAAAGCTATCAATGTAAAATTTTAACTGTAAATTCTCTGAGAAATAAAGCAAAGTCAGGAATCGTAGAAGGGCTGGAGAGAGCTGTGTTGGTTGGGTACGTCTCTCAGGAAGTGACGTTCAAGCTGAGATGAATGTGGGGAGAAGGCAGAAGGCAGTCGGGCCTGGGAGAATGGCCTTCTGAGCAGAGAGAGCAGTAAGCTTGAAGAACCTGAGCCAGAGGAAGAAACCCTGTGGTACACACAGTTGTTGAAGGATATAGGGAAGGAAAAAGACCAAGGATTGAGTTTGGTTTCAGAGAAGGTCTTGGAGAAATCAGAGGCCAGCAGATATGCAGTGTCCTGTAGAGAATGTCGGCTGAGTCCCATGTGTACTGAAGCCAGGGAGCATTTTGGCAGGAGAAGGAAATAACCTGAGCTATGTTTGGGGAGCTTTCTGAAAGGTACAGCTTTCTGAAAAAGCAACTGAAGATGATGGCAGCTGGAGAGACGGGGAATGGCAATGGCTTTCTGCAGATGGTGGCGCAGCGAAATTCAAAACTTGACTCCTGAGGGATGCGGATGAATAATGGGAGACCAGGAAAGATGTAGAAGAACACGGGAACAGGGTCGTCTGGGAACAGTAGTGTGAGTTCTGTTTTAGATGGCGGTGATGTGTCCACTGATAGCATCAGAGGGTAAATACAAGTCTACTTATTTCCTCAACCAGAAGACAACCACTGAACAGTTACTGAACCAGATGGGGCTATGCTCGTATTACTGGAAGAGAAAATAGGAAGGACCCGTGTGTTTCCTGGAGGAGCTCACAGCCAATTAGAGAAGAGAAAGAACGGCTAGAAGAGGAAGGACTTGCAAGACTGCATGGTTATTATGATGCAGAAGTACCTGGGGAAATGTTGACAGTGCCTCTTGGAGCCAGGATTGGGGAGGGTATCTGAGTATAGAGCAAGACCAAGGAATGGCCAGTGTGTCGATGATTGCTAAAGTCATTGAGACAGAGTGACCCCTAGGGGGAAAACAGTCACAAGGAAAGCACTTTGGAAGTGGGAGGGGCATAAGCACAGCCTGAGAAATCCTGAGACTGAAAGGGAATTGATGCCAATAAAGGGGATGGAGAAAGTTCAGGGCCAGAGAATTGGCTCAGCAGGCAAAGGTCCTCGCCTGTGACAAGCCTGATGGGCCGGTCCGGTCTCCAAGACCCACACGGTGAAATGCACCACCTATAAACTGCCTTCTGCTCTACACACACACACACACACACACACACACACACACACACACACACACATTCGCGGTTATACACACATACCCCACACACAATTATACACTCGTAAGCATCACATACACTAAATAAATATATAAGAAAATTCAGTAACAAAAATAGAATCCAAGAAGGTGTTATTTAGAAAGACAAACGGTCTCAAGACAAGTGTCTCTTAAAGATGCTGCAGGAAATTCAAGTCATCCAGCAGGACGTGTTTTTGAGCTTGGTAGCTGGGTAAGGTGGGCTCTGCTGGAGACACTTCAGGATCTTAGGAACCAAAGTCCGGGTCTCTGTGAGAAAACAGTGCATGAAGTGAGAAGGGTGCATGCTCACTGTCTGCTTAGGCTGTGGGTTTGGAAGAGTCTGACAGGAAATACCCCATGAAGATGGGACAGGAAAGTACTATTAGGCTCCTCACCCAGTCCAGACTTCTGCTGCATTTAGTTAGGTAAATATTGCTCTGCCTTTTACCATGCACTCTATTCAGTAGTTTCTTCACAGGGTTCTTCAACTTAGAGCATTGTGGAAAAGTCAGATTTAGCTGCGGACAGACATGGGAAGCTAGGTGGAGGAGATTCACAGTTCAGATGGAATGTTACTTTTGCCTTGTTGGTACTGGAGAGATTTATGCAGGTTGAGGCTTGAAAAGTAGGAGAGAAAGAAATATGAGCCTTCAGATCGGGTCCTGGAAGAAAGAAAAGGGGAAGTATCCAGAATATTCTCGATAACCTGTCTGGAACAGAAGGTTAAAGGTCTCTCTCCCTGTGAAGCTGGCTGATAGGATGTGAGAGCAGGGACTCTTGCTTAGCTGTGCTCAAGCGGCTCATAGGAGAACTGCAGGCAACCATGGAAGACTTGATAGCTTAGGGCTCTGAAAACCAGCCTGACGCATGGAGCAGAATTCCCAAGGTCAACAGAGTCAACAAGCAGTCTGTGTTCACAAAACTGTAAGTTGATGTATGGTGGGAACCAGTACAGGACTGGCCAGATGAAATGGGAGGAACAAGACTTACAAGAAGTAGGAGTCTTGACGAAGAAAAGTGGGTAGAGTCAGAAGAAGCACAGACAAGAAGTGACAGTTAGGAGTCTGACGCCAAGTCAAAATGATGTGTTGATTTAGACTGTCAGAGATGGGCAAGCAAAACTCCAGATGATGATGTTGCTCATTGGAGTAGGGGACGAATTCAGATGGAGAGATCTGGGAGAGGGGAAAGCGTACAGAAACCCACCACCACCTCAATGAAGGCTTTTAGGACGGGAGTGCTGTGGAGCCCTGAATGCCGATCACAATCTCACAGCCCATCTTTACAGCAGCCGTCCCTGCTGCCTTTACATGCCCAGTTTTTGTTTTTGTTTTCGTTTTTGTCTTGCTTAATTTACATAGGTCTTTGCTCATAAAAGACTTCACTCTCCTCACGCCTGCATTTATGGTTTTTCCTAGTTCAGAGTTCTGGTGTTCTATTGTATTCTTGCTTGTTTATTCTCTCTTCTCTAGTAAAAATAATCTATGACATTAGGGATTTTGTGGTTTTAGTTTGCAAATCCACTTCTAGTACCCAAATGGTGCTTAGAATATAGACAGGCCTCAGTCGGTCCACGGTGAATGAGGGAAGAAAGGAAGTAATGAAACACATTTGGCTCCATGAGGAGACTTTGGTTATGAACTTCTGTTTGTGTCAGAACTGGGTTTAAATCTACTTTCTCTGGGGTTCCTGGTCTCTTGGGACTGCTCTCTTCTACAGCCTGCCTTTTTCTTGTAATATGATATGTTTCTTGTAAAGTGTGTGCCTTCTAATTCCTGTGATCCAACAGTACTTGGATAGAAAGACCTTGTAGGAATCAGTCAAGTGGCAGAGAGGTTTGTTTATCAAACAAGAAGGCCATCCAGTGGCCCCAGAGTATATTTAACAGCTGTGACAGAAAATTAGTGTTAAAAGAATTACTGCAATCCTATACCTTTGCTTTATGCATGAAGAGGGAATTGGGGTTCTGGTGGGGAAACTCTAGGTCTTATAGAGAAGGGCAGACACTAAATCTATTGACTTGAAGCCCATATTTCCCTCTATTGCTTTACAGCCTTTTTGATTAAAAAATTGCCAAATAAAATTATTACAGGAGATATTAGAGAGTCACCACCATGAAATCATTAGAACAGGCTTCTTGAACCTGGAATTCGGGGAGAAGACTGTAATGACCACCACGGGGCAGTTGGCAGCCACTGTACGCTACAATACTTCAGGAGTGCAGTGGCCATCTTTGTAAAGATTATCACAGTATCTAAGTATTTGCTTGTGTTATAAATGGATTTATTTTGTACATCCTAGACTTTTGTTTAGTGTCTCATGCATCCTTAATGTGCCTACATATATATTTTTAATATTTGTTGATTTAATACTTTAATAACTCTAAGTTCCTGAAAAATAGGAACTGTATCTACTAAGCCTACTTTATTCAGTACCCAGCTTGTTTAACAAAGGTCACAAAATCGATATTTCAGGTCATCTACAATAGGCCGGGGTGGGGAATGTGTTTCCATCTGTTATCCCCCTGCCGTTGCTCATGGTAGACAGCATTAATTGATAACACTAATTCTCCTGATGGATGCAGATGCAACCTTAAAACCCTCAGGAAGACATGCCAGGTCCTTCCTTGTCTACCGGAATCATCCCTAGAAACTTTTAGAAACAAGCAAATCCTTTTCATTCATTTCATAACTTGAGACCTGGGTGGGGAATATGTGGATGCAGGCTCTGTCAAGTCTGGCCTCTCCTTCTGGATTCAGGCCTAATTGCCTGGATGTAAGCCATGTAGTTCCAGAGTTCTGCCTCAGGATATTTTACACATCAAGATGAATGTTCCAGCCCTTGGCTTTCAGTGCTCAGTGATCTCTATTTAATAAATATTTTAAATGCCGTAGGGGTGGTTAAAAGCGAACACACTCTTGCCTGTGTCTGTCTCTTTAAACCAGCAATGCAATGCTATGCAAGCACCTTAGTGAGTTTAAGAGAGAGAAGCATTCAAAGTTGAAGACACTCAACACCATCACTATTTAATATTTAACAGGGAGAGGAATTCAAAGTTGAAGACACTCAACACCATCACTATTTGCGTTCTTTTACTGGAATCCTTTACCTAGGTAGGATTTTATGAAGTCAGAACCTCATCTTCTCCCATTTTACCCATTCAATTCTTTTAAATGATAATCTGTATGGTGGAGACGACAAGAACTCCAAGTTCTCACTTCCACTCTGAAGGTATCTGTTGTGAGAAGTCTCAGCGCTAGCATATGAAGTGCTGTTGGCCATGAACCAGAGCCCTGGTGCTTTCATCTGAGTGGGGAAGAGTCAAACATTTACATTCCTCATGGGGTGCCTCTACTGATAAATGATGCTGTAGCGGTTATCTTACTGTGCCTGCAATGAATGCTGCAGGCAGGAAATCAGACCAATGGGAAAGGAGGAAACCTTTTTACCCAAATGTGTTTTTAATTATAGTTTTAACAAAGATGAAGCAAAACCAGGGAAGTGCAAAATAATCACAGGGGTCTTACAAAATAAACATCATTTGTTTTCAGAATTACATCCACTGACGCTAAACCTGTTGTTTGTCCAAATAATGGAACCTTCTTCTCATTAACCGTATTTGTTTATGAACCCCAAATTAAATATTCCTTTGATTTAGCAACTAAATAATTATATAGGGAAAATACCAACTATAAAGTGACTCATACTGGCATATAAAGATTAGAATGAAGCCACAGTTTGATCAAAGAGATTCATTAGTTGATCCTTATTCACCTTTGTAAATTTTTCAAATCACACACAGTCAACAGTGATATATTACTCTGTTCTAGAAAGTCATAATATGTCCTCTGATGTCATTAATGGTGTTAATCATTGTCAGATTTTCCTGCATTAAAATTGTACAAAAGCAAGGAGACCAGATGATTCAGTGGATGAAGCTGCTTGCTACCAAGCTTGAGTTCAGTATCTAGAGCCTACAAGGTAGAAGGAGAGAACCAACTCCCAAAAGTTGTCCTCTGACTTCCACATGTGTACCATGTCCCCCCCACCAACACACACAGTGAAAAAGAGAGAGAGAGAGACAGAGAGAGAGAGAGACAGAGAGAGAAGCAAAGAAGAAGAGGGAAAGAGATAGGGAGGGGGGAGAAGAGAGGAACACCACACAAAGAAATAGATGTAAAAAGTTAAGAATGTTATGAAAGCAAGAGTTGCAGTACCAAGTATTCTCGGTCAGTGTTTCCTGGGCTCTGTGACTCTAAGTCCCAATTTGTGGGAGTTATATTCATCCACAGACACAGAAATATAAACATGCATTATGCGCCTCTTCATTTTCTGAGAACTTTTTTTTAAATAGAGAAATGAAAATAACCTAATAAATATGAGATGGATACTAAATAATGGAGCTCCATGCACTCTTATTTTTATTGGTATTGCTGGATCCTGAGGTAGGTTGATTCCCAATTTTCTGAGAAACCACAGTACTGACTTCCAAAGTGATTGTACAAGTTTGCATTCCCACCAGCAATGGATGAGTGTTTCCCTTAGTCCACATCCTCTCCAGCTTAAGCTGTCATCGGTGCTTTTGATCTTAGCCATTCTGACAGGTGTAAGATGGTATCTCAGAGTTGTTTAGATTTGCATTTTCCTGATGGCTAAGGATGTTGAACATTTCCTTAAGTGTCTTTTGGCCATTTGAGATTCTTCTGTTGAGAGTTCTCTGTTTAGTTCTGTACCCCACTTTTTAAATTGGGTTATTTAGAATTTTAATGTCTAATTTCTTGAGTTCTTTATATATTTTGGAGATCAGACCTCTGTCTGATGTGGGGTTAGTTAAGATCTTTTTCCATTCAGTAGACTGCCTTTTTGTCTTATTGACAGTGTCTTTGCTTTCCAGAAGCTTCTCAGTATCATGAGGTCCCATTTATTTATTGTTGCTCTTAGTGTCTGGGCTACTGGTCTCCTGTGCCCATGCTTTGAAGGTTACTTCCCACTTTCTCTTCTGTCAGGTACAGTGTGGTCAGATTTATATTGAGGTCTTTAATCCATTTGGACTTGAGTTTTGTGCATGGAGACATATATGGATCTATTTTCATTCTACATGTTGACAATCATTTGTTGAAGATACTTTCTTTTTTCCATTGTATAATTTTAACTTATTTGTCAAAAATCAGGTGGTCATGGGTTGTGGATTAATATCCTGATCTTCAATTCAATTCCATTGGTCAACCTCTCTGTTTTTATGCCAATACCACACTGTTTTCATTACTGTAACTCTGTAATAGAGCTTGATGTCAGGGATGGCAACGCCTCCGGAAGTTCCTTTATTGTACAGGATTGTTTTGGCTATCCTGAATTTTTTGTTTTTTCATATGAAGTTGATTATTGTTCTTTCAAAATCTGTGAAGAATTTTGATGGGGATTGCATTTAATCTATAGATTGCTTGTGGTAGGATTGCCATTTTACTATGTTGATCCTACCTATCCAAGAGCATGGAAGTCTTTCCATTTTCTGGTATCTTCTTCAATTTCTTTTCTTCAAAGACTTAAAGTTCTTGCCAAATAGATCTTTCACATCTTTGGTTAGTGTTACCCCAAGATATTTTATATTATTTGTGGCTATTGTGAAAGGTGTTGTTTCTCTGATTTCCCTCTCACCTTCTCTATCCTTTGTGTATAGGAGGGCTACTGATTATTTTTGAGTTGATCTTGTATCTTGCCACATCACTGAAGGTATTTATCAGCTGTAGAAGTTCTCTGGTAGAGTTTTTGGGGTCACTTATATATACTATCATATCATCATAATCAAGTTGACTTCATTCCGGAGATACAGGACTGGTTCAACATACAAAAATCTATCAATGTAATCTCTCATATAAATAAACTTTTTCGGTGAGGTAGTCACATCTTGCTTTTTCTGTGTCTGGGTCACTCCATGCAGTCGTAAGGACTACCAACCATGCTAGCTTTATCTAAGCAATTAGATGGAGAATGCTGGCTGTGGCTGTGAGCAGCTGGGTGGCAGATCTCCGTGTGCTCCCATCCCATCGTCTCTATTGCATCAGTCTTTGCATCTTTCAGTTGTTGCATCAGAAATGCATCCCAGCCGATTTAGGCAGAAAGGGGGTGTCTGGGAGTATGAGCTTTCCCAGTCCTGAGGGGCTCCAATCAGATGTGCCTAACGTTGGCACTCTCAAAAATCCTGTTTGTACCTTGTGCACGTGTTTATTTCTTGATTCTTTCTGCAGAGCAGCTTTTGGTGCTAGTGAACAAAACGCAGACCCTTCAAAACCCAGCTCTCCTACTTTCCTTGTTACCTCCAAGGTCTTAAATGCTCTCTTAGGGGATGGAAAGGGAGTCTCCTCTGTTTGTAGAATGTTAAAGACTTAGGAAAGGAATAGAGGGAAGGCAGGGAAAGAAGAAATATTTGGAAAATAGTTACAATGTGCACAGACATATGTGATATCAGGAAGTAAAATGTCATCATTATCTGTTATTTCTATTTCTGCCCCAGTGCATTAAAATTAGTTTGTCTTTTTGAAGTTCATCGCTTGACTGATAATTATGTCAGCCTCAAGTCATCTTCACGGTGCTGTCTAGGAGAGCGGCAATGGTTCATATTCTTGAGTGATTGAAGGATACAAAGGTAGGAAAGAAGCGTTGCCAGAAATCTCAGGGAGTCTTGTGAGAGTTAGCTTTTGATACTGGGAAATTAAGGGTCCTCTCTTAGTGTTCATAATCTCATTAATGAAAAACGATGGGATTAAATAGAAAGTGGATACAATTTTCTAGAGTTTAAAATAAAAACTCCAGAGCAAGCAAACTTTGAATCTTGCAGCTCCTGTAATGGAAGGAGGGAGAAGTTAAGTTGACATGGACAGTCGCTGCTGGTGGCAGTGGTCCCATGGACAGTAGCTGCTTGGTGGCAGGTGGTCCCTCGGTAAGAGAAACTTTTAGAAAAGAGGCAATGAAGCCTGAGCATTAGGGAGTTTTAAGGCAACCCTAAGCTCTGGCTCACATCTAAGAAAAAAAAGAGAAGAAAAGAAAAAGCAATTGTCAGGCCTTTCTGTTAACACAGAAATACAGGCAGACCCATCTGAACTCGAGGAGAGCTCACAAAGACTGCAATAGGGGGGCAGGAATTCTGGGCATGGAAGGTACATTTTCTTTATCCTAAAGTGAACTCACCTTTCTAGGGGTGGCCCCCTATGCAGGCCCTTGACCTCCCAACCTACCAGACTGAATTAGCTCATAAGGAGAGGGGTCCAAGGCTTGTCTCTACCTAGAGGCAGATTCCATGCTTACTATATTATTCGAAAATGGGAAACATGCAAATTCTTAATGGATAGATCAGTAAATATGCAGGTTCACTTCCTGGAACATCAGAGTGTTCATTGAGAACAGAAGGCAAAGATATTGAGTCAGGTCCCGGGAAGATTTTAGAAGCCTGAGAGGAACTATGAAAGTCGGCAGGTTTGCTCATCCCTCTGAAGGAAGAGCAGAGTGGAGGGGGGATGCTGGGACACAAGACCACGCTGCAGCCTGAACCGGATGGGCAGTTTGGGGTCTTTGTCACAGGTGACTTTCTAGCATCCTGGAGGGGCTGAGGGAAATCAAATTTTTATTGTGTTCTCTCCTTTAACACTCTGTGGTGAACCTTCTAAATTGGAAGATCAGATTTGGGCTTGTAAAAAGTTTACTGCTTAAACTTCTCAAGGGAAAGGACCAAAGGCCAAGAGCAATTTAAGACAGAATAAGAAAAGGACTCTTAACTTTCTCCATGAGGCCAGTCCTAACTTCTGCCTAGGCTGTGCAAAATGTGTTACATGTGCAATGAACAAACCGGACTAGGTACCCGGGGGCTCAATAGTTCTACCTGCATCCCAGCCTTTGTAGTTGGATCTTTGTCTATTGCGGGGGGAGGGGTAGCAAGGCTTTAGTGGGGGCGATGAACCAGTAAGACTAGGCTAGTTTGGTCTTCCCATGATTCTCCTCTTCTGCTGTTTCCTTTGCTATCGGTACTGTTACAAAGGTCTTGGATGAAGGGTGCTTGCCTAGGGCATCACTGAATTTATTCTGTGGAATGCCGCAAAGAAGATCTACTCAGACAGGAGAGTGGGATGACTCTTGGAGAGGGAGCCACTGACCGACTGCCAGCAGAGGTCGGAGGTGGGGATTAGAAAGTTACAGCTGCCTGAGAGTAAAGTCGGAGAGATGCCGAGGGTCTTGGGAAGAAAGGTCCTGCTGCAGATGTGAGGCGGGATGCCTACATCGGTGTCATCAGGGACTTAGAGATGCTGATGAGCTCAGAAAGTAACCATTACAGATCCCAGGTAGAGTACCAATGACAACTCAAACACTGCTCTACCCAAGTCCAAGTTGGAAAACTAACGAACTTATTGGGTGACCTGCAGGAGTAGAGGTGAGTGGTTACTTATCGGAGCATGGTCAACTCTGAAACAGCTAATCACTGAAGAAGCCTGCCCCAGCATGATCACCGCTCATGAAAGTAGTAACACGGGACCTCACTATAAACAGTCACACAGCTCAGTGGCTCTGATCTGTCCCCTCTCTCCCCAGAAGTTCTTACTGTCTATATAACTTTGGTAGTCAAGAGACCTGGATCTTCTTAGAAGTTTCAGGGACTTTCTGAGGCTTGTGAGTTGTTTACCTCTGAATCTAAAGAGCCTACCCCCTGTGATGGAATGTTTCATGTTAGAACTTCCTGTGTCTTAATGAGCAGCTCTCCAGGATGGAAATGTTTCAATTCAGAAGACTATTCCTACCCAATATCCAGTGTCCTCTGAGATCTATAAACACTCTCTTCTATTTTGAAATTACAGAGTCTGTCATCCCAAGTAGTGGAACATTTCACGTAAAACTGCCTAAGAAGCACAGCGTGGAACTGGGAATAACCATCAGCTGTAAGTAGAATGGGCCTTTCTTAAAATACTATATAATTAAAGATTCTATATAAATCTGTTGCCAAGGGGTTTGCCGGTGTAGCGTTTTCTCCCCGCATTTCAGTGTCAGCATAGGGCACTTTGGAGCCAGCTGCACGGCCAGCACCTGGTAGCCTTGGGAGGGAGATGAGCAGCTTCGCGTTCTCTCTGCTGTTTCAGTCTTTCTCTACAAGATGGACATAAAGGCTCAGAAGAGAGCTCACTTGGTGAAGTGCTTGCCCTGGCAGAAAATCTGAAATAGCCCAAGCATCCATGCAAAAGGCTGGGCATAGCAGCACACATCTGTAGTCCCAGTACTGAAAAGCAGCAGACAGCAGGCTGCTGAGACCGTGAGCTCCGTGAGCTCCGTGAGCTCCGTGAGACCGTGAGCTCCGGCTTCAGTGAGAGACCCTGTCTCAAAAAAACAAAGCAGAAAGTGACTGAGGAGGACCACCTTAGATGCCAACCTCTGGCTTTCACATGTGTGTACAAGCTTACACACACACACGCAGGCATGCACACTCAGACAAAAGAAAACAGGATATAAATGGAAGCAAGATTTCCATGAAGTATGGGGCTAAGTCTTTAAAGACAACAGCTATGTACTTTGTATGCTGTCCAGCAAGTCATAGTACTCAATATTTCTCACATGCCAATATACAAATAGATGACTAAATACCTGGATGAGCAGAAATACACATATAAATTCGCTACATTTTTATGCCCTGTGCTTTTCTCTAATTTAATGAATACAAGAAATAATAATGTAACTCAAAAATACTTTTATATATTTGCAAAGCTTTCTAGATTATACTATGTGTCTGTAATTTATGAGACTCAAATCAATGTCTTTTAGTAAATTCCTGAATTACTCATGATACGTGGTCTGAATAACCAAACCAAAGTGAAAAGCATAATATATAAATGATCTTAGTTCTCTTCTTCCCTAGGGATCTAGTTTTGTAACTACTTTGATAAATCAACTTTGGAACTTCCAGCCCCAGTGGACCTCTATATCCTATCTATAGAGCAGGACAGAAGTCGAGAGACTTCTGTACCCCTAATATCTACAGATTGAATTTATCAGTAAATGCCCCCAAGCAAATGAAACATGTGGTCAGTGCATAAGGACCAAGGAGACACAGAGGCAGGGACTCTGACACAAGGTTGTTCCTTCAAGAAAGAATGATGAGAAAACATAAAATGCTTCAGCACATACTGGGCAGAGTTTATGGCAGTGGTGGTGGCAAAAATAAATAAAAAGCGTCCTCAATTGGGTAGTATGAAATAGGGCTGTTCAGTTCAACTTTAATGATATAAATTTAACACTAGAACTGCACTTTTATTTCTAATGGTAAACCACACGCGCCTGCCATCATACTAAAACGAGTACCACCGCCTGGCAGAGCCTCTGCAAGAATAAGATGCCAGCCGTCTGACCCTGTCCACCCGCCCTGAGTAGCCATCTGAGAGGGGAGTCAGCGGCAAATGACGTGACACCCAGAGCACTAAGACCCCACCCTGCAGTACAACTTAAAATGATTCAACATCTGAATAAAGCAAAGATGTTATAGTGTGTGGATGACAACTCAAGTCCTATGCATGTGTGTGTGTGTGTGTGTTGTGTGTGGAAAGCAGAAGCCAATTTTGGGTATCATTCCTCAGGAGCTATTCAGTATTGTTTTTGTTGTCTGGAATTTTCCAATGAGGCTGTGCAGGCTGACAGGTGAACCCACAAACTGCTACAGGAATGTCTTGAGTCTCAGCCCGCATGTGCAACTGTTACTTGTGAAGCTTTGAGTGTTGCGCTGTTCCAGATGGAGAAGGGATTCACAGTCTCTCTCTCTCTCTCTCTCTCTCTCTCTCTCTCTCTCTCACATACACATGCACACACACACAGACACACACACACAGACACACACACACACACAGACACACACACACACAGACACACACACACACAGACACACACACGCACACACACACACAGACACACACACACACACACACACACGTCAGCTCCTCAGAGCTCCAAGTACACTTACACAAGTAGTCATCACTATACTGCGTGTGTTTCTTCCTGGAAAATACTTGTGATTGACAAGTTGAAGAAACATAAGGTACTGCAAAACAAAAATAAAAAGGCCATCCAGGAGTTGTGTGCATTGCAGTGAGAGAAAACTCCCAAAGGCCTCTCTCAGTTCCCTGTACACACAAGGTCTTCATTCATTGCCTGTATCTGTTGCGTGCACGGGTAAGACGTCTTTATCAGCAATGTTCTACTAAGCACTGTGCCCTCCAGGAAAGAAGCCTTTGAGTAAGATGGTGAATACAAAGTGCTGAGCAGATTATTGCATGGATTAAAGATGTGGAAAACGATCAAGAGCAAGGACTGAAAGGCTGAATGAACTGCCACTCTCTGTAGAAGGATACACTATTAAATGTTGTTGAACATGTATGTAAAATACATACACAAATGCCTATAAATATATGTATACATCTGTGTGTATATACACAAATATATATGTATATACCCATATGTATACACACATACACACATATATAAAACACATTGTGAACCTCAGCACACATTAGCAAAGTGGTGATCATTCATGACTTTACACAAAGCCTTCTAAAATATTTTAAGCAAATCTCTAGAGAACAAAAATGTAATGATCACATCAAAATACATAGTATGGAATTCTCAAACAATAAATTTTAAAAATATATTTTTTAAGTCTAGTGTACACTACAGTTGTGTTATATAGACTGGAGACCCAGGCCCTTTCCCATCAAGCATACATGGGCTCTGAGTGAAGCTGAGGGCCTGCTATAGTTTATTGATGTTTTTTCACCATCTTTGTACAAATTCCCCTTTCTGTCTTTTTCTCCTCGTGAAACCTCTGTGTTCAGAAGGGGACCTTCACCATGAGAGGCACTAATGTCCTCAGTGTGTCCAGTTACCCTCCATAGCAGGGGTTCCCCACCTGTGGCTCATGACCCCTTCAAGACTATCAGAAGTATCAGCTACTAACATCACATTCATAACAGCAGCAAAGTTACAGTTATAAAGTAGCAACAAAAATAATTTTGTGGTTGGGGGTCACCACAGCATGAAGTATTAAAGGATCCCAGCTTTAGGAAGGTTGAAAACCACCGCTCTGTGGTGAGAGGCACACATCCCCTCGTGTGTCCAGCTACACTGCAGACCTCACTGAGAGAAAATGGCATCCTCTGAATTTGGATGTAGTGAACAGTTTTAGCCCATTTTTTTAGGCTCTTGATGAGACTGTGGCAATAGAAACGACACTGTGCGACTGTGTGCGTTTTCCTCCCTAGTCCTCACTCCAGCTCTGCGATGGCCATATTCTATAGAGAGGAATGGTACAGTTCAACAGCAAAATTTCCCAAAGACCCAAAGTCAATAAAAGGCAAAGCAAGAACTGCAGCGTATTCTTTCAGCCTGCAAGCTGGCTTTCCTGTGCCCATGCCATTCAGCCCTGTCATCATCTGGTTGATGAACTTCCCAGAGCCTAGACCGGAAAAGCAAAAGGCGGCATCCTACACATGCAGTTAATTTCTTGGCCTTCTTTCTGACACGTGACTAGATACTCTGCAGAAACAAAGGCTTAGTTTGTTTTTCTTTATAAAAATCACAAAGTGGGCTGTATGAAAGGCACAACAAATTTCCGTGTTTTCTGTAAAAATAAGATTCTCCCAGTGAGGGTGATCAATGACGTAACACTTTAAAATTAAATGATGGTGGATGAGCACATGCTATCTTGGCATGAGAAACGTGAGGTTTTTCGATGGCAAAATCCTATATGAAGATCAAGAAAAGGAAAACAGATGACAGCAGCAGACTCTGAAGGGAACTTCAGTGCGTTTTATATTCCCCAGAAGCCCAGGAACTGGTGGCCCCAGAACTTGGGGTATGTAAGAATAATGGAATAGCTCAGACAGTAGCAGCAGTTGAGAGCTAAGAATCAATACATTAGTCCCTGGGATAGCTCCTCCCACTCAGTGTGACCTCATGTCTGTCCTTGGGATAGCTCCTCCCACTTGGTGTAACCAAGTGTCTGTCCCTGGGATAGCTCCTCCCACTTGGTGTAACCAAGTGTCTGCCCTGGGCTAGCTCCTCCCACTCAGTGTGACCTCATGTCTGTCCCTGGGCTAGCTCCTCCCACTTGGTGTAACCAAGTGTCTGTCCCTGGGCTAGCTCCTCCCACTTGGTGTAACCAAGTGTCTATCCCTGGGATAGCTCCTCCCACTCAGTGTAACCAAGTGTCTGTTCCTGGGATAGCTCCTCCCACTCAGTGTAACCAAGTGTGTATCCCTGGGATAGCTCCTCCCACTCACTGTAACCAAGTGTCTATCCCTGGGATAGCTCCTCCCACTCACTGTAACCAAGTGTGTATCCCTAGGATAGCTCCTCCCACTCAGTGTAACCAAGTATCTTTCCCTGGGATAGCTCCTCCCACTCACTGTAACCAAGTATCTATCCCTGGGATAGCTCCTCCCACTCACTATAACCAAGCGTATCTCCCAGAAATGCTCAGAAGCTTTGGGATTTCTATATTCAAAAGCATGAGCAAGAGAACTCCCTAGAATGCAACTAAATTCTACAGAAGAGGGAAGAAACAGGATTCTGTATGACTTGTTTCTGAACACTGATAACATGGCCATGCTAAAATGAGTAGCAAATCCTGATCATGCCAAGATTATTTGTAATATGCCATATTGAAAGAATGCAGAGGCAAGAAAGACACATGAATGTGGTGATGATCTAGGAAGGAAGGGAACAAACCTGTATGGTTCATAATACAAACAGAGAGTGACTAAGACTGAAAAACAAAATAGTGACATTATACGCTTTTTCATAAGTGGAATCAACCAAAGAAGTTGAAAGTGTGTGTTCCTCAAGAGATATGTCCCCAATAAACTGATTGTAAAGTATTATGTACAACATAGCAATACAGTACACCATAGTATGGGCTGATTATCTGTGAACTCGTGGGCAATGGGAAGCAATGGCTTGCTGCCCTTGAACAACATCACAGAGACTGTTATGCCACATGGTGCTAGTGCTACCAAATCCAAGTGCGGAGCTACTGAAAGAAATTGCTCTCACCCTAGCAGATCTCAAACCATAAATGGATCAACTTAAAGGCAGGAATTGTCTGTGTTTACATCTGGAGAAGCGGGAAGTTGAAGACTTGCTTGTGCACAATCTCCAACTAAATTATATGGAGTTGGGTTTTTAATACAAATAGTTGGAGCTGTCAAGACGACTCAGTTGATAAATGCTTTAATAATTCAATTAATTCCAAGCATGAGGACCCGAGTTCCGTACTCAGAATCTGTGTAAAAACCCTAGATGTGGTAGCATTGCACTTATAATCCCAGCATGGGAAGACAGAGACAGGGAGATCTCTGGGGTTTGCTGGCTAGCCAGCCCGTGTTAATTGGTTAGCACCATGTCAGAAAGAAAGCCTGTCTCAAAGTAGGTGCATGGTGTGACTAAGGGTGTTCTCTGACCTTCACATAGACACAAGCACATACAAGTATACACACACACACACACAGAGAGAGAGAGAGAGAGAGAGAGAGAGAGAGAGAGAGGAGAGAACTTTATATATATATATATATATATATATATATATATATATATATATATATATATCTGAAAAGCATTATAATATTTTTGAGGTTCAAGAACATGCACCTGTATGCCACATGAAGAAGACCAACTTTGTTCTGCTACATAAATAGATGGCTGTGATGAGTCCTGAGCAATCATCTAGATGACTCATGTACTCAGGTACATTAGCAGTGACGTTAGAGACACAGTGGCATTGGAGTCCAAACAGACACTAGTAAGTCTAACCTTCATCGTGTAACACACAATTTCACAGTGCTGATCTCTTGTCCCCTTCTCAGTTCTGCTTATCTGGCCAAGTGCACTGAGTTTTCAAGGAATTGCTATTGTTTGTCTTTGGCTTTCACACCATAATCTTTGCTTGTTCTTCTTTTGTAAGTCACTCTCTTAGCCCATTCATTGTAGATCACGACCTCCACCCATCACTGGTTTGGCTACTCCAGTAGAAGTGATATAGAGAGATATTATTTTATTTTATAATAAATATAAAAACTTATATTTATATATAAATAAATAAAATAATATGAAAATTATTATTTCAGAATAGAGAAAACTTTTTATTTCTCATGACCTTACGATATCTAACAAGCCCTGCCTCTCTTTTTTAAACTGATTTCAAACCAATTTCTCTGAGATTTCACAGCCAGAGCCCAGTGCAGAGATGCCTAGCTCATAGTTGGTGTTTTGGAAATATATGCTCAGTAAGTGCCTGGATCTGCGGAAATGTCCAATCAAATCCAAAGTGTTAAGTGACTATGAGACATTTTCTGAAGGATCACAAGTTTGGGCAAGATCAGGTGGATAAAGACTGGAGGATCCATTTCTATATTGGAGTAGGGAATGAGTCCGATGTGGCTGGACAGCAATAACAACAACACTTCATGCAGACAGAGCAGTCTTGTGGGAATTGCTCTAATCACTCTGCGTTTGAGAGCTCATAATCCTCTCAGCAGAAACGCTCAGGTACAGATTGTGAATATTCATCATATCCTGCACCTGAGTCATCTAAAGACTTTGTCCTCAAGCAATCAACCTAGAAGTGCCAGGGCTATGACTTCAGCCCCAACCATTATGACCATCAAGTGACATTTCTCAATCCCTACACTACATTGTCCTACTGGCTTTCTATTATCAAAGCTACACATCTATGTAAAATCTATTAACATTTAGTGATAGTGACCTTCTTGGTAGGTTTAGAGCATTATGAGCCTAGCAATATAGGCTTGGCTTGCTATTTTCTAGGCAGAGAAGAACTTAGCATTGTAGTAGGGTGGTATCGACAACTACTGATCGCTCAAGGATTCACCACCACATCTGTGTGCCTGGAAGTGGTAGAGCGACATATAGGTCTGTACACGCTTCTCTGTTCAATATCTTCACCCCCAGAGACTTCACCACCAAGAACTGTTGAGTTTCAGTTATGGGTGTGGTTGAAGGAGAAAGGGGAATGTAGAAAGATGAGGATAGCCACCCTATGTGTGTAGATGTGTAGGGCATTTCTAGAAAAAAAAATTATGTAGCATTGTCCTCTACATCATGATACCATTCTGCTGTCTTGCAAAGAAGGGTGAGTTTGATGTATCTTCCTGTTTTTACAATTGCTGGTTTTCCTTTTCAGTGAATTGTGGGCCTTTTTAATTCAAAGGAAATTCTTGCATGTTATTTCATTGTTACTATAGGTTGGCAAGATACTACTCAAATTCATTGACATATACTAAAAGAATAATAATAATGTTTGCATGTAATAAAAGTTTGGTGTGTGGGTGTGTGCACGCGCGTGCCTGCATGCGTGCGTGCATGTCCAATGCCCAGAACTATTTCTATTTTAGAATGAATAAAATTGGTAGATGTTTGTGTCTGTGGGTAAGTCATATCCAGTCATTGAGTGAAGGTTTAAACAATGAGTTAATTATAGTGAATATGTTCTGCACACTTTGCTAGCAGTTAAGGTTGGCGATTAAGTGAAATCTCATCATTTACTCAGGACTAATTGCAGTAGTGGATAAGGTATTGGGGTGTTGGTTTTCCTTTAAATATGATGCTGAGTTGTTAAACCATCTGTTCTTATGCATAAACATTTTTCTGGGATTCAGGTGGGATTATGGGATATGATGTGGTTCTGTGATTATTATGGGTTGATCAGCCTATTTATAATAAAATCTTACTTCAGGGCCTCTTCATGTTCTCTAAAAGGAAACCGTCACAGGCTTCAGGTTGGCAAAGCATCTTCTCTCAGAGGCCAATGTTGATATCCTAAATGAAATTTAAACTTTACACACAAAGATGGTTTCTTTGAGCTTCTCTGGGGTATATTGCATATTCATAGTTAATTCCAAGAAAGTTCCTTTCCAAATGGTTTGTTTTTTATTCTTATCAAATGGAAGTCTTACCTCCCAAAAGATTAAAGGTTCCAAATATTTGACCACTCTGATTGATTATAATTTTATGTGTGGTTTAATAAGGTCTATATTATATGCTTATAATATATACACATATATGTATTTAGTTAAGTAATAAAATATTTACTATCATGACAAAATAAGCAGTCACATCCCATAACACTGTAGAGTTTTCTAGGTAAGAATTTGTGGGCAGAGCATAAGGATTTGTATAGTCCACCCCATAAGATTTCCATCTAGACGACATGAATCATAAAGCAGTGATTACTGCCTTCTATTTCTCCCAGGGCACTTGAGCGTGGTGAGCGCACATCTCTTTGCTAGAAAGGCGTGGAGGACAGGGTTGGAGACAGGCTCACACCCAGTATCACCAAAGTGATTGATTTCATTATTCTCCTGTTGGGGAGCCAACCTTTCAGGTCACTGACCTAAGCCTAATGATCAGCTCTTCAACTGCTTCCTCCAATTGCAAATTTAAATGACTGTCTTGCTTTTTAGCATGCAAATACTTTTACATGAATGTGGTTTTGGATTTAGTATGCATATTTATCAATCATCTGTTGGTTGCCTTTGATTTACATATAAACTCTCCCTGGTATGGAAAGTGACTATCAGTCAGGAAGGAATATACAGTCTTGCATGAGTCCTGAATATAAAGATGTGATGTCTCGCTCTGTCTTCATTATTATAGCACCGTCCAGTCGAAAACCTGGGGACCCTCTTGTCATTTCAGACATCAAGAAAGGCAGCGTGGCACACAGGTAAGCATGTGCCTTTTCTCATTTGCCTGTTTCCTCCTGTCAGTGTATTTCTATAGTCCAGAGTGGAAAGTGATCTTTATGGGATTTATGGGGTCAGCATGAGCGTTTTCTTCATGCTCATCTTCCACCTTTCATTTTCTAGTTATTTCAGTTCTGAGAAGTACCTCACCTAGACAGTAGCTTGTGCGACAGCTGGGCTAGGTGCTCTTGTGTCCCCTTTGAACAGTAAGACTTTTGAAGCCCCATCCATGTGTGCATTTCTGTTCTAGTTCCCTTTCTGCTGATGTCATTTAGAAAATCTGACCAGGAGCAACTCAGGAGAGAAATAACTTGATTGACTTGTACTTCCAGATCATAGTCGCTTATGGACAGACATCGGGGCAGAGTCTCAAGTGGGCACGTGAACGTGAACCTGCTAGCTTACATGCGTCATTCCTTCTGCCCAGAGAACTCAGTCAAGGAAGTCACTGGCAGGAAGTGCTGCTTGCTGGGTCACTCATGGGCTCATGAGTAACTAGTTTTTTGTTCAGTCCAAAGCTACCTGCCTAGGGAATGGTGTTACTCATAGTGGGCTGGACCCCCCAAAACCACTGACCAATCAGTAGACTCCAGCACAGACATAGCCACAGGCCTGTGCGATCTGGACAGTCTCTTGACCATCACGTCTTTCTTAAATGACTCTAGGCTGTATCAATTTGGCAATGGAAGCTAAATTAGAACTGTCTCCTCCCTGGTCTGTGTACATCTAAATAAGATTGTCTATTTTTTTTAAAAAAAGTATATTTTAAGTAATAGAGCATGCCAACATAATATTAACTTTCCTCTTATTGTTTTTAAATTATTGTTTTTCTTGTTGTTTTTAAATTAAGACTTTAAAAACCCAGCCTGTCATTATAATTGTGTCATTAAAGAAATAGTAACCACAAAAAAGTGTGGAGGACATAGTAAGAGTTCAGATATATAGTATAGGCACAGCTGTGTTGAAAAGTAAATTATTAATATCATGTATCAAACAAGGACAAAACAATGTTTCTTGTGCAACAGGTGGAAAGTGGGCAGGGAATCCAGAGCTGGGAAACCATCACACCTGCTCACCATTTTTGTTTCCTATCCATAAGAGGGAAGGGATTGGGGTTGTTGAGATAGCCTGTGTATCTATCATGGATGACCAGCAGAAGAAAAGAGAGGATAAATATTGGGAAATAATTATCTCCAGGTTGAGAGGAACCCAATGATATGTGGGGTCTCTTGT